>NW_025964001.1:24362578-26762578 GCF_023055435.1 Haliotis rufescens | reverse complement strand
AGTTTGATAATTGTAAGTCAACTTTAAGCCCTGTTAATCAGTTTGATTGTTGTAAGTAGACTTTAAGCTCTGTGAATTGATTTCACCATTATTGGTAGGTCTCTAAGTGATTTGATACTTGGTGTCAATAGATCTCCACAAGAACATCACTTGAATTCTTCAAGGTCTGAAGATCTCCAAGAATTCATCCCTTAAATTGTTCAAGATCTGAATATCTCAAAGACAGATTAATCAATTGACTGATGTCAGTTAACATGCAAGTGTGATTAGTATATTTGATCAAGACTGGTAGAGCCTTAGTTTAGGCTTTCTTGCAGACTATGCAGTTTATATGACTTTGCACAATATTCTATATAATTGTATGTGGTAAATCTTTTAGAGGACTATAACATTTGCTTCATATCATTCCTGCATTGGTCAGTGATTCCAGCGTGATGTAGGCTTCAGTTGCATGGGGAGGACACTGACAGGAACTTGTAGTGTTGCTTTGTTAAACAAGTTGAGTTGTATTATTGGAGGAATGAGGTTGAGTCATTGGCTGGTACCTAGGGTAGATGTTGTGTCGTGGAGTGGGTAGATAGAGTGGATGTTGTGTCATGGAGTGGGTAGAGTGGATGTTGTGTTATCAAATGGGTAGATAGGGGAGATGTTGTGTTATCAAATGGGAAGATAGAGTGGATGTTGTGTTATTGAATGGGTAGATAGGGTAGATGTTGTGCTATCAAATGAGAATATAGGGTAGATGTTGTATTATCGAATGGGAAGATAGGGTAGATTTTGTGTCATAGAGTAGGTTGATAGGGTAGATGTTGTGTCATGGAGTGGGTAGATAGGGTAGATGTTGTAATATCGAATGGGAAGATGTTGTCTTATCAAATGGTTAGATAGGGTAGAGGTGTTATTGAATGGGAAGATAGGGTAGATGTGTCATGGAATTGGTAGATAGGGTAGATGTTGTGTTATCAAATGGGAAGTTAGGGTAGATATGTCATGGAATTGGTAGATAGGGTAGATGTTGTTATCAAATGGGAAGATAGGGTAGATGTTGTGTCATGGAGTGGGTAGATAGGGTAGATCTTGTGATATTGAATGGGAAGATAGGGTAGATGTATCATGGAATGGGTAGATAGGGTAGATGTTGTTATCAAATGGGAAGATAGGGTAGATGTTGTGTCATGGAGTGGGTAGATAGGGTAGATGTTGTGTTATGGAATGGGAAGTTAGGGTAGATGTTGTGATATCGAATGGGAAGATGTTGTCTTATCAAATGGGTAGATAGGAAAGATGTGTTATTTAATTGGAAGATAGGGTAGATGTTGTGTTATCCAGTGGGAAGATAGGGTAGATGCTGTGTTATCGAATGGGTAGATAGAGTGGATGTTGTGTCATGGAATGGGAAGATAGGGTAGATGCTGTGTTATGGAATGGGTAGATGAGGTAGATGTTGTATTATGGAATTGGTAGATGGGGGTAGATGTTGTGTCATGGAATGGGAAGATGGGGTAGATGTTGTGTCATGGAGTGGGTAGATAGGGTAGATGTTGTGTCATGGAGTGGGTAGATAGGGTAGATGTGATATTGAATGGGAAGATGTTGTCTTATCGAATTGGTAGATAGGAAAGATGTGTTATTGAATGGAAAGATAGGGTAGATGTTGTGTTATCCAATGGGAAGATAGGGTAGATGCTGTGTTATCAAATGGGTAGATAGAGTGGATGTTGTGTCATGAAATAGGAAGATAGGGTAGATGCTGTGTCATGGACTGGGAAGATGGGGTAGATGTTGTGTCATGGATTGGGAAGATGGGGTTGATGTTGTGTCATGGAATGGGTAGATAGGGTAGAGGTTGTGTTATGGAATGGGTAGATGGGGTAGATGTTGTGTCATGGAATGGGAAGATAGGGTAGATGTGTCATGGAATGGGAAGATAGGGTAGATGTTGTTTTCATGGAATGGGAAGATAGGGTAGATGTTGTGTTATGGAGTGGGTAGATAGGGTAGATGTGTCATGGAATGGGTAGATAGGGTAGATGTGTTATGGAATGGGTAGATAAATCATGGGTGGATGAGTGTATGGGTTGGTGTACTGATGAATCAATGACAAATAGATGGATGGTTTTGTGATATATGGATAAGTGGATGGATGGATAGATGGATGGATTACTTGATAAATGGTTGGGTGGATGGATTGTGACAGATGGACAGGTAGAAGGGGGATAGTTGTGGAGATATGTATGCATAGATGGTTAGATGGATCATTTGATAGGGAGATGAATGCTTGGATGAATTCAATTATTTCACTGTAAGTCCCCTATAACTAAATACAACTGAATCCCCTCTAATCCTGCTGTTCCTGGTAAGACATGATCACTTAACTGTGAGGTATGGTTGAAGCTGCCAGGACCGCCATTCCTGCTGCCATCTTTAATGTACATGATGCATCACTTCACTAATGTATGTCTGCCATTCTCCGTCGCCACAGAGCTGCACGTACACGCTCACTTTTTGCAGGACTTCTTCCCCCCCATGCTGAATGCTGCATATTTGCATGTGCAATTACAACAGGGAGAGTGTGCTGAAATCATTGTTCCCCACTGATGATGGTTTGATTAATTCTGACATTTGACAATCCTGTGTGCCATTATGTATGGGACAAAATAACCTGATAGTTACACGGTGTGTACTCTTGTGAACAATCTACTTTATCATCACACAGGAGTCTCATATCACAGACTGATAAAGAAATGGAACATTTCAAAATATCTCTGTAGCCCTGTATAGGAATGGAGAAACATTTCCCATTTCACCAAACTGTTTTCTTTGTTTCATGAAAGATAGAATCTGAAAAGATTAAAATCATATCTAAACTGGGATTTCTTATTTTTGACAACATTGTCTGCCTGGAGAGCGGAAGGTTGGCGGTTCAGCCCTGGCTGCGTCATACCAATGGACCTTAAAAAATGGTAGTTGTGGTCTGCTGGTAGAGTGGAAGGTCCTGGGTTTGATCCCCGGCCGCGTCATACCAAAAGGCGTTAAAAGATGGTACTTGTTGTTACCCTGCCTGGTGCTCAGCCTTAAGGGGCTAAAACAAGGACTGGTCAGTCAGAGTCAGTTAACCACACCTTTTGACATTAGACGTTCAACCAACCCCATGTCAACATATGAAGAATGGGAGGTGTGTTTCACACTGTATGTAGCAATAGTGAAACTTTATGCAGCATGTCATGGTCATACCATAGTTGACATATTGCAGGCATGTTGGGATCAAACCCTGGATTTCTGTGACGTCTCTGGGCAACAAGCAAAAGCCTATACAGAGAAACTCCATAATCACATGGTACCATTCATGCTGTTTCATGTGTGTCCCAATTATGGAATCCTGGGTACAGAGTAATGTCCATTTTGTTGTTGATTGTTTTATGCCACAGTCAGTTGTGTCTCGGTGGCCTACAAATAAACCAGTCAAACCAGAAGTTGCTACCCGCAATGTTCCCTGGGGTACGACATGCAGCAACCATGGCACTGAATCTGACCATCTGATCCATTTTAATGGCCTCTTACAACAAAGTGCAGGCTACATGGGCCCTGAAATCCCCAGTGGGCTGCTGCATGTCTATATGCTCTCATGTAGACAGGAATTGTCAGGGTTTCCTTACTAACAGTCTGTACCAACCTACCCATCAATCTACCCACCAGTCTGCCCATCAATCTATCCACCAATCTACCCATCAATCTATCCACCAATCTACCCATCAATCTACCCATCAATCTACCCACCAGTCTACCCATCAATCTACCCACCAGTCTACCCATCAATCTACCCACCAGTCTACCCATCAATCTACCCATCAATCTACCCACCAGTCTACCCATCAATCTACCCACCAATCTATCCACCAGTCTACCCATCAATCTACCCATCAATCTATCCACCAGTCTACCCATCAATCTACCCACCAGTCTACCCATCAATCTACCCACCAATCTATCCACCAGTCTACCCATCAATCTACCCATCAATCTATCCACCAGTCTACCCATCAATCTACCCATCAATCTACCCACCAGTCTACCCATCAATCTACCCACCAGTCTACCCATCAATCTACCCACCAATCTATCCACCAGTCTACCCATCAATCTACCCATCAATCTATCCACCAGTCTACCCACCAATCTACCCATCAATCTACCCACCAATCTACCCACCAGTCTACCCATCAATCTACCCATCAATCTATCCACCAGTCTACCCATCAATCTACCCATCAATCTATCCACCAGTCTACCCATCAATCTACCCATCAATCTATCCACCAGTCTACCCATCAATCTACCCATCAATCTACCCACCAATCTACCCACCAGTCTACCCATCAATCTACCCATCAATCTACCCATCAATCTACCCATCAATCTACCCATCAATCTACCCACCAGTCTACCCATCAATCTACCCACCAATCTACCCACCAGTCTACCCATCAATCTACCCATCAATCTACCCATCACTCTACCCACCAGTCTACCCATCAATCTACCCATCAATCTACCCATCACTCTACCCACCAGTCTACCCATCAATCTACCCACCAATCTACCCACCAGTCTACCCATCAATCTACCCACCAATCTACCCACCAGTCTACCCATCAATCTACCCATCAATCTACCCATCAATCTACCCATCAATCTACCCACCAATCTGCCCATCAATCTACCCACCAGTCTACCCACCAGTCTACCCATCAATCTACCCATCAATCTACCCATCAATCTACCCACCAATCTACCCACCAATCTACCCACCAGTCTACCCACCAGTCTACCCATCAATCTACCCATCAATCTATCCATCAATCTACCCACCAGTCTACCCATCAATCTACCCATCAATCTACCCATCAATCTACCCACCAATCTACCCACCAATCTACCCACCAGTCTACCCACCAGTCTACCCATCAATCTACCCACCAATCTACCCACCAGTCTACCCATCAATCTACCCATCAATCTATCCATCAATCTATCCATCAATCTACCCATCAATCTACCCATCAATCTACCCACCAATCTACCCATCAATCTACCCACCAATCTACCCACCAGTCTACCCATCAATCTACCCATCAATCTACCCATCAATCTACCCATCAATCTACCCACCAATCTGCCCATCAATCTACCCACCAGTCTACCCACCAGTCTACCCATCAATCTACCCATCAATCTACCCATCAATCTACCCACCAATCTACCCACCAATCTACCCACCAGTCTACCCACCAGTCTACCCATCAATCTACCCATCAATCTATCCATCAATCTACCCACCAGTCTACCCATCAATCTACCCATCAATCTACCCATCAATCTACCCACCAATCTACCCACCAATCTACCCACCAGTCTACCCACCAGTCTGCCCATCAACCTACCCATCAATCTACCCACCAGTCTGCCCATCAATCTATCCACCAATCTACCCACCAGTCTACCCATCAATCTACCCATCAATCTACCCACCAGTCTACCCATCAATCTATCCACCAATCTACCCACCAATCTACCCATCAATCTACCCACCAATCTACCCATCAATCTACCCACCAGTCTGCCCATCAATCTATCCACCAATCTACCATCAATCTACCCATCAATCTACCCACCAGTCTACCCATCAATCTACCCATCAATCTATCCATCAATCTATCCATCAATCTACCCACCAGTCTGCCCATCAATCTATCCACCAATCTACCCACCAATCTACCCATCAATCTACCCATCAATCTACCCATCAATCTACCCATCAATCTACCCACCAATCTACCCACCAGTCTACCCATCAATCTACCCACCAGTCTACCCATCAATCTACCAATCAATCTACCCACCAATCTACCAATCAATCTACCCACCAATCTACCCATCAATCTACCAATCAATCTACCATCAATCTACCCATCAATCTACCCACCAATCTACCCACCAGTCTACCCATCAATCTACCCATCAATCTACCCATCAATCTACCCACCAATCTACCCATCAATCTACCCACCAGTCTGCCCATCAATCTACCCATCAATCTACCCATCAATCTACCCATCAATCTACCCACCAATCTACCCATCAATCTACCCACCAGTCTACCCATCAATCTACCAATCAATCTACCCACCAATCTACCAATCAATCTACCCACCAATCTACCCATCAATCTACCCATCAATCTACCCATCAATCTACCCACCAATCTACCCATCAATCTACCCATCAATCTACCCACCAGTCTACCCATCAATCTACCCATCAATCTACCCATCAATCTACCCACCAATCTACCCATCAATCTACCCACCAGTCTGCCCATCAATCTACCCATCAATCTACCCACCAATCTACCCACCAGTCTACCCATCAATCTGCCCGTCAATCTAACCATCAATCTACCCACCAGTCTACCCATCAATCTGCCCATCAATCTACCCACCAATCTACCCATCAATCTACCCACCTGCTCACCAGTCTACCCATCAATCTATCCATCAATCTACCCACCAGTCTACCCATCAATCTGCCCATCAATCTACCCACCAATCTACCCATCAATCTACCCACCTGCTCACCAGTCTACCCATCAATCTATCCATCAATCTACCCACCAGTCTACCCATCAATCTGCCCATCAATCTACCCACCAATCTACCCACCAATCTACCCATCAATCTACCCACCTGCTCACCAGTCTACCCATCAATCTACCAATCAATCTACCAATCAATCTACCCATCAATCTACCCACCAGTCTGCCCACCAATCTACCCATCAATCTACCCACCAATCTACCCACCAATCTACCCATCAATCTACCCACCAATCTACCCATCAATCTACCCACCAATCTACCCATCAATCTACCCATCAATCTACCCACCAGTCTACCCACCTGCCCACCAGTCTACCCATCAATCTACCCACCAGTCTGCCCACCAATCTACCCATCAATCTACCCACCAATCTACCCACCAATCTACCCATCAATCTACCCACCTGCTCACCAGTCTACCCATCAATCTACCAATCAATCTACCAATCAATCTACCCATCAATCTACCCACCAGTCTGCCCACCAATCTACCCATCAATCTACCCACCAATCTACCCACCAATCTACCCATCAATCTACCCACCAATCTACCCATCAATCTACCCACCAATCTACCCATCAATCTACCCACCAGTCTACCCACCTGCCCACCAGTCTACCCACCTGCCCACCAGTCTCCCCACCAATCTACCCAAAAATCTACCCAAAAATCTACCTATCAATCTACCCACCAATCTACCCACCAATCTACCCACCTGCCCACCAGTCTCCCCACCAATCTACCCATCAATCTACCCATCAATCTACCCACCAATCTACCCACCAATCTACCCACCAATCTACCCACCAATCTACCCACCTGCTCACCAGTCTACCCAACAATCTACCAATCAATCTACCCATCAATCTACCCACCAGTCTGCCCACCAATCTACCCATCAATCTACCCATCAATCTACCCATCAATCTACCCACCAATCTACCCACCAATCTACCCATCAATCTACCCACCAATCTACCCATCAATCTACCCACCAATCTACCCATCAATCTACCCACCAATCTACCCATCAATCTACCCACCTGCCCACCAGTCTCCCCACCAATCTACCCACCAATCTACCCATCAATCTACCCACCAATCTACCCACCTATCTACCCTCCTGCATACCAACCTACAAACTCATTTTCAAAACATCTCCCAGTCAAGTCTCATTACCATTTGGTGCATCCAACCCATAGAGGAATCATGGTCAAAATAGCAAAATACTTGATTTTCTTACGTCATCCTATGAAAATATTGGTCAGTGGGGTGACATAAAGAACTGACCCTCTTGTGCTGACCTCCTGTTATTAGAGGGGAAGGACAAAGACTCATAGATTCCACATTTCAATCCAAAGAACAAGTAAAGAAAATTAAAACCATAACCCTTTTATGTTCGTGTATAAGTAAAAAGTATTTTTTTCCATTTATTTATTGATTTCATAACTTCTCCATTTCACTATCAAGGGCAATCACTTACTAAACACACTATCCCAGGTACATTACACCAGCCAGTGAACATCTACCGTATTCGACGTAATAAGCGCCCAGGGCGCTCTCAAAATTAGAAATATGGAGCTCTTATTAGAATATTATTTTGGTGATAAAAAACAGAGTTGGAAGATAAATTTTGTGGTTTATGCTGACAGCCTGAAATGTTTATATGCGACAGATATATTATTCCAGAATTTAATTGCCCATAATTTAGGTTGCATATAACACACGAGTGCATATTATACGCGAAAAAATAAGTCTTGTGTACATTGATCAATCGGAAGGGGTGCTAATTGGGATTGTTCACTAGCCAATATATTAGCAAATTTTGCCGTGGGCGCTTATTAGAGCTGGACCCTTATTACGTCGAATACGGTATTAATGAAAGTCTGAATACTACACTGATAGATAATCTCTTGTTTGCCATTGCTGATCATATGAACGTCCACCAGATAACAAAACGTGCATGCCCTAAAAAAAGCAACATGTATTTCCTAAGCCACATAAACACCTCCTTCTTAGCTACCAAGACATTGCCATGAGGTTCACAGATGGTGCCAGGGATTAACATGTATTAACTGAACAACTGGTGATGCTCACATGATGGAGATGTTACAGGGGATTAACAGTTAATCTTAGAATTGCTGCCAGAGGATTGTGTAAAGATGTTCTTCAGACAGTGTCTCATTATATAAGTTGGTTGGATTTGTCTATGAAGTGAGTTGTAACTTTGTGTTTTTTAATTTCTCCTATTTCACAATGTATATTTCTCTCTACCATATTACATGTTGTAAATTGGTTTAGGTTTATTGCAAGGTGGAAGAAAGCTACTCCCAGGGTACAGTTGATTTGTTTATTTGTAAGGACACAACAAATTAATTGTTGAGTTCTTTCCCCAAAATAGTTTTAGGGTTAGAAACTGTATTGTCATATTACTGTATTCAGCTTGCCAGACATGGTTAAACAATAGGGACACTTTCATATTAATTAGCCCCTGCTAAAGAATAAAAACTTCTAACTGGAACTTAAGACCTATAGTTGATAATTCACTAGTTATTAAAACAACATCTATCAAGAAAACTATTCAAATTCTTATTTTGTTAATACCAAATCTGTGTTGTCATTTGTGAATATACATAAAAAATTCTCCCAATCCTGAATAAATCATTACTTCTGAGTGGCCAAAATGATAATATTCAGTTTAAGAGGTATGACTAGCCTCTCTTACAGACCCTGAAAAAGAAATATCCAAAAAATCCGAAGCATGTCTACATTTCTTCATATTCTCTGGTCTCCCTTCTATGATATTAAAAGTCAATTTTATACAAAAGATATTTAAATGTGTTCATTTCAGAGGCTAAATGTCAGTCTAAGATATGACAACTGATGTTAATTTTGTATTAACAGGGAGGAGGAGGGACAGAGGTACCTGACAATGGAGGAGGAACAGCAGGGATTCCGAGACCCGAATGTCCGTGGCTGCATTGACCTTGTCAACACCAGCACAGAGTCTCCGGTGAGCATTTGCAGTAGCAGTGGTGATGAGGGCCATGACGACACCGGCTACAGCAGCGGCTACAGCCACACCACCGACTCCAACAGTCCCCATACCACAGGCTGCTTGAACCTGTCTTCTCCCGACACCCACAATCCACCAGAGCATGGGGATGACTCGGTGCTCGACTACCCAATGACAGATGTCAGCCAGATAGAGAATCTTCAGAGGGACACTTCAGACCCTGTGAGCCAAGCTGTGACAGCTATGTCCAATGCCCTTGACCCATTCTTGAGTTCATTCAGAGAGGAGCTAGGGCTTGAAGGTCCACCAGCTGAGGATGGAATGGATCTGTTGGATGACTTGCTGAAGAGTATGGAGGAAGAAGAGTCTGTGTCTCCACCACCACCACCTCCAGCTTTGCCAACTGTCCCGAATGATCCTACGATTAATGTTCCCGAAACAGGTAGACACAAGTCTCTTTTGCGGTCACTCCTTGACAGGGGTGATAAATCTACAAGTACAAGTAAATCCACCATAGACTATACGTTTTCCTCCTCAGGACCTGTTTTGAAAGATGCTGTGTTATTTTCAACATCAAGTTTGACAAGTGTTCAGCCAAATAAAACAATCAACACAATGTCTATATCCACCATACCATTTACTTCCAATGATTCCCAGACTCAGACTCTTATTCCTCAAATCACTAGCCCCAGTTCAGTACTAAGTGAGCAAGTAGTAGGGACAATAGATACATCAAGCGTCACTGTCCCCCAGCCAGATCCCTTCATCCCAGAAGACTTGCTAGACTTTGCCATGCAGTACTGTGACAGTATTCCTGATGAGCAATCCCAAGCCATCATCACCAGCTATGGTCAAGATCTGTGGTGCAGTGGCGTGGACGACCTCATCACAACCTTTGCTGATGTCCAGCAATCCACCACCGAGCCAGTGATGTCCTCTGCAGTCAACACAAATCCAGCTAAGGGTCCTCCTCCAGAAGGTCCTCAAGCCACGCCTGAAGTAAGCTACATAGATCTGGATAACTGCAACAGGAAAGCCCTGAACCCAATTTCTGGTATGCAGAATCAGTGTCAAAATACACAGTCCTCTCCAGGTGTTTCAAAGGATTTCTCAACACAGACATTGTTTGATGTTCTTAGCAACAGAAATACCTCTCAGTTAAAAGATTCCAAGAGCAACAAGAGTGTATTCATCCAACCACTGAGGGCCACTCCTCGGCCAGTTGTTAGTCACACTGTTTCCAGTTCAGCATTAGTGAAAGGTCCATTTACCAGTAGGTGCGCTGTCAGTTCAGAGTCTGAGAGATGTCAGAAGTTGACATTTAGGACTGTTCCAACTCCACATCCAAGGTTCCCCTGCAGTTCTGTGGGGGGCTCAGTGGGACGAGGACACACAACCACAGTATCTGCTGCCTGTGTTAGTCCCAGGTGTGGCAAGTCATTAGTGTCAGTTCTATGTGACAAAGGTGCTGCTTCACCAAGTTCATGTTCATCCAAATCCTCAACCATTGTTGGTCCAAGTCATCAGCCAACACAGACAGCTTCAAGTAGACATTGTGAACAGGTAACTGCTAAGCCATCTGAGGGCATGTCAGAACTAGAGAAATACTTACGTGGGTACATCAAAAGACCGCACGCTGACAAAGCAGCAGAGTGTGTGATCCCGCCCCAACTCTCCACTTCCCCACCAGCAAACACGCCCTTCCTTCAGAAGCTGCTGACTGGTGAACTCTCACATGAACACTACAGAGAGATTGACTCACAGATGCTCAAGCAAGAGAAACAACGTCGGTCATCTACTCACTCATTGCCAGAGGTGAAGGGCTGATGAAGGCCATGTTGTGTCTACTAGCTACCTAATTCACGGATATAATGGAGTGTGATAAGAAAAGTTGTAAATCGTATTTCATCTGTACAAAACGGCCCGTGGCCTACAAGTACTGAATGAAGTGAAGAAGTGAAGTGAAGACAAATTGTAGTGTGATTCCAAGGCTGTCAATTCAAGGAATAGAAGATGAAGACGACACAGATGTGTTAGCTGCCTGACAAATCAGCTGGATAAAATATTGTTTGGAAAAAGCAATGTGTGATACGAAGACAGATTTGATAGTTTGATCCCGGAGTGATGTGAGACCTCCTAATCCTTGATATACAGTTTGATGATGATGATGTTGGCATTGTTCATCAGATGATGTGTGCTATAATATTCCTTTCACTGACAGACAGGAGGGCTTATTCACCATGATATCTCTTTCATGTCTGTAGGGTATATGCAGTGAAATCCTGTTAATACAGAGGATTCTATTCCTGTTGAATTGCTGTGTGATACATTTCTGGATTATTGATTCTGGGTTATCATGGAGACTGTTGAGTGCCCAGTCAGATTCATATAGATGTTCCACATGCAGTTTGTCCAGAAGGTGCGATTGTTACTGTTTGTAATGCTTTAATATGTAGAATGCCTTAAGAAAAGGCTTGTCATGTCATTACATACACTTACTTTTATTGTGGAGGTGGTGGGGGTAGCCTAGTAGTTAAGTGTTCGCTTATCATGCTGAAGGCCTGGGTTTGATTCTCCCCATGGGTACAATGTGTGGTGTCAGTCTGTGTCCCTTGCTGTGATATTGCTGGACTGTTGCAAAAAGAGCAGCATAAAACCATGCTCACTCACTTATCCTCACTCACTTACGTTTATTGTAAAAATAATTTTGTCCTGATGATGAATATATATTTGATGCGTTATCCAAAACATATCCAACCCTTAAACTGTGTATGAGACTCAAATCGACACCAGAAATAATTTGACACGAATCCTCAATCAAGTCTTTGAAAGGCATTTAGAAGTGATACACTTAAGGAAGACAATTTATAGATGTCAGCTTCTTTATGATGAGAAACACAATGTTTCGGAGTACACGCTTACTCCTTCATCACCTGAAGTTGTTTGCCTCATAATAAATAAGTTGACATCCATAAATTGGTTTTCTTACAAATCGTCAATGTCTTGAATTATCAAAGCTGGGAACATTTGAAATATTTTGAATTGTTATCCCAGTGTAAATGTTGGAACAATTTATCTGTAGTGGCTTACATAAATGCCCATCAGGTTTCTTAAATATCGATCTGTACCTGTTGCCTATTTGTAGTCAGTGCTCAGTTATTTAGGGATTGACGTCAATGGGTTTTTTTTGTTTATGGGGGTATAAATATAATAACCGGTATGCAGACTTTGTTAATCCATGTCACATATTGATTATATTGAAGTCAATTCTTTATAAATAAATATATCAACAATAATAATTTCGTAGTCTGGTTATTTAATCCTTAACACAAGAAACTACAGACAATAACAAGAAATCAGTTAGATCATTCAGCGCAGTGATGCAGCACAAGGCCTGTTCTATGATCAGCCAATCAGGAAACAGTAGTCTGTGTGTGGCTTTGGCCTAATTTTGAAGATGAGCTGGACTCAGTGTAATCTGTGAACGCTTCATTCAATCAGGCCATTTTAGACATTTTAAGGCCTTTTATCTGATATTAGTTGGTTTACAAAATATTTGCCCTTACACTCAATGCAGTTGGTAAGGAAAAAATAAAAAAATAAAATAATTTTCATCTTCCAGGTTAGTACTGCTACTGATGAAAGGATTACAAAAAAATACCAAAAGATAATTCATCATTTTTTGTGTTAGAATAAAGATTGTTATAGGTATTATTCACCATTTCTTCAAGCACCAGTGATAACATCTCATATTATTTTTTCATTTCACCTAATTGAGAAACAGAGTTGTCCCTAAACAAACTTTAAAACTTTTTTTCTTATTTCAGTTTTCTTTTTTTTCGGTTTACACAGGGCACTAACCAACATTCACAAAACGCTCTTAGCGGTGTGACAGATGTTGGTCTGTGTCAAAGTATCGGGTTATGATCATCTTAGTGCTAAGCTGTCTCTGGGGAATGAGGCCTTGGACTGAAGATGTCCATCTGTCCATTGATATCATAGCTTCTATAACTGTTGCCTCACTGATAATCTTTGAGTGATTCTCCCTAACTCCAACTGTGATTTGATTCCAGTGACTTAAGGTCTTAAAGTTGAGTAGAGGACTTGTTATGAGCAGAACAAACCTCCATATCTCCCTAGTCCTAGACACGGCTGTTAGGTTAGACTCAACAAAGCATGTTTTATGTAGGCCATGGATTGTATTTTTAAAAAATCAGAAAAAAACCATGAGGATTTAATAATTAATGTTTGAAATGACGTAAATTGAATGACAATAAAAAAATGGATTCTAAATAAGGATTTTTTTAATCCATATGTGTCCTCAAATGTTATGACCTGTCATTATTGGTCTATTTCCTACAATGGCAAGTTTTAAATGACAACTGAATTCTGTTTAAGCCACCATCAACACTTTTACAGCTATATCTGCAGCATTTATTAGAGGACATACATGTCACATTCATCTTGTCATAGAATAGTCTTGTAGAATAGGTCTTAAAAAACCCATGCTTGCCGTAAAAGGTGACTATGCTTGTCGTAAGAGGCGACTAACAGGATCGGGTGGTCAGACTCTCTGACTTGGTGGATGCATGTCATCGTATCCCAATTCTGTGGATTGATGCTCATGATGTCAATCACTGAATTGTCTGGCCCAGACTCGATTATTTACAGACCGCCGTCATATAGCTGGAATATCGCTGAGTGTGGCTTGTAACAACAAACAAACAAACAAACAAAAGAATAACATATTGGCATCACGTCATCATTTGCTTGATGATGTCATTTACTTCATGTGATGTCATCGGGCTTGTCCACTCCAGATCTCAGTCAGAACATTGGCATTTTAAACTCTTCTATCATTAACATTGTGTGATATAGACAGTCATGTAATATTGTGTATACTGTTCTACAAATTGATAGCATAAATGTACCACATATAGATAGGTGTATAAACCATTGCTTTATTCCTTTGTCCATGTTCAAGTGGGGTGTTCGGAAACAACCTACTTGTCTCTACCCCACTGACACAGGAACTTGTCATATTTGATAACCATTTTAGTAATGCAGGCATGTCGCATGTGTTCAGGATAGGAGGTTGTGTAAATGTTATAACATGTCACATGCAGTCAGATCACACGTTTATAATGTTATAACATCACATGCAGTCAGATCACATGTTATATAAATGTCATAACATCTCATGCAGTCAGATCACATGTTATATAAATATTATAACATGTCATATAGTCAGATCACATGTTATATAAATGTTATAACATGTCATGCAGTCAGATCACATATTTTAAAATGTTATAACATCACATGCAGTCAGACCACATCTTATATAAATGACATAACATCAAATGCAGTTGATCACATGTTAAATAACTGTTATAACATGTCATGTAGTCAGATCACGTTATATAAATGGCATAGCATCAAATGCAGTCAGATCACATGTTATATAAATATCTCATAACATTTCACATGCAGTCAGATCACATGTTATATAAATGGCATAACCTCACATACAGTCAGATCACATGTTATATAAATGGCATAACATAACATGCAGTAAGATCACATGTTATATAAATGGCATAACATCACATGCAGTCAGATCACATGTTATATAAATGGCATAACATAACATGCAGTAAGATCACATGTTATTTAAATGGCATAACATCAAATGCAGTCAGACCACATGTTATATAGTGTTATAACATCACATGCAGTCAGATCACATGTTATACATATGTCATAACATCTCATATAGTCAGATCACATGTTATATAAATGTTATTACATGTCATGTAGTTTGATCACATGTTATATAAGTGTTATAACATGTCATGCAGTCAGATCACATGTTTTAAAATGTTATAACATCACATGCGGTCAGACCACATGTTATATAAACGACAACATCAAATGCAGTCAGATCACATGTTATATAACTGTTATAACATGGCATGTAGTCAGATCACATGTTATATAAATGGCATAACATCACATGCAGTTAGATCACATGTTATATAAATGTCATAACATGCAGTATGATCACATGTTATATAAATGTCATAGCATCAAATGCAGTCATATCACATGTTATATAAATGTCATAACATTTCACATGCAGTCAGGTCAAAAGTTATATAAATGTCATAACAGCACAGTCAAGTCACGATGTAGATCACCGGCTGTATAAATGTATGTATTCAGAAAAGATCAAATTTGTTCTCCAGTGATGAACTGAATTTAGGAATTGTTTTCAGTATCAACTAAACTTGTTTGGAAACTGAAACTGGCATTGTTATGTTATCCAATCAAGCCCTCTGAATGAGATGTATTCTCTCCCATCTCTGTGTCATCATGTCGATAAATCTCCCCCTTGTGCATATGATAGGGTGCTAGCCAAAACCTCCATCACTCCTCCAAATATGTTTTATAAGAGTGATGTGTAATTTTTATATATTTACAATATGTATTGAAATGATATGATATTGTTAAATCTGTATGACTTTAAATCTTTTGATAAACTGTTACCTGTTATGTCATTGTTACTGTTAAAGGGCTACAAAATAAATATACTTGTCTTTGAGGCTCCATAGCATATGTCTGTAAGGTGGCAGTATATTCTGATTAAAACAGTTAGTTTTCTTTGCTTTGAAAACAGCTTACAAGCCATCTTTATCCTTTATAACGTCCCTGCTTGAGAACCTACTGCTGCTTTGTTCTCATATGCTTGTTATCTTGCATTTAATGTGAAATCAGAGTCACTTCTCCGCAGTGATGGTAGCATGGCTGTACAAGTGCATGGAACATATACGAGGGGCGTTCAATAAGTTTTGCAAATTCAATATAAGACCAAGTGGCAGAATATCTTTTGCACTTTTATTTTTCAATATAATCTCCATTCACCTCAATACACTTATTCCATTTGTCCTTCAAGCTTTTAATACCACTTTTATAGAAATCCGCAGATTTGCTCTCTAACCACACTGTAGGGTGGGTGATTTAACTGTACAGCCCAGACTTAGCCCCCAGTGACTATTTCCTGTTCCGGCAAATGAAATCTGATCTACGTGGAAGATGCTTCCAGGATGACGAGGACATAAAGGCTGCCACAGAGGCGTGGTTAGAGGGCCAATCTGTGGATTTCTATAAAAGTGGTTTTAAAAGCTTGAAGGACAAATGGAATAAGTGTGTTGAGGTGAATGGAGATTATATTGAAAAATAAAAGTGCAAAAGATATTCTGTGACTTGGTCTTATATTGAAGTTGCAAAACTTATTGAACACCCGTCGTAGCTGAAGCCATCCATGGTTTGATTCTCTGTTGTACAGTTGTAAGGCCAGACCAAATTTATTTGGACACGTTTAGCCCAGTTTTTGCAAAAGTATTTTTTTTAAATATTTCGATTCATAATCATAAAAATATTGTTGGCCCCTGTCTAGTGGAATATCAGTCAAGAAAATATCTGTAAAAACAAAAGCAAAAAATTGGCCTGGGCTAAAAGAGACACTACAGAGGTTTTTTATGCTATTCATCATCAGCACAACATCTAAGGTGACACTGTGTTTGTTTTATCAAATTTATGATGTATGTTTTACTGCAACGTGATATAGAAAAACAAATCTTGAAATAAGTCATTTATATGTCTGTTTTGTGTGATGACGTTATTATGAGGGCAATCCCAGCAGGGCTATAGGCTAAGAATAGATTTATAAAAACAGATCACTGGACCCTGTTTCTATACATTAAGATTGTGCAGGAGAAAACCATTTCATGATCAGCATCATATGAAAATGTAGGAGGCTTTGTGTGTTGAATATTCAATTAAACATTTTGTTGTCACAAAATTTTAAGAAGAGTGTAATAAACAAACAAATAAACTTTACAAAGAGTGAACACAAAGTGTTGCTTTATACAAAAAAATTAAAAAACAACCAAGGCAACCTTTAACCTTCTGACCTTTAACCTTCTGACCTTTAACCTTCTCTGTTGTGATTCCTGCCTGATGTCATGATCAGCTGATGTGAATAAAACTGAAATAGCATTTATTTAGTCATTATTGGGAAAACTGTTTGTGCTTTGCAAAATATGAGAAAGAAGGGCCAGTCTGGGATGATTCCATATTCTATGCTGTATTTCCAAAGAAGCACTTCTAAGCACTGGGTGCTAATGTCACATGTGTAGCACATATATGTGACTGACTTTATGCAATCAGATGCACATGTTTACCGTGCTCACTGGTCAATATTGGGGGTTAAGACAAACTTGGTCCTGTTTTTAGAGAATTAGTTACCAGTGTAATGACAGATTCCATTCATACCTCAGTGCAGAGTATCCTGCACCGGTGACAACCAAATGGCAATTCAATGTTATGACACTTGTAGGATAGACCCAAGTTAAAGTGTGTCACAGTAGGGTAGACCCAAGTAATAAGGTGTCTCACTGTAGAACAGACCCCGTTAAGTTTCTCACTGTAGAACAGACCCAGTTAAGTGTCTCACAGTAAGGTAGACCCTAGTTCAGTGTGTCACTGAATGTTAGACAGAGTTAATCACAAGGTTGGCTGTTATTGAAGTACCACAAAACATTGCATGGTTGTAAATAGGGATTTATCAAAGTGTTCTCATGAATTAAAGATTTCCTAATTGAGGTTATTATGATTTATTGATATGAGTTATGTATATATTTGCAAAGATGATCTCTATTTCACTCATAACAGGATGAAAAACAGAGGAAAATACTTTGATCATTAATTTTTCATTTTTGCATTGGATGCAGTGTTAAAATACTTCCATATTTAAGAACATAAGGATGTTGATATACTCTAATTTTAGATAACATTTTTTCCAAATTTGCCTGCCATTGAACATCCTAGATAAATCCCTGTGACTGCATGTGTGAGTGATGTAAGGGAGGTAACTCTCACTATGTGTGATCTGACTACTGTATGAGTTAGTTGGTGGGAGAAAACTGCCCTACATGAGAATATGAAATTTGGGAGCCATAAATCTTACTCAAAATGACATGGTTGTAATTTTGAATAATATTTTCAGTTTTTGGTTCATCCATTTCCCATGAATTTCCTCATTCGGTCTTGTTTGGGCATCATAATTCTTGATCATATCATTGCAGGTACGAGTGGGTGTCTTGCACCTCTGACTGTACCAATGTCAGCTATCTCATGCCATCCTCGTCTGTAGATGCTACGATTGTTTGACAACAACACAAGCAAATACATTCCAAGTACTGAGTTGTGTAAGCACTGTTTGTGATGTTGAATCATTGTTGATACAAGTCTTTCATCATTGTTAAAACTGCTCAGTGTGCACAGTTCTTGCCACTCATTCTCACTGGACAGCCTTAATCATCATGATTGTGGACACTCTCTATCATGAGGAATATTACTATTCATGTAATTTTATCATTTATTAGATTATAACATCTGTGATGTAGCTGGATTAGTGCGGACTGCGGTGTAAAATAACATAACAGTGTTAAATTGATTAACTGGTATGCTGTTTAAGATAATCAGGGGGAGTGTCTTTGTACTGAGTTTGTCATCTAAGTGCTTCGCTAATTTGTTTAAACTACGTACCTCCATCACTCATGACTACATAAATGCCGTGTGGTGACGCATGTCTTATTTTAGTCAGCTTATAGAATGAGGCTGTGCAAGGGCAGATCAAGCATTTTTAAAAAGAGGGGTCCAAAATTCAAAGTTGTCTCTCAATCAGTTTTACTGCTTATGACATACTACATATGGTTTTCAAAAAGGGGTGTCCAGACCCCCTGCCCCCCCCCCCCCCCGGATCTGCCTATGCTGTAAATAACTGATAGAATTTCAACAAGACCTACATGGGGTGTTCAGTATCAGGTTAAAAATCAGACAAGCGCTGGGCCCTCAATAAGAAAGATGGCACCCCTTGATATACTCGATCCCAAAAGAAACTCACAACTAAAGTATGGACACGATCGCTAGAGATGTGTTATTGATGCATCATGTGTGCTGACACAGGTCTGTGTGGGTTCCATCTGTCTGTCTGGCAGTAGTGAACGCTGGTAGGTGGCGTTCACGCAAGTGAGATGGGAGATAACTCATGTTTGACCTAACGACCTTACACATGGGTGTCCACAACTCGGGCTATCCTGCACACTTTTTGTCAATAAGACTGTAGATCTCAGGGGGTCGAATCATGAACTGCAGATTCTGTGGCTTATTACCGTATATGACCGTAGATAAGATGAATTTTTGAGGTCCAGAATAAAGATTCTATACAATGGGTACGGCTTATGTACAGGATACACTTTCGTGAAAGTATTTTTCAGATCCTGATCTGTCAGAACATCGTCTGAAGGACAGAATGGTACAAGTAGATTACAACTTCTTGAAACTTTGAAAGTTTGACTACAACCATTATTGTTATAGATGATCAATAAAATTATTATCATACACAAATGTTGACATTATTAAATAATTTTATGCATGTAACTATTTTCAATAATAAGTTCAAGGTTTATCACTGTTCATAAACTCCATGATCATATAATTACAACATTTTTCATCGTACATTCATGAATACCTGCAAGTAGTCTTACCGTCCAACTTCGTGATGTGTTGTTGCCTATCACACCCTGGTCTGACTCATGTACGGGACATATGATGTACATGTACCTCAGCCTCATCTATGAGATTGACTTATCTATGGGCATATACGGTACTGTAGTGATTAGCAAGCTGAAGTATTTTCCAAACTGCATCGTGCACGATATATGTCAACAGGGACAGGTCATGTATTGTGAGGTTGACTGGCCAGAGAGAATAATGAGGGTCAACAAAAGCATGACAAGTTTTGTAGAGAGTCTTAATAAACTGTACTTTTAAAGGGAAGAGATTGTATTACAAACTGAAATGTCCAAATATTTGTTTTATTAAAATGGTGATTAGAATTTGGTAGGATCAAACCTTCAATTAGCAATGGTTGTATTTGTTGGAATAAATAACCAAGGGCCAATTTCACACAGTAATCACACAACATTATCCCTTTAAGAGACTTATGGTAATCGAAGCATCATGATGGGTGTGGGAAACGTCCCATACTGATAAACTTTGATGTTTACAATTTTGTTTCTTGTACATATATATAGAGAGAATGGTGCTCATGTTAATTATTAAACCTTGTTTAAATTTGAAAGACTTTTACCTTGTTGTTGTACTTCATAATTATTCAAATATTTCTATAATTTTGAAATATAATTATCAGATATTTCATTATTAATGATTCATATGTATATGCATAACATGTCCATTTGCTTGTGATATCATGTACCTTTGTCATAATTATGCTCGTGCATTCATTATGAAATATACCTTTGT
Organism: Haliotis rufescens; assembly: GCF_023055435.1. NCBI lineage: Eukaryota > Metazoa > Mollusca > Gastropoda > Lepetellida > Haliotidae > Haliotis > Haliotis rufescens. The sequence goes on along the minus strand of NW_025964001.1, from coordinate 26,741,515 downwards.
CAAAATTATGCTCGTGCGTTTATTATGAAATGTACCTTTGTCATAATTATGCTCGTGCGTTCATTATGAAATGTACCTTTGTCATAATTATGCTCGTGCAATTATTATGAAATGTACCTTTGTCATAATTATGCTCATGCGTTTATTATGAAATGTACCTTTGTCATAATTATGCTCGTGCGATCATTATGCCATGTACCTTTGCCATGATTATGCTTGTGCGTTCATTATGCAACATACATTAACAATGACTATGCTGGTGCGTTGATTATGCCAGCATGTGCTACTTGCATTACCTTGTTTAGACACTGTTCTGCTACCAGGAATGTGAAATACATGCTTAGAGGAGCAAGGGTGTGAGAGAGAGAGTGATTTGTGAAAGCCGTTTTTGACAGTATTTTCGTTACAGCTTGTCAACCTGACCGTGTTACCGTGTGAGGCAAGGCCAATGTGACACAGGTTGTAGACATGAGCCCTGGTATGGTGCTAACAAACTAAGGATGATAATCAGGCTGAATCTTGGATTCAAACTCATGACCAACACATCCCAGCCATTAAGGGAGACAACTCTGCACAACCACAGATACGTGTTCCTCATGTAGAAAGGTGGTAAGGGCGAGGAATTGCCACGTGATCCAAACTCACCCAGTAATAAGATGAACATGGTGTGCTTCATATATAAAAGGGTTATACATATATTTCCAGAAAGAAGTTACCAATCTCAGCCGTAGTCGTAGAACATAACCAAATTCAAGATGAATGGTATTGACTTCAAATATTAATATGTATTTGTACTGTGTACCAGCTGAATTGACAAGTGTTATTTATTCATCTGAAGACATGCATGCATTCTGAAACAATTTCACATCACGTGTCCACATTTGAGTGGCTACAAGAAAATTGACTTTTCATTGTTTTTGCCCAAGAGGGAGAAGAGAGCGTTTGATGCACTTTTAGTGCTGCTATCCCTTTGATAAAAAAAATCCTAGAAAGTCTGTGTATTGAAGAATAAAAAGCAGTGTCTTAAGTTCAACTAACAGTGACAGTGTTACTGTTATATGAATCTCTCTGAAACGACAGTACTCCCACGATTCTTCTGATTCTTTACTTTCTGTTTCGTGTAACCATGGTAACAGTATTGGATCCTATCTTGTGTCCTCTGTTGGGATTCCCAGGCAGAATTAGCCAGTACTCTTTATAAGAGGTGACTAAAGTGAGCTGTAGGTTGTCATATCCTGACTGCATGGATCGTTGTTCATGTTGTCAACCACCTGTTTGCCAAACCCAGATTTGATTATTTACAGATCACTATGAAATGACTGTTAATTGTTTTCTGTAGCATATAACATTCACACACTAATCCTCTCATGTGTAACCATGGTAATATGACTGGATCCTGTCTCATGGGTAAACATAGTAACATGACTGGATCCAACATAGGTGTAACCATGGCAACATGATTGGATCCCACCTCATTTGTAATCAGGAATGTCCAGACATAGCCCATCCTCTTTATTCCTTTACATTTTAACAAATCCTGAAGTTTTATATCTGCATGTCATCTCATCATACTTGATCCCCCATCAAGTTGGATTCATTATGTTAATATTACCCAGTGTGCAGCGATTTCCTCTGTACTGTCAACTATCCGTGAACATGTTCAGGTTGTCTCCGCAGGTGAACATGTGTTCAGTGTGTGAGTCTCTGCAGGTGAACATGTGTTCAGTGTGAGTCTCTGCAGGTGAACATGTGTTCAGTGTGTGTTGGCAGGTGAACATGTGTTCAGTGTGTGAGTCTCTGCATGTAGAAGTTGTGTTCAGTGTGTGAGTCCCTGCAGGTAGAACGTGTGTTCAATGTGTGTCGGCAGGTGAACATGTGTTGAAAATGTGAGTCTCTGCAGGTGAACATGTGTTCAGGTTGTCTCTGCAGGTGAATATGTGTTCAGCGTGTGAGTCTCTGCAGGTGAACATGTGTTCAGTGTGTGAGTCTCTGCAGGTGAACATGTGTTCAGTGTGTGAGTCTCTGCAGGTAGAACATATGTTCAGTGTGTGAGTCTCTGCAGGTAGAACATGTGTTCAGCGTGTGAGTCTCTGCAGGTAGAACATGTGTTCAGTGTGTGAGTCTCTGCAGGTAGAACATGTGTTCAGTGTGAGTCTCTGCAGGTAGAACATGTGTTCAGTGTGTGAGTCTCTGCAGGTAGAACATGTGTTCAGTGTGTGAGTCTCTGCAGGTGAACATGTGTTCAGTGTGAAGTCTCTGCAGGTAGAACATGTGTTCAGTGTGGGAGTCTCTGCAGGTGAAAGTGTGTTCAGTGTGGGAGTCTCTGCAGGTGAAAGTGTGTTCAGTAGGAGGCTCTGCAGGTAGAACATGTGTTCAGTAGGAGACTCTGCAGGTAGAACATGTGTTCAGTGTGTGTCGGCAGGTGAACATGTGTTCAGTGTGTGAGTCTCTGCAGGTACAACATGTGTTCAGTGTGTGAGTCTCTGCAGGTACAACATGTGTTCAGTGTGTGAGTCTCTGCAGGTAGAACATGTGTTCAGTGTGTGAGTCTCTGCAGGTAGAACATGTGTTCAGTGTGTGAGTCTCTGCAGGTGAACATGTGTTCAGTGTGGAGTCTCTGCAGGTAGAACATGTGTTCAGTGTGAGTCTCTGCAGGTAGAACATGTGTTCAGTGTGTGAGTCTCTGCAGGTAGAACATGTGTTCAGTGTGAGTCTCTGCAGGTAGAACATGTGTTCAGTGGAGTCTCTGCAGGTGAACATGTGTTCAGTGTGTGAGTCTCTGCAGGTGAACATGTGTTCAGTGTGTGAGTCTCTGCAGGTAGAACATATGTTCAGTGTGTGAGTCTCTGCAGGTAGAACATGTGTTCAGCGTGTGAGTCTCTGCAGGTAGAACATGTGTTCAGTGTGTGAGTCTCTGCAGGTAGAACATGTGTTCAGTGTGAGTCTCTGCAGGTAGAACATGTGTTCAGTGTGTGAGTCTCTGCAGGTAGAACATGTGTTCAGTGTGTGAGTCTCTGCAGGTGAACATGTGTTCAGTGTGGAGTCTCTGCAGGTAGAACATGTGTTCAGTGTGTGAGTCTCTGCAGGTAGAACATGTGTTCAGTGTGAGTCTCTGCAGGTAGAACATGTGTTCAGTGGAGTCTCTGCAGGTGAACATGTGTTCAGTGTGGGACTCTCTGCAGGTGAACATGTGTTCAGTAGGAGACTCTGCAGGTAGAACATGTGTTCAGTGGAGTCTCTGCAGGTGAACATGTGTTCAGTGTGGGAGTCTCTGCAAGTGAACATGTGTTCAGTTGGAGACTCTGCAGGTAGAACATGTGTTCAGTGTGTGAGTCTCTGCAGGTAGAACATGTGTTCAGTGTGTGTCGGCAGGTAAACGTGTTCAGTGTGTGAGTCTCTGCAGGTAGAACATGTGTTCAGTGGAGTCTCTGCAGGTGAACATGTGTTCAGTGTGTGAGTCTCTGCAGGTGAACATGTGTTCAGTGTGTGTCGGCAGGTAAACGTGTTCAGTGTGTGAGTCTCTGCAGGTAGAACATGTGTTCAGTGGAGTCTCTGCAGGTGAACATGTGTTCAGTGTGGGACTCTCTGCAGGTGAACATGTGTTCAGTAGGAGACTCTGCAGGTAGAACATGTGTTCAGTGGAGTCTCTGCAGGTGAACATGTGTTCAGTGTGGGAGTCTCTGCAAGTGAACATGTGTTCAGTTGGAGACTCTGCAGGTAGAACATGTGTTCAGTGGAGTTTCTGCAGGTAGAACATGTGTTCAGTGGAGTCTCTGCAGGTGTTGTGTGTGATTCTAGGTAATACATTCTTCAATCTGTTGATCAGCCCAGGTAGGATTCTACTTGTGTGTATTGTGATGCAACATGAAACATTTCAGTCTGTCTCTATTTGACATCTTGCATATCTATCAGCTGTTCATTTGCAAAGAGAAATTTGCAAAAGGTGTGATGACAATTTTAGTAAAATGTTCCAGATTATTATTGTTGTGTTATTTGTTGTGAAGTTGTGTCCCTTTGTCCCCCCCTTAGGAGGAAAGGAGGAAGCCTATGCGGTGAACTACAGCAAAATGATGATTTAACAATGAACTAATTAAGCTGAAAAAAGTTTGTTTGGAAAGATTATGTGAGGTTTAACTTCGAGTCCAAGATTATTGCATGTTCATAACGATGTGCATGTGTGTTTGGACAGATGACACAGTATCTATCAGAAATCTGAATTTCTAGTCATTAGGAGCGTTTAACACTCGTTGAACTGACTTGAGCTAATGGACTAGTGCCAATTTCCATCCCTTGGGGAATTCCTACTTGCTTGAATAATAGAGACAAAATAACTTAAAAACTACCTTATTTGTAAAACACTCCTTCATAGAAATGTGATGCCAGTAATTGTCAATCAAATATCCTGATATATATTATTAGAGAGTATGGGTTTACGCCATTTACAGCAATATTCCTGCAATATCATGATGGGGGGACGCCACAAATGGGCTTCGAACAATGCACCAATGTGGGGAACCCAACCCGGCCTAAGGCGTGATGAGAGAATGCTTTAACCACTACTATACCAGGTGCTACTGAGTGTATACAGTATCATGGCCACAGCATATTGCAGCAGTGTAGTGACTGATCCACACAGTCAGGCCATGTCACTGACAGATGAGTGAGTCACTTTTGAGAGTATTTCAGTTAAATCACGGCATGTCAGTTTGTGGTGGGAGGAAAGTTCAACGAGATACAAGTTGTCGACTTTTGCCACTTGGTTTTACCCATGATCACAGGCATGGAGCTGCCAACCCAGGAATATCTGGTATTCATCTGTGTAATTACAGACCCATTGAGATTTGGGATGAGAATAGGTCCTTTACTTGTCACACAAGGCGGCAAAACGGATGTTCAAGCTTATTGACTTGCTCCATTCCTTCTCATTGAACCGGTACGTAGGATGTTGCTTGTAATATCAGAGTTTCATTGGTGCAGACTCTATTATTTACAGACTGCCAGAAAAAAATGGAACATTGCTGTGTGCATAGTGAAACAATAAAGAGATTGTAATCAGACAATAACGGTAAATATGTTTCCCCATGTCCTCGTACCATGTGTTCTCTGATGTTATGCTGCAGCTGTTTATGTTGTTTGTTTGTTTGTTGTTTAACGCCGCACTCAGCAATATTACAGCTATATGATGGCAGTCTGTCAATAATCAAGTTTGGACCAGACAGTCCAGTGATTGACATCATGGGCATTGATCCATGCATTTGGGATACGACGACATGCATCAACCAAGTCAGCGAGCCTGACCACCTGATCCCATTAGTCGCCTCTTACGGCAAGCAAGACGGAGTCATGGGCCCAATATGGCATTACAGATGGATGGTCTTGCACAATTTGGACTGCAAAGGTCATAAAGAATAACGGCAGCAAAGCCCATATCTGCCACTGAGCTGGTGTTGCAGAAAGAAACAAGACAAACAAGCAGTAGTATATATCAATATTCTTTACAAATATCCTTACATACAAACATCTGTACACGTTCTTTCACAGAAATCTGTCATATAGTCTCTCATGTCTTCACTTGCATAGGCCCAACCACTGAGCATTGAAGTATTTGAGGAACATTTATGGGGTCGTCGACTCGTTTTGCCATTGTACTGCAACAAGTCAAATTCTACTTTCACATCATTATACAAGTTTATAACAAGCACTGGTTTCAAAGTTCAAATAAGCTTGACTGAAGCTAAGTGTAACACCTCTGCCCATCAGCTTACATCTATTTCCCCGGAGAAACTTGGAAATCAATAATTTTGTACCATCTCATCACTATTGATATTCACCAGCACATCAAGGGGAATAACTCTTTCCTAATGACAGTGTTCATCATGTACTTCCATTAAGTATTATCAAGACGGAATGTTTCCTGAACACACCCGTAAGTCATCCGCCTGGAGTCCTACATCCCCTCCCATAGATAACTGGATCACAGTATTTCATTATTCTACTCCTTGGAGGAAGGAGTATGTCAGTCAGTCCCAGCACCCCGACATGCCACAGTCAGCATTTGAAGAAAGTATCCAAGTCACCACACATGATCACTTCCATGTTTTCTTGGCTCTCCAGTCGAACAGTTCCTCGAGCTCTGCCTCATCCACCTCCCCCTCGCTGTCACTCTGCGTCTCCCGGTCCCCCACCTTCCCTATAACCTCTGCCTTCTTGTCATGGAGGTCCTCAATCTCCTTCCAGCGATTCCTGAAACAATGCCGATGCAACGGTAAATCTTAACTCACCCCAACAATTCCTGGAGCAAACATGGCATGTATCATGTTCATAGTCACACCTGTTGGTTGGTTGGTTTGTTGTTTAACGCCGCACTCAGCAATATTCCAGCTTTATGACGGCGGTCTGTAAATAATAGAGTCTGGACCAGACAATCCAATGATTAATATCATGAGCATCGATCCACGCAATTGGGATCGATTACATGCATCAACCAAGTCAGCGAGCCTTTTACGGCAAGCATGGGTTGCTGAAGACCTATTCTACCCCGGAATCTTCAAATGTTAGTCACACCTGTATGACAAGGGATTCAAGAAAACTGGCAATACTAGCAAGTTTAATTCAAGTTAGTTTGTTTGCTTGTTTGTTTGTTTGTTGTTTTACGCCGCACTCAGCAATATTCCAGCTATATGATGGCGGTCTGTAAATAATCAAGTCTGGCCAGACAATCCAGTGATGGACATCATGAGCATCAATCCACAAGTAGTTCAAAACCCACTTCGTGTCTAATCTTTATGCAGGGGAATTCCTGTGCGTACCGTTCTGATTTTACCAATCTTGTCTCCAAACAAAGGAAATAAACGAATACTGACTCTTGTTAGAACAGTAGGAACACAAGCACAATTATAAAACTCTTTATTATAAAGGGCTTTTATCACACCTCATCCTCTGTGAAATATCTTATACAACTTCTGTCTCTGAATGTGAACGTACATTTGGTCATCTATTTCATCTATGTTCCTCTCGATGTTGGCCTGCTGGTCATCTTCCTCTATAATGTTCTCCGACACCTGTAACGACAAACACAACATCCTACAGCTGCAACATCACAACTCTCACAGTTCAGTATCAAATGGAGTTTGCCTCGTTTCACTGAACAGTATCTGCACTGATATGAACACTACTAATATGACGTGAAAGACCTTCTGGAACCAATTATAGCAGCTTAGCCCAGCTCAATTTTGGTCATTCCTATATTCACTTACTCTTTTAATAGGTGGAAATTGAGTACGACAGGTCGTGGTCAAGAGTTTTCAAACATGAAATCAGTTAAAAATTAATGTTCATTCATACAAATTTGACTTGTCGGGTTTGTTGTATATACGCTGCATATATGCTTATAACGAACTTCGTTTACATTGAACTAATATAAGGGGTCCCTTTGAGTTGGTTATAACCATAGTTTACTGTTTATTCGTTTTCATTATCATCTGTTGTTAAAGGATGGTTTGTTTGTTTGTTTAATACCACACTCAGCAATATAATAATCTAGTCTGGACCAGACAATCCAGTGATTGACATCATGAGCATCAATCCACGTAATTGAGAAACGAAGACACGCATCAACTAAGTCAGCAAGCTTGACCACCTGATCCATTCCGTCGCCTTTTACGATCAGCACAGTCACCTTTTACAGCAAGCATGGGTTGCTAAAGACCTATTCTAACCCCGATCTTCACAGGTTGGGTTTGCTGCGGACTTTCACACAACATCTATAATTATCTGAATTGTCTGAGATTTGAATATGTGATCTCAGTATTTGGTTTCATTATCATCCTGTTGTTGAGTGTGTGAGTATGGTTTTATGCCGCTTTTAGCAATATTCCAACAATATCATGGCCGGGGACTCCAGAAATGGGCTTCACACACTGTACCCATGTCGGGAATCAAACCCGGGTCTTCGGCATGACGAGCGAACACTTTAACCACTAGGCTACCCCACCTCCCCCATCCTGTTGTTGAAGGATGATAGAAGGAAGCCAACACAGACTGATGTTCACTGGACTACAGATGACCAGCAGTGAAAAGAGCCTCATGTAATAAAACAATCTGTAAGTGAACAAAAAGGTCTCGGATATGACACTGTCGTCAGAGCTATCTATGGGCTTGGCTCAAACAAAGAGAGGGCAGTGATAAATGGGTGCTGACAGACCAACAAACTACAACTGTACAACTATGCAGCCAAGGGACACAACTCAGTAGAGATCATTTACAACAGAATGGATGCAAACAGACCTCCTTTTTGCCCAAATTGTCCCTAAGTACATTTACTATCACTGTATTTGCCGCAAAAACACCTCGGGTGCCTATTACATATGGACTGTGATGTAAATGGTCTTGGTATGGGGCAAATGTAAGTAATGCTTACAGATTGGTCGAAGCGTTGATCAGGGGGCGCTTATTGGGTGACTGAGTGATTGAGTATGTTTTTACACCACTTTTAGCAATATTCCAGCAATATCACAGCAAGGGACACCAGAAATGGGCTTCACACAGTGTACCCATGTGGGGAATCGAACCCGGGTCTTTGGTGTGACGAGCGAACACTTTAACCACTAGGCTACCTGACTGCCCCTTATGGGAGCAGGGCCCTGAATACGGAGATCAGGGTATGACTTTACAGACTGGAGTACCGGAAGCCTGTTCGTCCCGAAGGAATGCAAACATGGCCATATGACCTTATATACATACGTGAGATTCTTCTTTCATGGCTCTCCGGAACTGCTCCCACTCCTCCTCCATCTTGTCCTTGTACTCCACCTTCCTCACCTGGAAACACACACACATGGAGTCAGGTATATCTATCAGCACCTGGACCGGGTGAGTATGGCTTTACACTGCCTTTACAAACTGAATAGAGTTGGAATGAACTGTGCAGTCCAGCAGGTCACTTCATTCATGGTTTTGCACCGCTTTTAGCAATATTCCAGCAATATCCCGGCAGGGGACACTAGAAATGGGCTTCACTCATGTACCCATGTCGAGAATCGAACCCGGGAATGGAGCCATGAAGTCAAAAGAAAGACAAGTCCATCCTGAAATCTCTGTCCACTTACCTTTGCATCCATCTTTGGGTCATCAAAAAATCCTTCAGGTAAAATGTCGGCCATTGTTTTGGGCTTTTCTTCAACAGCATCTCCTGATGGCTTGGAGCCTTTGTCGAAGAAATCTGAAAGAATGTTTGTAACATAAGATATAACTTGTTATCCACCCCAGTATACCATTATATGTCCAGCTGATTGGATCTTATTGACTTTGTTCTTACTTTCAACTCAATAATCTTGACATCATTAGATATGAGTAGACCATCCCAAAACAGATCAGAAGGCAATTCCTGGTGAAAATTAGATAAATTAATTCTTCTACCTAATACAACAACAATAGGTTCAAATTTATTTCACAATCCTCTTACACTGGCTCACATGCTTTGAAAGGATTCCCCTGACCTTCCATTAAACAATGTTAAAGATGCAAGATCAAATGTCCAAGTTTTTTACGTTTATTACCATACAACCCCCAAAATATGACATTTATAGCCCTGCCTTTTAAAAAGATCACTAAAATAACTAGAGCTATAACGACACACTTTGCCATGATACAATACATATTTCAAAAGTAATGTTTCAATATGATACACGATACGAGACAGGAAAACCTGACATTTGCCAGACTAGGAAATAATGAATAATCCAAAGGAACTGAAATAATGGTCTACATGCAGCCTGTCCCTGTAGAATGCGTGACGTGAATGGTGCATTTGCAAGATGATCTTCCGTGATATTTGATCATATTGATGCATGTAAATAAGTCTTGAAAATATCAAAATTCGTCAAAATCCCTGCTGATCGTGTAGGTGAAAGTTCGACAAACAATCCTGTCGATCCTCTTTCTCTCAAAGATCTTATTCTGAGAGGGGTAACATTCCTGATCTTGATCATCAATCATTGACTGATCCTCTTGGTACCGATACATGGAACGATAATATAAACTGCAATAATGTCAGCCAGGGTTTGGATACGTAGGTGATGATAATGATGATTGTGGATGATGATTCCAGGGCGTGGGTAGCACATGACGACCCTATCAATCCTCTAATCGAGCAGCCTTATATTGTGAAGATCTTCCCTGTTTAGACATCGTATCAAACTATTATTGTCACATCTTCCCTGAGCCTCATGATGAGGGTTTGCAACGTACACAAGCAGTGGTAGACATGATCGGTACTAAAGGTTGAATATCAAACTGAGAAAGCGCTGATCATAGTGTTCGATGCGATCTAGACTGTCATAACGTCTCTGCGGCAGAGGGTGATGACGATGATCCCGATTCCAACTGTTGAAATGTCGCCAGACTAATAGCAGGCCTGTCATCAGAGCACAACATCTACAATATCCTGGTTAATCCAATCCTGGTGATGTGTAGCTGAGTGAGTAGTATGGTTGTACACCACTTTTCGCAATATTCCAACAACAGCACAGCGCCAAACACCAGAAGTCAGTTTCGTACATTGAACCCATGTGGGGAATCGAACCCGGGTCTACGGCTTGAGAAGCGAATGCTTTAACCACTAGATTACCCCACCATCCCCCATGCTTAGGCTCAGCGAGAATATGGAGATCCTCCTCCTGGTTGTTATAGTGACAACGATCCCCCAAAGTCAATCTACGATCTTGATCCTGTCTGTCCAATCAAAATTCATCTTGTGCTATCGATCTTCTGATAATCATGAAGGAGTATATCAGTCCTGTTAGGGGGAATGTCGATCCCTAGGAGACGGGCATTGATGTGGATCAGCCAATGTAAAGGTAAGTGTCGATACCACAACTGAAGATATCGATCCTCTGGATAGGGGTATCGAAGACGAACTGTAAATCCAAGTTGATGTTTATCCCTGGGAGGGGAGTATCAATGCCGAATGATAAATACAAGTTGATGTCGATCAGTCGATCCATGTCTCTAGGTAGAAACTTGTTGATGTCAACCCCTAGGAGAGGGGTATGGATGACGATTGGTAGATTCATGTTGATTGGTTGACCCATGTCGATACCTAGTTGAGGAGCATCGACATTGATCTGTAGATCCCTGTCGATTGATCAATCTTCTATAGCATCCCTAGGAAAGGAGTATTGATTTCGATCGGTCGATCCATGTCAATGTTGATCCCTAGTAGAGAGGTATCCATGTCAAAAATTTAATTTAAGCATTTAAGCCTCTTCCTCATTTTATCAGTGAAATACAAGTCCCTTCGACCTAGTGATCAGTTATAATTAATAACAACTATACTAACATGAATTGAGAAACAGCAAAGAATATATTAGTCAGGACAGATTGCTATGGAATCTGTCGACACACATATAATGACTCACATCAACTAAACATCTACGGAACACATTTTGTTGGGCTTCTATTCTATGACGGAATACGGTTGCAATCATGTACTGACTTCTTATGTATCACAATGCATATCATATCACGATCTTGCTATTGTGACATGTGTATCCTGACAGCCATGTTACCCTGACTCACTGACCTGTTGGGAGACCAGTTACCCCTGGCTTGGCAGTGCTGGATGTCCTATCATCACTGTCTTCTTCGGACGATGATCCATAATCTGCCAGCAACGAGTTGGTTTGTTGCTGACTTTTAGTGGACGACTTGTCAAAGAAATCAGCTGGAAGACTGTAGAAAGATAGACACTCTTTGCTTTCATGCACCAAACATGTCAAAAACATGATCAAGTTGAAACAGACAATACACTATTGTTTCTTTATTTCAACAGGCCTGATTTCTTATCATTAAAAATGCATCTGACGTAGAGGTGAAAATTAATAAACCAACAGGTTAAGGCAATACATATGGTACAAGACCCTAGTTTCATATATCATGAAAGTAGGTAATTCTGTGTTGTTGCAACACTACGGAACATTTTAATGAGTGAGTATGGTTTTATGCAGCTTTTAGTAATATTCCAGCTATATCATAACGGGAGACATCAGAAATAGGCTTCACACATTGTACCCATATGGGTAATTGCATCCGGGTCTTCGGCGTGACGTGTGAACACTTTAACCACTCGGCTACCCCACCGCCCCCAGAACATTCTAAACATCAATCATGTAACAATACTGCACTTGTGATAATATCTATCCAATCAGCAGCAACTTGTGATAATATCTATCCAATCAGCAACAACTTGTGATAATATCTATCCAATCAGTAGCAAGTTGTCATAATATCTATCCAATCAGCAACAACTTGTGACGTGTGATAATATCTAACCAATCAGCAGTGTCCTGAGAAAGAAAAGAGAAGTCACAATGCTTACCCTGTCTGTTTTGCAGATGATCCATTTTGACCTGAGAAAACACAGTTTATTTATTATGTTAGTATTTGAAATAAACATCCATGATGCAGCATGTTTTACACCCTAATTTATGTCTCACAAAACCTTTACACCAAAGGCCATGTTTAGAGCTAAGTACTGCTCTTTACTGTATATGGATCACACACAAATCCATGGCCTTACATCAAGAATGTGGACATCATTGATACCTTTCAGAAATATCTACATGATATATTGACATATATCTCTTCTCTTTCCTGAACATGTTAAAATACAAAAATAAAAATTCTATTAAATTTTTTCTCTTCCAAGCCATGCTTACATGCTTACATTAAAAGACATGTTCAACTAACGAAAGGTCATTATCTTGTTGGAATATATTACTTTCATCAGAATATTCACTGTACTGACAAAATGAAAAACTTATCATTCAGAAAAGAAATGCCTCAAATTTCAAAATCTTACTTTTCAACTTCTTGCTTTGAGAAGCTCCAGAATCAGTATGTGAACTAGTTCTCTTGATAGTGGCAGGCAATGGTGGCCCCACAACTGCCTTGGCTGCCACATACTGTCAAATACAGTGATTAACATGATTAATACTGTTCATGTATGCACATCAGGGGCTGTTCCATGAATCTGAATAGCTTAACTGGACTCCACCATGTTCTGTGCAGTCTGGGGGTAGGGGTGGCCCAGTCATCTAAGCCACTGCAATTTGCGGTGCAGAGTTGCATCCCTTGGAAACGCCAGATACTTATTGTGGGTTCGAATTCCCATTATCCCCAATTTTGCTTCTAGGTTGTCACCACCATACCTGTGCTTGTGGCATTCACGAAAATGGTAAACCTCTAAGACCTGTGTCACTTCAGGCTTCCCTCCCACATTAAGCCAACATGATGTAACTGAAATACCTCATTCACTCATGCATGTCTGCAAATATCATGAACATTCACATTTAATCGAAGGGAGTAACCCAAAACACTTATTTCACAATGGAGCGCCTATCTAGCTTATGTCATTAATTCTAGACAAAATGACTCAGTCATAAAGTAACTTGTTCCTATTATCCAACCTATATAACTGTTCACATGCATTGGGAGGCAACAGTAATACTGATCAGTCAGTACATAAAACGTGATAACGTAGTCCGGGATACAGGGTTTTGTTATATATCTGTATAATGTTACCCCCTAACAAGCTAGAAAAGTGAAGTTTTTTGTCTCACTACCATATGCATGTATGAAGAGTTTAACATATCATTTGTACCTTGAGCAATTGACATGTTTGGGTGTAAGGCTGTAAAGAGTCACTGAATATTGGTTGATCGTGATAATTTGTTTCACAATGTTACATCAAGATAAAACAATACATGTATGAAAAAAGTTCAATTTTTTAATTATTATATATTTTCTCATACACAAGTTCTCAAGCAATAACTGACTAAATCTACAACATTGCTCTGGTCAAGACTCCTCTGCTATTGCCTATGATGATGGATTATGCCACCTTAACATGGCAAGGGTCATGTTTTCACAAATGATATCACCACACAAACAGAAGTAACTTAATCAACATGATCATGTTAATATCAACATGATCAAGATAGTTTTAATTAGGATTATATAGGAGTAGCTATAAAATCATTCCAAAATACCTTAATATAGTCTAGTGTCTTGTATACCAAATCAAAACATGATGATGACATTTATCTCATGGCAAACTTAAGTCAATTCCTTATTTCATCATGTACATATATTTATTATTGCCATGTGTACTGGTACCTCTTTATGAGATCTGCTCTGTATGTGTGCCGCCCACAATAGGTCCGACTTAATGGTTATGTTACATACAGTGCACACGAGCTGGTTCAGACTGTTGTATCTGAAAGAAAACAACATTATATAAAAGTATTAAAATATTCCTGTATCATTAAAAATATATAATGCATTCCATGGATTCGTCCACATGTATAGTTTCTGATTTCTAGCGTTACGAGGGATCTCTTCCTCATTTACACATCGTATAGCCCTAACTTGTACACTTTGACAAGGTCTTACTGCTTGAAAACGCAAAACTACACTACTTTGCATGGGCGTGTTCAACTCTATTGGATGACTTTAATGTTGTCTGCTTTTGTTTCATCAAACGGCGAAGTTCATCTTTCGACACAATTTTCTTCTTCTTACTCGACGCCATTTTGAACGTTTAGATACAGCCGCAGATGCGACAAAAATTCATTTCGGATAGATCCCAAGATTATAACTGTTTATTAATCACATAATACATTTATATCATTAAACGCAGATACGTGTACTTACAGTGTACGTTTGTATGTGTACAAGGTATTTTATAGCACAAACATTCAGAAATGCATGGAATACGAAAATAAAGACATAGCTTAGCTTGCATGTAGGCACACAGCGCGAAAGAATAAGGTGCGAGACATATCTCATACTGAAAATGTTATTTCAACTCTGTTTTATACTTTGACACATTTCGTAAAGCTTTTGCCACGCGAAAATGTCTTGGCCCTTATGCCTTCATTGAATTTTTCGAACTGTCACAGGTGTCATTATTGTCAGAACACAAATCTTCGTCTCTTAGACGAGAGAATGAACAGCTGATTAGACCTAATGAGAAAAGATCCGGGACGAATTGTTTCATACCGGCACATTTTCGAACAAGATGTTCATATGCCATGCAAACCACCAGTTTTAAAATGGCTACATGTACGTTCATTATAACGGGGTCTAGTGCACTTTACAAGATGCACTTTGTGCATTTCAGTTAGCATCTAGATTTCTAAGATGATAAAAGCTCAGGAATTCTGTATCGTAGGATACATGGATTGTAATTTTCTTCCCATGGCATATAGGCTTCTAATACAGGGGGATATAGTCATAATCTGGTCTGTCTGTCAATCTGTATTTCGTTTCTGGAGCCTAGCTTGAAAACCGTTAAGTTTTATTCCAAACTTATACATGAATTAACCAGGGGCTGAAGTGGTGCCTTTTTCTATTGTGGGGGCTAAGGGGAATTTGTCATCTTCTGATGACTCTTGTCTTTATTTGTGTAAAGCTATGAATTCCTGTTGGTAAAGGGATCCCAGAGCCTACCATAATAAAGATTTAAACTTTCAAGATGTTTCTCCATTACCAGCTGATTACCTTCAAACACACTTTACCTTCGGTATGGGGCAAGTCAATTAGTGAGAAGGCAGTAAACTGGCCTCATGATGCCCATTATGTGAGTGATATGAGTTTGTTTTGTTTTTAATTAAGATTTTCCTTTGTTGCAGAAGCTGCAGAATGTTAAAGGTGGTTGGACCTACACTTTGTTGGAAACATGGAAGATGTTTCTTTACTCTTGTACATCGGTCAAAGTCCTCAAAGAGCGATGTCAGAAAAATCATTAACTTAAGGCGGGAAAATGAATTACTGTTTGGGCCTGTGCTCAAAGGAAAGGACTTGGAACCAAAGAAAAACAAAACAAAAAAGAAGAAATCTGTAAAAGATGGGATAAGTATTATAATGGAGCAAGCTAGAACACAGATAGTTGATCAGGTGGATGAGGCTGACATACTTGATGAGTCCAGCATATCTTCAACAAGTGGAGCCAAGAAAACAAAGGCAAAATCCAGCAATGCAGCCAAAACAACCAGAAAGAAAAGCTTGTCTACAGAGCAGACAGTTTCAAGTAAAAATAAGACATCTACTAGTTCTAGGGCTCAGACACCAAATGGCAGTGAATCAGGTGAACAGGCTCCATCATTGTTTGAGTTTGTGCTGAACTTTCCACTTGATATCAAGACAGACATGACCGGTGATGAGTCTTCTGACTTTGGAAAGCAGGTTGAGCAGATGAGTTTGAGAACTCTCCCTACAGTCAGTAGTGTCATAAACAAAACACAGTCGGACATGGCTCGTTTCTTTCTTCAGCGATGGAGAGAGACATCCATAGCAGAGCTTGGCAAAGAGGAATTCTACAAGAAGCAGGAAGGTAGGAACACAGACCAAGACTTCCATAAAAACAATAGCATTGTCCATTTGGGGTTTAAGGTTCATAACATCATGACAGGGACGGCACATATATATATAGCCTTGTGGGGATTACAGGTCATAACATCATGTCAGGGACCAGACAACACATACATGTAGGGATTACAGGTCATAACATCATGTCAGGGACCAGACAACACATACATGTAGGGATTACAGGTCATAACATCATGTCAGGTACCAGACAACACATACATGTATGGATTACAGGTCATAACTTCATGTCAGGGACCAGACAACATATACATGTAGGGATTACAGGTCATAATTTAACATCATGTCAGGGACCAGACAACATATAAATGTACATGATGTACGGATTAAAGGTCATAACATCATGTCAGGTACCAGACAACATATACATTTAGGGATTACAGGTCATAACATCAAGTTAGGGACAATACAACACATACATGTATGGATTACAGGTCATAACATCGTGTCAGGGACCAGACATCACATATATGTAGGGATTACAGGTCATAACATCATGTCAGGGACCATACAACACATACATGTAGGGATTACAGGTCATAACATCGTGTCAGGGACCAGACATCACGTTAGGGATTTCAGATCATAACATCATGTCGGGGACCAGACAACACATACATGTATTGATTACGGGTCATAACATCATGTCAGGGACCATACAACACATACATGTCGGGATTACAGGTCATAACATCATGTCAGGACAAGATAAGACACACATGTAGGGATTACAGGTCATAACATCATGGTAATATTGTAAGTATCGTAACTCATACCATATCATATAAAAGAGACAATTGTTTGTATCCCAGGGATCAAACATGACGGCATCAACCTCCATGCTTGTATCCAGCAATTTCTGTCTGGGCGCAGCATCAGTGACATCCAGATACAACCACGCTGTGAAGGCTACTGGGAGAGCGTACGTGAAACGCTGGACAAGGTGGGAGAGGTCAAGGCCGTGGAGGGCAAGGTGGTCCATCCCCAGCTGATGTATCAAGGCACCTACGACTGTGTGGCCTCCTTCAGGTATGTCAAGTGGCAGCATTCGTAGCTCAGGATAGCATCAAATTGAATTTATGAATAAATTCATGGAATTTCATAATAAATGGGCAGTATACAAAAATATATTTCCTGGAAACTAAGACCAGCTTTTTTTTATGTTATTAACATTATTGTTGTTGTGTTGTTTTTTTGTTATTTGGTTTTCTTATTTATTTTTTAACACGTTTAAGGGAAGGGCATGACTGTCTGAGTGAATGAATTATACATGCAAACACCAAGCAGAATTCTGTAGATAACTCTATTTATTATTTTACTCTGTACAACCTAGATTCTGGAAATAAAGTATTAAAAATATATATAAATAAATACATCAGTACACTATTACAATAGTAGGGGGAGGGGAGCTAGGATTTAAGAAATAACAATCTGTTCCAGAAAACGCTCTCCCCCACCCCCACCCCACCCCCAAAAGTACATAGGTTTTGCCTGAAAAAATATATCATTTACCACGTTTTCTAGAAATGCTGGATGTTGGGTAAAAAGTTTCTATTGTTTTATTCCTCCATTCAGAGATAGAATTTGTATGTTTTTGAGCGCTGACTGAAAAATATTGAAGATTCCTCTCTCTGGACTTAGTGGGGATTCTGGGGTTAGAACGATTCCCCAGCAACCTGTACTGGTCGTGCGAGGCGACTCTGTGTATTAGGTGGTCCGGCTTTGTGACTTGATTGCATGTCATTGTACTCCAATGGCGTAGGATGTTGAACATTGAATCCATCTCTGGTTTAAGTGGTCCAGATTTTGTTATTTACAGCCTGATGTCATATAGTTAGAATATGGCCGAGTGTGGCGTTAAACAATGACCAAACAAATCAAACCTGAGGTCGAGACACAATTTGATAGGGGTACTTGAATCTGTACCCAAACAACACAATGAAAGAATTGAAATCCTGGAGTCAACCCTGTCTTCATTGATGTTCCTGCCACTAAATATCCTGGATAAATGACACTAGAAGATATGAGTATTTTGACTTGTATTATCATCTTCCCAATGACAATTGCATTGATCATGATGATAGTTCACTCAATTATTATATCTCTTGTCTACTCTGGGACATAGTTACTATATTTAGCTTGTATCACATGTGTCATGTGATAACTCTCATTGCCTCAACCAATCAGAGGGCACTAAAGTTATGCAATCTTGAAAACAAATTAAAGTGTTTACAGTCTGTTGCTTAATGAGTCTACCACTAATCTAGTCTAACACACACACACACAGGATGTCGCATAGATATATGTTCCTTATGTTTGTATTCAGGTCTAAATTCTTTCTAGCAGTGTTCAGCTCTTTATATTTAGACTTTCGTACCCTATTGTGAGTGTCTTGGCTGAAGGTTGCTGCATGACCAACTTGTGAGCTAACAACGCTTTTCCTTTTGGTGGCATTGCTGGATCTACTAAGAAAACTTAAGTATTTAAGACACTGCTAAAGCGTATATATGTTGTTTAAAGTGAGTGAGTGTTTGTGAAATGACATCATGACTATCATTGGTGACAGTAAGCAGAAGTGTTGGTTTGTTAGGCCACAAGACCATATTTTACTGTTATGATTATTGTGTATCATAAATGCAATTAAAGTGTGTTTACAACCTGCTCTCAAAAACATTAGGTTTCCCTTTCTTGCCATCTTCCCAAGGCAAGAGAGTTAACTGACTATAAAAGTCCAGTTTCTACCCTTGCCGAACTAGGCTGGTATTATGGAGTTACATTTTGGCTGGACTAACAAGTCTATGCATAGTCCAATCAAAATCACGCACCGAAATCAAAATCCGGTTAGTAAACTGTCATGCAGATTTCGGTCAACTCGTCAGCAGATATTTTCCAAATCTTTTCATGATTTAATCAAGGTGCTCACGTGATTTGATGCATTTCGCGATGTGATTTTATAATGTCACAACTTATTAAGTTAAAGTCATTGGTGTAGTTACTATCATGACTATGTAGCACAAAAAGCAAGTGCATACTTTGAAATCATTTAAAAAATCAATCAAAATGTATATTTTTTAAAGTGTACCATAAGTGTACCATATCTTCTTTCAGTTGTTTGTGATAGTTACATGACATTTGGTTAATTTAGATATTGACAGGGCTACTATTATCAATTATGAAAATTATCATTCATGAGATCGTTCGAAATTGTTGTGTTTCCTTGTTGCATTAGTTTTTGAAGATATCTGGGTTTTATCACAATGATCAAACTCTTCTACATTCGCCAATTATGTCCAGAATGTGATAGGGGTATCTTGTGATAGCTCTGTCATATGTCTGTTTTGGATATATTGTATGTTGTCAGCTTGTGTTTTTTCTGTTTGATAACTGTTATACCGTATTCCACGTAATAAAATTAGAAATAAGGGGCTCTTATTAGAATATCATTTTG
The DNA here is from genome assembly GCF_023055435.1 of Haliotis rufescens. Lineage (NCBI taxonomy): Eukaryota > Metazoa > Mollusca > Gastropoda > Lepetellida > Haliotidae > Haliotis > Haliotis rufescens. Next base: position 26,721,621 of record NW_025964001.1, on the reverse strand, counting down.
GTAAAAAAAAACAGAGTTGAAAGATAAATTTCGTGGTTTGTGCTGACAGCCTGAAATGTTTATGTACGACAGATATATTTTTCCAGTATTGAATTGCCCATAATTAAGGCTGCATATAACACATGAGTGTTTATTATACGAGAATAAATAAGTCTTGTGTACATTGATCAATCGGAAGGGGTGCTAATTGGGATTGTTAACTAGCCAACATATTAGCAAATATCGACGTGGGCACTTATTAGAGCGGGGCTCTTATTACGTCGAATAAGGTAAGCGTAACATAAAGATGAAACATATTTGCTTACATTTTAATTTCCCCTAGCTACGCCCCTGAAAGTGTCTCACACTGAAGCCCCGGCTGTAGGTAGCCAGTCAGCACTTGTATGTCAGGATACCCTGATCACTAGGACTGATGCTACCACTGAAATAGTGCTGACTACAGCAGAAATCCCTCCTCTCTCCCCAGATCCCAATTAGTTTAACAGAATAACACAGAGTCTGTGACTCAAGCTTGAATTTTTAATCCGAAAATTCTGACACAGTTGTTTGTGAGAAGATGAGTTTGTACTAGGTATGCCATGTGTATAAGTTCATTACCCTGGGAACCTAGCTGTAGACTAAACACATTGAAACCTGATTGGAATGTTTGGTGGCTGTTGACAAGGGACGTAAATATAGCAGTGCTAATAATATTGAGTTGGAAGAGTTACTTCCCTTTGGCTGGGTTCTCACTGCTTCTGATCATGGTGAAGTCTGTCTTTAAACTAAACCTTTGAAGTTCTAAATGAAGGCCACGTTAGATACATATGTCGATAAACTAGACACAATGTGATACGGGTCCCGATACACCAGAATAACACATAGTCCATGCACTGAAACACTTGTGTATTTATGATGTGTGAAAAAATGGCGACATACTGTTACTTCATTGTAAACTGTTCTGATCATATAAAGGTCATTGTATCATGCAATAGTCACCCATGAATGCATGCTCATAGTGCTTCTTGAAAACACACGTAGAAAGAGAATTAAGAATAACAAGTATGAAATACTCATATTGCCCGCCAATATGACATGTCCGGTTGTGTGCAGGCATTAACCTCTGTGAACCAAGTCAAAGTCATTGCTGTGGATCCTCGAAAAAAATATTTTTTTTAAATCCCGAACTATCAAAAGGGACCAGTTCACCACTAGACCTATCTCTGTGCCAAGTTTGGTTAAGATATCTCTCATGGTTTTTTAGTTCTGCTCCGGAAATGAAACATGACGGACGGACAGAGACAAACTGCACCCATTCCTATATCCCCCTTCCACTTTTTGGTGGGGGATAATAAAGCTTTACAGATGAGTTTTCAGAACAGCTGCTGATGTTGTTAGAGATGGAGGCTGCTTGATGACCAAAGGTAGAGAATTCCTCAGTGTGGGTGCTGAGTGTGAAAATGATCTGTAGACAAAGGATTTTACTTGTCTTTTTGGGATTGTTGGCAGCTCTTGATTCTCCGATCAGAGGCTTCTGACTGGAGTGTATTCATTGAAGAGCTCGGTCAGATATTCTTGAACTGTTCCGTGCTTTCACTGATGTGTTGTTGAAAGAATCTTGTGTTCAGTTCTTGAGCCATCACAGGTAGCCAGTGTAGAGCCTTTAGAACAGGTGTGATATGCTGCTTCATTTCTCCACTGCACCTAATGCAGGTTGCTGATAACTATCTGCAGGATGGATAAACTGGCTGCACAACTGATAAACTGGCTGCACAACTGATAAACTGGCTGCACGACTGATAAACTGGCTGCACAACTGATAAACTGGTTGCACAACTGATGAACTGGCTGCACAACTGATGAACTGGGTGCACAACTGATGAACTGGGTGCACAACTGATAAACTGGTTGTACAACTGATGAACTGGCTGCACGACTGATGAACTGGCTGCACGACTGATGAACTGGCTGCACGACTGATAAACTGGCTGCACAACTGATGAACTGGCTGCACGACTGATAAAGTGGCTGCACGACTGATAAACTGGCTGCACAACTGATAAATTGGCTGCACGACTGAAAAACTGGCTGCACAACTGATAAACTGGCTGCACGACTGATAAATTGGCTTCACGACATACTTTACTGTACCCTGTGAAGATCCGGGGTAGAATAGGTCTTCAGCAACCCATGCTTGCCGTTAAAGGCGACCATGCTTGTCGTAAGAGGCGTCTAACGGGATTGGGTGGTCAGGCTCACTGACTCGGTTGATACATGTCATCCATCCCAATTGCGTGGATCGATGCTCATAATATCAATCACTGGATTGTCTTGTCCAGACTTGATTATTTACAGACCGCCGTCATATAGCTGGAATATTGCGGAGTGGGGCAAAGTTAAACAACAAACAAACAAAACAAACATACTTTACTGGAAACATCAACATGTATTAGCGAAGATTGGTGATCTCTAGTGTACATAAACAGGATACGAACATGAAAGTAATTATATTTGATTATGTTTAGATCTTGTATACATTATAAAAAGTTTAAGGAAATCAAAGTTATTAGCCTGTTTGTAGAAATATGTTACCGTTTTATTTAACCAAACTGATACAGCCACCATATCCATATTATTGCCTCTGGATTAGAATTGGTCTTCAGCAACGCATTTGAAAGAGGCAAAATGAAAGTAATTTTATTTCAATGTTTAAATCTTGTTTACATGGTATAAATTTGTTATATTTATTAGCCTGTTTGTGGAATATTTTACCATCTTATTTAACCAAGCTGATCCCACCATTTCCATATTGCCACCTCCGGATTAGAATTGGTCTTCAGCAATGCAGTTGAAAGAGGTGACTAACGTTTTCAGGTTGTCAGTCTCACTGCCTTGGTTTATGTAGGTCATTGTATTCCAGTTCAATAGATTGATGCTCATGATGTCAGTCACTGGATTGGCTGGCTGCTAGGTAACTAAGGTAACCCGGAATCCCTACAGGTGGAAAAGTGTATTATGTATGAAATATTGTTATAATGTCTGAAATGTTTAATCCACAGTCTGCAATAACAACAGCTATTTCATAGTGGCCTGGTATCTGTTTAGTTGGACAATTTAGTTCTTATGATATAAAAAATGACCTCAAAACATGATTAAACACAACCTGCTACCACTATTAGGTATTTATGTTGAGCAGAAACATTATCACCTTGGGCAGTGTTTGACACCCCGAGATGAACTGTATCGTGTTCATAGGGAAAAAAGGTAATTTTCAGAAAATGTTACAGTCCTTCTGATGTGTGTGATGTTAAGTACTTGTGTAAACAGCCGAGGCGTGCCACTTTACTGCAAGATCATACTTGATGTTTTGATCGGTGTCTGATGTTATTAGTGTGTAATATGGCTAGTCAACAGATGAGAATGGCATGATGGACTGATTCTTGGATGCAAATTCCAAACCTTCTGTGTGACCACATTGCAATATACTGAGTGAGTGAGTGAGTTTTTGGTTTAACGCTGCTTTTAACAGTATTCAAGTTATATCACGGCTTGTCAGCTTAATGTGGGAGGAAAGCCCAAAGTGATGCAGGTCTCAGACGTTTACCACTTCAGTGAAACCCACGAGCACGGGTAATGTGCTGACAAACCTAGAAACATTATTGGGACGAACCGGGATTCGAACCCACAATCATAGGTTTCTGGCGTGCCCAAGGGACGCAACTCTGAACAGTGAATCGCGGCGCCTTAGACAACTGGGCCACCCGTGCCCCCACAATAGACTAAGGCTGGCTAAAGAATTCAATAATCAGAATTATTATCGATGGGAAGAAATATTAACGATAATCAATATGGAATTTATGTCTTTGATAATATCTTACATAAACTATTGTGATGTAATAAAGTTTTAAGTTACTGAAGCTGTCTTGTTTTTCCCCGATGCCAAAGATGGAAAAACAACTGATTTTGTTATACCTTATATGTCCACAAAGTGGTCCATGCATAAATGTGTGACTTGAAATATGATGTTTTGTCTCTGAGATTTTTGTATATGTGCTGAAAGTTACTTCTCCGATATTTATTGATAATTGATTGATATTTAGTTAAGGATTATGGATCTCTAAGCATGCTAAGATCTGTATCGATAGCCAGTGCTACAATAGACACTTCACACATGAAAGATAACCCTGAGTCTTTCACACATGTCCGCTTTATTTTGATGATGCATTTTTCTGAAAAGTGTTTTGTGCCTTTAAAAAAATGAATTAGCATAAGCTAATTTTGCAAGATGACATGCTTGAGTATGTTCATGATGTTGGAGCGTGATTCCTGTGTCAGATATTTAAGTATTGTCTGGGAAAGATGAAATGAATATCTCCTATCTGTCCTTGTGAAGTCAAGGAGTTTAAGTTCACATTCACAGTTCCCGATTAACAGGATCGCTTCCATCTTCTAGTGAATGGAGGATCTGCCTGGAGAGCAGAGCGGTGGTTCCATCCCCGGCCGTGTCATACCAAAATATGTTAAAAGATGGTACTTGTTGTCACCCTGCCTGGTGCTTGGCATTTAGGTGATAAAAGACTGGTCAGCTGGAGTCTGCATAGTGTTTGAGAGGGGTATCCATGTTAAACTGCATCATGGTATCTCACTAGGCTAGCACTATGAAACCGGCAATAGTCTAGACTAGTTCAAGCAGCTCCACACACATATGCACTCCCACATATAGATCTCCCTAGTAACACAACCAACCACCCTGTATCACATCAGATCACAATGTACAGCTCTGCTTGATCCCCCTAGCAACACAACCAACCACCCTGTATCACCTCAGATCACCATGTACAGCCCTGCTTGATCCCCCTAGTAACGCAACCAACCACCCTGTATGACCTCAGATCACCATGTACAGCCCTGCTTGATCCCCCTAGTAACACAACCAACCACCCTGTATCACCTCAGAACACCATGTACAGCCCTGCTTGATCCCCCTAGTAACGCAACCAACCACCCTGTATCACCTCAGATCACCATGTACAGCCCTGCTTGATCCCCCTAGCAACACAACCAACCACCCTGTATCACCTCAGATCACCATGTACAGCCCTGATTGATCCCCCTAGCAACACAACCAACCACCCTGTATCACCTCAGATCACCATGTACAGCCCTGCTTGATCCCCCTAGTAACGCAACCAACCACCCTGTATCACCTCAGATCACCATGTACAGCCCTGCTTGATCCCCCTAGTAACACAACCAACCACCCTGTATCACCTCAGATCACTATGTACAGCCCTGCTAGATCCCCCTAGTAACACAACCAACCACCCTGTATCACCTCAGATCACTATGTACAGCTCTGCTAGATCCCCCTAGTAACACAACCAACCACCCTGTATCACCTCAGATCACTATGTACAGCTCTGCTAGATCCCCCTAGTAACACAACCAACCATCCTGTATCACCTCAGATCACTATGTACAGCCCTGCTTGATCCCCCTTGTAACACAACCAACCACCCTGTATCACCTCAGAACACCATGTACAGCCCTGCTTGATCCCCCTAGTAACGCAACCAACCACCCTGTATCACCTCAGATCACCATGTACAGCCCTGCTTGATCCCCCTAGTAACACAACCAACCACCCTATATCACCTCAGATCACCATGTACAGCACTGCTAGATCCCCTACTAACACAACCAACCACCCTGTATCACCTCAGATCACCATGTACAGCCCTGCTAGATCCCCCTAGCAACACAACCAACCACCCTGTATCACCTCAGATCTCCATGTACAGCCCTGCTTGATCCCCCTAGTAACACAACCAACCACCCTGTATCACCTCAGATCACCATGTACAGCCCTGCTTGATCCCCCTAGCAACACAACAAACCACCCTGTATCACCACAGATCACCATGTACAGCCCTGCTAGATCCCCTACTAACACAACCAACCACCCTGTATCACCACAGATCACTATGTACAGCCCTGCTTGATCCCCCTAGTAACACAACCAACCACCCTGTATCACCTCAGATCACCATGTACAGCCCTGCTTGATCCCCCTTGTAACACAACCAACCACCCTGTATCACCTCAGATCACCATGTACAGCCCTGCTTGATCCCCCCTAGTAACACAACCAACCACCCTGTATCACCTCAGATCACTATGTACAGCCCTGCTTGATCCCCCTAGTAACACAACCAACCACCCTGTATCACCTCAGATCACCATGTACAGCCCTGCTTGATCCCCCTTGTAACACAACCAACCACCCTGTATCACCTCAGATCACCATGTACAGCCCTGCTTGATCCCCCTAGCAACACAACCAACCACCCTGTATCACCTCAGATCACTATGTACAGCCCTGCTTGATCCCCCTAGTAACACAACCAACCACCCTGTATCACCTCAGATCACTATGTACAGCCCTGCTAGATCCCCCTAGTAACACAACCAACCATCCTGTATCACCTCAGATCACTATGTACAGCTCTGCTTGATCCCCCTAGTAACACAACCAGCCACCCTGTATCCCCTCAGATCACTATGTAACCTTTTGTTACACAATAAAATTCTTTCCTTTAAAATTCTTTTATTCTGATGTTGATTTCATGTGGAATAAACCTGGCTAGGCTTGCGTTTTTATGATCTAGATTGGTTCTTGTTTCCTAAAATACATATATTCCACAGTCATGGTGCAAGACTATGTGTACAGCGTGTAGCCGGTAATACCACAACTCACACCCTGGGACAGACCCACACTTGGTCGCTAATGAAGTGGTTCTGCAAAATATCCGGATTGATTGCCGTTTTATGAGAATGAAATGCTTGTTTGTAATCCTTTCCCCATTATCTTATCAGCAAGGCAATGGAGTGAAGTGCTCCTTGGCCTGTTCAGGTCTTTTTTGGGTCCGCCTCACAATCAACAGTTTTGTGTTACAGCAGACCAATTTACCAGCTATAAATTTGACTTACGCACAAAGGAAGTTCACAAGGTTATGCAACAGAATCTTGACAGACTATTTGGTGAATATTTTCTGGAATTGCACAATGCTAAACTGTGTTAGGAGCAACATAGAGACATTGCCGCAGTGTCTATCTCAGAGGCTCCGATACTGGAAGGGCAGAGAGGTTAAGCAGCAAACAGCAGTTCAATTTGTACGGCTAATAGATGAAGCTATGCTAATCCTCGGTTCATGTTTAAAGTTATTTCTGATGTTGATATATTGTGATAGGCAGAGGCTGTGTGAGAATGAACATCTGACGGTTATTATGCTACTGGTGTCCGCTAGAAATGATGTATTGCATCTGATTGGCTAATTACATGTTTTCAGCTTTCTACCTGTTTTCTAAATTCGGGGATCAACTTTACTGCTGTCTGAAGATTTCAACGCTGACTTCAATTTATTTTTTCTAATTTGTTATATAAAAAAAATAATATAAGAATTCTTCATTGTCTTCAATTCTTTTATCCTTCTTGAGCATGTTGCATTTGATTTTTTTATTCTATTACTGTACTTACTAAGTTGTGGCTTTGATGAATTATTTTGTTTCTGATCTACTCACTCACTCACTCACTCACTCACTCCCTTACACTCACTCACTCATTTACTCCCTTACACACTCAATCACTCACTCATTTACTCCCTTACACACTCAATCACTCACTCACTCACTCCCTTACACACTCACTCACTCATTTACTCCCTTACACACTCACTCACTCACTCACTCTCATTCACTCTCACTCACTCACTCACTCATTCACTCTCACTCACTCACTCATTTACTCACTCACTCTCTCACTCATTTACTCACTCACTCAGAGCTTCAGTACACCTAGCAGCACATTGTGTTGAGATGGTCATGTGAATGCAATACCTTCTGCCGCCTATAAGGCAGCTTTGGTTGTATACTGCCTAGGGAGCTGAGAATGTCATTTGAGTTCACACTGATCCACTGAGCAGGTAGTAACATGGACATTTTGAAGGTCATGTTACGACGCAATTTAAATATGCATTTATTTATTACGGGAGCTTGTATTTGTGGGAGGTTTGAAATCAAGACTTTCTATATGGAAATACTTGGTCTAAAAAAATGTATAAAAACATACACAATATGTTTTTGAAAATCAAGGCTAATTTATCATTTCCTGTGTCTACGTACTCGATATGCTGTCAGATGAGATACTTGTGTATGGAGGACGGTATTTATTGCTTCTTGGCAGCCATTGTGTGTTGGTTGAGATTCCTCTCATACCGAGCTGCTTCGTGTGACTTCGAACTTAGAGTGTGTAATTATTGTCATTTATCCTGTAATCTGAACAATACATTGTTGTGGAATATCAACATCGTGGCAACGTTGGCAAAAAGTATGTCAGCTAACGTGCACAATCGTGGCTCGTGTCTCAGAAGGGTTTATCGGTGTAGAATAAGCACAATGGCATTATCAGATGAACAGGTAGCCAGACGTCCTCTGGCCACTCAAGGACCCACACAAAGACATCTTTGTGGCCCCAACAGGTGTTGTTGGAAAGGGACAAACAAGCCATGTTATAATGTTTCCAAATCATTTGTAATCCTATATAGGGAATACAAAATAACACATGACTGGAAAATGTACTCTTGAATACTGGGTGGCGAGGAGTGAGTGAGTTAATATGCTATGTCCTATCATTAACATTACCATATTCGACGTAATAAGCGCCCAGGGCGCTCTCAGAATTAGAAATAGGGGGCTTTTATTAGAATATTATTTTGGAAAGATAAATTTCGTGGTTTATGCTGACAGCCTGAAAGTTTTATGTACGACAGATATGTTTTTCCAGAATTTAATTGCCCATAAATAAGGGTGCATATAACACATAAGTGCATATTATACGCGAATAAAAAAGTCATGTACATTGATCAATCGGAAGCCACGAGCCAATATATTAGCAAATATCGCTGTGGGCGGTTATTAGAGCGGGGCGCTTATTACGTTAAATACGGTAGGTGTATTTGCAAATAATTGAGTTGAAATATAATTGGTCGACGTCATTATTCTGAATTGCAAAACAGACACTTGGGATTGGATGGATATATGGAATTAACTATCTTCATGAGATTTTAGTGTCCTGTTAGTTTATTTGTTTGTTTAATGTTGCACTAAACAATATTCCAGCTGTGCGATGTCAGTCTGTAAATAATCGAGTTCCAACTATCAATCCAGTGATGGATATCATGAGCATCAATCCCATTCTATCAGGACTTCAGTATGGCGATAAAATCGTATAATGCCGATACGTAACATCGTGACGTAATGGTGATGCATATCCCATTCTATCAGAACTTCAGTATGGTGATAAAATCGTATAATGCCGATACGTAACATATCGTGGTGTAATGGTGATGCATATCGTATCATGTGTATCATACCAACCCTCAATAACAGACCCAACACGACTGATACAAGTCTCCTGAAGCAGTAATCCCTGCACGGCAGCACGCACTATTTGTGGCTATTGGCAACATGGCCACCGTCACCTTGCCACTAGTTCAGTGAGGGTGTGGTGCTGTATGTCATTCAGTATAGTGCACACTGTCCATGTCTAGCACATGGGTCGTTAACTTCAAATATTTTTAGTGCCATGTTTAGATTAGCCAAGTGGTTGTAGGAGAGTCCTACAGCCTGTGGTTTGGTCTTGAAACAAGCCACTCTCCTAGTCTCAAGGACGTGCTGTGATACTCAGTTAAATCAAGACATGCTATTGACTTCTACCTGATATTTAGGGTTCAATCCCCAGTCAAGTACTTTCAGCACATGTTTATGCACAATAATATTCACTCAGACTGGTGGCGTGAAAGTCCAGAAAAAGAATTTCTGGATGCCCTTTCTGTTTTTGTTTTTTTCATTTATTATGCTTTTGAAAGAGGGTCTCTTTTCATGGTTACCATTTTGGTTGAATTTTTTTTTATAATAAGCATACGTTTATTTTCGCTTGTTAAAGGAATGTGAAGTGGGCATGTGGTTAGTGCTCTAGTCACACACGTCATCTGGGACCAGAGAGAGGATATTTGTTTGATATTTAAGACCGCACTCACCAATACTTCAGCTATGATGGAGACCTGTAAATATTAGAGTGGAGATCAGACAAAGCATTGATTAACATATTCAACGTAATAAGCGCCCAGGGTGCTCTCAAAATTAAAAAGGGGGGGGGGGGGGCTCTTATTAGAATATCATTTTGGTGAAAAAAACAGAGTTGAAAGATAAATTTCGTGGTTTATGCTCACAGTCTGAAATGTTTACATACGACAGATATATTTTTCCCGAATTTAATTGCCCATGATTAAGGGTGCATATAACACACGAGTGTGTCTTATACGCGAATAAATGTCTTGTGTACATTGATCAATTGGAAGGGGTGCTTATCAGGATTGTTCACTAGCTAATATATTAGCAAATATCCCTGTGGGTGCTTATTAGAGCTGGGCGCTTATTACGTCAAATACGGTAATATTATAGACGTCCACACCATCAAGGTACAATGAGTCAGAATCTAATAAATCGATTGAGTCCGACCATCTGATCCATTTAGTCTCCTCAACAAGCATAGGTCGCAATCCTTAACCTGGACCACCTACAGAGTCCAGAGGGAGGAACTTGTGTGTGTTTGCCCATGTGGACAGCACTTTGGCTGTCTTCACCTCCCTGACAGGCTCTGTCAGCACCCCACAGGTGGAGCTGATGGACAGCTTACTTCTTCAGTGTGTCTGTCCAGAGAACGAAGGTGGTAGTTTGATTTCTGTCCATGTCATACAACTAGACCTTAAGAGATGGTCCTTGTTACTCTGCCTGGCGCTCTAGTGGATAGAGCCTCTGCCCTGAGGACGAAGGTTGGGGTTCGATTTCTGTCTGTGTCATACCAATAGACCTTAAAAGATGGGCCTTGTTACCCTGCCTGGTGTTCTAGTGGATAGAGCCTCTGTCCAGAGAATGAAGGTCGTGGGTTCGATTTCTGTCCGTGTCATACAACTAGACCGTAAAAGATGGGCCTTGTTACCCTGCCTGGCAATCTAGTGGATAGAGCCTCTGCCCTGAGAACGAAGGTTGGGGTTCGATTTCTGTCTGTGTCATACAACTAGACCTTAAAAGATGGTCCTTGTTACCCTGCCTGGCGCTCGGATGAAACAGCTGGTTGGGTATCCATGCTACATTGCATCTCAGTGGTCAAGCAGTATAAAACCATCAATAGTCAAGACTAGTTCAAGCAGCCACACACACAGACATGAAAGTTGCTGTATAAGTGCAATAATCTTGGGACTCTGTGTTAAACCCTATTTCACCTCACCTCACCCCTGTTTGAAGACTCTTCTTCACTTCACATGTCAGGGGGTCAGGCCAGTCCCTATTCACCCTCCTCCTCCTCCTACGACCAGGTGGTCCAGCTCAACACTTCCCTCTGACACTCAATGACTTAAATTCAAAATGCGCTCAAAGAGATTTGTGAGAAATCTGAAGGAGCTGGCCCATTGACAAGCCTTTATCGCAGGAGCGTGGCTGATTGGGGTGGCTGTCATCTTCCAAACACTTTACACTGTCCCGACATCCCCCTCGCCTGGTGTAGTATCATTATGTCACCTCTCTGTACCTCCCTCATCAAAGAGTTCCGCACTGTTACCTACTTGCCAGGACTGCAGGATGCCTCTCACTCAAGCAGGTCACCCTTCCTGCACCGCAATGAAAGGGAATTGTATTTTGATCATATTGACAATGGTAACTGATAAGACTTATCTGTGGCCTAATATGTCTACTGTAAATACTGTTGTCAGTTTGAGAGCTCTACAAATTATAGGTGACAGTCGTCTTGGTCCTAATTGAACTTGGGTGATTTCAGCTCTAAGCCCCCTTGAAACTCTATTTTGCAAGTAAAGGAATGTAAGGAAAATGTAAGATAATTTGTCACTTCAAGTTCCTGAGGAGGGACTGATTAGCTCCCATCCTCATCTGATCTAGGGCATCAGTTTTTGTTAAGTGTTTCTCTTGACAATTGAATGTCCTTATTTCCAACTGAACAATTTAAAATGTTGTCTTGTATTCTCTTGACTTGAACCACCTTCCCTTCAAAGAACTATTCATTAGCTTAAATCTCAGGAATTAGGGATTTTGTCCATCTATGCTATGTCATTTGCTATATACAAATACAGTTTTCCAGACATGAAATAGGCAAGTCTGTTGTTTAAGTACTGTAATCATTTTTTCACCATTTGGTTAACTTCAGGGAATGCAAGTATAACATGAAAATAAAACTGACCATTTACTTTAACATCTCAATCTTCAGTGTTAAAATAGTATTGTATTGTCAATAGTATTGTCTGTAAAAGGCAATCAGGTGGTTCAAGCTCCCTGACTTGGTTGATGCATGTCATTGTATCCCCAGGACACGGTTGGCCCAGTCATCTAAGGCGCAGTGATTCCCTTTGCAGATTTGCGTCCCTTGGGCATGCCAGAAACCTGTGATTGTGGGTTTGAATCCCGGTTCGCCCCAATTATGTTTCTAGGTTTGTCAGCACCATACCCTTGCTCGTGGGTTTCACCGAAGTGGTAAACGTCTGAGACCTGCATCACTTCAGGCTTTCCTCCCACATTAAGCTGACACGCCGCAATATAATTGGAATACTGTAACATGAGTGCAATGTGTAAAGCCCATGTATAGTGTCCCCCCACTGTGATATTGCTGGCATTTTGCTAAAAGCGTTGCTCACTCGCTCGCTCATTCACTCGCTTGCTCATTCACTCACTCACTCACTCACTCAGTGCACTCTCACTCACTCACTCAGTGCACTCTCACTCACTCACTCAGTGCACTCTCACTCACCCACTCACTCAGTGCACTCTCACTCACTCACTCACTCACTCACTCACTCACTCACTCACTCACTCACTCACTCAGAACACCGAGTGACCCACTCATGGATTCTCAGCTGTACTTTCCCAAGGAGACAGCTGTTCTGATTACACATTGCATCACTATCTCGGAACAGATGTCCAAAAACACTTTAGTTAACATTTGTCACTGCATGAGATAACGAGACCTGCAAGACAGGTATGGTTCAGTTCAGCACTCCGATAAGGTAGATTGTTCTGATAAATCGCCAGCTGAGGTTTCCTCGGCAAGGAGTGCTTGCCAGTCTGTGGTACATTGCAGTACATTGTTTGCTTTCGGAATGCTCTCTGATTGGTCGATCAGAGTACCGTGTCACCATTTGGCCATCACATTGTAAGAGGTCATGGCAGGTCGCACTGGCTGCTCAAAACGTATACTTTTCATTTGATTACAGCCTTAGCAATGGATGAAATCATTATTCCTGGTGGTAAGAGACATGGCAATATGAAAATTGTTTCATGAAAGCAAAACGAAAACCGCATGTAGTAAGAGACAGGTTGCAACATGTGTCCTGGCTGATTGTGGAATATTGTTTTTGTTTGTTTAATGCCGCACTCGGCCAACAACTGTTAATAGTCAAATCTGGACCAGACAATCCAGTGATTGACGCAAAAGGGATACAATAACATGCAATCAACCAACTCACAGATCCTGACCATGCAATCCATTTAGTCGCCTCGCACCTTGATCATGTGGATTGTTTCTCACGCTGTCATCTCTGGTCTACCTTGTCAAGACTTGATTGTCCACTGAAATGTTCTCTCAGAATATATAGAGATTACTACATGAGCGTCTGTCGAATCAATGTCTATTCTTATGAGGGGGGCACAGGGCCTAAGGCACCTCGATTCCCTGTGCAGAGTTGCATCCCTTGGGCATGCCAGAAACCTATGATTGTGGGTTCGAATCCCGGTTCACCCCGGATGTGTTTCTAGGTTTGTCAGCACCATACCCGTGCTCATGGGTTTCACCGAAGTGGTAAACATCTGAGACCTGCATCACTTTGGGCTTTCCTCCAACATTAAGCTGACATGATATAACTGGAATACTGTTAAAAGCGGCGTTAAACCCAACTTATTCACTCACTATTCTTTTGATTGCATGTTGTGCTTTAATACATAACACAACGGTCATGAGTGACATCACCCAACGTACTGCTTACTACTCTTAGTTAGTGTGACCCTCCTCAAAATGTTGGCGCCATGTCTGTGGAGTAGTAAGTTGATTAGGATAATGCATTTAGATTAACAAGAGTAACCTTAGGATGAATTACAATCAGGAAAGTAGTCCCTCATTATCTAGTCTAACCTCAGGTCATCACCATGGAGTAGCCAATAACAGACCTGGAATTCCATCTCACACAACTGTTAAATACAGTACAAATACACAGGTGTGTAAGGTGTTTTCTTAAACTATTGGTGTATGATGCTTACATTGACACTTCACTGGCATTTCACTGACTTTACATTAATTCATCTCGGTGGAAATATAATCAGATTAACATCTGCTATATTCCTTCTGCGACCCGTGAAGATCCGGGTGAATAGGTCTTCAGCAATCCATGCTTGCCGTAACAGGCAACTGTGCTTGTAATAAGAGGTGACTAACGGGATTCCCTGACTTGGTTGATACATGACATCGTATCCCAGTGGTGTGGATCATTGCTCATGATGTCAATCACTGGTTTGTCTGGTCCAGACTCAATTATTTACAGACCGCTGTCATATAGCTTGACTATTGCTGAGTGCGGTGTTAATCGATAGACAAACAAACAAAACAAATTATTCCTCCTGCCTTCTGTAGCTTTTGAAGCCACAATAATCTTATGTACTGGCTAGCAACCAGTGGTTGCTGAAGACCAATTATCGCCAACTCCCTGTTATAGCTCGAACATGATTGCATCACATGTTACTTTTGCTCGATTTCAGAAGAAGAGAGAGATATTTATCTGAAAAAAATGCACCATATTATTACCATGCTCAAACACAACTTTGTAAAGGCACATGGACGTTGTCACATGACTAATTCACATGAAAATAAAAATCAAACGACACAATGATGCACATTCACTTCTGTCGTTGCTTACTATCTGTCTGTCGTTTCTTCTCCAAAATGCAATTAAAAAAACACTTTTGAGCTGTCTTTCCAAAACCGCATAACCAGTATATATATCGCAGAATCCATATTTCATAGTGTTAAGGATAAGCATTTGTAGATTGAATTTGGGGTAGATTTGTATATGTCAGTTTGCCGACAACAAATACTATAACTGAAGCGGTGTGCATGATCATGTGGCACTTCCTGATAATACGATGGCTATAACCATGATAACTGGTACAGTTAATCAACGGGAAAGTGTTATTTCCACTGTTTTGATTCCCTATCGTAGCTTTATCACAGAAATCTACTGAAACTTATTCCATGGACAGAAATAAGCTCATTTGCTTCGAGTTTCACAAAAATCAAAGTTATTGGTACAGTCAACTCTATACATGGGATATGTCGGAAATAACATCAAAATAAAGGCGATAGCTGGTCGGTGACCAGTAATGACAGACCTTCTGCATATGTTATGTTTTTTCCTATTATTCAGTCCGCCTCTGTGGTCTAATGGTAGAGCGTCTGCCCGGAGAGCGGAAGGTCTGGGGTTCGATCCCCAGCCGCATCATACCAAAAGACGTTAAAAGATGGTACTTGTTGTTACCCTGTCTGGAGCTCGGCATTAAGGGGCACAAGGACTGGTCGGCTCAGAGTCAGTATACTGTGTCTGAGTGGGGTATTCATGTTAAACTGCGGCATGGTATCTCAGTGTGCTAGCACTATAAATCGGCATCAGTCCGGACTAGTACAAGCAGCCACACACACACATACGTGCATGCACGTCGCTATATAAGTGCAATAATCTTGGACGCGACGTTAAACCCCATTTCACCTCACCTCCTATTATTCAGTGATTCAGACTTAGTACTTGTATGTAATATGTTAAAAGCTAGACATGTGTCAATGTAATAAATTCAGTTGAGGGTGGAGTGGATTACTGATGAATTTGTCTGTATTTCAATAATACAAAGGTATTGTTTTTTGTTTCATGTGTCTGGTCCATATGTGATTTCAAAAGCAGAGTATGACCACAAATTCGTTTCATAATTTACAGAGACTCGCTGTGTGTGATAGACTGGAAGACGTCCCAGAAGCCAAAGCCCCTCCTCACCAACACCTTCGACAACCCTCTGCAGTTAGCCGCCTAT
Organism: Haliotis rufescens; assembly: GCF_023055435.1. Classification (NCBI taxonomy): domain Eukaryota; kingdom Metazoa; phylum Mollusca; class Gastropoda; order Lepetellida; family Haliotidae; genus Haliotis; species Haliotis rufescens. The sequence continues at coordinate 26,705,451 of NW_025964001.1, read as the reverse complement.
CTGGGTGCCTTTAATGCAGGGGCGGACGTCAGTCACAAGGTGAGTTGTCAGATCACACCACCACTTTCAGCAACCCTCTACAGCTAGCCACCTATCTGGGTGCCTTTAATGCAGGGGCGGACATCAGTCACAAGGTGAGTTGTCAGATCACACCACCACTTTCAGCATCCCTCTACAGCTAGCCACCTATCTCGGCACCCTTAATGCAGGGGCGGACGTCAGTCACAAGGTGCGTTGTCACATCACACTACCACTTTCAGCATCCCTCTACAGCTAGCCACCTATCTGGGTGCCTTTAATGCAGGGGCCGACATCAGTCACAAGGTGAGTTGTCAGATCACACCACCACTTTCAGCATCCCTCTACAGCTAGCCACCTATCTGGGTGCCCTTAATGCAGGGGCCGACATCAGTCACAAGGTGAGTTGTCAGATCACTCCACCACTTTCAGCATCCCTCTACAGCTAGCCACCTATCTGGGTGCCCTTAATGCAGGGGCCGACATCAGTCACAAGGTGAGTTGTCAGATCACACCACCACTTTCAGCATCCCTCTACAGCTAGCCACCTATCTGGGTGCCCTTAATGCAGGGGCCGACATCAGTCACAAGGTGAGTTGTCACATCACACCACCACTTTCAGCATCCCTCTACAGCTAGCCACCTATCTGGGTGCCCTTAATGCAGGGGCCGACATCAGTCACAAGGTGAGTTGTCAGATTACACCACCACTTTCAGCATCCCTCTACAGCTAGCCACCTATCTGGGTGCCCTTAATGCAGGGGCCGACATCAGTCACAAGGTGAGTTGTCACATCACACCACCACTTTCAGCATCCCTCTACAGCTAGCCACCTATCTGGGTGCCCTTAATGCAGGGGTCGACATCAGTCACAAGGTGAGTTGTCACATCACACCACCACTTTCCGCATCCCTCTACAGCTAGCCACCTATCTGGGTGCCCTTAATGCAGGGGCCGACATCAGTCACAAGGTGAGTTGTCAGATCACACCACCACTTTCAGCATCCCTCTACAGCTAGCCACCTATCTGGGTGCCCTTAATGCAGGGGCCGACATCAGTCACAAGGTGAGTTGTCAGATCACACCACCACTTTCAGCATCCCTCTACAGCTAGCCACCTATCTGGGTGCCCTTAATGCAGGGGCCGACATCAGTCACAAGGTGAGTTGTCACATCACACCGCCACTTTCAGCATCCCTCTACAGCTAGCCACCTATCTGGGTGCCCTTAATGCAGGGGCCGACATCAGTCACAAGGTGAGTTGTTACATCACACCACCACTTTCAGCATCCCTCTACAGCTAGCTACCTATCTCGGCACCCTTAATGCAGGGGCCGACATCAGTCACAAGGTGAGTTGTCACATCACACCACCACTTTCAACAACCCTCTACAGCTAGCCACCTATCTGGGCACCCTTAATGCAGGGGCCGACATCAGTCACAAGGTGAGTTGTCACATCACACCACCACTTTCAACAACCCTCTACAGCTAGCCACCTATCTGGGCACCCTTAATGCAGGGGCCGACATCAGTCACAAGGTGAGTTGTCACATCACACCGCCACTTTCAGCATCCCTCTACAGCTAGCCACCTATCTGGGTGCCCTTAATGCAGGGGCCGACATCAGTCACAAGGTGAGTTGTCACATCACACCGCCACTTTCAACAACCCTCTACATGTGCTACAGGTTGATAATGGGACACATTGTTACACAGGCCTCCATGCTTTTGCAGAGCTTAACCTTTACAAGGAATCATTATGTGATTGGTTCAATTATGATATATATGTCGACAGGGTTTTCCCCAAAATTTCAAGTGTGTCACTTAGTTGTGCATTTAAGTGGCGCCTCAATATTAGAAATGGCTTCTGTTATGTGTCGTGCACAAGTCACTTTGGTCTCGGAGAAGGAAGTTAATCGGTAGTTTGAAATCCCAAGTTGTTTGTATCATAATCTGGGCCGGAAAAGCAGAAAATATCACACCAGACTCAAACACATTCTGGGCATTGTGACTAAGACATTGAACTTAAGCATAATTTGATATTCACCAAGGTTATGAGTTGTTTCAAAGGTTTTTAAGAATTACTCATTGGCCTGACTTGAATTCTTTCCACCTGTCTCTAAATGCTTTGAAGGAACCTACAAGAGAGGTAACAGTTGTTGCTATGTGATTATTGTCTATGATGTTATACTGTTATACGTCCTAGAGAAGAGGGCATAAACAGAGATAATGAACCATGTGTAATAATGGTGTCACTCTCACAACGGAGATAGGAAATTCTTTGCTGAGACGAGGTTAGAGTAGGTTCCAAGTGCCCTGGGCCCCGTTCCACAAAGCGATCTTAGCACTAAGGTGCTCGTAAGTACCATACTTTAACATAGGTTTACGATCATCATAGTGCTAAGATCGCTTTGAGGAACGGGGCCCTGTTGCTGGCTGTAAGACGGGACTTTATAAGAGCAGTTGATCAAGCTGTGATGTGTTTGTTTGTTTGTTCTGTTTGTTTGATTATTTGTTGTTTAATACTGCACTTAGCAATATTCAAGCTATATAATGTCAGTCTGTAAATAATCAGGTCTGGACAAGACAGTAAAGTGATTGACATCATTACCTTCTATCCATGCAATTGGGATACAATGGCATGCATCAACCAAGTCAGTGAGCTTGACCACCCGATCTTGTTAGTTGCCCTTTACGACAAGCATAAATGCCTTTTACAGCTAACATGGGTTGATGAAGACCTATTGTACCCCTCTGTCATGTGGCTGATTGCATGTCATCATACCTGGTACGATGCGGAATGTTGCTCATTCTTTCAGTCACTGGTTTGCCTCACCTGGACTTGATCATTTAAGCTGCAGTTATATAGCTGTAGCAGAAATCAACTAAAAAGAAAAAAATCCAGACATGTAATGTCATGAGGACATTGTTGGTATCTCATCGGTTCTCACTTCAGTAGACACTATAGCTATTTATCAAGATATTTATCGTGCATTAACAACACGTTTAAATGCAGATACCCTATGTACATATTTGCATTTCAACGTGTTGTTAAGTATTGGTGGAAAATAATTAATATGCCTGAATCAGGTTTGGTAAAGAAATGTTATTACTTATTATTGTTAGACTGTAGTAATGGTAAAACTAACTGGTCATCAAAAGTAAAACACATCCTATTCTCTACCAGTTTTGGTTACATATGGGACCAACAATTTATAAGTAATATCTCCAGCTTTCTGTCGGAATTCATACTCTGCCTAGAATTATCTTATGAACAAAATTGGCATGCAGCTCTTTCATCAAGCTCAAAATCAACTCTTTACAGTTTATTCAAAACAAATTTCGGCTTAGAAACATATTTAAAAGAATTATCAATAGGCGTGCCCTTGCGCAATTTAGATGCAGTTCCCACCAGCTGTGAATTGAGACTGAAAATCTGAAAGGTTGTGTCAGGCTTGCAATCAAAATCAAATTGAAGATGAATTTCATTTTATAAGTATTTCCGATCAATATGTACATTTAAGACGAAAATATATACCCAAAAAGTTTTACCTGTACCCTCAATACACACGTTTAATATTTGAATGGCATCAAATAATGTAATGATCATTCAAAATCTATCCGTATTCATTTACAAAGCAATGAAACTACGTCTTGTGTAAATCACCTAAAATTTTGTATTATAATGTTTCTCTCTCACTGTATACTCTGTAATGTATAATGGGCCTGTGGCCTACAATACATTATGAATAAAGACTATATATAGTGGGTATGACAATAGTACATTTGTGTATGTATAATACTGGTTTTCTTAAAACATGAGTTAGATTCATTATGTTCATGCAGTGAACCTGGGTTTGATATGCAACATGTTTAAGTATCTGAAACCCAGTCTAGTATTCACATTGTGACATGACTCCAAGCTCTCACTGATATAGGATCAAGTCTCTTGTGTTTTATGCCCTACAGTGTACCCTGGTCTTCCCCTTTTCATAATATCTCAATATCCCAATATTGTTATGAATCTTAGATTTCTTTTCAAATTTATGTATTTTTATCATGTTATCATGATGAGTTATTTTTTTGAAATTGTGAATCATCATATTTCTCTGTGAACAGATCATGTGGAATATGAAATTAATAAATTTTGAGATGAGGACTGTGTTTGAAAACAATATTTTCCAATGACCCGAGGCCCCCAATTGTTTTCCCAATATTTGCATTCGTTTCAGACACATCATGATTCATCTTCATCCTCAGATTTAGTCATGAGTATAAGAAGATGCAGTTGGATCCATGAATTAATTTCCTTGTCTTGGAGATAATTATGTTTGAGTTGACTAATTGCTTCCATTGTATGGATTCGGAAACAGCATGCGAGACAGTCTGAAGGATGGTCTGAGCTCCGGGTCTTGTAGATACGCCCGCATTTGACCGCTACCTTTCATGCAGCTTCTGCGGTTCAGCTCCTTGTGATTTGTCTGACAATTGGTCATGGCGTGATTAATTAGGCTGATTAATGCACTTGAGATATAGATGGAAGCTGTGGGAGAAGAGGCAAGCAGCTGCTTCGTTAGCTCGAGGAGCTTTCATTTCATCCATGTCTGGCTGTGACTCAACACAAAGATGGGAGAAAATTATGAAATTCATCTCAATTGACATATTTTTTTATTTTATTGGAAAGTTTGCTCGTGAGAGAAAGTTCTTGGGTGTGACTAAACTGGTGTTTTGATTTGAATTCAACGTCGTTGATCACCTCATAGTCTCTCTTGCATACCCGAGAGTATATATGCTTAATGAATCATTCCCGCATTTCATCCCCCAACCCTTCTCAACTCTGTCAGCCTGTACTAACCCCATTCCCAGCTTATGAAATTTAGAGACTTGAGGGTTCCCTCAACAAAAATTATTTATGTTTAACTGTACAGATAACTTTATACCATGGACAGTATGTTAGTGTACCAACCCCGCTGAAGTGTTGAATGAATGGGATGTGACAGGAACCAGTGGTCTACTGCAGCCCTGCACACTTATAGGAGGTAATATCTCTCTCTCTCTCTCTCTCTCTCTCTCTCTCTCTCTCTCTCTCTCTCTCTCTCTCTCTCTCTCTCTCTCTCTCTTTGTGGTGTCTTTTTCTACTTTCCTAATTAGCAACTTTGCTGATTGGTAAGATGGGTTGGTTGGTTGCTCAAACACTTTGGAAGTAAGAGAGCATTGTACGAATCTTTTATTGGCATTTCGAAGTCAGCCAGACAGGAAATCATCAACTTTACCTCCTTGTTATTGCTCTCACAATGTTCCAGGCTGTAGTTCCTCGGGTTTATAAAGTAACTTTATGACATTGCTACATGTGTAGCCAGTAGAAGCAAGGGTAGACAGGACAGAGGCTGGTCTCCCTGGTGACCAATGTTGACTCTAGTTCAGGTTTGTGTAGGACCAGCTTCAAGGATGTCCTTGGTGACCAATGTTGACACTAGTTCAGGTTTGTGTAGGACAAAGTACAAGGGTGTACCTATTGAACAATGGCGACACTATTCTAAAGCTTGAGTATGACCCAACCACAAGGGTGTCCCTGGTGACTGATAGCGACACTAGTCAGTTCATGAGTATGATCATTTACAAGGGTGTCCCTGGTGACCAGTTCTGGTGTGCCATGATCTAACCACAAGGGAGTCCCTGGTGACCAAAGTTGACACAAGTTCAGTCTTGAGACTGGCCCAGCTACAAGGGCGTCCCTGGTGACCAATTCTGGTGTGTTATAATCTAACCTCAAGGGTTCCCTGGTGACCAAAGTCAACACAAGTTCAGACCTGAGACTGGCTCAGCTACAAGGGTGTCCCTGGTGACCAATCCTGGTGTGCTATAATCTAACCACAAGGGAGTCCCTGGTGACCAAAGTCCACACAAGTTCAGGCTAGAGACTGACCCAGCTACAAGGGTGTCCCTGGTGACCAATCCTGGTGTGCTGTGATCTTACCACAAGGGTTCCCTGGTGACCAAAGTCCACACAAGTTCAGGCTAGAGACTGACCCAGCTACATGGGTGTCCCTGGTGACCAATCCTGGTGTGCTATAATCTAACCACAAGGGTTCCCTGGTGACCAAAGTCCACACAAGTTCAGGCTAGAGACTGACCCAGCTACATGGGTGTCCCTGGTGACCAATCCTGGTGTGCTGTAATCTTACCACAAGGGTTCCCTGGTGACCAATTCTGGTGTTCTATGATCTAACCACAAGGGAGTCCCTGGTGACCAGAGTCAACACAAGTTCAGGCTTGAGACTGACCCAGCTACAAGGGTGTCCCTGGTGACCAATTCTGGTGTGCTATAATCTAACCACAAGGGTTCCCTGGTGACCAAAGTCCACACAAGTTCAGGCTAGAGACTGATCCAGCTACATGGGTGTCCCTGGTGACCAATTCTGGTGTGCTGTAATCTTACCACAAGGGTTCCCTGGTGACCAAAGTCCACACAAGTTCAGGCTAGAGACTGATCCAGCTACAAGGGTGTCCCTGGTGACCAATTCTGGTGTGCTATAATCTAACCACAAGGGTTCCCTGGTGACCAAAGTCCACACAAGTTCAGGCTAGAGACTGATCCAGCTACAAGGGTGTCCCTGGTGACCAATTCTGGTGTTCTATCATCGAACCACAAGGGTTCCCTGGTGACCAATTCTGGTGTTCTATCATCGAACCACAAGGGAGTCACTGGTGACCAAAGTCAACACAAGTTCAGGTTGGAGACTGACCCAGCTACAAGGGAGTCCCTGGTGACCAATTCTAGTGTGCTATGATCTAACCACAAGGGAGTCCCTGGTGACCAAAGTCAACACAAATTCAAACTTGAGACTGACCCAGCTACAAGGGTGTCTCTGGTTCTGCTGGTGTGACATGACAACAAGGGTTTCCAGACTGACTGATGTTGACACCCATCCTGTTGTGTGGCACGTGGACCAAACAATTATTGTCACATGATGGAAACTACAAATATCTATCATCATTTCAGGGATAAGCCATGACAGGTGTGTATTTATTTGGCAAACATGAGAGGGTCATTTATCGTCATCAGAGGCTGGCCTGCCTCAGGTGTTAGGGTCGGAGCTAAGGCTAACACAGAGGCATGCCTCTTGTCAGGTCTGTGGTCATCTTGTTGGGTCAAGAAATCACATAATTTCCTTATTTTTAAGATATGTGCATGAATATGTTATTTTTTTTATGAACAAACACTCTCACTCTCTCCATCAATGTTGATTAAATAGTTTTTTTGTTGGGTCAAGGAATCCTTTTTCTTAAAATATGTGCATGAATATGTGAATGTTTTTTTATGAACAAACACTCTCACTCTCTCCATCAATATTGATTAAATAGTTTTTTGTTGGGTCAAGGAATCACATAATTTCCTTATTTTTAAGATATGTGCATGAATATGTGATTTTTTTATGAACAAACACTCTCACTCTCTCCATCAATGTTGATTAAATAGTTTTTTTGTTGGGTCAAGGAATCCTTTTTCTTAAAATATGTGCATGAATATGTGAATGTTTTTTTATGAACAAACACTCTCACTCTCTCCATTAATATTGATTAAATAGTTTTTCAGTTTAATAATAAGCATTACATGCTATGGAATCTTTCACCCCCACACAAAACACATGTTCAACATGTTCAACATGTTGAATTTGAGTAATTTACAAGCATTTCTGTTTTGAAGATTCTGGGTTAGAATAGGTCCCCAGAAGCCAATGCTGGTCAACCAAATGGATCGGGTGATCAGGCTTGACTGATAACCCATCTTTGTACCCTGATGGTGTGACACATTCACAATATCAATCACTGGATTGTGTGGTCCAGAATCAATTGTTTTTAGTCAACCGCCACATAGCTGGACTTTTGCCGAGTGCAGTGTTAAAAACAACAAACAAAACATCCTTATGAAAACATTGAGAAAATTATTTTGCAGTATGAATTGTGAATTTTTATAGCAATAAGGAAGTAAAATTGTCCCAAAACAATAGCAGTCATCAAACTGTAATTTACTCCAGAAATGCTTGTGATCTTTTTCATAATACATTCTCCTGTCATGGAGAACTGGATAGCAACATATCTTGTGTGAAAAAACTCCTGTTCTGTCTATCTTCAGCTCTAAGGAGGCAAAGATTCCTGGTAAAGTGATTGGATGTTGCAATTTTGTGCCAGGAATTGAATCAAATGGTAATTTAAGCTGCAGATATTTCCTCCCCTGCTGGTTATGTTTTTAAACTGTGGAGATAATAGGTGTGAAAAAAGAGAGAGCATTCAGTTTATTGGGACCACAGTCAAGCTGATACTTCATATGGGGGAACAGATGTGTGATTACACAGCACCATATTACATAGGCGGAATACTCAACAGGGGGATAACACATGCCCCCACCTTGAGATTGGCCAGGCCTGCAGAATGGCACTAGCACAAGGTATTTGAGGTGCTGTAGACAACAGAATTCTGTATTCACCTGGGGGCACGGGTGGCCCAGTCGTCTAAGGCGCCGCGATTCACTGTGCAGAGTTGCATCCCTTGGGCACGCATGAAACCTATGATTGTGGCTTCGAATCCCGGTTTGCCCCGATTATGTTTTTAGGTTTGTCAGCACTATACCCGTGCTCGTGGGTTTCACCGAAGAAGTAAACGTCTGAGACCTGCATCACTTCGGGCTTTCCTCCCACATCAAGCTGACACGCCGCGATATAACTGCAATACTGTTAAGAACGGCGTTAAACCCAACTCACTCACTCACTGTATTCACCTCATGCCAGCTCTTAGAATTGACAAAGGGGGTGTTTATTAGACTAACATTTAGTTTCTGAAATGAAAATATTTACAGGAAAAAACTTACAATACAATATAATAAAATTGAGCCTAGAGACTTTCAGGGGGCCCTTGATATTGGAGCAGGGTGCTAAATATGGCAGATACGCTAAATCAGCAGTGTCGGTTTTGATTCAAGAACAGGGATTGTGGTTTTGCCAGTTGTCGGGGAATCTGATTTACCACTTTGGCTTATTTACATTGCTGCAAAATTGTTTATGAGAAATATAATTCTCACATATTTCTTTGACGAGCATACTCCATTATCCGTGTCTATCACTTTGTCATTATTGATGGAAACACATGATAGTTCTTAGTTAGGCCTTTTGTTTTAATTGTTTGGTTTACAACATGTTTGGCCTAATCAATGTAGGTTGTCGGAAAAAAATAAAAATAATTATTTTCTGTTAGAATACAGATTTTATAGATATTATTCACCATTTATTATGAGCAGATTTGGGGTTTTCATTTCACCTAATTGTAAAACATTCGGCCTCACAAAATATTATATCAATTAATAATAATAATCTAATTTCAGTTTTTTCTTTCTCCATCTTGTAAACCAGCTGAAAACAATGTAAGGCCTATAGTCCTGGGCCATGACTGGAATTTATATGTACATAGTTTATTTACTTAAAGCCTAGGTAAGTCTAGATCAAACTAAACCAAGACTAGTTTCCTTGAAAACAGCAAAAGAAGAAAGGTTCTTGTGAAGAATAAAAATATAATTATTTTAAAGAAATGTTTTCATTGACTAAATGTTAGTCCATAAGGCCTAGTGTGTCGGTACAATACTAGTATAAAGGTCTGGACATGTTTAATGTTGTTGTTGATAAGTGCGTAGAAGTCCGCACACCTGTGACAAGTAGGCTGTGAGATAGGCCAGGTGTTCTGACTCGTGTCTGACCCATCTCACACATTCAACTCAATCATTCACCTAATGGCCAGACCTACAGGTGATAATCAGCATACTTCTGTATGTACACATCAATAAGGGATTGTCCCAAGAATCCTGGGCCCACATGCACAAAGCGATCTTAGCGCTACGACTATCGTAAGCCTATGTTAAAACATGGGAGTTACGATCATCTTAGCGATAAGATCGCTTTGTGCAAGTAGGCCCTGATGATCAGTGTCAGATCACTCTTTGGTTGTAATCCTCTCACGACTGTCCTATGACATTAATGAGAGACGCTGATGACTGCAACAAATACCCTGTAATACCAGCACACTGATAGACAAGGCTTAACCTCTACACACCTTCTTTTGTGAGATTACCTCCCTGGCAGTCCCAAGTCTGTACACACACACGCCTGCCCTTCAGTGTGAATGTGCCGTGAGACATGATAGTATTATTACTCAGTGCCCCCAGCTCATGTCATGTAGTATGAGGCTCAACTCTGGTGTCCCATATATATGCTGGAATATTGCGAAAAGTAGTTTTAAACCAAACTTACTCACTCACCCTTTGTGACCTGTGAAGATCTGGGGTAGAATAGGTCTTCAGCAACCTATGCTTGCCGTAAAAGGCGACTATGCTTGTTGTAAGAGGCGACTTACGGGATCGGGTGGTCAGGCTCGCTGACTTGGTTGATGCTTGTCATTGTATCCCAATTGCGTAGATCAATGCTCATGAAATCAATCACGGGATTGTCTGGTCAAGACTCGATTATTTACAGACCGCCGTCATATAGCTTGAATATTGCTGAGTGCAGCATTAATCAACAAACAAATAATACAAACAAACAAGTGTCTTTCCCTGATACTGTTATTCTGTGTGCCCCCCCACTGGGGGTCAGTGTGTCCTACTGGATAGCCTTGTGTCATAGGGCTAAGTTTGTTTGTTTGTTTGTTTGTTTGTTGTTTAACGCTGCACTCAGCAATATTCTAACGGTGTAAAAATATACATCGAAACATCGCTATATGCAATAAACATGAAGTTGTTATACATATTTGCCAACTTCTAGAATGCCAATCAAACATTCAGCAATATTCCAATTATATGATGATGGTCTGTAAATAATCGAGTCGAGACCAGACAATCCAGTGATTGACATCATGAGCATCGATCTATGCAAGTTGTGGTGCCTCAAATGACAGGCCACCTGTGCTTCAGTGGTCAAGTAACTGGTTTAGGCATATTATGTCTCTTCGCTTCCCATGTCATATATATATATATATCCCAGGGAAGTGCCTTGCCATGATAATATTATGACTCTGTAACCTAAACCATGTCATATATGACCTAGCTAAGATTTGAATAAAAGTAATAAAAAAGATTACAAACATAAGTGCAGATGCACAATGAACACTTTTTGTCACCAGATAGTGTCACGACAGGATTATCTTGCGTAATTTAATACAGATTTGTTGATATTATATTTACGATGACGGATCATGACAAGAAGACGTAGTTTTATGTTGGTGGTCCAGCTTATGTACCTCACATAACATTTTGATACAGATTTCAAGGACCAAGTTAAAACCTCGGCTTAACTATAGGATCCGCTTATCTACGATCATATGCTCTAGGTACAATGGGCAATACGGACACACATGGAGCCACATTTGGCAGACCTTGTAACAAGGATTTGGATTGCAGCCTATTATCTGTCATTCTGGCTATTTGATCTTTGCGAAATAGATATTTCAAACTCATTAAATTGTATATTGTAAAGTCCCATGTTTTATGTCAGGCCCCAGTCATTGTGGTAAGAGGGGCGGTGGAGTAGCCTCGTGGTTAAAGCGCATACTCATCACGCTGAAGGCCTGGGTTTGATTCCCCGATACAATCTGTGAAGCCTTTTTCTGGTGTCCCCCGCCATTATATAGCTGGAATACCGTATTCAGCATAATAAGGGCCCAGGGCACTCTCAAAATTAGAAATAGGGGGCTCTTATTAGAATAGAATTTTGGTGAGAAAAGAAACAGAGTTAAAAGATCGTAAATTCGTGGTTTATACTGACAGCCCGAAATGATACAAAAGAAAAGTCGTATTATACACAACAGATATATTTTCCAGAATTTAATTGCCCATAATTAAGGGTGCGTCTAATACACACGAGTGCATATTATACACGAATAAATAAGTCTTGTGTACATTTATCAATCGAAAGCGTGCTAATTGGGATTGTTCACTAGCAAATATATTAGCAAATATCGCCGTGGGCACTTTTTAGAGCGGGGGCGCTTATTACGTCGAATACGGTATTGCTAAACGTTGAGTACAATCATACACACTCATTGTAGTAAGATGATAATGAGGATTGGGTGGTTATGATGTGTGACCTGGTTTAGTGTGTGTTGTGGCTCGACAGGGTAGGTTGTTGCTTGTGCCCTCAACACCTGCTTTCCCTGGTTCAGACCTCCATCATTGAGAGGCCTAGTGGTTAAAATGTTCGCTTATCAGGCCGAAGGCCCAGGTTCGATTCCCCCCAATTGGTACAATTGGTGAAGCTCATGATATTGCTGGAATATTGCTAAAAGCGATGTAAAACCCAATTAACTCACTCACAAGGAAATAACTGCTGTTGCATCATTCACGAATTCCAAGCTCTCTTGGTGTTTAAACATTCCTAATGAGTACACTCACAGTGTTATCTGGAGCGTGTTCCCGATGTTCTCAAATAAGCACCTTGTAGAGATGCACCACGGCCAGCTCCTGTGGATTACTGTAAACAGAGAGGCAGCACGACATCCCCCATGGTATATCTTGCATGCCTCCCACCCTCTTCTGGAGATACGTTCACGTTCTTCATCAGTAGGCACTGTTGCATCAGCGATACAATGTATCCATTGAGGGCCTATCACAGGAATGTGCCACTGTCTTCAGTCAGACCCAGTCCACCTCTCCATGTCCCTTGTTCCTCCGACAGCCGTTCTTTGAAGCCATGTCTGCGAGCAACACCCATCATGTATCCCCTCCGACCTACACCTTCAGTACAGGATCATAATGGCTCTCCAGCACCTCATCAAAGGCCCCCCTGTTTGTTTATCTCGGTACAGGGATATGTGCCAGGGAGGCTGTCCTCCTTCCAAGCACACTTCTTCATTCATGAACACACAGGCTGTGGCCATCGCTACCTTCATTCCTCAGCCGTGTTACATGCGATCAGGGTCAGGATAAAACGGTTACCATCAACATGCCTAGATAATTTTAGCAGTGAAACTCCCTGAAAAGCAGGAATGTCTGTCGGCTTCCTGTAGCTGTGTTCAAGCTGTCTTGGGTATTGTTGATTGGGAGAGTGAGTGAATAGTGCTATTCACCGCATCAGCATATCACCAGGGTTAGAGCACTGTTGATTTGATTTGTTTGTTTGTTTGTTTAACGCCACACTCAGCAATATTCCAGCTATATGACGGCGGTCTGTAAATAATCTATTCTGGACCAGACAATCTAGTGATTGATATCATGAGCATCAATCTACGCAGTTGGGATATGATGACATGGGTCAACCAAGTCAGTGAGCCTGACCACCCGATTACATTTGTCGCCTCCTACAACAAGCATAGTCGCCTTTTACCACAAGCATGGGTTAAAGAAGACCCATTCTACCCCGGATCTTCGCGGGTCCTGTTGACGTGAACTGATGTGTAAACCATTAATTGTGCCATGTGGGGATTCCAGGTTAGAAGTGTCCCTAGCAACCCATGCTGGTTGTAAAAGTCAGGCTGGGTGACTTGGTTGATTTTGGTCATTGTACCCATGACGGCATGGATTGTTGCTCACAATATCAATCACTGGATTGTCTGGTCCTGACTTTTTACAGGCTGCTATCATATAGCTGGATTATTGCTAACAAACAAACTTTCTCTTGTGACACTTGTGTGATATGTATGTGGTATGTTTATGAGTATTTGATTTAAGTATAACCAATTTTATTTCTCTTTTGAAGGATTTTCTAAGCATGGGGGGCGGGGGGGATGTGAAAAATTAAATATTTATATACACCATAACTATCCAGCATATTATTATCTTACATCAAAGTAAAAAATACTTATATGTTTAATTGTTTAGCAAACTTCTACTTTGTCTCATGTGAAAAAAAAAATGAATAGTTTTCAACACTGCCATCTTGAGGTGAGTGTTTTCAAAGCTGTTGCCCTATCGTTGACTTTTTCAGTGAGTGAGAAATCTTTATCTTGCGTCAGCAGAGTGGGCATTGGTTGGGTCTGAATGTCCACCCTCCCTCGAAACTGTTATTTTTTAGATTATTAGGCCTTTTCATTAGAAATATCATGAGATTAAATAAAAAGGTTCTTCACCTCACCAATGCTATTTTAAGATGGCGCCAATAACTTTTTTCACTGGTACTCACTGTTCTTGATAAAACAAAATGTACACATGAAAATATATACCAAACACTTCTAAATTTACAAGTAGTTCTTTCACCACAATGGTAGTTTTTGTTTTAAAAAAAAGCCTCCCTACTTACCCTATTTTGAAATTAAGTGTAATCGGAACTCCAACATTATTTTTATTGGGCCTAATAGAGAAACACCTACAAGCTCTCAAGTGTGGTGTTATGTTAGCCTTGTGTGAGAGTAGGGTCTGTTATGGAGCGTGTTGCACTGAGGTGATCATGGAGCTAGCTGGCCAATCATGTTGTATGTGTGCATTTCTGCTGAACACTCGTGCTTCAAGTGTACTCTTCCTGTTCAAAACATCCCGACAGCTGGATCTTTGTTTTTGCAATATCTTGACTGGAATAAACATTTTGATGTATTTAGTTCGTCAGTAAGTTGTTTCAAATAACATGAGGAAATGACTGCATTAGTGAATACTGTTTAATGTGCACTAAACAGGCTCACCACTCCTGTTTTTAGTACAAGTTTCAGGGAAAATTGTTGTCTCGTACCGGGGTATATAATACGCTGTCAAAAACTATATCTTCTCGCTTCAGGTGAATGAACACGAGATTATAAACTGTGAATTTTGCAATAAAAGTTTACTAGATGATGATTTACAATTTCAATTTTTCCTATTACCCGTATTGAAATGCAGAGATGAAGAATATCGCTTTTAATTTTCTCGTAAAATAAGCCAGAAATAGCAATAATCTGTACACAGTATTCTCACGTGATAGACGGATGATTCAGTTCCAAAATGCCCACTATAATAACCCCAAAAGAACTTGAATGCCTGATCAGAAGAAATATATTCCTGCGTCTGCCCAGTGAGTGGGAGGTTGGTGGTTCAATCCCCAGCCACATCATAAAAGACATTACAAGATGACACAAATAAATACCGTATTCAACGTAATAAGCGCCCCGCTCTAGTAAGAGCCCACGGCAATATTTGCTAATATATTGGCTAGTGAACAATCCCAATTGGCACCCCTTCCGATTGATCAATGTACACAAGACTTATTTTTTCGTGTATAATACGCACTCATGTGCTATATGCACCCTTTAATTATGGGCAAATAAATTCTGGAAAAATATATCTGTCGTACATAAACATTTCAGGCTGTCAGCATAAACCACAAAATTTGTCTTTCAGCTGTTTTCTTTCACCAAAGTAATATTCTAATAATTTCAAAGAGACTTTTGTCCACCGTTTATTTGTCTGATGAGGAGACGAGGAGTTTTTTTAAATGGTTCACATTAATGAACCATGGTTTGAATTTATCATTTCATTTGTAGGATTTGCTTCATTAAACTGGCAATGTTACGTTGATGGTTTAGAGACAACTGCTTGACTGTTATCACACCAGCACAGAGAATGAGTGTTTGACAGTGTGTATAAATAAGCTTGAATACCAGGGAAATAGGAATTAGATGGGCCACACATTGAGGTCATTACGTTGGCTGGATGTGGATGGTGGTTATTATTAAAAAATCAACATGTGGTGACATTATGAGCGAGGATGAGAAGTTTTAATGACAGCCATTCAACGGGACCATGTGCTTGCTGTGAAAGTATAAGCACAACTCTAAGCTTGTAGTGGTATACAGGCGTCTAGTGTGTGCACAACTACACTAGGGTTGTGGGTAGTTGTCACACAGACATATACGTATGGACCAATACAGCAGCAGTACTTGATCTTCCTAGCTGAGTGATTTCTGATACATTGCTGTTATTCAGAAAGCATCACGTATCACATCCATTTTGATAAACGAAATGTGCCACTTGCCTACACTCCCCAGGTGAACTTGTAGCATGTAGTAGGGTGAACTTGTAGCATGTAGTAGGGTGAACATGTTGCATGTAGTAGGGTGAACTTGTAGCATGTAGTAGGGTGAACTTGTAGCATGTAGTAGGGTGAACTTGTAGTAGGGTGAACTTGTAGCATGTAGTAGGGTGAACTTGTAGCATGTAGTAGGGTGAACTTGTAGCATGTAGTAGGGTGAACTTGTAGCATGTAGTAGGGTGAACATGTAGTAGGGTGAACTTGCAGCATGTAGTAGGGTGAACTTGTAGTAGGGTGAACTTGCAGCATGTAGTAGGGTGAACTTGTAGTAGGGTGAACTTGCAGCATGTAGTAGGGTGAACTTGTAGCATGTAGTAGGGTGAACTTGTAGTAGGGTGAACTTGCAGCATGTAGTAGGGTGGACTTGTAGTAGGGTGAACTTGCAGCATGTAGTAGGGTGAACTTGTAGCATGTAGTAGGGTGAACTTGCAGCATGTAGTAGGAGGAAGGTGTTCCAGGGATGGAGACCCCTCCCGATGGATGGCAACCTTAGCCCTCTTCATAATCGCTCAGACCCTGTTGAAGTGCAGGTCCTCCTTGAGAAGGACCTGTTTGGGGAAGAATAGGTCCTCTATATGCCCTACTAGAAGTCAGTTGACAAGCTGCTACCCTTTCAAGTGGGGTCATCTATGATGTGGGCCTTACATGCTGTACACACTACTTTCATTGTGCTCTCCTTCAGGCAAACGCTTCCTACTTACAAACAATATTCCTTGTCAATATTTGTTTTCTCTGACATGGAAAATTCATGAAAAGATTCCTTTGCTATTATGGTATTAGAAAATTCACAGCAGGGACTTGATTTACAGTGAATGGATTGTTCTCAGACTCATTGTCATTTGTGTAAATATAAACTCTGCACATTATATTGTATTTTTCATCATGAATTGCTGAAATTTTATTAGAATTAAATACTGTTTTCTGTTCTAATAGCATACTCCTTGCTTGTTGAATATTTCATCACAAAGTGCAGACAGGGGAAAGACCCTCATGTGTATATAGCCTCATGTTTAAGATCGACCACCACACATATCTGAATTATGAAGGTAGCATTTTTATTTCTCTGTTTGCTCTCAACCTCAAATCTTGAAAACTATTTAAAAACTTTGTGTGTGTGTCGACATATAAACGTATGAGACAGACTGTTCATGCAAGACATTCACCATCAGCTAGCTTTATTCATGTTTATGCCAAGAACATAAGTGCTAGAACAATATCCATATACATGCCTGTCAGCAAATGCCAAATGTAGTTACATCATTTACGTCTGGTCTAGTAGATCCTTAGCTTTATGAATAGATTATTTTTGTAACAAGTGTAGTTAGGATCAGTTTTCTTTTACAAGATGTCATTTTCTAGGCCAATATCTTACAGAGCAGAATTTAGAAAAGATGAAAAGTGTTGTCTTTGTTAAAAAGTTGGATTTGATGTTAATAATACCAGAAATGGAACTTTTAGGGAGGTGTTTTATTTTCTGGTAAAAGTTATGAGCAAAAATAACTAGCAAAAAGATGTTTGATGTTAACATACTTTCATTCAAACACAAGTATTTTTCATATTTTTTTTTGGGGGGGGGGGGGGGGGGGGGGCTTGAATAGTATAGCCTGACGATCATAATTATACTACTCAAAAGAAGTTAAGGAACACCTGATTCTTTCATATTACTATAGCTAATCTGTCATGCCATGTTTTCTTTAACTTCTTTTAAATAGTATACAACCATAGCAATGTAGAGTAACATGGACGGACATGAGATAACATCTGTAGTGGGAGTATAATGATATATCGACCTATCGCAGTTGTTTGCCCAACGATATCAATAGGAATTTCAGAATGCCAAAAGTATTGTCTATAGTATGCATAAAAATCGATAGTTTCAATGGTTGCAATTAGTTATAAATAAGACATATATTTTGCGAATTTCAAACCTGCCTGTGTGGTTGGTTAGCAAGGAGTATGGCAAGTTCACATTAGAGTTACTTTCCCTTGTTTTGAGTAGAGACAGGGGGGAAAATGGCCGTCTTTGACATTGTCGCCAATACTTTATTCATTTTCTATTACAGTGAACTACGGTTATATCAAACTCAAAGGGACCACTAATTTTAGTTCGTTATCACCGTAATTTGTTATAAGCATATATATACAACATACAGCAAATGGCGGGGGAATAAAAAAAAACAGTTCTTTATATCCGTCAGTTCGTTATAAGCGTGTTCGTTATAAACCAAGTTTACTGTACATTGATTAATACAATTATCAAGCCTTAAAGTTTATTTACCACTAACGCAATACAATCGCAATATTGCAAATATCCCCAATAGTCACCCAAATTTTTAGTATCAGATGATTGACCTTTGGCAAACATTGATAAAAACAGCGACAGACACCATTCTAGAAGGTTCACCATCCCTGTTTGTCGATTGCAATTTTCTTTCTTCATTATCAATGAGAGGTTGAGTTGTTGACCCATGTCCGACTTTATCGAAAAAGTAATGTCTGTTTTGAACCATAACTACGATTCTTCAAATATTTTCTTCTTATAAATTTCCTATTCATGAAAAAGAAGCATCAAAATTTTACACTAAAGTACTTATTTAGTGCCCTTCTGCCTGTTTAATGAGCAATTTGGCGACTATGGTACATTAAGCACATATCATGAGAGTTTATGTATTATGTAAGTTTAATGTGACTTTCTATAGTTGTACACTGTTATTGAAGTACATATAGTGAAGGTAGATTAAGCTGGGCAAACATTATAACACAGCGGTGCTGTTGGCTTGAAAGGAATTAGTGTTATTGGTGTGAGCGTTATGTTGGTGGACGACCCCGTTCACAGTGGTGTCGGTGGGAAGCTGTCACTGTCACCCCCTGGATTTGCTCATGCAGAGGCTCCAGAGGCTGACAACACGTTTTCATACCAAAGCTACTGTTGGTATCAGTTTTGATGTACCCGTAAAGACCCGGGAGAGAATAGGTCTTTGGCAACCCATGCTTTTTTTAAGGGTGACTATGCTTGTTGTAAGAGGTGACTAATGGGATCGGGTTGTCAGGCTCCCTGAGTTGGTAAAGGCATATCATTGTATCCCAATTGCGTAGATCGATGCTCATCATGTCAATCACTGGGTTGTCTGGTCCAGACTAGGTTATTTACAGAACACTTTCATATAGCTGTAATATTGCTGAGTGCAGTCAGTCATCAAGGTGTCTCTATTGTAGGTGTGACCACAGCTGAGTGAATGTGTAAATTGTCCCCATTTATCGACGGACCAGTATCTATCCTGTCCTATCCTGTCCTAACCTGTCTATCCTGTCCTATCCTGTCTATCCTGTCCTATCCTGTCTATCCTGTCCTATCCTGTCTATCCTGTCCTATCTTGTCCTATCCTGCCTATCTTGTCCTATCCTGCCTATCCTGTCCTATCCTGTCTATCCTGTCCTATCTTGTCCTATCCTGCCTATCCTGTCCTATCCTGTCCTAACCTGTCCTAACCTGTCCTAACCTGTCTATCCTGCCCTATCCTGCCCTATCCTGTCCTATCCTGTCTATACTGTCCTATCCTGTCCTATCCTGTCCTATCCTGTCCTATCCTGTCTATCCTGTCTATACTGTCCTATCCTGTCCTATCCTGTCCTATCCTGTCTATCCTGTCCTATCCTGTCCTATCCTGTCTATCCTGTCCTATCCTGTCCTATCCTGTCTATCCTGTCTATCCTGTTCTATCCTGGTCTATCCTGTCTATCCTGTCCTATCCTACTTACACTTTGTGTACTTTTTGTGGCATGGATTAATTTATACCTTCTTCTTTCATCTTACAATTAACTGTGAAGAGAGTCAGAAGCTATTCAAATTCACGTCTTTCATTGTAGTGTTTTGATTTTGATTTAATACAATTTTGCTTTCAATCTAAAAGAAGGTTAGTTTAAGTGTTCTACAGTTACATGCTTATAAGCTTTCTCATGAGGAAGAATGTCAAATGTATTATTATTATTATTAATGGACAATTTCTTATCAAAATATAATGGGTAAAAAGCTATTTTCAAGATAGATGCCTATGTGAACAATATAACATTAATTCATGCAGGCTTAAGTACACAGCATCACAAGGCAATAATTGCACAAGCATATCAAATTGCAGTATTAATGCACCTTTTATGTTATGGGAATTGTGACCTAACACAGCGTTGTCAAAGGCTTACATAGTTTTAATTCATTTGAATAAAAGAGGAGCAAGGGATTTAGTGTTGTGTTGTGGCAGCTATGCCAGGAATGCTGCAGGGTTACTGTTTTAGGATGCTATAAAGATTACTCAAGCATTTGACGACCATTGCAGCCAGGACAGAAGAATATCTAGTAATTTGCTTCATAAATACCAGACTGACAAGATAACAGACACGACCACTGCCGTGAAGATGCATCTCGTCAGCTGCTTGTGACACTGTATGGAAGATAGGTGTGCAGGTAGAGACTGTGGGTGTGAGTGGATGGGGGTGTGAATGGAGAGAGACTCTAGAAGGACTGGGTTTGGGTGGTTGGGAGACACAGGAGAGCCTGTGGATGTGTTTGAGGGTGGTGGGGGGAGAGAGATTCGAGAATGTCTGTGGGTGTGGGTGAAAGAGTTGAGAAAGCCAGTGGGTTTGGGTGGGTGGGAGACTTGAGAGAGCCTGTGGGTGGGTGTGACACTCGGGAGAGCCTGTGAGTGTGGGTGGGAGACTCAGGAGAGCCTGTGAGTGTGGGTGTGACACTCGGGAGAGCCTGTGAGTGTGTGTGACACTCGGGAGAGCCTGTGGGTGGGTGTGACACTCAGGAGAGCCTGTGGGTGGGTGTGACACTCGGGAGAGCCTGTGGGTGGGTGTGACACTCGGGAGAGCCTGTGAGTGTGGGTGGGAGACTCAGGAGAATCTATATAGGAGTGAGACTCGGGAGAGTGGGTGGGAGTGAGAGTATGAGAGCCTGTGGGTGGGTGGTGGGTTGGAGACTCGAGAGATCCTGTGTGGGAGGGTGTGAGTGAGAGTATGAGATCCTGTTTGGGAGGGTGTGGGTGAGAGTATGAGATCCTGTGTGGGAGGGTGGGAGTGAGAGTATGAGAGCCTGTGTGGGAGGGTGTTAGTGAGAGTATGAGATCCTGTGTGGGAGGGTGGGAGTGAGAGTATGAGATCCTGTGTGGGAGGGTGGGAGTGAGAGTATGAGATCCTGTGTGGGAGGGTGGGAGTGAGAGTATGAGATCCTGTGTGGGAGGGTGGGAGTGAGAGTATGAGATCCTGTGTGGGAGGGTGTGAGTGAGAGTATGAGTGCCTGTGTGGGAGGGTGGGAGTGAGAGTATGAGATCCTGTGTCGGAGGGTGGGAGTGAGAGTATGAGATCCTGTGTGGGAGGGTGGGAGTGAGAGTATGAGATCCTGTGTGGGAGGGTGGGAGTGAGAGTATGAGAGTCTGTGTGGGAGGGTGGGAGTGAGAGTATGAGTGCCTGTGTGGGAGGGTGTGAGTGAGAGTATGAGATCCTGTGTGGGAGGGTGTGAGTGAGAGTATGAGATCCTGTGTGGGAGGGTGGGAGTGAGAGTATGAGTGCCTGTGTGGGAGGGTGGGAGTGAGAGTATGAGTGCCTGTGTGGGAGGGTTGGAGTGAGAGTATGAGATCCTGTGTGGGAGGGTGTGAGTGAGAGTATGAGTGCCTGTGTGGGAGGGTGGGAGTGAGAGTATGAGATCCTGTGTGGGACGGTGGGAGTGAGAGTATGAGATCCTGTGTGGGAGGGTGGGAGTGAGAGTATGAGATCCTGTGTGGGAGGGTGGGAGTGAGAGTATGAGTGCCTGTGTGGGAGGGTGGGAGTGAGAGTATGAGATCCTGTGTGGGAGGGTGTGAGTGAGAGTATGAGTGCCTGTGTGGGAGGGTGTGAGTGAGAGTATGAGAGCCTGTGTGGGAGGATGTGAGTGAGAGTATGAGTGCCTGTGTCGGAGGGTGTGAGTGAGAGTATGAGAGCCTGTGGCTGTGGTTGGTGGGTTGGAAGGTGGCAGTGGGAGTATCCTGTGTGGGAGGGTGTGAGTGAGAGTGTGAGAGCCTGTGGCAGTGGTGGGTGGGTTGGAGACTCGGGAGAACCTGTGTGGGATTGTGGCAGTGGGAGTATCCTGTGTTGAAGGGTGTGAGTGAGAGTGCCTGTAGGTGGTGCGTTGGTGGGAGACTCGGGAGAGCCTGTGGATGTGGGTATGGGTAGTGGGTTGGAGACTTGGGTGAGAAGCTGTGTTAGAGGGTATTCAGGTGCAGCTGTCAGTCAGGTGTTTGAGGAAGACCTTTTTGCAACATTGATTGATGCTGCTATTTCCTGAAGTTATTCATGGAAGAAATACTTTTTTGAGGTGATGAATGTTTAGGTACAAGATGTTATCAGGAATGTAGAGTTCTTATTCCCAGTTCAGATTCACGTTTACTCCAGGGTATTATTTTTCAAATCTCCAAGTGCAAATGAATTTTCGGCAGCACTTCCATGTTCCGCTTCACCTATGGAAGCCCAAGTATATGATAGAATCTTCACTGCTAGTGACTCATATGTCGGAAAAAGCGACTTGCTCATAAGAACCTTTGCAAGTAACACAACTGCCCCGAACACCTATTTGCTAAAACTGTGGAGAGAAAAACAGAATTGACTAAAGTTTTCTTCCTGCTTAGAAAATGAGAGGGCCCTAAAGTTCTATAATTGTATCAGAAACAAAATAGATATTATTTTAAACATCATAATTTATAAGTTATAACTTTTAATTCAAAACTTGTTTAAGGAAATAATCTCCTTGTCAGTGACAAAAATCTGATTTTATTTTTTCATCCCTCCTACATCGTATCTTGTTTGTCATAATCTGTGTAAGACAATAAAAAATTATTGTCATGCTTGTCACATCAGACTGTAAGGTCCATGTGATGAAGGCATAGTGATGAGTGAGTGAGTGAGACTGGAGGTCACTATGGCAGTGCATCAATCAGTGGCATCGACAGGCATAGGTCTTCAGCAACCCATGCTTGCCGTAAAAGGTGACTATGCATGTCGTAAGAGGCGACTAATGTGATTGGATGGTCAGACTCGCTGACTTGGTTGATGCTTGTCCTGGTATCCCAATTGTGTTGATTGATGCTCATGCTGTCAATCACTGGATTGTCTGGTCCAGACTTGGTTATTTACAGACCCCTGTCTGTACGAGTGCGAGTGCGAGTGCGCTGTTAAACAACAAACATACAATACAAAACAAACAGGCAGGCATCAGCAGTGTTGCTTCAGAACCAGGACTATGTCTGTTGACCATCATGTGATGGTCAGTCACCTGGTTGCTATGGGCAGTCACCTGGTTGCTACAGTACAGGTGAGGTGCACCTGTTAGCATGACATGGGCCACCTGCAGCTCATGATGTCCTGTTCTTGGCTGTGATGTCCACTTGTTGGTCATTGTCCTGTGTGCAGGTGTGTTGTTGTTGTGTGATGTGTCAGCTGTGAGGGAAGACATTTGGCAGGAGCTAGCATGTTGGGATGCTTTCATACATGTGTAGGGGGTGTTCAGAGAGATATTGATGATCCTGCTGGCTTGTTCATAAAACAACCTTGTCAACAGGGCTATAATTGGAATAGAATGTTTAAATCAAGTATGAAAGCTAAATTCTACACCTTTGGAATAAACTTGATTCTGATTGGTCAGTCAGAAGTTTCAAGTTGAATTAATATGCCTCAGATTGATGCACAGATAAGCAAGGATAAATGTTATGAAACAATCCATGCTACAGAGTGTTCCATGTCTTCATATACGGGGCGGTCGCGTAGCCTAGTGGTTAAAGCGTTCGCTCATCATGGCGAAGACCCGGGTTCGATTCCCGACATGGGTACAATGTGCGAAGCCCATTTCTGGTGTCCCCTGTCGTGATGTTGCTGGAATAATGCTAAAAGCGGCATAAAACCATACTCCCTCATTCACTCAATTGTCTTCATATACTGGTAATATGTTGAGTAGCAAACAGTATCATGTCAAATGTACTCAGTCTAAACCTTGTATTGATTTAAAACAGAAATATTAAGCAGAGTAAAATACCACATAAAAAGTTCACAAGAAAAACAGAAAATATTTTAGCAATAATATTATCACATTCTTTTTGCAGTATTATCGCAAAGTTTGCAACCTTTGTTGTGCTAATATCTCCAAGGCACATCTACATTTTCTAGCTTTAGATTAAGGTAGTAATAGGCATATAGGATATGGTATTTTTCTTTAGACATACAAATTTAAACATTTAAGAATAAGGTCTAATTTCACCAGATATCCTTTTGTTTATGATGTTGTCACCTACAAACTTCTATCTTCATGCTCTCATCAAATAAAGGATATAAAGACTTGAAAGAATATTTAACACATATCTGCAAGGATTTCTAGCTAATAAAATAAAACCTGCCACATTTCTAGGTAATCCATTAGCCAGTAGTATATTTATTGGAGGCTCATCTCTGTACCTTCAGAAGCCAGTGTCGGAGATTAATGGGGGCAGTAAATCCCTTTGTACCAAGATGAAGACCTAGTTATGGGGACATCGGGGGTCCTAATCCTAATAGAGATGTTCATATATTAATAAGGGCAGTAGGATATGATGATTTATGACCTGCTGCAGCCAGCTGTCACCAGGGGGCGGCGTGGTCACCGTCACATGTCTACCTGGATTAATGTTGTCGCTGAGGAAGTTATTGTTGCCTGGCCAGTTTGACTGTTTGTGTGTCTAGACTAACCATAGATAGGACATCTTGTCTTTGCTTTCATGATGGTTTTTTCCTGACCAGATATATCCTCTGACAATGCAGCATGTGTGAAAATTGATAGAGTAGACAGAAACCATTAATAATATTGATGATGATGATGATGATGATTATGATGATAATAATAATGTGCACATTTATGACATGCCAAACCCGCCCCCTAAAGCTTACTTAAAGTGCTGCATTATTACCCTGGTCAGTGGATTGTTGTGCACTCAAATTTCCGTGTCGGCATCCAGGGGAGTATACAACCTAAGCTGCCTGTGGGACCCTTGAAGGTTATCAGCCACATCACCATCTCATCCTACCGGGTACCCATTGACTGCTGGTTGAATAGAGGCATACTTCGAACAAAGTCACTTGCCTAAGGAGACACCAGATGTGCTTCATGTTCTACATGTGCTTCATGTTCTACATGTGCTACATGTGCTTCATGTTCTACATGTGCTTCATGTTCTACATGTGCTTCATGTTCTACATGTGCTACATGTGCTTCATGTTCTACATGTGCTTCATGTTCTACATGTGTTTCATGTGCTTCATGTTCTACATGTGCATCATGCACTACATGCGCTTCATGTGCTTGCTTCATGTGCTTCATGTGCTACATGTGCTTCAGTGTGGGGCAGGACTGAAGCCTGAAAAACTCAGGAGTTCAGCTGCCAAACACTGTCGCCCATCCAACTCCTCTCCGCTACCAACATGGCTCAATTTCGTCTAATTACTGACCTGTGTGATGTACACAGTACCACTTGCCGCTCACATTGGTGGGTAAGAAAACATGAGCTTAGTAACCACTTACACCTGAATAGGGTCTCCAGCTGAATGAAACGAGCACAATGCATGGGTCTTGATGGTTACAATGTGTGACAGGCTGATTATGTGTCCTTGAACCTTGATGTCTGGTTTGTTGTTCATGCTATTAACCACTGGTTTGCCAGGCCCAGACTCTTATATAGACAACTCTGACGAGGCTGTATTGTCTCTTATTGCAACATTAAACAACCTTTATTCACTGAAACCTCTGTCATGACATTTATTGTCCAAGTTGTGAAAGGTTTAAGAAACACCATCAATAACGTTAAGACTCTTACTGAGTGAACACTGGGATGAAGATCATGAGAACCATCCTTTCTGTATTTGCAGTTACCTTTCAATTAAAGATGTTTTTTTATATATTAAAGCAATGGAGGTCTGTAAATAATTGAGTCTGGACCTGACAATCCAGTGATCGACATGAGGACCGATCTATGCCATTGGGATACAGTGACATGCACCAAGTCTGACCACCTGATTCCGTTAGTCACCTCTTACAACAAACATATCACCTCTTACAACAAACATATCACCTCTTATGGCAAGCATTGGTTGTGGAAGACCTATTCTAATCCAGATTTTTTTAGGGGTGCAATCACTGCAAACCCACACATTTAGGCTACTCACAAGAGCCTTGTGTACCACTTTCAAATCTACATTTATATGATAGGAAAAGAAAGAATGTGGTAACAGACAAGGTACAATCCTGACTGGCACCAGGTTTCTGTGGTCCTGTCAGTGTGAGTTATCTCCCCTGACTGCCACAGTTCCACTTCCTGTTGCTCCTCGTGACCAACACTGTCATGTCTCCTGTGGAACATTCGTCTAGATTAACCCAGTATGGGAGCTAGACTGCCCTCGCTGCCTGCAGTTCACAAATGTTTGCGTTGAGCCTGATGTATCTGGGCCTATGATCTGGTATGAAGCTCCAGTATTAGCTGTAATCCTCACTGGTCAACACAGCTTCCATTCATTGTCAGGGGCATATGCAGGGGACACATTTCAGTCTCAAACAAATTCTGTGGTAGAATTATCTAAATTCTGCCATTAAATTACCAAAATATTGAGGCTAAAATAACAAAATTCTGCGGTAAAAGCATAACCGTTTCCCCTCAAACATTAATACGAACTCAATTATTTCTTTAAATTTTTAATCACTTGCATTCAGACATTTCAAGACATAAAATAAAGGGAATACATATGCATATGGTTTGATGTAAACATATGGTTTATGTAGTCGTAATACCGCAAGAACTTTTAGAAGTGAGAATGATATATTTCAAATTTCATTTAATTGTTGGGTACATATTTTGTATGTTTGAATGGTATGTCATGTTTGGGTATCATTTGAGTACAAAATTTGATAGAAAAGCTTGAAAATAATGAAAATATTGGTTGATAAAAAGGACATATTTCATGATTTTTCTGCTATTCTGCATTAAGTTACATTTTCTGCAAATCTTCCCGCTATTGTCTGGATTTACTCATGTAGCTGGAGTCTGATGAAACATCATCCACTGAGGATTCTGGGTTAGATTTGGTCCCTAGCAACCTGTGTTGTTGTATGAGGCGACTTTATGTAGTTGGTGGTCAGGCCTGGTTGATTGTGTCCTCATATCCTGATCAAGGCTGATGGCATTTATTGTTGCTCATAATATCAATTACTGGATTGGCGTGGTCCAGACTGGATTATTTACAGGCCATCATCATCATGAAACTACATTATCATTTTGGCATTGTTGCCGAAAAACAATAAGGCCTCCATTACAGGAAGAGCTGTGAAGAATGCTGAACACATCTATATATACTTTAACATGAGAACACTATGCTTTGTGAAAAAAAGAGTCAAGACTTACACATAAGGTTTTACTGTAATTTGCATGTTGCTGGTGAAGTGTTTGTTTTTTAAAACCATGAGGTGTTGACACAAATGTATTTTCAGCCAAGGGGGTATTGTTTACAAACATTTTTCCCAAATATATCTGCCAAATATATCTGCCATCATTCAAGGCATTCTCTGTGTCATACCGCTGGTGAAAGTCAATAAAACTTTGTATGTCATCCTTAGGGCAGCTCCTCAAACTTTTTTATATAAGGTCAAGGTCACTTGCTTGTAGAGTAGGAGAGCCAATCAGCTAAGGTGTTCCCTTTCCAGAATCCATTGATCATGAGAAGGGTTCCAAGATGCACCAGGATTTGATTCTTGAATTATCAACACAGGGAAGAGAAGTTTCTGTTGTTCACTCCCTGACAGCATTGTTGGGGTCTGTGAGGAAAGTGTCGGACGTTGATTCTGATTACTGTCTTCAAATCGGTGTTGTTAAAAGTTAGGTCAATCTCAACCCACTGTTTGTAAGTTAGTGTGAGTCTGGACTTCATGACTCCACGGGGCGGTCGGGTAGCCTAATGGTTAAAGCGTTCGCTCATCAGGCGGAAGACCCGGGTTTCGATTCCCGGCATGGGTACAATGTGTGAAGCCCATTTCTGGTGTCCCCCACCGCGATATTGCTGGAATATTGCTAAAAGCGGCGTAAAACCATACTCACTCACTCACTCACTCATGACTCAACAGATTTTCCACATGGAAACCAATCTTGTCTCATATTTGTGCGGGGGCACGGGTGGCCCAGTCGTCTAAGGCGCCGAGATTCGCTGTGCAGAGTTGCGTCCCTTGAAACCTATGATTGTGGGTTCAAACCCCGGTTCGCCCCGATTATGTTTCTAGGTTTGTCAGCACCATACCCGTGCTAGTGGGTTTCACCAAAGTGGTAAACGTCTGAGACCTGCATCACTTCGGGCTTTCCTCCCACATTAAGCTGACACGCCGTGATATGACTGGAATACTGTTAAGAGCGGGGTTAAACCCAACTCACTCACTCACTCACTCACTCATATTTGTGCAATAGGGCCAGCAAGTGGTACTCTGAAAATGTGGCATCAGTTCTACACAAGGGTTCAATGTGTCAAGTCTCTGGTGTGCCACTGTGATAATGTTTGAACGTGGAATAACATTTCACTCACTCACTCATGGATCACACCACCAATTTAAAACATATCATGAAATAAATGTCTTCTTTTGCGTTCTATTCATACAAGTATTGACACAATACGAAACATTGTTTTGAAAGTTGACAAATTTTGACATCATCGCAACTTTTGTATGAATATGACCATTTTTTGCTCTAAGACACACATTTATTAGATTAATCGGTATATATCAAAGATAGCCCAACTGTCAACAAACAGGTTTGTCTGTTCGAAGCTCAGTGGGGTAGCCTCTGGGTTTAACGTGAAAACCCAGGTTCGATTCCCGACATGGGTACAATACGTGAAGACCATTTTGTCAGTCCCCCGTCATGATATTGCAGGAATATTGCTAAGAGCGCCATAAACCATACTCACTCACTCCAGCGAAGCAGCTGTAGATATGGCTATATTACTCGGACTAAACAGCCTTTCATTCAACACAACCGAGCAATCAATGGTCTATACAGTGTTTTGTCAGCTTGAGATAGTACTTTTGTTCACCAACCTTCAGACTGCACAATGAGTTACATTCTTAGCTAATTTTGGAAATGGATTCAGCATCCCCTCCTGCGTCCATGTGTAAATAAGTCTGTCTGTAGCTGCATTCAATTCCATTATCAGCGTGCAGCAGCTTGTGCAATTACGTGTTACGTTAGTGGAGTCCCTTGAGGACAAGGAAATGACTTTACATCATTCGATTCTCTGAATGTAATTGAGCAACACTCGCAACTGTTACATAATCACCTCGTCCAATGCTGCCTACAGATGGGATTTGTAGTTATTGGCTGAATAATTGAAACTTCCTGTGTAATTAGAATTTGATTAAAAGCTAACACGGTTATATTGTGTTTTTGACCATGTTTAACAGGATATTACTCACGGGAGCTTGCTCCAGCTGCTGCATACTTTCATCCGCTGATGGTGACATCTGTCTGGAGGGAGGTGTGGAGAGAGCTGCACTGTTGATGTCTCACTTTAATTTGCAATATCAGCAATTTGGTTGGGCTGAAAGATGACGAGTCAGCTGTTTTATGGCAGGCAGTTTTATGATGCTGAGATTGATGTAGCAGTTTTAGTGTTATTATTTGTTGATGTTTTTGATAATTGGGATTTAACACCGTAATGGCTTTTCTGATGTGAATTTTATTGAAGTCTTGATTTAATGCAGAACAAATCATCCTGTTGTTCCATTAACATGATTAGAAGATAGGAGTTAGATTGATGTACCGTATTCGCTGTAATAAGCCTGATGTGCCACTTAAAACCATACATAAAAATTTGAATTTGGTTTCAAAGATTGAGTGGTAGTGAACAAACATTTATAAAACGTCGGTGAAACTTAAACGTTTTCGATCGAAAAATGTCACCGGGCAATTAAATACCCCTTTTACACTAGTGTTTTCTGTTAAATATACTGCTTTATGCTTAAGCAAATATAAACTGTGTCATGTCAGTTGGAAGCCTTATATGGACGTGCTTATAAAGATAATATACAGATTGGTTTGGAAGTTTGTCGGGTGGGGGGCTTAATGTAGCGAATATAGTAGGTCTTTTTTCAAATTCAGCAGAAATAGTGACATTTTTCAGGTATTTGCTTATAAAAAAATAACATTGTTAGGGCATATGCAGTGAACCTAAGAACAAGGAAGATGATTATAGTGAAACATTTTTGGACAATGACCAGACCAATAAAATGCATTGACTTTTTCTTTGTGATTGACGTCTAATCAGACCCCCAGACATTCCAGCAATTCAATATTTGACTAAAAAACATAAAAGTAATTCATTTGTCCTTATTTTGAAAAACCTCCTAGTTGTACCTATGGAGACTGTTATGGAGTCGATAACAGTCCAGTTCCCTTGTCAGCTCCCACTCAGGTACAAGGATCACTGTCCAACCTTTGCATTAGAAGGCTGATGAGAGCAATGAGATGGCTGTGTAGAATATCACCCAGACAAGCTTACAGATCACAACGTACTTGCTGAGATCAGATGAGGTGAGGTGGAATGGGTCTGAACTTCACACAGATAACACAAAGTATTGATTCTTACCTTACTAAGTACTAGTGAAAATGAGTAGTGAAAACGTAAATGTTTTCGTCTGTTGTGTCATACTTGACACTGCCAACAGTAGTATATGGGAAGCACTTCTATACAATCTCAAGTTCTCAACCATATATTAGACATTCTGGAATGTTCGTTTGTTCAGTTTCCAAAATTTTAATCAAGAACTGCGTAAACATATTTTTTAAGTGTAGTCTGAAATGGAAGTCGCAAGGATGAAATGAGTGCCGTAAAGCTCAAGAAAGCTGCTTTCTTATCGACTTCTTGTTAGTCTTTTCAGTGATCGGTCAAATTTCACGAAAGGTCGTTCTGACGTGACCCGTAATGGCATGTCCGCATCTTTGTTTAGCGGCAGCGAGAACTTAGATCTGATTTTTATGAGATTGACTCTAATCTGTTAGTGTCCTAGGTATATGGCCATCCAGTGTATGAAAAAAATGGTTTATGCACCACAGATAAGAGCACATGCAAGTATCGTGATACGTATCGGATCGTGAGCGAGGTATCGTGGTATCAGATCGAACAGTTGGTGTATTGTCCCAGCCTTACCTTGTACCCTGGTAAAACAATATAATAAAAAACTGAGCCAATCAGATGTAGCGCCTGCTTACAGACTGAGCTAATCAGATGGTGAAGTCAAGTATCTGCTACACAGGCAGCCTCTCACTGCCTGCCTTTCACTAAGTGCGTACCATCTTCACATTAAGTGCATATTGCTTGTATACAACCAGGGTGGCTTCAGCTTGTTGCTTTGTTTGTACAAGTTGAGAACACAGTCATCTTGCATGAGTTTAGTTTGCCCGGGGGGCACTCCATGCAGGTACACTGGTGAATACCTAGCTGGCTATATCAACAGATAGATGAGGCAGCCAGTGCTTGACGTCTCCAGGTTCTGTTGGTACTCAACCATTGCCTTTTCTTTACTGTAAAACAAATTGATTTGCAACATTTTAGAACATTGTCAGTGCATTAAATGAGCGGGTTCCATTTGTTCTCCCTTATTGAACAAATGTATACAACTGAAAAGAAGTTTTAGGCTTAACCCGGTAAGCACAACGCAGCCGATCCGCTGCTCAGGTCACGATCCACACGTGCTTCTGCTATGGCGAGGGCGCTGCGCCTCGCCCATGACACTCAGTCTTCTCCCTGCAGGCGAGAAAGTAAAACTCTTCTGTGTATTAGGAGTATTTAAATGACATCTTTTAAGCCAAGCTATTGCCTCCATGAAGCAGCTCGGGTGAGAGCTGTAAATCAGATCATCAATAATATAGCATGTTGTTATGACAGATTTAACCAATTCCCATTTTACAAGTTAGTTGACCTGTGAAGATCTGGAGAAGAATAGGTCTTCTGCAACCCATGCTTGCTGTAAAAGGTGACTTTGCTTGTTGAAAGAGGCGACTAATGGGATCGGGTGGTCAGGCTTGCTGACTTGGTTGATGCATGTCATCGTTTCCTAATTGGGTTGATCGATGCTCATGATGTCAATCACTGGCTTGTCTGTTCCAGACTCGATTATTTACAGACCGCCATCATATAGCTGGAGTATTGCTGAGTGTGCCGTTAAACAACAATTATGGCAGAATTAGTGTAAGTAGTGCCAATCTGTAACTAGGAGGTCTTTCTCACATGTTGAGTTGAAACTAATAATAATTATCATAAAACTCTTCAATGTTTCTTCACCAACTTTACATAGAGTCAAGGGAATGTCACTTCCTCATGACTCACAGAGAATTTCTTGGATATTGTACACAGGATAGGAGGCTTGAGGCCAGAGCATGTTGCTATCCGAATTTCTGTTTTCAAAGGAGACG
This sequence comes from Haliotis rufescens, assembly GCF_023055435.1. NCBI lineage: Eukaryota > Metazoa > Mollusca > Gastropoda > Lepetellida > Haliotidae > Haliotis > Haliotis rufescens. Next base: position 26,672,908 of record NW_025964001.1, on the reverse strand, counting down.
GAACTATCAGAACAGCTACTTTGTGGAGGGGGTCAAATACAAACTTAGGAGTGACTGAGTGAGTGAGTATGGATTTACTCCGCTCTTAGCAGTAGTCCAGCAATACTAGGCGAGGAACACCAGAAAAGGGCTTCACACATTGTACCCATGTGGGGAATCAAACCCGGGTCTTCAGCATGATGAGCGATGCTTTAACCACAAGGCTACCCCAGCTCCCCACATGCTTGGGAGGATAACTAGGTAGAATTAATGTTGTGGTTCTGATTATGTTTATGTGAAAAATATGCTGAACAACTACTGTGAAGTTATTCTGTAAGAAAGAAACATACACAACTTTATGGATAATGCCAAATTATACCAATCAAACAGTAAGTTATTCTGTATTTTGTATGTTTTGCCCAATGATTAAAAGATATTCTCATACGGATCCACATCAGAACCTCACCGTGGTCACCATTGCCACCCCCAATCACTTTATACTTTATACATGGGGCGTGCCGAGAGAGGTCATCAGAATCCACTTGTCTTTTGAAGACATGAAATGGTTTAAGGATAACGACGTTCTTTGAATTCTTTGCAACGTTTCAGGGCTACTTCTTGACCCTTCATTCATGTTCTTCCAACTTCTATCAAACACTTGACTTGGCTTTTGTAGATTTGTAACCTAAAGTTTAGTAAAAAATTTTAAACCCTCCTTACCCATAGAGTGAGTGAGTGAGTGAGTATGATTTTACGCCGCTTTTAGCAATATTCCAGCAATATCACTGCGGGGGACACCAGAAATGGGCTTCACACATTGTACCCATGTCGGGAATCGAACCCGGGTCTTTGGCGTGACGAGCGAACGCCTTACCCATAGAAATATGAATGTATTTTTAATTAGGGTCAGTCTGGCATGTAGAACCACATCTCTATTTGTTAAGGTTGACTACAGTTCAAAAGACTGTTGCTTTGCTTGTATGAGTGACCCCTGGAGCCACCAGTAGCTGATAGCGATACTGTGTGAGCAGTGCTTGACTGTCCTCTACCTGTCCACCCGGCTGCACCCAGGGGTCACTGTCCCACTCAGGGTCTTGTCAACACTTGTGGGGGGGTCACCCTGTCACGTGACCTGAGGTCATGGATTGAGGTCACCCAGTACTCCACTATGTGTTCAGGTGTATGCTAAGTGAGATTTGGGAGATGTGATGATAACGCTATTGTCACAGAGATGGAGACAGTGTTGACGAAGCTGTTTATCTGTGACGAGAAACTGACATGTCAGCGAGAGTGATCAAAATAGGCGAGTTGATTTTGTAACATTATGAATGAGTTGAAAGGAGGTATCAGCGGGTTGGCAGTATTGGGGGTCAGACCCTAGGGGGCAGGGTCAAGGGCTCTGTGTCTGTGGGGGGCAGGTTGATCTGTGTGTATACACATGGATACAGGGTAGTGTGGACAGTCTGACTACTGATATACCACCCAGGGGTAGGCTGGCTGAGCTGGTGATTGACATAATGATATGATTACACCTGATAAACAATCAGCTGTCACCTCTGAAAAGTATGGGGTATTGTCATTGCTTCCTGTATTTCATTAATCAGGCCAACGGACCATGTTTATGCTGATAATGGTCATTGTAGCAAGGCTGATAAATGTATTCCAATTTTAGATGGATTGGCAAATGCATCAAGACAGAAAGTAAAGGTTATTGTCTGCAACAGTACATGTACAATGCCCTACTGACCTAACTTGTCTTGTAGCACATTTTAATTTGAATTTACTCCAACATAATTGATTTTCCCAGCTTTGTTTAATGGCGTGATAGACATTAAGACATAAAACACTGAAACAGAATCAGGCTTGTGGTAAAGGGCACAGACTTAAATAATTGGAAGTCCGAAAAATGGCAGTGTTATTCAAGAAGGTTTACTTTCAATATGAACTAAAGAATTTCCGACCATGCCTATGTATGATAGGGTAGCAGAATGGTTAAAGTGTTTACTCGTCTCTCAAAGGCCAGGATTTATGAAAGTTTTCAACATCTATGATGTGCAGGATCCGGTGGTCGTGGGTTGGAATCCTACATTGATCCCAGTTCTGACCTTTGGTTTATCAGACCTACCTCCTGTGGGTTCATCAAAGTTTTCAACATCTATGATGTGCAGGATCTGGTGGATGTGGGTTGGAATCCTACATTGATCCCAGTTCAGACCCTTGGTTTATCAGCCCTACCTTCTTTTGGTTCATCAAAGTTTTCAACATCTATGATGTGCAGGATCTGGTGGATGTGGGTTGGAATCCTACATTGATCCCAGTTCAGACCCTTGGTTTATCAGCCCTACCTTCTTTTGGTTCATCAAAGTTTTCAACATCTATGATGTGCAGGATCAGGTGGTCAAGGGTTGGAATCCTACATTGATCCCAGTTCTGACCTTTGGTTTATCAGCCCTACCTTCTGTGGGTTCATCAAAGTTTTCAACATCTATGATGTGCAGGATCTGGTGGTCGTGGACTACTACTAGGCCCAGACATTTATAATAACAATGATCTAACCAAGCCTCTTCAGCCTACTAATCTGGTACATAGACTCATCAACTACAAAATTGGGTCGGTGGAGTAGCCTAGTGGTAAAGATATTCGCTCATCATGCCGAAAGTCCTGGTTCAATTCCGCACGTTCGAAACCCATTTGTGATGTCCCCGATGACATTTGGCTAAAAGCGGCATAAAACCCAACTCACTCGCTCATAAACAAATGTAACAGAGTAGCTGTTGATAAGATCGGGTTATACACAGAGGGACATTTGTACGTGTAATGGGCAGTGCCGTGTGATGCTTATGATCGACTGGCCCCTCTGACCTGCAATCTCTCCACACACACATGATAAGAGGGCTTTGTTGCTTTGTCAACATAACCCTATGTGTATTTGTGTGTTGTGTCACAGCACATACAAAGCACAACATAAACCAGCTGTATGTGCCACCTCTCACCACAGTCTGTGAAGTGACAACAGTCAATATGTGGATAGACCCTGCCGTTGTGCTGACCATCGGGGCCTCGTCCCCACACACTAGGAACAAGGGAAGATAACGTTACCAAACAATGCATATGTGTACACTACTTACAATAGCAAACATGTCACATGCTGGAGGCTGACGTGGTGGATCGCAAAACTTGTTATCTCTGGGAAATGAAAGCAATATGCAGGATATGAAAGGGTTCTGTATATATGGGAATTGGTGGGAGGATGTTTGAACTCAACAAGTCTAGGAGCTCTGATGTTTTTGTGAAACAGTTTTATTACTTTTTTCGGAAATGACCAATAGTTTAGACAAACACATGGTATCATTGTATCTGGAAATAGGTTAAAGGCCCAGCTTCAGCCTGATTATGATTCTAGGTTTGTCAGCCCCATACTGGTGCTCATAGGTTTCAATGGAAATGGCCGGGTTATGGGTGGCTGAGTCATCTAAGGCACCAGATTAGCTTTAGTAGTGTGAATGAATCGGGTGTTCTTTAACTACTTTTGAGTAGTATATTGATACTTCAGGTTTTCGGTCAGAATGTAGTTGTATGAATGCGGCTTAGATATATAGTAACATTCATGGTTTTCCTTAAGTGAACAGGAAAATAAAATTTGTTTCAATGGGATAGTTTTGTACAACATGTGTGGGTGAGTGTCTGTATTTAATCACAGACTATCAAAGTGTCCTGAATGGATTGCAACTTGTGTGATGGCTCTTCTCCTACTGAGGTTACGTGACTTCAAAAGTATGTAATGGACTTTCACTTGTTTAGTGACAAACAACAATTAAACTCCCGTAATAGCTGCCAGACTTGGGCCTTTGTTCAACAGTCTGGTGGGTAGCAGGAGATTAAAGTCGGGTTACATTTCGGACTTACATGTCGGGCCATGAGGTGATTATGTCAGTACAAGTAGACTTAGAAACAAATGGGAGGCATGTTCACAGATAAATTGTATCCTGAAAAAAAGATCAAGTTGGTGGAAGCAGTGAAAATATTGTAATTTAGTACTAAAAGTGGCAGGACATGATCACCCTTTTCACAAACACCTGGTGTCACTGATTTTCAGTGATCCATTCGTACAATATTTTGCCTTTTACGCCCAATGGAATCTATTTCGTCAGAAAATCAAGACTAGTTACATTCTGGTGTTGAGGTCTTATGTTATTTTGGTTTCCTTAAACACTTCAAACTGCTTGATGTTTAGATTCTAATGAAAAGTTATCCATATTCTTTCATCAAGTATATTTAACACTGCCTGATGGTAAAAGGGGAAACAACTGTATTGCAAATATTCTCTCATCAAACTCGACCTTTGGGTTTAGAAGAAAAAGAAAAGTCAGGCTTGTTTAATATGAAAATTGATTTACTGTTTAAATGTCATTGGAAATGCCTCTCATGTCTGGCTTTAATATTGGGTCAGTGGGTTGAGGAACATGTGCTCCAGTAGTACAGTATAATGAAACACCTGGAGGACAAACAATCAACACAGGTTACTTCACTTTGTCATACTAGCAGCCTGACAACTGATCAATACAGGTGGATGAGAGGGGCGTCCCTCTGTTGGCCTCTTTACCATTGGGTCTTCAACATGGGTATTATGATATCCCACAATGGTCGCACAGAGTACTCGAGAAAGTTTATTATTGATTCAAAATGTCAGGGCTAAAGGTTATTGTATAGTGCAATTTAAATGGTAATTATGTGAATGATGCCTTGTGTTATAAGTTCAATCCCTTTGAATGATAGATTTTATGGTGCAGTATTGGGTGTTGTCCTATTGAGCTGTACATGCTGTAGTAGTATAATAGATTGAAGGCTGTCTCTTCTTAGTGAGCCAGTTAGATTGGAATAATCTATCATAGGTATGACAGTGCTGTGCTCAAAGCCCTTTTCACTTGTGACAATCAGAACTCCCAAACTGTAGCGGTAAGATCGCTCTGTGGATCATTGGCCTGGTACTTATGATTGCTGGACAAGAATTGCATTTTAGTTTTCTATGAGAAATACATAAATTAAAACTTAATTTAAATTTGTAAACTTTAATATTTAAAAAAATGATATTAACTCTTAAGTCAATGTTTATGCCATGTTGAGTGTTAGCATGCCCAAGATTACTAAGATTTCCCCCAACTGTGAAACTTCATCTCATCTCTTATTAAGGGATGGTTGGAGGTACCATGTGGTTAAAGCATCTGCTCATCATGTCAAAGGCCCGGGTTTGATTCCTTCCATGGTTACAATGTGTGAAGCCTATTTCTAGTGTCCCCCGACGTGACCTGAAAACTGACACTGTCACTGATACAAGAATGGAGTCGGTACACTGGAATATTTGGAAGGTAAAGGGACAACTAATGCAGTAGTAAAGGACAAGTCTTCTTTCATATTATTCACCTTGTTAGTTTCAGTACACCATATGTTGGACTTTATTCCCAGAAGTGTAGATCTAGCTCCAGGTTGGTCAATGCCACTAGCAGATCATTACTAACACATTCTTTGTTTTTCAGCATGGTCGTGTCACCCATGCTGTTATTGTGATTGCATACCCCTGGGGAGAACCGGCCCATGTCCATGTGATAGACCATCAGCTGTGTGAGAAGTACTGGGCGCAATGGTGTGTCCGACTTCACCAGTACTGGAACATTGTGGCCAGAGAAAAGGGTCTTCAGGCAAAACAGACGGTGTCAGCTGTATAAGGAGGGCTGGGTCCAATTGGCGTGGTCGACTACACTGGTACTGGAACTTTGTGGCCAGAGAAAAGGGTCTTCAGGCAAAACAGATGGTGTCAGCTGTATAAGGAGGGCTGGGTCCAATTGGCGTGGTCGACTACACCAGTACTGGAACTTTGTGGCCAGAGAGAAGGGTCTTCAGGTGAACCAAATGGTGTTGGCGGCTAGAGAAGTACTGGGCACAGTGGTGTGTCCGACTATGGTTAAGTGTACTGAGCCAGGCAACATGTGGTTGAATACACCAGTAGTGAATCATAGTAGCCTGAAAGAAGGGGCTGCAGACAAATTAGATGGTGTTTGCAGTGTAAAGTGTACTGGTCCAGGCTTCTGGTTTGGGCGACACCAGTATGAGACTTTGAGGAAGGAACAATTAGAATTGCCTCAGAAGGTAGCTCCAGTAGGTAATTCCTGACATTACAATTGTATTAGTCACTGAGAGTTGTTCGAGCTCCTTCCTCAAGACAAGCCTGGAAGACTGCCTGAACCTCTAGGGCTGAGAGACCAGCATTACCAAACCTTGACTCATGTTTGTAATGCTGTGTGATGGTGGTCTGTAGACACTGCAGCTTGACAAGACTTTCTCTTGGATCTGAAGGCAATGATGAAAACATAGTAAAGAATTTTACCCACACTTATAAAACGTATTCATGATTTATGCAGGTTTTTCATAGGTCATGACACAATGAGTGAACACGTATTATCTATCCTTCAGCGTCATGTCCACTTCCGTCATTATGACTTACATGGTGCTTCTTACTTTAGTGGCAGCTGGGCATTGTTAACGGACACACAGGGTATCAATGAGGCATTAACATTTTACTTTAGAGTTCTACAGGACCCTGTAGACCAAGGACAGATATTAAATTGATACTGTTTATGGTCTCACATGCCTAACCTGGTATTATTAGTGAGTGACTTAAGTTCAAGGCTGCTTAAATAATATTCATTTATGCCATTGTATGTCACTTTAATGCAGGATTTACATATTTGATGAATTCCACATGCATCCACAAAAATCATAAATGGGCTGAACATGAAATTTGGTCCCCCAGTCAGTGGATTTTAGCACAGATCAAATTGAAGAGCTTTAGATTAGTGTTCCCTGATCAGTGTTTAAGGTGTTATTGTTGTTGATTGTTGTTGATTGTTGTTGAGGTGTTGATTGTTGTTTAACGCCACACACAGCAATATTCTAGCGGCAGTCTGTAAATAATCAAGTCTGGACCAGACAATCCAGTCATTGACATCATGAGCATCGATCCACGCAATTGGGATATGATGATGTGCATCAACCAAGTCAGCGAGCCTGACCACCCAATTCCGTTAGTTGCCTTTTACGACAAGCATAGGCGCCTTTTACAGCAAGCATGGCTGCTGAAGACCTATTCTACCGGATCTTGATGGGTGCCCTGTTGAAAGTGTTGGTTTCAGTTCCTTTGTTTCCTCTCTCTGCTGACTGAACTGTTATCAGTTGAATCCTTGTCTGCATTCAGCAATATTCTAGCTATATCATGGCAGTCTGTAAATAATCTGGACCAGCATGTGATTGATATTATGAACATCACCTCACATAGTCATGATAGGATGACACAGAATCGTCCAAGTCACTGAGCCTGACCACTTGATCCATTTAGTTGACAAGCATAAGTGCTGAGGAACTATTCTAAACCAGAATATTTCCACACCAAAGCAGTGAAGCTACATCATTACTGGAATCTTAACTGCCTCAGGAAACGACAAGCCGTGTGACAGAGAATCCCATTATGTAGATATAATCAGGGTACAGCAGGCCCAGTGGTCGAAGGTACAGCAGTTCAGTGACTTCTGCTGGTCCTGGGTTCAAATCCAAGATTCATTCCAATAATTCGGTGATATGATTGAAATCTGTTCAAAACAGCACTAAGCCAACATCACCGACTCTCAAGCTATAATCCACAAATATGTCTTCATATTTCACAATTTGATAAATGACATCCAAAATTAAATTTGTAATCCTTCATCAGCCCAAGTGCCACTATGTCTCTGATGGATGCAGAATGTATGAACGTTGACACCATTGTCACAATGACAAATAGTGGGTGTTTGGGGTTTGTTTTATTTCAATATGCACATTAACACAAAGATAAAAAGGTTTAATTTATTGCTGTGGCAATGTCTTAAAATTGACACTTTGTGTGTGTACTTCATATCCGCAGGAGAATCCATTCATAGAGTAAACCTTATGACTCTAAAATGGAAGTCAAAAATCAATAAACATGTCATGTTTACATGGGCCAATCAATCTCTGTCAAACATTGTCTTGTTAGAGTCATGTATGTGTCTGTTAGATTGATGAAGATAAATCTATTCCCATGTTTTCTTCAGCTGCTGATGGATCCTGTGCAATGCCATATAAAGTACAAACTGATCGAGTAGCAGGTCGTCAGCCGCCCTTGCCTTGAGTGTTGTTTACAGTTTAATCTGTGAAGTCCACACCTCTTCCCTGTGCTACAAACATTGTTGTATTTATGACATTGCATTTTATTATTCATGAATAAAAGATCAGCCTAAAATTTACGTTCGTTTTGTGTTTTTGTTTTGTTATGCACGAACAGTGAAAGTAGGTCAAAATCTGTTTACATGTAGGTACACCTCAATTATGAGAGAGGGGGCACAGGTGGCCCCGTCATCTAAGGTGCTGCGATTCGCTGTGCAGAGTTGCATCCCTTGGGCACGCTAGAAACCTATGATTGTGGGTTCGAATCCAGGCTCACCCCCATTATGTTTCTAGGTTTGTCAGCACCATACCCATGCCTGTGGGTTTCACTGAAGTGTTAAACGTCTAAGACCTGCATCACTTCAGGCTTTCCCCCACATTAAGCTGACATGCTGTGATAAAACTGGAGTTCTGTTAAAAGCGGCATTAAACCCAACTCACTCACTCACTCACTCACTCAAATATGAGAGCTTGGCTAGATTGGGATCATTGTTTCAGGTGGCCAATAGGACCGTTGCACTTCATAAAAATCCCCACAGAATGTGTGCAACAACTTCCAAACAACAGTAGATTTTCTCTTCGTTTTTTCTGAAATGTTATACCAATTTCTGTCCTTTTTTCTGTCAAGGTGAACAGGAGACTGATGTTTCAAATATTCCAGTAGCCAATTCGACGCCTTGATTGTAAAGTGTCCAGAGGGTATGGGTGGTAGTGTTTTCTCAGGTGCCACAATTCGCTGTGCAGAGTTGCATACTCTCTACAAGAAAGTAAAATAGCTGTGTCATACCAAAAAGACACAGTTAAACTTCCTGACATTTGACATTAAGGGGAAAAACAAGGACTGGCCCACTCATAGTTAGCATAATGCATCTGAGTTGGGTACCCATGTTGAACTTTGGTATAGTATGAGGTGTGGCTGAAAAGTTTTGAGGCAAACTGTGAATGATGTATGGTCCATAGTTTGCAGTTTGCATGTATTAAGTACAATACTTTCTGAATTAAACCAAGTGTACACCCAGACAGCATATCTCTTCAGGCATCAAAGCGACTGGGTATTTTCTGTTGATGAAAATAGACAAATTGGTTGTTGACTTTAATGTTGTTGATTGTTGGTTTGTTGTTTAGTGCCGCGCTCAGCGATATTCCAGCTATACGACGGAGGTCTGTAAATAATCGAGTCTGGACCAGAGAATCCAGTGATTGACATCATGAGCATTGATCCACGCAATTGGGATGCGATGAGATGTATCAACCAAGTCAGTGGGTCTGACCACCTGATCCCGAATCCGTAAGTCGCCTCTTACGACAAGCATAGTCGCCTTTTACGGCAAGCATGGGTTGCTGAAGACCTATTCTACCCCGAATCTTCACAGGTCTGTTGACTTTAGGGGATGATGTGCCTTTGTGGGCAGCTGGGTTCAAGAGGGGAGGAGAGGGCCTCGAATATGATCCAAGATTAGGAAGACTTCAACTGCCAGCATTTAGGAAACATTGATAACATACATGATATGATTAGGGACTCGCCAAGAAATGCAAATAGCATTAGAGTAGGCATTTCTCATGAGAGAATTGACGTTCTGGGCAATGAACTGAGCATGACAAAGGTGTCAACGTACTAGGTTTCAAGGCTTCAGACTTCTCAGAAAGAATCCAGGTTCATCATCGCCAGTGAGAATATTTACGTCTTCTTAAAGCAGACCAAGCTGATTTTGTTTAGCGATTTGTGACCATGGATGAGTCTTGGGTTCACCACCATCAGCCAGAGACTAACAACAGTCATCAACAGTCAGTGGAAACATCTAACGTCTCCGACGAAGAATGCAACATCTGCTCCATCAGCTTGCAAGATGATTGCTTCGGTTTTCTGGGATTCCAAAGGAATCCTGCTTGTGGACTACCTAAAGAAAGGTAAGATCATTAATGGCCAATATTATGCTAATCCACCGAGGAAACTGCGTGATAATATCAAAGCAAAACGTCATGGATAACACGTGCTCAATCTGCTGTCGCCATGGCCATCATTATGCATGACTGGCTTTGAAGTCATTGAACATCTGTATTCACCAAATTTGGCACCGTCATATGTACACCTTCCACGATTTGGGGAAAAGAGCTGTTTGGCAATCATTATACCCGCGATAATGAAGTCATTTCTGCTGTGGAGGACTTTTTGCATCACAAGGAGGAAGCAGTACACACCAGTTGGACCCGGCACTCCAGCATGGTTGAGATCAATGTGTGGACCACGGAGTGGATCATGCTAAAAACTAATTAACAACCAAGTCCATAAACGCAGTCCCTTTTATAGTTAGGCTCAGAACTTTTTAGCCATCTCTCCTATCTCAGTGGGGGCGTTGGGGTAGCCTAGTGGTTAAAGCGTTCCCCCGTCAGGCCGAAGATCCGGGTTCGATTCCCCACTTGGTTACAATGTGTGAAGCCCATTTCTGGTGTCCCTCGTCGTGATGTTGTTGGAATATTGCTAAAGGTGGCGTCAAACTATACTCGCTCACTCACTCGTAACTCAGTGGGCTAGCACTATAAAACCATCATAACTATTTCAAGCAGACACACCCATACGCGTGTATTCACGTGGCTATATAAGTGCATTAATCTCGAACGCGATGTTAAACCCCATTTCCCTTCACCTCATCTCATCTGACTTCTGATGAGCCATGTGTTTATTGGTCCCTTGCTTATAACTACGTCATGAATCTATGATCATATAGCTCTATAAGCAATACCCCTACATTCCGTTAGGACTCCAGGGCAGAACTAGTACAAGGTAACTATATTGGATGGTGAGGCCAGACACGTGGCCAGACACGTGGCTGATTGTGTGCCATCATTATCGAATGACAGGATTTATGTTCCAATCAAAGGCTTGCTTGGTCCAACTGGATTATTTACAGACAGCAGTTATTTATCTGGAATACTGCGGACTAGCAGTTGAACAACATTCACTCACTGACTCAAATATTCAGGAATGCACAATATATACTACTCAAAAGAAGTTAAAGAACACCAATTCTTTTACGACAGATTGACTGGTAATATTTTAAAAATCGGGTGTTCTTTTTCTTCTTTTGAGTAGTATACAATAAAATATGTGGTTAAGTGTTTTACACAGTAGTACACCGCCTTCATAAAGGCCCTCTGCAATTTGCTGTGCAGAGCTGCGTCCCTTAGGCATGAAACCCATGATGGCGTGGCTTCGAAAATTGATTCGCCCTGAATATGTTTCTCTGTTTGTCAGCAGGGTAACGTGGGTGTCACAACACTGGCTAACATCTCGGACTCAAATCACTTCGGGCTTTTCTTTCACATCGAGCTGGCACCCCATGACCTAGCTGAAACAATGTTTAAAGTGGCGTTAAACCAAACACACTCCCTCATCACATGTCCTTTAAATAAACGATTCTTGGTCAGGCAAACCAATGGTTGATAGCATGGACAACAAATCACTATCAGCCGGGTAACACATTGTGGCCAACTGTTCCACATTTCAGTCATCTTTGGGGCGGCGGGGTAGCCTTGTGGTTAAAACGTTCGCACGTCACGCCGAGGACCAATGGGTACAATGTGTGAAGACCCGTAAAGGTCCAGGGTAGAATGGATATAAAATATGCAACGTATCCATGAATAATGTGGCTTATATTGATGTCGTCAGGCTACAATTGCCATGATATTATTATGTGTCATTTAACGCCACGGTCAGCAATATTCCATCTGTATCACAAGAGGCCTGTAAATAATCGAGTCTGGACCAGACAATCCAGTGATTGATACAGTTGATAAGATGAGGAGCGATCCAGGCCGTCGGTGTACAACGCGACCCGTGAAGATCCGTTGTAGAATAGGTCTTCAGCAACCCATGTTTGCCGTAAAAGGCAACTATATATGCTTGTCGTAAGAGGCGACTTACGTGATCGGGCGATCAGGCTCGCTGACTTGGTTGATGCGTGTCATCGATCTCAATTGCGTGGATCGATGCTAATGATGTCAATCACTGGATTGTCTGGTCCAGACTCGATTCATTACAGGCCGCCGTCAATTAGCTGGAATATTGCTGCGAGTGTGAGTGTGAGGCTCATTTCTGGTGCCCCCCGCCGTGATGTTGCTGGAATATTGCTAAAAGCGGCGTAAAACTATACTCACTCACTTCAGTCATCTTTCATAACAATGATGAATAAAAGCGACAAAACCCTTTCCACATTCATAAGAAATCAATGGGCACTGGGCAACTACCAGTTTCGCATTTAATTCACGCTCGCGTTAATTTCAAGATATACAGTATCCAGCCCGAGATTCCCCTTGAGGCTGTTGGTGTTATTGTAACTGGTAAGGGAAACCTCCTGCTTTTGACAATGACACTGGTTGGTGGTTCATATTCTTGTAAAACTGGCATCTGATAGGAAATGAGAGACGATGTTGACAAGAACGTCAGCTGATGAAAAAAAAGATAAGGCAGTACACTCTCATCTTCAGGTCAGTAAACAAGATAAGTGGGCAAAATAGGTGATGTCATAGTTCAATGTCATTACCTCAACGGCTTAAGGGAAGAATCGCTTGTAGCATTACCCAGTAACCTGATTAGTTAATGCAGCGTTCCAGATCAAATGGGCTAAAGGCTTTGTGGAACCCATCTCTTGATCGTTATCTGGATTTCAAAATGAGACCTAAATTACACGTTCTGAAACACTAAACACAGGTAAACGGACAGGTGTAAGCCAAGTGTTATAACTCGACATTTTCTAGATTGCTGACAGTCGTGTTTGTAAGGATTGCCTACTTAGAGGATTATCAACCGCACAATGATAACAGGTTAAGTGGAGTTGATTGACTTGTGGTGTAACCTTTACATGTTCCTCTTTGTTAGATGGGTACTTGATCAGAGTGTTTAACATACAGACAGGGTGTGAGTGTGCTAGGCACATCTACAGGGCGGAATGCTTGTCACATCTCGGGTTTTATAGGGAGACAGTCGGGGGACAGTTAGCACATAAACAGCCAATACGTACTGCAATAAAATTTACCATCCCACTCTAAATAACGACCAGTACATTCTGTCAAAGGGACAATAAGGCCCTCTTTTCCATAACTTGGATCCCCTACTTGGTCGGGTGGGCCCGTGCAGTTGAAGGATGAACAGAAATCAGATTGAACTTAAGCAATTAACACGTGTTAGTCTGTCGGGCGGGGCCTGTCTTTTCGTAAACCAGTTTGCGTGGAGCATTCTTGGTGAAGCTTGGGAGTTGTTTGTCGTCCTGGCTATATATGTACCTTACTTTTTTTAATGTAAAGTGTATGCTCGAGTTGTTAACAAGTTTGAGTACTAAAGTTGTGAACATATCTGTTAGATATGAAATTAGTTTTGTACTGAAAAATGACTGAAAATCAATGTATAAATAATGTTGTTTAATTGTTTATCTACCATACAATGTGATTCAGTACTTACTAATAATAATAACTTACAGACATCTTATTATAAATATCCTATAATGTATTCTGCTTCTCTGTCCCTTCTTTATGTGTAGTGTAATATTGTAATTGTAATTTTGTAATTAATATTAATGAGAGAATGTTCTAAGTTCGACAACTTGTACCCAATCCCTTTAACTATTGTGAAAAAACTATATTTAAGAAACAAAAAAAACCTTGCACATTCTGTCTTGAACTCAGATGAGGTAGGTAGTGGAAACAAAGTTTCATCGAAACAATTCATTTTGTTCTTTTGGTTGAAAGATGTTTGGTTGTTCTTGTGTAACGCCGGGCCAAAGACGTATAGAGATCTTTAGCCGAACTTAGCAATATTCCATCTGTATGACGGCGGTCTGTAAATTACTGAGTCGGATCAGACAAAACGGTGATAGGTATTATCAGGGAATCAATACATCTTATAGACACCCAATATATCTTGTACAGACTCTCTGATATTATTAATAATGTCCCACGTCGTCGCCGTGCGATTACAGGCAATCAATCAAGCCACCTACCTGTCCAACCTATCCACTTCCAGTCGCCTTGTAGTCGCAATCCCCAGACTATTTAGTCCCAGAACTAAAGTTATCTTATTAAAAAATATATATATTCACACTAAATCGTAAAATCTAAATGAACCCAGAAAAAGCTTAATTTCAGGAGCTGAGGCAATCTAGACTTGAGTTGATTCGTTTGTATTCTTTTAGCTAGGGTCTGGGAGACAGACATCGGAATCACCACAGGGACAGTTAACAGATTACAAGACGAGACAAAATACAAACAATACACATTACAGTGTATCACTAAACAAGGATGGCATCCACTTCAAGAAGCAATAATTTAAAATAATCTTTACGTGTACATACCCTTAGTATATACAGAGACAAAGTGTATTTTTCACCTGTTAAAAAATGGATCAGGCAGTTCGTGCTCTCGGGACAAATTGTTGGCCTAACTGTAAATACTAGCTGCAAAGTTCCGCTGTAAACAACAACTTCTACTTTTAATTGCTTTGTATAATCATAAATTGTTCGCCTAAAAACACATTTAAGTTCTGGGCTGGTGATTCCTTAAGTGTGAGTAATAATGTGCTAAAAGATTAAAGAACACCCGATTTTTTTCATATGACTATAGTTAACCAGTCAGGGCGGGTGTTCTTTAACTTCTTTTGAGTAGTATATATAAACCCAGGGAATCATTCATTGACAAAAACAACGCAATTAAGCTGAAGAAATATGTATGTAGGAATGTAGGTCCGCCCGTGGCAGCTGACGTGATGGGTGACGTGTTGAATGTGTCGTCTGCCTCATAATGACGTCTTCATCCCGCCTGTCACATTCTACTCATTTATGTCCTCCCCACAAGATATAAACACTACGCACGTTACCTGCATGAAAACCGCCACACGGGACACTTAGGACAGCTGTCGCCGAAATCTTAGAGGTTAATACACACATAGGACAGGCCAGTGTACTTTCATCAATTAGAATAGGTCTTCAGCAACCCATGCTTGCCGTAAAAGGCGACTATGCTTGTCGTAATAGGAGACTAGCGGGATTGGGTGGTCAGGCTCGCTGACTTGTTTGATGCATGTCATCGTATCCCAATTGGATCGATGCTCATGATGTCAATCACTAGATTGTCTGGTCCAGACTCGATTATTTACAGACCGCCGTCATATAGCTTGAATTTTGCTGAGCGCGGCGTTAAACAACACACAAACAAACAAACAAAACTTTCACCAAGAAAAGCCATGAATCCATAGGTGAATTCGTTATGGACTTGCTTCGCAGCCTGGCTCATGAAGATGATTTCATTACTATGACCGTCATCCTTCACGAAAAACCCCAAACTTACCAAAAATAATATTTATAAAAATATGATGGAGATATACTACCCTGGATAATCGAAGTTGACAAGCAAAATGAGAATTTAAAAATACTTTACAAGATATTTTCAATGTAAGAATTTTGAAAATGAATTTAATTTGGCATTTTATTTGTTGTCGGTTAACATATACCTCTATTTAGTTTAGGTTCGTACTAAAAACCACTTCGCCTACAGTACCGTTTGACCTCAAGTCTACGTGCTGTACCTCTCGAAATACATGTACAAGCAGCCATAACGCCAGTGAAAAACCGTGAAATAAATATACAATTTACAGCTAGCTATTCGCGGAGCAAAAACGGAAATTGCAAATGTAGGCTTTCCTCGTAGCTTACAACGGTGTGTAGTCTTAAGCTCACTTTCTCTATGTTGGTTCCCGTGATGATTCCTGGTCAGAATTAGTAAGTACCCATGCTTGTCGTCAGTGCCTCCGTGGTCTAGTGGATAGAGCGTCTGTCCTGAGAGCGGAAGGTCAGTGGTTCGATTCCGGCCGCGTCATACCCAAAGAATTTAAAAGATGGTGCTTGTTGTTACCCTGTCTAGAACTCGGCATTATTGGGATAAAACAAAAACTTGGTGCCTCTGAGTCAGTATACTGTGTCTGAGTTGGGTATTCGTGTTAAACCACGGCATGGTATCTCAGTGAGCTAGCACTATAAAACCGACATTAGTCAGGTCTAGTACATAAGATGAGAATTGCAGTTTAGATCCACTATCAGTCAAAGATCTCCTAGAACCAGAGATGCAATAGCGAAGGCCAAACTAACTCTATTTCTGAAAGATAGTCACCTACTACAACAAATCATATCAGTGCGTAAATAGAAATCTTCAAATCTCAGTACCACAGAGGAGCAGGTCAACCGAAATTGCAAAGGCAGAAGGCGACCTCTTAAACACGCAAAGATGAAGATAAGTACCAGCAGATATACACATACACACATGCATGCACGTCGCTATGTAAGTGCAATAACCTCACTAGGACCTGGTGAGGTTAGAACTATGTAGCCTCTGGTTGATTGTGTGCAATGTGGACTGTTGCTGTAGGTGTCTACCACCCGGAAGAACAGTTGTGAAGATCGAGTGACCGTGTCATTACGCATTGGAGGGATGCTTACTTAATTTGGAGAACAAATTTGGAATTTTGAAATATGCCATGCAAAAGGTGGAGGGGGGACTAAATGGAGTTTGTGTGTTTTTAGAGGTTCAGCTTGTTTGTTGTACTTTCTTTAAATGCGGCCAAGTAGGCCTGTTTGGATTAGATATATGCCCAGTGCTTAAAAGGCTTGTAAGTCATTTAGAGGGTTTAGTACCGTTGCTAGTGTCATTTGATTGTTGCAAGTTAGGGTGGATTGGAGTGTTGCTGGTAATGTGTGCAATATAGTATTACGTGTTCGGGCGTTACTTTTAAGTTGCAGTGGGGTCATTTTCCGGTTTGATGTTTTTTTTAATTTTGCGTAGGTGGGAGTTTAACTTAGTGTGGCCTGTTTGTAGTTTAGTTATTACTCTGTCATTTTTTTTTGGTTTTATGATGGATTTTTGTATTTTGAGCGGCTCTTGTTGACCCACATCGCCCTTTAGCTATCACACTATCATCAATACTACCAACTTGAGTACCTCAGGTAATACAATCCCTTACCCTCCATCCCCATCATGTACAATTGCCGCCGACCCTGATTACTAACGCCTCGTTAAAACAGCATGCAATCTTGCTGCGAAAATGGCCACGGGCGGTATTTATATAATTACCCATCCCATCATCCGTCAGGTCACACCTCGGCCACGGACACGAGGTCAGTTTTAATGAAGCTGTGTGGCACGTGCTGACCAGTCCCGCCCCTCGGCACGCGGCGCAGACGTTTTATGTCCGGCTTGACCGGTGCATCATCTCGCATTTCAAGCATACGAAGCGATTAACGCGCATTAAGGATGCTAATTTCCCATGCAGATCTGATTGGTGATAAATTAGACGATGGCGTGCTTCTGACTGGTCTAAGACTGACTAAGAGAGGCCAGGTACAGGTCAGTGTCGACAATGCAGGTGCCCTGCCTCTGTGGGTCGGGTCGGATAGTCCATCCTCATCCGTGTCAGGGGTGGGAGGGATCGGGTTAAATACTGTTAGGGGCCAGGGGGCTCATTCCCCGTGGCTTGTGTTTACGGGGTAATGCCGGAGATTTGGAAATAAAGGGGTAGAATGCGATCGGCGTCATTAGTAGGCGACGAGGAGGTGGGAGGTCAGAGGTCATGAGAATATGACTCTCGGGTAGGGTTCACGATAGTTTAAAAATCTATGCCCTAAAACTTTAAACTGTCTGTGAACGCGGAACGACACAATAGCTTTGCGTGGTAAACTGATGAGATTAAACCATAGACTGAACGACTGAGTTGTACGTCGCTTTCAGAAATAGTCCAACAATACCTTGTCTGGTTTTGTTTGTTGTCTAACGCCACACTCGTTACACAGGATATTTTCTGTTGATGAAAATAGACAAATTGGTTGTTGACTCTAATGTTGTTGATTGTTGATTTGTTGTTTAACGCCGAACTCAGCTACATGACTGAGGACTGTATTTAATCGAGTCTGAACCAGACAAGCCAGTGATTAATATCACAAGCATCGATCCACGCAAATGGGTTACGATGGCATGCATCAACCGCATCAGCGAGCCTGATCATCCGATCCCGTTAGTCGCCTCTTTCGACAATCATGGTTGCAGAAGACCAATTCCAACCCGGATCTTCACGGGTCTATTTGGTAGTGACGTGGACACGGATGAAAATCAAATAATTAATTTATCATGGCCTAACCTTTTGTCCTCGAACTCTTAACTAGCATCAAAAGACTGCATTAATATGGACCGATAACCAATTTACTTGTTAATATCTGTCTCAGTACCCTTTGCCAGATAGAAAGTAAGCGATTAGTTCGCTCACTCAATATTGACATGATTGATGAGACGTGTCTGTTGAATACATGAACGACATGTACAAGATGTTTAGCAATCAATGCAGCCCGGGAGCTTAATGTGAATTAATATAGGTTATGTTTGGACGTAGCAATATTGTACATTTGTCACGCGGTCTATACATACTGGGTCAGAGTCTCAGCAGATCTGGCGGACACCGTTACCACTGGCCTAACTCCTTCGCCGAGTGTTCTGTGTCTGTATGAACACATATTTACATTTATGGAATTAAATATATGACTAGTATAGGATAGAAGGACACATTAACCACTTATAACCGGCCCCCAGCAACCGATGCTAGTCGTGAGAAGCGGATTTAGTGGATCGGGTGGTCAGGCTCGGCGACTTAGTCCATTGCGTGTAATGTTGCTGGAAAGGCGGTAAGTGCGGCGTGAAACAACAAATAAAGGAACACAAACATAGCTGCTGATAGGAATAGTAAATATGTGTCGTAGGGATTAATCACATTGGGAACTGAACTCCGGCGGACTTACAGGACAAGTGACCAAACTACTACCACTGTGGGGGCGGTCGGGTAGCCTAGTGGTTAAAGCGTTCGCTCGTCACGCCGAAGGCCCGGGTTCGATTCCCGACATGGGTACAATGTGTGAAGCCCATTTCTGGTGTCCCCCGCTGTGATATTGCTTGAATATTGCTAAAAGCGGCGTAAAACCATACTCACTCACTACCACTGTGTCAATGGTGGCTTATAGTATGATACATATTTAGTATAAGAGACCGACCATTTGATGTGCGTGTGCGCGTGTATGCGTGTTTGTAACAGAAGCTGAAAATATCTAATCTCAATACAACACGCAAACTAATCCCCGACCTGTACGTTGGGATGTGTACCAATGGAGTTCGATGAAGGATGACTGGTTCAGATCGCGCAAAATAAATATACATCCCGCGCGTGTCGTGCCGAAACACGTGATTCATATCAAGTCGTGTAACGTCGTCAATATGTCACGCGGATCACGACTGTATAGGATATATAAACACTTCATCAATCTACACAGGGTGGAAAAAGTAACCGGATGTAACTCAATCGATGGTAACTTTTAAAAGCCACTTATCACAGTGGTTTGATTGTTTGGGTATGTGTATTTTTTTATTTCAAAATTATAATACGCGCTGCGTGATGTTTTCCCCGTGGGGATTTCGGGTTAGAATCCGCGGCTTTTCGTAAGGTACG
This sequence comes from Haliotis rufescens, assembly GCF_023055435.1. Classification (NCBI taxonomy): domain Eukaryota; kingdom Metazoa; phylum Mollusca; class Gastropoda; order Lepetellida; family Haliotidae; genus Haliotis; species Haliotis rufescens. The sequence goes on along the minus strand of NW_025964001.1, from coordinate 26,653,173 downwards.
ACTAAATGGATCTGTGACTTGGTTAATTGTGTGTCATCGTACCCAGACGGGGTGTATAGGACGTCAAGATTTAGCTGGAATAGTGCGGCGTAAAATAGGCCTACACCTTGATTTCCATGATGTGGAATATGCTTTATGAAACCAAAACCAAAGTTTATAAAAATGTAAGTCTAGCCACCTTTGTTCCGCTCGAACTTGGCAGCAATAAAACATTTGTTTAGAGGAGGAGATGTTTTGTGAAGTAGAAGATTTTATAGACTATGTGTTAGTATAGGCGTTAAACAACAGACAGACAAATCAAGTGTAACGTTGAGGGTTCAAGGATATCTTTGTTCGCCCTTGACCGTTTTCGAATCAATTGATATCTCAAATAATATTATCTTCGCTGTTCCGGTACAGTATGTGAAACCTAATCTTGGTGTCTACTACCGTGACAAGTATTGCTAAAAGTAGCGTAAACTCACTCACTCACTAACCGACACTCACTCACTCTAGGGATTATTTGTTCTTGGGTAAGTGCGTGTATTACACTGCTTTGAGCAGTATTCGTGCGTAAATCGGAATGATTTGTTCTTGTGTAAGTGAGTGTATTACGCCACTTTGAGCAGTATTCGTGTGTAAGTCAGAATGATTTGTTCTTGGGTAAGTGAGTGTATTACGCCACTTTGAGCAGTATTCGTGTGTAAGTCAGAATGATTTGTTCTTGGGTAAGTGAGTGTATTACGCTGCTTTGAGCAGTATTCGTGTGTAAGTCTGAATGATTTGTTCTTGGGTAAGTGAGTGTATTACACTGCTTTGAGCAGTATTCGTGCGTAAATCGGAATGATTTGTTCTTGTGTAAGTGCGTGTATTACGCTACTTTGAGCAGTATTCGTGCGTAAATCGGAATGATTTGTTCTTGTGTAAGTGAGTGTATTACGCTACTTTGAGCAGTATTCGTGCGTAAATCGGAATGATTTGTTCTTGTGTATGTGAGTGTATTACACTGCTTTGAGCAGTATTCGTGCGTAAATCGGAATGATTTGTTCTTGTGTAAGTGCGTGTATTACGCTACTTTGAGCAGTATTCGTGCGTAAATCGGAATGATTTGTTCTTGTGTAAGTGAGTGTATTACGCTTCTTTGAGCAGTATTCGTGCGTAAATCGGAATGATTTGTCCTTGGGTATGTGAGTGTTTTACACTGCTTTGAGCAGTATTCGTGCGTAAATCGGAATGATTTGTTCTTGTGTAAGTGCGTGTATTACGCTACTTTGAGCAGTATTCGTGCGTAAATCGGAATGATTTGTTCTTGTGTAAGTGAGTGTATTACGCTACTTTGAGCAGTATTCGTGCGTAAATCGGAATGATTTGTTCTTGTGTATGTGAGTGTATTACACTGCTTTGAGCAGTATTCGTGCGTAAATCGGAATGATTTGTTCTTGTGTAAGTGCGTGTATTACGCTACTTTGAGCAGTATTCGTGCGTAAATCGGAATGATTTGTTCTTGTGTAAGTGAGTGTATTACGCTACTTTGAGCAGTATTCGTGCGTAAATCGGAATGATTTGTCCTTGGGTATGTGAGTGTTTTACACTGCTTTGAGCAGTATTCGTGCTCAGCACGACCAGACTAACACGAACAGGTTCACACCGACTGGCTGCGAAGACATTAAATAACAAGGTCCAAAACGGTAACCAAGGATCATATTCGTTGACAAGTAACAAGCATGTGTCTCTTGTGTAACGCCAAATCCTTGTGTCTCCGACGTTAAAGTGATGTAACATTGTTAACGTGGCAAAGCAAATTCACTCCACATCAACCGGAACCATTCGTGACCAACTCGTGTTATTCCGAGACAAGCCGAATAGCTTCTTGCAGGTTACGGAAAGGGGCGAGTGGTGTCGAATGAACCGGAGCAAGCGTGAGGTGCTTGGAACTTGGTGCTTGATTTCCTGCGTTCCCCGAAAACGTTCCCGGAAAATCTTTTCAGTTTAAAAATATAGAGACCAACGCCAATTAGGACATTTACTTACACAATTAAATATATTATCAAGTTTTAAAACCAATCTCCATGCGCCAGTGACTAGGTAGATTATGACTGGATTGTTTTGAATAGATCCATCGTGTTTTCATGCCTTGTCAGTTACCGTCATATCTGTTACAGAAGGGTCAGCGAAGGTTGGCGACCCGGTACTTTTGCAATAAAACATTTTAAAAAAATAACCTGACAATCTTTTGATTGGATTTCTTTTCGACGTTTATAACCATTGAGTGTCGTGCTGCTAGATATTGGACAGAGGTGTCCATTGTGCACAGTTGTTATCTCAAAACGATAATAAGAAAACAATAAAACGTAACATGGTGTCTGGTGTTTATTGTCGGGACTGTTTGTTGAGCAGTCAATATGTCGCTGAGTTTATTGCGCACTTGGCGTCGTGTTGGGAAATAGCTCACCTGGTAAGATGTCGGTAGACTGTTTTATGTTATGTTTAAAAAGATAGCGCCATAGAATTACTGAAATACTGGACAGAGCGGCGTTTAAACCCACTCACTCACTCTAAATTGATATAAACGCCGTTCCAGCATCAAATTAGTAACATGTAAAAAGACAATTTAAAATAATATTTCAGTTATATAATCCATTTTATTTAACGTGGAAGGAAAGTGCAATTTGGCTGTAGGCCGTAGATGTGTATCAATTCGGTGATACCCAGCATGTTGATGGAAGACCATCGGAGAATCTTGGATTCAAACCAACATCAGCAGATCCTTGCACCTTAATGACACAAGGACGGTTTGTGAGTAAATGTTGTTTTAAGTCCAAGTCAGCTTTAACACTGCGACCTGCTTATAATGTTTCTGGGCCACGTGGTAAAGTGGTAAATGTTATGGGGAAAACGATCCACGCCGGCCAGGCCCGATGACATACGATCAGCGCACATTGTGCCCACCCCATCCTCGTTTTGGCCCAGTGGTAACCTATTCTGTCCCGGAATCCTAGACTAACGCTTATCCTTTAACATGTTTGGATACAAAAACAAGCAATTACATTTAAATTTAAAAGGTACCCCAGTTTGACGGGAGATGCAGAACCTGCAGAAAATCTAGACTTGCTTCATTTAGGGCCGTATCATTACAGTAAGGGCTGGGCAGAAGGGAAACTGACTTGGTTCAGGCGCGGTGCGTAAGTCTATCCAAGACGTTAGAGAATAAATTTTTAAAAACCCAACTAAATCATTTGGTAAGTCTAGATTGCCTCATTGAGGATTGGTCTAGGATCCATTTGGATTGTATTTTTATAGATATTTTTTAATACAACAACTTTATTCCTGGGACTAAATCGCAGAGTTGGATTTTGAGACAAACTACGCGATCGATTCGGGGAGGATGTATCACGCCTCAGACCCCTTGGTTAATATCCACGTTAAATTCGTTCGCGTGAGCTACAGCCTCAACGTACGCTGTAGTAGAAAGGCCGGCAGTTAAATTAGGGTATTAAGCTATACCATATCTTATCAGCAATAGCGTTTAGATCATAACATGTTGTTTTACGTGGCCTTCGAATGACTCCATGACCCAGTATCGGAGGTAGCAAAGTTAGACTTATAAGGAGATCGGTTACAAATGGAATCTGAAATAGAAAGTCTTAATTTTTTTTTAAGATCTCGATCGGACAATACTGTGTGGATCTATTATCTTCTTGAAATGTGTTTACAAACAAACCTAGAATGTTGACGTTACAGTGATAAATATTATAGATGGTGAAAATTGGAATGAGTTCCTGGCGTTAGTGTTAAGTTTGTATTGTTAATTGGATTTAGAACACCGTTACTGATTCGTCAGTGTGAATTTGCCATCTGTTTTTTTATGAACATTTTGAGTGGTTATTTCTTAATGGATGTCAAGTGTTTTGAGACTCGTCTCGTTATTTTGAATGAACATCCTACTGGACATAGGCTTGGTCCTAATCTGTGAAGTTACACGTGTACCTTGGCCCGCATTGTCTGTATGTGATGAAAGCAGAGATGGGGTACGAAGCTGGATGTTTACGTCCTAGATCCGTGTGTCAGTCTGCGGAGTCAGGGGAAGGAAGGCGGTATGTAGGTCCTAGATCTGTGTGTCAGTCTGCGGAGTCAGGGGTACGAAGCGGTATGTAGGTCCTAGATCTGTGTGTCAGTCTGCTGAGTCAGGGGAAGGAAGGCGTTATGTAGGTCCTAGATCTGTGTGTCAGTCTGCGGAGTCATGGGTACGAAGGCGGTATGTAGGTCCTAGATTTGTGTGTCAGTCTGTGGAGTCAGGGGTACGAAGGCGGTATATAGGTCCTAGATATGTGTGTCAGTCTGCGGAGTCAGGGGTACGAAGGCGGTATATAGGTCCTAGATCTGTGTGTCAGTCTGCTGAGTCAGGGGAAGGAAGGCGGTATGTAGGTCCTAGATCTGTGTGTCAGTCTGCGGAGTCAGGGGTACGAATGCGGTATGTAGGTCCTAGATCTGTGTGTCAGTCTGCGGAGTCAGGGGAAGGAAGACGGTATGTAGGTCCTAGATCTGTGTGTCAGTCTGCGGAGTCAGGCGAAGGAAGGCGGTATATAGGTCCTAGATCCGTGTGTCAGTCTGCGGAGTCAGGGGTACGAAGACGGTATATAGGTCCTAGATCTGTGTGTCAGTCTGCGGAGTCAGGGTACGAAGGCGGTATATAGGTCCTAGATCTGTGTGTCAGTCTGCGGAGTCAGGGGAAGGAAGGCGGTATGTAGGTCCTAGATCTGTGGGTTAGTCTGCGGAGTCAGGGGTACGAAGCGGTATGTAGGTCCTAGATCTGTGTGTCAGTCTGCTGAGTCAGGGGAAGGAAGGCGTTATGTAGGTCCTAGATCTGTGTGTCAGTCTGCGGAGTCATGGGTACGAAGGCGGTATGTAGGTCCTAGATTTGTGTGTCAGTCTGTGGAGTCAGGGGTACGAAGGCGGTATATAGGTCCTAGATATGTGTGTCAGTCTGCGGAGTCAGGGGTACGAAGGCGGTATATAGGTCCTAGATCTGTGTGTCAGTCTGCTGAGTCAGAGGAAGGAAGGCGGTATGTAGGTCCTAGATCTGTGTGTCAGTCTGCGGAGTCAGGGGTACGAATGCGGTATGTAGGTCCTAGATCTGTGTGTCAGTCTGCGGAGTCAGGCGAAGGAAGACGGTATGTAGGTCCTAGATCTGTGTGTCAGTCTGCGGAGTCAGGCGAAGGAAGGCGGTATATAGGTCCTAGATCCGTGTGTCAGTCTGCGGAGTCAGGGGTACGAAGACGGTATATAGGTCCTAGATCTGTGTGTCAGTCTGCGGAGTCAGGGTACGAAGGCGGTATATAGGTCCTAGATCTGTGTGTCAGTCTGCGGAGTCAGGGGTACGAAGGCGGTATATAGGTCCTAGATCTGTGTGTCAGTCTGCGGAGTCAGGGGTACGAAGGCGGTATGTAGGCCCTTGATCCGTGTGTCAGTCAGTGGAGTCAGGGTAAGGAAGGCGGTATGTAGGCCCTTGATCCGTGTGTCAGTCAGTGGAGTCAGGGTAAGGAAGGCGGTATGTAGGCCCTTGATCCGTGTGTCAGTCTGCGGAGTCAGGGGTACGAAGGTGGTATATAGGTCCTTGATCCGTGTGTCAGTCTGCGGAGATAGGGCTACTATTAGAACCTTAGTCTACATTAATGGTCAATCAGAAATGAGCAAAACGATGCGAAAGTGGTATGACTCCTATGTTTGTATGGTCAGTCTGCCATGACGGCAGAGATGGTCTACGGGGCCAGTGTATGGCGAGTCTGCCATGGCGGCAGGGATGGTGTACGGGGACAGTGTATTGCCAGTCTGCCATGACGGCAGTGATGGTGTACGGGGGCAGTGTATGGTCAGTCTGCCATGACGACAGGGATGGTGTACGGGGGCAGTGCATGGTCAGTCTGCCGTGACGACAGGGATTGTGTACGGGGGCAGTGCATTGTCAGTCTGCCATGACGACAGGGATGGTGTACGAGGACAGTGTATGGTCAGTCTGCCATGACGACAGGGATGGTGTACGGGGACAGTGTATGGTCAGTCTGCCGTGACGTGACGACAGGGATGGTGTACGGGGGCAGTGTATGGCCAGTCTGCTATGACGACAGGGATGGTGTACGGGGGCAGTGTATGGCCAGTCTGCCGTGACGGCAGGGATGGTGTACGGGGACAGTGTATGGCCAGTCTGCTATGACGGCAGGGATGGTGTACGGGGACAGTGTATGGTCAGTCTGCCGTGACGGCAGGGATGGTGTACGGGGACAGTGTATGGCCAGTCTGCTATGACGACAGGGCATGGTGTACGGGGGCAGTGTATGGCCAGTCTGCCGTGACGGCAGGGATGGTGTACGGGGGCAGTGTATGGCCAGTCTGCCGTGACGGCAGGGATGGTGTACGGGGGCAGTGTATGGCCAGTCTGGCGTGACGGCAGGGATGGTGTACGGGGGCATGTATAGTCAGTCTTCCATGACGACAGAAATGGTGTACGGGGGCAGTTTGTGGTCAGTCTGCCGTGACGGCAAAGATGGTGTACTGGGGCAGTGTATGGCCAGTCTGCTATGACGACAGGGATGGTGTACGGGGGCAGTGTATGGCCAGTTTGCCGTGACGGCAGGGATGGTGTACGGGGGCAGTGTATGGCCAGTCTGCCGTGGCGGCAGGGATGGTGTACGGGGGCAGTGTATGGCCAGTCTGGCGTGACGGCAGGGATGGTGTACGGGGGCATGTATAGTCAGTCTTCCATGACGACAGAAATGGTGTACGGGGGCAGTTTATGGCCAGTCTTCCATGACGACAGAAATGGTGTACGGGGACATGTATGGTCAGTCTTCCATGACGACAGAAATGGTGTACGGGGGCAGTTTGTGGTCAGTCTGCCGTGACGGCAAAGATGGTGTACGGGGGCAGTGTATGGTCAGTCTGCTATGACGACAGGGATGGTGTACGGGGGCAGTGTATGGCCAGTCTCCCGTGACGGCAGGGATGGTGTACGGGGGCAGTTTATGGCCAGTCTTCCATGACGACAGAAATGGTGTACGGGGGCAGTTTGTGGTCAGTCTGCCGTGACGGCAAAGATGGTGTACGGGGGCAGTGTATGGTCAGTCTGCCGTGACGACAGGGATGGTGTACGGGGGCAGTGTATGGCCAGCTGGAGGCTGCAGGACAAGTGGCCTGGATGTAGCCGGAGGCTGGATAAACACTGACCCCTCACACCGGTAAATGAAGCTAGTTTTCTTCATTAAGACTCCACTCGAGGACAATGAGCAGTGACGTGAATTCTGATTACAAATGGACGCTTAAATGAAAGTTTGCTGTATAAAAACACTGGACTTCTGGAATGACTGATTGAGACAGATGATAGCCAAGAGTCGGGGTTCAAAGGCTTCTCCATTTAACGCACACCGCGAACTATAGTTCCGTTGGTTAGATACCTCATTTTCGAACCACCAATCTGTATGATAGAGTTCTATAGTTGAGACATGTATAGATCACAGGATAGTTTCTAGTTGCAGTATTCATCAAGCATCCAGTGCATTGCATATCCATTCTGTTAGGATACATATTCATCATAATATACTTAATACAAACAGGGTTCATGAATTATATTAATATTCCGTGCATATTCCTTTACTACAAACACACATCCCCCAAAATATTGATCATCCTAACTTTTTTGTTGAGTATAGTATTGAAATGTAGGCCACATATGGATAACCCTCGATAATATATATTATAAATGATCAAATAATAATAAAGGTGACATCGTACTCTGGATAACAATCGATAATATAAAATATATAATAAATTATCACACAAGAAAGGCGACATCGTACTCTGGATATCCCTCGATAATAAATATGATAAATTATCACACAAGAAAGGCGACATCGTACTCTGGATATCCCTCGATAATAAATATGATAAATTATCACACAAGAAAGGCGACACAGTACTCTGGATATCCCTCGATAATAAATATGATAAATTATCACACAAGAAAGGCGACATCGTACTCTGGATATCCCTCGATAATAAATATAATAAATTATCACACAAGAAAGGCGACACAGTACTCTGGATATCCCTCGATAATAAATATGATAAATTATCACACAAGAAAGGCGACATCGTACTCTGGATATCCCTCGATAATAAATATAATAAATTATCACACAAGAAAGGCGACACAGTACTCTGGATATCCCTCGATAATAAATATGATAAATTATCACACAAGAAAGGCGACATCGTACTCTGGATATCCCTCGATAATAAATATAATAAATTATCACACAAGAAAGGCGACACAGTACTCTGGATATCCCTCGATAATAAATATAATAAATTATCATACAAGAAAGGCGACACAGTACACTGGATATCCCTCGATAATAAATATAATAAATTATCATACAAGAAAGCCGACACAGTACACTTGATATGCGCGATAATATATATAATAAATTATCATACAAGAAAGGTGACATCGTACTCTGGATAACAATCGATAATAAATATAATAGATTATCATACCAGAAAGGCGACATCGTACTCAGGATATCCCTCGATAATGAATATAACAAATTATCATACAAGAAAGGTGACATAACACTCTTGATATCCCTCGATAATAAATATAATAGATTATTATAAAAGAAAGGTGACATCGTACTCAGGATATCCCTTGATAATGAATATAATAAATTATCATACAAGAAAGATGACATAAAACTCTGGATATCCCTCGATAATAAATAGCATAATTTATCATACAAGAAAGGTGACACAGTACTCTGGATATCCCTCGATAATAAATATTTAGCATATTAGAAAGGTGTATTTTGAATGCATACTGGGGTAATAACGTTGACGGGGTAATAATATACAACGTCAGTCTCGATTAGTCTCCGAAACAGATTCAGTTGGACGTTAAAGGCAAAATAGCTGCGAAAAGGGTAAGTATGTGTCATGCCATGCCGGTCGCGCCTGCTCCTCACTAGTGGCATAAAAAAGTAAGTCGATGATAATAATTATAATGATTATTATTATTGTTGTTTCGGGACTACTTGAACTCACGCAGAGGACGCCGTTCGTGGCGGCGTATACCCTTGCCTTTTCTAGCTTTATCAGTGCAAAGGTTTCATGTAATAATTTGATGTTTACGGACAATTAGCCCAAGACAAAACCTATAGAGCCCTTGCAGGCGGGCTACACTCGGTGAGACTTGAGCACCTATAGTTTGTCAGGACTATATACGGACAAAACAGTCTCCTTGTTTAAGGTCCTAGCTTTTGTCCAGCTCCTGTACAGAATACCGGGCAACGTTGTAGAGGTAATGACCCATGATAGACAGTGGAAGAGGTCCAACCCAATGCTTATCTGGCCGATAAGAGGCCGTTAACCCGCATGTGGCCATGGTAGCCTCAAATTAATGTCTGTACAGTGGCTGGCGTTACGACCATGTTTATGCAGCATTCACGCGTATATATTGTCCAATGTGTGATATTGATGACAGATCACAGACGATTATCAGACGCACGGCAACACACACAGGATCATTCGCTTAATTCGAAGACTTATGATCAAAGGGATAGTGAGATCTCTACAATCTGTATAATTCTGTACTAAGCTTTGTGGGATGATACTAAACGGACTTAAATCGCTGTTTGTGGATCGTAGCGTCCGGTTTAATTCAAAGACATGCTTAGGCTGCATCTGTCACCCCACACAAATATTCCGGTCCATAAACAAGGGGTGTGTTTACACGCCAACAAAACGGCTGAGGGCCCTTCGGGTTGCGACCTCCGCATGACCTCGAATGACCATTCGGGAACAACGACATCCTCAGAGACCAAGGACATTAACCTGGACTCTGACGCTTCCTCGACGAAGCCTTGTCTACATACGGGTACATAGGGCCTTTCACGCATATGGATCAAGAGACAAGCTCACAGATTAACAGAAGCTCCCAATTCCTGCTGACATTTGTCAGGAAGCGCCCGCCTGTTTAGAGGAGACTACTAGACTTTCTTTTGGCCAAGAAGACATATGAAAGGAAGACTATGTCCATGACGCCCATTTCCAGTCGATGTCCATATGTTGCAATTATTACCATGTTTAAACCTGTGAAGATCCGGGTCTTCTGTAACCCATACTTGTCGGAGACTAACGGCATCATGTGGCCTGGCTCGCTGACTTGGTTGATGCGCATGGTGTCAATCACTGGATTGTCTGGTACAGACTTGATTATTTACAAACCGCCTTCATATACATGTAACCCGTGAAGATCCGGGGTAGAAAAGGTCTTCAGAAACATATGCTTGTCGTAAAAGGTGACTATACTTGTCGTAAGATGCGATTAACAGGATCGGGTGGTCAGGCTCGCTGACTTGGTTGATGCTCATGATGTCAATCACTGGATTGTCTGGTCCAGACCGCCGTCATATAGCTGAAATATTGCTGAGTGCGGCGTTATAAACAACAAATAAACAAAATTACCATTTTTGTAACTGAGATATTGGCGTTTTAGTCATTAGCTGCTAGATTGATAAACGAAACACTGAGTGGACAGACTAAACAAATGTTTAACGCGTGGATCTGCCTTACTCGCACTGCAATTGTTCCCGTGTCTAGTCACCTTTTAATAAATAAAAGCGACAAAAACGAACAACGATACAGTTATAACTTAATTGTCTTAAATTGAGTTCTTGCGAATATCAGTGAAGGGTTTAACATGTAGGAGGAATACATCTCTCACCCAATATTCCAGCTATATGATGGTAATCGAGTCTGGACCAGACAAACCAGTGATCGATATTGTGAGCAACGATCTACGCCGTCGGGACAGGAAGACAATAATCAACCAAGTAACCGAGCCTGAAGAAGGAAATCCCTCTGATCCTGCTGGAATGTCAGGAATCACGAAGGAGGGAGTTCACATATTCCTGATGGTATGTCAGGAATCACGAAGAAAGAAATCCCTCTACTCCTGCTGGAATGTCAGGAATCACGAAAAAAGAAATCCCTCTACTCCTGCTGGAATGTCAGGAATCACGAAAAAAGAAATCCCTCTACTCCTGCTGGAATGTCAGGAATCACGAAAAAAGAAATCCTTCTACTCCTGCTGGAATGTCAGGAATTACGGAGGAGGACGACCCTCTACTCCTGCTGGAATGTCAGGAATCACGGAGGAGGACGACCCTCTACTCCTGCTGGTATGGCAGGAATCACGGAGGAGGAAGTCCATCTACTCCTGCTGGTATGGCAGGAATCCCGGAGGAGGACGACCCTCTACTCCTGCTGGTATGGCAGGAATCCCGGAGGAGGACGACCCTCTACTCCTGCTGGTATGGCAGGAATCACGGAGGAGGAAGTCCATCTACTCCTGCTGGTATGGCAGGAATCACGGAGGAGGACGACCCTCTACTCCTGCTGGTATGGCAGGAATCACGGAGGAGGACGACCCTCTACTCCTGCTGGTATGGCAGGAATCACGGAGGAGGGAGTCTATCTACTCCTGGTATGTCAGGAATCACGTGGGGTCTTTATATTATTGCTGGTAGTGCATTAATCATGTGTTAGGGAGACCACCAACTCCTGATTGTATGACAGGAATCATGAAGGAGGAAATTCTCTCCTTGTGTTGGGTATGTCAGGAATGCGAACAATTCAGTCCCAAATCATTGCTGAGGTATTTCTTCACCACTTTAATCAACTTTCTATTTCTATTTCTATTCGTGATACGTATTGCCTAACGTTTCTTTGAGGTCGCTAAGCATATTATCCAAGTAGGGTTGTGAAGATGGCGACTGCTAGCAGGGGGTGGCAATAAACACGCCGAAATCTTTCCTTGCTGAGGAACAAGCTGATTAGAGGGGCGATAATGGCAGCTAATCTGCTACTGTCAGCATGGGGCCAATTTGATCTCTGCAGCTACCTCGACGGTGGGAGCGCGCCCTCCCCAGTGTCATCAGCCATAATAAAACATCCTCGCCACTCTCACAGCAGGGGAGCATTGCGACTGCGAAGAGGCCACTATGTCTATATCGTGGTGAAGTGAAAGTGCGGCAATCTGGCTGTGCTGTTCTCATTAAACAACAACCTTAACACGACGTGAAGCAGGACAGAGGCATCTGATACAGATTTTTTGAATATTTTTGCGAAGAAATGTCATCTCTGAGTAGTGTCTCATAAAGACCCTGAAACAAAAATTATCGATATATCACCAAGCAAATCTACAATACTTTGACAAGCCTAGTTGTGTTTTGTTTAAGGAAGCTCTTTTCTGTAATATTAAAAGACAATTTAACCAAAAACAGCTTAACATATTTTTTTTATTTCAGAGACGTACTGTTGGTCGAATTTCAGTGTGAAGATCTTAGCGCTACAGCTAGCGTAGCTTCCAAAGATTAACATAGGCTAATGATAATCGTAGCACTAAGATCGATTTGGAAAGCTGGAACCATGTAGGTGATGGAAACACAAGCCTCAGTGGCAGACATATCTTTCATAGCAAATCGCATGCTGTATGACAAGATGACGACGATTTGTGAACCTCAACCAAGAACTTCTAAACAGTGACATCCCCACTTCCCCCTCAACGACCACTTGCATCCCCTAAGACACTCCACGATCCCATGCGTCCTCCGTGACGCTCCTCGATCCCCGCTTCCCTCTGAATGGACCATTGACGCCTCAAGGACGCTCCAAGACCCCATTCGTCCATTATTGTATGGCGCTCCTCGATTCCCATTTCTCCCTCAACGATCCCATGCGTCCCCTATGCTGCTCCGCTTTACCCTCTCAACTACCCCTTGATAGTTTAAGACGCTTTCGATCTCCTCTTACCTCTCAACGACCCCTTGCTTCATCTAAGACGCCTTTCGATCCCCACTCTCCTCTCAACGATCCTATGCAACCTCTATGACACTCTTCGATTCCTCTTACCTCTCAACGACCCCTTGAGTAGTTTAAGACGCTCATCGCTCCCCTTTACGTCTCAACGACCCCTTGCTTCCTCTAAGACGCTTTTCGATCCCCACTTGCCTCTCAACGATCCCATGCGTCCCCTATGCCGCTCCTCGATCCGCTTTACCCTCTCAACTACCCCTTGATAGTTTAAGACGCTTTCGATCTCCTCTTACCTCTCAACGACCCCTTGCTTCATCTAAGACGCCTTTCGATCCCCACTTCCCTCTCAACGATCCTATGCAACCTCTATGACGCTCTTCGATTCCTCTTACCTCTCAACGACCCCTTGAGTAGTTTAAGACGCTCATCGCTCCCCTTTACGTCTCAACGACCCCTTGCTTCCTCTAAGACGCTTTTCGATCCCCACTTGCCTCTCAACGATCCCATGCGTCCCCTATGCCGCTCCTCGATCCGCTTTACCCTCTCAACTACCCCTTGATAGTTTAAGACGCTTTCGATCTCCTCTTACCTCTCAACGACCCCTTGCTTCATCTAAGACGCCTTTCGATCCCCACTTCCCTCTCAACGATCCTATGCAACCTCTATGACGCTCTTCGATTCCTCTTACCTCTCAACGACCCCTTGAGTAGTTTAAGACGATCATCGCTCCCCTTTACGTCTCAACGACCTCTTGCTTCATCTAAGACGCCTTTCGATCCCAACTTCCCTCTCAACGATCCTATGCAACCTCTATGACGCTCTTCGATTCCTCTTACCTCTCAACGACCCCTTGCTTCCTCTAAGACGCTCATCGCTCCCCTTTACGTCTCAACGATCCTATGCGTCCCCTATGACGCTCTCCGATCCCCTCCTACCTCTCAACGACCCCTTGCCTCTCTAAGATGCTTTTTGATCCCCACTTCCCCCTCAACGACTACTCCTTGCGTTCTCTAAGACGCCCCCCCCCCCTTCCCCCACCCCCCAATCGCGACATTCTCTGACACACCCTGATCCATGTACTACCCCAGCATACCTGTTACATCCCTCACATGTCAGCATCGGCTCCCTGGTGTCGGCATGTGGCCGCTCCGCTACAAGCTAACCTGTTTACATGCCAACAATGTTTTATGCATCTTCATTTCCCACTGTAAATTACAGATTTGCGGAGCATTGGTTTCTTTACCCAGCTCACATTGAAGAGATATAAACGTGTGTTGTTACTGGCATCATTCAGCTTACAAATTAGCAATCAGAGCGATTACTCTGATTTCGCCAAAAACGTTCTTTTTGTGGCATTAAACCTTTGATGTCGACATTAAACAAATGATAAAGGCTCATAAATACAGCAAACATGGCATAAACAAAGTTTTCATGTACTGATATTTTGTCTCAAGAACATCCGGTATCTGTTAAGGTGATTGAGTGAGTGTGGTTTTACGCCGCTTTTAGCAATATTCTTGTAATATCACGGTTTGGGGACACCAGACATTGGCTTAACAATTTTTACCCATGTCGGGAATCGAACCCGGGTCTACAGCGTGACGAGCGAACGCTTTAACCACTAGGCTACCCGACCTCCCCGTATATGTTAAGGACCTACTGACAGAATCGAAATGAGGGGTGGTCGGGTAGCCTACTGGTTAAAGCGTTCGCTCGTCACGCCGAAGACCCGGGTTCGATTCCCGACATTGGTACAATGTGTGAAGCCCTTTTCTTGTGTCCTCTGCCGTGATATTGCTGGAATATTGCTAAAAGCGGCGTAAAACCATACTCACTCACTCACTCACTCACGGGATCGAAATGAAACCAACAGAAGCGCATAAAATCGCCATAGGGGAGCATACAATCATAGCACGAGGAGCGAATCGGGGTACAGTGATACACAAACAGACCAACAAATCAAACATCGACACATGCTCTCACGACCACCATAGCTTACTGGGCGACAGAACCATGAACAGTTCTATCAAAAATCTGAGTGAGTGAGTGAGTTTGGTTTAACGCCGCTTTTAACATTATTCCAGTTATATCGCGGCGTGTCAGCTTAATGTGGGAGGATAGCCCGCAGTGATGCAGGTCTCAGACGTTTACTTCTTCGGTGAAACCCACGAGCACGGGTATGGTGCTGACAAACATAAACATAACATAGAAACATAATCGGGGCGAACCGGGATTCGAACCCACAATCATAGGTTTCTGGCGTGCCCAAGGGACGCAACTCTGCACAGCGAATCGCGGCGCCTTAGACGACTGGGACACCCGTGCCCCCAAAAAATCTGAGACCAGTTAAGATACATCGGTGAACAACTTCTCCATTACAGTTAACGGCGTTTTCGGTGTAGGTTCTAACACCGTTTCCTACACCGAAACGCCGCTCCTAATTATAATAAGTTGTCAATCCATATATTTTATCCTTACTGAGTACTTCAACTTCTAAATGAAGTTACAAATCATGATTGTTCGACATCTAGAACATGATTTTCAGAACCCCACCACCATCAGGAATACCTTACATCAATTTTCAGTTTTAAAGAAGCTGTTAGTACAGTGAACTACGGTTATAACGAACTCAAAGGGACCACTAATTTTAGTTCGTAATAACCGTAGTTCGTTATAAAAACATATGTACATCATGTATACAATAAATGGCCGGGACTAAAAAATAAGTTCGTTATATCGGTCAGTTCGTTATAAGCGCGTTCGTTATAAACGTAGTTTACTGTATATTTAATCCGCTCCTAGTGACTTTAACCCCTGTTTGGACATGTAATTCCGGAGTGTTGGGCACACATGCACGTCCCTGCATTTATGCTCGGTCTAGGTTGTAGTGGGGCATTCGGATATCTTTCACTGCAGTGACATAATGCTCTTCTCCAACAGTGTACACACCGAGGATCTCACGCCGGTAAAAAGACAGGTCAGGAGACATGCTTGCCATCCCACCCAAACAGTCCTGACAGTACACCACGTAGGGTCGCCCTAGACTTGCACAAATCTGTAAGACAATAATTAGTTTAAATCATAATTTCTAGATCATGTAAATATTTAGAAAAAGTTGTCCCTGTAACAGTCTGGAGTCCTTAGAGGCTGTACTGTCCACATATCGAGACTTGCCAGTTAGTGGGACAGAATTACCACTCATCTCTGGACTTTTCTTCAGTACAGCCTTGGAGCAAAGTTAGGTCGCCAACGTACTTTGCGGACGTAGGAAGATACTGACTTGTTTTAGGGGGAGGCGCTGAAAGAAATGGAAGGCAAATATTAAAAAAAAGAAATCAGGTATTTTTATTTAGCAGCGTAACAAATAAAGGAACACCAAAAAAAACATTAAGGCGAGTAAGGCTAAATTCAGGAACAGATATATTTAGTACATTATTAATAAACCTTTCCCATCGGCCGACCCCTGAAATTCAATAAATGACCTTTCTTTTGCAACTATGAAAACAGCCCGATACCGAATAGGGTTATTTCAAAGGCCCCGTTTGTTACAAGTACGCGTGTGTGTGAAGTTAGCTTCAATAAAAAAGAAAAACAAACAGAAAAACAAGGACACTGACATAAATCAAGTGTCGACAGATTTTAGTTTTTTTGTCACAATCCCTAAACGTTAAGAATCCTGACTTCAAACAGCAGCTTCATAAATACATTTCACCTTTCAAAAATATTGAAGCATTTCCGAGCCTCTCATCCCGTTTCAAACGAATCGTTTCCGCCTCGAATCCCGCACAACATTGGGTCGAGTGACCCTGACCGATTGCAAATATTTACGCGCCCGTATATCAAAGAGGAAAGCATGTTTTTACACATCGACAATGCCTCTACCTTTACACATTTATACAAATGCAGGAATCACATATGACAACATTCAGCTCTTTGAACATAGTTCTGTTTGAGACGGCGCCTCGTGTCAATCTGGTTTTAAGGTTTATTTCTTGGCACCAACTCACCTGGCTTCGGTTTTTGCCTGTTATTTTGGCTTAGGACCGTTTCCAGATAAAAATGTTATCTTATTTCGCAGCAAGCATACGGATTTTATTAAAATCGTGTTCGAAAAGAAATAAGGGGAAAGGGAACGCTTGTATTACAGAGAAAAAACATGTGACCGGAAGTGAGGGGAAGCCGATGGGAAATGAACAGCGCCATCTCGCGACACAAAGGGTTTGTAAGTTGTACAAAGATGTAAAAGAAAACTCTTATCCACGTCACAGTGATAAACGAGGATGGAGAGTTGTTTTAAAATCCATAGTTTACCTCAGCTCTAGAAATTAATTAGAAATCCTGAAATTGAGGATTGTTTAGGGCTCCATTTGGATTTTCTTCCTTTTATTTTGCAGATATATATTTTTTAAATAAGATAACTTTATTTCTGAGACTAAATGTCAGTCTAGCCTTGTAAGCGCTCAAACATATTATGATAAACTCACCCACCTGTCATGGCAAACTCATCGACTTGAGAATCTCACCCATCTGCTATCCAATACAATGGGTGGACTAACACACCTGCCATGATATACTCAACCCCATACCATGACGAACTCACCCATCTGCCATGACAAACTCACCCATCTGCCATGACAAACTCACCCACCTGTCATGGCAAACTCATCGACTTGAGAATCTCACCCATCTGCTATCCAATACAATGGGTGGACTAACACACCTGCCATGATATACTCAACCCCATACCATGACAAACTCACCCATCTGCCATGACAGACTCACCCATCTGTCGTGATACACCAATTCACATACGATGGTAAAATCCCACACGTTAACCAGTCCTGACGAAACATCCGCGTAGAATGACGGAATCATCTTCCCGAGGCAAGGGAGTTAAGTTACTATGAAAGTCCAGTTTCCAGCCTTGCCGAACTAGACTTGAATTATGGAGTTGCCTGGACTAGCGAGTCTATGCATAGTCCATTAAAAGTCTCGTAACGATATCGACTTCCGGTTCGTAATCTGTCGTGCAGACTTCGGTCGATTGCAGGATTTGCAAAGCATGTGTACCTCCAATTCGGCATCAGCAGATATTTTCCAAACTTTTTCATGTTTTTAATCAAGGTGCTCAATGATTTTACTCGTTTTATTACAATATAGATTTTGATTATCGATCAGATAGTCTTCACTGGGCGACGCCATTTTGTTTTAAGCAAATGGAAGGGACATAACTTGAAATTGAAGGCTTCATAATCAAATATGTCCTTACTGGAAATAAAAGCGAAAAAACAAATTCCATAATCATAAACACAGATTCCATGGCGTAAAATGTAAAATAGCGGTGAAAAAATAAATGAATTGATAACTGAAAATCAGTGATGACACCAGGTGTTCGCGAAAAGGGTAACAAATTCATCTTACCTACCGGTGGCATCCGCTAGTGGGATGCCACTAGCCTTGCTCCAAGTATCTACTGAAAGAAAATTCCACAGATGTGTAGTAATTCTATCCTACTAATAGGCAAGTAATGACTCCAGTCTCTTATAGGGATAACTTGTTCTTATTATTAACATAATCTAGAATTATGATTTAAACTAATAATTATTGCCCTAGATACTTGTAAAAAGAAATGTCTGCTCAAAACATTGTCCATTGTCTGATTCCGACTATATCATGAACATGTGTTTATGAATAACTAATCAATAGTGATGATGCAAGGCGTACTCGTCACAGACAAAGACGGGGTCAAGTGTTAGTGCGTCCGCCCGACCGCCCGCCCGCAGAGCGGAAGGTCGTGGTTCGATCCCCGGCCGCGCCATACCAAAAGACGATAAACGATTGTACTTGTTACCCTGCCTCGGCATTTTGTGGCTAAAACAAGGACTGGTCGGCTCGGAGTCAGTATACACTCTAAATCTATGTGTTCTAATATAGAACTCTGGACGCGTCCATACGTTCTGCCACAGAATACGAATGTTCTTATTCGGGGAGCAAGTGTTCTATTGCTGAACGCCTGTGATCTTTTGTAGAACGCGTGTGTTCTCTCCTGGGAGAAGTCCATGCACATTAGCAGAGATAATGTACTGACTATTGTTAGACAAATTTAAATTCGACCATATATTTGTGTTTTCGGAATATTTATTTTTGAGAAGAAGAGAGGCTGGTAGATTGGTAAGTCAAACAGAAAATGTGTCATATTTTGAGTTTGATGAATGATAATAGTTTATAAACATGGCATACCTTGTGTTCATAATAACTCATATGTAGCCTGACTAAATACAACAAGAAACATTACTGAAATACAACTCATTGCTAATACATGGAAATAACTTACTTGCATTATGGGACATTTACGTGTATCAGAACACTGGCATTCTGATGGCTAATTTTACCTGGATATTTTATGGGGGCTATGGAACATATACGGTCTATTTGCTGAACACATGCGTTCTCTCCTAGAACGCATGTGTTCTGCTATGTTCTATAGTGATAAGCAGCACACTAATGTTACAGGGGAGAACACGTGTTCCATTAATAGAACATAGGGGTTCTATTTATCTAACTAGCATTCGAAGCTGCCCATGTCCTGTGAACCACATCCGTTATGTGAGAAACTGACGTGACGTAGCATGTATTTGGTGCTACAATTTCCTATCATCTGAGGGGTATCTGTGGTAAGTATCCATCTAGGAATAATTTTGTTTCATATTTAATCCTTACCTAAAATTGTGTAATATTTCGGCGATATATTCATATGCTGATTGCATGCGAAGTAAAACCGGCCCCTTACGAAACTTATAGCAGACGACATATTCCCCGCCATTTTGACCGTCATTTCTGCCATTGTTCCACAAGCATTATTTGCAAATTGTGAGATGAAATCCCAATCCAAACTGCACTTGTGACATTTTGAAAGTTTCCGTTTATTTGAATGATGTTCAAATAAAATGAATATATATTTCAGGTTCTATATGAATCGCCTGAAAGTACGAAGCGGGCAACAAATCTCATGCAACAAATCTCTGAAGATCTAAATTTGGGATCCGAGGGCATGATCAGCATGCATCGACAATGCATCGAATCAGCAGAGAGTAGGGTAAGTATGTAATGAACAAAAAGAATTAAACCTTCACAGGACATGTTTTGGGCTATTTTATGTGAAATATTTTAAAAGAGTCTTGTTGTTTCTATTACAGGTTGCATTGCAGATAATCAGTACCATCCTTGGAAATTATTGCACACAGCACACGTCTACGCAAAGGAGGAAAAGAAACAAGGTTTTTCAGATCAAATAAGAAGGTACTTGTGTATATTTTGGTCTAGTCTTTATCCAAGTAAGTGATAACTTTGTCAAATAACATTTTGGGCAAAACACTTTGCAACCTATAAATAATGAAACAAATGTCACGGTAATCTTGCGTTTACTAACGAACATTTGTTAGAATAATGTCTTATGTAATATGTACGAGTTTGATAACTATATGACTATGACCAAATAAATGTTTGGTGTTGTAGGATGTTGCGGAGTCGTATTTGACATGAAGTTTCCTGAAGCATGCGATGGTCATGTCGCTGTTACGAACAACGTCCTTGGGGATATTTACCCACAAGAAACATCTGCGAAGTACTTGCGCTTCGTGAAAGACTTGACACTTAAGTTATCTTAAGTATGGAAGTATGCTTCACTTTGCTACATGACAGTTTGTAATGTTTCATGAAGAACTCTGACTAACATATTTAAGTGACTTGAATATCCATGATCATGACAAATAAATGTAATAAAGAATTCATGGTTGCAGTTCAGAATTTCGTCCGTGTGATTTTATGCCAGAGAATATGTATGGGTGTATGGTTCATATTCCTACGCCTTGAAAAAACATCGGGTAAATTGTATTCGACAACACACGATGAGTTGTCATTTCAGTACTGTGGAAGTACGTGTCCGAGAACATGTAGTGTTCTGAATCTCGGTCCAGAACACTTTACAGGCGTTCTAAAAGTGTTACATCGTCAGAACACGTTGAAGCGTTCTAAATATGTTTGTAGAACACTCCTGTTCTAGGTCGAGAACATCAACGTTCAGAATATTTTCAGAACACTTGGACGCGTTCTAAAAGTGTTACATCCATGTGTTCTGTCTAGTGTTCAGAAGTAGAACACTTGGGTTTAGAGTGTACTGTGTCTGAGTGGGGTATTCATGTTAAACTGGGGCATGGTATCTCAGTTGGGCAAGCACTATAAAATCGGCATTAGTCTGGACTTGTATACACACACACACACACACACACACACACACACACACACGCACGCACGTACGCACGCACGCATGCATGCATGCATGCAGGCACGTCGCTATATAAGAGCAATAATCTCGCAGACAGTATAACTTTGCCATTTAGTGTGTTTCGGTGTCACATGACGTGTTTTAAACTGCCGTGACCGAAACCGTTCACACGATTGACCTCTCCTTTTTTGCATGAATAATATACAGCAGAACAAACAGTGAAACGTAGCCTCAAAGGACAGTCAGATGTCAAACGTCAGACTTTGAAAGATGAACTCATATGTATCACTGTAAACGATCCTAATGATGCAGGTTAACTCAACTCGAGAGAGTCATCTCTGCCCCTTAGTATCGTCATAACTGTCTCTCGGGCCTATATGCCGCTGGGTAGCCCTGTGCTTAAAGCGACTCCCCACATAGACATACTGTTTGTTTGTTTGTTGTTTAACACCGCACTCAGCAATATTACAGCTATATGACGGCGGTCTGTAAATAATCGAGTCTGGACCAGACAGTCCAGTCATTGACATCATAATCGATCCACGCAAATGGGATACGATGACATGCATCAACCAAGTCAGCGAGCCTGACCACCCGATCCCGTTAGTCGTCTCCTACGACAAGCATAGTCGCAAGCATGGGTTGCTGAAGACCTATTCTAACCCGGGCACGTCGGTCTGTAAAGTAAACCAGTGATTGATATTAAGAGAACTATCCAATCCTGCGGGTACGATACGACAAGATGACGACACGATTAGGTTTGTGGGGGACATGTTTTTAAACCCTTGATGCCTACGGGAACCATTCGGTTTGCCTTGTTGAGACATCAATGATACAACAGACGACGTACAAGGCAGCTCACTTTTATTTGTTTGCGACCAATCACTCACGAGGCAGTGGCCCAGTGAAAGTTCGTTTGTTAAACGCGCAGATATGGGTTCGAATCTGCCTATGTGCTTTTTATGAGTCCATTTTTGGTATGTCCCGTGAATATTGCTAACAGTCGCGTACAACGTTGTTATCGTATCCCTCTGTGGTACGACTGGTGGGTATTATGTAAACCGTCCTTATAATTGGTTAATGGTGCATGGAATTAATACGTTGCCCTGAGCATCTGTTACCGCTGAGACTGATATATCCCGCACGATATTGTAAAATTGACGTGTTTGGTACCATTTGTCATTTTGATGTCGTAAATTGACATAGCTCCATCACTATTAACACTTGCGCTTCACGACTATCGTATTCCGGAATTGACCGAACCCACTTGCGGTGACCTGTTATGTCACGAAACGAGCAGACGACAATACATTGATGAGGCAGAGGGTGACGCGGGGTCGAGAGTTATAGTCATTTAGCACATCATTTCAAAGGTCATCAACCCCCAGTTCAGTGTCGTCTGCGCTGTCTCGTGTCTGCGACACAGAAATCTGACAGTCCCATTTTGGTAAGCCTCACGATAAACGTTACATGCACGTGCAGATTACATGGGGCATCCTGGCACCACCATGGCACGGGCAATCTGTCACTGTCTGTGCAGTCAAATATCAAATATTTCACCACTACTGTCCCGACTACATTTTGACAGGTAAAAAACCAACGGCTCCTCGGTGTCTAACTCCTGAAACTGTTCCCCACCAGTGTCAACGAACCCATTTCCAATCAGTGTCAACGAACTTATTCCACGACATTGTGAACGATTTTATGTAAACGTGCCTTCGAAATATAATTATGTTCTTAGCAGAATGTTTGAAAAGTGGTCGCATGCCAGAATATTCGTTATTCTACAGTTACTTCTATCTAAAATTATATGACAAAGTAAAGATAATATATAGATAACAACTTCTTTATAGAAATAGGTTCTGTCCGTGTGTGCGCGTGTGCGTGCGTGCGTGCGTGCGTGTGTGTGCGTGTGCGTGTGCGTGTGCGTGTGCGTGTGTGCGTCCCGAAATCGTTTCCGGAGCATAACTCAGAAACCGTTAAATATTTCTCTACGAAACTTTGCTTGTCTATCAGACTCATGCTGAACTGGTGCCTTTTGCTATTTAGGTATTTTATACATTTTTATTTTTTACGTTTCCATGGCAACAAGTTGGACTTAGGTTCTATAAGGGTGCAGTTCGTTTCCGGAGCGTAACTCAAAAACCGTTCAATAATTTCTTACAAAACTTTGCATGTTTACCAGACACATACTGAACTGGTGCCTTTTGCTATTTAGGAGTTTTATAAATTTTTATTGTTTATGTTTCCATGGCAATAAGTTGGATTTAAGTTTTAATATAGGGTGGGTTCACTTATAGAGTATAACAAATAAACTGTTAAATATTTCCTTGTCAAACATTGCATGTCTATATATAAAAGACATACTGAACTGGTGCCATTTGATATTAAGGAGTTTTATAAATGTTTATTTTAGAATTTCCATTGCAGCTATTTTGACATGGCCTAAGAGAAATGTTGGCTCAGTTACCTGGTTTTGGACCATAACGTGTTAAAATGGCGGGGAATATAGATGACTTCGTCGACTGTACGCTTGTTTATGTAAAGGCGACGTCCTTATACCGTTGTCAAGCAATGTTTCTATACCGAAACGTCGCCTTTACAGTAAATAAGGAAGTTGTCATCCATACATTATCTCTACCTTGTCATCCGTCAGCAACTAAGTAATGCCTATCAAACAATTGAAATTGTATGGATTCTTATCATTAGTGTTGAATTTGGATATAAATAATCTAAACACCTATATATAATGTTGTGATCGTAAATCCACTGTTTACGTTTATATTTGTGTAGATATCATTTCGATATTTGATTCTTCATCATAACATCGGTAAGACATGTGGACATTGTGTTGCTTTAGTGAATCTATTATGATTTAAAAATATATTTTGTCTCCTTTTAGATTAAAGATTCGCTTTTCTTTGTCGGGATATTGGAGTGTTGGTTTTTTTCTACAGTGAAACCTCGTTAGTTTGGACCCCGTTAATCCAAAAGAACCGTTCTCTGGGCGATTATTGTTGGGAACGCTTATATACAGTTTCAGGGACATTATTACTTACCAATCATTCTGCTGGACTTTGTTCCGATACGAAATATATTTTTAATCAGCGCTTGCAGAGAAACAATATTTTCTCCGAAGACAATATTTTTCAGAGCAACCAGCATGTCCAGTGACAAAATACCCCTCCCCACAGGGGTTTTGGGTACAAATTTTATTTTCAAAAAGGAAAGCGTGGTAATTACAAACAGAGGAAAGCAACGCATGTCACAGTGTCCCTCCGCACTAACCTATTTACTTTGTCAATGTTCGTACTTCTGTTGATTTGCACACCCTATATGAGGAATGCTGGAGCTGCCGTTGAGAACGTGCATGTAGTTTTTCTTCTTTCAAGGAGCAAGGAATAGTAATAAAGTGATTATATTTATTGATATTGTTTTATTCATTGTGATATTTCTGTAGAAACAATTGAAAAAAACACCAGTACGTTCATGTGATATATGACAGTATGTCTGTATGCCTTAAACAAGAGACAAATGCCATGATTCCATCTGAACAACCATCTTGTCTTTTTAGTTCAGCTTTTGACGACCTGTGATTAGGCAGTGTTCCCTTGGGTGAATCTGGCATCCAGGACAGGAGTGTTGTATCATTTACTCACACTGTTGACTGTGGCCTCCACTTGCGCCCCTGCCCCCTGGCAGTAGTTTGTGTAATCTTCTGCTTCAAGTGTTCACGGATACCCTCAGTGCTCTGCAGGGTTAGTTCGCCAGGCCTGACATGTGTCAATCTGACACGTTCTGTACTGTCGGCTGTGCTTTCCCGCCTTTTGCCATTTGACGACCATCACGACATTTGCCCAGAGACCGATGAAGCCATCCTAAATTAGACCACTGTTTGCTTTGCTTTAATCCAGTCCTACCATGACAAAAGAGTTGGGGGATCACTCGTTGTTATTCGTAGCGTTCATCTCAGTGACTGTATGGCGAAGGTTGGAAGCTCAGTGGATGTACAGATACAACGACCTATATGCTATATTTGATCATCGTTTCTACTTACAATCATCATGTTACCCACCACTCCACCTTCCTTTAATGTCTTCCAAATCATTACTACTGTCTCTTTGCGGAGATCTCGCTGACAGCTTCCCAACGTTTCCACCTTAGTATATTTCTTCGGAGATCTTGCTAGCTGCCCAACGGTACCACCTTTGTATTTTCTGAGATCTCCTTGCCAGATGCCCAACATTGTAACCTTTGTATATTTCTACGGAGATCTTGATTTGTCCAACGTTTCAACCTTTGTATTCATCTACGGAGTTCTCCTTGCTATCTGCCCAACGTTTCAACCTTTGTATTTATCTACTGAGATATCATTGCTATCTGTCCAACGTTTCAACCTTTGTATTTGTCTAATGAGATCACCTTGCTATCTGTCCAACGTTTCAACCTTTGTATTTTTTTACGGAGATCTCCTTGCTATCTGTCCAACGTTTCAACTTTTGTATTTATCTACTGAGATCTCCTTGCTATCTGTCAAACGTTTCAACCTTTGTATTTGTCTACTGAGATCTCCTTGCTATCCGTCCAACGTTTCAACCTTTGTATTTTTCAACTGAGATCTCCTTGCTATCTGTCCAACGTTTCAACCTTTGTATTTTTTTACGGAGATCTCCTTGCTATCTGTCCAACGTTTCAACCTTTGTATTTATCTACTGAGATCTCATTGCTATCTGTCCAACGTTTCAACCTTTGTATTTGTCTAATGATATCTCCTTGCTATCTGTCCAACGTTTCAACCTTTGTATTTATCTACTGAGATCTCATTGCTATCTGTCCAACGTTTCAACCTTTGTATTTGTCTAATGAGATCTCCTTGCTATATGTCCAACGTTTCAACCTTTGTATTTTTCTACTGAGATCTCCTTGCTATCTGTCCAACGTTTCAACCTTTGTATTTTTCTACGGAAATCTCCATGCTATCTGTCCAACGTTTCAATCTTTGTATTTTTCTACGGAGATCTTGCTATCTGTCCAACGTTTCAACCTTTGTATTTTTCTACTGAGATCTCCTTGCTATCTGTCAAACGTTTCAGTCTTTGTATTTTTCAACTGAGATCTCCTTGCTATCTGTCCAACGTTTCAACCTTTGTATTTATCAACTGAAATCTCCTTGCTATCTGTCCAACGTTTCAACCTTTGTATTTATCAACTGAAATCTCCTTGCTATCTGTCCAACGTTTCAACCTTTGTATTTTTCTACTGAGATCTCCTTGCTATCTGTCCAACGTTTCAACCTTTGTATTTTTCTACGGAAATCTCCATGCTATCTGTCCAACGTTTCAACCTTTGTATTTGTCTACTGAGATCTCCTTGCTATCCGTCCAACGTTTCAACCTTTGTATTTTTCTACGGAGATCTCCTTGCTATCTGTCCAACGTTTCAACATTTGTATTTTTCTACGGAGATCTCCTTGCTTTCTGTCCAACGTTTCAACCCTTGTATTTGTCTACTGAGATCTCCTTGCTATCCGTCCAACGTTTCAACCTTTGTATTTTTCTACTGAGATCTCCTTGCTATCTGTCCAACGTTTCAACCTTTGTATTTTTCTACTGAGATCTTGCTATCTGTCCAACGTTTCAACCTTTGTATTTTTCTACGGAAATCTCCGTGCTATCTGTCCAACATTTCCACCTTTAAATATTTCTACGGAGTTCTCCTTACTATCTGTCCAACGTTTCCACCTTAGTATCCTTATGCGCTGATCTTCATGCTAGCTGCCTAACATTATATTACCGTCTCTTAGTATCCTACTAAACAGAGATCCAGCTTCTCAACGTTACCATCAAACCATCTTGCAACTGAGATATCTTTGCCAGTTAACGTCTGAGAATCTTTATACGGAGACATTTCTAGACCTCTTTCATAGGCGCAGAACACTTCCGCCATAGTAATTCTTCTGTGTTGATCTACTTACCAGCCTTTCTATATTGAGGTTATCTCATTTTATACATAAAACAAAATCTTAAAACATTTTTGTGTGTACATCAAGTGCAACTGATTCGGATGTAGCACATGGTATGTTGTTTTATTGTATCGTTAGTACAGCAGCTGCCAGCAACAAAGCCACCGTAACCGCCACTCGCCGCTAGCATGCAGGGTGTAAAAACAGACGTGCCGTTGGAGGTGCTGATAGGTCTGGCAATACCATTAGTGCTGATGGTTGTCGAGGCGAGCTGAAATATATATACAAATGTTTCTTTTCTTCATCGAGTATGAAGCATATGAAAACAAACAATTCAGCCGACGGGGGAATTCTCAACTTAATACCGACGAGACCCTGATGTTATCACTGGAACTGTTCTTCTATTCACCCAAGCGTGGGCAGGATGTTTGTTAAGCAGGTGCGATGATTATTATTTATTTAGATTCTCTATATTTAAATCATTTCAGCCATTCATTGACTCAGATTTAAAGCTAAATGACAGTACAATACTATCTGTGTTTGTCCGGACAAAGGTTGGTCTGTATCTGATCCATCTGGGGTCCATGAAGCATGGTGACTGTCACGCCATCTTGAGAGATCATCTGGAGCGAGACATTCCACCTGCTCTTTCAACGCAGCTTGTCGTGGTACTGCTGCGGGAAGAGTCGATGAAGAACAGACAAGGCGCGTGCACAGTGCAAGACGATCGCCCACAAGATGAAGTAGGGCTTGACAACCGCGAAGGGAGGATTGCGCCGCCACGCGCCATGTCTGGCTTACTCGCCCTCCACGCCTCACCGCCTAAATGAAGCGTTCTCCCAAACCGATGACATGCCATTGCTATAACAATTTCATGCACGCTTACAACCACCTTAACACACTGTAGGGCAACATCTTGATCACTGGCGCCGGGGCCTGCTGCTACAGCTCCGTGTGCCTACGTGGACGATCCGTCAAAAGTTCACTGTAGGATGAACGGGGTTTGCATTAACTCCAGCAGGTACGAGCACCTGCCATGCGATGATGAACAACTACTTCCTGTAATGACGTTGCACCAGGCCTACACTGAAAGCTTTAACACTATTCAGTCATTTTGTTCTCAGGTTTAATCCCGACGGGTGTAGACAAACCACGATGTGGTGGTGTTAGCATCGATTTATATATATTCGAAAACACGGTGGCAGATTGGATACATCAGGTCAGAATCCTGATTTCGATGTACATCAAATAGTCTTCATAATTTGTGATCGTTCCAGCCGCTTTTTAATCTCCGTCGGAATTGATGCCTCTTTGAATTCAGAATGTCAGTTGAAAATGAGAGGAAAGACGAAAGCGACATTTACCATAGGTATGTGGTTGACAAGTAAAATATAATCGTAGACGTTGGATTCTACTAGGGATCCATGCATATCTGTGGCACACACCTTTTCAAGAGCCCAACCGTACTGCCTACCTTTAAATAATAGCATGGGATATTGCAGCATCTAAACAGTTTTTTAAAATCTTATATATGTAATAGTTATGGGACATAATTATATAGGGTGGTGCAAAAGATTGAGGCACGTGGAATTTTCTGTATTCTGAAACAGAAGGAATAAGGGACAGGTGTTAACATTTTGACAATCAATATGGAATCACTGTGGAGGCTGATGAACAACGGGACCTTTGACGTTTTGACACCTTTTCTGCATGTTCCTTACGCCGCCGGGGCCCAGTCGTCTTAGGCGCTGTGCAGCGTTGCGTCCCTTGGGCTCGCCAGAAACCTATGATTGTAGGTTCGAGTCCCGGTTCGCCCTGATTATGTTTCTAGGTTTGTCAGCACTAAACCCGTGATCGTGGGTTTCATCGAAGTGTTAAACGTCTGAGACCTGCATCACTTCGGGCTTTCCTCCCACATTAAGCTGACACGCCGTGGTATAACTGGAGTACTGTTGAAAGCGGTGTTAAACCCAACTCACTCACTCACTCACTCACTCCTTATCCTTACGCCGCCGTCACCAATAGTCCATTTGAAGGATGACGGCCTGTAATAATCGAGTTATTGCGTAGTCAACCACTGGTTTGGCTCGCCAAGACTCGATGATTAACTCGCGAGCCACTCTCACATTCAATCACGCATTGTGACGACCCTATCTTATGGGACACCGGGGTCCAATTGTGCCCCAATATCCCGGCCCACATTGGACCCCTTTCCTGTACTTGTAGGGGCGGTGGGGGTAGCCTAGTCACTTAAAGCGTTCGCTCGTCACGCTAATGGCCAGGTTTCGATTCCCAAAATGAAATCCATTTTTGGTGTCCCACGTCGTGATATTGCTGGACTATTGCTTTGGTATTGTTGGGATGTGGTATTACAATAATGTGGCTTGGGGTAGTAGATTAGGTTTGTTTGTTTGTTGTTTAAGGCCGCGCTCAATAATATTCCATCTATGGGGCGGCAGTTTGTAAATAATCGAGTCTTGACCAGACAATCCAGTGACTGACATCATGAGCATCGATCTACGCAATTGAGATACGATGACATGCATCAACCAAGTCAGTGAGCCTGACCACCCGATCTTGTTAATCGCCTCTTACGACAAACATAGTCGCCTTTAACGGCAAGCATGAGTTGCTGAAGACCTATTCTACCCCGGATCTTCACGGGACAGGTAGATTATGAAGCAATCCAATATATCCAGCAAATAAACACGTGTTCCTCATTCGAAGCTCTCTTCGTTCATCAATGGCCATTTGGGACTGGTTTCCGATTTACAGATTCAATGAGTTTCCGTCAAACTTACTTTTGCAGATGGCAAATGTTCGTTCAGCTAGACACCAACTGTCAGTTTGGGGAAAGGATCTCTTGAATACATTGAATACATTCTGATCCCAGAAACACGTTAAAGTACTTAAAATAGTGGCTTCAGTGTCATTATCCAAACAAACAAGTTAAAAATAAGTGGAATTTGTGGAGTTTGCAGGTGCATGTTATCTAAGCACTGGATCGTGTCCAAATGCCGATCACTTCTGCTACCTTTGCCAACACGCGGGAAATTAATGAAAGTTAATAGCTTTTAACCAACTTCTAAATATACCTGGGCTCCAATTATATCTACTCTATATAAACAATTTGTTAGTAAGCTGTACATTTATTTCTTCTGGTTGACAGGAGTGGTACCCTTGTAGCTCACCTATATTGAAGTGACATCTCCTTCCACATCAATTGGACTATGCTGTTGAACTTTACATGGATGATCCTAGAATCATGGCTCTAATGTTAAGCCATATTGGGAATGATACATTTGTCCATTTCAACAGGTATCATAGGTAAATCAGTTATGCAATAATTATTTGGCCTTCGAAAATATCATAAAATACATTTTGGGTTAAAATTTATTTTGTAGTTGTCTACGCATAATTGATAAATTCTTCTGAGCTTATGATGAAACCTGGGGACTTCAGAAAGTCCCGAAACTCACAAAGGTAGGTTGCCGACAGACTGAGAAACCCCGATCTTCGTTTCTGGCAGGCCACGCGTGCCCTGTGCAATGTAATGAAATCCATGAGATGGACTCATCTTTGTATACAGAATGCCAATAGAGGAATTGCATGTTTCTTTTTCAGACAAGCAATTATGCTGGTGAAACAAACTGACAACAGGAAACGAAATTAGAACTAGTCGATCCCTAATGATGACATTTAAAATCATGGCGAAGAATCAAAATTATGTTTGAACTGTTTCCAAGGTACATGATCGTTAATGCCAAGCCAGGTCATTACTCCTGCAGTCCTAGAACGCCACGGCATCAGACTGGGGGGGGGGGGGGGGGTTATGTCTGCCTTAACATTAAGATCCCGATCGTATCATTAGTCTTCTAAACACTGAGTCGTCCCTACAGACATGTACTCTCAATACGGCGTCAGATAGGCCTCGGAATAACTACTTCTGTTAACTATGCAAAACTGTTCTCAATGTCATTCATGACTGGTATCCCCGATTTCGTTATAGGATGAACAGCTCACCCATCACCTGTCTTGGTTACGACCTACACTTTCTTGTTTGTTGTTTAACGCCGCACTCAGCAATAGTCGAGCTATATGACGGCAGTTTGTAAATAATCGAGTGTGGACCAGACAATCCAGTAATTAACATCAAACAAGACAGCGAGCCTGATTGCCCGGGTTCAGTTCCGAAAATGAAGTCCTTTTCTGGTGATGAACATCGATCTACGCAATCGGGTTGGTATGGCATGCATCCACTAAAGTCAGCGAGCCTGACCACCTGGCCCCGTTAGTCGCCTCTTACGACAAGCATAGTCACCTTAAACGACACGCATGGGTTGCTGAAGACCTACAGTAAACTACGTTTATAACGAACACGCTTATAACGAACTGACCGATAGAGCGAACTTATTTTTTAGTCCCGACCAGTTGTATATATGCTGTATGTCTGCTTATAACGAACTACGGTTATGACGAACTAAAATTAGTGGTCCCCTCGAGTTCGTTATAACCGTAGTTTACTGTACTAACCCGGATACATATCAACCCCACTGCCCCTCTTGCTTATTTGAGGTTACTTTATACCAAACACGGATCGTGTGTTGTGAAATGGTCGAGAAGTGTTAGATGCGTAAGTGTAACCTAGTGCCTAGCGTTCTCTCGTCACCCTTAAGACCACAGTTCGAGTCAAATGGATATGAAATGTGAAACGTATCCATGAATGATGTGGCTTATATTGATGTCGTCAGGCTACAGTTGCAGTAATGTTTCTTTATGTCGTTTAACGCCATTGTATCTTATATTTTAGCTGTATCACAAGAGACCTATAAATAATCGCGTCTGGACCAGACACACCAAAAGTTGATATGATGAGGAGCGACCCAGGCTGTCGGGGAACAATTGCACGCGACCCGTGAAGATCCGGGGTAGAATAGGTCTTCAGCAACCCATGCTGGCCGTAAAAACGCGACTATGCTTGTTGTAAGAGGCGACTAACGGGATCGGGTGGTAAGGCTCGCTGACTTGGTTGATGCATGTCATCGTGTCTCAATTGCGTGGATCGATGCTCATGATGACAATCATTGGATTTTCTGGTCCAAACTCAATTATTTACAGAACGCCGTCATACAGCTGGAATATTGCTAAGTGCGGCGTGAAACAACAAACAAACAAACAAACAATTGCACGCCTGACCACCCAATCCATTTAGTCGCAAATACTTCAAACACACAACCTACTCTAACCCGGAATCCCCACAGGGCTATTGCCATTATGATTGTAATACAGTACAGAGTGTGAGACGATGGCCTCCACGATGGGTGTGAAACCAGTTTTACAAGCCAGGACAGACAGTTATGCTAGGTTCTCCTTATGATAGCTTGGTCCGTTTCCTCAATATGTGTCGTATCGTGTTTCAACCAATTGATAAATCATAGCTTTCTTTATTCATCTTTTTTTTTTAAATTAACAGCGACGCATAAACCATTTTGACAGATTCATATACGCCCTGTCCGTGTCTATACGTCACGTCGACATTGATCGATTACATTTCAAAATTTGGTTTGGTGTTTTGTCATATTATATGAATATCGTGTTACTTCGTGATTTAATAGTTGTCTGATGTAATCGAGTCCCTCGTAACCCTCGTGCACTTAAACATGAGCTTAAAATAATTGAGTCTTACTCAAACATACTCCCGTGGAGATTCCGGCTAAGAATAATCGTTTGTTGTTTGTTTGTTTGTTTTGTTGTTGTTTAACGCCGCACTCAGCAATATTCCAGCTATATGACGGCGGTCTGTAAATAATCGAGTCTGGACCAGACAGTCCAGTGATTGACATCATGAGCATCGACAGATGATTGTCTGGTCCAGAATCGATTGTGTATATACCGTCGTCATTTAGCTGAGTGTGACGTTAAGCAATAAACAAACAAACAAACACACACACACACACACACACACACACACACACACACACACACACACACACACACACACTTTGATCGATGCTATTGTTTCTGTGTTGTTTCTTTAACGACACACTCGGCAACATTGCATAATGACAGTGACCTCGCAATCTACGAATCTACGCAATCTACCAAAACACTGAGCGACCACTGGAAAGTCTCTAACGACAAAGCATAGGTTCAAACGTGGACCCCCCAACTGCGAGATCGTTGCTTGATTAACAACTAGTTGACTGGCGCTTATTCCACGTTTACAGGTCAGGGACATCAAGAAGGAATCGATTGCAGAATCGAACCCTGGTCCAGTCCGTGACGAGCGAACGCTCTCCACTCAACTCACCCGCCGACCGTCACGAACTACCAACTAACATCAACAATCGTGTTCACCGCCTTGTTGACCCTTGTTTATCTAACATGGCGGCGCCTGCTTTCTAAAAAAACATCAAAACTTTGAAAACGTTCCAGTTATGTCTGCGGCCAAGTTTGATGTAATCGACAGCTGCAAACCCATCGCACGGTCGTATTTAGATAGTCGCGAGGATAATGCTTTTGACGGGCGTGCAGTTTACAGGAAAATATGACACGGGTCGATTATGATGAATACTACAGGCATAATTAGCAACGCCATCAAAATAACGCGGCAAATTTACAGTCTCACCTGTTTTCCCCCGAGTTCCTTGCTGCAGGTTGGCAAGGAACTGACGGGGGCGGGGGTATTTTGGGGGACTTGGCGTTGAGAATGAGGAAGAGGGAGTTATCGCGAGGCGAGCAGTGCACAGACGCTGTGCGATAATGCTAGACTGATGAGACACGAAGCCCCGCTTCTCTCCTGTAATTGTTACTGCGCCAATTTAGTAATGAGCTATGAGACTAGCCTTACTGAAAAAAATATCACATATTTCCACGGAAGGAGCAAAGAATCTATTTTGGGGGTGATATTTTACCGTAATGCACATTAACATTTGAAATACTCAAAAAAATAGTTTTCTCTGCTTGATGCAATGTATAAATTAAGTACACATGAGTAAGAGAAACGAGCTATTTTCGCGCTGCCAAACCCGCAACGGTGCTTGACTTGTACCATATGTTCCCGTGTTTTTTTCAGGTGGACAATTGACTTGCCTTCGCATGTGTTTGTGACGGGTGCCACCAGTGGAGCAGGATACGCCTACCGTTTCGCGAACACCTGCTTGGTCACTTTTTGATAGTAATTCATAAACACATGCTTATGAAAAAGTCGGAATCGTTCTATCGACTCTGATTTTCGCAGAGATTTCTATTGGATATGGAAAGGGTTTAGTCACTGTAATTACCTTCACCTAGCAGCATGATGCCTCGAGGACGAGGCAATCACTCTCCACTGAAACCAAGACGTTAATCCGGATGGAGATCATCCTCAATTATCCAGTCACTGTGTAGTATATGGCCATCGCATTATGATGAACATTTCTAATCAGAATGTAGACATGACAGACTGGGTAATCGAGGGTGAGTGGTGACAGACCATCAAGAATATAAGACTGAGTAAAGAACACATATCTGTCGTTGTACGTTATCCACCGATATTCGTTATCATGTAATGTGTCCTTTCCTTATAGTCACTCATTTCGTCATTCTCCCACGACAGGAATTACCTCGTGTTTGACTCGTGTCATGCAATGTGTGGGAGCGACCTCCCCCTTGGTCTGGTGGATAGAGCGTCTGCCCCGAGAGCGGAAGGTCCGGGGTTCGATCCCCGGCGAAATCATACCAAAAGACGTTAATAGATGGTACTTGTTCACCTCGACATTATGGTAACAAAACAAGGAAAAGTCGGCTTGGAGTCAGTCTGGACTAACACAAACAGCCACACACTCATGCACGGACGGACGGACGGACGCACGCGCGCGCGTGCGTGTACTTTGGTATGTATGTCCTGTCATGCTATTTGTGAGGCGATCAGAGTTCACGAAAAAGAAATGTTGAATTCCCAGTATTCTGAGACAGATAAAAAATTTAAATGTTATACGTATAGCCTATATGTAGATGGCTGACATTAAGGATTACATCTGCATTATTGTAACTAACCCACCTACACCAAACAGCAGGCATGGCGTGTGCATTCATGACAGAAACAAGTCGGGTATTTATCATTATCAAGGAGTTATATCTCCAACTGTGTTAGATACGACCACCTCAAACATGCCCCGACCTCGCGACCCTCTCTGCGTGTGACGACCCTTCTGTCCCCGGCACATCACCCCACAGAGGAAATATGATAGAGCATGTTTCTGAAGGAAGTTCAAAGAGAAAAGAGGCATGTCCCAAAACATTAAGTTATCTCCTACAATCCAGATCTGGTCAGAACCCGCCTTAGAAGTTGAGATAGTGACATGCCCCGGAGCAGAGCTAAACATGTCCGTGTTGTTTTTATTAAAGAAAGATGAGTATTGAGTTGCTGGTTGTGTGACCCTAGCATTTCATACCTGTCTGGATCCGCCATGTGAATGGCAACTTGTAAAGACCAAATAGCTAGAATAACAGCGTCTTTCCCCCAGTTGCCGCCCTTTATAAAGATGATAGCCTTGTGTTTGTCCTTATCTGATAATGATTAGAACGCCCCGCGGATCAGTGCGGTAGACCCGCTACAATAATCTCAATCCTGTATTTGCTTTAAGAACCGTGTTTGATTTATATATTATTAACTTGAGAGTAAACAGCGGTATATCAGATCGGGCAGGTGTATATCGATATTGGGGAGCAATTATCTAAGATATAACACTGCATTAGAAGGAATGTAACGTAATGATTCAGGACGGAGACCATGACATGACCACCCTGTCTGACCCACCCTTCACTCTCCGGTCCTGTAGTCGATGGGGTACCTGTGTGGGTACAGAACCACCTCTGTTTCGTCTGTAGGTAGATCCTTTCTATCAGGAGTGTGATGACAGAATGCTGCTATTGGAAACCCGAGATAATCATTGCATGTTTGGTTATACACTTGGCAAATACTATCATAATATAACGCCCTGCAGTGTGGGTATCTTACAAGACAGTTTAAAATGACCCCAAATAAAAAGTTTTCATTTCTCGTGTTTTGGATTAAGCAAAATCGATGACGATGACTACGTATTTTATACTACTGCTCCCTTTATCACGGTGTACAGAATGTTAGTGAGGGATAAACTGTGCGGTAGGGTAGCCCAGTGGTTAAAAACATTCGACCCTCATACCGAAGACTCGGGTTCGATTATCGACGTTTGTACAACGTGTGAAGAGGGGTAAATCTCACTCACTCACTCACTGACCACACGTGGTCAACGTTGGTGACCACCGGTGTTTTTCAGGATCTAATAACGCAAATCATTAGTGAGTGATTGTTGTTTTACGCCGCACTCAGATTAATTCCAGCTATATCATGGTGGTTTTATACATAATCGAGTCTGGGACTGACAAACCAGGAGCTGACAGTACGATGAAACGTAATCAACCAAGTCACCGAGCCTGAGAATCTGATCCAACATATAAAGAAAACCAAACTAAAAATACATCGAGACTATCAAAGTAACTTGCACGTCGCATAGAAGCACTGGCAGAGGGACGCGTTTAATCCTGCACCATGACTGTGGAATTTATATTTTTTAGGTATTTTATTTTACTAAAAGCCTATGCAAGTCTAGATCAAACTAACCAAGTCTAGTTTGTTGAACAGCAGGAGAAGAAAGGTTCTTTCGAAGAATTATTAAAATATTATTTAAAAGACATGTTTTAATTGACTAAGTGGTAGTCTAGGACGCGTTCTGACGGTGTGGTTTGAATCTAAAAAAGTGCTCATGGTAGAACTGAAGAACATAGCGATATATTTTGTATGCCTCAGTCTGTGACCACTGATAAGCTTGTTCAGTCGAACTCTGCTTTTAGTAATATTCCAGCAACTAAGCATTTACCCAAAAGAGTTTGTAGGGTGTGGGATACAGAGAAATTGAGTTCAAAGATCATCACTAACACTAGGCGTGCACATCATGTGGGTTGTGGTTTTATAGATTTGCACCTGGGAACCAACAAAGTGTTGTAAATTGCGCGGAAATGTGATACTGTGCAATGATACCCTCACACCTCCACACCTTGTAACATATCCTGCTATTGCACACCTGGACATAGGTAACAATCTACGGGCATTGTCAACGTTTCTTTTTTTCTTATGTGCAAATACTTCTATGAGACTAAGGTCTTCATGACAGGTCACTTGGTGCAAGCAAATCCGGTCGTGTTTCCGTGCATTGAGATAACATAGTTTGTTTGTTTCTGTATTTGTTGTTTAACGCCACACTCACTAATATCACAGCTATATGACGGCGGTCTTTGGGTAATCGAGTCTGGACCAGTCAATCCAGTGATTGACAACATGATCATCGTTTCACGCAATTGGGATCGATAACATGCATCAACCGAGTCAGCGAGCCTGAACACACAATCCCGTTAGTCGCGTCTTACGACAAGCATAGTCGCCTTTTACGGCAAGCATGGGTTGCTGAAGACCTATTCTACCCCAGATCTTAACGGGCCTTAGATATCCTAGACAAGTCTAGACGGACCTCTACAACACTAGAGCAGGTTGGGTAATGCAAGAAGGCGAAAGAATGTAAATGCATTTCTGAACAATGTACGACCAATACTTTAGTAGTCTGGGGATCGCTTGACAGGGTGCGCGACAAGGATTATCAGATCGTGTGACTCTGTTAGCCACTCCCCATACAATTACCACGACTCCACCGTCGACACTCGGCGGCAGGTAATGGTTATTACAATTGAAACCCGTGACACAATCACAGGCATTAAGTCCACCTTAAGTCACTTGTTTCTCCCCAGTAGATGCCAGTATTGTCCCCATTGTTTACTGCCCGATCACGTGGCTGATTACACAACGCGACAAGGTCGCGGATGTAGACAACGATAACGGAATTACTATTATTTTGTTGTTATTGAAAAGCATTTTCATCCGGAAACATATTTTGGTTTAGTGTAGTGGGGTAAGTTGACGTCTCGGGGCCTGTCTGGCTTTCTACGTTGGTCTCCAGCGGGTCTCTGAGACAAGAAGACTCAGAGTGAGAAATGGGGGATGTCGTCATGAACAGGAAATAAATAGAACCGAGTAATACATTATTAATCAATAAAGCGAAACCCATTCTAGTGGTAAAACTTCCCAATTAAAACGCCCAGAGTAAGGATTTAGGGTACGGAGGAACGGAATTTTTTGTTTGATGCAGCCTTGATTCTTTAGCACCATGCTCATGCTCGCCGGTTGTATCATTGTAGACGTCTACGAGCTGCAACGCTATGGATTTAAAACCGCATTATTATTGTGATACGTCACGATTAAACTGAAATAATGTTCAAAGTGGCGTTAGCCTTACCCAACCGCTCACTCGGATACTGAAAGCATCACTGTCGTCATGTCGTGCACCTCCTGCTTCTGTGGACACAGTGTCGCGTGTACGACGTTGGTCGTCGTGTACACAGTGTTGATGAGGTGGTAAGTCGTCACTGTTATTGCGTGCACAGTGTTAGTGACGTAGGAAGTCGTCGTTGTGGTCGTGTACACAGTGTGAGTGACGTAGGAAATCGTCAAAGTTGCCGTGTGCACAGTATTGATGAGGTAGGAGGTCGCCAATGTCGCCGTGTGCCAAGATCCACCACCCCGTCCTTTCTACTGCCTCTTCCACTGCGGCAATACAGACGGTGTGTGCTCTCCAGGCTGACATCCGGGTCTACAGGAACAATCTACGGCCATCAGATGCCAAAACTAGCAATGTGACGGAAGGAGAGATTTAGATGCTTGACATGGGATTTATAGACGCAGATCGGAAATATCTATTCATTTTGTCATCAACCTAACACTTCCTTAGCTATTTAGACAACTTACATTTAGTTGAAGAGGAAAGCCATGAGATTAGGCGTCTTCTAAAGCGTTATAAAAACTAGGTAATGCAGCTGTGGCGTTTTCAGACCACCAGTCAGGCAGTAAAGAATACGATAATGGAGAAAAATATAATCCCTAGGACATAGGTTAGACCAGCAAGTGGCATGACGTATCTGTCAGTCGAAGTGAAACTGGGGTCGGGATAACCGTACTGTGTGGCCCCCTGTGGCCTGTGTAAAGGGTGTGTGTGGCCTGTGGCCTGTGTAAAGGGTGTGTGTGGCCTGTGGCCTGTGTAAAGGGTGTGTGTGGCCTGTGTAAAGGGTGTGTGTGGCCTGTGTAAAGGGCGTGTGTGTGGCCTCAGAAATAAGGGTTAAGGGCATGGGATTAATGCCCAGTCCTTTAAATGATGTATCATTGCTCGACCAGCTACCCCACCCTCCGTAATACTTACAGTGCAGACAAGTTAGCTCACCACTCGTACTTCACCATGGTCCAATAGTCCGTGGACACATTAAACGTCAATAAAACTAATTTCATGTTGTTGAAATAAATAACGAATTATTTTCCATTCAGATATGAACTTACTGCTTTTGATTACTCGCTTGGCCTTACGTCAAATTATAAAATGATAATTATAATTATGAGTGAGTGAGTATGGTTTTACGCCGCTTTTAGCAATATTCCAGCAATATCACGGCGGGGGACACCAGAAATGGGCTTCACACAGTGTACCCATGTCGGGAATCGAACCCGGGTCTTCGGCGTGACGAGCCAACGCTTTAACCACTAGGCTACCCGACCGTCCCCCAGAGACTTGATGTTAGACAAGGGAATTTATAATAATGCAGTTTAGGCATGGGAATTTCTATTACAGGCAAGTAAAACATATAAATGTGCATTTGCCTTGACCAGTAAACTCTACAGAATCCATTTACCCAGAACTTGAAAGATAGGACGCCAGCTGCCCTCAGGTCAGCGATGCTGGGTAAGAGAATTAGAATAAAAAGGGTGGAGTGAGTTGGGATGGGTCGGGGTTCCTCTGTGGCCTGTATAAGGGGATGGGGTGAGGGATGCTCAGTCTGTGCCAGACCATGCAGGAAGACTGAGTTTAGACTACTCCAAGTATCACTGACACCCGCGGTAAGTGAATTGCCTCCTCCGTCCAACCAAACAACGAGCGAATACGTTACGTATCACAGCATAATTTGTTATGATTCGCGTAATTCCTTATAAATCCTTGTTAAATTGGTGTTTTTGCTGGTGAGAGACTGGTGATTTCAAGCTGTCGGAATGCCGGAGTAAATGGCGGTATGCCGGTACTGTAAACACGGCGCCCCATCAACCCAGGTAGACTTGGCAGAGAGCAAGGCCAGGTCACCAGGGTTGTTTGTTTCGCTCTTCTGTTTCAACATATCTATGACATCAAATAACACCACTCACCATATGCACAATAGCACCAGAATATTATATTTTCTCATAATGTCAATAAGTGTTCGAACATGCCCAGGCTGTTTGCTGAGTGTAAATGGCATTAACGAATTGTTTTTATTCCCAGCGTGTTTACGTAATTGATAGGCCTAATGAGTGTGGCAAGTTGCTTCCGCTGAATGTGGTATTGCCATGGTATGGATGAAAGTGGCCCTGAATAACTTAGCATACACATCAGGGAAAGAAACCCCGAACACGGAAGTCGGAATCTGCAATGATATTCATAAACGAACACATGCCTTCTGGGGGCACTTCCCCACCTAATTATTCTGATTTTTATATTAATCTGTCAAAAACTGTCTGCCTCGTCAATCAAGTATTCCAATAAATTACATTTTCGCCCTTTTTTATATTTAACTTTGGTTGAAGTACGTTTTAGATGCCTGTATACGATTTATGACAGGAGTGTTTGTATATAATAGTATTAAAACATATGCATGTGATTTACCAGTGGAGTATCATTCCGATAACAGATATGTTGGTTGACATGGAAAGAGTAACGGAAGTTTAAAATATATATGAATTACAAAATTTGATAAATAAATGAAAAAAAGTAAATGAACGAATGGATGGACGAACGAGTGAGTGAGTGAGTGAGTGAGTGAGTGAATGAATGAATGACCAACAAGCAAACTGACAAATACAAATGATAAACATACCCCCCCCCCCCCCCCCCCCCCATTTTGATAATCCCATCGTGTCGTGTTCAGTTTAATCCCATACTCTCCATGTTGCCAACTAATTGCTAATCTCTTTATATAAAGCTTACCATAATCCATACAGTCAGGGACACAAATACCAAACGTTCTGGTTTTGACTTGTACCCTCAGTCACAGTTCTTATAAAGGAACGTCTTTCAATATCTCCAGCAACCAAATGCCAAGTAAAGATCTCACAATGGTTACAGCTTCTTTGAGTAGACAATCCCCCATACAGCTGGCTTACAGAAGCTATCAAAATATCGTAAGTGGCTTTTAGGCTTGCGGAGTAATCCGACAAAATAACTATTACACCACAAAAATATGCCTCGCAGACAACTTTCTTATTCCAGACAACTAACGCCAAACCCTGGCGTCCGCCAAGTTGGTATTATGTGTACAGCGGGGTATTTGTGTATTCAATGTAAACTGTTGACCGTGTTACCAGTCATGGGGAATGACCCGAGAAGTCGCCAGTGTCAGAAAGTAACGAGGCGGGTAGGTAAGTCAGTATTACGCCACTCTTCGGAGCACCGCTGTCAGTTGAGGGTAGTCCGCTGCTATACATAGCTGGACATCGAGAAGGTCCTTCTGACCAGGTCATGCCACGCGAGTGCTGCCATGTCTACTGACGCAGCGTTATGGGTACCCGCTATCAGGGAAGGTTAGAAAGATGCAGGGCGGGCCACGAAGACTATGTTCATTGCAATACATGTTTTAGATCCTATTTGTGGAACTTGTATTATCAGCAGGTTTATTTTTGTGTTGGAAAGTTTGTGTTTTATAAGTTTACATGGTTTAACATAACATTAGGAAAACATTTTGCGTGTCGCACGTCAGATGCCAGTGTAGTCATGTTTAGATATAGAGCTGTGAATTCACTAACAATCAAGTAATAGGTCAACTTCCGGAAATACAGGTGCGCGTGCCACGTGGCTGAATGCCAATGTCACACGTGGAATAATAAACACCACCAATCCATGTAATACGTACCAGCTCTTTGGTTATATCTAATACACGCCAGATATTTAGTTACATCTACACATACCGTTTCTTTACTTTCCTTTCAATATATATGCCAGGTCTCACTGTCATGTCAATACATACCATCTCTACCCGTGAAGATCCGGGTTAGAATAGGTCTTCAAAACCCATGCTTGCCGTAGAGGGCGGCTATGCTTGTCGTAGGCGGCGACTAACGGGATCGGTTGGTCAGGCTCGCTGACTTGGTTGATGCATGTCATCGTTTCCCAATTGTATGGATCGATGCTCATGATGTCAATCACTGGATTGTGTGGTCCAGGCTCTATTATTAACAGACCGCCGTCATATAGCTGGAATATTGCTGAGTGCGGCGTTAAACAACAAACACACATTCCACCTCCGTACTGTTATATCAACACACACCAGCTCCGTACGGTTATATGTGCACATACTAGTCCCTCACTGATCATTATTTAAATAAATACCAGCTTTTTATTATTATGTTGTACTTAACTGTTAAATCTGTGCATACCAGTTCTTTTTATATCTATACGTACCAGGGTTTACTAACTTTTGTTTCATCAATAATAAACAGTTTTGAATTGTTACATGTAATTAAACGTGTCAGCTCTTTATCTGTATCTAACAGACACAAGTACTGTACTTGTATCTAATACATACCCACTCATGAAACATGCTAGTTCTCAAGTTACATCTGCTACAAACTGTTGTGTCATGATGTACGATGGGCGATAGGGTAGCCTAATGGTTAAAGCGTTCGCTCGTCACGCCGAGGAATACGTGAAGCCCATGTCTGGTGTCCCCCGCCGAGATATGGCTGGAATATTGCTAAAAGTGTGGGAGTAATGCAGGTCTTTGACATGTACCACTTTGTAGAAACCTACGAGCGCGGGTATGGTGCTGACACAAACTTGATAAGGGAAAACCCAAAATTCGAAGGGGCGCAACTCTGTCAGCGAATTGCGGCCTCGTAGACGATGTTTGTGTGGAACATCGGTGCGTGTTATCGAGGTGTCCCTTTCACCCTACCCTGTGTACAATCGGGTCCAACTCTGTCAGCGAATTGCGGCCTCGTAGACGATGTTTGTGTGGAACATCGGTGCGTGTTATCGAGGTGCCCCTTTCACCCTACCCTGTGTACAATCGGGTCTTGATCACCATACTAGAGCAGCCATCATCGGGTGAATCTGCGGCCATAGTGCTCTCTTCTTGGGTTTCACCAAGGAACACAAGCCATCCAGTCTGCTACACACAATAGTGCACAGACGAGAGTGCCACGTCTTCTAGCCATCAATTGTTGGCTGATATGTCAATATCTCCAGTCAGTCAGGAGATACATTGTTATCAGACACGACAATCTCCGTGCAGTTGACCTTTCCCCCAATCTCCTCATTATATCACTAGCCTCTAAGTGAAGGGCCCTGCTCACTGACTCGTGTGATTGTGGACAAACAAGTAGATTCTACAGCGGTCGTCATACACAATGCACTGGTTCTACACAGATCTCCTGTTTATCAGTCGGATCAGACACGCGGGAGCTACTTTGTGATAGCCGTGGACGATGAGCTTCGTGAACACATGGTCAGTGTGGCGTCTTTACCATACTGATTCGGGTCCTTTCCCTGCGTCTCCTAACCCGTGAAGACCGGGTTAGAACAGGTCTTCAGCAACCAATGCTTGCCCTAAAAGGCGATTGACTTGCTTGGCGTTAGAGAGCGACAAACGGGATCGGGTGGTCAGGCTCGCTTACTTGGTTGATACATGTCATCGGATCCCAATTGCGTAGATATATGCTCATAATGTCGATCACTAGATTGTTCTGTCCAGACTCGATTATGTACAGACCGCCGTCATATAGCTGGAATATTGCTGAGTGCGGCGTTAAACAAACCCTATGTCACCAA
Organism: Haliotis rufescens; assembly: GCF_023055435.1. NCBI lineage: Eukaryota > Metazoa > Mollusca > Gastropoda > Lepetellida > Haliotidae > Haliotis > Haliotis rufescens. Next base: position 26,609,114 of record NW_025964001.1, on the reverse strand, counting down.
CCCCGGCGTCACAGTCCGCCTCCAGCGCCCTGTCCGTGTCCACAGCACAGCGGGCTTGTAACAAGAGACACGGCTAAAGTCTAAATCCTTTAAACCACTCTATATGAAGCCTTGCACAGTTTTATATTGAATCCAATACACGGTCAACAACATTTCACCCCACAGGGGCTCCCGCCTCAGTTTATAATCACGGGGCTACTCCAGTAGGCCGAAAGCCGCATTGAAGGTGTCCGGGATTCCCTAGTGGGGGCGGAAGGTGTGCAGTGGATTAGGAAAGGTGAGAACATGGGCCACAGTGACCTCTAATTGATTCTTACCCCAACTACCCTGTCATTTCCATTCAGTGTTTGATAAGGATTACACCTCTCGGGCTCAATGCAGCCACAAGCACCTGTCTCAAGTCGGAGGAGACCCGACCCCTCAGTGGAGGGTCATCTGGCCGAGCTGTCAATTATAGGATCACCCCTAATCCCTACTTGGACATCGTTCTAGGGGGTAGGGGTGGCTGAGGACTTTGGTTCAATTCCATCAAAGGATGTTTTCTCAACGGACATTTTCTTGTTTATATGTGGTTTTTGTATTAGTTGTTGATCGAATTTTTCCGACAATCTTTTGTAAAGAAATTGGTTAATGAGGTTTTGGTCGAAAACTCGGACTGGCTTTGTGGACCAATTGGTGTACACTTCTGTGATAATGCGCTGCAATTTGAAATTTCTGATGTAAAAAAGAGTATTGAAATGTATCTTTCACCGTGTGAAGATAATGATGGGACTTTAAAAAACCCCGACAAAACCCTTTCTATAATCATAAAAAATGTCATTGTACGATCACTATCCATGTATATCATGAAATGTTTATGAATCACTATCAAATAGTGATGATACCAGGCGTTTCGTAAAGGTGAATGCATTCTGCCCAACGGTGGCACCGATCACAAACACAAGCAAAGGCAAGTCAATTGTTCAAGAAAGTTGTGTCGTGACCACTTTCCATTAACGCTAACCTAGTTTAATGATGCATATTTGAGTGGAGATAGAGGCATCCTAACACGTGACGTGTCCCTTCACAGGACGGTCTGTGCGTCAGGAAGGGGAATGTTTGAGATAGCAGGGCTGGTGCACACTGTGGGTGTAAGGTACACATAAATACCGACGTTAAGGGGTGGGTGTCTTGCAGATGGCTTATAATGCAGACAGGGGCGGCTGTCCTTGAGTTACACAACATATCACATGGAAGACGTTGTTTCCGTTTGCAGTAAATGGTATGAGTTACAACATACAAGAAAATGGCGTTTAGATATCGTATGTAATTATAACGCACAATACAAGTTGATGCTCTTGTCTACTACTGAACGCATACAATGAATGCTTTTCAACATTAGCCTAACGCCACGAGCTATCTGTAAGACACCAGCCATTTGTCTGACCATTTATGTATATTCCAAAATTTCAATACAGAATTTTTGCACTATGTTTCTAATGGAATCGCTATGCTAAACGAGAAACTTTTTATGGAAGGATTTCAGTTCTTCTAAAATAGTCACTCATAGAATTAACTATCACTATTCCTTCGATCTCTATATCCAGTTTTTTATTGGTGTTTTCCTTAAAACACACATACTCTTCCTCATTCACCCTCGACCATGCAGTTATGTATACGCCCATTCCATAACTTGGAACCCAAATACGTTGAAAAAATTATGAATCCTCATAAAAAGTGAGTTGGTTTAACGCCGGTTTAGCAGTATTCCAGCTGTATGACGACTGCCTGTAATAATCGAGCCTGGACCAGACAACCCAGTGATTGATATTGTGAGCAACGAGCCACATCCGGGGTACGACGACATGCATCAACCACGTCATCGGACCTGACCACCAGATCCAGTTCGTCTCCTCTTTCCACTGGCATCGGTTGCTGGGGACCAATTCTAGCCCAGAATCCCCACGACAGGAAAAGATAATAAAGAGAGGACGTCTACTGGTTTTCGAACGGAAAAGCATTGAACAAAATGTAACCTGACCAGATGCATCCCTCGAGAGTACCGTCTATCCCCCAATAGACATCGGCATCTACAAACTAAAGGTGAAGATAAGAGTGAGAGACTGTGTTAAAGTGTAACGTTGCATCGGCATTGTTTCAGCTCCAAAGGACACCGATATGACTTTCTTAGACGACGGTTCTGAACTGCATGTCAGGTCGGCTAAAACCGCATAAGATTGGGCCATGAAGAAATAGACGCATTTGAGGGAGTCCTTTAGAGGAAGTACGGTATTGTAATAGGTATAATTACCGAAATTGTTTAATTCTTAATTTGCTACACGTTTGAAATCGAAATCGGCTTATAAACAAGACTGCCATTCAGCAATTGTTAGTAGCTCTGTGTTGAATATTATTTGTCAGTTGTAAATTTAGATAAATTAGACATTTGTTACATTTGGAAACCTGTAGATTCAATAACAATCCAAAGAACAGAGGTTTTGTAAAATATGTAACATGGGCTATGTGGAGCACGAATATCATTTCTTGTTAATGTGTTACGCATATGATAACCTTTGACAACAGTATATTAAAGAACAGTTTCGTGTCCACCCCATATTATCTAAGTTTAATATTCTAATGTCAAACCGAGATAAGTTTAATACGAATGAATCGAATTTGGCCAAACTGCCTTCTGTGGACCTTCAATTGTACCACGGGCTAAATGAAGAATATGAATACTCATGAAACAAGGGTGCACGGGTGGTCAAAACGTCTAAGGCGCAGTAATTCGCTGTGCAGAGTTGCGTCCTTTGGGCACACTAGAAATCTATGATCGTGGGTTCGAATCCCGGTTCGCACCGATTATGTTTCTGTTATTTTCAGCACCATACCATTGGTCGTGTCTTTCAACAACGTAGTAAACATCTGAGACATACATCTTTCCTTTCCTCCCACATTAATTTAAGCTGACACGCCATGATATAACAGGAATACTGCTCAAAGAGGCGTTAAACCCAACTCACTCACTTATAAAAGAAAGATTACATTGCGTTACCGTATCAAGACACGCAGTGTGTCTATTGGCAACGTGGTGCAGTCGTAATGTGGTAATTATAAACACTTGAAACATTTCCATCAATACGATCTGCACCAACTACTCGATAATTACCACATAAGTATTTAGCGAGACCCGAACGTGCGATTCAAAGCGCGTTAAAACACACGATAAGTGCCATAAAACATTAAAACCTATTCATGCAGAGCATGCTCAACACGAAGGATAAACATAATGCTACAGGTCTATTTCAGTCCTCTGTTGGACGTTTAAAAATTTAAGTGATGTTTTTTAGAGGCGTCTGCAGTACCATGGCGACCCAGAAGCGGAACTTGAGCGATTAAGGGGACTTAAGGGGAGTGGCATGTGCTGAGCGCGTGGGGACCCTCAATCGGAGACGGGCGTCAGACAAGAGCCTGTGACTGTCAACAGGGTATTGCCACAAAGATACACGGGGCTAACAGAGGTGCAAGAACATCAACAGAGGATGTACACACAGCCATCGACTTGCACCACCTCCTGCTTGGCACATACTGTCTGTCCCTGCAGTGTTTCCATACTTGCATCAGCTGGTCGATGTGACGTATGACAGCAATGTCCTTGACGGGGCTGGAATCGTCCCTGCAGCCATGCGGTAAACAGTAGGGTAGGAAGGGAGTAGTCGACGGTATTGTAAACAATAGAGCTTGATGATAGACACCGAGTCACTGCAGTGACGTAACGGGCCCAGCAAACAGGCTGGTGTGATAGACGGGAGGGGTAAACGTTGGAGAGTGCTTAACGTCGTATTCAACTATACCATGGCTTTATCAGTGCGGTTCCGGGCAGGTTTTGATTGTTTGTTTGTTTGTTGTTTAACGCCGCACTCAGCAATATTCCAGGTATATGACGGCAGATAAATAATCGAGTCCGGCCCAGACAATCCAATCCATTCAATCAGAGACCATATAATATTATGTGGTGTCTGATTCAAGTCACTTCTTTTATTGCACGGAAGGCCAAATGCCCATATACAACGGAGTTACATAACATATTATATATCGGCATATATAAGATACAAAGTCAAGGTAACAATTCACTTCGCAACACAATCGCATGATGTATGTACAAAGTGAAGTTGTTTTACGCCGCACTCAGCAATATTCTAGCTATATAACGGCGGTCTGAAAATAGTCTTGACCAGACAATCCAATGATTGACATCACGAGCATCGATCCACGCAATTGGGATACGATGACATGCATCAACAAAGTCAGCGAGCCTGACCACCCGATCCCGTTAGTTTCCTCTTACGACAAGCATAGTCGCCTTTTACGGCAAGTATGGGCTGCTGAAGACCTTTTCTAACCCGGATCTTCATAGGTCTTGTGTCGGACAGGTTAACCAATGTTAGGGTTGATGGTATAATGGTTCCATGTGAACAGGGTGTGATAATACACTAGGCCGGCCAGGTCAAATTAAGGGATTGTCTTCTCTGTTTGCATTCAATCCACGTAGTATCACACTCAGCGGACATTGTGACACCCGATCTATATTTTAAGCTGCCCCTACGTCAGATTTGAGGTTAACGGAAAAAAATACTGAAAGTGAGAAATTGAATAATTGTGAAGGTAATGTACAAGTGTATGGATTTGAGAGGTTTGTTACTCCACAGGGATGGACGTAAGGTGGACACAACAGACAGCTGTTGGCGGTGTAACTGAATAGAACTTAGAGACTGTCAACAGATATTGATGGTGCAGACGTTACACACAGTGCGGTATATACCGGGACTTCCCGTATTTAAGCCCCGGCTTAATTACGGAAAAAAACACTTTCCCATTTAAAATGGTTTATCCGAACTTAAGCCCGGGGCTCCACCTGTGCTTACTGTTGAATGTACATTAAGATTTGCCGTGTGCAGTGCATCGCGACGTATTAACTTCCGAAGGGAGATGGGGGAATACGTTGAGGAAGATCACTCCAAACTTAATATCCGAATTTAATCTTATGGGCCAATATACGGTAATATTTTCCGTTTTTAGGCCAATGAGCATAATTCCGCGTGGGCCTAAATACGAAGTCCTGATACACACGGAAAAAGGTTAAGCAACACTCTTTCTTGATTTTCATATATTTCATATTTTCATGTTTCTTTTGGAAATATCTACATCTATTATTGACCTAGAACTGTACAGTGTAGCGCCCATGGAGCTAAACTGCCGAAATGTTTGTTTGTTGTTTAACGCTGCACTCAGCAATATTCCAGCTATATGATGGCGGTCTGTAAATAATCGAGTCTGGACCAGACAGTCCAGTGATTGACATCATGAGCATCGATCCACACAATTGGGATACGATGACATGCATCAACAAAGTCAGCGAGCCTGACCACCCGATCCCGTTAGTCGCCTCTCACGACAAGCATAGTCGCCTTATATGGCAAGCATGGGTTACTGAAGACCTTGCTGAAGGCCGGGTCCAATCGAGATGCATGCACGGAGATAGGGCAACTGCGGTCCGTGTTTCCCCGAACGACGTCAGGGACTCGGGTGCCTCAACGTGGAAAAAGTTGAACGGTATGTTTCTTCTGGACAAAGCCTGCCTGGAAAAACATAGGAATAATCCTAAGATAAAACCTACAAACAATGGTGAATAACGGGCCCAGTAAGCAGTGCACCCAACTTCCCACGTGCAGGCGGTGTCTGCAGGAGCTGCTAGTGTAGGCCAGACAGGAGAATGTTGATGACGCTGAGATGGGGTACATCATTTCCTTGTATCAGCCAGGTACACCGTGCATTACTGCGAGCGAGAGTGTACATATCTCCAGTACTTATGTAGACCGACATTTAGTCTCTGAAACGAAAATATTTTGTTGTTGTTAAATTCTCTTTAACATATCATAAAATAGAAACGATCCCAGAAACTGAGTCCATTTTGAGAAACTTAAGAACTCTTGAGTTGCCAAAGTACTGTAGACTTGCTTGGGACTTTTCATCTATCGTTTTTGTTTCCGGGGTTGTATGGGAGATAAACCTATTTTTTTCAGCAGGTCCTAGGTCATTAAGATATAGTTTGCCACTGATACATATTTGTATTAATGCACTGATTGATTGTTACTGTTTGAATAATATGTATTCCTTTGAGTGAGCGAGTGAGTATTTCAGTAAAATCAGGGCGTGCCAGCTTAATGAGTTTGAAAGCCTTTAGTCGGCGGCTCGGATTAATGTATGGCGCTGACAAACCAAGGATTATAATCTGGGCAATCTGGGATTCGAGTGAGTGAGTGAGTGAGTGAGTGAGTGAGCGAGAGAGTGAGGTTTTTACCGTTTTCTTTCAATATTCCAGCAATATCACGGTGGGGAACACAAGAAATGGGCTTCACATATTATACCAATATGGGGAATCGAACCCGGGGCTTCGGCGTGCCGAGCGAACACTTTAACCACTAGGCTACCCCACCGTCCCTCTGGGATTCGAACTCACAACAATGTGACATGATACTACTACGGGAGGTATACATGTCGTGGGAAGCACTACACGTTGTGAGAACCGTATATTCACACCATCACCTACTCGACCTTGAACTACGCCGACACATACCGTCAATACCTAACGCTGAACGTGGCATGCTCTGACTTAGGCAACAGCAGTATCATTTACACATATTATCTGTTACTTACACATGCCATTTCACGAAACAGGAAGAATATGTGAACCTGCTGAAGTGAATATCACTTCCTTTTCATCTGTAATATGTTTACGAACGTTTCCGAGCTTCTCCGAGTCCGCCCAACTCCCTTCTCCATAAACATAATTATAACTTTCCTGGTGACGTCGCTGAATGTCGGTGATCCATTAAAATTGTTTTCACCGCCAGTTTTAGTTTTACGTTTGACCGCCTTCGTGGTCTAGTGGTAGAGCGTCCGCCCGGAGTTCCAGGGGTCGATCCATGGTCGCGTCATACCAGAAGACGTTAAAAGATGGTACTTGTTGCTACCCTGCCTAGGTCTCGGCATTAAGGGGCTAAACAAGGACTCGGAGTCAGTGTTCTGTGTATCCGATGACATGCATCAACCAAGTTAGCGAACCTCACCACCCGATCTCGTTAGTCGCCTCTTGCATCAAGCATGGGTTGATGAAGACCATTTCTAATCCGGATCTACACAGGCTTGGGAAACTTTCTGAACGAATGGATCTGGTTTTTTGTTTTGTTTTGTGTTGCTCTTTTTGGATTATACGTCCCTAGGGTCTTTCCTTACACATTAAGCTGACACGATAATGTGAATGTGATACGATTCAAAGCGACATTCTCAAACTAACTCACTTTTAGGCGCCATAACAGTTAAAAAACTTGATTAGACAGCAAAAAATGTCCTCATAGAGTAGGAAGAGGCGTTTTCTGAACATGCAGTATATCTGCAGTCCTCATTTCCTTAAAAACTCACATGTAAAGAGCAAGTTGTTGAAGTTTCTTCCTGCGCAGGTTTGCTGTCTTCAATGTGCCACGTGCCTCTCTGTTTCCCACCTCGCTCCCTGGGGGATTAACTTCTGGGGTATCCATTCCCTGCTAATCAAATGAGGGCGGCCACGTAAAAAGAGGTTAATAAAGCTGTTTTTTTCTTCTTGGCACTTTTATTAATTTATTTTTAACATTCCACGAACGTAGCGTTGAACTCCAGGAAGGGATGCCATATCTTCACTACGCTCCACCCAGCGGGAAGTGGAAGATTCACCGTCAATAAGGCCGTGTAATGATGGACTGATATACAGTTCGAGGCTATTGTAATACCACGTTCGGCTCTCATTGCGGTTACTGTTTCGTCTTTCTAGGGTTTGACAGTGTCTAATACCCCGTACAAAACAAGGAGATCCCCGTAATCCCCTGTATATCGTCATACATCACGAGCCATTAATTGTGGGGGTGGGGCTGGTCAAGATCGCAAGGGTCATCAATCATGTCTCTCGCAACTCTGACAGACCTCATAAGGTGTGGTAACAATGACCGAAGTAGGATCAGATCCCTAAACACACGACCCACTTAGCAGGAGGAGAATATACAGGCTACAAAGAGAAATAGATATACCGAGCCTATTAAAGCGGCACAGTAAACGTTCTCTTTAGAATGGTTGATGACACAGAGACCTGATACACGTCCTCTGGTGACCACAGAGACCTGTGACGTGATGACGTGACCAGTGAGACGTTGTTGTCAGGGACATTGTAACCAGCACGACGCATTTAACAGCGATACATTGAGGCACGGAGACGGTTGTAACCCGGGAGATGGCGAGACGTTGTGATGGGGAGACGTTGTAGCGGGGAGACGTTGTGGCGTGGAGACGTTGTGATGGGGAGACGTTGTGGTGGGGAGACGTGACAGGGAGACGTTGTGACAGAGACGATGTGAGAAGGAGACTATGTGACATGGAGACGATGTGACTTGGAGACGTTGTGACGGGGAGACGTTTTGACAGGGGGCGATGTGACGGGGGGACAATGTGACAGAGAGACGATGTGAGAAGGAGACGTTGTGGCGTGGAGACGTTGTGACAGGGAGACGATGTGACAGGGAGACGTTGTGGCTTGGAGGCCATGTGACGGGGAGACGTTGTGACGGGGAGACGTTATGACAGGGAGACGTTGTGACAGGGAGGCCATGTGACGGGGAGACGTTGTGACAGGGAGGCCATGTGACGGGGAGACGATGTGACAGGGAGGCCATGTGACGGGGAGACGTTGTGACAGGGAGGCCATGTGACGGGGAGACGTTGTGACAGGGAGGCCATGTGACGGGGAGACGTTGTGACAGGGAGGTCATGTGACGGGGAGACGATGTAACAGGGAGACGTTGTGACAGGGAGACGTTGTGACAGGGAGGCCATGTGACGGGGAGACGTTGTGACAGGGAGGCCATGTGACGGGGAGACGTTGTGACAGGGAGGTCATGTGACGGGGAGACGATGTAACAGGGAGACGTTGTGACAGGGAGACGTTGTGACAGGGAGGCCATGTGACGGGGAGACGTTGTGACAGGGAGGCCATGTGACGGGGAGACGTTGTGACAGGGAGGTCATGTGACGGGGAGACGATGTAACAGGGAGACGTTGTGACAGGGAGACGTTGTGACAGGGAGGCCATGTGACGGGGAGACGTTGTGACAGGGAGGCCATGTGACGGGGAGACGTTGTGACAGGGAGGTCATGTGACGGGGAGACGATGTAACAGGGAGACGTTGTGACAGGGAGACGTTGTGACAGGGAGGCCATGTGACGGGGAGACGTTGTGACAGGGAGGCCATGTGACGGGGAGACGATGTGACAGGGAGGCCATGTGACGGGGAGACGTTGTGACAGGGAGGCCATGTGACGGGGAGACGATGTGACAGGGAGGCCATGTGACGGGGAGACGTTGTGACAGGGAGGCCATGTGACGGGGAGACGTTGTGACAGGGAGGCCATGTGCCGGGGAGACGTTGTGACAGGGAGGCCATGTGACGGGGAGACGTTGTGACAGGGAGGCCATGTGACGGGGAGACGTTGTGACAGGGAGGCCATGTGACGGGGAGACGTTGTGACAGGGAGGCCATGTGACGGGGAGACGTTGTGACAGGGAGACGTTGTGACACGGAGGCCATGTGCCGGGGAGACGTTGTGACAGGGAGGCCATGTGCCGGGGAGACGTTGTGACAGGGAGGCCATGTGACGGGGAGACGTTGTGACAGGGAGGCCATGTGACGGGGAGACGTTGTGACAGGGAGGCCATGTGCCGGGGAGACGTTGTGCCGGGGAGACGTTGTGACACGGAGGCCATGTGACGGGGAGACGTTGTGACAGGGAGGCCATGTGACGGGGAGACGGTGTGACACGGAAACGTGGCGCGGAGACGTTGTGACAGGGAGGCCATGTGACGGGGAGACGTTGTGACAGGGAGGCCATGTGACGGGGAGACGATGTGACAGGGAGACGTTGGAACAGGGAGACGTTGTGGTGTGGAGACGTTGGAACAGGGAAACGTTGTGGCGTGGAGACTATGTGACAGGGACACGTTGTGACGGGGAGACGTTGTAACAGGGAGGCCATGTGACGGGGAGACGTTGTAATAGGGAGTGATGTGACCAGCAAGACGTTGTGATGTGGAGACGTTGTGGTGGGGAGACTTTGTGGCGGGGAGACGTTGTGACAGGGAGACGTTGTGGCGGGGAGACGTTGTGACAGGGAGACGTTGTGGCGGGGAGACGTGGCGGGAAGACGTTGTAATGGGAAGACGTTGTGACAGGGAGACGTTGTGGCGTGGAGACTTTGTGACAGGGAGACGTTGTGGCGGGGAGACGTGGCGGGAAGACGTTGTAATGGGGAGACGTTGTGACAGGGAGACGTTGTGTGTCGGGAGACGTTGTGACAGGGAGACTTTGTGACAGGGAGACGTTGTGGCGGGGAGACGTGGCGGGAAGACGTTGTAAGGGGAGACGTTGTGACAGGGAGACGTTGTGTGTCGGGTGACGTTGTGACAGGGAGACTTTGTGGCAGGGAGACGTTGTGGCGGGGAGACGTGGCGGGAAGACGTTGTAATGGGGAGACGTTGTGACAGGGAGACGTTGTGTGTTGGGAGACGTTGTGTGTCGGGAGACTTTGTGACAGGGAGACGTTGTGGCGTGGAGACGTTGTAATGGGGAGACTTTGTGGCGGGGAGACGTTGTGATGGGGAGACATTTTATTGGGAGAGATGTGACCAGCAAGACCTTGTGGCGTTGTGACAGGCGAGGCGGCGTTTTCAAAGTTACATTTAAGTAAGTAAATTACTATCTTCCATAAGTCAGTTCAAAAATATGAATCACTCTAATCTTTATTTCAAGGCCGATGAGGAATACAACCTAACCAGGCTTTCCTCCTGAAGTTGAAAAATAAATTGATTTATATCGATTTAATTCGGAGCAACGATAGAAGCTGGTGGTTGAGACGTGGTGAGTGGTATGAGCTCGACGACGACGCCGCCGACCCTACCTGCGGCTCCTCCTCAGTCCTAGGGGTAATCACGGTGCAATATTCCAGCTGTATGACGCCGGTCTGTAAATACTCGAGTCTGGACCAGACAATCCAGTAATTGACAACAAGAGCATCGATCCATGCAATTGGGATACGATAACATGCATCAACCAAGCAGCGAGTCTGACCACCCGATCCCGTTAGTCGCCTCTTTCGATAAGCATACTCGCCGTTGATGACAAGCATGGGTTGTTGAAGGACTATTCTAACCGGGATCTTCACGGAGGCTATGCGAATCGTGGTAATAGACCAATCTCTAAAATCATGGGCACGGATACATTTATTGTTCCAGGCAACACTCGCACGACAAGCAGGGGCCCTGAATAAGTTTCACTTGATTAAGTATAACTATCGTCTTGCGGCTTGTACCTTCACACAGTCCCCCTACATCCATGGAGAGACCTTTGTAACTGAATTCAGGGACATGCTCAACCGAGATATATTTAGAAACCCAGAACGTTGAATCATTTTCTTTTTGAAAATTTACATGTTTGATATAAATTCCCTAATGTTATGGCAATGGTGTTATTTATTTAGAATATGAAGTTGACCACTTGCATGACAACAACAGCATTCCATCATATCCGTATGTCTGTTCGTAAACCAGTTCAGTAATACATCAAGTTCAGCCAACAGATTTAATGAGGATACGGGATAATGAGACATTCATATTCAATGTTCGGTTTACCGTGTCGTTCAAATTTAAAATCGTTTGGGGGGGGGGGGGGGGGGGGGGGGCGTTGTCGAATTGTCGTCTAACAAAAACAAGCATAAAGAGTCAAAATTGACCAATCGACATTTATGCCATTAGTCGCGTTGTCGCACTTTGGTAAAACAAAATATAAAACTTATTCAACGCGCGACAACGCAACAATAATATTTGTTTATTTTACCAAATTGCGACAACGCGACTACGCGACAAATGGCATAAGTGTCGCGGTGTCGCAATGTGCTTAATTTTGACACTCTTTGCTTGTTTTTTGTAACGGCGGCAACGCGACAATGTCCCTACTAGGATTCCATACCAGACCGTGCATTGTAAATCATACTTCTATCAAAACTAACACTGTTTGCTCATACGTTGCAGCAGCATCACTGTTTTCTAACTCAGCAACTGCAGTATCACGTAGGCACGCATCCAGGAGCGATTGTGATTGTACGCCATTTCTTAGATATACGCAAGCTCTATCACTACCATGCACACCTCGAATCGGCTTTAAACATTATACCCATCTGGGGAATCGAACTCGGAATGTCGGCGTGACGAGCGGACGCTTTACACAAGCACCTAACCCCGCCGCCCCCGCAGACACGATTAGCTTTAGGTGTTATTGTCTGAGGGAACCTGCGTCATTATTCATAAAATAGGCTTTTGTTGTGTCAGTATTGGTATTTGACTCATTTCCCATATAGTGATATTACTTATATATATAGTTATGTAGGCTACCTGGCATTGTGTCGCAAGTTGATGTATTGACTACAACATATGTTTAGGCAGTAGTATCACAAACGACCACCTGTCGTATATATAGATGTACGCATAATCGTTAACGCGACTTCCCTTGTTAAAATTGCCCATATAACTGTGAACACTGGCGGCCTCTTGGTAAAGTGCATTGGGATATATTAGTAGATAGTCGTGTTGGCTCGTCACGAAAAGGACCGAGTTCGATCACACCACGGTAAAGTCAGTCAGTGGCAACGCCCGTCTGTGTTGCTGTTATACTACTCAACGTGTGATAGGGATATTCATATATGTCTCTCTATTTAAACATATACTTAACATATAGTGAGTGAGTGAGTATGGTTTTACGCCGCTTTTAGCAATATTCCAGCAATATCACGGCGGGGGACACCAGAAATAGGCTTCACACATTGTACCCATGTGGGGAATCGAAGCCGGTTCTTCGGCGTGACGAGCGAACGCTTTAACGACTAGGCTACCCGACCGCCCCTACTTAACATATAGAGAATCAGATTTGTGTGTCATGGAAAGATAGAAATATCCCTATCTAATGTGGAGCAATTTATATTAACTGCACTGATTCACCCGTTTTACCGAAATTACTCATAATTTTCTTTTGTATTTGAAACAATAAGGCCATTGGTGATCTAGTCCTCATATTATTAGGGGAGACCCGTGAAGATCCGGGTTAGAATAGGTCTTCGGCAACCCATGCTTGTCGTTAGGGAGAACTAACGGGATCGGGAGGTCAGGCTCGCTTATTTGGTTGATGCATGTCATGGTATCCCAAACGAGTGGATCGATGCTCATGATATCAATCACTGGATTGTCTGGTCCCTATTTACAGATTGCCGTAATATAACTGGAATGTCCCTGAATACGGCGTTAAACAACAACATCAACAACAACACAAAAAAACATTATCAGGGGATGGTGTGTAAGAAATACAAGCTGGATACCGTGCTATAATTATTGGTTGCCAAAATGTGAGATGTCTTCATATTTAGGATGTTATTCCTTGGTTAACGCTGTGGTTCAATTACTATCTCTAAACAGTAGAAACTAGGAAAATAAACGGCCTGGGAACACATTGGGGGTTTAATGTCACATTGTGTAGGGCTAGGGAACTCGACCTTGATAATAAGCCAAAATCAAATGCCATGGTCAAAGGGCATGGTCACTTGGTGATGACAAGCTGTAAGTTTCTCCGATGTCTGTTCTCATGGTTCCAGTGGGGACAATATTACGATGAAAGGTTTATGATAAGGATCCTGGAGATATACGTGCGTGCATACCTGGTGTATCTTGGTCTCATTCCTACCTTCACAATGTGAAGATCTGGGTTAGAGTAGGTCTTCAGCGATCCCCAGACTACTAAAATATTGGTCGTACATTGTTCAGAAATGCATTTACATTCTTTCGCCTTCTTGCATTACCCAACCTGCTCTAGTGTTGTAGAGGTCCGTCTAGACTTGTCTAGGATATCTAAGGCCCGTTAAGATCTGGGGTAGAATAGGTCTTCAGCAACCCATGCTTGTCGTAAAAGGCGACTATGTTTGTCGTAAGAGGCGATTAACGGGATCGGGTGGTCAGACTCGCTGACTTGGCTGATGCATGTCATCGATCCCAATAGCGTGGATCGATGTTCATGATATCAATTACTGGATTGTCTTGTCCAGACTCGATTATTTACACACCGTCGTCATATAGATGGACACTTGCTGAGTGCGGCGTTAAAAACAAACAAACAATCATTCCCACCGACTCCATAACTGTACAGAGGTGACTTCAACAGCCTCCTGCGATATAACTCGGGTGTTACATCAACGAGATTTATAGCAGTTCATGACCAAGACCTTTTCAGGTTAGGACAAGTTACTTTTGACCAAAGGGCCATCTGGAGGCCAAAGAGCAAGGTAACGACCAAGGCCACAGATCAACAAGGTTGAAACGCTGCCTTGTGGGGCCAAAAGATGAGTAGAGCCAAGAGATCCTCATTTATAATTAGTTGTATCATAAAAGTTTTCTTGGGAAAAAATATCCTTTATATGTCGTAAGTAGAGACTGTGACTGATGCCGAAAATACTGACGGTCATTTAAATCTGAAGTAACATTAATTCACACTCCGTCAAGTCATGTAAGGTCCCAGTGATAAAATAACACCTACGGTCGCTGTGCATAGTTAAGTCCCTCTTTTGCACCAGGATCCGCCTATAGTGGTTCCGGTTGCCACTTTGTTCCCGTGCTTGTGGTTTACATGTATAACCCAAGGTTAGAATAAGTGCCCAGAAACCATGTTGTCGTACGAGGCGCCTTAATGGATGACGAGGTTAGACGCAGTGTCTTGGCTGACACATACCCCTTCAACGTGAATCTTTGCTCATAATATCAATCACTAGTTTGTCTGGTCCAGACACATAGCTGTAATATTACTGAGTGCGGCATTAAACAACAAACAAACTACAATAAAGTGATATACATATACAACCTGTGCGACTTTGATGATGATGATTATGATTATGATTATGATTGTTATTATTTGTCTTCCCTGTGTCGCACTGTGGAATATGCAGGAAATAGTGTTGCAAGCAGCGTAAACCAAACTCACTCGCTGCATGACTAGAATAGATCAGTCTGTAGCTGTGTATTTAGGAACCCAATGCAGATGCAACTAAATGCACCAAGTACATTTGCAGTAAGTAGGTCGGGAGGAGACTCGGCGCTCTATTAGGGAGGGGGAGAACGTGACCACTGCATCCAGCACCTCACGAAACGGAAACGCCAGCTGGTCCGCAGGAGCCGGAACGTGCTGACCGGCCGGCCATGTGTTTGCCTTTCCACAGACGCCGTGCTCCTGTTTACATCCGGGGCATGCTCTGTGGTTCCTTTGAATGGCAATTAGCCAATCAACTCACTTGTTGAAGAGAGCAGTCCCGAAGCAAATTGATTCTCGGCAATCGATTGGTTGTGATAAGCTCTCAGGTTACTTTCAACAAAACATGACACATTTAGCCGTACATTGACCCACAGGCTGTGTATCGGTGGATCAAAACTAGTCTTTGTTTTGACAGGGACGTTTTTTCAACAAGAAACAGAAAACAACATGAAATTGTAGATGCCGATATGAAACAAAACTGCCGTTACCCAAGCAGAATAGCAACTGAACTTTTCTTCATCAACAGCAACCAGCGAGTACATACGTCTTCAAATAGACTCAACTGCACCAGATAAAATCGTTAATTGCATTTGACCTCCCACGTTTCAAGCATGTCATAAATGTGTCATGCATTGGCTTATTGACGACTAGATGTCACAAACATGCAATATAAGAACATATTCATAGACATGCTTTATAGTTTTACGAGCCATTTCTTCAAAATGTGATAATCGAAATACGACGTCGGTTTTAGGGCACACCAGTCGTCTGTATGATGAGGATAACATTTCAGCAACGAATGGCACAGTTTTACACTCATGTGAAGAAGTTTGAGCAATGCTGATAAATATGTGTCAGTAGTTAAATATCTAAGTTCAACGTAAGCACTAATTTTGTATCACAATTCCAAGTAAATTACAAAACCAGTCGGTTGGGGGTTAGAAGTTCTCGGTTAAAGCTTTGGCTCGTCATACCGAAAACCTGGGTTCGTTTTCCACAAGACTGCTATATGCGACGCTCATTCTTGATGTCCCCTGGCCTCTTATGTCTTGCAATTTGCTAAAGAATGACGTAACACCCTCACTCACTCACATACAACACCCTTCTGAACATACCTGGGCCCACGTGCACAAAACAATGTTAGCGCTAAGACTATTGTAACGCTTATACTTTGACTTATATTTACAATGGCTGTAGCACAAAGACCCTTTGTGCAAGCGGTCCCAACACTGCCATTAGCACAAGGCAAACATGGAAATAGTGCGATTGTATAGTTCTCAGACCTGACAACAGGTCTTATTTACCTCATTATGTGGAAGTTCAAGGAGTAAAATATTTTCTGTTAAATATGCTGCAGTTGCAGAAAAGAATCGCGAACACAAATTAAGCTTTAATTGTAACAGAAACAGTATTTGATCTGCATAGAAGGTCATACGTTGACGTCCTCTTGCCATCAGCGTGATGGAGGGAATGTTTTCCTATCTGAGATCGATAGTGGAGAGAGTTGGGCAGCTGGCGTTGTGTGTAGGTATTACTTATATTAGGACGATCAATACAGTGTTGCGGTGACTCATCACGCAGGCAGGTAAAGGGGCAGTATCATCGCACGTAAACAACCAGGTGCAGTACTTGTATATATTGGCCTTAGAATCAACGGAGAGTCGTATCAGAAGACATCACAAACATGACGAATTACCGAAAATGCTTTTGTGAGTAATTGTGTGAGTTTGATGGGTGAATGAGTGGATGAACGGATTGGTGAGTGTGTGTGTGGGGGTGGATGAGTGAGCGGGTGGGTGAGCGTTTGAGCTTGTGGGTAGATGGATGAGAGTGAGTGTGTGGGTGGGTGTGGGGTGGTTGGTGATTAAGATATTGTGAGTGAGCGGGTGGGTGAGCGTTTGAGCGTGTGGGTAGATGGATGAGAGTGAGTGGGGTGGTTAAGAGTGTGTGAGTGAGCGACTGGGTGAGCGTTTGAGCTTGTGAGTGAGTGGGTGGGTGTGGGTGGATGAGAGTGAGTGGGGTGGTTAAGAGTGGGTGGGTGTGGGTGGGTGGATGAGAGTGAGTTGGGTGGTTAAGAGTGGGTGGGTGTGGGTGGGTGGATGAGAGTCAGTGGGGTGGTTAAGAGTGGGTGGGTGTAGGGGGGTGGATGAGAGTGAGTGGGGTGATTAAGAGTGTGTGAGTGAGCGAGTGGGTGAGCGTTTGAGCTTGTGAGTGAGTGGGTGGGTGTGGGTGGATGAGAGTGAGTGAGTGAGTGAGTGAGTAAGTAAGTTAGTGAGTGAGGTATTTCCAACATCCCAGTCATAACACAACACAGAATTAGAGTCACATATTGTCGATGGAATCCTTATAACATAATGGATGTCTCTGTTTGACCTAATTTTCTAACACTGATTTCATACAGTAAGCTAGACGTCGTTTTATCATCAAGACATATTTTAATACAATTGAATGCATACATTCCCCAGTCATGGTACAATAATACCGGAATATACAAACAGCGTTGCTACCAATGTCCATCTACGTGCATGCCATCTACTCCTCGCCCTATAGCGCCCGCTTCGTCAAACTCCGTGTGCAGCAACGTCTACCACAACATGTGCACCACTGCCTCAGCACGTGTATGTTAGTTCTTAGCACACGTGTTTCAAACCATGATCTTTAAATATTGACGTCAGCTAGATAGAGGACGCCTGTAGATGACCAAACTGCTCTAACAATGCACCTGACCTTTCCAGCGCCCGTTTTATGCATGTGATTTCTTACATCCCTAACCTGTGGCGTCAAGCTATTGCAGTTACCCCCTCCCCCTCCCCCTTTAAATAACAAGAAACAACAGCAAGTTCCGGTAACCCCTAAAATACTTCACTCGTTTCCGTTCAACACGTGTAAAAATCCATCATTCTGTTAAGCTGACGACTCCACGTCGCCTTACACGTGACGTCAATGTAACGTCATTTTCAGCTGACTCGCCGAATTCCAAACTAATTATTGCGACCGTTGTAAACTTAAAACAATGTTCTTTTGAAGTTGGGTGAACCGTGCGATTAATTTGTTGCACGCTCCTGTGATGTGGGAACACAGGCACAGATGCCTCCCACGAGAGTTTGGTTTTTTGATTGCGTAGTTGGCATAGTAGGCGTAAACCCGGTATAATGAAAGCCCGGTCATCGGGAGCCCAGTCTAATGCTATTAGTTAACGGGCTCGGTGCTACCATGTTAGATTGATGAATAAAACATTTACAATGAAATCAACATCCTGAATGACTTACGTCGGAAATGACTCGAAAAATGGTCGCACGTACAGCACGTGCAAAACACACTCGGTAGGAACGCCAGGTGCAAGGAGAGGACGGGGGAGGGGTGTGTGTGTGTGTGTGTGTGTGTGTGTGTGTGTGTACAATTGGTATAGTTATGACAAGGCATGCGCCGCGCCCTGACCACTGCACCGTTTGACATGGGGGAGAACCGCATAATTCTTTGTTTACAGTAGTGGGAATTTATGAAATATACTGAATATAAATATTTGAAATGTGGCTTTTCCTTATAAAATATATATTTTGACTGAATGACCCTATGGGGCGAGGTTTTTCATTATCATATTATGAAGTAAATGTGTGAGCCACATGCAATGGGGGTAAACATAAACCATACTACCGCCATAAACTGTGATTGCCCCAAGGTGATGTGGGTGGAGAGACACATGGTCGGTATCTAGGCGGGGCACCTTGGTAGCTACTCCAGGGGTACGATAGTCCCTACAGGGGCCTGATCACCCCCGGGGACGCATAGGATGCAGCCTCATTATAGCACTCTCTCGCTGAATAACATGGCGTCTACGAAATGAAATGAAATTTCATATATATGAGCCCGGGAAATCTCATTTTCAAAACTAAAGAAATTTTGACTTGCCAATGTATTGTACACAAGCTTCGGAGTTTTCGGATATGTTATTTTAGGGTCTCTTATTCAACCATGGTGTTTATACCAGACGACTCCTTGATTCAATATTCGACAAGTTTGGCTTTACTTTCGCACAATTCAACCTCGTATTGTTTGTTGTTTGTTTGTTTGTTTGATGTTTAACGCCGCACTCAGCAATATTCCAGCTATATGACGGCGGCCTGTAAATAATCGAGTCTGATATCAGATTGATGTCACGATCCACACAATTGGGAACGATGACATGCATCACCCAAGTCAGCGAACCTGACCACCCGATCATGTTAGTCGCGTCTTACGACAAACATAGTCGTCTTTTACGGCAAGCATGGGTTGCTGAATACCTATTCTACCACGGATCTTCACGGGTCCAACCTCGTATTGAAATAGGCTAATTTAGATTTGGACATGCTGATGAGGACAAGTTGCACGGGTGGCGCCGTCGTCTAAGGCGCCGAAATTCTCCTAGCATTGCTGTGTCCCTCGGCACGCCAGAAATCCATTTTGGGTTCGAATCCCGATTCGCCCCGATGATTTTTGCGAGTACCATACCCGTGATGGCGGGTTTCACCAAAATGGTAAACGTCTGAGACCTGCATCACTTCGGACTTTCCTCCCACACCAAGCTGCCATGCCGGTATATAACTGGATTATTGTTCAAAGTGGCATTTAACCCTACTCTCTCACTCACTCATGGAGGGGCGGTCGGGTAGCCTAGTGGTTAAAACGTTCGCTCGTCACGCCGAAGACCCGGGTTCGATTCCCGATATGGTTTAAATGTGTGAAGACCATTTCTGGTGTCCCCTGCCGTAATATTGCTGGAATATTGCTAAAAGCGGCGTAAAACCAAACTCACTCACTCACTCATGGAGACAAGTTGGACTATGACGTCGTAGTTCACCTGCACATACTCACCAGATGGCGCTAGGATACGCGAAGAACGTAAGAACATACACGTCAGAACGCTCTATTTTTGCACTCTCATGACACGTTACAAGAAGGTCAACTGATTGTGCTTGTATTCTGTTTTATTGTGAAGCTACAAATCTTCGTACTTGCTGTATATCAACAGCCATTGATCAATCGTAATACCGATAATACCATGACCTTGACCTTGACCTTGACCGTCGGAATGGTTGCGGTAGTGGCGTGATACAAATGCTGTGCAATGTTGTTCAATCGCCACCATTCCGGAATATCGCCACGACATGATATTGTCATAAAACCAGATATATCCGCACTTGATGTGCGTGCAAACCTGTCAATGATATATGGAGACGAACGACAAGCATGTTTCATCTAGAAGAGTGACAGGCTTTGATGTCAACACGAGGAACGCCATGTAGCCAAAGGGGAGGGACTCTTTCGTAACACACAATTTATGTCAGCGTGTCATTTCTACAATAAATTCACTGTAGTGACACGAATGTTTAGAACAAACCCGTAATGAGCAGGAACACCCATCTCCTGTTCTCTAGTCGAGCTCAAACATTCCAATTTTTTTCTGCGTCCAAAGATAACTGTCACGAGAGTGGTATAATCACTGGTTATGTAAATCCCCCGAAGATGAACAAACCGCCGTCTGTGCTGGGTTCCCGTGGCGTCTTTCTACCCGCCTAGTGACACGGGTATATTCTGTATAGTCACTGGGTGGAAGTTTTAACCATGCCTGCCGAATTGTGGGGTTCACGCCCGGCGGCCCCCGCTAATAATGTTCCAGCCTCGACCCAATTCCACAACAATGCCGCCCACGCTTTAGTACTTCTGTGGCATCGGCTCACGTGGTCTTGTACTGCTATGTTCCCCTCAGCACACAGAGACACCCTGTCTTTGGGGTAATTTTAGTTGGATATATTGACCTCTCTGTGGTTTGAAGCGACAGTTACAATACGGGAAGAAGCGACGTCAAAGAAACAAACGAAATATACCCCATAAGCACCGAAACAAGGGCTCTTTGTGTTGCACTCATTGTGCGCGTGCGTGCGTGTGTTAACGTACGAATATAATAATGGTGGTAACTATAAGTACTTATGCCATTTCTGTAATACCATGCACGTGTAAATATCTGTTGTTTGACTTCAATGTTGATTGCTTCCTCTCCTGAAGTAAGTGAGTGAGTTTGGTTTAACGCTGCTTTTAGCAATATTCCAGCAATATCACGGCGGGGGATACCATAAATGGGCTTCATACATTGTACCCATGTCGGGAATCGAACCCGGGTCTTCGGCGTGACGAGCGAACGCTTTAACCACTAGGCTACCCGACCGCCCCTCCTGAAGTAAGACTTCTCGGGAGTGTGGTTTAGAGAATTCGGTGAAGGTCAGCATGCACGTACTTATCCTTACAGCTCTGGTACATAGAGCGCCATGTCATTTCTATCGTTAGCTCGTCTTCCAAGAATGCTGTGGTCCCTCAAAGCTAGCTCCTCGGTACCAGGTGATAAACCGTACGCTGTGACTTGAATCGAAGTAACTCTTGTGAGTGAGTGAGTGAGTGAGTTGGTTTTACGCCGCTTTTAGCAATATTCCAGCAATATCACGGCGGGGAACACCAGATATGGATTTCACACATTGTACCCACGTCGGGAATCGAACCCGGGTCTTCGGCGAGACGAGCAAACGCTTTAACCACTAGGCTAACGGGCCGCCCCTGTGACTCTAGACTAAAATCTAGTCTCTGAAATGAACATATCGTACATAAAAAAAACACTTGTTCAGTTATCTTAATAAAAATATAATAAAAAGGAGCCCAGTGACTCTCTTCATACTGAAGTGATCTAGACTTGCCAAACATTATAGACTTGCATGGGCTGTATTTGATATATATTTGTATCAGGGTCTGTAAGACAGACTACTGTGACTCATGTAGTTATCGAAAACGACTGAGTGAATCCAAGGGGAACGACAGTATCAACCGTTGTATGCCATCGTACCCAAGGATGCTGAAGGAATCAGTAACTGGTCCTGAAGCTTCCATCTTCGATCAGTCTGTCTTGATTAATGCACTGGACTCATTCGCGAATACAGTTTCATTTTGGGTCCGATCTAAAAAAGGGTAAAAAACGTCCAATCAAATTGCAGTTAACTATGGTTATAACGAACACGCTTATAACGAACTAACGGATATAACGAAGTTCAACTGTTTTTTGGTCCTGTCTATTTGCTGTATATATTCCGTACATTTGCTTATAACGAACTACGGTTATAACGAATCAAAATTAGTGGACCCTTTGAGTTCGTTATAATCGTAGTTTATTGTACTCCTTGAGCGATTTATATTCTGTGCTCAATTAATGATATGAGAGATGGCGTAATGACGTCACTTCGGAAATAAAGCTTTGATGGCGAATTGATCCGGGGTATTTGTAACATACTACTCAAACGAAGTTAAAGAACACACGATTCTTTTATTTTACTATAGTTAATCTGTTATGCGGGTGTTTTACTTTTAGTAGTATAGAATAGCCAAAACACTGGAAGATCGACTTCTCAACCGACTAGATTTATACCAGGCCATGCTTGAACTATTTCCGATTATCAAACACAGTTCATTGAGAAACAGTTACCTACGTGTGTGCAGTACTGTACTAGTCGGACCACCGCAGGCATGGATGAGTAAATGAGTTTCAAGCATGTTGCGATGAACTTCCTACCCACGTCGAACACTGACACAGACACCGACGAACAGGGAGGAGGGTTGTGCCTGTTTGACATCAAGTCATCCACGACGTGGACGCCAGGCTGAGGTGTTTTCCATGCCCCAAGCTACAGAAATACCTCATGGTAGAGCTATTGCTAACCCCTATACTACCTACTGTTGCCGCCATCAATCAGATCAATGATGTCCCGTACAGTGTACAGGGTAGGGATGTAAGGTGGGACATGTGTACAGTGGTTTAATATATTAATTAACGGATATGAAAATATGTTTTGGGAAAAATTCTCTTTAAATATATAGTGTAAGGTACTCAAAGAATCGCTTTATTTTCAGAAACAGTTTGTTTGTTGTTTAACGCCGCACTCAGCAATATTCCAGCTATATGACGGCGGTCTGTAAATAATCGAGTCTGGACCAAACAATCCAGGGACTGACATCATGAGCATCGATTCACGCTATTGGGAAACGATGAAATGCATCAACCAAGTCAGCCAGCCTGACCACCCGATCAGAAACTGAAGAAATCTAGACTTGCCCAAGTATTGGAGACTTGCTTGGGAGATGTCGGATGCAATGGTTCAAGGTCTGTATGAGGGACTAAGTAGGCTCTTATTTTCGTTAATTACTCGTTGGTAATTTTCTGCCCAACTCCTCTTTACCCACGTTATGAGGTAGTTGTAAGGTAAACAAGGGCGGGTAACTCGAATCACTTTCATGTAATGTGTTTTTCAAGTCTTGTTACCAGGTAACACTATTCTGTTTACATTTTTTGAGAAAATAGAGCTTATACATAAAACAGCATGAGAAACAAGAGGCTTCTATTTTATGCCGTTCAAAACAACGTTGTACATCGGTGCAGTTGGTGTAGTCTCGATACAGTGATTTGGACTGTCTATACTAAGGGTTACTTTATGCCAGTTAAAAACTGGTGTTCAGTGTGGTTAGTTCAAGCTGGTCGTTACGTGATATTTTGTCATAGATGTGAAAAGTTGTTTTGACAATTCAATCTGGCAATAAGATTTATTAACAGAGACAGTGTTTAAATCCACACTGAGCTCTAATAGCTATGTCTGCTTATAAACTGGAACTATGAACCAAATTTTGGATTCAAATCATTCTTATATATTTCTAAAGACATGTCTCCATCTCAAAAAGGGAATCATAAGTGAACCAAAGTCTCAACTGGCCATGATGTCACAATTGGGCCACGTCATGTTTAAGTTCTAACGGTTTAAAAGATTCCGAATTGCAGTGGTGTAGTCTAGCGTTCGCTCGTCATTCCGAGTACGCGGGATTTAGTCCACTCATGGGCCCATGTCTGTTTCCCAGGCCCTACAGAATATATTACAAATGAATCCAAATCAAGTCTAGAATGATTTGGCAAGTCTATATTTCCTCAGCTCTAAGCCTGAAATTAAGCATTGTTCTGGGCTCCAATTGGATTTTATTTAGTATTTTGTAGATATATATTTTTAAATAAGATAACTGTATTTCTGTCTATCAATGGTCGGTGTACCCATTCTTTCATTATTCCTCCAATATAGCTTAAAGCATCGTAAACTAAACTCTCCAAAAAAGTAAAGAACACCCGATTTTTTTCAAATGACCAAACGTGTAGTTAATCTGTCTTGTCATGACAAAATGTCAAAGAACACCCGATATTTTCATAGAACTATAGTTAATCTGTCACAGCAGTGTATATGAACTCACTCACTAAGAAAATAAGAATGTTTGCATAAAGTCATTTCCACATTTCGGATTAGTATGATTGCAAGGCATACATAACATGAAAGCAACAATATAAACGCCATAAAGAAAATCAGGTCAATGTGATGGACATTAGGTTTGTAGGTTCAGGTGACCCATTTTCTATTAACCCAACGGAAATTCTTTTATCGCTTTACTAAGCAACACAACTAACCTGAATTGTGTTTGTAAATTGATGTGGGGTAGTATTTCACGATGCGTAATGAAATCAGATTCCATCCCATCTATCTCTGTGATTAGAGCCTCTGGCTGGTCACTCGGCTGGATGGATGACCATGTGCCCTCAGATGGGTGGGAGGGGTGACAGTAGGGGGGGGGGGGGGGGTGGGGGGGGGGAGGGGGTAACCTAAGGGGGTCGGGAAGCGAGAGTTAAAATGTGACTAGGGTTGAAAAAAGTCTACACTGGTAAGGGGTGGTAGGAAATGTTTTGGAGGTGGGCTTGGTGTTGCTGGGTGGGGGAGTAAGGGACGTTCCGGTAGGGTTGTGATATACGGTGATGGCGAGAATGAGGTGACATACAGGTCTGGCGGGTGTGATGGAATTAATGTAACGCCCTGGTCTACTTCGACTAGCGCCATAAATTTTTGAAAGACACAAATAAAATCATTCATATTGAAAAGGAGACCCAGTGAGATGTGAGATTCAGAGCCTGGGGAAAATCTAGACTTGGTTCATTCTTTATTTTTGTCTTACAGAAGAACTTGGCGGATCGGAAAATAATATGGTTCAGGAACCATGGTCAACTGAATTGACAAGAAAGAAGACAAAGTACAGATACCTTAGGTTGCAAAGTACATTAACAGTTATTCCCATATATTAAGTTATCTTATTTAAAATATATATTTATACAAATCAAATAGTAAAATGTAAATGGAGCCCAGAACAATGCTTAATTGTTGAGGCAATCTAGACTTGCCAAATCCTTCTAGACTTGAACTGGATTGGGTCCGGGAGACTAGGTGTAGAGTTGTAGGGTTGAAGGAAGGTCTGGGGTGTGGAACACAGGCCATGGTAGTTTCTAGCTGGTTTGTGTTCGAGTTGCATGACGTTACCAGTAAGTGGTTCACAATGCACCGTTTAAATTATGGACTTGTTAAATGGAACAATGGCCCGTCCTGAGGTAGGTACCGTTGGTGGAATGTGTTGAAGGGTGGCGGCAGGACAATAGGTCGCAATATGACGGAATCCCGACCACAATAGGAACAAGTAACAGCTGGCAGAGGAATTCCATGCTGCTTGAGAATTTGGTCTCCACTCGCCTACAGGGGGGTTCTCCCTCACGGCCAAATGTAGGTAGAGCACTTGACATTGTCATTTGGAGGGAGACCAGTTGTATAAACAGGCAGGGCGTTCTATAGACCGCGTGGCAGCGGCGCTAGGACGAGCTATGTCAGGTAGGCAGGTAAAAGGGCTAAGGGCCTTCAGACCTGGGTGAGGGCGGGCTACAAGACGCATGGAGACGGAACTATGCCAGTGAAACCAATGCCACACCTGTTCTCGTAAATATTTGCCACAGACCTCTACCATTGAGAAACTGGTGCACTACTGGTACTGCAAGACCAGGAACTATACATATGAGGCCAGGGTGGCAGCACTTGTGTCAAAGGTGGAATGTCTTTGACATGCGTTGATGGAGACCGCCCAAACCTGACTGAATGCACTGGGGCGTCAGGACAGCATGCCATGGATCATCAAGTGGAAGTCTGTGGCATGTGGAATGAGGTCAATAAAGCAACACAAAGCACACTGTAGCACCGCCCCGTAGACTGACATTTGTCAGAGGTACATGGTACGTGGACCACACTGAGATGGAAGCTAGGCGTTCAAGTCTTATTAGGGGCACGGGTGGCCCAGTCATCTTAGGCGCCGCAATTCAGACATGCGACAATTTGTCACCCCAGAAACCAATGATTGTTGGTTCGAGTCCCGGTTCGCCCCGATTATGTTTCTAGGGTTGTCAGCACCATACCCGTGCTCGTGAGTTTCGCCGAAGTTGTAAACGTCTGATACCTGCATCACTTCGGGCTTTCCTCCCACATTAAGCTGACACGGCGTGATATAACTGGAATCTGTTAAAAGCGGTGTTAAACCCAACTCACTCACTCACTCACTCACTCACACAAGTCATACATGCTGCTGTACTGATAGTTACATTAATACATAAGTGTGTGATTATCTCCCCTTATAGTTGAATGTGAGTGACTGAACACTATCGCAATGAGTGAGTGGGTGAGTATGGTTTTACGCCGCTTTTAGCAATACTCCAGCAATATCACGGCGGGGGACACCAAAATGGGCTTCACACATTGTACCCATGGGGCCATGTGGGGAATCGAAGCAGGGTCTTCGGCGTGACGAGCCAGAGCTTTAACCACCACCCCAACGCCCCTCTCTCGCAATGAGGTCATGGAGTGGTACTACTAGTTGCAGAGTGGCATACTGTGGCTAAACGTCTGCTCCTCATGACGCAGGCCCGGGTTCGATTCCCCACATGTGTCAATTATTCGAAGGCTATTTCTTGTGTCCCCAGCTGATATTGTGGAATATTGCTGAAGGCGGCGTAAAACCAAACTCATATATTAAAGAGGGAAATAGCTCTTGGTCTATACGATGTACTTTTTGTCATGTGTAAATTTTCCCTGCAATGAGGACAGCAGTTAATAGTTGATATACATCTGAGATACCAGACAAAGAATTGTTTGAATAACGAAAGTCAAAATTGATGCGGCTGCCAAATGGCCCGATCCGAGAATCAATTCTCTCTTTGGGGTTTCATATTATATTATTAAAAATATTTTATTGTCCAAAAAGACAAAGGAATCGGGCACAAGTGCACCACTTATTGCCGCCTTCTCCCTCCCATTTTATACATGTTGGATTCAAACCAAAGGGGGCGGTAGGTAGCCTAGTAGGTAAAGCGTTCGCTCGTCACGCCGAAAGTACCATTCTCCAAATGGGTACAATGTTTGACACCCATTTCCTATATCCCCATTCGTGATAGGGGCGGTCGGGTAGCCAAGTGGTTAAAGCGTTCGCTCGTCACGCCGAAGACCCGGGTTCGAATCCCGACATGGGTAAAATGTGTGAAGCCCATTTCTGGTGTCCCCCGCCGTGATATTGCTGGAATATTGCTAAAAGCGGCGTAAAACCAAACTCACTCACTCACTCACCATTCGTGATATAGTTCACTCTCTCGAACGGTTCTTGGCTTACAGATTGAACCATATTTCACCTGGCTACACTACGCCTCATTATACTTATAAGTTCCCATTCAAAATCTTGATATATATTTCAGATTACTGAAAACAATCTGAATGAGGTCGTGGTCATCTTAGCGTGTGTGTGTGCTGTGTTGGGCCGTCCCGACCTCTGGGACCCGGATGAATGGGCAACTATATGGGGCGGTGTATTTCAGCAAGGTAGATGGTCCTTGTATAATATCTATTTGTCATACCTTGTTTGTTTGCTGATTAACGCCGCACTCAGCAATATTCCAGCTATATGACGGCGGTCTGTAAATAATCGAGTCTGATATCAGATTGATATCATGAACACCTTGGATACGATGACATGCATCAACCAAGTCAGCGAGCCTGCCCACCCGATACCGTTAGTCGCCTCTTACGACAAACAGTCACCTTTTACGGCAAGCATGGTTGCTGAAGTCCTATTCTCTACCCCGGATCTTCAAGGGCCTGCTGATGCCTGCGTATGCCACTGATTGATGCACTGCCATAGTGACCACTGTGGTCTCTTTCTTATTCAACCATGGTGATTATACGAGACGACACCTTGATTCAATATTCGACAAGTTTGGCTTTACTTACGTACAATTCAACCTCGTATTGTTTGTTTGTTTGTTTGTTTGATGTTCAGCTCCGCACTCAGCAATATTCCAGCTATATGACGGCGGCCTGTAAATAATCGAGTCTGATATCAGATTGTTACCATGAGCATCGATCCACGCAATTGGGATACGATGACATGCATCAACCAAGTCAGCGAGTCTGACCACCCGATCCCGTTAGTCGCCTTTTACGACAAGCAGTCACCTTTTACGGCAAGCAAGGTTGATGAAGACCTATTATTACCCGGACCTTCACGGGTCCAAATGATGATGTACATCACAGATAACTGAAAACAATCTAAACTAGGAGGTCGTGGTTATCTTAGCGTGTGTGTGTGTTGTGTCGGGCCGTCCCGACCTCTGGGACCCGGATGAATGGGCAAGTTTATGGGGCGGTGTACTTACACCAGGTAGATGGTCCGTGTATAATAGCTGCTTGTCATACCTGATATCGCTTTACCACATTATATATGCGTGAAATGAAAAACATTTATCTACTGATTTCGTGTTGACATGATTATATGAACAGTAGGTATAGCATCTCCTGACATCGAGGGATTTAAATGGGGTGTGGTAACACACGGCCATGGATAAATATTGTTGCTTATGATAACCTATTTTCTATCACTTTGTACGAAAAAGGTTGTTTGTAGTCACGGGGTTGTGAGACCCTTGTTAAACATGGATGGGCACATTGGCAATATTATTAAACTCTGGCAAAGGTGTGAAGTGAATTGATGGTCTTTGTGTCCCATGAAACATCACCAGGACATGACACGTGGTGTTTGTAGTCATGTGATGGTGGCTTGTGATGCGTATTCACGGAGATCGTGGTTAAACATCGCGATGGAAAGTGAGATAATGGTCTTTGTTTCCAAGGAAGCACCCCCAGAACGAGACACTTGGTTTTAGGTCAGGTGGTGAGGTGCAGTGGGGTTTAACGTCCCGTCGAAGATTATTGCACCTATATAGCGACGTGTGTGCACGTCTGTGTGTGTGGCTGCTTGTACTAGTCCGGATTAATGCCGATTTTATAGTGCTAGCCCACTGAGATAACATGCCACAGTTTAACATGAATATAGAATTGAATGCATATTTCCAAATTCTGACTTGGTTGATGCATGTCATTGATCCCAATTGCGTGGATCGATGCTCATGATATTAATCACTGGATTGTCTGGTCCAGACTCGATTATTTACAGACCGCCGTCATATAGCTGGAATATTGCTGAGAGCGGCGTTAAACAACAAACCAACCAACCAACCAACCAACGTTTTAATAATACCTGTCTCTTAAAGGGTTGATGTGCATGACACCTTGACCTTGGCATTTCAGGTGCGGTTTCCTGCACTTGTGGTATCTTAGAGCAAGAGCCAAGCTAGCCTTGCACAGGCCTCTAAGGCAATGGTTATTAGTTTAAATCATAATTTCTAGATTATATATATATAATATGAACAAGTTTTCCTATAAGACTGGCATCCTTAAACTTATCTAGACTTACCTATTATAAGGACAGAACTACACTCCATCCATGGACTTATCATTCAGTACAGCATTGAAGCAAGGCTAGGGCCATGTTTGTGTTAAGGAAGGGCCGGGAAGCTGTGGAGGAAGGGTCGAGAGTTATCGACCTGTGTATTAGGTGATTCGAAGTGGTGTTGATGCCTGTTGAATGTTGTTTAACGCCGCACTCAGCAATATTTTAGCTATATGATATCGTCCTGTAAAAGTCAGGACTAGTCTAGTCAGGACTAGATGATTCCGAGATGTGATATCATGAGCAATGTCCCACGTCACGGTACCTGACCACCCGATCCATTTTGTCGCCTCTGTTCCTTGGCTCACTTGCACAAAGCGACTGTAGCGTTACGACGGACTAACTCGCACACTTGAACATAGACTTACGATAGTCGTAGTGCTAAGAGCGCCTTGTGCAAGTGGATTGTTGCTGTTGTTTGTTGTTTAACGCCGCACTCAGCAATATTCCAGCTATATGACGGCGGTCTGTAAATAATCGAGTCTGGACCAGACAAACCAGTGATTGAAATCATGAGCATCGATCCACGCAATTGGGATACGATGAAATGCATAAACCAAGTCAGTGAGCTAGACCACCCGATCCCGTTAGTCGCCTCTTACGACAAGCCTTTATGGCAAGCATGGGTTGCTGAAGACCTATTCTACCCCGAGTCTTCACGAGTCTTGTGCAAGTGGACCCCATGGACCTATTCTAACCCGGAATCCCCAAGGACAAGTACGTTTAGTGCAGACGTGGGGGCGAAGGATTAGAAGTAACAGAGGGAGGGACCAATTGTGGGTGGGAGACGTTGGATGTACGTGATTGAAGGTAATTGCCTGGATTGGTGAGAATAAGGGGGGGAGGTACGGGGGACACTGACACTGGTGCCGAATGGAACTGCCTACAGGTAGATTGACATTGGGGAGATAGGTGGGCGGTGTGGTTTTATTGCCAGTGGAGATGGTGTTGTGCTCGGTGTCACTACCCATCTGTACGAAGGGCAGGGGTACAGAGTGTTACACAGGCCACAACGGGGAAGGGAATTCTGGTGAACGGAGGTGAAGGTAAGATTACATGATTGAGCACCGACGTCCGGCGCGTGAGGGAGGGTGTGGCGTGGTTCGAGCCGAGCGGGGACGGTTCCTGGGTGCAGGTGGGATACGGAGGAGGTGTGTAAACAATTATGTTGTGGGAGATGTGTGAAGATGCGGGAGATGGTGAAACAAGCGCAGAGGGACTCTGATACATCCCACGGTGGTAGGACCACCACGCCGTGCACCCATAGACAGGTGCGTGGTACAGAAATGTCCCTAGTGCACCCATAGACAGGTGCATGGTAGAGAAATGTATATAGCGTTCCTAGTAGTGCAACCATAAGAAGTTGCATGATACGGAAGTATTTATAGCGTTCCTCGTAGTGCAACCATAGATAGTTGCATCATATGGAAGTGTATACGGCGCTCCTCGTAGTGCAACCATATAAATATGCATGATACGGAAGTATTTATAACGTACCACGTAGTGCAACCATATAAAGTTGCAAGATACAAAAGTGTTTTTAGCGTTCCTAGTAGTGCAACCATATAAAGTTGCATGATACGGAAGTATTTATAACATATCACATAGTGCAACCATAGATAGTTGCGTGACATGGAAATGTATATAGCGTTCCTCGTAGTGCAACCACATAAAGTTGCACGATACGTAAGTATTTATAGCGTACCTCGTAGTGCAACCAGAGGTCGTTGCGTGATACTGAAGTGTACGTAACATCTCTCCTCGTGCAACCAGAGACAAGGGCGTGATACGGATGTATATATAACCGCCTTCCTGTTGCAAGTACAGGCAGATGCAAGATACAGTATAATGTATATATCATCCCTTGTAGAGAGACCAGAGACAGATGCGTGATGCGGAAGTGTGTATAAGGCCCCTTGTCGTGTCAGTGCAAAGCTGCTAAATACCCACTAGCCCTGCTGGTCAGTTGTGTTTGGTTCTAACATGAACAGTTGTTTTTATTGCAAGTTGTGATGTTGACAAGAAGTGGTTGACGACTGTATATTCTGATGGAGAGGCAGTCATAGGCACACTCGCACCCAGCTGCCACCAACACAGGTCAACACCAGCACAATGTGGCGGCAACGTTAACATTTGTGAGAGACGTGGGAGCCTGTGCCTAGGGGTCAAAGGTCTGGGCCAAAAAATACACAGCTCCTTTCAGATAGACTAACATCTAGTCTCTGAAATGAACATATTTCAAAGAAAATAACTGGTTGTTAAATTATAGTTTTAAAATATAATAAAAAGGAGCTCAGAGATTTTCTTCATTTTCTGGCCTGATACTGCAGTAATCTAAACTTGCCAAAATATTATAGACTTGCATGGGCTGTATTGGACATGTTTGTTTCAGGGTGTGTATGAGAGACTGCCTCGCACGGTCAACGTGCTTGTATTCAAACGAAAGTCTGAAATACAACACGACATATAACTAACTTCTTTTTCTATGTTTGTTAGCATACATGTAGGAAGATAAATACTGCATGGGTTGCTGAAGACGTATTCTAACCCGGATCTTCGCGGGTCCCGACCTTCTAATGTCAGCATTCATCTGCAGCGCAGTAGGGTGTTTATAGCACGACCGCCGCCAGCCCCGCCTCTCTGCCCCGTTGACCATTTTATCCGCCTGTTTGACCACGTGTTTGATTAACTCGGACTGTTGGTCGGCCCGACCTTAAGGTCTAGTGGCACAGACATTATATAAGCAGATATCCTTTACATAGGGTGGCTTGACCTTTGGGATTCCTGCTCTGACTGCCAAGGAATTTGGCCCCGAGGTACTAAAGTGGCCTGCCCCCGCATGTTGAGATCAACAACGTGACCTGCATCCGTATGGTGAGATCAACAATTTGACCTGCATCCGCATGGTGAGATCAGCAACGTGACCTGCATCCACCCGTATGGTGAGATCAACAACGCGCCTTCCCGTATGGTGAGTTCAACAACGTGACCTACAACCGTATGGTGAGATCAACAACGTGACTTGCATCCGCATTGTGAGATCAACGACGTGACCTGCCCCCGCATGGTGAGATCAACAACGTGACCTGCCCCCGCATGGTGAGATCAACGACGTGACCTGCCCCCGCATGGTGAGATCAACAACGTGACCTGCCCCCGCATGGTGAGATCAACAACGTGACCTGTCCCAGCATGGTGAGATCAACGACGTGACCTGCCCGCGCATGGTGAGATTAACAACGTGACCTGCCCCCGCATGGTGAGATCAACAACGTGACCTGCCCCAGCATGGTGAGATCGACAACGTGACCTGCCACCGCATGGTGAGATCAACAACGTGATCTGCCTCCGCATGGTGAGATCAACAACGTGACCTGCCCCCGCATGGTGAGATCAACAACGTGACCTGCCCCCGCATGGTGAGATCAACAACGTGACCTGCATCTGTATGGTGAGATCAACGACGTGACCTGCCCGCGCATGGTGAGATCAACAACGTGACCTGCATCCACCCGCATGGTGAGATAAACAACGCGCCTTCCCCCTCATGGTGAGATAAACATCATGACCTGCACCGCATGGTGAGATCAACAACGTGACCTGCATCCGCATGGTGAGTTCTGCAGCCATTGTGATCATCTAATCGTTTTAGTTTGCACTGACGGGAATCTTGGGCATTGCATGAGAGCTTCTTCCTCTTGAAATGTGAGGTGGGGTAGCCTTGTGGTTAAAGCGTTCGCTCGTCACGCTGAAAGCCCGGATTCGATACCCTACAAAAGCGGCGCAAAACCATACTGACTCACTACTGGCTCTTCTTCCGTCAGTGTAGATGTTGACCGTCGACCCATATTTTCGAAGAGTCATCCGCATAGTTCCAGGGCGTCATTGCCGAGAGATATAATTGACACAGCACGATCACGTCGAGTTACCATAAATCATTGTATTGTTACTTTCAAAGCAGTTTATAAGCGCGACAACCGTCGAGACCACAAGACAAGGATCTTCTCTGACGTGCTCTCATTCAGTTGTATGACTCAAGGAAAAATGTCAAGATTTTGCCTCGCTTATCTCACAACTAATTAAGCGTGAAATTGAAACATGATATCCCACTCTGACAACCATTGACTGTGATGAGAGTGGGTGAGTGAATAGTGTCAATGACGAGAGACTATGGCATGAATGGTGGCCGGAGGATCTTGTTCGACTGAGGCCAGTGTGTCCAGCGGTATCTATGAGGCATGACATCTACCATCAGACCGCCACAAGTTGCGCCAACACGCCAAACGTCAGCAGAATCTGCTTTGTGAATGCCCCAGGGGGAGAGTTTCCTCCTCTGTTTACACACTCGGTGTATCAACATCCCCGTCCATTGATCAGACCTCGGTGAGACATACGCGGGTCCGCATCTACTGGTATCAATCGGCCTGCTTCCTCTATTCCCCCATCCTCCACCCTCTCTGCCACCTGTCGACACGTCTATTGCAAAGTGAAATCACAGACGATGGGGCGTGAGGGAGATTTCGCTTACTGACATAGTACTGTGTCGAGAGTGTAACTGTGTCACAAGTTGCCGTAGATGTCTGGTGCGTGTGTAGACGGACGTGTCATCACTGTTACTGTGTCACAAGTTGCCGTAGATGTCTGGTGCTTGTGTAGACAGACGTGTCATGGCTGTTACTGTGTCACAAGTTGCCGTAGATGTCTGGTGCTTGTGTAGACAGACGTGTCATGACTGTTACTGTGTCACAAGTTGCCGTAGATGTCTGGTGCTTGTGTAGACAGACGTGTCATGGCTGTTACTGTGTCACAAATTGCCGTAGATGTCTGGTGCGTGTGTAAACAGACGTGTCATGGCTGTTACTGTGTCACAAATTGCCGTAGATGTCTGGTGCGTGTGTAGACAGACGTGTCATGGCTGTTACTGTGTCACAAATCCCGTAGATGTCTGGTGCGTGTGTAGACAGACGTGTCATGGCTGTTACTGTGTCACAAATTGCCGTAGATGTCTGGTGCTTGTGTAGACAGACGTGTCATGGCTGTTACTGTGTCACAAATTGCCGTAGATGTCTGGTGCGTGTGTAGACAGACGTGTCATGGCTGTTACTGTGTCACAAGTTGCCGTAGATGTCTGGTGCTTGTGTAGACAGACGTGTCATGGCTGTTACTGTGTCACAAGTTGCCGTAGATGTCTGGTGCTTGTGTAGACAGACGTGTCGTGACTGTTACTGTGTCACAAATTGCCGTAGATGACTGGTGCTTTTGTAGACAGACGTGTCATGACTGTTACTGTGCCGTAGATGTCTGGTGCTTGTATAGACAGATGTTTGCATTGGGGGCCAATGGTGACGGAGCAAACCTTCGCTTGGTGTCACAACTGAGTAAGAAGGTGGCTTCACGACAGTCCTGTGATACGGTCAATCGTTGTCATGGGCGGATACAGCTTTTTTGAAAAGGGGGGTGCACAATTAAGATCTAACTATTGTCTTTGGTGGTAATTTATACAGAAATAAAGACCCCCCCCCCCCCCCCTGTATCCGCCCATGGTTGTCATGGAGAAGTCTCTGGGTGGCATTCTGTCATACTTGCTTGACGACAGTCATGTCAGCTGGTCGATGGTTGTCAAGAAGTCTCTGTGTGGCTTACGGTCATACTGGCTTCACGACAGTCTTGGGATACGGTCAATCGTTGTCATGGAGAAGTCTCTGGGTGGCATTCTGTCATACTTGGTTGACGACAGTCCTGTCAGACGGTCGGTGGTTGTCAAGAAGACTCTCTGTGGCATACTGTCATACTAGCCTCACGACAGTCCGGTGATACAGTCATTGGTTGTCATGGAGAAGTCTCGGGGTGGCATTCTGCCATACTTGCTTGACGACAGTCCTGTCAGACGGTCGGTGGTTGTCAAGAAGTCTCTCTGTGGCATTCTGTCATACTTGCTTGACGACAGTCCTGTCAGACGGTCGATGGTTGTCAAGAAGTCTCTCTGTGGCATACTGTCATACTAGCCTCACGGCAGTCCTGTGATACGGTCATTGGTTGTCATGGAGAAGTCTCGGGGTGGCATTCTGTCATACTTGCTTGACGACAGCCCAGTCAGACGGTCGGTGGTTGCCATGGAGTCGTCGCAGGGTGACACACTGCCATTTTGGCCTGATGACAAGTTTATCCAACGGTCAGTGATTGTCAGTGGTGGTGTGACTGAGAATTCACTGGTGGGATATTGTCATGCTGGTGAGCGTGCTACTACACACGTTACACGGTTTGTGGATGTGACGAGTGATTCGTTTGCGACATACTGGCAACAGTGGAACTGTTCCTGTCAAAACCTCAATTCTACCAGACACAGATGGTCTATGTCGGTGAATGTGACGGAGAAAGTGGCATGCTTCTGCCATAACGACATATTTCCAGACCCAAGAGGGGATCACACCTATAATGTGTGTTTGTCTCTCCGCACTCCTCCCCTCCTCCCTTTTGCAACTCCCGGATCGGCATTTGACTATAACATATGTAGCTGGGTTAAATCCGCATCAGTACTTGTCTTCAGCAACCCTTGCTTGTCGTAAGAGGCGACTAACAGGATCGGATGGTCATGCTCGCTGATTTGGTTAATGCATGTCATCGTATCCCAATGACGTAGATCGATGCTCATGATGTCAATCACTGGATTCTATCGTACAGATTCGAGTATTTACAGACCGCCGTCATACAGCTGGAATATTGCCGAGTGCATCGCAAACAAGAAGCAAACAAACTCTATCATATCTATTACTCCGATAACCGTTACCTGTTCATTCGGAGATGTTTAGTATCGGAGTTAGTCTGCCATGCAGACCCTGAAACAAATATATCCAATACAGCCCATGCAAGTCTATAATGTTTGGCAAGTCTAGATTACTGCAGTATCTGAAAATGAAGAGAGTCTCTAGGCTCCTCATTATGATATTTTTATTAAGATAATTTAACAACTGTTATTATCTGTGAGATATGTTCATTTCAGAGACTAGATGTAAGTCTATATCGGAGAAAAGATATGAGTACTGCAACAAACAAACACTAAGTCTTATTTTTTTATGCAAATTGTGTGAGTGGCGGTTGTTTGCGGCATGCTTACCCTTTTTACGAACACCTGGTATCATCACTAATTTTCAGTGATCCATTCATATCATTGTCACTACTATTTTGCCTTTTACGTCCAGTGGAATCTATTTCGGTGGATAATCGAGACTTGTTATTCTCTGGCGTTGACGTTTTATATTTAATGAGATCTGTTTATGCTGTGACGTCACCTTCTACCCTGTCACCTGCCAGTCCAGCAGTGTCACGGCTACACGTGTGACGAGGGTGGAGTTGTCGGTGTGGATGACGGCGGTGTAGCCACATTGAAGCATCCTATACCTCCACTTCACCCGGGGTTCGTCAGGGGGCATGCACATCGATCTAATTTGAAACAAAACAAGTCTCAAGGCAGGGAACAAAACGCTTGTTATTCACACAGAAAGCACTTAACGTGTAACAGAAGCACGGGATGGTGTATAGCGTTAAATAGAGGAGGAAAGTTTCCCGGTGAATCATTTGTACATACCTGGGTAAAATTACCTGTCACTCTGTATATAGTCACCAAGCTGACAGGGGAGGGATTACAGTAAATATTGTCTAACTACAGTAAAACGATCAAACTGTCAGTATTGTAACATGACACTCGGGTAGTTATATCACAATGTCGATCTTTTGTTAATGAAATTACTTTATGTCAAAAAGGGTGTCGTTTACATACATGCCACAATGGTGGCTGTTATTGACGTGGGTGTTAATTCGTTCTGTTTTTAGCATTCTTTTGTTTCATGTAAAGAAAACATCAACAAAATTCGGTCTACATTCTTTGATTTTTTTTCTATATCGTCGGCTGACATGAAGCAACTGTATAGTGTCAAAACTCTCATAAATCACAAGCAGCATTGTCTTGTAACTTGTCATGTTCATTGTTAAGCCGCATGTTAGACGAAGACGTTATTATACATTAAACCACAGCACAATGTGAAACATGTTACGTTTAATGGCCAGCAGTTATTTGCCATTAATTCCAAGGTGACACTGCGGCAGATGCGTATATCACCTCGGCGAGATTTAAGGAGGGAATTATGAGATTTACTGATGGTAATTTATAAACACTCACGTGACAGGAAGCACGTGGTTTCGGTGCAGCTAAATCTAACAAGTGTTAATGTAAACTGGCATAGAGGCCGATGTACAGCTGATTCCTAAGTGCAAAAAGGAACTCATTAGATCGGAAACAGTCCCTATTTCAAATGTGACTTGAAAAAATGATGAAAAAAACCGAGATATATTTTTCGTCGTCCCTGATGTGCTAAAATGCATAAAATGCCCCTGGAAACAGTATATTTCATACCACTAGTGTACAATGTTTAAATTGTTTGGTTATTGCATTTATTGTTTGTGTGTTTAAGATGTTAATAATTTTATGATACAATGGAAAGCAGATGTCATAAGTACGAATTACTTGTTTGTTTGTTGTTTAACACCGCACTCAGCAATGTTCCAGTTATATGACGGCGGTCTGTCAATAATCGTTTCCGAACCAGACAATCAAGTGATCGACATCATGAGCATCGATCTACTCAATTGGGATACAATGACACCCATCAACCAAGACAGGTACCCGAAGCTCTCCCCACACAAAACCAGCGCGTTGGCAGCGCAGCGCAGCGCGTCTCCAGCAAAAACAAATCGCTCTAGTTGTTTTAAGATAATCAACCTTTAACGAAGGGTAGCGACAGCCGGTCGTCAGTAATTTTTTTTACTCATAGAAAAAGTATTTTTTTTACTGCTTGTACAACGCCCCGACGCTTAGAGAAACCCCTTTTTTATAATGTCATTTCCGGAAAAAGAAACAAGTGGTTTAACAAATACAGTCGTTTTATGAAGAAATAACGATCCAAAATAACAAATAAATGAAGAATTAGTTATTCTTGAAGTACAGAATCATCCGTGTCTGTATACCACAGACTAAAAGTATTACAAAGACGCCGAAATGATAAATACCTTTTGCACAGCCAAAATTTAATTAATTGAAATCAAGTCCCTCTGTACAATAAGATCTACAAGATAGCGTCTATTTAAGTGATATCTTATTTTCTATATTTCTTTCACAACTTTTTTATTTGATAATCGACACGTTTACTGCATTGAAGTGCTGCCCAAATGTGGGTTATAATAAGAAGCACCGACGCACTGCACTGCACAGCGCTGTTCTAGTGTGGGGAGCCCTTTAGTCGACTCTTACGACAAGCCTGGGTTATTGAAGACCAAATGTTACCCGGATGTCCACGGGATCAACATACGAAATATTAACATTTGGTTTCAGGGCGCAGCAGGATTACGGCGTCTGTACATGATGTAAACGTAATATGTGCAGGTAATTAAATTAAACCCAAGTGTATTACCTGTCTCTTTATGAAGTCCATATTGCCATAATCTCGTATTTTG
This sequence comes from Haliotis rufescens, assembly GCF_023055435.1. NCBI lineage: Eukaryota > Metazoa > Mollusca > Gastropoda > Lepetellida > Haliotidae > Haliotis > Haliotis rufescens. The sequence continues at coordinate 26,569,680 of NW_025964001.1, read as the reverse complement.
CATTCTTCTTTAAAGTTTCTTATATAAGATACAAAGGAGTCACACACTGTGCCTCACCAAGAGGCACCCAGAGACAGTCGTTGCAACATGGGGCTATCAAATGAAAAGAACTGTTCCTGTCAACATGGGGGTATCCAATGAAAAGACGTGTTCCTGTCAACATGGGGTTATCCAATGAAAAGACGAGTTCCTGTCAACATGGGGCTATCCAATGAAAAGACCTGTTCCTGTCAACATGGGGCTATCCAATGAAAAGACGTGTTCCTGTCAACATGGGGCTATCCAATGAAAAGACGTGTTCCTGTCAACATGGGGGTATCCAATGAAAAGACCTGTTCCTGTCAACATGGGGCTATACAATGAAAAGACCTGTTCCTGTCAACATGGGGCTATCCAATGAAAAGACCTGTTCCTGTCAACATGGGGCTATCCAATGAAAAGACCTGTTCCTGTCAACATGGGGCTATCCAATGAAAAGAACTGTTCCTGTCAACATGGGCGGTATCAAATGAAACGACCTGTTCCTGTCAAAATGGGGCTATCAAATTAAAAGACCCGTTCCTGTCAACATGGGGGTATCAAATGAAAAGACCCGTTCCTGTCAACGTAGGGCTATCCAATGAAAAGAACTGTTCCTGTCAACATGGGGCTATCCAATGAAGAGACCTGTTCCTGTCAACATGGGGTCATCCACTGAAAAGAGCTTTTACTTATGGCAACGGGGTACCCATTGGAAAACTGTTACTGTTAGCATTGGAGTACCCAGTGAAGAAGATCGTATGTTAATAAAGACAATAAAGTCAATAGATGACAGAAATGTACAACGTTCCCATACAGGTAGCCATATAGTCCTGTCGACACCAAGGAACACACCAGGACCTACGTCATGACACGCCTCAGTACAGCTAGACAGACCGATAACCTCTCAGACGGATTGGTATGTTAATTAGGATCTGATCCCGTAACAGCCACCTTCACACATGCTAAATGATAGCATGCCAATACCAATTGTTTTATCAAGATCCAGCTACTCAGAGAGTGGGACAGTCGGTATTGTATTCAAACATGCACGATTTCAATTAGCAGCGATAATACATGAATTTACGATTACAAATCGCGTGTGTGGCTTACAGTGTGTGTTATTATATGTCTACCAGCTGAACCACGTCGTCGGCAACACAGCGGTGCAGTTTACGTCGTCAGGGGGATGTCGAAACATCACCTCACTGATAATGTGTCTGGAGCGTGGTTGTCGGGTGCTTGGATTGCATTGCTCATGTGTAGACTTGAAGGTCGATATGGATCTCGTATCCCATACTTAACTCCTCATAGGACCCAGTATGGTGGCAAAGAATTAAAACAATTGCAATGCGGCAACAATCGGAGAAGGGAAAGAGGTACGTATGTTATTACCAACGTGGTACATTTACACTTACCTACAGATACGACACGGTTGGGCGAAACTGGTACAAGTGAGTATGGTTTTACGCCGCCTTTTAGCAATATTCCAGCAATATCACGTCGGGGGATACCAGAATTGGGTTTCACAAATTGTACCCATGTCGGGAATCGAACCCGGGTCTTCGGCGTGACGAGCGAGCCAACCACTTGGCTACCCGAGCGCCCCTCTGGAACTGGTACAAGAACATGTGCTTTACACAAAGAGGGTGTTGGTAAGATCCAGAGGGTACAAAAAATTTACGTTATACAGATATGGTTAGATGGTTAGATCCAGGGAGCACAAGAACATTTACGTTATACAGATACGGTAGGGTGAGTTCCAGGGAGTACAAGAATATTTACGTTATACATAGATCATATGGTTAGACCCAGAGGGTCTAAGAACATTTACTTTACACAGAGACGGTGTGGTTAGATCCACGGGGTACGAAAACATAAAAGTTATACGAAGACAGCAGAGTTTGATCCAGGGAGTACAAAAACATTTACGTTTTACGGAGACGTTAGGGTTAGGTCCAGGTATTACAAGAACATTTACATTATACAGAGACGGTAGGGTTAGGTCCAGGTATTACAAGAACATTTACATTATACAGAGACGGTAGGGTTAGGTCCAGGTATTACAAGAACATTTACATTATACAGAGACGGTAGGGTTAGGTCCAGGTATTACAAGAACATTTACATTATACAGAGACGGTAGGGTTAGGTCCAGGTATTACAAGAACATTTACATTATACAGAGACGGTATGGTCTCTTACATTTATTTATACATATATAGTATGAAAAGATCTAGAGGGTGCAAGAACATTTACGTCATCAGAGATAATATGGTTAGTAAGGTGGTAAAAGGTGGTAAAACATCGTACTTCACACCCAGGTGGTATGGTTAGACCGTGGTGGTACAGAACATCTTACTTCACACCCAGGTGGTATGGTTAGACCGTGGTGGTACAGAACATCGTACTTCACACCCAGGTGGTATGGTTAGACCGTGGTGGTACAGAACATCGTACTTCACACCCAGGTGGTATGGTTAGACCGTGGTGGTACAGAACATCGTACTTCACACCCAGGTGGTATGGTTAGACCGTGGCGGTACAGAACATCGTACTTCACACCCAGGTGGTATGGTTAGACCGTGGTGGTACAGAACATCGTACTTCACACCCAGGTGGTATGGTTAGACCGAGGTGGTACAGAACATCGTACTTCACACCCAGGTGGTATGGTTAGACCGTGGTGGTACAGAACATCGTACTTCACACCCAGGTGGTATGGTTAGACCGTGGTGGTACAGAACATCGGACTTCACACCCAGGTGGTATGGTTAGATCGTGGCGGTACAGAACATCGTACTTCACACCCAGGTGGTATGGTTAGACCGTGGTGGTACAGAACATCGGACTTCACACCCAGGTGGTATGGTTAGACCGAGGCGGTACAGAACATCGTACTTCACACCCAGGTGGTATGGTTAGACCGAGGCGGTACAGAACATCGTACTTCACACCCAGGTGGTATGGTTAGACCGAGGCGGTACAGAACATCGTACTTCACACCCAGGTGGTATGGTTAGACCGTGGTGGTACAGAACATCGTACTTCACACCCAGGTGGTATGGTTAGACCGTGGTGGTACAGAACATCGTACTTCACACCCAGGTGGTATGGTTAGACCGTGGTGGTACAGAACATCGTACTTCACACCCAGGTGATATGGTTAGACCGTGGTGGTACAGAACATCGTACTTCACACCCAGGTGGTATGGTTAGATCGTGGCGGTACAGAACATCGTACTTCACACCCAGGTGGTATGGTTAGACCGTGGTTGTACAGAACATCGTACTTCACACCCAGGTGGTATGGTTAGACCGTGGTGGTACAGAACATCGTACTTCACACCCAGGTGGTATGGTTAGACCGAGGTGGTACAGAACATCGTACTTCACACCCAGGTGGTATGGTTAGACCGTGGTGGTACAGAACATCGTACTTCACACCCAGGTGGTATGGTTAGATCGTGGCGGTACAGAACATCGTACTTCACACCCAGGTGGTATGGTTAGACCGTGGTTGTACAGAACATCGTACTTCACACCCAGGTGGTATGGTTAGACCGAGGCGGTACAGAACATCGTACTTCACACCCAGGTGGTATGGTTAGACCGTGGTGGTACAGAACATCGGACTTCACACCCAGGTGGTATGGTTACACCGTGGTGGTACAGAACATCGGACTTCACACCCAGGTGGTATGGTTAGACCGAGGCGGTACAGAACACCTACGTAACAAAGAGACGACCCGGCACTAGGGGCCGCAACAATAACATAACGAATCAGCATAATGTTATATACGTACAACAACGAACACTGTGTCCTCAACTTCGTTAAAAAAATCATATTTTAAGAATGATTCAACAACTCCCTTGCCCCCACGGTTGCGTTAAACAACCATTATACGAAAAGGGCTAAATAGGCCAGTTTCCACTTGTTATGCAAGGTATCAAAATACAATATTTTATTGACATGCGAATTTTCTCAAAGATTTGTATCGAAAAAATAAATAATATGCATGCGTCTAATTCAATGAGAACAAATATTGACATTTAATAAAGCATGAAAGATCGTGCTATATCTTACATACGAATTCCAACATGTGTCTCTTTACAAATACACAGTGTTTGGAAACACTATAGAGGCTGGTAAGAAATACACGTGGTGGGAGAGCAACACCCTGCCCAAAGCCTAGCTCTACAAGGCAACCCTCAGCTAATGAGTTGACTACACGGTACATACAGTGTGGCCTTCTGTCGACACACGCCTTTAGGGGAATAAATGGGAGGATTCGTGTGTACATAGATGTTACTGGATCGCGTGACATACCTAGTTAGACTCAAATTACATTGCCTATCTATATTTGGTTTAGCAATTGTAGACACAATTGATTTGATTGTGAATATCCACCCATTCAAAGAGATTTATATTCCGTGAAAATATTGGCCAATTTATTCATCTGTTGAGTATAACTCACTATTGAAATTTAGTTTTGGGAGCCATTAAAACTCATGTCAGTGTAAATAGAGAGCGGCGCTATTCTTTGTTGGTTAATCTTCTACCCTGCCAGCATAAACACCGCGATTATTTCTACAAGGGACGAGCTCCCGGGTGCGTCAGATATCGTGATGACTGCATGTGTGCTGTTGAAGCGCCCTGTCCCACCCTGCCGGAGACTAACTCTGTGCACTGTGACTAAAACAAAAAACAACAGTGTTTGTTTGTTTGTTGATTAAAGCCGCACTCATCAATAATCAAGGCATATGACGGCGGCCTGGAAATAATCGAGTCAGGACCAGCCGATCGGGTGATTGATATTGTAAGCAACAATCTACGGCGTCGGTGTTCGAAGATAGCCGTCAACATAATCACCGAGTCTGACCACACGATTCTTTTGGTCGCCTCTTACGGCCAGTAAACGTTGCCGGGGACCTATTGTTACCCGGAATCCCCACTGGGTAACGAGTGAGTGCGTGAGTTTGGTGCTGGCAATCTGGTTTGTTTGTTTGTTTGTTCTTTAACGCAGCACTATTCCAGCTACATGACGGCGGTCTGTAAATAATTGAGTCTGGACCAGACAATACACTGATTGATAGCATGAACATCGATCCACGCAATTGGGATACGAAGACATGCATCAACCAAGTCAGCGAGCCTGACCACCCGTTAGTCGCCTCTTACGTCTTACCACAAGCATAGCCGCCTTTTGCGGCAAGCATGGGTTGCTGCAGACCTATTCTACCCCGGATCTGTGTTGGAGTGTTGGCAACCGGAAAACCTACTCAGGGCGAATCTGATATTTGAACCCAGGGTCATATGTTTCTGGCACACCTAAGGGTAGCTATTATGCACATCAAATCGCGGTGCATTGACGACTGGGCCACCTGGGCCTCCTAACTGTAAATATAATAGTCTGGTGCTAAGCCTGTTGCTACCATGCTATGCAACATGAGTTAATGTACGTAACCTTCAGTGTTTCCGTTAGGTTGAGTGACTGAGTAGGGTGTTAGCGCCGCTTTCAGCAATCTTTTAGCACCATCGCGGCGAGGGGCACCCATTGTACCAATGTAAGGATTCAACCCGGGTCTTCGCGTGACGCGCAAATGATTCATCCACTACGCCAGCCACCGCCCCATTAGAATGAAGGTGGATACCTATTGTATTTAATACATATTTGGCTCTCCATTCACTTAATTCAGTATCATACGAATAATTTAAAATTAACAGGATTTTGATTAGAGAACACTGTAAAATAAGAAGTGTTCTGATCCTAAACACAAATCTAAACACGTGCCTTCAGGCGATTAGGGTCTTAACTTAATTAGGAGCTAAACATGTTTAAGGTGTAAATGTGGGAAAGACCCGTTCGTAAATAAAATCGACAAATTCCTTTCCATAACCATAAGAAATCTCTGCTAAAAGCAGAACCCATTGTACAATTCCGACTATTCAAGTACGTGTTTATGAATCACTTTAAAAATATATGATGATACCCGGTGTGCCAATCCTGCCCCATTGTTGGCACTCGTCACGAACACACGCACAGGCAAGTCAACTGTTGGAACTCATGGTACAAGTCCAATAGGGAATTGCATCGGACATAGTTTTTGTCATCTGGGAATGTCTTCCACATGTCAAGCGTAAAACCTTTTGAAAGCTTTTTACTAAGACCTTGATTGCTGTACCCCTGATCAAAAAACCTTTGAGCAATAGTTGTATGGCGCCCTCTGAAATGTGTGGTGAAATGGGGTGTGTGTGTGCGTGTGCGGGTACTAGTCCGGACTGATGCCTTTTATAGTGCTAGCCCACTGAGATACCATGCCGCAGTTTACCGTGAATACCCCAATCAGACACAGTATACTGACTCCGAGCCGACCATTCCTTGTTTTAGACCCTTAATGCCGAGCGAAAGACATGGTAACAAGTATCATCTTTGAACGTCTTTTGGTGAGATGTGGCCACGGATCCAACTCCGACCTTCCCCTCTCCGGGCGGACGCTCTCCCTCCGAAAGAACAAGCTCGATTGCACAGGTACCTCAAAAGTTCAGAACTGCAGACACTGTAGCTTTGGAGCTGCTGGAATATCGCTCTAGGCGAAGGAAAGATTGAAGTCATCCCTCTTATCATACAGTCTCTTAGATATTTTATTTGTCATACTAAATCGCTATTCAAAGATCTAAATATGATAGAGGTCCCATTTATTTCTAACTCAGATATGTCCTTCTGAACGATATCAGATCATCGATACACCTGAAGCTCCAAGTTTCCTTGTTTTGCTTTTGCCATTCAGACTCGTATGTACAAAAGTTTTTTGGTTTGGTTTATTGTTTTACGCCGCACTCAGCAATATTCCAGCTATATGACGGGTGTCGGTAAGAAATCGAGTCTGGACCAGACAATCCAGTGATTAATATCATGAACATCGATCCACGTAATTGGGATTGATGACATGCATCAATCAAGTCAGCGAGCCTGACCACACGATCCCGTTAGTCGCCTTTTACGACAAGCATAGTCGCCCTTTACGGCAAGCATGGGTTGCTGAAGACCTATTCTACCCCGGATCTTCACGGGTCCTGAACCTTTGGAGATGAATGAATACATGTCAAACTTGATAATCGAGGGTAGTCGCAAGAAGTAAATCGGAGGTTGCAATGTGCAGCCAGGCACATTTCATATCATCGTACGCGTAGAATCATGCCTGTTAAGGCCAAACCGTGAAACGCTAAATTAACTACCAATAGGGCAAAACAGCATGCGTCCACTCTCATTGTCTCTGCAACTGGGTGGATGTCGTGTGACATGGCCATGACCCGTTTGTGGCTAGTGTCAAGCAGGTCGCTGCAAGACCCACTCTCCATGTATAACCGACCCCTCAGCGTCTTATTAAACAACCCCACGCAGATCAACAGCTGGCCTCACACTAGGTGTGGACAATCTGTCAGCAATCTGCCAGCACTGGCGCTTATTGACAGTGGTCAAAAACTGATTTATTCAATAAAGTCGTGTGCGACTCGAGGTGAGACAAGACACAGTAAGACGACCCTGATGAGATGGATAATAAGGGCTATCGGTTACAGTGCGGTCGGGTCGAGGCCTGCCTCCACACAAACCTACGTTGACCGGATGGTGGCCTGCGAGACGGCAGATACAACTGCCAGACAAGAGGCCTCCATTTAAACACACGCGAGCCATGTTGATACTGGTGTCGATAAGTAGAAAACGTGTACCTTTTAACTAATCAATTGAACCATACTTGTATTTGTAATGGAAGTGGTCAATGGGTGGGCATTAACTTCGTCTGACCAGTCCGTGTGTGCTCGGGGTCATCATGGATGATGAGCTGGAAGATGTGGAGTGAGTGAGTGAGTATGGTTTTACGCCGCTTTTAGCAATATTCCAGCAATATCACGGCGGGGGACACCAGAAACGGGCTTCAGACATTGTAACCATGTTGGGAATCGAACCCGGGTCTTCGGCTGAAAGATGAGGAAGCAGGCCATGGTATACAGAACGTTGAGGCAGCACAAGTCAGGAGGACAGGCGAGAGAGTTCATCACATCCTATTCAGACTTCAATATAGTTTGTGAACATGAGTTGGATGTAGTGCCACTTTAGAACGTATTGGTTGGTAGGTTGGTTGTTTAACACCGCACTCAGCAATATTCCAGCTATATGACGGCGGTCTGTAAATAATCAAGTCTTGACCAGACAATCCAGTGATTAATATCATGCGCATCGATCCACGGAATTGGGATCAATGACATGCATCAACCAAGTCAGCGAGCCTGACCACCCGATCCCGTTAGTCGCCTTTTACGACAAGCACAGTCGCCTTTTACGGCAAGCATGGGTTGCTGAAGACCTATTCTACCCCGGAATCTTCACGAGTCAGAACGTATTGGAGTACTATTAAAGGGATGTAGATCGAAGACGTTAATCACCTCGGTGAAAAATACGAGGAGGGTAGACCTGAGACCCGAACCCTTAATCACCAAGTCTTCACAGCGAAATGAGAACACTTGTCTCCTTGGTCCCCCTTTCTCCCACTGGAGGATGTTTACTATACAACACTGAATACAGTGCCGGGCAAAAGAAAGTATACACATGAAAACTGGATTTCACCCCAAAATTACAAACGTTAGCAAAACGTAAGAAATGTTATATTTGGGAAAACTCTTTCTGAGAAAAGTACAGATTCTCGTACTTTTTGGGGTTGAGTCCCGTCTGGAATTTGAACCCACACTGCCAGAGTGAGGCACCTAATCGACAGCACACACAGTCAGCGATCTAATCCACTCAGCCACAAAAGTGAAAGTTCGACAACTGGTAGTCTAGATTACGTACTGTGTGTACCCCTCTGAAAGTGTAAATTGGCACTGCTCCCATGACAGGACTCAACCCCCCAAAAGAACGAGAATCTGTACTTTACCACTTTCTAAAAGGCATTGTGTGTTCACAAAACGTTACGGGATAAAAACACACGCCGAAAAACTCCCAAACACGTCTATGATACCCTGAATACATTAGGGGCGGTCGGGTAGCCTAGTGGTTAAAGCGTTCGCTCGTCATGCCGAAAACCCGGGTTCGATTCCCGACATGGGTACAATGTGTGAAGCCCATTTCTGGTGTCCCCCGCCGTGATATTGCTGGAATATTGCTAAAAGCGGCGTAAAACCATACTCACTCAGTCACTTAATAAATTACCATCGAATGACCATTTTTTGTTTGTTTCATTTTCAGCCATCGTCATAACTTTCTTTTATATATGTAGTATGTATACTTCCATTTGCCAAGCAGTATATTTATGGCAATCCTAGATTTCTACGCATCACATATATTGTCAATCGTCCACGTCAACATCTAAAGCTGGTAAGAACACGCTCACCTATCCACAAACATATTCGCTGATAGACTTGTTTTGCGACACATTAATTTTACCACATCAAATAAACATGGGATAACATCACTGAGGCTGTCAGAGGCTCTCTCATTTAGGAACATGTGATATGTTGCGTTTTCTCATTATCCCTCGCGTATATGTTCCAAGTTTTTTTTACCGACGATGCACCATGTAACTGTCACAAACATTACAAAGCCAGTCAAAATGTCTATCTTTCTTCCAAACCATACTGACAGTTTCATGCCCATGTTCCTCGCAAGGCATTGCTAGCCTTGCTCCAAGTCTGTAGTAAATGATAAGTCCATGCATGTATAGTAATTATATCCATATAACAGGCAAATTTAGATAAGCGGACAGTATACAGTCTTTATCGGGACAACTTGTTCCTATCATTTATATAATCTAGGAATTTTGATTTAAACTAATAATCATTTCACAGAGACTTGTGCAAGTCTAGGCATTAGGCTGGAAATGAGGCAGGAGAAGCTCAACGTCTGGCGTTTGTAAGTCATTTAATATCACGACAGTCTATAAAAGCAATGCAACTTTGGTTGTTACTTTTTGTTGTCTAAATAAGCATGTCTGAAGTGTTAACATGTTTGGGGTATTTTACACAAGACATGTACGGCATAACACCCCTGGCTCATTAGTCGGCTACTTGACCTTGCATTCCATGCAACTTAACATGAGTGCAGGCCTCGATTTATGGCCACTTAGCACTGTGTACAGACATGCGGATGTCCTGTCGTGGACACTCTGCATTCCGGGGCTAGTAATTGGATCTCACCTCTCGACACTGTCTTCGGACTAGTAAACAATTCTCACCTATTGACACTGTATGCGGAAAAGTCATCAGATCTTCCCTCACGGAACTGCAACCGGACTAGTCATAAGATCTTCTCTCAAGACACTGCAGCCGGACTAGTCACCAGATCTTCCCTCACGACACTGCAGCCGGACTAGTCATCAGATCTTCCCTCAAGACACTGCAGCCGGACTAGTCATAAGATCTTCTCTCAAGACACTGCAGCCGGACTAGTCACCAGATCTTCCCTCACGACACTGCAGCCGGACTAGTCATCAGATCTTCCCTCACGACACTGCAGCCGGACTAGTCATCAGATCATCAGATCTTCCCTCACGACACTGCAGCCGGAGTAGTCATCAGATCATACCTCACGACACTGCAGCCGGACTAGTCATCAGATCATCAGATCTTCCCTCAAGACACTGCAGCCGGACTAGTCATCAGATCATCAGATCTTACCTCACGACACTGCAGCCGGACTAGTCATCAGATCTTCCCTCAAGACACTGCAGCCGGACTAATCATCAGATCATCAGATCTTACCTCACGACACTGCAGCCGGACTAGTCATCAGATCTTCCCTCAAGACACTGCAGCCGGACTAATCATCAGATCATCAGATCTTACCTCACGACACTGCAGCCGGAGTAGTCATCAGATCTTCCCTCAAGACACTGCAGCCGGACTAGTCATCAGATCATCAGATCTTCCCTCACGACACTGCAGCCGGACTAGTCATCAGATCATCAGATCTTACCTCACGACACTGCAGCCGGACTAGTCATCGGATCTTCCCTCAAGACACTGCAGCCGGACTAGTCATCAGATCATCAGATCTTCCCTCATGACACTGCAGCCGGACTAGTCACCAGATCTTCCCTCACGACACTGCAGCCGGACTAGTCATCAGATCTTACCTCACGACACTGCAGCCGGACTAGTCATCAGATCATCAGATCTTCCCTCACGACACTGCAGCCGGACTAGTCATCAGATCATACCTCACGACACTGCAGCCGGACTAGTCATCAGATCATCAGATCTTACCTCACGACACTGCAGCCGGACTAGTCATCAGATCTTACCTCACGACACTGCAGCCGGACTAGTCATCAGATCTTCCCTCAAGACACTGCAGCCGGACTAATCATCAGATCATCAGATCTTACCTCACGACACTGCAGCCGGACTAGTCATCAGATCTTCCCTCAAGACACAGCAGCCGGACTAGTCATCAGATCATCAGATCTTACCTCACGACACTGCAGCCGGACTAGTCATCAGATCTTCCCTCAAGACACTGCAGCCGGACTAATCATCAGATCATCAGATCTTACCTCACGACACTGCAGCTGAACTAGTCTATTATCAATTATGTGATGATTGAAATAACTGTCCATTGGACACCTCACAGAGGGAGGCTGAAACTCATCCCGACCTCAATCAACGGATCGGCATGTATTCATTTTACATTCTCCCTGGGGAAGATATTGCGCAAGCTTCTCTGTAGGGCGCGAGAGTGTTTCAAGTGAAACCGCATTGAGGTTGGCAGTGCCAGTAATTGCTATGTAACAACAGGACCCCGTTCAACAAAGCAATCCCAGCGCTACGGCTGCCGTAAGTCAAAGTTAAAGTTACGATCGTCTTAACGCTAAGATCGCTTTGTGGAACGGGACCATGATGTATAAATATCGGTTTTGAAATTAATTACCCTGAAAATAATTCCCCAGCCATAGAATACAATATTCTTAGGTGATCACTGATGGTCAGCCATCGACGAATGCGCAATGTACTATATACAGCAATCCATGTTTGCCATAAGAGGCGTCTATACTTGTCGTAAGAGGCTTCTAACGTGATCGGGTGATCAGGCTCGCTGTCATCGTATCTCAACTGCGTTGTTCGATGCTCATGGTATCAATCACTGGATTGTCTAGACCAGACTCGATTATTTACAAACCGCCGTCAAATAGCTGGACTATTGCTGAGTGCGGCGTTAAATAACAAACAAACGAACTATATGTAAATAACAGCGAAACTCGGCACCGTTAGACTACATTCTAGTCTCTGAAATGAACATATTTTACAGAAAAAAACAGTTGTTAAGTAATAGTTATAAAATTTAATCAAAAGGAGCCAAGAGATACTGCAGTAATCAAGACTTCTCAAATATTAGAGACTTGCACGGGCTTTATTTGATATGTTCGTTTCAAGGTGTGTATGACAGACTAGGGCACCGTCTGTACATTGGTAAGTTTAAATATCGTCGTTCACACGGTTTGCTATGCATTGGAGTATCATGTTTCGTGCCATGCACATCCCGTGGGTGGAGACGAGCAACCCGAATATCGGCATGTCAGAGCTGTGTTTAAAGCCTACGACAGCCGCACAATGCATATGTGTACGAGATCTTAGGTGTGAACGCCAAAATGAGATTCTAAACCATCCGAGTTCACAACATGGGCGTCAACATTTAAGATATGCATGTGTTATCATTTGTGCTATTGTTGCAATGTATACTGCATGAATACATACCGGTGTTGAGTTGCGCTCCTATTCATATCAACGATTACATACAAACGAGGACTGTCACCATTGGCTTCGGTGTAAGATATATTCTCTTTTCAATGCTAATGCTAATGTCGGGGCTTTCATTGTCAAGTGAGAATTACGACATGGGGCGAACGTGTAATCCTCTGAGTAGGAGCTCTTGTGAAATATCGTGTGAGCGAGGAGCGAGTGTGTTAAGGTTAACGTCACAGTCCCAGGAGCACGGCCATGTTGCTATGGTAATGAGTTGTGCTAAAACGGGATTCGAACCCCCCGCCATATGTTACTGGCACACCTAAGGGACCCAACGTTCCCCAGCGAATTTCAGCAATTTGACGAATAGGCAACCCGTATCCCCATCACTCTCATGTGTCCACGATCATGTCACAAGTACTATCGTCACCCATGAGACTCAAACAAGTACTATCGTCACCAATGAGACTCAAACAAGTACTATCGTCACCCATGAGACTCAAACAAGTACTATCGTCACCAATGAGACTCAAACAAGTACTATCGTCACTCATGAGACTCAAACAAGTACTATCGTCACTCATGAGACTCAAACAAGCACTTTCGTCACTCATGAGACTCAAACAAGTACTATCGTCACTCGTGAGGCTCAAACAAGCACTATGGTCACTCAAGAGACTCAAACAAGTACTATCGTCACTCATGAGACTCAAACAAGTACTATCGTCACTCATGAGGCTCAAACAAGTACTATCGTCACTCATGAGGCTCAAACAAGCACTATCGTCACTCATGAGACTAAAACAAGAACTATCGTCACTCATGAGACTCAAACAAGTACTATCGTCACTCATGAGACGCAAACAAGAACTATCGTCACTCATGAGACTAAAACAAGAACTTTCGTCACTCATGAGGCTCAAACAAGTACTATCGTCACTCATGAGACGCAAACAAGTACTATCGTCACCCATGAGACTCAAACAAGTACTATCGTCACTCATGAGACGCAAACAAGAACTATCGTCACTCATGAGACTAAAACAAGAACTTTCGTCACTCATGAGGCTCAAACAAGTACTATCGTCACTCATGAGACGCAAACAAGTACTATCGTCACTCATGAGACGCAAACAAGTACTATCGTCACTCATGAGACGCAAACAAGTACTATCGTCACTCATGAGACGCAAACAAGTACTATCGTCACCCATGAGACTCAAACAAGTACTATCGTCACCCATGACAGAACTGGCTGATTGTGTGTCAACCATTGGTTCGCCTGACCGTCGCGAGACATCTGTAATGTTACGTGGACTTTGTCCGGCGTTAAATACTTGACCGTCATGAAATTGAAACAACAAGTTGGTAGATGACAATGGCTTTACATGGATGTGCAAAATACGAAAGTACACAGACAAAAAACATTCCTAGAGTAAATCTGGACTGCACCTTTATCAAATTGGGAGCTCGAGGTTGGTTGACATTTCAACGACACAGGTCCATCGAAACTTATAATGTTTGTACCTTTGTTTACAGTAGTCATCTTAAACATCATGCTTTCCGAATGGAACTGGAAAGTCTTTCTGTTCAGAGCGGCTTACATACTACAGCGTTCTACATGTACTTGCCCAGCTAACATACTGCAGCGCTCTACATGTACTTGCCCGGCTAACACACTACAGCGCTCTACATGTACTTGCCCAGCTAACATACTGCAGCGCTCTACATGTACTTGCCCAGCTAACATACTACAGCGCTCTACATGTACTTGCCCGGCTAACATACTACAGCGCTCTACATGTACTTGCCCGGCTAACATACTACAGCGCTCTACATGTACTTGCCCGGCTAACATACTACAGCGCTCTACATGTACTTGCCCGGCTAACATACTACAGCGCTCTACATGTACTTGCCCAGCTAACATACTGCAGCGCTCTACATGTACTTGCCCAGCTAACATACTACAGCGCTCTACATGTACTTGCCCAGCTAACATACTACAGCGCTCTACATGTACTTGCCCAGCTAACATACTACAGCGCTCTACATGTACTTGCCTGGCTAACATACTGCAGCGCTCTACATGTACTTGCCCGGCTAACACACTACAGCGCTCTACATGTACTTGCCCGGCTAACATACTACAGCGCTCTACATGTACTTGCCCAGCTAACATACTACAGCGCTCTACATGTACTTGCCCGGGTAACATACTACAGCGCTCTACATGTAGTTGCCCAGCTAACATACTACAGCGCTCTACATGTACTTGCCCAGCTAACACACTGCAGCGCTCTACATGTACTTGCCCGGCTAACACACTGCAGCGCTCTACATGTACTTGCCCGGCAAACATACTACAGCGCTCTACATGTACTTGCCCGGCAAACATACGACAGCGCTCTACATGTACTTGCCCGGCAAACATACTACAGCGCTCTACATGTACTTGCCCGGCTAACATACTACAGCGCTCTACGTGTACTTGCCCGGCAAACATACTACAGCGCTCTACATGTACTTGCCCAGCTAACATACGACAGCGCTCTACATGTACTTGCCCAGCAAACATACTACAGCGCTCTACATGTACTTGCCCAGCAAACATACTACAGCGCTCTACATGTACTTGCCCGGCAAACATACTACAGCGCTCTACATGTACTTGCCCGGCAAACATACTACAGCGCTCTACACATGCATATACTTGCATGGTGCGCATGTGGTCATTCCCTTTCGCTGTGCTGACAGAGTTAGGGCCGGCCGTGGCTATTGACCGCTATTGGACCGCGAGATCTATACATGGCCTGGTCAGATTACCTATGATATTGTGCCGGACACACTTCATTTTCATAAAAACTCGTATCACGTGATAATATCTATTATCTCTGACAGTGATGGGGCCAAGGACGGTTAATCAAATCGCAGTTGAACTTTGATGAACTCTAATTAAACACGTTACCTTTACCTGGGGTGTACAATAATTAATCACGTAAGTTGAATTTATCTGCCGAATCGTGATCAATATGTCTTTTATTGTCGTTCTTATACAATATGATATGTGTATCAACGTTCGTTGAAGGTCAGCGCTAACACAACCGCCTCACAAGGAAGAAACAAAGGATGCACGTTAGGCTAGGGTGAGTGAGTGGTAGGTTGCTTCGTCGGGTGAGTGAGTGAGTGAGTGAGTGGTAGGCTGCTTGGTCGGGTGAGTGAGTGAGTGGATGGGTGAATGGCGAGTGAGTAGATGAGTGAGTGGTTGAGTGAGTAAGTGAGCGCCCGAGGGATCGAATGGATGTATAATCAATGGTCCAGCTACTACTCAACATTTGATAAGGATATTCTATGTGTCCAGATTGGGATAAATCTGACTGTATGCTTGAAGATGTTGGCGTACGATAGAGATTCCGGCTGGTCCGGACACATGTTAAGCTTCATTTCAAGTAATATTAAACAAAATAACATGGGAACATGTGTACGAAGTTTTGGAAGATTTCCAGACTATCTCAATAGGTATTGCATAGTTTAAACAGAGGATGTTTGTGTTGAGACACTGAGTGGAATAAGTTAATCTGTGTTCACGCACACACGCACGCACGCACGCACACACACACACACCTTAACACTCAGAAAATATCCCTGTCAAAGGTTGAGTAGTGGTCCGGGTCAAGCTGACACCCTTTGCTGTTACGGTGTCAACCAATTCACACATACAACCATCCGATCCGCATTAGTTTGCTCTTACAGTGAGTGAGTGAGTGAGTGAGTTTGGTTTAACGCCGCTTTTAACATTATTCCAGTTATATCACGGCGTGTCAGCTTAATGTGGAAGGAAAGCCCGAAGTGATGCAGGTCTCGGACGTTTACCACTTCGGTGAAACCCACGAGCACGGGTATGGTGCTGACAAACCTAGAAACATAATCAGGGCGAACCGGGATTCGAACCCACGATCATAGGTTTCTGGCGTGCCCAAGGGACGCAACTCTGCACAGCGAATCGCGGCGCCTTAGACGACTGGGCCACCCGTGCCCCCGTTTGCTCTTACAACAGCCATTGGGAAGGAGCATCTATTGTGCCCTATATCAAGACTAAATTAGACACAGAACACATGTTTACCTCGGAGAACCTAGCGATTGAGTAAAACCAAACCGCGAACGCCATAACCTGACCAATCTCCACAAGGGCCCCAATGGCTTCGTGCAGGACTGCGATCAGTGAGTGGTTTGGGTTTAACTCCGTTTTAAACAATAATTATCAGCTATTAGTAAACGCAGGTCGCCGACATTGACCTTGCCTTGCTTCAAGGCTGTAATGAATGATAAATCCATGGGTGTAGAGTAATTCTATCCTTATAACAGGCAAGTCTACATAAGCGGACAGTACATCTAAGGACGCCAGTCTGTAAAAGGGACAACTTGAGTAATTTCATTATTTACATATTCCAGAAATTATGATTTATATGTTAATAATTATTGCATTAGAGACTTTTGCAAGTCTAACTTGACCCCATTGGTGAAATTCGCGTGAAGGGTTTTGTGTAGACACAACTTCAAAGATAATTATGAAGCGAATTTGGGATTCGAACCCCTGATAATCAGACCCTGGACGCAACCCTTCACGGCTAATCGCGACGCCTTAGAGTCAGACAACTGGGCCATCCATGCCCCAAAGAATTTAAAGCCGCTACCTTCTATACAGCCCTGATGACGATACAGTCAAACGCAAGACAATCAAGTTCCTCCTAATTCCGTCGCTCATACGTCAAGAGGTGATATAAGTCCGTCGACTTTCATCCTGTATACAGCGAATATTATCATTATTGGTCTCGGTAATTACTGGGGTAATATCGCATATTAAACCCACGAGGCAGGGCATAAAGCACGAGCTTCACGAGCAAACGCACCTGTCACGTGGAACATCAAAAAGCTCCGGTGCCCGTGAGCTGTGGCGAGAAGGAAAAGAGATCCATATAGATGTCGATCTGAACTCTAAGTACCACAGTGAGATAAAGGGTCTGTCGCCATGTACGCGGATATCTGCATATAGTCTATACATACACACATACCTACATAAATACTCCGTGTTATCGAGAGTAGTAAATAAATCGTATTATGTTCGGCCAGTGAGTGCAGGCTGGTATTCAGAGGGATGTGATGGTGTCAGTATTTTTGGTGCAGTCGAGATATGAATGGATGTCGTCGGTTTGGCAGCCTGGAGATAAGACCTACACCTTGAATATATGCGCGTTAACAATATGCCTTACAAGGGTATCACGGAGTTTAAATTGGCTCCCAAAATGAAAACATCACAGATGTCAATGTATCCTCCTTTCTGTAGGGTGGGCGATGCTGTATTGAAGGACGTGTTGGATATACAGTCAAGTCCCGTTAATCCGACATGGTTGGGTTGAACGTGATTCTGTCGGATTAACGAAATTAAGTAGTATCAACGTTTGTGATCGAAAATCGGACAACTACATGATAGATAACGACACAAACACGTAATAAAAAAATGAAAATGTAATATTCATTTTGTTATGTTACATGTAGATGTATAGATATAGGCTGATGTTTTACTTTGAATTTAAATAGAAATCATCAAATTAAGTTTGATTTTTTTTCAAACATTCAGTCAACAATAGTCTCCCGCATAATGGACAAAGCAAATCGAAACAATCATCGTTGAAATACATGGATGATTAAAAGATGCGAAATCCTTAGCTCCAAATTTGTTTCTCCATTTTCATTCAAGTTGCATAATTGCTCAGAACATTGAATCGTTTTATTAGTCATAACATACACCAGCTACCTCTGTCCAAAGAACAGATCGTTAACGCGTGCGTTCTTCCAAGTGTTATGGGGCGGTTTAACAGAACTAAAATTAACTTATTAGTTTAATCACCCATGGATGGATAACAGTTTTGTTTATGAGAAACGAGAAATGCTGTGATATGTAGAATGCAAGTTTAACTCCGCACACACAAATATTTCAGCTACATGACAGCGGTCCAGCGGTCTTTAAATATTCAAGTCTGGAACGGCAATCCAGTGATTGACATCATGGTCATCGATCAACGCAACAGGGATACGATGACATGCATCAACCAAGTCACCCAACCTGACCACCCGATCCAACGAACGCTTTGTAGAACGGGCCCTGGGTGCCGTTGTACAAAACAACCTTAGCGCTACGACCGTCGTAAGTCTATGTTAAGGTATGGGAGTTACAATCACCTCAGCGCTAAGATCGCTTTGTAGAACGGGCCCTGGTACAGATTCCGGATAGCATCTTCATCAATTGTGTCTGTAATACTTCTGACTGATTGCAAGATTTGCAACTAATACAAAACCGCAAAACATGTAAAGCATCTGCGACAACCAAATGCTATCTTTTAATACTGATAATCCTTGTACTGCTGCGCAAACCGATCCCGTTGGTCGCCTCTTACAAGCATGGCTTGCTGAAGATCAATTCCAACTCTAATCTTCACGGGTCAGAATGCAAGGCTAACAACGTCACAGAGTCGTCCACTTGACATGTTTGTTTGTTTGTTTGTTGTTTAACGCCGCACACAACAAGATTCCAGCAAAATGACGGCGGTCTGTAAATAATCGAGTCTGGACCTGCCAATCCAGTGATTCACATCATGAGTACCGATCTATGCAATTGGGATACGATGACATAAATCAACCAAATCAACGAGCCTGACCACCCAATTCCGGTTGTCGCCTTTTACAAGCAAAGCCTTTCAGGGCAAGCTTGGGTTGCTTGCTTGCTTGCTTGCGTGCGCACGTGAGTGAGTGAGTGAGTGAGTTTTTACGCCGCTTTTAGCAATATTCCAGCAATACCACGGCGGGGGACACCAGAAATGGGCTTCACACGTTGTACCCATTTAGGGAATCGAACCCGGGTCTTCGGCGTGACGAGCGAACGCTTTCACAACTATGCTACCCGACAGCCCCTCCAGTATAAGAAATGTTATGTTTATGCGGTTGCGATTTCTATAACGGACGAACATTATAGCACGACTGCTTAATATATTTCTTAATCGTTTGCTTAACGTGACACTATAACATTGGCGAGAAATCGTTCTATCAAATAATGGTTGCTTAAAGCGAATATATTGAGTCTCTGCATTAACCATTTTCAAAGATGTTAAGTATTAAAGATATTATTAAATTTGTATGTTCTATTTTTGTCTGAATACGTCGCAAAATGTAATAAAAAGAGAAACTAAGTAAGTATCTGACACATCAATGTACGTTTTGCTAACTTTGTCATATCTAATAATATCAACGACGTAATTCATTCAATTTGCCCACAACGCAGATTGTAACACCTTTTGAGAAGGGCGGTTGCGTTCAGCGGTAGAGTGCCCGCCTTGAACTTCTCGGTCCAACCTGAGCATTGAATGTGGTAGCGATTTCATCGGTATGGGTGTGTGAAGGTTTATCAATGCAACAAAACAAACACACTGTTTGTAGGAAAACACGAACAGACATTCAAACTGTGATACACGCAAACAAAATCCACACATTTAAGAATCAATTAACGTAGGCATATATTGATTGTAGGAGCTACCGAATTATTGTCTGTGTGGAGATTTGTAACTTGACCATGTTATAAGTGTGGAGAACTCTTCGGATGACTACTGACCACAGAATGCGTTTTCTTTTTGTCTAAAACATAAAAATGAAACTTTATCAACCAGCCCCGAAATATCACTGCCATCAACGTACAGCCGCAGCTCTTCGCCAGAATGTCAAGGAGGATTCTATATGAAACAAAGGATGTTCCACAGAGAAGTTAAATACTTAAATACTTTTTTACGCAGAATACATTATACCAAGCAGAGACAGTATCTCAAGATATACTGTCCATGATCTATGGTGTAAGGTTCGTGGCGACTCGGGGCTGTTTCACGGAGAGTTAAGCCCAATATGATACAATGACATTGTATGTGTAAATCATTCACGGGACACATGATAATAGAATTGTCAAGAGTTGATTAATGGACATAACTAGCTAATTCAGGTATGTGGTATTCGCGTTGTCGCGACTTGTGCAAGGGGTGTTCTGTGGTCCCGGAGTGGTGCCTAGCAGTGCTGGTGTGTTCCTGTGGAGTGTTGAAGTCCCTGTTCAGTGAAACAGGGTCTCCCCACCTGCCTCAATTGACTCTCTCTCTCACTGGCTCACTGCGGGCAGAGAGCAGGGATAATGTTGGCCAACTATCCAGGTCACGCAAGCTGAAGGGCTGACTGACAGACAGCTTTTCTGCTACCTCCATTCAGGTGTGTGCTGGGCCGCGCTGAGCGCTCGCCCTCTTCTCTCGGGTCTCAGGGACGTTCTGTACCTTTCTCTCAACCTGCAGTCCCCTTACCCCCCTCGGCAGCACAGCCTGGGTCGTGAGGCAGCCAGTACCCGGATGACTTGTAGATTTCACACCGGAAATGAACTCCTTACCACACGAGATCGAGCGAGCCCGCTACTCGGCCGACATACGGAGTTTGGCGAGTGTTTGTTTTCAAGATAAGCGCTGTAGTGCAGCGGTTACTCGTGATGTCGCACCGTTGTAAAATGCTCATTTCTCTAAGTCGCCGACTATCGGAACATAGGGAGGCCAACTGACACAGGGAGAAGACGTGGAATTACTAACTCAATGTGGGAGTGAGCTAGGCATGCGACGTCAGGCCTACGGGATCGGTGTCGGGACGTCTAGCAGACTCCTGCTGTGTCTGATTGTGGTGGTCACTCTCTTGTGCACCCCGGGACCCACTAGGGCCATCAACTGTAGGATATGTCACCCAGACCTGTGCCCGCCCGTCCCTCGGGACCAGTGCCACGCGGGGGTCGTTACTGATATTTGCGGGTGCTGCCAGGAGTGTGCTCGGGCCCTCAACGAAACTTGTGGGGGCAAGTATGGTATTTTCGGCAAATGTGGCCCCGGACTAAAGTGTTTTATATCCCCCGCTGTGGGCCAGGCTATATCAGGACAGGAGGATGGTATTTGTAGAGGTAGGTGATACGACGGTATACATACCTAACAGTATATTACCCAACAGGCCATTGCACTGTATAACATAATGTAAAACTTTTCTACACTTGTTGCGTGAGTTGGCCTGTATTGGCAGAGAATCAATACAACTACACCTACAATAAAGTTTGAATTGCCGTGTTCTGTTGAGGCGACAGCTTATGTAATGCAATACTCGGGTGACATACAGACAGGTCCGTCCACATTGCTTGGAATGTTTGACCCACAGCTGTCGCCACCAATAACCCTGTTTGTCAATTTGGGTCTATCCATATGAAATAGTTTGCATATTTCATCAACGACCCTAATTCTGTTCGATTTCATTGACTTGTTGTGAGTGTTCAGCATTTATACGGCATTGATAAGCACGGTAAACAGGTCCTGTAGCGTGTTTCAATGAGGGGTATATCTGTGTTGATAGCGTCGGCACGATACACTGCAACCTCCCACACAGCGATCTATACAAGACGGTGTTATAAGGCGAGCACGATCTAGTGCGAAGACAAAGATATTCGATGTCGTATTTATCACAGTCCACACCTGAGGTGTGCATAGCACCTGGTCAGGCTAAAACATCGTCTCGCTTATATACAGTCAGATGTAAACAATAATAAACACACGGGGGTCGAGGATGGGGGGTGGCAACAAAAATAAACGGAGATGGGGTAGTGTTTAGCGGTCTGGTGTTGCATTAGGGGATGGTTGGTCACCTGAACGGTAGACCCCTTGCATATCAAACACGAATATGAGAGAAAACGGTGGAGATATGCAACTGAAAGGGTATGCAAGTAGTATGGCGCTTTGAACGTACATGATCTGGTGGCTCGACGCTGCTGTTTAGTTAGATATTGTCGGATTAGGTCTCGTGGGATGGTGAGAAACGAGGGAGGGGTTTCTTCGTTATTTGAAGGGAGGCATGGGGAAAAACCGACGTCGTATGTTCGCCACAAGGGTAGACCTCAACAGTGGCATGCCTTGGCGCATGGCCAGGTTCTTACGCGCGATGTCATTCAAACGTTTGGTGGAGAGCCATGCAGTTTTTTTTAAATAAACGTAGTGTTGTAGACGCAAGGTTGATGCAGCCGGTTGACTTGACTTGACTCTTTTAATTTCCGACCTGCCACTGTCGATGTGATGGTCACTGATGCGAGGAAAGGAGACATGACAGGACATTTCGTCTCGTCGTGTCAAAAACATCTCGGAAATTGATAATATGAAGGCATACGCTTGCCATCTGCCTCAGGAATCTCGACAGTGTGCGAGTAATTTAGCAAAGACAAAGGTGTTCCCATTGAATCTAACCAGGTGTGTCGAGCTTCCGTAGTGAATTTCCTGTGAAGATCGTTATTTATTTATTAGCCAGGCGATGTCTGATTGCCAGTGTGTGCATGTGGACTTGTTGCAAACAAGTGATCTGATATAGTCAACGGCGTCATTAATTTATCATAGGGCAGGAAAATTTGAAACCGACTCATAATATAACGGTCAGGGATCGTATATCTCAATTGTCTTGTTACTATGCGTGGAATGTGAAATAATTCAAATAGTTTCATATTTATGTTACATCACGTTTTGAATATCAGCACACGGAATGTCAGCGACGCTTTAATGTTGGATCTGCCCTTTGTGACATTTATTACTTGAATATGTAAATTTTAGTTCATAGTTTAAAAAAATGTTAGATTAAAGGAACATAAAGTTCGAGTTAACCCAGACGTTAGCCAAATATTAAAGGGCCGTAAACAAGGACGTCAAACCATTTTCAAAGGATGTTCTTGTACGAATGTCGTCATTAAGATTATTGATATTCGAAGGGAACGTTGACATCTACATAAGTGTCCATGAAATGCACGCGTGAAGCGGTTGCGCGAGAGTGAGTTTTCAGCGTGAGGGGGGAGAGTAGGAAGCGAGCGACCCACAGATGGAGGGATGGGGGTGGGGGAAGATTTGCATGGGATACCACCCAGGGACGGTCGGTTTTCTTATTGTCTTGAGTCGACAATGTCTTCATTTAGCGATTAGGGCACAATGAGGCCATCTTCTGGTGATTGATCACAAGTCTGGTGTGTTTGCTTCACCACGTATTACAGCAGAACTCGCCAGCCGTGGGGAGATCACAAGGCGGTTTCCTATTCTAACAGTGCCTTGTTAGGGCTTTTGTCGCGTCCCTGCTCAGCAAGACTCCCTCGACCGTGATTTAGTTCGTTTGTTCTTGGTTCCCTCATTTGAATATTATCATTACCATTTGCGACAGATAGAGACATTAGAAACTACAAACTCCGTTCATGGACAGTCCGATCACCGTTTCTCGTTATCTGGCGATTAACGGAGGACCATCAATCAAGGAGCCAGTCAACGTAAATTTGTCGCGTCTGTGATTTTTTTTTACATTCTTGCCTTGTGGGTGCTGATTGACATTTGGCTATTCACAATAGTAAATACGATAGCAGCAGCGAGACATTAAGAAACACTCTTATGGAATATTTCAGAAGTTCGGCATGCCTGTTATGCAATCGCCCAATGTGAGGTCGTGTTTCGCCTGTGTGTTTTACGGCCTCTCTACATGGATATGGCTTATATCACGCATCAACTCACAAAGTGTCCGTGTTTTTGCAATTTTACGGAGCCCAGACCATATATAGTAGTTTTAATGTATCCTTAAACGAACTGGCGGTACAGCTCACACACAATAAATGTCATGTCTATAAAACATATTTTGTTAGCATTATGCTGATTGATAAATAAATACGCGTGGTTTTCAAATGGAAATGACATGTTTGTAGTGAAGCAATTCCAACCTTTTTCGTATTGAAATGGCACTTTTCTTCTTTTATCCGTTTGACATGAATGAGGCGGCTGTGACACATCCAGGGATCGCTAAAATCCTAGCCCCTTTAAGGCCAGCTGGAGGCTTGGAACATCCCTGATTTGCCCGCGTCCTATCGGTTCAAACCGATTAAAAACTTTCTGATATGATATTGCGTAGTCTCTTGGCTTGAAACGGTAGAAAAAGGCTTGATATGGACAGAAAAGTACTAAGCTTTTTTGACACAAAGGGTTCGACTCTGTCTGCTATCTGTCATTATGTCGTTAATGTGTCACAGAGTTCCGTATGCTATCCTATCAGTAATACACACACAAGGCTTGATTGACAGTTCCAGCAATAGACTCGTTTCAGGGGAGTTTATTGCAGTTTGCGTACTTGGTTTTCAAGACGCGTGTGTAGGAATATAGTATATGATAGTTTTATGTTTCTTGGTAATAAATGCGTTTTCTTTGACATAAACTACCCCCTTTTAATTGTAGTTTAATATTTTTTTCTCATTTATGTCAATGGCTGATGTTGCTGAGAGACCTGTTATTATTGTTATCACACTGTAAAGGTGTCAATTTTCTACAGGAATTGGTTGCGAAATTCAGCAACCTCCACAGTATAGTATTGAATGCATGTTGACACAGAAATGTTCAAACATTCGGATACTATGATTTGTTTGTTTGGGAAGATGGAATACTATGAGATATGGTTTATTAAAGTAATCAGACGCCAAGGTGAACTATTGAATGTTTTTCACCCTCTGAGCACATTATTGAGTAGATGTTTGAGACGAATGTACTGACAGAAATTCGTTGGATATTTTGATGAAGCTTTAGGACGAGTTAGGGGCTGGTATGTGCTGTTTGTACCATCTCTTTCAGTCATTCTGTTAGCTCATTCTTATTTTTCAAAGAGCTGATACACCCGGTGAGATGGGCTTGTTTTCTCTATCAAGTGGTATTTTCTATTCAATCATTTTCAATAGCATCTTCTTTCAGAGCAAAAGTAAACTTATGTACATAAAAATGTGGTGAACATATGTGTTGGCGGGACCTGTTTGTGGAGGCATTCAGTGAAAATTGATGTATTAGTGTGACATTGTTATCTGATGCTTTACACAGGTGTGTATGTTGTGAAATCAGCTGTGTCTGGTATCTTCACCTGCTAATTACAACAGGTGTAAACACAGGTAGCTACTTGTGCACCCTGGGTAGCAGTGGAGGTTGATGGGGAGGTGACTGGGTTAGAATTGTGCAGATATTTGCTTAGCTTCTGAACAGCCTCTGTCTGTCAGGACCTCCTTCAAGCAAGACCTACTTGATGGATTTCATGTGATGATGGATTGGGTAATATCATCATCAAAATTGGCTTTAAGGATAAACTGTGGTATGTGCAGTATTTCACTTTGCCCCTTTTCCGAATTGAATCCTTATTACCTCATTGTGGGTCGGCTGGTGGTTGAAGGCTCTTGGGGGACCACTGGGAACTGGTGATCAAATATTTAAGTTTGAGAGAGCTCTGGTTTGGATGGGAACTTGGTGATTTATGTGAGAAATACATTCAGGAGAGAGGGGAAAGCTGTTTGCCTGTGCTGTAGATGTCTGAAGAGGGACGTAACTAGTCAATAAACCTGCAGGTGGTACCTAACAGCCACAACACATGGCGATGATCCTACCTAAATTGTGATGTTTTTGTGTTGGTGTTGTAGACTTTCTTGGTGTTGGTGTCATACACTGCCTTAGTGTTGGTGTCATACACTGCCTTAGTGTTGGTGTCATGGGTGCTGGTGTCATACACTGCCTTAGTGTTGGTGTCATACACTGCCTTAGTTTTGGTGTCATACACTGCCTTAGTGTTGGTGTCATACACTGCCTTAGTGCTGGTGTCATACACTGCCTTAGTGTTGGTGTCATACACTGCCTTAGTGTTGGTGTCATACACTGCCTTAGTGTTGGTGTCATACACGGCCTTCGTGCTGGTGTCATACACTGCCTTCGTGCTGGTGTCATACACTGCCTTAGTGTTGGTGTCATACACTGCCTTAGTGTTGGTGTCATACACTGCCTTAGTGTTGGTGTCATGGGTGCTGGTGTCATACACTGCCTTAGTGTTGGTGTCATACACTGCCATAGTGTTGGTGTCATACACTGCCTTAGTGTTGGTGTCATACACGGCCTTCGTGCTGGTGTCATACACTGCCTTAGTGTTGGTGTCATACACGGCCTTCGTGCTGGTGTCATACACTGCCTTAGTGTTGGTGTCATACACGGCCTTCGTGCTGGTGTCATACACTGCCTTAGTGTTGGTGTCATGGGTGCTGGTGTCATACACTGCCTTAGTGTTGGTGTCATACACTGCCATAGTGTTGGTGTCATACACTGCCATAGTGTTGGTGTCATACACTGCATTAGTATTGGTGTCATGAGTGCCGGTGTCATACACTGCCTTAGTGTTGGTGTCATACACGGCCTTCGTGCTGGTGTCATACACTGCCTTAGTGTTGGTGTCATGGGTGCTGGTGTCATACACTGCCTTAGTGTTGGTGTCATACACTGCCATAGTGTTGGTGTCATACACTGCCTTAGTGTTGGTGTCATACACGGCCTTCGTGCTGGTGTCATACACTGCCTTAGTGTTGGTGTCATACACGGCCTTCGTGCTGGTGTCATACACTGCCTTAGTGTTGGTGTCATACACGGCCTTCGTGCTGGTGTCATACACTGCCTTAGTGTTGGTGTCATGGGTGCTGGTGTCATACACTGCCTTAGTGTTGGTGTCATACACTGCCATAGTGTTGGTGTCATACACTGCCATAGTGTTGGTGTCATACACTGCATTAGTATTGGTGTCATGAGTGCCGGTGTCATACACTGCCTTAGTTTTAGAATCATACACTGCCTTAGTGTTGGTGTCATACACTGCCTTAGTGTTGGCGTCATACACTGCCTTAGTGTTGCTGTCATGAGTGCTGGTGTCATACACTGCCTTAGTGTTGGTGTCATGAGTGTTGCTGTCATACACTGCCTTAGTGTTGCTGTCATACACTGCCTTAGTGTTGGTGTCATGCACTACCTTAGTGCTGGTGTAATGAGTGCTGGTGTCATACACTGCCTTAGTGTTGCTGTCATACACTACCTTAGTGCTGGTGTCATACACTGCCTTAGTGTTGCTGTCATACACTGACTTAGTGTTGGTGTCATGAGTGCTGGTGTCATACACTGCCTTAGTGCTGGTGTCATACACTGACTTAGTGTTGGTGTCATGAGTGCTGGTGTCATACACTGCCTTAGTGTTGCTGCCATACACTGCCTTAGTGCTGCTGCCATACACTACCTTAGTGCTGGTGTCATACACTGACTTAGTGTTGGTGTCATGAGTGCTGGTGTCATACACTGCCTTAGTGTTGCTGTCATACACTGCCTTAGTGATGGTGTCATACACTACCTTAGTGTTGGTGGCATATGATGCCTTAGTTTTAGAATCATACACTGCCTTAGTGTTGGTGTCATACACTGCCTTAGTGCTGGTGTCATACACTGCCTTAGTGTTGGTGTCATATACTATTGTGTGAGAGCCATTATTGGTCTTGTGTTGATGTACAATTTTAGTAGTGTTTACACTGATGTGACATCAGGACAAGAAGATGTAAGGTGTGTGACAAGTAGTAGTAGTATTATTGGTCATCATGAGTGAGTGAGAGCTGCAGCGTGTTCAGACAGACTGGAGAGGTCATATGGAGTATCTGCTGAGGCAAACAGCCTGAGACATGAGGAAGTCACTTGCGGTCTTATTGCTCCGGCTTCAAAGACTGTAACGAGCTCCCAGGTAAACAATGCAAACTGCAAATACAGGTAAAACCAGGTCAGGTGGACATTTGGATCACTGAGGGGAGATGAAAGATATAGCAGAACAACGGGCTATTGGATGGGAGACCTACTTCCACATATTACTTGCTTATACATTAGGACTTACACAATAGTGCTTACACTGTAGGGCTTACTCCATAAGACTTTCACACAAGAGATTACACTGTAGAGCTTACTCCCTAAGACTTTTACATAAGCCATTACACTGTAGAGCTTACTCCATAAGACTTTCCATCTTCCCGAGGCAAGAGAGTTAACTGACTTTAAAAGTCCAGTTTCCACCCTTGCCGAACTAGGCTGGAATTCTTGGGCTCGATCGTAGCGCCACCAGTGGTTATCATGAGTTATGTCCCTTCTGAGCCTCTCCTATGGACCAATCCGATTCCATCACTTGCATTTGTTTCAAACAAAATGGCAGCGCCCAGTCAAGACGATCTGATCGATAATCAAGATCTATATTGTGATAAAATGGGTCTTACATCGCGAAGAGCATCAAATCACGTGAGCACCTTGATAAAAATAATGAAAAGGTTTGGAAAATATCAGTTGACAACGAGTTGGTGGTGCACATGCTTTGCAAATCCTGCAAACCCTGCAAACCGAAATCTCCACGACAGTTTACAAACCGGATTTCGATTTCGTTGCGAGATTTTGATTGGACTATCCATAGACTCGTTAGTCCAGCCAAGATGTACCTCCATAATACCAGCCAATTTCAGCAAGGGTGGAAACTGGACTTTTATAGTCAGTTAACTCTCTTGCCTCGGGAAGATGAAGACTTTCACATAAGATATTACACTGTAGAGCTTACTCCATAAGACTTCCACATAAGAAATTACACTGTAGAGCTTACTCCATAAGAGTCACGCAAGTGCTTACAACTGAGGGTAGGGCCAGATTGATGAGGGTGGAGCAGATTGATCAGGGTAGAAGTAATCAACGTGGACTGAAAGCAAGTGAGTTTGTTTATTGCTAAAAACTGCATCACAAAATGACAACCGCCATCGGAAGAGTCACGCCACGAAGGTAGACAAAGCGGTGTTGAGTACACCTGTCCTGATGGTGCTGTGCACTGTATCTTCAGGTGCACGCCTGTGATGGAGGCGTTTGTGTCCGGTTTTCACTGCATGATTGATCGTCTGTACATGAGGCATATAGGTTATTGTTTGGGGTTTGTTATTTAGGATTCATATTCTTAATGCTGGAGAAATGTGAAAATAGTATGTACATGTTGTTGTGAAACTATCATGAGGTTAAACAAAAGTCCTGCATCAAAGATACACAGCTTTCAAGTCCATATTTTTATTGCTCGAGCTAAAGAAATAACTGTGACACATTGTTATTTTCATTTAGGGGCATCGGTACATCATTCCACGTTTGCATTGCAGTTTTAGCTTTCCAGTGAAGATGGTTGTGAAGATGCTACTGAAACTAGCATTTAGGGGCATCAACACATCATTCCACGTTTGCACTGCAGTTTTAGCTTTCCAGTGAAGATGGTTGTGAAGATGCTACTGAAACTAGCATTTAGGGGCATCAACACATCATTCCACGTTTGCACTGCAGTTTTAGCTTTCCAGTGAAGATGGTTGTGAAGATGCTACTGAAACTAAATCGGGTTTTTTCATGCATGACTGGATGCCCTCACATAGACACGCCCAAACACTGGCATTGTGCGTCCGTCCGTGATCTCTCTGTCCATCTAAGATCCGACACTGAGATACCTTGCCACGAATTCTCAAATGCCTATTAATATTTTAGTCTGACTGATAGTAATCCTTGCCCCTATCAGATCTATCTTCGGATGTTTTTTCATCTGTAAACACTAAAGTATTAAGGCTATTAAAAGATAATGGTGTCTGTTTATATAGTGTGTTTATCAAGATTAGGTAAAGAGTGACAACCTTGGACCGTCTTTTGATACAGGATAATGATGCTGAGCTGGAGGTGGGATGAAATGGTGTTTAATGTTGCGTTCACAATTATTGTGGGTGTGGATGTGGATGTGGATGTGGATGTGGGTGTGGATGTGGATGTGGATGTGGATGTGGATGCACCGGCCCTTGTGTCCTTGCTTAAATAGTTCTAGATCAGTTAATATCACGAGTGTCAGAAATGCACTATCCTGTTATATGTGTATGTGTGGGTATTAGTCCCGACTAATGCAGGTTTTATAGTACTAGGTAACTGAGGTACCCCACTCAGACTTGTATGCTGACTCCGCCAACCAGTCCTTGGTTATCACCTTCATGCCGAGTGCCAGCCTTGTGGTATGACCGAGCCAGTATTCAAACCAGCCACCTTACACTCTCTTTGCAGACACCCTATCCACTAGACCACAGGGCGGTAGGGTAGCCTAGTGGTTAAAGCGTTCGCTCGTCACGCCAAAGACCTGGGTTCAATTCCCATTTCTAGTGTCCCTCGCCGTGATATTGCTGGAATATTGCCCAAAATGGCGTAAAACCATACTCACTCATTCACTAGATCACAGAGATGACAGGACCCTTTGTACAAAGCAGTTATTGCTTTAAGACTGTTTTCTCTTATACTCCAACCAACAAAGACACTAACAATAAGGCAGCAACCATTTGCTTGAAGTGGGAGGGGGGGAGGGGGGTTTCGTCCCAGGGATTTTGGTTTGAAATATTCTTTTGTAATGATCAGGAGCTTGATTTTTTTTCTAAAACAAAAGCGTGTGCTCAATTATTTCTCTTCTTTTTAATGATTTAAATTAACAAACTATGTCTGTGATCACTTTAATGCAGTCTGCCAGAAAAAGGACCATTATATTTTTCCCTATAATGCAAGGAATATGTTATGAAAATTCAGTAAAACCGGGTCTTGGATTATTATTTTTGAACAGATCCCTCAAACCACCACCCCCTATAAATGAAATGGTTACTCCCCAATTGTAGCACTAAGATTTCTTTGTGTGAGCCTTCATTCATTTGGTTAGTGAGATATTTGAGTTATGCCCTCCGTGCCTACAGGAGTCTATAAGGGCCTACTGGTGCTTGAAAGCCAGGCACCAATGGCTGTTGCTATCATCCCTGTGGCTAGTGGTATCCTAGCTGTGATACTTGAATCTTAACTGTAAGGGTCTACGTGTAAACACAATTAAGACATTAAATGCTCAACTGACCATTCTCAAAACAGCCTTTATCGGGAGATCTTGGCGATCTGGGAACAAGAAGATATAGATGATGAATCTCATATTTATTGTTTTCTCTTTCATGTGGAAAATCCATCGGTTAATTCGGTTCCACTGACCATATTGAAGGGAGTATGGTGTAGTTGTTGTCCCGGATTACTCACGACCTACTCCTGTTGTGTTGAGCAATGTCTTGTGAGGTCTTGTAACTCATGAATATCAATGTGTGGTATTACGGCATTAGTCGTAGTAGTGTCGGGTGATTGAACAATGACATGCGCTTGACCTGGCCAGCCCTGTCATATATGGGTGTAGTACACGACGGTGCACTACTAACAACAAGCCGGCTAGTGTGTGGGCCGTTCACACTTCAGGCAGCAGTTATACTTATTTCTTGTCAATAGAGGAGCCTGTCATCACAGCTTAGCCCTTACACATGAGGCCATGGTCTCAGAGAGGTGGGACCAGCTTTCAAATGAGCCCATGGTAATAATGATTTATTGTCAGACGTGGGCTCTTTCTCACAGGGGTGGTCGGGTAGCCTAGTGGTTAAAGCGTTCGCTCGTCACGCCGAAGACCCAGGTTCGATTCCCGACATGGGTGCAATGTGTGAAGCCAATTCCTGGTGTCCCCCGCCGTTATATTGCTGGAATATTGCTAAAAGCGGTGTAAAACCAATCTCACTCACTCACTCTTTCTCACATCAGGCCATGTTTATAACTTTATTTTGTCAGATATGTGGCCCATCTTTCAAAGGAGCCCATGGTTACAACAATTTCTCGTCAGACATGGGCTCTTTCTCAAACTAGGCCATGTTAATAACTATTTTGTCAGATATGTGGCCAGCTTTCAGATTTAGCCCCGTGTAACAATTTCTTGTAAGGCATGTGGGGTCAGTGCTTCTCCAACAACATGAATTGATGCTCTTGCTGTCCACCTCTTGTGTGTCCTTTCCCAGAACCAAGTAGGTACATGTCACCATGACTCAGTTGGAATAGAGCTGGGGCGTAAAACAACATTCACTTACAAAGTGATGTGTGTAGTCACTTTGACTTACTGTGAATAATGTTTACACTTTGTAACCTCATATTAATGCCAATTTTATTATGTGTAATATAATGTTTAGAAACTAGAAATTAAATCATTTTTGAATTAAAAATAAAACAAATAGGTAATTAATTTGTGGTTATTTTTTCAAATATTCAAAGACTTTTTTATGTCAAGAAAAAGTATGGGCACATGCACAGATGATGTGCAACAGAGTCCTCAGTGAGTTTAAGTTTGATAGTTGTTTCATCTCCAAGTATCGGTACTGTCAGAGGGTGTATTTAAGAAATAAACGATAAGTAGGAGTTGTTTATCGTACAATAAAACACTGCAGGGAGAATAAACCATGAGGGGCGCAGCAATATCAACATTTCGTACAGCCTTTTTGAGGATGTCAATAAATTGTTCAGGCTTTAAAAACATTTACCCATATTTAAAATAATGATAATTGTATTCTGACAATTGTCACGTCGATTATCTGAACCCTTTTCTCCCAATACCGTTCATCATACCTCTCTTACATTTGGATGTGATCGTTCGGCCATTGTTTTCATCTGTGCTGTCCAGCTGCATCTGTTGGGTACTCACTTAAAAATTCCCTTTAAAAAATAACGTCAAATTTACGAAGTCATCAAGTTGTGAGCACATGTTCAATTCTCCAGAAATGACGGCCTGATTGAATTCATGTTTCGTTCTTCATTGTTCTATTTTGATTCATCCCGTAGCTATCTTATGTATACACATAGAGCCACAGCTATCCCCAGTGTTGGGCCTCACAGCCTAGTTAGGATATATAGGTGATTTCATTGTTGGAGATTTCTGCTGCTAAGAAATGTGGAAGTCATGCCAGACTATTTTAATGGATGAGTGTTTTGTGTGAATGATGAATTCTTGGCTCCTTCTTGTGACGGTTAACGGTCTTTGGTGTTTATTACCTTTTTGTGTGTATGTCCTGAACATGTTTGATGGACATACCACTGATGGATGAGTCCACATTTGTTGGGTTGGCAGAGGGACAACTGGCCCCACACTGTCACACTGCCTCGTGTTAACAACTTGTCA
Source organism: Haliotis rufescens (assembly GCF_023055435.1). NCBI lineage: Eukaryota > Metazoa > Mollusca > Gastropoda > Lepetellida > Haliotidae > Haliotis > Haliotis rufescens. The sequence continues at coordinate 26,535,944 of NW_025964001.1, read as the reverse complement.
ACACTGTCACTCTGCCTCATGTTGACAACTTGTCAACACTCACACTGTCTGATGTTTACAACTTGACAACAGCATCACTCTGCCTCATGTTGACATCTTGACAACACTCACTGTCTCATGTCGACAACTTGACAACACTGTCACACTGCCTCATGTTGACAACTTGACAACACTGTCACACTGCCTCATGTTGACAACTTGACAACACTATCACACTACCTCATGTTGACAACTTGACAACACTGTCACACTGCCTGATGTTGACAACTTGACAACACTATCACACTGCCTCATGTTGACAACTTGACAACACTGTCACACTGCCTCATGTTGACAACTTGACAACACTGTCACACTGCCTCATGTTGACTACTTGACAACACTATCACACTGCCTCATGTTGACAACTTGACAACACTGTCACACTGCCTCATGTTGACAACACTGTCACATTGCCTCATGTTGACAACACTGTCACACTGCCTCATGTTGACAACTTGACAACACTGTCACACTGCCTCATGTTGACAACTTATCAACACTGTCACACTGCCTCATATTGACAACTTGACAACACTGTCACACTGCCTCATGTTGACAACTTATCAACACTGTCACACTGCCTCATATTGACAACTTGACAACACTGTCACACTGCCTCATATTAACAACTTGTCAACACCAGTGTAACGCTTCCTCTGTTAACAACTTGAAACCATCAATCTCCAGCTACTACATGTTGACAACTTGTAACCAACTTGTTGACAGCTGCTTTAGGGTGACAGGGGCGATCCTACTGTTGGCCTGTGAGCAGTTAACTCTCCTCAACCCTCGTCAGTAGATGATGAATGCCAAGTCCTGCTGTTACCCCAATAGTGGGGAATTGCCCCATCGGGCGCAGGGTCTATTTAATTTATTGAATCAAGGGTGTATTACAGCCAGTGTGCCAACAGGAGAGAACTGCCGACATAATGGCAGAGAATGGCAAGTATTCCTGGTATGTCTCCAGCTTTTCATTACCACCCCGTGAGGCCTGGCTGGGCTGTGAGGCGATGGGGTTGGGGATGGGATAGGGGGACCAGCGGCTGGATTCACCACCCTGTGAGGCCTGGCTGGGCTGTGAGGGGGTGGGGGTGGGATAGGGGGACCCGTGGCTGGATTCACCACCGTGAGGCCTGGCTGGGCTGTGAGGGGGTGGGGGTGGGATGGGGGGACCCGCGGCTGGATTCACCACCCCGTGAGGCCTGGCTGGGCTGTGAGGGGGTGGGATAGGGGGACCAGCGGCTGGATTCACCACCCTGTGAGGCCTGGCTGGGCTGTGAGGGGGTGGGGCTGTGAGGGGGTGGGGGTGGGATAGGGGGACTCGCGGCTGGATTCACCACCCTGTGAGGCCTAGCTGGGCTGTGTGCAAGACTCCCATTCTGCCAGAAATCTCTGTGTATATCACACCCACCTACTCCAATAATCCATGATGTTCAAGAAATGTGATACTGTCGCCGTGTTCACACACTTTTGACTTCTTCCGAGATAACTTTCCGTCTCTTTAGACCGAGAATGTACGCATCACGAGTGCTCTTTTCTCCCAAAACCATCAACCATTGTGACACAATTACAGTGTCAAGCACCCTACAGCACCAACTTTACATTTGCAATTAACACCTTGCCAGTAAATATTGACTGGCATAAGTGTCATTGTAAATCACTTTAGCACCTGACTTTTAATTTGAGGTTGTGGTTGGTGATAGCGGCCAGGTGAAGTGCACTGTATATTTAGACTGTGTTTGCTAGAGGGTACATTGCAATTGCTGGAACCGTGGCGTCATTGTCGTCGGTCTTTGGGTAGCTCTTGTCCTCGGGTTGACATAAAGGTAGAGGCATCAGATGTTAGCATTTTGCCCAGTCAGAATGTTGGCCCTTATTTTTACATCACAACAAAATGGCAGACTAAAATAATGTATCACCTAATACCTATCCAAATAAATTTGAAATTTTGTTCTTAGTATTATAACCTTACCAAAATTGTTGGCCTATTGTGATTGAAATATTACAATATGGCCTCTTGGCTTTAGAGGCTGATGTCATGAAGGGTCTACGAAAATATACCCTGGATGAAATCAGAATACACAAATGTACCCTAAGTGACTGACAACGATTTGTAAATAATCAAATCTGAACTAGACATTCCAGTGATTGATATCATGAGCATGTACCAGTCTTTACATTGCAGGGGCATGGGTGGCCCAGTCGTCGCGATTTGCTGTGCAGAGTTTCGTTCCTTGGGCACGCCAGAAACCTATGATTTGTGGGTTCGAATCCCGGTTTGCCCCATTATGTTTCTAGGTTTGTCAGCACCATACCCGTGGTGGTAAACGTCTGAGACCTGCATCACTTTGGGCTTTCCTCCCACATTAAGCTGACACGCTGTGATGTAACTGGAATAGTGTTAAAAGCAGCGTTAAACCCAACTCACTCACTCACTTTACATTGAAATGGTTTCACGCACCAGTCCCGGTTGCTCAATTTGGCCAGCTTGGGTACATTTCAGAAAGGTACCTAAGGGTAGCATAATGATAGAAGTCAGGCAAGGAACTGAACTTGTTACAAGAGAACACTTTAGCCACTGTGCTAGGCCTCTTCCCCAAACTTCAGTGGGGGTGGATGTATAATGGTAAAGACCGTCTCTAAATCAGGTAGCCTGCTTTGACTTTGTGACTTCAATTAGACTTCTTTGAACATCTGCATGTTCTATTCAACTGACTGAGTAGGGATTTACGCCACTTTTAGCGATATTCCAGCAATATTGTGGGGGCACCAGATCTGGGCTTCAAACATTGTACTCATGTAGGGAATCGAAATGAAGGCCTTCATCACAGGCAAATGCTTTAACCACTAGGCTACCCCACCGTCTCCAACTGGATGACCGACAAGCACCAAAAATAGGCTAACACCCTTGCCTCAACAAAATACAAATTTTCACACATCCATGCTACATCTTGATCACTGTGAAATGTTCTTCAATGTGAGAGCGGAGCTATTTTCACAGACAGACTGTTGGATGGCTGTCAAATGACTCTAGAGGAGCAGCATTCCAGCATCAACATAACTCCCCTCCTGCATCTCAGACTAATTACCATCCATTGACCTCAGCATCCGATCTACAAGTGAGATTAGTCTCATGCTAAACCCAGTGTGAACACCCGGGCTGTCCGATGTTTCTGACAACATAAAGATTTATTCATTCGCTCTCTAGCAATCCATGTAGTGTGAGGCTGTTCATGTCCCTGCAAGCAGAATACAAGAAACTTGACTCTTCAAGCCAAGAGGACTACCCGCTACTCCAGGCAATGAGACTAGTGAGTCTTATGTCACCTAGCTGGTGTGTATTGTTCACAAGAATAATGTACCTGGTGGTTGGTACCACATCTCTGGCCCTGGACCAGCAGCTGTTACACAACACCTCCAGCTGATCCTCCAGCTCCAGCTGTGGCCGGCTCCTCCTGGACTGACATCTGATCCTTCTGGTCGGGAACAAGCATCCCATCCCACATTGAGGAGGGAGGTGTGTTCAGCCCCCTGGTGGCTCCTCCGGTGTTTGGGGGCCACAATGGAGGTGATTGTGAAGATGATGATGATGCTGAGTTAAGGGAGACGCCCTACTGATGGTAATTTGGGTCTCTGTGGAAATTAATCAATTATCGAGAGCTCCAGCCCTTGAGGCTGGTTACATCAGTGTTCCTGTTGTAGAAGGTAGAGGGTAGGAAACTGACAGGGGAAAGGTGAAATTGTGATACAGTATACTGCTAAGAAGCTGGCGCTGGCTTCTGTGTGATCGTCATAATACAACTGTCGTAACTCATGGTTTTGCATAGACATACGACAATCGTAGTGCTACGAACTCTTTGTGAATCAGGGCCCTGGGCCCTTTCCACAAAGTGCTCTTAGCACTAGGGTGATCGTAAGTCCCATACTGTATCATAGGCTTATGATCAATGTTGCACTAAGATCTCTTCGTGGAACTGGGCCCCGGCCTTATTTTAAGAGGGAAATGATCAAAGATGTGTGATGGTCACATTCAGGAGGAAATTTTCAGCTTCTTTGTACATGGAAAAAATTGAACTATGCTCACACTGTCATCCATCATTGGTGATTAGTACAGGCTGACATCATATACGACCCGTGAAGATCCGGTTTAGAATAGGTCTTCAGCAAACCATGTTTGCCATAAAAGGCGACTATGCTTGTCGTAAGAGGCGACTAATGCGATAGGGTGGTCAGGCTCGCTGACTTGATTGATGCATGTCATCGTATTCTAATTGCGTGAATCGATGCTCATGATGCCAATCACTGAATTGTCTGGTCCAGACTCGATTATTTACAGACCGCCTTCATATAGCTGGAATATTGCTGAGTGCGGCGTTAAACAACAAACAAACAAACAACTTGCCTCAAACTAAAGATTACAATCCGTCTTTATGATGGCTCTAGAAACATCAATGTTACATGGTGCCTGTACTGTTACCGCCTTGTGCAACGCGGCTTAATCACCATGGCAACAAATATGCAATGGTCTCAGTAAGTGATTATTAATAATATTTTCTAATATGGTGACTGATAAGGATGCTTATTCCCCGGTTTTCCATACTTTACTCTCTTGAAAGTAATTATTAGAAATGTCCCTGTACAGATTAAGAAAGGCTTGGAGTCGTTGTCTAAAGGCTTAGTATGAGTAGATGTGTGCTGAATATGTGTCATTTCAACATTACTACTATTTTCTTTGAAGACATGATTCATACACAAGCTTTTCAAACCAGGTTTTATTGCCATCAATTTCTATAGCTGGTGAGATGTAATCAGGCTCGACATTGAATTAGGAGGAAGTGATCCGTTGTATATTTGGTAGGAGAAGCTATGATGTGATGCTACGAAGAGCCTTCTCGGGATGACAAACACATAATGCATAAATTCACCTTTGGGCCAGCGTGATGCATCACCTACCCGTCATTATTATGAGTTTATTTTTTGTGATGCTGTGGTAAGCAATGAGACACGATTTTACTTGAGTTACACAAGAAGGATTTATTAATTGTAAACCTCGTACACTGGGAATTCATAGCAGGTAGACAAGTGTTTGTGAGGACATTTGAGACTGATTGAGTGGAAATTGAATACCTCTGTGATGAGTGTCATTTCAAGTGTGGGAACATGAGGCACAATGCTTCAGAACATTTATATCACTTGGGATGAGTTGTCTGGCAAATAGTGTAACATTGTGACTAGGGAGGACACCAGTGTGTTAGTGTTGATGTAGTTTTAGTGGTTTTTTTAATTATTGGGTTATAATAATTGTTATTCAAAACTAACATTTATATCATTTGGGATAAGTTGTCTGGCAAATAGTGTAACATTGTGACTTGGGAGGACACCAGTGTGTTAGTGTTGATGTAGTTTTATTTATTTTTTAATTACTTGGGTTGTAATAATTGTTATTCAAAACTAACATTTATATCACTTGGGATAAGTTGTCTGGCAAATAGTGTAACATTGTGACTAGGGAGGACACCAGTGGATTAGTCTTGATATAGTTTTAGGTATTATTTAATTATTTGGTTAATATTAATTGTTATATAGTTGGAATGAGTTGCCTGGCTAATAGTGTAACCTTTTGACTAGGGAGGACACCAGTGTGTTATTGTTGATATAATTTTGGGTATTTTTTAATTACTTAGTTTAAATGAATTGTTATTCAAAACTAACATTTATATCACTTGGGATGAGTTGCCTGGCTAATAGTGTAAGCTTATGACAAGGGATGACACCAATGCGTTAGTGCTGATATACAGTAGTTTAAGGTACTCAATTACTTGGTTAAAATGAATAGTCCAAAACGAAGGGTTGGTCTTCTAGAAAACAAAAACAAAAACTCATACAGTAGAAACATGATTCTTTGATTGACAAGTCAAAGAGTTAATTTCCTTTCAATGTAGATCTCTTCTTTATGTGGCATTTAGAAGTAGGAATGATGAAGGACAACTTCTCATGGGGAAAACAACCTCTTCATTATAATTAAAGCGATGTAATTGTAATAAAGAAGTTGTTTATCCTTTAGAACCAGTCCTTGTTCGATATACAGTAAACTACGGTTATAACGAACACGCTTATAACGAACTGACGGATATAACAAACTTACTTTTTAGTCCCGACTATTTGCTGTAGTTATGCTGTATATATGCTTATAACGAACTACGGTTATAACAAACTAAAAATAGTAGTCCCTTTGAGTTCGTTATAACCGTAGTTTACTGTAGATCTCTCCTTATATTTGTTTAATGAAATGTGTGACAAAGTGAAATGGTTACTGTTTGCATTCCATTGTTTGAATGTCTGGTCTTCTGATCTGCAAAAGTCAAATAGTTTGTTAATGCTAGATATGATTCATTCGTACGCATCAAGCTGACAACCGCCCAAATGTGATAGTGTTCATATTGTAGTCATCTGAACTGCCACACCCAGTTGCAGCCAATTTCATCCATATAAGCATGACTAAATAATACATTGTCGTGATGACAGCTCCTTCCTACAAACATCATACACTGAGACGTTGGGTTTCTGCCTTCTGCCAGGCCTGGATATGGTACAGTCTAGTTATGCAGCAGTTGTTATAATTTTAATTGGAAATCATTTGAAAATAAAATAAAATGTTGTTGTTTCTTTGTTTGTTTGTTGTTTAAGGCCGCACTCAGCAATATTCCAGCTTTATGACGGCGGTCTGTAAATAATTGAGTCTGGGCCAGATAATCCAGTGATTGACATCATGAGCATCAATCCATGCAATTGGGATGTAATAATGTTGTTGTTTTTCTTTGTGAACAGTGATTAATTGTTATGTAAGGTGTTTTAAAAAACAACATGTTTGCATATTTGCTTATCACATGTTTCACAAATACAGAAAAGAAGATATAAAGAAGATTTTTTCTTCTTCCTATTAATTAGGGCGGTCGGGTAGCCTAGTGGTTAAAGCGTTCGCTCGTCCCGCCGAAGACCCGGGTTCGATTCTCGACATGGGTACACTGTGTGAAGCCCATTTCTGGTGTCCCCCGCCGTGATATTGCTGGAATATTGCTAAAAGCGGCGTAAAACCATACTCACTCACTCCTATTAATTAATATCAGTAATGAAATAAACTTTAATTAAAATATCCCATACCAATTAATTTAAATGTGATATACAGTTTCATAAAGAAAAGGGTATAAAATAAAAGTGTGAAATGAAAGACATATTTGCATGTTGATAAGTTGTTGAAAATAGAGAAAATGACACTCAGAACAATACTATTTTTCCCAACATAACATTGACCCTAGCTATTATGACATAAACATATCTATCTCATTTTCCAAATATTATTCTGACCTTTCAAAACAGGAACCCAAATATTATGAAGCTGGTTCAAATAATGGTGTTGTCCTTTCACCTGTTTTGTCACACATTGGTTCAATGTTATTTGCACTCCCAATATTAGCGAAGCACACCATGCAGTCATGGCCAATACAACAGCAGTGTCGAGAAAATATTAGCCAATCACACAGAAGGGCACCTTGTTGTCCAATCGATCGCAAGTGTATTGACAGTATGAGCCAATCACTGTGTAACTTTGTTATGTTGTCCAATCATGATGGTGATGGAATTAGCCAGTCACATCCATATGCTTGTGGTGATTCACGTCCAGAACAAGCAAATAAGTCGATGTTATAATATTTACAGTGAAACGCTGTCATTCTGGATGGTTCCAGTTTAAATTAACTTCTGGATTAAATTTTAAAACTCTTGCCATGTAGGAAGATGGGTTCCATAATAACAGGATACTCAAGAATTGACTTCAATAATTTTTACGCTTATGGAGGTACAAACGTTGAACCCTGGCATGTACAATGTAAATAGATGTAAATCTTTTAAAATGGATAGAATAAATTTGACAGAATAAGGTTTGTTCCAAGTATTTGGGAAAGTGATGAGTTTTAACCTTAGACGAACGCAGAAAAGGGAGAGTTCTTAAGTTCAATTTGGAGAGTGTCCCACAGTGAACGACCACAGTCTGCAAATGATCGTTGATACTCTGTAAAACAAGATATTAAACCACTTAAACCATACTCCCTCATATATACCTTACTGTGATCAGACAGACATGTTTTCGTTAAATCATCTTTAGTAGGCTTGACAGATTCTCGAGCATTGCATGCGGGGAAAGTTGATGTAGTCTGGCAGTTGCTTAGGAATGTTTTTTTCCAGAATGGTATGAACCACTTAGAAAAGATAAGGGCATTTAACGTTTTTCACCTTTTCAAAATAGCATCTTCTCTGATTTGTCAGCCACGCTACTGTGTGACTGCTGATTACCTGTGGCATTCCTTGATATTCCTGGAATATTGCTAAAAGTGGCTGAAAACAATTTTCACTTGCTCACTCTCTCATTATTTGTGGAGAGGGTTGGATGTTGTGTCTCTCTATGTCCTCTACTTAGTGCCTTTCTATGTCTCTACTTAGTGTCTTTCTATGTCTCTACTTAGTGTCTTTCTATGTCTCTACTTAGTGTCTTTCTATGTCTCTACTTAGTGTCTTTCTATGTCTCTACTTAACGTCTTTCTATGTCTCTACTTAGTGTCTTTCTATATTTCTACTTAGTGTCTTTCTAGTGTCTTTCTATGTCTCTACTTAGTGTCTTTCTATGTCTCAACCTAGTGTCTTTCTAGTGCCTTTCTGTGTCCCTATTTAGTGTCTTTCTAGTGTCTTTCTTTGTCTCTAATTAGTGCCTTTCTGTGTCCCTACTTAGTGTCTTTCTAGTGTCTTTCTTTGTCTCTGCTTAGTGTCTCTCTCCCCGGGTTAGACTCTGTCTTCAACAACCCATGCTTGTCGTAAGAGATGACTTTCGAGATCCAGTGTCCAGGCTTGCTGACTTTGTTGATGCATGTCATTGTATCCCAATTACATAGAAAGATGCTCATGATGTCAATACCTGGAATGTCATATCCACACTCCATTATTTACAGACAAACGTACCAAAATACACTATCCAGCCATGCTACTGTTTCATTTTCTTTTACTAGTCCTTACACAGACCTACTAGCCTGATCTAGACCCTGATCTAGGGTGCAACAATAGCGATCTGCTGATGTTTAGTTGGATGACCTACATTACATTATTATCGCACATTACATTAACATACTTGTTTCTGATTGGTAACGGAAAGAGCAATATTTTCTCATGTACTCCACTGATAGGTAAGGTACAAATTTCCCATACCCTGCTGAGAAATGCCAAACATCTTCCCAATGCGAATAGAATGATATGATAATGTTATCTTGAAACTGATCTCCTATGAAATGCAGTATGCTATATAACCCAAGAACACAGATGACAACTAATAGAATACATCTCCAACCACATATGTCTTCCAATACTCTGTCCCCACCCCCACCATCCTTCCACACAACCTCCAAAACCTCCCACACCCCCACCTCCCACACAGGCCACATCTCACACTCCCCAACCTTCCGCCATCCACCTGTCCATATGTCCCTTCGTCCACAAACCACTCAGATAAACTGGACAAAACAGATCAGATAACTTTATGTCTTTTATCTCACAGATGCTTTAGGGCTTTTTTTCTTAGTGGGTTTGACCCGTATAGATCCGGGGTAGAATAGGTCTTCAGCAACCAATGCTTGCCGTAAAAGTGACTATGCTCATCGTCAGAGGTGACTAACGGGAATGAGTGGTCAGGTTCGCTGACTTGGTTGATGCATGTCATCATATCCCAATTGTGGGGATCAATGATCATGATATCTATCACAAGATTGTCTGGTCCAGACTCGATTATTTAAAGAACGCTGTCATACAGCATGAATATTGCTGAGTGTGGTATTAAACAACAAACAACCCCTCCTCCCCCAATAAAACAACAAAAATTCTTAGTGGGTTTACAATTTGGGCAAAATTAAAGGTAGGTGGATGAAAAATAATATAATAGTTTTTAAACTTCAAGATTAGCCTTATTAGTATTGCTACAATAAATGCAAAACAAACTTGTAGTTCACACCATCACAGAGATTTGATGTCAAAATGGTACCAAAATATCATTGATTGGGTGTTTTGTTCTAATAAGGATTCGTATAAGTATAAGTCACCATTTTCTTCATTTCATGTAATTGTAAAACAGCGTTGGACATAATCTTTTTAGTCAAAAGTAAATTATTTTCTACAAATTTCAGTTGTTATTTTGTGCCTGTTAACCAGCTATTAGAAATAAAAGCTCTTTGACACACAATTGCCATTAATGCCAAAACAATTATGTCTGCAGTGAACTTCATGCACACCATGGGTGATTGTTCAACACTGGTCACTTATAGGCAACAAAACGGTTCCCTTTTGCCACTTTTCGTTCCGCTGGTGATGGCATTAGTCTCAGGTTACCCAAATACAGCCATCATGACCATGCAGCTCCAGTAATACAGTAATTATGAATGTCATGGAAGACCATACATTGTACTCTCTGTCTGGACAAAGCTGGTACCCAAAGACATTAGCTCATTGGTGTTCATACAATCTTACATCAGCAGGGGTGACCGGAAATAGATATTTTTTTCAATATCTTTTTTATCTAATTAAATACATTTTTCATGCTATTTCATGTCATAACCAAAAGACCGTGAAGATCCGGGGTAGAATAGGTCTTCAGCAACCCATGCTTGCCATAAAAGGCGACTATGCTTGTCGCAAGAGACGACTAATGGGGTCGGTTGGTCAGGTTTGCGGACTTGGTTGATGCATGTCATCGTATCCCAAATGCTCATGATGTCAATCACTGGATTGTCTGGTCCAGACTCGATTATTTACAGCCCGACATCATATAACTCGAATATTGCTAAGTGCAGACATTAAACAAAAAACAAACAAAAAAACTAAAAAAAATGATGGAAACTTCAGTGGATAAAATAAACTTACAGGGTCAAGGATTTATGAGTGTCATGTGGTGGGGGGCACGGGTGGCCCGGGTGGCCCGGGTGGCCCAGTCGTCTAAGGCACCGTGATTCGCTGTGCAGAGTTGCGTTCCTTGGGCATGCCAGAAACCTATGATTGGGGGTTCGAATCCCGGGACGCCCCGATTATGTTTTTAGGTTTGTCAGCACCATACCTGTGCTCGTGGGTTTCACCAAAGTGGTAAACGTCTGAGACCTGCATCACTTCGGGCTTTCCTCCCACATTAAGCTGACACGCCGTGATATAACTGGAATAATGTTAAAAGCGGCGTTAAACCCAACTCACTCACTCATGTGGTGGTATGAAGGTGCTGAGTATAATGTATCAAAAGGCAATGCGTGAATTCCCATTTTTAGAGAAGGACAATTATCGCATAGCTTGCAACTTGAATTATTTAGACTGTAAGCCAGGCATCCTTGAGATATTTGCCGAGTGTGCATATCATGTCTTACCTGAGCTAATGACATTCTCACCCGCAGAGCAGGTGCAACAGCTATCTTCGACCTTATGCCACATTGCCTGTGTGGGGGGATTAGAGGGAGTCTGTGAGGAGATGTGTCCCCTGGTAAGGGGGTGTTGGGGGTAGGGTGTAGAAGGGTAGAAGGAGGGAGGGGGTGGGAAGATGGAGTAGGTTATGGGGAGCAGGTAGAGTAGATGGAGGAGGGGGTTGATGAGTGTTGGGGATGTCTGGGATGTGGAGAGAGATGGCATAGGGTAGGAGGGGGATGGGTGGATCGAGGGGAGGTGTGTAGGGGAGTATGGTTTTAGGCCACTTTTAGCAATAATTCAGCAATATCACCGCGGGGGACACCAGAAATGGGCTTCACACATTGTACCCATGTCGGGAATCGAACCCGGGTCTTCGGCATGACGAGCGAAAGGTGTGGAGTGAGTGAGTATGGTTTTACGCCGCTTTTAGCAATATTCCAGCAATATCATGGCGGGGGACACCAGAAATGGGCTTCACACATTGTACCCATGTCGGGAATCGAACCCGGGTCTTCGGCATGACGAGCGAAAGGTGTGGAGGAATATGGTAGAGGTATGACAGAGGAGGGCTGTGTGGGGTGAAGGAGGTCGGAGATGGAGGGTAGGGTAAAGGGATATATACAATAGGAGGGAGGAGGATACAAAGGCGTAGGGACTGGGGATGTGTGGAGGGGTGGGTACGGATTAAGGGGTGGTAAAGGGGGTGTTTGATTTGTTAAAAAAGGGGATGGGGTGGAGGTAGGGATTGTTGGAGGGGTGTGTGGAGGGGAGGTAATGAAGTAGGGATGATTTTATAGATAAAAGGAGGTGTTCAAGGAATGAAGGAAGGTGTGGGATGAGAGAGAGAAGGAGGTCTTAGCCTAAGTGTTGTTCAAACATCCTGAAGGAAATATCCAGAATAAAGTCATTTAGCTGAGCGGGGGCCTTCAATAGAGGCAATGGGGCTGTGTGATGTTCCCGAGTTGCAAGAGCATTACATTGTTTTCGTGCCGATGTGATACTTCTGATGGAGGTATGTCTAGCACTTATCTGATGATGTGGTCTCAATGAGGCAGGCAGGCAGGCAATCTCCTCCACGAGGATCCACTGGGTACTTGCAACTAGTTTACCAGGCATAATACAGTTTGTGTACGATTCAGCACACTCGTAGCCCTACACAGAGGAACCTGTAGGACCAACCACAACCCTCCACCTGTTGCCCTGGTATCCACAGATACCTCTCTGTTGGGGCTATTGCATTCACTAATTATCAGCCAAGGATGGATATTTGTTAGATTTGTGAAACTAAATACGTCTGAATGCCAACACTGCTTTACTAAATCCCCTGTAGTTGTGAACTGTTGCAGGTTCATCGAGTCGATATCAGTGTCCATTTCGGGGAGGTTGAAGCCAGAACCTTTATCCTGGTCACAGTCTTCCATTGCCCCGAGATATTTCACGTCTTTTTCACAATCAATAGAGCACTTTTTTGCCAAAGCATTTCTTTGGATAACGCTGGATGTAAACTGTGGCAAGTTGCTGTGCCTGGTTGCTGCTTGGCTCAATAAGCTATCATGGTCCGGACTGCAGACATACAAACATGTCTGATCACCAGTGGGCAGTGAGGGGTCAGGTCCAGTTCCTGAAGGGCCTTCTCCAAACACTAGGTACACACTCCTAGTGCTTACACAGGCCTGTGGTTAGTCGGCCAAGAGTTGATACAAACCCTCGATTGGCGGTAATTGGCTGGGAAATGTATGTACAAGTCATCCTGACATGCAGATTGATATGGAGAGGAGCTATATTGGTTATACCCTGGGGGGTGTATATAGGCATATGATATGGGAAACAAGTGTTAGGAGTGCTTCATGAGAGATCAACTACCTGCATCAGTGGAGGAGAGCTGGAGAGGATGGGTTCTTGTTCAGGTTTTCTTACTTTCTAGGACCACATCAACAGATTTTAAAAATTATTTTGTGCTGAAACTCAGATTGTGTTATGAAACAAAAATGACAAATTATGTACTCACTACAAAAAACTTATTTTGTATTTTGGTAATGAAACATTTTGGATAAACCTTTTTTCTGATATAGTTGACATTGTCTATAGTTAATAGACTAGACTAGGCTACAAGTATTATAAACTCCAAGATGAGGCTGAAACAATACACAAGCTTCAATGCTGGACTGATCCCATAGAAAAACATCAAGATTGCACTGATACAATAGATAAACCCCAAGACTGGACTGATACAATATATTAACCCCCCGGACTGGACTGATACAATGTATAAACCCCAAGACTGGTCTGATACACTACATGAACCCCAAGTCTGGACTGATACAATATATAAACTCCAAGGCTGGACTGATACCATAGAAAAACTCCAAGACTGGACTGATACAATATTTAAACCCTAGGACTGGACTGTAAACTCCAAGAATGGACTGATACACTACATTAACTCCAAGACTGGGCTGACACAATACATAAACCCCATGTCTGGACTGATACAACATATAAACCCCATGTCTGGACTGATACAATATATAAACCCCAAGACTGGACTGATACAATAGATAAACTCCAAGACTGAGCTAAATCCGGACTGAGGACATGTTCCTAAGGTGAGCCCCTGCAGTGGTATCACGTTATAACATTGCATCTGCACATGTACCATAGATTCCGCTTCTACCCCATCCTGTGAGTAAAGTATGCAAGATCTCTTAACCTGTGTCTTGCCTGCAAGCTTATCTCCTCCTTTACAATGATAAACAGTCATGCCATTGACCTCTAACTTACTGTAGTCTACATCAAATACATTTTTTGAATCAGTTATTGCATACAATGTAAACCCGATGTGTTTAACCCAGCACACAGATGGTTTGTATGTGTGGAATCTCTGCTTGTCGGCACCAGCTTTCTGTAAGGGTCCTATAATGTATATTTGGCATACCTGCTTGCCAAGACTAACACTCACTTAAATACCACATCCAGGGAAGCCGGCCAACGGGGATACCCCGCTGATTACCCACAATGCCTGTCAACCTGTTGTCAGGGTTTTCGGTAATTGGGTTAATTCAGTTTTCAGGATAATTCACTTTAATTCAAGCATGTCCCTCCTTAGCAATATCTTCCCAGTGTTGTCAAGTATCAAGAGGCGCTAAATCTTCTAGTGGACAATCTTGTGACTGAATGGAATTCCTCTGCTATCTTCAGTAAACAAGAAATGGGAAGGGTAGAGATCAGGAAACTGGTTGAGTGCAGGGCCAAGATTTTACCATGCAGGTCTACGGTGTCATGATCTGACAGGAATATTTATGACTAACTTGATAAAAACATGCATGACTCTCGTTAAATGTTGATATGACAAATCGTGGAGAATTTCACCATAAACAAGACTTATGTCATGCGATAATTGACATGAGTAATATAGATACAGATTGAATTAGTCATCAGTGCTTTAAGGAATGAATGTAGATTTGTGATTGTATATCCAGTCATTGTTAGATAATGTCTATAATCGTGTACAGTGATTGCCACAGAGAAGCCACCTGGCCCAGGTTCCCATGGCTGGAACCGGCCACTCACACAGCCATGATAGCCGCGATGTGTTCAATGCCCTTGCTAACCCAGCTTCCCATGAATTTTAGATATGAGATTTTTTCTGAGCATTATGTTAAATATCCCATCAGAGCTAGTGTATAAGAGTGTATTAAAGTGTATACAGGGGGTGTCTATTAAGTACTGTCATTAAGTGGTTTGTCAAGTCGAGCAAGCCAGAATGTCTCTTGTAGCAACATTGTGTTCTTTCTCATCTGTTGTACTATTGTGTTTACTATGATGTTGCACATTGTGTCAGATTTTCTGTTGCATAAATGGCCATAAATATTTTATGGGCAAATATTTGCAACATTGTAACCATCAAGTGAAGTTATTTTTCAACTTTTCTGATTTTATATTCGAATTGGAATATTTTAGTGGCATGAATGAATGTGGATGTTATCATGAAGAATGAATGTTATCATCCCAATAAGTGGTCTAACAGTTGTTATCAGATAGGGCTTGTTAATGATGGCAGTTGTCTGATTATCGGACGATCTGGTTGTGTGGGGGTCAGGGCAGGTCATACAGGTGTGATACAGTGATTGTGCTGGAATGTCTCTTATCAAGACAATAAACACTGGGACACTATACAACCACCTGCATTTATCTTACATTGATCAGCCAATCAACAGACCTCCATTAAAACATTGCTAATATAACATATTCGTATCACCCAGTCACGACGTATCTGAAGAAGGGTCAGAGTGTTTCGAAGGTCCATGAAGTTGCTGCTACTAGATGAATGTTTGAGTGTCACAGTGCCATATATTTTTTCTTTTTGGGGTTGGGGGGAGAGAGAGGGGGTACTGATTTTGACTGCAGGTACAAAAAATCTGAAAAAGATATGCTGTACAGGATGTTTTTTGATCATTTGTAAGTTTGATTTGGATCTGTAATTGGCCTGGTTCTGGTCCTAAAAATGTTATGAATCACATTATGACAGATTGAACCAAATAACTCACTAATACACTGACGACCCATGTGTCTGCCCCCCTCCACAACACTGTCATGGTCCACGGTAGAATAGGTCCTCAGCAACCCATGCTTGCAGTAAAAGGCGACTTTGATTGTCGTAAGAGGCTGTTTAGGTCCTCAGCAACCCATGCTTGCAGTAAAAGGCGACTTTGATTGTCGTAAGAGGCGACTAACAGGATCAGGTGGTCAGGCTCGCTGACTTGATTGATGCATGTCATCGTATCCCAATTTCGTAGATCAATGCTCATGATGTCAATCACTGGATTGTCTGGTCCAGACTTGATTATTTAAAACCGCCGTCATATAGCTGGAAAATGGCTGTGTGCGGCATTAAACAACAAATAACAACAGCAACAGCATCCAAAACTGTAGGTAGACAGATGAAGTTGCTGTGTTCACACTACGTTGATCCTGGTGTCAGAACACTGCTGTCTGTTTAATAAATGACAGTATACAACTACATCCCGAAATCTGCCACTTTGCGGAAAAATAATTTTTTTCATCCAAAGAAAAAAATGTTTTTAATCTGTTTTCTTGGCATGTGACATGCAAACACATGAGACAACGCACACGGATGTGATGGGTGTCTCTGTCGTCATCAACAGTTGGGAGGGTGGAGGGGGACTCATTGTCACATGATTCAGTCCCAACATGTGCAGCCTCTCTTCCTTCAAACACCAGG
The DNA here is from genome assembly GCF_023055435.1 of Haliotis rufescens. Classification (NCBI taxonomy): domain Eukaryota; kingdom Metazoa; phylum Mollusca; class Gastropoda; order Lepetellida; family Haliotidae; genus Haliotis; species Haliotis rufescens. The sequence continues at coordinate 26,519,182 of NW_025964001.1, read as the reverse complement.
ATTATGCATCATGAAAACTATTTAAAGCTTTTAAGAGGACAAGAATTCCGGAACAGGGAAAGATGGATGTCTTCTGTCCTGGCCATCAGTACCCCCCATGTTTTACTAGGCGGGACATATGGAATGTACAGTGTCAGATGACTTTCACCTTGCAGGACAGGGATTTAGTGCAACTACCTGCGGGTTGGACACAAAACATAAAGCCAGAAACAAGCCAGTGTCTCCCTGGAACAATGAGACAGTGTGCACCCTCTCCCTATGTTTGTTAAGTAGACGCAGGAACAATATGACTATGGTGTTCCTATAACACCGGACATACCCTGACAAGGTTAAGAGAAAGCATAATAATTTGTCAACATGGCACAGGTATGTTTCACAGATAGCTAGGTGATAAAGGGGGACGAGGATGGGGAGCAGTGTTTATGGGGAAGTGAGTTCTCGTGTTAAAGTGTATTCATCACCTACCTCCTTGCTGATGAAGATCTTGTCTCCCTAAGCCTGCATTGAGCTGCCTCCAGGCAGACATCTTGCTTGTTAGAACAATTAAATTCATTCCTATAAAAGTTTACGAAGAAGATAATGGATTAAGCGTCATAAAAGTTGACAAATGGTCTGTTTCTTTTGAATCATGAAATGTTTCGCTGGGCATTTAAGATGTGCCGGAGGCTGAAGAGCTATTAACCTGATGAAATGACTGTTGTGATCCTAAAACATACAAATGATCTTCTTTTCATTAAACCAGTTTGGAATCATAAATGACATGATGATTTGTTTGCCTCTCCACACAAATCAGCGCTGAGAGACATAGGTGGTGTATACTACTCAAATGAAGTTAAGAACACCCGATCATACGACTAGTTAATCTGTCTTGTCATGGCTCACAATTCCAGAGCTCGTGCTGAGAATGGGTATAGGCTTCTAAAGCATGGGATGAAGAAGAAGAAGAAGAATATTTATTGTACAAAACACCAACAGGGGACAGGGTACAAAACATGAACATGACTAATTAAAACATTGACATACAAAACAGAATACAAATATTGCTATGATTTTATTGTTAGGGAAGAGATGCAGATTTTCTTTGCCTGAACATTTTGTGAATGAAATTAGATATAATTTTTGGAAAGGGCTCTGGTGGATTTAATATTTTTAGCGATTGTAGGTGCATAGCAAAGCCAGGTGATGAATTTAGTTCCCCTCTCAGATCTTTGTAGAGAGGGCATCGCAACAGAAAGTGTTCCTCATCTTCTGTTTCATCAAAATCACAGAAGGCACATAATCTTTCTTCTGTTGGAGTGTTAAAGTATCTTCCTCTCTCAATTTGAAGGTCGTGAGCACTGATTCTTAGCCTTGTAACTGCTTTGCGGCGTTCTAATGTGGTGGTTACTTTTAGATATAGTTTAATTCCGAATTTGTCTCCTATTTTCCCGAGGTGTCTGAGCTTATGTTGTTTAGTGGATGCGAATAAAATGGTGGTGATTGTTGTATCAGATTTATGCTCATGGGTCTGTAAATAAGAGCGACTAAAATCCTTTCCATAGAGACTGTATGTGTCAGTGGTGGTCTCAGCATGTTCATGGCACACTGCAAGATGGTGCACACTCTGGAGTGGCTGAAGGGTGTCTGGTTGCTTCTAGTCCTGCTCAAACACTCCCCGGTCTATAATGCCTGTCAAAAAGTCATCATGTGATATCCTTAAACTCAGCTCTGCATTGGTGATCACGGGTGTGAACGTCAGTGTGGGAGGTGGCCCTGGGATGGTGACTTGGGGAGGTTAATTATTGACCTATTGGTGGTGTTGACAGTGATGGTCTGCCTTGTTGGGAGGGGGTGGGTTCTTTTGGGGCCTTGGTGTTTGTTGAACACCTTGTGGTGTGGCTTGTGGTTGGTTCATTTGGGGTGTTGGTGTTGGTTGAACATCTTGTGTTGTAGCTTGTGGGTGGTTCATTTGGGGTGTTGGTTGAACATCTTGTGGTGTGGCTTGTGGTTGGTTCATTTGGGGTGTTGGTTGAACATCTTGTGTGGCTTGTGGTTGGTTCTCTGGGGGTGTTGGTGTTGGTTGAACATCTTGTGTGGCTTGTGGTTGGTTCTCTGGGGGTGTTGGTGTTGGTTGAACATCTTGTGTGGCTTGTGGTTGGTTCATTTGGGGTGTTGGTGTTGGTTGAACATCTTGTCGTGTGGCTTTTGGATTGTTCATTTGGAGTGTTGTATTTTATAGAACATCTTTTGTGGTTTGTGAATGCAAGTTTTATGTGCCTAACAAAATATCTTATGAAAGACTGCATTATAAGTAACTGGTGCATATGACCTATGAGTACCTGGTGTATATGACCTATGAATACCCAGTATATATGACCCACAAGTACCTGGTGTATACGACCTACGAGTACCTGGTGTATATGACCTATGAGTACCCAGTATATATGCCCCACAAGTACCTGGTGTATATGAAGCTGGGAGTATCCATTGTATATGCCCCACAAGTACCTGGTGTATATGAAGCTGGGAGTATCCATTGTATATGCCCCACAAGTACCTGGTGTATATGAAGCTTGGAGTATCCATTGTATATGCCCCACAAGTACCTGGTGTATATGAAGCTGGGAGTATCCATTGTATATGCCCCACAAGTACCTGGTGTATATGAAGTTGGGAGTATCCATTGTATCCATTGCATATGCCCAACAAGTGTTTGTGACCTCATAGTTTCATCACCATGTAGTCTGCACTGCGACCTTAGTTGAATGACCTCAGTATGATCGTGTATCAATACAGCGTTTGTGTTTCTGTCCCAGTGACATAACCGTGTCGTGTATGGGGTGTTGGGTGTTAGGTATAAGTCCTCACGCTGGGGACAGGGCATGCACAGGGGATCAGTGGCAGCAGACCAAGCCACCTGCCCAGAAATATGTATTGTTGTCTGGAGTATTGTCTTTCTCAATATTGTCATACAGAGTATTGTCATATTGTCAAAGAGTTTTGTCATCTGATGTTCTACCTGCTGGAGTATTGTCATATTGTCTTTGCATTTTGTCTTCTGATGTATTGCCTGCTGGTGTATTGTCATACAGAGTATTGTCATATTGTTATAGAGTTTTGTCATCTGAAGTATTGTCTACCGGGTTATTGTCATACAGAGTATTGTCTTATTGTCAAAGAGTATTGTCATCTGAAGTATTGCCTGCTATAGTATTGTCAGACTGAGTATTGTCATATTATCATAGGGTTTTGTCATCTGAAGTATTGTCTGCTGGATTATTGTCATACAGAGTATTGTCATATTGTCAAAGGGTTTTGTCATCTGAAATATTGCCTGCTGGAGTATTGTCATACAGAGTATTGTCATATTGTCAAAGGGTTTTGTCATCTGAAATATTGCCTGCTGGAGTATTGTCATACAGAGTAGAGTCTACTTGTCGAGTCATGGTATTAGTATTGTTGACAGGTGTCTGCATCATCTTGCTTACCACATCATCTTGTTTACTATTTGTGTTGTGAAACACCCTCTCTCATCAGCATTAGATCAAGAGAGAGATCAAATTCCTGTGTAGGTTATTCCTGCTCCAACTCGTGTAGGATTGCCAGTTCATAAAACGATTACGGTTTATATGTAGCGAGTTGTGAGTGTGTTACATTCTTTCTGCTATTACCTGCTGTTTTAATAAGAGAAGCCGAAAATTCCACAAGGGTTAGTTGTATATCCTAGCTTCTGACTGGAGTTTATTTTCAGTGTAGATATACATTATGTAGTTGGTGGGGTCTCATCGACAAGTTGTGCCAGATCTGAGTGGGGTGGGATGGGGTAGAGTGGGTGTGGGGATGGGTTTGGGTGGTTCAGGACAGGGGTGTTAGTAGGTGTTTGGGGTATTGGGGGGTAGGTTGTTGCATGTAGAAGTTGTACCAGATGGATCTGAGTAGGGTGGGATGGAGTAGAGAGTGGAGTATTGATGGTTGAGGAGAGGGTTTTTCCATTGGTATTTGGGGTAGTGAGGAGGTGGGGGTTTCTTACATGTACAAGTTAAGCCCCTTGGATCTGAGTGGGTCAGGACAGGGTGGAGGGGTTGTGGGAATGGGTTTGTGTGGTTGAGGAGAGGGGTGTCACTAGGGGTATTTGGGGTATTGCCGGGTGGGTTAGACACACAAGTTATGCCAGATGGATCTGAGTGGGTCAGGACAGGGTAGAGTAGGGGTGGGAATGGCTTTGGGTGGTTGAGGAGAGGGGTGTTACTAGGGGTATTTGGGGTATTGCCGGGTGGGTTAGACATACAAGTTAAGCCAGATGGATCTGAGTATGGTGGGATTGGGTAGAGTAGGGGTGGGAATGGCTTTGGGTGGTTGGGGAGAGGGGTGTTCTACAGGTGTTTGGGGTATTGGGGGGTGGGTTACATGTACAAGCTATGGCAGATGGATCAATACAATGTATGTGGGACAGCTGGCATGACTGAAGCCATGCTGGGAGGACTTGCGGGACCCCTGCTGTGTCGAGGTAAAGGAGCTGTTGTTCAGACATTCACAGCCGAAATATCACTTGTCAGATTTGGGGCTTTATGGGGAGGGGCTAGTTAAGGAGGCCATTTTGACATTTTCCACATGAGCAGGTAGATATTTCGGTTGTTTGTAGGTTTTATGGCTCATGTCATAGATGACACATTTTCTATTGTGTGGATTGGACTAGAATCCAGGACGATAATGACCTGTGTAACACGATACTACTGCAAGGCTTAGAGTTCATTCACCATATATACATATGAAGTAGCCATATGTAGTAAACGATGTGGCCGTATGGCTTAAGAGTACATTTCACACATGCACTGCGGTCACCTTGAATTGTGCTATCTTTGTGGGGGGATTCTGTGACAAAAATAGGCCCCAAGTCCCTGGCTTTGTTTGTGCATGTCATTGTCGATGCATATCATTATATTACAATTATGCAGATCCATGCTCATGATGTCAATCACTGAATTGTCTGATTCAGACTTGATTATTTGCAAACCGCTGTCATCTGGCAGGAACATGGCTTCAAAGAAACAAACAAACAAACAAACAAACCGTGTCCTAGCTGCTCACCTGTGTAATGACACCTGTATCTACCTGAACGCTGCAGACAGTGCAGACAGGTAAACAGCCCTTTGATGATGATAGTAAACACATTGCATTGGGAATACCCAGGAATCTTGTTAACTCCTGCCAACCAATTAGCTAAGTAAGCGCCCTGGCTTAGGATATACATCTGACAAAGTGTGTCCATGCTGGGTGAAGTCTGTACTGTACATGCTGTGGTTAGAATTCACTGCTTTTATTTCAGCACTTGTCGACAGCAGTCACAGACGGTGTATGTTGTAGCTGTTTAGGTGTGGTGTGTTAGGGCAGAAAGTAATTGTTTTATTTCCTGATGGTTTGATTTAATAGAAGTGGCCTTTTGTTTGTCTGCTGAGTGAAAACTGTGCATTATATCACATACACACACTCATCTTGTATGTACAAAAATAGGTCAAATGATATTGATAATGGTGAATTTTGTTTTGCCCAGTTAGCAATATTCTCATGATATATAGCTTTGTAAATAATGGAATCAAAGTCAGTTGAACAAAGTGGGTCTGACCCGTGAAGATTCCGGGGTAGAATAGGTCTTCAGCAACCAATGCTTGCCGTAAAATGTGACCATGCTTGTTGTAAGAGGCAACTAATGAGATCCAGTGGTCAGGCTTGCTGACTTGATTCATGCATGTCATCATATCCCATTTGCGTGGATCGATGCTCATGATGTCAATCACATGATTGTCTGGTCCAGGCTCGATTATTTACAGACCACCGTCATATAGTTGGAATATTGCTGAGTGTGGTGTTAAACGACATATCTGATGCAGTATGTGTGTGTTGGAAGATACTGAAATTGATTGTTTTGTGTCATTGTGTTTTTCTTCAGGTTTCTATGCATAGTTGATACGTTCTTATTTCAATAAATATGTAGACATTCAAAATATTTAATTTTTTTAGATACGGGTTGACTGTTGTTGTCATGACGTGTTAAGCTGGTAGGGTACTCGGTGGTAAACCTGTTACACTGTAAACCTGTGTTTCATTCCTCACATGAAGACAACATCTGAAGCCTGGTGGTATTCCATCACAGTGATAATGCTGGAATATTGTTAACAGCAAAGTTATACCTTTTATTCATTCACTCACTCACTCACTCACTCATTCACTCATTCACTCACTCACTCACTCACTCAAAAACCCACCCACTCACTCACTCACTTTTATTGTGATATCATGATTGTATAGGTGGATCATGTTAGGTGGACTGGTCATCAGAGTGTGTGTCCAGTATGTGTGAGATAGCCAATGTGTAGATTTCCCAGCATCCCTCAAAACAGGAAGTGTACCTTTCATCCAGATGGGGTACTGTGTCTACTGAGATAATTTGCCCTAATTGAACCAATTTGAAACAATACTGAGCAAACATCCACCGTATAGGGGTCAGAACTTTCAAATATAGCCTGGCCTTTGCCCAGTGTGTTGGAAAGTGATTTGGCTGGACCACAGAACCATTAGCTCCTTCTGGTGTGTGTACAGGATAATTGGAGGAAGTTTGCTCAGTGGTCCGCACAATCTCTCACACAACAGCAGTGCCAAATTCTCATACTTCCTCGCCATTCTCAGGACAGGGGTGTTTAACTCTCTAATGATGGCGACAAAGAATCAATTTGGTTGTTGACACTGGAATAATGGATGTATTTGGACTCTCCACTTCGATTCAACTTCCTTCTGACATTCTGTCGATGTCCTTGCGATTTTGCTATCAGATGGTTTCCATGAAGATTCCTGTCTTTCATCTTCATTGAATTCTTGTTTTCCTTCTAATTCGTGTCATATCAAAGCTTTCTCCTCCAACCTTAAAGTGTACACACAGGATCATGCATGCGGACAGATAGAGATGACTTGTCAACCACAGTATGACTTGTTCTTTCCCAAGCTGCATGACAAGCAGGGGTCCAGGGTAGAAGATGTCCACAGCATCTTTGGTTTGTCTTAACAGGCCACTGTGCTGTCTTAAGGGGGTACTGTGCTGTCTCAAAGGGGCAATGTGCTGTCTTAAAGGGGAACTGTGCTGTCTTAAAGAGGCACCTTGCAGTCTTAAAGGGGCACTGTCCTGTCTTAAAGGGGCACTGTGCTGTTTTAATGGGGACTATGCTCTCTCAAAGGGCACTTTCCTCCATGTTCAAAGTCTAGATGTTCATTGTCTTGGGGCTATGGGTTTGATTCCCACATGGGTACATGAAGCCCATTTCCGTGTCCCTCGCCGTGATATTGCTGGAATAATGCTTAAAGTGGGGTAAAACCAACCCACCCACCCACCCACTCACTCACTTGGGTCAGGCCCAGACATACAGAATGTGTCTTGAATGACTTGAATAAAGACTAGGACTGCCATTTGGCAAGAGTATTTTGTCCTCCTTTAAGAGATGAATTATGCAGGTTTTCACAGAGGCACATCCAGGCTTTGGAAAAGTAATGCCATGCAGAAGGAACAGGTGACAAGTAAACTGTCCGAAAAGGGTGGGGTGGGTGGATGGGTGGATGGGTGGATGGGTGGAAGATCCTGCACCTGTCTTTGGATCTTTCAATGTAACCTCTTCTCTGATTTGTTGTAATCGTGACATCATGAGTGCATGGATTGTTGCTCACACTATCAATCACTGGGTGCAGTGAAAACTAAGCAATAAAAACCCCATAAGCTCATTTATTAAAGTTACTAAGCGATTTAAAAAAAAATATATGAGCCTGAATACTGTTTGAAGAAAAGCACCATGCAACAATGAAACTTTAGTGACAGACAAAATTACTTTTCCTGGGACAATATTTTTTCTCAATAAGATGGCACTGACCCCCACCCTTCCAACCAGATATTAAATAGTCGGTCCCTAAAGTAAGACTTTTTTATTTTTGTTCCGGAAGGATGTTACAGTGCAGCATATAAATATTATTATGGTCATACATATATGCAATATTAATTGTTATACATATGATTGTAAATTTGAAGTTTAAAAATGTTTGCTGTAGGATAATATAACGATCAGTTGTTATGGTTTAAATACAAGTTCTAAACATACCCAGCAATAAATATTGTGTGTATTGCAATACACTCACTGTGGTTCACTCACTCACTCACTCACTCACTCACTCACTCACTCACTCACTCACTCACTCACTCACTCACTCACTCACTCACTCACTCACTCACTCACTCACTCACTCACTCACTCACTCACTGTTAATTGTTGTGTCCTATATGCATTTATTTATAAATACGTACCTCCTTGTTGTGAGCAGTGATTATAATAAACTGCAGATATTGTTACAACTGCGAGAGTAACATCACAAAGTCCGTTATTGGAATAATGAGTTCACGTCAAAAGTCGTGACAGATCAGAGAAGTGAGCAATTTGTTAATGATCCAAGATACGAAAAGGCCAATATGGTGATGGGGAATTAGGAATGTAATATGTTATTAGGGATATAGTACATGGGCAACCGCTCACACCAGTGTAACAAGCAGCAGACAAATGTCACGTCAGGGGTCTAGGACACGACCTCCTGATAAGCCTAAACAGACATTTCAGACAAATTAATGCAAATTAAATGAGGAAATATGGCTTTAGGCTGTTGTGAAATGATGAACGAATGAGTTGATACTTATCGGAGTAAATGTAAATAGGCCGATAATTCTGAGGTCGTCAACTCTTGCACTCGCACAGGGTAATGAATATTGGTCCTTGTTGGTCCTGAAATGTTTGTAATTGAGTAAGTACTGCCTTTGTCAATGTTTCCACCTCTGGGTAAATGACAGTGATTTCTGATAGCAGCTCGGAACGTGTGTTTATCAGAATAGTCATACGTGACATTTGTTGGCGACTGTCGATCAACGAGGTTTTATCGGACTTACTGTCTGTCAAAATATTTGTCTGTAGTACAAGCTTTGTGAATCAGACACCTGTCATAGATTAATCGAGTAAGATACATGTAGGTATACGTATAGATATCCCACATATCATGATTGTCGGATGTTGCATCGTCATTCCATCACTGGGTTTATCATGTCTAGCCGTGGTCATGTACATGCTTCTCACATAGATTTTTGTAGCTACATTTCATATTATATGATGGCTATCATTACGTACATCGTGATATCTGACACAGTTTGAGTAACAGGATCCCATGGCTTTTTATAACAAACTGATAGAATCATGGTCACACAAGCCTATGTTCAACCTGAGGGTTGTAAAAAAATAGGTTTGGAAGGATCAGAAAAGAAATTCAACGATTATTCCACAGAATATTAAAATGAAATTAATATGATGTAAATGATAATTACAAACAGCTTAGCTAGTATTGCTTTCTGGGAAAGGCCATGAAAAATGGATACCAATTTGGGATTGTGAAAATCACCCAAAGTTAAAAAGATAGTTTTAATTTAAACAACATTTTAAATTAAAACTATCAGCCTGAATATTTTTTTAAGGAGAAGAACAACAATGTAACTTTAGTGAAAGAATTTATTTTCTCGATAAGGTGAGGTGAAATTGGGTTTAACGTCACGTCCATGATTATTGCACTTATATAGCTAAGTGAGCGTGCGTGCGTGCGTGCGTGCGTGCGTGCGTGTGTGGCTGCTTGTACTTATAAGCATGGATTGATGCCAATTTATAGTGCTAGCTCACTGAGATCCCATGCCGCAGTTTAACATGAATACCCACTCAGACACAGTATACTGACTCTGAGCCGACCAGTCCTTGTTTTAGCCCCTTAATGCCAAGTGCCAGACAGGGTAACAACAAGTACCATCTTTTAAAATCTTTTGGTATGACGCGGACGGGGATCGAACCCCAAACCTTCTGCTCTCCAGGCGGACGCTCAACCACAAGAGCGGTCTTTTCTCAATAAGATGGCACCAAGCCAAACCAAATCAGATATGAAATGGTCAGTCCCTAAAGGAAGATTATTTTCATTTGTTTCAGAAGGATATTACAGCTCAGCATATTAATATTAATATGGTCAATGTGCAATATTAATTGTGATACATAATCACCAAAAGTTATATATATTATGTGAGAGACATCTTTTTGGTACATAATGCTTGGAATACATCTCTTTTCCCCAATAATGATCCTTTGGCGCTGAATAAGAAAGCCAGTTAAGATGAGGATTGGGTGGTTAGATTAATAGAACACAATTCCTACCTTCCTTCCAATAAATGAACTGTTTCTGAATATAAGTATAGATTGTTCACGTGTACCATGTCTTGAACTAATCATGTTTCAGAAGAAGGCTTTTCCATAGTGAATTAAGGTGTTACGTTCACTGTAGACATCTAAAGTCTCTCATTTGCAATACCGCCAAAATTCTGGCACCAAACTTTGTACTAGGCACCAGGAAGGAAGCACAATCCAGAATGACCTTTGATGACCCGAAATATTTGTGTGAAATTCCGAGTGATTTTCTTTTGTGTTGTGATGTTGGCTACACAGTCTGTGTGCACATTTCTCAGCCATATTGCCTCCATGTGTCGGTAGAGGTAGGTGGTTTGAGTTGCGGGAGTGAGCCCTGGACAGGAAGTAGGCGACCTCTCCAGATGGCGACAACAAAAGCGCACCTCGCGTAGCAGTTGGCGCACATTGTTTCTAGAGTCTGTCATTCCAGAAGGAAATGCATGAATAAGTTGCCTAGCAATGAATTATCTAAATAGAATAGCCGGTATTGTGTGTGTTTTCCCGATATCGGCATCTAAAATGGCATCCTTGGTATTGTGCGAGATCATTCCACGTCCAAAATCATTCTTTTATAATCTGGATATATGTGTGATATTAAGAAAGCAGAATTTGAAATCAGGGTTGAGAATGCATCATTCTGAGATAAAAAACACAATAAAATGGTAACCCTTCTGTTTAAATCCTTGCAACATTCATGGGGCTTAACAATGGTGAATGAAGTTAGCTAGTTATTCTTTTGTCACATATTTTCCTTATAGGTATGAGGTAACAATATAGGAACACCAGTTTTGACATAACTCAATGAAAGAGACTGACCATTGTTCCTTAATCAATGTGGATGATTTTTTCCAATTTTACTTTTATTCACCTTTCTATCACTGCTTCAGAACATTGTTTTTCTTCGAAAGAGGCGCCAAGAATTATAGCTCGTACAACATCCTTCTTTCAGGGCATTCAGACTTTTTCATTGAATTATTTTTTTGCTTGTAAAACGTAGGTAGGTATTTTCTGTGTTTCAATGCTAAGTGCCCATGGCAGGGAAATTGGGAACAATTGTTATTTCAGTGGTATTTTAACAGTGCATTTTAACATTGCACTTAATAACATAAGCGTTATAGCCTCTTTCTCTGTATTGGTCCTGCTATCAGTAAAATACAAGTCACCGCTACAAAGCCACATTATTAGTTATAAGTATAACAGCATGAATTGGGAAATGTATGATTCCAATTTGGGAATTTTTGCTGACATTGGCTGCAGACTTAGGGGCACATAGAGGCCTCTTATCAAGTATAGATACATTCCTGTTAATTCCTTTATCAGTTATGGTAAAATTCCTGCTAGTTGTTAATGGTTAAATATATATCCCATATCCCATAAGTACCAAATGGTCGGTCCATTATTTGACCTGTACAATCTTCAAGTGATCTCTCACATGGTCCAGTGGTTACTGGTTCCTCTCAGTATGGGGAAGACCTCGGTTTTATTCCCATATGGGAACGCAAACACCTTCCTTGGTTGTCTGCCTCCATGTTGCACCATTGACCTCTACCCATAGACTTACATCTAGTCCCTGAAATGAACTTTTTTTACAGAAAAAAACCATGTTAAATTATTGTTATAACTTATAATCAATAGGAGCCAAGAGACTTTCTCCAAGTACTGCAGTAATCTAGACTTGCCAAATATTATAGATTTGCATGGGCTGTTTTGGATATATTTGTTCCAGACTGTATGAAAGAATACTGTACCCAAAATACTCTACCAAAAATACTTAACATTAGAAATCTAATCCTTGTGACAATTTAACAATCTAACAACTTGTTTGTCTGCTTCAGCATTTGGCCCTGACAACTGCACCAGCGAAGACTGTGAGGCCATTGGGGATGTAACTCTGCAGTGTCCATTTGATTCGGATCTTATTGTCAACTCTACCGGTGCCACGACGCGGTCGTTGTGTGTGTGTAATCATTCTTACTGTACTGTGCCAGTATGTGCTGCTGGATTTGAAAGTGTGCTTCTCAACCCTGCGGATTTACGGCCCGGATCCTGTTGTGATGAATTCGTGTGCAAGAGAACAGGTAAGACTGAAGACTACACTTCACACTTAACCACAGACACACTAGGTATCGGTGATCATCTATCGGTATTTGTCCAGCTCAGCTCTGAAAAAAATGTTTTGTTTCTGTTTTCTGTTTGCATCATTGTCCATCCTGATTGCCAATTCGACCAGCATTTCTGGCAAGGGCAGGTAACTCTCTACATGCACTTTTTGGATATGTGACATGTATTGTATTTTCTGTGGTTATTCTTGATTTCTTTCTCTGGCCAAAGTAAAAACAATGTTTTATTGAGGAGCCTACCCTCAATTTCCCAATAAAACACTATATTCTAAGAAAAAATGGCTTTGGGGTTTTAGTTTTGTTGCATCTTGTTTCTTGAATATAATTTTGATCTTTACCTCATTGCATATTGAAACATGAAAATATACTGGCCAGGCCTTAAGAGGGTTTAAAAATCCATTGAGTGCATTTGCATCAAATGAGAGGCTGTTGGGTATGGTTTGGTTCAAGTTGAAGGGGGGGACGGTCGGGTAGCTTAGTGGTTAAAGCGTTCACTCGTCACGCCGAAGAGCCGGGTTTGATTCCCGACATGGGTACAATCACCATTTCTGGTGTCCCCCGCTGTGATATTGCTTGAATATTGCTAAAAGTGGCGTAAAGCCATACTCACTCACTCACTCACTCAAGTTGAGTGGCAGTGAGGTAGGCCAGTGATTAAGTGTTTGATTCCACACATGGGTGCAATGTGTGAAGCCTATTCCTGGTGTCATTTCTCATGATATTGCTTGATTATTGCTGAGATCAGTATAACAGCGATCTCACTCACTAACATTCACAGTTGGTAATATATGTAAACCCATTTACCGGTGTCCCTATTTGTAATCAGCATAAAAGGCACTGCAGAAAGCCATAGAGATTCTGGGTAAGAATTAGGGCTGGGACGGGTAACTCGGGTACTCGGGTCAGATGGGTCCTGAGTAGGATCCGGCAACCCACAGGACTACCCGGACCCGTGGTTAGTCACGTGATATATTGTTAAATGACAAAAACTCACTATAGCTCGGTGGTTACACTACAAGTCGCTAATGTTCGCATTTCTTTCTGACGATGCACACATTCCTTTTGACTTGTAAATGTTTGAGTAAAAATATAGCTTCAGTCAACTTCATTGAACGCATGATCTGATTGTTTGATACATGTATCTTAATAGTTTTAGCCAGGGCTGCGGTAAAACAATTACCAATCAGACATTTTGTTCCATACTCTTGAGACCCGGGTAGAGTCGGGTAATAGGGGGTCGGGTACTGGATAGTAAATTTGGACTCGTCCCAGCCCTTGTAAGAATATTTGTCTCCAGTGGATTGGATGGTCAAGTTTTGGTGACTTAGTTGATGCATGCCATCATATTCCAATTGCAAGTGCCGATGCTCATTATGTCAGTCACTGGATTGTCTGGTCCAAACTTGATCATTTACAGTCTGCTGTCAGATAACTGGAATATTGCTGAGTGTGGCATCGGCACTTCTCATACAGTTAGTAAGGAATGTGATATATAATAATAGGTTGTCTGTGTAGCTCGGTGGATAGAGACACCACTGGCACTGCGAAGTCTGTCATGCACGGATGAATTGAAAAGGAAGCCTAAGCCACCAGTTTAACTTTATGGTCTATGACCTAAGATAGTATCCAGAACGTACTATCACTGACCGGTTAAGTAAAAAACTCTGACACAAACTGGAGACTGTGAAATAATGTCTCATTCCGTAAAAGGCGACTAACGGGATCGGGTGGTCAGGCTCGCTGACTTGGTTGATGCAGGTCATCGTATTCCAATTGCGTGGATCGAAGCTGATGATGTCAGTCACTGGATTGTCTGGTCCAGACTTGATTATGTACAGACTACCGTCATATAGCTGGAAAATGGCTGAGTGTGGCATTAAACAACAAATAATAACAGCAACAGCATCCAAAACTATAGGTAGACAGATGAAGTTGCTGTGTTCACACTACGTTGATCCTGGTGTCAGAACACTGCTGTCTGTTTAATAAATGACAGTATACAACTACATCCTGAAATCTGCCACTTTGTGGAAAAATAATTTTTTTCATCCAAGGAAAAAAATGTTTTTAATCTGTTTTCTTGGCATGTGACATGCAAACACATGAGACAACGCACACGGATGTGATGGGTGTCTCTGTCGTCATCAACAGTTGGGAGGGTGGAGGGGGACTCATTGTCACATGATTCAGTCCCAACATGTGAGTCCTGCATTAAACAACAAACAACCAAAGAAACACAACCATAGTCCCATGACTATTAGGAGAACTATTCTGATCATGGACTTTTGACAGGAACAGTTTTGGGGGGTCCAGTTCAATAGAAATGTTTCCATTTATCAACTATGTGGTGAAAATGTATCTCGATATTCTTGTCATCATTAAGAGTATTCATATTGTTGCCCTTCATTGAGGTGCTTTCAACTTGAATTCTTGCTGAAGGTATTATAAGTACTTATAATGCATGTCGACCATACTTGTTTATACATTACACTGAAGAGATCAGTCGTCCAGCTGATATTGATATGATATGGCGCCTGAAGTGCTGTAGAGATCTGTTTCCACATCATTAGTCTTTACATGTCAACAGTCATTACACACAACTGTCTAGATAGTTCTGTGTGTTTGATTGACCTGAGTATTCCATAGCCTCCATGCAAGGGTCCCATACTGTAATGTCAGCACTGTCGTGACTCAGCAAGGACTTGTGACGGTTGTTGTGCTTTTTCTATCATGAGAACTTACGACTTTTGCTCTGCTTTAACTGTTATAGTGATAAGTGCTACCGTAGTGCTATATCTATCGTGATTCTGATTTATAAGCATTGACTTACGAAAATCATATTGCCATAACTATCGTGACTCTTATACCTAAGCACTGACTTACGACTATCATGGTGCCATAACTATTGTGACTCTTATACCTAAGCACTGACTTACAACTATCATGGTGCCATAACTATTGTGACTCTTCTACCTAAGCACTGACTTACGACTATCATGGTGCCATAACTATTGTGACTCTTATACCTAAGTACTGACTTACGACTATCATGGTGCTATAACTATTGTGACTCTTTTACCTAAGCACTGACTTACGACGATAATGGTGCCTTAACTATTGTGACTTATACCTAAGCACTGACTTACGACGATAATGGTGCCATAACTATTGTGACTCTTATACCTAAGCACTGACTTACGACGATAATAGTGCCATCACTATCGTGACCCTTATACCTAAGCACTGACTTACGACGATAATGGTGCTATAACTATCGTGACTCTTATACCTAAGCACTGACTTACGACGATAACGGTGCCATAACTATTGTGACTCTTATACCTAAGCACTGACTTACGACGATAATAGTGCCATCACTATCGTGACCCTTATACCTAAGCACTGACTTACGACGATAATGGTGCTATAACTATCGTGACTCTTATACCTAAGCACTGACTTACGACGATAATGGTGCCATAACTATTGTGACTCTAATGTATAAGCATTGACTTATACTCATGCTTTTCTACATGGACTACTGGTAGTCCGAAAAGTGGACCTAGGATTGATGGAAGAGGGTCTCCAGGAAGCAATTACTTGGGTGTCCAAGGTCTGGGATACAGGTCTGGGTTTATGGAGATGCACATCCCTGGTTGATGAGGCTGCTGGTGGATATGCCTGGCCATGTAATGAAATGAGGCCATTTACCAGTAAATATCGCACCCATTGTATCAAGTTGTCAGATAAGATTAATGGAAATTGATGGCACAAAGCTGTTAAACTGTATGGTGGTCGGATGGCCATGGGGATAGAATATTAGTATGGGAGGGATTGAGATATTGGTTGGCACTGACTATGTGGACAGTTAATATTAAACTTGATTGGGGCCAGGTTTTTGGTAATACCCGGTGGTCAGGCTAAAATTGGCATTTCAAGGGAGATTAACTTCAAGAGATTGTTATTTATGTTGCTGAGTTATTAAGTGATCTATTTTCAAAATAATATGCTTATGTTTTTCTATAAGTCTTAGATTATAATGATAGTTTACAAAACATTGTACATTGGGCATGATATGATTAATTGGTTATCATATCCTAATTGCATAAATCGATGCTCTTGATATCAATTACTGGATTGTCTGGTTCAGACTTGGATTATTGACAGATCGTTGTCATATAACTGGAATTTTGCTGAGTATGTCGTTAAACAACAAACATAAAAACCAAAAACAAAGCAGTTGTTTATTCATCAGAATAATTTAAAGTGTATAATGTAAGTTTGTGTATGTGACATTTTTGGACATTTTGCAAAGTCAATCATCTGGTGGCGTATCAACTGGATCTCAGTTCATCAAAGTATTTTGAAGATTTAAAATTCAGCTGTTATGTTTAATATTTCATATCTTAGCATTTTTTTTAAACGGTTTACAAAATCAGTGATCTGTTGGTATAATGTGAACTGGTTGTTCTACATGCAGGCATTTTGAAGATCGTGAACTTAAGCAAGGGTTCATTCCCGAATTTGTTTTTGTAAACTGTCTGAACATCTTTTGGGTGACTTGACGCTGTACAATGACGCTGTACAATGTCTGTGGTCATAAACTGACAGCAAGGCAACTGAAGCAGCTAGAGTTGCCACGAAGGTCAGTCTTGCTGAATCAGGAGGGAATTCAACAGCCAGTCATAAGACAGTCCATACCAAGGGCATGGACTCGGAACAAATTGAGAGGTAAATGGGCCCCGTTTAGCTGTGGTAATAATTTCTGGTCATATCTCTGAAATGACCACAGCTTAAAAGGGGGATCTACACACTTTGCAGAATAGACTCAAGCTTCTCACCTGGAAATAGTGTCCGGTTATTGATATGTTTCTTGTCTGACAGTATTGTTATTTTAGGCTTCTGTCTGCCAGGCCATGTCATTGTCCACCATGGCTGGAAAAGCTGGTTGGATGTCGGCACAATGCCCTCGGCTATTGGTTGCTTTCATCAATCAAACTTATTGGATCCTGATAATAAGCTACCCCAATGAAAGGATTTGGTAAATAGCCTTTAAGGGATCACATCAATTTATCAAGAATGTGATGCTTCATCATCGTATGTGCTATACATGCTGATAATGTTTCACAGATACAACACTGGATACTTGTCCTCGGGATATATATGGGCTCTTTCTACACTTTGCTGATTAAGCATATCTAGACGGAATGTTGGCTTGATAATGAACATTTTTTGGAAAATTGAGATATTTGGTCGTTATGATTGCAGAGTTTTGAAAGATTATTTTCACATAGGCAGTCACAAGTTGTGGGTTTGTGGATCGCTTTTGAATTTTGGAAATCTCATATGACATACTGTACTTGCAGGACTGATGTTAGCAGATTTATTAAGTTGCCAATTTTTGTGTATCTGTGTTTTTTGTGAAATATGCATATTCACAATATTGCGAAAATGAGGGTAATTACCAATATTATATTGTTTAAATGCAGATTATTCTTATTGACAGTATGTGCCAGTGAGTTGCTAACACATAGGAAATCATGACAACATATTTCAGTAAAAACAAACATAAATATAAGAGGTTGCAACCAGGATACAGAAAGTTATCACAGTGAATCAGGGAGATAATTTAAAATGTAAGCCATTTAAAAGTGCCAGCATGGAAAGTGTTCAAAAGAATGAGCTCAGGCAGTGTTAAAAATACCCGCCTGCCCGACAGTCCGAGTTGGTCTATTTTGCTGACTGACAGTCAGTTTTCACAAATTGGCCACACCCGATGGTCGGGGCACTGATCTAAGGCAATTCCCTGGAACTGGTTGTTGCCTGTGTTATTGTTTCCACCAAACCAATGCTACAGCAAATGAATGAAAACAAAATGCAAATATCATAATTACAACCTACCAAAGTTATATGTACAATTTTAGGCTGCTTCCTTGTTCAAGGAATGTATCCGTGAATATCCACATAAAGGAATGATATCCCACACGTCTGCAGCTGTACAAAATAACTTAATCGATGCCACGTGTCTCTGTAACAATCAAATATTTTAAAATATATATATCATTTCGGGATATTATAACCTGTGTTCGTTTCTCAACTAATCACTTAATTTGTTTCAATTGTTTCACGTATGTGTGAAGCCCCAAGGGTCAGCTGAGAAAGCCCACATTACAACCTTTTTCAAAATGTCCATGGTTCTTAAAAAAAATCCATTGAGTTAGATAACAATGAGCAATCAATCAACGTATTATCGGTTAACCCTCTGAACAAAGTATGTTGTTTTTACATTGGCACTTGACGGCATGATATGACCTACACATGTAAACACTTACTTTTGACATATCAACTGTGCATTATAACGGTGATTAATCAATCAACATATTTTCTGTTGATACTTTGATGGCTAGGAATGATCCATTGATCTACAAAAAAGTAAAACAACAGATCATTCATCTCTTGCTGGGCTGCTACATGCATATTACATAACACACATTTCACCTCACTTCAAACCTGGATTTTGATTGAATAATTACCCCAGACACAAGAAATGCCAAATGGGAACCTTTATCAGGTAATTTGAGTGGTGCTACCACTAATTATACCTGTAATTAATTCATTAACTGAGCATCAAGTGAATGATGACAAATACACAAGTGTAGGGTTATACCAGAAAACATGGATGGCAACAAGGGAGTAGTAATTGTATTATCCACGAAATCCGAAATCCGAAAATGTTTTTACTGCAGGGATATTTTTTTTTTATTACTAAACCATAACCAACAGGGGTATTTCCAAATAACAACATCCGATGAGCTTCCGGCATTCTTTTAGCCAGTTTGTTTAGGCTGAAGAAATTAATTAACATGCGCCCTTTGTCAAAATCTTTATAGATAGATCACGGGTAACCAATCAGTGTTAAAAAATGCGTAAAACAAATATTGCGTCCAAGTTTATTTACCGGTAGCTGTCCTTGCAGGCGGTAGCCCAGTCTCCTGTCACACTCAGTTGCGTTAGCGAGCAAATGGACTCACGGCAGCTAGTGAGCCCTAGCGGCCAGTGTCAGACAGCCGAGAAGATGCCAGGGATTACTGCCCCTTTAAAGTTACTAAGTGGACAATCCATCAGTTTATTGTTATTTTCTAAGAACTAACATTCAACAGCACTATTCTTATGTTTACCCTTTTGTTACTTTTGTTTGTTTGCCTTGAACCTTCTGGACTGGCAACATTGTATCTTGTCTGGTAACTTCGCAATGTTGCCAGTCTGGTTGTCTAACGAAAAAGAGGTATTCACAATAGTATCCACTGTACCTACAGCTAATCAAGAGCAGTGGTGGGAATCTGTCGTTTCATCCATCTATCATTACCACCCTCCACATTATCACTGATCCATTCCAGGCTCTGCAGTAATTATATAAACGTATGGGGGCACGGGTGGCCCAGTCGTCTAAGGTGCCACGATTCGCTGTGCAGAGTTGCGTCCCTTGGGCATGCCAGAAACCTATGATGGGAATCTGTCGTTTCATCCATCTATCATTACCACCCTCCACATTATCAGTGATCCATTCCAGGCTCTGCAGTAATTATATAAATGTACGGGGCACGGGGGGCCCAGTCGTCTAAGGTGCCGCGATTCGCTGTGCAGAGTTGCGTCCCTTTGGCACGCCTGAAACCTATGATTGTGGCTTCGAATCCTGGTTCGCCCTGATTAAGTTGCTAGGTTTGTCAGTGTAGCAGTACGTGGAGTCATCCCACAGATGACATCCTCACCTTGTCAGCTTGCTGACGGGGTTAACCTCTTTGGTCATGTGGACAAGACGTCTGACCTCTGATCAGAAGGTCCGTGGTTCGAATCCCAACACGGGACTAGGAAATATACCATACCCATGCTCGTGGGTTTCACCGAAGTTGTAAATGTCTGAGACCTGCATCACTTCGGGCTTTCCTCCCACATTAAGCTGACTCGCCTTGATATCACTGGAATACTGTTAAAAGGGGCGTTCAACCAAACTCACTCACTCACTATAAACGTACAGTTCACTACACCATTTCATTACTTTACAGGACCATCATATTGATTGCAAAGGACCCTTACAATTAATTATTGGGGTTCCTGGATCCCTCCTTTAGTAAGTCAAGGTGAATCTCTAAATAAGCTTAATAGTTCTAAGTCAGGAACATGTGAGGAATTAAACCCAGGATCTTCAACATTATGAGCAAACACATGTACTACTAAGCTATTCCGTCCCCCTTGTAGAGCTACATGTACTTGTAGCATATCTACATAATTCGTGTCACAGTACATCCTTGCCACACATGACCTTGAATAGATTCAGCTCATGAGATGTTGGAGTAGAACAGTTGTGTAAGAGTCCGAGATTCTGGTGAATAATGTCCACGTGTTCTCCCAAGCCACCTGATACCACTAAATGTGACCACCGGGAGAAAAGGGACCTTGTGGGTGCTAGGATACAATTTTGCTGTGACGTCATAAAAAAAGATGTTTGACGTCAACTAACTTCCGCATAAAACGCCATGTGTCTTATTTCTCTCTCGTTTGTTCGTAATGTAATAAAAACAAAATTATTTCACAACATTTCTGCTTACGTGTCTACTTTCAACTAATCAGACATTATATCCCCTAAATTCAATCATTACATAAACAGTTTTACTTCTGAAAATTGGACTTTGTCCAATGAGTCAGAAAATGAATCTAAATGTTTGATGCCCTGTATCTTTGTAATAAATATGAATTGAAGCTTAGGAATTGTATTTTTGTGTTCCTAAGATACTGTAGTTTTAAATTGTAATGAGAAGTCAAAATGTGATTTTTCGCCCTTATGTCCTGGTGGGTCACATATAGTGTGTTCACTGCCTCCCCCGTAGTCATGATGTGACCACTCAAGCATTGCATAGCCCTCATCAGCTGACTGGCTGTCTAGGCCCGTAAATACATGGTTCATTATGCTTATGTATCTCCGAGAGTCATAACCAGTGGTTGCCTAGTAGAGCAGTACTGTCATTTTGACAGATTTGTAGGTCAGTCAGGTATGAAGACGGCACGGGTATAAAAGTACTTCGGGCGTCTGATGTATGGATATGGAGGCCAACTCTCTTGGTGTTTTCGAAATGAGAAAATATTTTTCGCCTTGGGGAATTCTGGTGCATTTGACATAGTATTTTTGATGAATATCTGTAAACATAATTGTTTTTGTACTGAACTAGTGGAAAATAGGTGACATATTCAGCTTGCCCGGTCAAAATGTTTAAATGCGCTTGCTTGCTGTGGGACCTGTGAAGATCCGGGCTAGAACAGGCCTTCAGCAACCCATGCTTGCCGTTACATGCGACTATGCTTGTCGTAAGAGGCGACTAACGGGATCAGGTTATCAGGCTCGCTGACTTGGTTGATGCATGTCATCGATACCAATTACGTGGTTCTATGCTCGTGATGTCAGTCACTGGGTTTTCTGGTCCAGGCTTGATTATTTATAGACTACCGTCATATTGCTTGAATATTGCTTAATGCAGCGTTAAACAAACAAACAAACAAACAAAAGCATGCGATGGTTGGAACAGTTGATGGATGTGAGTGTAATGAGGTCATCTCAATAACTGCTTGGTATGCATGTTCCTCACAGAAACACCAGTACTTGGTTCTTCATTTTTGATCCAATTTTAATTAAAAAATTTGGAAATAGTTTATTTCAGAAACCACCCTGGGATATTAGCTGAAGATTCTGATCTAAAATGTTAACTTTAGCGGTTATCAATTTCTTATTTGTACACAACTTCAAGGCTTGTTAATGATTGTCAGAAATGAATATTTGGTAAATCTTTGCCCAGACACCCCTGGTTTGGTCAAGGTTGGTGTTGTCCAGGTTGGTGTGGCTGAAGTAAATGTAGTTGAGGTTGATGTGGTTGAGGTTGTTGACAGTGATGCTGTGTCACATCCTGGGGAACAATACCTAGATGATGGTGATGCTGTGTCACATCCTGGAGAACAAAGTCTAGATGACGGTTATGCTGTGTCACATCCTGGAGAACAAAGTCTAGATGACGGTGATACTGTGTCACATCCTGGAGAACAAAGTCTAGATGACGGTGATGCTGTGTCACATCCTGGGGAACAATATCTAGATGATGGTGATGCTGTGTCACATCCTGGGGAACAATATCTAGATGATGGTGATGCTGTGTCACATCCTGGGGAACAAAGTCTAGATGGCAGTGTTGCTGTGTCACATCCTGGGGAACAATACCTAGCCGATAGTGATGCTGTATCAGATCGTGGAGACAGCGCCCCCAGAATCAGATGGTAGCAAGTTCACCAAGACAGGATAGTATTTCCCACAGTACTTCCACACTCAAGACCGGAGGCATTCCTCTGGACATACGATATGTGACTTGATACCCAGGCTAACCTGGCCAACATGAAGTAGTGGCAGTTTTGTTAATACCTGACTCAGTCTTCCGTTTGACTTGCCCATGACATCAGCACCAACACAGACTTAACACAATTGTTCCCCAAAGTGTAGGTGATGAATTACAGGTGAAGCTAATTTAGTATGCAAGACCAGTCTTGCAGACACTGACGAAGGATATGATAAAGACATTGCGATCATGTTTTCAGGTATTTACATATTACTAAGTTACACATTTATGGAGACTTGAAACCTTGTTTTATCTCCCTTATTAACTCGCTTAGCCTGTGTGGATGTATGTCAAGGTTCCTTGTCAATCATCAGGTATAGTTTCATAGTTTCATGTAGTCGTATAATGTGACCCTGGAATACCTTCCTTACTAATGTCACTAGATTCAACATTGCTCAGGAGGTTTTTCAAAACCAGTATTTTGTAACAGACATTTGACATCATGTTTAGCATTTTGATATGCACAGGCACGGTATTCCTAGGGCAGTGATTATTATGTTAAAGGTTTATGAATTTTGTTTTGTTCTTACACTGTTGGTGGTTGACAAACAAAAATTGTCTTCAAATGAACATGTCTGAATTTCCTGAATTTATGCCCCTCGTCTGCTCTCACGAGGCACATGAATACCTCCATTTCCATGTCTAAATGATTGCACAACTAGATATATTGAAGAGCTGTAACTCTTTATTGGTCTATACTGATTTAAGCTTCGCTTTATATTTAGATTTCACAGTGAAGTCACTTTTCAACACAAAATGCCTCCGTGGTCTGGAGGTATTGCGTCCACCCGGAGAGCGGAAGGTACCGGCCCCGTCATACCAAAAGACGTTAAAAGATGGTACTTGTTGTTACCCTGTCTGGCGCTCTGCATTAATGGTCTAAAACAAGGACTGGTTGGATCGGTGTCAGTATACTATGTCTGCATGGGGTATTCATGTTAAACTGAGACATGGTATCTGTGAGCTAGCACTATAAAATCGGCATTAGTCCGAACTACATGAGCTTGTACAGGCAGCCACACACACACGTGCATGCACGTCGGTATATAACTGCAATAATCTTGGACGAGACATTTCTTGAAGCCCATTTCTGGTGTCCCCCGCCGTGATATTGCTCGAATCTTGCTAAAAGCGGCGAAAAACAATACTCACTCACTATGGCTGACTAAATACATTGTCAAACCTGGCTGGTCATGTCCCTTTGTGGTCGGTGCTCATGCCATCAATCACTGGTATGCCAGACTCCGACTCAATCATTTATAGATCACTGGAATATTGCTTGCAGCATGACACAATCACTCAGTGATACGCAGAGCGTCTGATCTTGGCCTCATTTTCACTCTTGGATGCTGTAATGCCTCTAATATCAATAATGACCGGTTATTCCGGAAGTTTACTCTATACTGTACATGTTAGCAGGGCTTTGAGCTCTTTGAACAACATTTATCAGCTGAACGAAGTACTGAAATTTGAGGATGGCCATTTATGAGTTATTTGGAGCCAATTATGCCTCAAGTTGCTGCGGATCTAAAGATGTTTTATATGCCATTGTCTGTGTCACTGTTGGTGTGCTCGTGGCTGTTTTACAAATATGTTTTATAATGGAGATTGGTCATAGGACCGTATCATATTTTGCTGCCCCCACCCCCCATTTTATATGACATTTTTTTGTGCCCCCCCCCCCTCTTCCTTTATTAAATGACCAGTCCCTAAATAGTGTTAAAATTTATAAAGAAGATTATTTGCAAAATACTTACTCATGAAGATAGGTCTTCAGCAACCTTTGCTGGCTGTAAAAGGTGACTAGTATTTGGGCTTATCTTGCATTGAGAAAGTTCTGAATAATTCCATTCCAAATTAAATACTACAAAGATGAATTATATAAATACATTAAGTGTGTTGGGCTGAAAGATAAAAAAAATGTATAGTTGTATTGCAAAATGGGAATATATTGCTGAATTATATTAGCACAAATGACCAGTGAAGATTCCGGGGTAGAATAGGTCTTCAGCAACCCATGCTTGCAGTAAAAGGTGACTATGCTTGTCGTAAAAGGCGACTGACGGGATCGGGTGGTCAGGCTCGCTGACTTGGTTCATGCATGTCATCGATCCCAATTGTGCGGATCGATGCTCATGATGTCAAGCACTGGATTGTCTGGTCCAGACTCGATTATTTACAGACCGCCGTCATAATGCTGGAATATTGCTGAGTGCGGTGTTAAACAACAAACAAACAAACAAATATTAGCACAAATATATGTTCTTAACATAGCACTGATTCATGTTATGGAAATACACAGAACTTTGTAGGCGATGTCTTGCATTGAGTGAGTGAGTGAGGTGTTACTCTGCTTTTAGCAATATTCCAGCAATATCACAGCAGGAATCACTAGATATGGGCTTCACACATTTTACGCAGGTGGGAAATTGAACCCAGGCTTTAGGTGTGACAAGGCAAAACACTAACCACTAGGCTACCTCTTAAATATGAATGTGATATATAGACAATGTAGAAAATAAGATTATGTTTTTGTAACCTTGGTGAATATGTGTTTCAGCACCTTGTCGGTCAGTTATCTGCCCACCAGCTGAAGACAAGACATGTCCGCAGGACAGCTACGAACTGCCCAATCAGCTGACCGATGATGGATGCTGCTACATCAAGAAAAGGTAATGTCCGCCATGGCCGCCCAGCCTCACAGGCAACCATGGAGAACACACATGCTGGCCCTCTCTCACCCCTGCTCCCTGTTCAACAGTCACATGCTGGAAGATAAAAGTACAATCTAGTTTTTATCCCCCGCTGGGCAAATTCTGGCCGAAAGGGGGATTATGTCGTGGCGCAGTCCGTTCGTCCATCCGTCCGTCCCACAGAGGGTACTAAGCTTGTGAAATCAACTCCTCCTCCAGCTTTTAGAGAATATCCCTGATACTCTACACACAAGATGTCGACATGTTGATGATACGCGTATCGCAGTCCCGTTTCATTTCGACAAATTTTGACAGAGTTACTGCCCCTGTTTTACAGAGCTTCATGAAATCTACTCCTCCCCCAGTTTCCAGAGAATATCATAAATATCTAACTATAACTATAACTATAGTTAGTTTCCTTGTATAAGGCTTTTGGGGGTGAGCTACATCCTTATGGCATTAATTAGCATTCAGACTGGATTACTCCCAACAAAATGTTCTGCACAATTTGTTTCAAATGCAGTGCCATCTACTGTTGTTATTTCATAGAATAC
Organism: Haliotis rufescens; assembly: GCF_023055435.1. Lineage (NCBI taxonomy): Eukaryota > Metazoa > Mollusca > Gastropoda > Lepetellida > Haliotidae > Haliotis > Haliotis rufescens. The sequence goes on along the minus strand of NW_025964001.1, from coordinate 26,493,111 downwards.
AAAGAAAATATAAACTCGTTAAAAAAATTCATGCGGGGGATGTTGTGCTCTCAGAGCACTCTTGTTACCTTTACAGGTAATCTAGTTTTTACCTGCATCGTTCCCCATTTAACAATCAGCAGAATCTTGTTGGACTGGACCTAGGAAGCCAGCACCATGACTACTGGACACAGTGTCCATGAAGTGGAAGGGGGATATAGGAATAGGTGCTGTCCGTCTGTCCTTCCGGAAAAAAATCCATGAGAGATATTTTAACCAAACTTAGCATATAGATAGGTCTAGTGTTGAACTAGCATGTCATCGATCCCAAATGTGTGGATCGATGCTCATGATATGAATCACTGGATTGTCTGGTCCAGACTCGATTATTTACCGACTGCCATCATACAGCTGGAATGTTGCTGAGTGCGGCGTTAAAAAAAACCCCAACCAACCAACCAACCAACCAACCAACCAACTTGAGAACCTTGATTAAAAACATGTAACAATTGGTGGAACAATGCTTTGCAACTCAGCAGTTGACTGAAATCTGTGTGTTGAGATCCATGTTGTTTACGAACTGGATGTCTAGTTTGTTACGCGATTTTGATTGGACTATGCATAGACTCGTTATTCCAGCCAAAATGTTACTCCTGAATTCAAGCCTAGTTCGACAAGGGTGGAAACTGGACTTTTATAGATAACTCCCTTGCCACGGGAAGATGAGCCAGGCTCAGGTTGTGGTGTCTCCCCTGAAATCACTTCAGAAAAGGAACATTTTATATCAGTCAAACATATCTTGATGAAATATGATGACATGCAGGTATAGCATGCTCACAATGAATATCTGTGAACCGCGTCATGTACTGGAGTACTCTTCTCCCATGACATGTGACATGTTTATCATGTCTGTTTGCAAGGCCGTGCCCGACATTCCAAGTAGAGGGGGCATGATGACACCAGCATTCATCATTTAATGGACCGTAAGATGCTTGCCATAGCCAACACATTAGGTACAATACAACCATTTACTCTCCCCAAAAAACTTTCAGTTGTGGTTCTACTGTTGCTGTTAATGGGATATATAGGGTTCTCTTGTCACTGGCTGTGGGAGCCTGTCAGACTGGGTATGTCTGTATACCACTCCGTGTGGAGCCCTGTGGAGCCCTGTGGAGCCCTGTGGAGCCTCCTTCATGGAGCTTCTTGTCACCAGGCCATTGTTTGCTATATGTACCTTGCACACAGCAGATTAAAGATTCCGATGTGAATGTGGGTGATGAAGATGAAACAAAGATTCCTCTAAGTCATTACTTAACCCCGCCATGAAGTGTAAGGGGGATATAGGAATGGGTGCTGTCCATCTCTTCTTCCGTCCTTCCATCCATCTGACCTTCCGTCCATCCGTCCATCACGTTTCCGGAGCAGAACTCCATAACCATGAGAGATATCTTAACCAAACTTGGCACAGAGATAGGTCTAGTAGTGAATTGGTGCGTTTTGATAGTTTGGGACTTTCAAAAAATTATTTTTTGAGTTTCCATCTCAATGATTTTGACTTAGACTGAAAATGGCCATAGTGCTCGTTTCCTGAGCAGATCTTGAAAACCATACAATATTTCTTGCCTTGCACACAACCGGATACGTCATATTGGTGGGTGGAGGAGGGGGGAAGGGTGGGGGGGGGGGGGGGGGGGGGGGGGGGGGGGATATGAGTGTTTTAAGCTTGTTTAGTTTGTTGTAAAAAGTCCTGTGTCTTAATTGTTGTCTCTTTAATGTAACTTTCATCATAACATCCCTGTTGGGATACTTGGTACCAGGGGTCCGGAAACCGTCATATGTGCCGGACATGTCCGATTGGGAATCTCAAATGTCCGGTTTAAAATATTGCTTACCGGACATTTTAAAAAGTATTGTCCAGACATTCTTAAATTTTGACCAGACATGATCAACAGTTAGGACTGAGCAGTTTCTGTCTGCAGTTGCAACACAATTAAGATTATCTACACTGACAAGCTTTGTTTGTTTTGATTGCTGTAAATACATCGTACCTACGTGATAGTCCAATCGGTCAATCACTGTAATAGGCAATAAACTGAGTTGACACTGATTAATCGAGGATTAATTACTGAGAACATCTTGTTAATTTGCGTGAAAGGTGTTTACAACTGTACATAAATACCTTGCATCATCGATGTACATCATTATCCTCACAATGTTACGATACGTAACCTCAGACAAAAAGCGGAAGCGTGACGACAGCCAGTCGACCGATGCAGATCAGTCGAGCGGATCTGCCAAACCCTCAAAGTCTAGACGATCATTTTGTAAGTCGTGGCTAACGACTTTCACTTGGTTGACATACAATGAAGATTTGCAGATTTTATTGTTTTCAGTAGCTAGTCGTATATTGAATCTTGATTGACCGCCATTTTGCTTTCTCGCACGATCGATATCAATTTTTTTTATGGTCAATAATTAAGTACAGATGAAAAAAGTATTCAAATAACTATTGCTCTCAACGATATTTTAGTATTTGTGATTAAATTATCTGTCTTGTTTTTAAAAAATCTTTAGTTAAAAAAAACCCTTTTCCCGTGAGGTCACGTGATAGCCAAATATGGGATAATAGTCTCGATCCAAATGTTACAATGCGTACACTTGAGCAGACTCATGAATATAACACATGAATATTAATTAGACTGTTTACTACGTTAACAGATCGTTATTATAACAGAAACAAACGTATGTTTTCCATGTATATCTAAAATGATATTATTTGTTATTAATTGTCAGGTGAATTAAACAATTTAAATTGAAACAATTCATAATTCATCATATTATGAATACGTAAACTTGTAATGTGTGTCAAAAGTCGTACTAAAATACGCTATTTGAAGGGGGCGTGGCCTAAATGCAAATGTCCGATTGGGATTTTAAATTTTCCGGACCCCTGCTTGGTACAATAGGTACCCACAGTACCTTTAGTAGTTGTTGCAGTACCTTTAGTAGTTGTTGCAGTACCTTTGGTAGTTCAGTGATCCATTCTTATAATTTTCAGCACTATTTAGCCAAGGGAATCTGTTTCAGCAGATAATTGAGACTGTTCTCTGGCACTGACATTGTATATTTACCCCTGACAAAATCTTGAATGTAGCCAATCAAGCAGGTAGAAAACAAGACGAGTCTACTCGCCCTAGCCTGTTTTTGGCATCCGTTTCAGTAGGTCCTAGTGTCAATGTATGAACAGTGATTAACTGAGCTTACAAAAAGTAATTTTACAAGACTTGGACTTGAGACTTCAGTGGCCTGCAGGGAGGTGTACTGGTGTGAGATGTGTGAGTGAAGAGGGAGGTGTGTTTGTCTCACCTTTTCAATCTCCCCTTGCTTCTTGAGTTCTCAATTCTCCATTGTTTGTGGATGCAATCCTATACCTAATGTTACACCTCTCAGCATGTTGTTTATGTCTTGAATTATATTTTCTGTTGATATCAAGGTAATTTGTGTGACAGCAACTCAGTCTAATGCACAACTTGATCTGCTTGTATTTGTTTTGGGATATCATTGATACAAGGTCTGTTTCACTCCACACTTGGGTGTATTTGGTGGACTCCACACTTGGGTGTATTGGGTGGCTCCATACTTAGGTGTATTGGATGGACTCCACACTTGGGTGTATTGACTGGACTCCACACTTGGGAGTATTGGGTGGACACCACAATTGGGTGTATTGGGTGGACTCCACACATGGGTGTATTGGGTGGCTCCACACATGGGTGTATTGAATGGGCTATATACTTGGGTGTATTGGGTGGACTCCACAATTGGGAGTATTGGGTGGACTCTACACATGGGTGTATTGGGTGGACTCCACACTTGGGTGTATTGGATGGAATTCACACTTGGGTGTATTGGGTGGACTCCACACCAGGGGATATTGGGTGGCTCCACACTTGGGTGTATTGGGTGGCTCCACACATGGGTGTATTGCATGGACTCCACACATGGGTGTATTGGGTAGACTCCACACTTGGGTGTATTGGGTAGACTCCACACTTGGGTGTATTGGGTGGCTCCACACTTGGGTGTATTGCATGGACTCCACACATGGGTGTATTGGGTAGACTCCACACCTGGGTGTATTGGGTGGCTCCAGAGTCCAGAGTTTGTAGTATTTTGGTGCTTTTGAGCTATAATAAGTTTTTGTCATTAAATAAGATATCATGTGACTAACCAAGGGTCCAGGTAGTACTGTGTGTACCTGGGTCCTACTCAGGACCCACCCGACCTGAGTATACAAATTACCTGTCCTAGCTCTAGTTTGGTAGCCGTTGTAATCAAACAAATCCTTGTGGGTGGGTGAGAAAAAAGGTATTTCAGATTAATATTCTTGTTCTTCCAAAACCTTTTTGCAAAGGGTGCAGTGCTAGTTAAGCTTGTTTTGTTGTTTAACTGACTGTACTCAGTGTTTGCACCATGTATTGTGCTCAACACATGTTTACATTTGATAGGTTAAGGAAAATAGCGTTTTTCAGATTATATTTCCACTTTTCGTTGTGTTAGGGTCAGCGAAATCTGTAAACAAATTAAAACAAGATCTCATCTAAATTTGTCTAGCATTAAGTTAAAGACTTTTATTAAAAATATTTTTATATGATTTATGCTAGAAGGGTGACACTGAATGGGCAGGCTCTAAAGTCTTGAATAATGTTCATCAGGATAATGCTGTATACAGCAGACCAGTACAGGAGAACTACTAGACTGTTTGTTGTCCCCACACTACAAATCATTGTAGATGTCACAGGTCATAAATCTCCCTTGCTGACCTATCTCTTCCAACAAGTGGTGGACATGCCCTCACTGACCTGCCTCCATTACCTACACCCTTTACAGCTGCCCCCAATCTTCCTCCCGTTGTGGTGAGGTCATGTTAACTTGGGCACTTCACAGTGGTGAGGTAATGTTAACTTGGACATCTCACTGTGGTGAGGTAATGTTAACATGCACTTCACTGTGGTGAGGTAATGTTAACTTGGACACTTGGCTGTGGTGAGGCAATGTTAACTTGGACACTTGGCTGTGGTGAGGTAATGTTAACTTTGACACTTCACTGTGGTTAGGTAATGTCATCTTAAGCACTTGACTGTGGTGAGGTAATGTCATCTTAAGCACTTGACTGTGGTGAGGTAATGTCATCTTAAGCACTCGACTGTGGTGAGGCAATGTTAACTTGGACACTTGACTGTGGTGAGGTAATGTCAACTTGGACACTTCACTGTGGTGAAGTAATGTTAACTTGGACATCTTACTGTGGTGAGGGTCCCTAGGCTTTATTCCTGCAGCAAGTTGACATGACATGACATGATATGTATACAGAAATACTGTTCAAAGCAGTGTTAAATGAAACTAACTCACTCATTCATTAAGTACTGGTTTCTAATCACATGTGTGTATCTGTGACTTTGAATGATCAGCTCGTGGATTCATCTTACAGATGACATTCTTACCATGTCTACTTGTGACAGGCTTATCCTCTTTGGTCTAGTGGACCAGGTACCGTCCTCAGATCATCAGGTCTGTGGTTCAAAGCCCAACCAGTCACATAGACATTTCATTGCTGCTTCATAATATTAATTGCTAAGGTGGAACCCATAATCACAGGTGGGGCGGGTGGGTAGCCTAGTGGTAAAAGTGTTCGCTCGTCACGCCGAAGACCCGGGTTTGATTCCCGACATACAATGTGTGAAGCCCATTTCTGGTGTCCCCTGCCGTGATATTGCTGGAATATTGCTAAAAGCGGCGTATAACCATACTCACTCACTCACCCATAATCACAGGTATGGTGATGACAGACCAAGGATCATAATCAGGACAAGTTTGTTATCCTGGCACAGATAACTCTACACAGTGAACATAGTGTAAGACAAAGGAACCGCCTTGCCCCTCATGAGATCTCATTGTTCACAGTTATCTCCCTTGATGCGCTAAGTACCAGTTCAATGTTCATCAATCTCAGCCACTGTCACATCGTCTAGATGACGAGTTAATCCCTGATCGAGTCCTATCAAGTCCAGGTCCCAATATCCCTGTATGTCACATCACAAGGTAGTTGAAGGTTGGGATCTGACTGGCAGGTGCTTGCTGCTGTCCTCCACACTATTATCCCTACCTGGCCAGGTAAACCAGGCTTTGATCCTCCATGTTACTTGTCAACCCTTCCTTGCTAGGATGACAGGACATTATGATGATGGACATGGCTCTATTTGTAACTTGTCCTACTTTGATCATCAACTCTTATATGATGGGAAGACATGAAACTGTTGTGATGTTGTGAAGATCCAGGGTGGAATAGGTCTTCAGCAACCCATGCTTGCCGTAAAGGGCGACTATGCTTGTTGTAAGAGGTGACTAACAGGATTGGGTGGCCAGGCACGCTGACTTGGTTGATGCATGTCATCGTATCCCATTTGCGTGGATCGATGCTCATGATATAAATCACTGGATTGTCTGATCCAGACTCGATTATTTACAGATCGCCATCATACAGAATATTGCTGAGTGCGGCGTTAAAAAGAGAAATATTAAAAAAATGCCTACCCAAGAATTCTATATGATGCCTTCTTCATCCTGTCTCTATAATTATATCATTTTAGTGGCATTTAAGAAGGTGAAATAACAAAAAGGACATGAGTTATGAGATTCAAATTCTTTATTCTTTCAATGCAACATTTTGGTTCAGATGTCCTACTCAGTTGTTGGGAGCACGGATGGCCAAGTTGTCTAAGGTGTCGCAATTCACTGTGCAGAGTTTCGTCCCTTGGGTACGCCAGAAACCTATGATTGTGGGTTCGAATCCCGGTTCCGCCCGATTATGTTTCTAGGTTTAAAACACCATACCCCTGCTCGTGGGTTTCACCGAAGTGGCAAATGTCTAAGCCCTGCATCACTTCAGGCTTTCCTCCCACATTAAGCTGACACGCCGTGATATAACTGGAATACTGTTAAAAGCGGCGTTAAACCCTCACTCACTCACTCACTACTCAGTTGTTGATCACTTGTTTCATGAAGGTTGAGCTACATAAATATAACTGTCCTCACTACATAATTATGATGTTTATTTTGTTTTGTTTTTTTAATCATCAAACTACCTTTATTCTATCATAAATCATATTATTCGCTTTGACATTTATTTTCGGAGAGCACACAACCTCCACCCCCTCCTTTTCCCTACCCATCCCTCTTTCCCCATCCCCTACCCCTCCCTCCTTCCCTACCCCCTACCCCTACCTCGTTCCCTACCCCCTACCCCTCCTCCCTCATTCCCCTACCGCTCCCTCCTTCCCTATAATCATCAGGAACTTTGTGATGATATGCCGAGGCAGAATGAGGATTTTATAGAGGGGGATGCAAACCCAGGGCACAAACTGAACAAAACATGAACACTAGATATTCTTACATTGGTATGTTGTTGCACCTGCGGAAGTAGTTGTTGCACCTGCTGATGTAGTTCCTGCTGTTCCAGATGCAAGTGTAAGGGGATGGAGTCCTGTCCATCGGTGCAGTGTCCAGAGGGCTCGCAGCTACAGATCATCTCCAAGGCGACGGACATGCCCGGCTCATGCTGTGATAAATTCCACTGTGTTAATGGTAAGTGAGCTCTTAGTATTGACTTACCACAACCAAGACATCTTGGCTAGATCAATCTCATTAAAATCAGATCTTAGTCCTCGCTACCGCTAAACAAAGATCTGAGGACATCCCATTACGGGTCACGTCAGGCCGACCTAGCTTGAACTTTGACCGACCAATGGAATAACCAATCAGAAGGCAGCTTTCTCGTGCTTTACGGCACTAATTTCAAATTGGCGACTACACTTTGAAATATATTTTGACAAATTCTCGATTAAAAACCTGAACAAAAATAAATTCTGGAATGGGTATTAGATGGTCTAGATTGTATGGTTTCAGTCGTTAAACCCGTAACTATTGTTCTGAATACCCATGTTAAAGTTTTCGAGGATGCATGATTAGAAAGCACGTTCCTACTGTCACTTTCATGATCTGGTAAGCGGCGCTTAGATTGGTCGGATGAAAGGTCGTTCTGACGTGACCCCTACTGGGATGTCCTCAGATCTTTGTTTAGCGGTAGCGAGAACTAAGATCTGATTTTGATGAGATTGGGGCTAGACGCCCTTAGTATCACCATGGTTCTGTTCCATGAAGCAGTCTTAGCACTATGACTATCTAAAGCCTATGGGAGTTTGGAGTATAGGAGTTGCGATTGTCTCAGCACTAAGATCTCTTTATGGAATGACGCCTGGATGTCTTGGATACAGAGAACTGTTTGAGTGCCATGGAATATAAGTGGTCCCCTCCAGCTACTGTAGCTCAGGGCCCCATTCCACAAGACGATCTTAGCACTATGACTATCCAAAGACTATGTTAGCGTATGGGAGTTACAATTGTCTTTGCTGCTCTTGGTGGAACGATGCCCAGATGTCTAGGAATTCTTTTGAACTGTTAAAGTGCCATTGTATAGAAGTAGGCACCTATAATACTGTAGATCAGGACCTGTTCCACAAAGTGATCTTAGCGCATGATTGTCTTAAGTCTATATTGTCGGTAGTCTATCTTATGATCATCTTAGCGCTGTAGAACGGGGTCCAGGGCACGTCATGAAGATTTGTTCCTGGAAGAGGACAGAACCCCTTGTGTTGATATAGCTCCAAATCTTTGGCATCCAGTTAACTGTTCTGATTGCGAAAATGCCTGTTGAGTTGGTTTTGCTCTACCTCCACTTACATTATGTGATCAACCCGTGAAGATTCGGGTTAGAATTGATCTTCAGCAACCCATGTTTTTTGTAACAGGCAACTATGCTTGTCGTAAGAGGCGACTAACAGGATCGGGTGGTCAGGCTCGCTGACTTGGTTGATGCATGTCATGGTGTGCTAATTGCATGAATCGATGCTCATGATATCAATCACTGGATTGTGTGGTCCAGACTTGATTATTTACAGACCTTCATAGAGCTGGAATATTGCTGTGTGTAGCATTAAACAACAAACAAACAAACAAACATTATGTGATCCTACGGAGTAAATACCAGTGAGATTTCCTTTCGATATGATGAAGAGAGAGATATACCCAGGATCTATTCCTTTGAGCTCTTGACATACTATAAACTCCTCACAGTGATATCATACACACCTGTATCACTATCAGTACAGTCAGCTGAATCAGTAGGGGGGCACGGGTGGCCCAGTCGTCTAAGGTGCCGCGATTCGCTGTGCAGAGTTGCATCCCTTGGGCATGCCAGAAACCTATGATTGTGGGTTTGAATTCCGGTTCGCCCAGATTATGTTTCTAGGTTTGTCAGCACTATACCCCTGCTCGTGGGTTTCACCAAAGTGGTAAACGTCTGAGACCTGCATCTCTTCAGGCTTTGCTCCCACATTAAGCTGACAAGTGAAATAACTTGAATACTGTTAAAAGCGTTGTTAAACCCAACTCACTCACTCACTCACTCACTGTATCAGTAGACTGGGGATGTATCTGTAGACTGGGGCTGTATCAGTAGACAATGGCTGTATCAGTAGACTGAGGCTGTATCAGTAGACCATGGCTGTATCAGTAGACTGAGGCTGTATCAGTAGACCATGGCTGTATCAGTAGACTGAGGCTGTATCAGTAGACCATGGCTGTATCAGTAGACTGAGGCTGTATCTGTAGACAGAGGCTGTATCAGTAGACCATGGCTGTATCAGTAGACTGGTGCTGTATCAGTAGACTGAGGCTGTATCAGTAGACCATGGCTGTATCAGTAGACTGGGGCTGTATCAGTAGACTGGGGCTGTATCTGCATACTGAGGCTGTATCAGTAGACCATGGCTGTAACAGTAGATTGAGGCTGTATCAGTAGGCCATGGCTGTATCAGTAGACCATGGCTGTATCAGTAGACTGAGGCTGTATCAGTAGACCATGGCTGTATCAGTAGACTGAGGCTGTATCAGTAGACTGAGGCTGTATCAGTAGGCCATGGCTGTATCAGTAGACAATGGCTGTATCAGTAGACTGGGGCTGTATCAGTAGACAGGGGCTGTATCAGTAGACTGAGGCTGTATCAGTAGACAATGGCTGTATCAGTAGACCATGGCTGTATCAGTAGACTGGGGCTGTATAAGTAGACTGAGGCTGTATCAGTAGGCCATGGCTGTATCAGTAGACCATTGCTGTATCAGTAGACTGGGGCTGTATCAGTAGACTGAGGCTGTATCAGTAGGCCATGGCTGTATCAGTAGACAGGGGCTGTATCAGTAGACTGAGGCTGTATCAGTAGGCCATGGCTGTATCAGTAGACCATGGCTGTATCAGTAGACTGAGGCTGTATCAGTAGACTGAGGCTGTATCAGTAGAATGAGGCTGTATCAGTAGGCCATGGCTGTATCAGTAGACTGGGGCTGTATCAGTAGGCCATGGCTGTATCAGTAGACCATGGCTGTATTAGTAGACTTGGGCTGTATCAGTAGACTGAGGCTGTATCAGTAGGCCATGGCTGTACCAGTAGACCATGGCTGCATCAGTAGACCGTGGCTGTATCAGTAGACTGAGGCTGTATCAGTAATCCATGGCTGTATCAGTAGACAGGGGCTGTATCAGTAGACTGAGGCTGTATCAGTAGGCCATGGCTGTATCAGTAGACCATGGCTGTATCAGTAGACTGAGGCTGTATCAGTAGAATGAGGCTGTATCAGTAGAATGAGGCTGTATCAGTAGGCCATGGCTGTATCAGTAGACTGGGGCTGTATCAGTAGGCCATGGCTGTATCAGTAGACCATGGCTGTATCAGTAGACTGAGGCTGTATCAGTAGAATGAGGCTGTATCAGTAGACTGAGGCTGTATCTGTATACTGAGGCTGTATCTCACAAATGAATGTTGCATACTGGAACGAGATCATTCATGACCAGTTCCTGTTATTCTGGGACAAGCCAAATAGTGACTTGTGCCCATCTCGTGGCCATTTGTACGACTGGTTTCAAGTGCAAATGGGCATAGCTAAAAGAATTGTCAACTCGTTGCATAATGATTCACGTATATTTCCCCCATGTCTATATACCAGATACTATTTAAAACACATCAGGATTTACGGTATTTATACAGTATGATTGAACACACTGTATCTTGGGTATATTTTTGGATGTAAGACATATGTGAAATCAAAAATTATTCCTGTGGGATTCCTTGACCGAAATACTTGAAATCATATGCACATTCTGATTCGTTTGTCATAGTTTTCGCACATAACATTCATTGACAGGAGGATGAGTCTCCTTCAGGTTACGGAAAGGGCAAGTGGTGATGAATGGACAAGTTAGATGTAGGTTGTACTATTTTAGGGACAGGTAACTCCATTACCGGTACCAATGGTCAGTCATTGTTGTATTACAATTGTAGTGGAAACTATTGATCACAAAGGAATCATTTACAATTTTGGAGACGATTGACCTAGAATAGACACCTGTAAATACATGGGGCTGATGTCGTTCGTATTGTTAAAAACTCCCCTGTAAACAGTTGATTATTTCAAAACAGCAGGTAACAGCAAGATAAAACATACATGCAGCTTTTGATCTTATTAAACGAAGTAGAACACAGCTGTAAAAAATACTCGTGGTCTAATTAAAACAGAACACACCTGTAAACAGCTGTGAATGTCATAAAAGCTGATAAAACACATGTAAACAGCTTTTGATCTCATTTAAGCAGTTAAAACACACCTGTATTCAGCTGTTAATCTCAATAAATCAGGTAGGTAAAACACACCTGTAAACAGATGAGTTTTTCATAACAGCAGGTAAAAATGCACCTGTATACAGCTGATTATTTCATAACACCTGTTGAAGCCACAAATGTAAACAACTTATTTGATCATCACCGAAAGTAAAAACACATATATAACCAGCTGTTAATATCAGATAAGAAGCAGTAATACAAACAGACCTTTGACTTCCTGGTTTCATCATAACATCTTGTTTTATCACACCGTTCAATTACCTGAGGAAAGGAATCCATCAAGTCAGACGTTAATTGGTTTGTTGAAAGCTGAGTCAACTCCTGGCAGTGAATCCTAAACAGATGCAGGAGGTAGTGGGAACAATAGACCAGCACTGGGGATGGGGAGGGGTGTCCAACTGACTGAGTGTCTTTTGACAATGTTAGGCTAAAAAAAATAGTCTTGGTTCTCAGGTACCGCCTGCATTATCATAAATTCCGCCGCACGTTTCGTTTTTATTTCCATTTTAATTTATTTTTTTTAAAAACAAATACTTGAAAAACAATGCAATCAAATATAGCATGCAGTTACTTCCCTTTACATGTCCTCTGCTTTACTCCGCATCTAGTGTTATGGTAATGGCGACGATAGGAATCTGTATGCTTCTTCATGTAGGGAGGCCCTTTCCCAGATTGATGGTACACAACTGTTTATTTGGTTACTAGTTTGAACAAGCCTAAAAAACACAAAAAAACACCGCCCACCCAAACTATGTTTTCAAAAGTCATTGCCTTAGAACCAATTCTTTTATTTTTTTAAGCCTTATAGGTGTTTTGGCAACTAGGCCCATTTACACCTTGTCATATATTCCATGTGACTAAATGTTTTGATACGAGAGCTGCAACATCACAAGGTAGACAAACAGCTGGTCTGTCATACAGACCCTGAAATGAAACGATTGTACCTAATACATCCCATGCAGTCAGTAATAGTTGGCAAGTCCAGATTACTGCAGTGTTTGAAACTTAAGAGACTATGGGCACCTTTTCGTTATATTTTATTAAAACAATTTAATAACTGGTGTTTTTTTTAAATATTTTCATTTCAGAGACTAGATGTTAGTCTAAGAAACTGCCATTTACTTGCAAAAATAACATGATGTAAATTTGAAATTAATTTGTCACCAAATTAATGCGAGTGTTGACCGGCCTGTTCTAAAATGGGTCATAAAAATAATGCATGTAGACCAGCTTTTGAACTATAAAAAGATAATCAGCAAACGATAACACAAAAGGAGGACACCAATGAAGATTGTACAGGTTCCATGTGTGGTTAGTGCAGCCCTTTAAATGTAGGGGGCACGGGTGGCCCAGTCGTCTAAGGCGCCGCGATTCGCTGTGCAGAGTTGCGTTCCTTGGGCACGCCAGAAACCTATGATTGTGGGTTCGATTACCGGTTCGCCCCGATTATGTTTCTAGGTTTGTCAGCACCACAACCGTGCTAGTGGGTTTCACTGAATTGGTAAACGTCTGAGACCTGCATCACTTTGGGCTTTCCTCCCTCATTAAGCTGACATGCCACGATATAACTGGAATACTGTTAAAAGCGGCGTTAAACTAAACTCACTCACTCACTCCCCTTTAAATGTAAATGAGCAGTGTTATGTATTCACCTTGTGAGTGAGCAGTGTTTTGCTTGCAATTATAGGATTATTTGACAAGGTTACAAAGAAAAATGATGCTGTCGTACCCGTTTGACGACTGTCATTACTGCTTGATCAACATGTGTAAACAAACTGACCACACTGGACGCGGAACTTTCCAATTCTAGATAAAAATGTGACACTTTATTGATGCAAACAATGACACTCACATTTCTCGCATTAATTTCATGCTCACATTAATTTCATGATTTACAGTATTTAATCTCCAAGCGAGCAATATTTCTGAAATATTCTACTACAGTGTTCCCTCGCTATTGCGCTCTTCAATATAGCGCTAACTCGGTTATAGTGCGTGGTAAAGCATGGCTCCCAAAATTTACTAACATTTATAATAAACTCAAGTTTACCAATGACACAATGTTTTCCCCATCTCAGAAACCATTATCAGTTGATCGCCGCGATCACATAACACCGGAAATACCAGTCAACAAATCCGAACCGAAGAATGCAATTTAATCCTATTTTTATCATATCTGTTTATAAAAAATGTGTTTATTGTTTATCTGGACTTATGTTTGCAATATATTTTATTAATTATATTTAAAATTTCATTCAATGATTATAATAATGTTTACAGTGTATAGAGTAATCAGTATTAAAAGACCTTAGTGTTACTCAATCATAACCATACCTTGTTGTACATATTTTTGACAGTGCACCAAATAGTGGGCAGTTGTTTATTACAAACCAATGATGCAGATATCTTGATTGAATATGTTTACATCCGGGAAGCAAGACTGCAATGCCCTCGATGAAGTCTGGTAAAGATAACCCCTTCTGTTCCATGGTTTTTGTGACCCTGAAAATCAGGGTTCGAATCGGTCTTCAGCAACCCATGCTTCTATGCTTGTCGTAAGAGGCGACTAGCGGGATCAGGTGGTCAGGTTCGCTGACTTGGTAGATGCATGTCATCATATCCCAATTGTGTGGATCGATGCTCATGTTGTCAATCACTGGATTATCTGGTCCAGACTCGATTGTTTACAGACCGCCGTCATATAGCTGGAATATTGCTGAGTGTGGCGTTAAACAACAAACAAACAAATCTGTCAGTTAGAACTAGAACATAGTTTTCGCCATATGGTCCCCAAATGTGAACTAAAACCCAATCTCGGTACCAGATACCAAAATGCTGCTGAATGGAATTATAAATTGGGATAAAACGCTATTCACTGTCGTGGTTCCGTCCTATCATTAAAATTAACAGCTTGTGTCCGAGGATTGCCTCCCCATAGTAATGATGGTATCTCCATATACTGATGGCCACTGTTAGGGTAGCCTGCCTCTCATGTTGGCCACTGTGTAATGCCAGCAAACAATGTATATAAATCTTTACTGTGTTAATTAGTTCATAACTGCCAGGTAAATGGAGGTATTTCAGGCACTGTTATCTGCGGATCTAAGTTTAGCAGAGTTATTGCCATTGGACCACAAGTTTCGGTACGAAATTGAAATGAAACAGACATGTGCTGATTTGCTGCCAGCTTAGGGTATTGGCCTGGTTGCCACACAGAAATAGATGGCTGAAAATAATCAGTTTAGGCTGCTGAGTTTAACAATGTTGCATTACATAAAGAATGTACATTAGAAGAACTGGCTGCATTTTTTGTTTTGCCACTTAAATGGAGCGAAAAACAGTCTGTATTGCTCATTTGGAATGTCAGCTTTGAGGTCTATGTGGTTTAGGAGGGGCCCGGGTGGCCAAATGGGGTTAGGAAATGCAAATTGTACAGAGTTGCTTCCCTTGGTTGTGTTTGCTGATAGTGCATGAGTTTGAATCCGGATTGACTTTGAGATACCTCCATCTTAAGTTGACTCACTTTGATATAACTGTAATGTAACATTCTGACTGACGGAACTCTTTCAATATGACAAGTTGATATTCTTAACAATTATATCATGGAGATATATTCTTATGTAGATAGGTGAAATATTGCTGTATGATCAAGTACAATGTTTTCTCCTCATTTTAGCATATCATTTTGCCCTTGTCTTTCCAATCAAATGGAAGTTAAGCATTCTGCAAAACTTCAAATTGTAAAGTGTGAAAGTGCCACAATGTAAGTTACATTTTATACCCTTCAATTCTCTTGATATGATGTCAAAGGTTACCACAAGTGGTTTTATCATTATAAAAAACTGTTTTGCAAACATAAACGAATAGAATATGATACTCAAAGATATGATTTTTGAGAAGTTGATACACACATGAAAATAATTTGAAATGCAAAAGCCTTCAGTTATGCATACTGCCACCCACCTAGCAAGGAAATATTGATACAAAGCGGGAATAGCTGTCTATAATCCCGTCCTGTCTTGCACAGTTTATTTTCTCTCTGTTTATGTTGATTGTGCAACAAAGCTGCCTTTGATCAAACAGCTGGTGTATATGCAGGAAACATTCACTTACCGGAAAGGATCTATTTATTCAAATCGGGCAGACCAGCTTTGTCACAGTGATGACATTTGTAGCCAAGTCTATTTTGTCACCCAATGTTTGAACGTTACGAGAGGAAATTCTTCAAATCTTTGTGTTCACTGACAGAGGTGAAGGTTGGAAACATAAAAAGGGAGATAATTCCAACATTTGTAGTCATCGTTTGAAATGTGGTGTTATTGGCTTGCTTCCCAATATTCTGAGTGTGCGGTATGGTGCTGTGATCGGGGGAGTGATGCAAAGGCCTTATTTGAACAGCCACCAACAAACCTGGTAAAACAATCAAGTGGTAAGCTAACAGCGGCGCAATTACGCGCTTTAAATCATACTTTACAATTAGTCAAAAGCCATGCCTGTGTTTAAATGGCCTAATTTTCTGTTTACGTTTGGCATGTGGTTAGACTCGCTTGTGTGAGGAGTATTGAAATAGCTGTTGATAGGTGTAGAGATGAGAATAAACTAAACTTGTCTATCTGTTGAGCATTGTTGGAATTTCTTTCATTCTTATCATTAATACATCACTCTCTAGCAGTCAGGATTGAAAGATTTGACTAACTGAAATGAAACTATTTAAAATGTTTTATTTTGTTGAATTGTCCATATTTATATTCTGACACACAATGAAAACGCGTCATCAACTTTAAGTCAAAATCAGAAAGATGTGTTTTAGTGCTCAAGTCCATCTCAAAACACATCGATTGAGAATTGAACCTGTACAACATTGTTGTGTTTGATTATCTTGGTTGGTTGGTTTGTTGTTTAACGCCGCACTCAGCAATCTTCCAGCTATATGACAGCGATCTGTAAATAATCGAGTCTGGACCAGACAATCCAGTGATATATATCATGAGCATCAATTGATGACATGCATCAACCCAGTCAGCGAGCCTGACCACCCGATCTCGTTAGTCCCCTTTTACAACAAGCATAGTCACCTTTTACGGCAAGCATGGTTGCTGAAGACCTATTCTATCCCGGAATCTTTACGGGTCCATTATCTCATGCTTACATACCCAGAGCAGCTTTATATGATTTTTTGTGGCCATTTTTCCAATTACAAGTATACAAAAAATTGAATATTCATTTTCAAAGTGTTTTATATATAGCCTAGAGTTCCAGTACTTCTTCATTTTCAGGTAACTACAGTTGACCAACTTGCACCAGATATATTTTATTTTCACAATCTGTAACTGAAAATCCTCTCTCGGTGTGTGTGTGGTGGTGTGTGTGTGTGTGTGTGGGGTGAATGGGGGGGGGGACGAGGTATTGTCTACACCATACTACCTTTGGTTTTCAAAAGAGTGGATCCGGACTCCAGACCCCCTGGTTTTGCCTATGGAAGATATTATATAAGGTCACTGTGAGGTCACTGTATCATACTACGTAGCATATCACAACTGTGGAATATATGAGGTCACATTTAGGTCGCTATATGTAATAAATCACAGGTACAGAACATATGAGGTCATTTTGTGTTTATGATTGGGTCACATTTAGGTTACTATGTAATATATTACCGCTGTATAATATTTGAGGTCACACTTAGGTCACAATGTTGTTACTGTGTAACATGTCACCACTGGGGAACATATCAGGACACTTTAAGGTAAATATTGGGAACACTGTTGACATGATATGTCAATTTGTCATTATTGAATATATTGTGTCATTATGACTGTGGAAACCTTATACTATACCAAGTATCTGTTAGATATCTATTGAATGTGTAAGGTTGCTGTGGGACATTGTCACTATTACTGTGGCAACTATAGAACATATTCACTGTTAGCTCACAAAAAGTGTGTGGTTGCCATGGAACATATCAGATCACTGTTGCATCACTATCTTTTCAGTATAGAATCATTTGGTCAACATAGCTGTGGTCATTAGACTGAACCCTTGAAGATCCGGGGTAGAATAGGTCTTCAGCAACCCATGATTCCTGTAACAGGCGACTATGCTTGTCGTAAGCGGTGACTATAGGGATCGGGTGGTCAGAATCTCTGACTTGGTTGATGCATGTCATTGTATCCCAATTGTGGATTGATGCTCATGATGTCAATCACTGTATTGTCTGGTCCACACTTGATTATTTACAGACTGCCAGCATATAGCTGGATTATTGCTGAGTGCGGCGTTAAACAATAAACAAACAAAACAACAAAATTTGGTCAACAAAGCTGTGGCGTTTAGACTATGCCTGAGACCATCAAGGGTTACATTCTGTCAGAATGTGTCAGATATTTTATTTCATTCTGTGTTTATTTGACTACAGTGGTTGGCAGACATACTGCCAGAAGCCAACTTTCGAGCTAAATTTAGATGGAACACTTCAGTCAAACTCTGTACCTGTTCTAAAATTGCCTGTGAAGAAATAAATACTTGGAACAGCCAGCCTCAAAATAGAGCCATGTGTCATGAAGACATTGCATCGTCTCACAGCATCTTGATGGATTGCAGCACATGCAGGTTGTACTGATTGTAGGCCCTGTACAGGTTTGTACACCACAGACACACAGACACACAGGCACACAGGCACACAGGCACACACACAAACATACAAACACATACATTCACACACTGTCATCACCAACACACCGACATACACACAGACATACACACACATTGACACCACCACACACACAGACACCCACACACCACCAACACACAGACACACACACACCCACACAGACACCCACATACCACCAACATACAGACACACACCCACCCACACAGACACCCACATACATGTACCACCGACACACCCACACCCACACCCACCCACACAGACACACACATACCACCAACATACAGACACCAACCCACCTACACAGGCACCCACATACCACCAACACACCGACACCCACATACCACCAACATACAGACACCCACCCACACCCACCCACACAGACACACACATACCACCAACATACAGACACCCACCCACCCACAGACACCCACCCACATACCACCAACATACAGACACACACCCACCCACCCAGACACCCACACACCACCAACACACAGACACACATCCACCCACACAGACACCCACACACCACCAACACACAAACACACATACCACCACCTCCACACAATCAGATACAGACAGACAGACAGACAGACACACACACACACACACACACACACACACACACACACACACACACACACACACACACACACACACACACACACACACACACACACACACCAACCATGTCCACCAACACCAATGCCTCTCCATGAACACTGACACCACCACCTCCTGCGACCATTACAACACCCCACCAGCACTGCACGAACACAGAACCATCACCACCACACCACACCACTGTCAACAACACCATCAAGGCAACTGTCACTATAACTGTCCTATTATTTATAGCCTTTCGAGTCCCATGTGTATGTGCTGTGCTCTGCTCTGCTCACAAGCAAGTGTATACCCATTATGGCAATTTTCTACAATCTCTTTCAGTTCAACACTGTCTGTGGCCAGTTTATAGATTACAGTTAGGACGTCATGATCCTCATAACATAAAGTTCAAAACAAAAAACACTTTGTAATAATTCCGTGAATGTGATCACCTACAACAAAATGGCATGAGTCGATCTGTACCAGGCTATACTCTCTGTGTGTCTGTCGGTCTGTCTGTGTGTGTGTGTTGTGTGTCTGTCTGTCTGTGTGTCAGTGTGTGTGTCAATGTGTGTGTCAGTGTGTTTGTGTGTTGGTGGCTTCTGTATGTGTGCGTGTCTGTGTATGTTGGTGGTGTCAGTGTGTGAATGTGTCTTTATGCCTGTGTCTGTCTGTGTGTGTTGTGTGTCAGTGTGTGTCTGTGTGTGTGTCTGTCTGTCTGTGTCTGTGTGTCAATGTGTGTGTTTGTGTGTTGGTGGCTTCTGTATGTGTGCGTGTCTGTGTATGTTGGTGGTGTCAGTGTGTGAATGTGTCTTTATGCCTGTGTCTGTCTGTGTGTGTTGTGTGTCAGTGTGTGTCTGTGTGTGTGTCTGTCTGTCTGTGTCTGTGTGTCAATGTGTGTGTTTGTGTGTTGGTGGCTTCTGTATGTGTGCGTGTCTGTGTATGTTGGTGGTGTCAGTGTGTGAATGTGTCTTTATGCCTGTGTCTGTCTGTGTGTGTTGTCAGTCAGTGTGTGTGTGTGAGTATGTGTGTGTTTTTATGTGGTGGTTGTGGTGGTGTGAGTATGTGTGTGTTTGTTTGTGTCTTTGTGTCATGTGTGTCAGTGTGTGTGTGTGTCTGCATGTCTTTGTGTTGGTGGTGTCAGTGTGTGTGTGTGAGTATGTGTGTGTCTTTATGTGGTGGTGGTGGTGTGAGTATGTGTGTCTTTGTGTGTCTTTGTGTCGTGTGTCAGTGTGTGTGTTGGTGGTGTCAGTGTGTGTGTGTCTGTATGTCTGTATGTCGGTGGTGTCAGTGTGTGAGTGTCTGTGTGTATCTGTGTGTTGGTTGTTACAGTGGCTGACAGGCAGATGGTGAGGTGGGGAGGAGGTATACAATGTCAGCTACAATAACCCAGCCCAGTGCCGACCATCCCATTTAGGTCCTGCCCTCCTCTGATGAGAGTCGGAGTAGACGAAGACACAGGCAGCGTGTCACTTTATACAACGTAAACATTATCTCAGGAAAAGGATATGCTGAGAAAAAAATAATCAGGCTGGAAAAAAATATTGTCTTTATAAACAGCAAGTCCATGTGTACTATTTCATATAACTGACTGTGTGAATGATCAACAGGTGCTCTTCTGATGTGCTATCAGAGCTGCATGTTCTGTGTAGCAGACAGTTCACAGGCTACTGACAGTCAGATATAAGTGGCAGCTGGCTTTGCATCTGGTGGAACTAACATAGAAGAACATTTTATGCAAGGTTATGAGGCCTCTTTGTTTTAATCACTTGATATAGTGATTAGTAAAATCAATATACCAAGTAATTAAAACAAAGAGTTTGACATACTTGATAGTTTGTGTACAATGGTTGTTTACTAATTAAAAGACCTGTGAAGATCAGGGGTAGAATAGGTCTTCAGCAACCCATGCTTGCCGTAAAAGGTGACTATGCTTGTTGTAAAAGGCGACTAACGGGATCGGGTGGTCAGGCTCGATGACTTGGTTTGATGCATGTCATCGTATCCCAATTGCGTGGCTCGATGCTCATGATGTAAATCACTGGATTGTCTGGTCGAGACTCCATTATTTACAGACCTCTGTCATATTGCTGGAATACTGCTGAGTGTGGCGTTAAACAACAAACAAACAAATACTAATTGAAAATATATAAAATATATTATCATAATGGCAGAAATTTATCTAGGATTCGAAACTAAGTTCCCTTGGCAGGCAAATTGAAAAAAATAATTTATTTATTCAAACTTCTTATTTTCCTAAATTCTGAGATATTTCAACATTAAATTCCGTGCAACAATGTGGAACTAAGCATTAAAGCTGCTTGATCCTGTTGTCTTTGATATTCAAGTTACCTCTACCAAACCAATCATTACTTTCAATTAAATTTTCATGAATTTGGAAAATTGTAATTCCAATTTGATAATTTTTACTTATATTGGCTTCAGGTTTGGGCCAAATATCAGCCTCTGTGCCAGCTACTAGTCTCACAGTCCTTGAACCATGTTATTTTACCTTTCCCCAAGCCCTTACTGTTATGCTATTGTCTAAATGAAGCAAGTCTAGATTTTCCTCAATCTCCCATATCACTAGGGGCTCATTTTCTGTTTAAATGTAGTTGTTTATTGCCGTCAAAATTTTATATTTTCAGAGACTAAGCTGTAGTCTTCAGGTTCAGATAGATCCCTGAAATGTCAACTCATTTCTTCAATAATATAACAATTATTTTCCTACTGGAAATACAAAAAGTATGTTGTATTAGCCCTGCTACAAAAGCATGTGGTGACACTGTGCAACCACCCATGTAGAAAGCTATTATATTAATAATTCAAACAAACCATAAATTCAAAATAGCAGCATTTCAAACAAACTACAGCCATGGGCTTAATGTCACATGAAAACCATCTCATTAACCTCTCAATGACTCCATGACCTTTGACCTGTGTACATTTGCAATTAACATGTGTTCTCTGATAAGATAAGCCTTGCAAAAGGTTAATGGTCTTTTAACTGTTTGTGGTTAAAGAAATGAGCATTTTGATGTTGACAAGGAGATTATACCTAATGCCTGTAACAATTTTGATTGTGTTGGTTCATATGTATGACAATATGAGTGAGATTTATGCATGTCAGATAGTCTGCTCGATGACTTCTTTCTTCATGCCGAACTATCTCAAATATTTGGAACACAGTTTGAGGGTTTAGCTTGTTTAAATTATAAAAGGTGCAGCTCCCCCCTTTGGGGAATCGGTGAAGTGAAGAGGAATCATGACAGGACTTTACGTTTGTGGATTATTGGAAATATTCCCACATGGAGCCATTGAAATGTCAGTTTAAAGTACAGGGTTGGGTTACATGTGAGGAAGTTAGGGTTAGAAGATTACAGGTGTTGAGATTATTGAGAAGGAATTTTGAAGAGGATTCTGCAGGTGACTGCATGCTTGCGTTAAACAAACTGCCCTGGTCTACTTAAACAACACCACTGTCATAAGTCTGTAACTGAGTCTAGGGTCTTTAGCTCTTTGATCTTAGTGATATGACTATTGTAAGTGTGTGTTGAAGTATGGGAGTTTGGACAGCACTAAGATCTTAGCGATATTCTAATTGTAAGTAGGGGCAGGGGTGGCCCAGTCGTCTAAGGCGTCGCGATTCGCTGTGCAGAGTTGCATCCCTTGGGCATGCCAGAAACCTATGATTGTTACAGGTTCGAATTCAGGTGTGTGCCCTGATTATGTTTCTAGGTTTGTCAGCACCATACCCGTGCTCGTGGGTTTCACCGAAGTGGTAAACATCTGAGACCTCCATCACTTCGGGCTTTCCTCCCACATTAAGCTGACACGCCGTGATATAACTGGAATACTGTTAAAAACGGAGTTAAACCCAACTCAATCACTCACTGTATGGATATCAAATAATGTATTCATAAATAACACAACAGGCCATTCATGATGCCCAGGTTTGGACTGTACATTGTACAGGTCTACATGAAGATTGGCCTTTGAAGACAGATGGGATCCATGTGTATATAATTTGGCTCTGAATGGCAATCCAATGTACATATGCACATTTAAATCAGTTTATCAGTG
The DNA here is from genome assembly GCF_023055435.1 of Haliotis rufescens. NCBI lineage: Eukaryota > Metazoa > Mollusca > Gastropoda > Lepetellida > Haliotidae > Haliotis > Haliotis rufescens. The sequence goes on along the minus strand of NW_025964001.1, from coordinate 26,469,981 downwards.
ATTGGGGCAACCTCTGATCTGATAGGCTGGGCTTGAAATGGCTATAGTTCTTCAGTTCCCTAATTTAACAACCAGGCTTGGCCAAATTATTTAGATGGTCTTTGTTGATTTGTGTGCACAGCAATTTAGGTGCCTATTCATATTGAATACATGCTCTGTTATCTCGTTCACTGAGAGTGAACAGTGGTACAGGCTTTGAGCTTTGCCTCGGGTCAGGATGACTGCCAAGCCATTGTATAGCAACCATTTAGCAGTTTTATGTGTGCAAAATCATGATTTACAGTAGGTTTTGTGTCTTGTGTTTAGCCTAAAAATAGCTCATCCCCAAAACAGCATTGGATACCAAATTTTCACAGAAAAGTTTGGTTTACTGTTTGAAGTAAGAGGTTTGAATTTGTGATTTCTTTCCCAGTGTGGTTTTAATTCCTGTGACAAGTATACCATGCTCTACTTGAAGTATGGACCAAACTGACCAACTGTTTCCCTGATGTTTGGTATGGCCTATTTTCAAAGTGGGTGAGGAGAAATTGAGCTTAACGTTACTGAGAAAAGATTATTTCACTTATAGAATGATGTCTGTGTGTGCGCACGCGTGAGTGTGTGTGTCACTGTGTGTCACTTATAGAGTGATGTATGTGTGTCACTGTGTGTCACTGCATGGACTAGTCCCCACAGTTTTATAGCGCCAGCCCACTGAGACTCCATGCTAGCCCACTGAGATAACATGCTGCAGTTTAACATGAATGCTAAACTAAGACCCATACACTGACTCTGAGCCAACCAGTTGTTTTAATCCTGTGATGCCGAGGGCCAGACAGGGTAACAACAAGAACCATCTTTTACCATCATTTGGTTTGACACGGCCAGGGATTGAACCACTCACATTACAGCCAAGTGCCAGTGACAAGTCCCTCTCATTGTGATGTTTTGCGTTTCATTAAATTGTCTTTTGATATATATTACTCAAAAGTAGTTAAAGAATTCAATTCTTTCATATCACTATAGTTAATCTGTCATGGCATGTGGGGTGTTCTTTAAATTCTTTTGAGTAGTATATAATAGAAAGACACAATCAATTCATTGTCCTGAAACTGAAGAAATCTAGACTTGCCACAGTAGTGAAGAACTGCATGGGGGATTCTGATAGCTATAGTATAGGGTCTGTATGAGGCACTGTTGAAGTGTAATGATGTGGACATGTAAGAAGACGGTGCTTATGTGGAAAAGGATGAGTTCATCAAGGGATGGTGAGAATGGGGGAACAAGTAGCGATGCGGTAATAAAATCTGATTTGAGTTGTTCATATAGTGTGAGTGATGACATAGAGGTTATTTGTTAAGTCATAGACAGGTGAGAGCCATGCGTCTTGTCTGTTATCAAACAACACATGGTAAACAAGGGGCCTGTGTCTGCCAAGTGCTTAGACTTGCTGCAAGTCTGTACTGAAAGATACGTCCACGGATATTTAGTATTCTATCCACCTAATAGGCAGGTCTAGATTAGGACTCCGGTCTCTTTTAGGGACAACTTGTTCTTGTTATATTCATAATCTAGAAATTATGATTTAAACTAATAATTATTGCCTAAGAGACTGGTGCAAGTCTAGGGAGTGCTCTACAGGGGAAAGTCACAGCTTGTGGTCTGCGCAATTAGGTCAACTTGGTCAACCTGTCACCTTCTCATGAATGATAAGCAAGTTCTGGTTTATTTAAACATATATTCTCAATCAACATATGTTCTATGTCTGATATTTGGGTTGTTGGGTAACCTAGTTATTAAAATTTTGTTTGTTATGCCATTGATCTATGTTCTATTTTACACATGGTTGTAAAACCAGTTTCTTGTCCCTTGGCTGAAATATTACTTGACATTGCTTAGAGCATACACAATCATTCTAGATTCCGTCTGTACTAGTGGGAAGAAATCAGAGAATGCTACGAAGTAAAGTAAATGTAAGAAAGAAATTTGGTATGTATCCTGAAAATACCCCAAAATTGCTTGGCAAGGAGTGAACATACCAGATACTGACAATTCACAAAAAGACTTCATTTGTTGATGTCTTTTGTCACTGCAGGGCCAATAAAAATGTTTCTGTCACAAAAGCGTTTTTATTGGCCCTGCAGTAAGCATTATTCTGCAATATGGGTATATGTTCACTTACTTTTTTCTGTCAGTATTAGTACACATATAACATTTCCAGTCTATTCTTGATCTTGTATTTATATTTACACCAGTCTGCGAATGTCCTTCGCTCTCTCTCGAACGATAACAACTTTTTACCTGCATAATATATTGGAAGACATTGTTTGAAGGAGGGAGCTGTGCCAAACCCATTCATCGTGTGGCAGTCTCCTGATGCACTGCTCAGATACAGAAGTTGGCTGCAGGTTTAATTGTTGCTATATTTTTGCTTGGAAAGCAGGAACTGAGATGTTCTCCATCTTGTAGAATGCATCTGAGTTTTTGTAAGATTTTTCCTGTTGGTAGTGAGATAAAAGATGGGGGCATTCCTGAGGTAGTTACGTGTTTTATTTAGATGACTTTATCAGGGGCACTGGTGGCCCAGTCGTCTAAAGCGCCGCGATTCGCTGTGCAAGGTTGCGTCCCTTGGGCACGCCAGAAACCTATGATTGTGGGTTCGAATCCTGGTTCGCCCGATTATGTTTCTAGGTTTGTCAACACCATACCCGTGCTCGTGGGTTTCACTGAACTGGTAAACATCTAAGACCTGCATCACTTAGGGCTTTCCTCCCACATTAAGCTGACGCGCCGTGATATAACTGGAACACTGTTAAAAGCGGCTTTAAACCCAACTCACTCACTCACACACTAGATGACTTTATCATGGAATGTTTAAATATGCATTTGGAGGAAGAATACATAAACGTTTGTTTGTTGTTTAACACTGCACTCAGCAATGTTCTAGCTATATGATGGCGGTCTGTAAATAATATGGGATGCAATGGCATGCATCAACCAAGTCTGACCACCGGATTCCAGCAGTAGTCTCTAGTGACAAGCATGGGTTTCTGAAGACCAGTTCTAACGATCATATTCACTGAAGAATACGGCAGACCAACAGTCTCTGAATTCTGTGGTCTACCTCTGGTGCATCAGGCTTTATTAAACATGTTTTTAACACATATTGCCAAAACGTTTTACAGGCTGAGACACATGTTGATTATTTATGAGATTCCGTTAATTCCTATGGAGTAGTGGTCAATGGGAGATAACTCCTGCTGAAACACATTTTTAAAGATCCCATCAATGGTGCAAGATTGTTGATACTGCATGAGTAAATATCTATGTAATTAGGTGGGACAGATGCAGGTGATGTCAGGAAGTGTTCAGATATACTACTCAAAAGAAGTTAAAGAACACCTGATTCTTTCTATATACTATAGCTAATATGTCACGGCATGGCAGGTATAACTTTTTTTAGTGGTTTATATTAGAAAGGACACAGACCATCACTTTATTGTCCTAAAACCGAAAAATCTAGACTTGCCAAAGTATTGTAGACTTGCTTTGGGTTTCCAGATTGAAAGGATCAGGGTTTCTTTGACAGATTGACTATAGTAATATGAAAGGATCAGGGTTTCTTTGACAGATTGACTATAGTAATATGAAAGGATCAGGGTTTCTTTGACAGATTGACTATAGTAATATGAAAGGATCATGGTTTCTTTGACAGATTGACTATAATAATATGAAAGGATCAGGGTTTCTTTGACAGATTGACTATAGTAATATGAAAGGATCAGGGTTTCTTTGACAGATTGACTATAGTAATATGAAAGGATCAGGGTTTCTTTGACAGATTGACTATAGTAATATGAAAGAATAAGGTGTTCTTTAACTTCTTTTGAGTGGTATACAATACAGACACAGACACACCACCATGGGGATTCCGGGGTAGTTCCCCAGTATTCCTTGCTTGACAGCCACGGACATGATAATGTGATACCAACAAGTTAAGAAATGTGCTTGTTATGTTTTGTAGAAATACCAACATCAATGCTGGTTGTCTTCCTGTATCCATAAATAGGATAGGCTGCTTCAGTGGAAGACTCCATGTCTTCAAGCAGCATGCTCAGAGTGCTTGACAACAGATTTTCAAATTTTATTATCAGCTCCCTGGGGAGTATGTATCTGCCACTCCGACATAGTACACTGACACTGACAAGTCATTGTTTTATCCCCTTTTAATGGATACATCTTTCATGTCTTTTGGTATCATGCAACTGGGTATCGAAATCACCAACCGTCCCGTCTCTGGGCAGACTCTATTCACATAAACCATGGAGACAGTCGGACACACCGGGCAAATTCCTACCCACTGTAAGCTGATTGTTATTAGCTGCTGTTGTTGTTTCAGACACAGGCCACACCTGTAGGTACGAGGGTCGGACGTTTCATGACGGCGAGAGCTGGCAGCTGGAGAAGTGCACGATGTGCGAGTGTCGTGACGGGCTGACGTTCTGCAAGACGAAGACTTGCAACGCGCCGCTGTGTGGCTGGATGGTAATCCCCGAGGGAGAGTGCTGCCCTGTGTGTAAAGGTAAGGCCAGCTGGTTCATACAGGAGCTTTCAATATCAGACGGGGGGCGGTCGGGTAGCCTAGTGGTTAAAGCGTTCGCTCGTCACGCTGAAGACCCGGGTTCAATTCCCGACATGGGTACAATGTGTGAAGCCCATTTCTGGTGTCCCCCGCCGTGATATTACTGGAATATTGCTAAAAGCAGCGTAAAACCATATTCACTCACTCACTCAACATCAGACGTCACTTATGATTGTATGTCCAACTTTAACATCTTTCATTTATCCTGAATGTAATTATACATTGTGATTTTCATTGATGCTTTGATCTATAATCTATAACCAGTCCAGACCCGTGAATAGGTTGGAATAGGTCTTCAGCAACCCATGCTTGCTAAAAGGCAACTATGCTCCTGACGTCATATAGCTGGAATATTGCTGAGTGCAGCGTCAAACAAACAAACAATATAAACAGTCCATATAAACAGTATATGCTGAAAGATTGGAATATTGAAGAAAAATTAAATTATGTTCATCATTTGTAAAAACAACGAAGAAAGAATTAAACCTCCCTGTTAGATTGTTTTTTGATATATAGTGTAAAGTGGGATACCCGGTGGCATCAGTCTTTAAAACCTGAATGTCTCATGCTGTTTCATTCCTTGTGATGCAGGCTGTGTGTCGGACTCTGGCAGCCTTTACAACAACTCGGATGTCTGGAAGGAGAACCCATGTGTGACCTGTCAGTGTGATGCTGGCCAGGTGCTGTGTCAGGCTGAGATGTGTGCTGTCAGGTGTTCCAAGCCTCGACAGGTGCCCGGACAGTGTTGTCCTGTGTGTGATGGTGAGTGAAGGTGTCGGTGTGAGGTGTCGGTCGGGGGTGTCGGTGTGATGTGTTCGTGTGAGGTGTCGGTGTGAGGTGTCGGTGTGATGCTGGCCAGGTGCTGTGTCAGACTGAGATGTGTGCTGTCAGGTGTTCAAAGCCTCCACAGGTGCCCGGACAGTGTTGCCCTGTGTGTGATGGTGAGTGAAGGTGTCAATGTGAGGTGTCGGTCGGGGGTGTCAGTGTGAGGTGTCGGTGTGATGCATGCCAGGTGCTTTGTCAGGCTGAGATGTGTGCTGTCAGGTGTTCCAAGCCCCGACAGGTGCCCGGACAGTGTTGTCCTGTGTGTGATGGTGAGTGAAGGTGTCAATGTGAGGTGTCGGTCGGGGGTGTCGGTGTGATGTGTTGGCGTGATGTGTCGGCGTCTTGTGTCCCTAGCCTGGAGGGAACACAGGCAGTGATGGTTAGAGTAGGTGTTATTATCGTGATGGTGTAAGATTGAAGTGTGAGATAGAGTTATCATGTGAGGTGCAGGGATAAGTACCCAGACAGTGTGTGCTTTGTGAGGGAAGTATGAAGTTGTAGTGGAGGAGGTTGATCAATGAGTTGTCATGGTATTTTATTCTCAGTCCTTTCAGTTCACTGTACCTTGTACGCAAACTCAGACATGTTAGCTATACCTTTAAATGCAAAATAAATCCTACAAGAAGCTCTCATACAATCATCACCATCCTCATAATCCTCCTCCTCCTCCTCATCATCATCATGCTTCACATCAATTTTCTGATTTTAGACATTCCTGAAGTGGACACCCCACGACTCTGTCCCGATTCGCGGAACTGCAGTCTCACCTGCCACAACGGCCTGAAGAAGACGGACGAGGACTGCTTCTTGTGCAAGTGTAAGAAAGGTCAGTCTTGTAGTCGCCAAAACAGCAAATTCCAAATAGCTTTCAGTGTATTCCTGACATTTCACGATACGCGATACTAGGAAGAAAGAGGCTTTTGATTGCAGATCATTGCTCATGTTATCAATCATTGGTTTGCGTTGTGCATACTGGAGTATACACAGGCCAATGGGATAAAGCTGGAACATTATTAAGCACCATTCACTTTGTGTATAACGCCACATTATAATATTATATAGAACTATGTAGGAGAGGATGATTTGTGTTCACTATACGAGTCAAAATGCCGTGTTGGTTGGTTGGTTAGTTGTTTGACGCTGCATTTAGCAATATTCCAGCTATATGGTGGCGGTCTGTAAATAATCGAGCCTGGACCAGACAATCCAGTGATTAATATGAGCATCGATCCACGCAGTTTGGATCAATGACATGCATCAACCAAGTCAGCGAGCCTGACCACCTGATCCGACAAGCATAGTCGCCTTTTACGGCAAGCATGGGTTGCTGAAGACCTATTCTACCCCCGATCTTCACGGGTCCAAGTGCCATGTATCGGAAGTGCTTTAACAACATGTTGTGACACATTTAGTGCAGACCAGTGAACATCCTTAATGCATGTTGATATGAGATGCCTTGTTGCTATGGTGACACGTGGTCAAATGCACAGCGCACAGGTCACATATCAGGCGAAGTTAAGCAGAGAGTCCTTGGATGGGTGTCCGTGTTCGGCAGATTGGCTCCTGAGGGTTTCTAGGGCTTAGGTCCTGCCCCACACCGAAGCACATGTACCACATGTGGTGTCTCCTTTGGCGAGTGACTTTGTTCGAAATGTGCCTCTGTTCACCCAGCAGTGAGTGGGTACCTGGTAGGATGAGATGGTAATGTGGCTGTTAACCTTCTAGCGCCTCACAGGCAGCTTGGGTTGTATACTCCCCAGGGAGCTGAGAATGATATTTGAGTGCATGCTGATCCAGTGATGGAGTAATGATAGCGCTTTGAGCATGCATGTCCCTGTGTGGTGTGGAAATATGACAAAATAAATGACCTATTATTAATATTATTATTATTATTATTATTATTATTCTCCAGAAGTGTGTAAGCTGGACTGTAAGTTTGGCTTCACCACCAACACCAACGGGACCAAGAACTGTGAGTGCGCCCAGCCCCAGGATCACTGTCCCAGTCTCGCCAGCTGTGAGAAGCAGTGCACATATGGATTTAAGAAGTCAAGAAATGGCTGCCTCAAATGTCGCTGCAACAAGTGTCCGCCCTTCAACTGTACCAAGAGGTGTTTGTACGGCTACAACCTCAATGACCAAGGCTGCCAGCTCTGCAAATGCAAAGGTAGGCAAAAAGAATAACCGAATTACCATTATCTAAATTTGATAGAGATTTTTCATGAAGATACCATAGATTGAAAATTTCCGTTACTTATGAAAGTATGGCTCATTGAAAATGGCAGCAGTTTTGGTTTATGTTCACTTTGGTTTGAAAATATTGTTTTATAACAATATGCATTTTTTCTATCACTAATAAATGTGAAAGATATTGGTTCAATCGTCCCATGCTTAATGAAGCCTCAACTGTTTGAAATCGCCCACCCTCTTTACAGCGCCTTATGATAAAATAAATCCAACAGTCAGGGGTAAAAAGTGTTAAATATTCAGCAAGCTAAAGGTTAAAGATGAGGAATGATCTGTTAAAAGTATTGAGAAACCATGAGTTTCTGATCAGGATGATGAGCAAACATTGTCTGTATCACTGCTACTTCATCAGCATCTAGTTCCACAGCCATAAGAAAACCACAGGAGCATACAACAATGCATGTCTTGTTTCCATTGTAGAAGCCTTGATGATACCAAATACACCATCTATCGATTTCATGCCTGACCCTTCCATGTTTGGTGGCGACAAGTCGTGCATGTCCTTGAGTGGCCACCGTCATGAGGACGGAGAGTCGTGGCATGATGGCTGCCGTATGTGCTACTGTCACAATGGCCATGAGATGTGCTCTCTGATCGCTTGTCCCGTGCCACGCTGTGATAACCCCGTGTTTCGGCTGGGAGATTGTTGCCCATCATGCCCAGGTGAGTTGACTAGGTTGGAACAAACAAATATTTTCATGAGTTGCATAGCCATGAGATGTGAGAAACATGATATTTCACTTGACATATGGAATATCCTATTTAGCACATTTATTATATGATTTTGTGTAGTTGTCTTTCAGAATTTATTTATTTTTATTACAAATGTTTGTTTGTTGTTTAATGCCGCACTCAGCAATATTCCAGCAATATTACGGCGGTCTGTAAATTATCGAGTCTGGACCAGACAATCCAGTGATTGGCAACATGAGCATCGATCCACGAAATTCAGATCGATGACATGCATCAACAAAGTCAGCGAGCCTGACCACCCGATCCTGTTAGTCACCTTTTACGCCATAGGTTGTTGAAGACCTATTCTACCCCGGATCTTCACGGGCCCATTATAAATGTAAAACCTTAAAAAGTAAATTCTCCCTATCTAATATGCAGGGATGTTTACTCACCCCTTGTAATTGTGACGTAAAAAGTCCACCTCCCTGACACCTTCTTTGATGCGTGTGTCCCGTGAAGATTCTGGGTTAGAATAGGTCTTCAGCAACCCTTGCTTGTTGAGAGAGGTGACTAATGGGATCGTGTGGTCAGGCTCGCTGACTTGGTTGATGCATGTCATCATATCCCAATTGCGTGGATCGATGCTCATGATGTCAGTCACTGGATTGTCTGGTCCAGATTGATTATTTACAGACCTCTGTCATGAAGCTGGAATATTACTGAGTATGGTGTTAAACAACAAATAACGACAACAACAGGATCCACAACAAAAGGTAGACAGATGAATCTGCTGTGTTGGCACAACAAACAAACAAATAAACAAACAAACAAACAAACAAACCCTTGATGTGTGTAGGTGTACTGGGCATCCCGTCGGAGAACGGCAGCAAGCAGTCGTGTCAGTCCACCAATGGCCAGCACCTGGTGGAGGGGGAGACCTGGAGGATGGACGACTGCACCCAGTGCATCTGTCACGACGGCTCCATCCTGTGTGAGAGCGCCACCTGTCCCGCCATCCTGTGCTACCACCCCGTCAAGTCCGAGGACGAGTGCTGCGCCCACTGTGCAGGTAAGTGATGATATAAAATGTGTAGTTGATCAGTGGATAAGTTCTGATTTATTATAATCATAGCAGATGAATTGGGTTTAGGCAGATTATATTATGTTTTACAGTCTTGGTCAGTATGCCAAGAGGCAGGTAAAAAACCCAGGTTTATTTGAAGTTAATTTCCTAAAATGAATTTTGTTAAAAAGATTTTTTAATAATTCCTGTACATTTTTGTTGTTGTTACTTAACAATAAAATGCACATTTTTCAGTCAAAAAAAGAATGTACTTTTGCCAAATGTAAGGTAATATAGTAGGGTCTTCTAACTGAGAAGAAGAAAATCAAATATATAAAATCTAAACCCATCTGGGATTCCCAACAGTGATTGCTGAGTTCAGTGTTGCTGAATGAGGAGGTCACCCCTCACATTCACCTTGTCAGTAATGTATACTTATGTTTTCAGCCTCCGACCACCTCCCCACAGTTCACGTGTCATCCCGGCCCTGCAAGTCTGACTCGGGGGTGCTGTACAAGCAGGGGGAGGTGTGGAAGACCAGCCCCTGCCAGAGCTGCACATGCAGGAACGGCCAGGTGCACTGCTACTCCCAGATGTGTCCCCCCCTCAACTGTAACAAGACAGTCCTCAGGAAGGGCCAGTGCTGCCCGAGCTGCCTTGGTGCGTTCACAACGTTTGATATCCAATGTCGGGATTCCTGGGCTCAACAGGTCCCCAGCAATCAATGCTTGTCTACCCTTTTGTTATACCTGGGGTGACAAGGTCACTTGTAGTCCAGGCTTGTCTTCCTGGTGGGTATTCCTGGACTGAATAGGTCCCTTGTAGTCCAGGCTTGTCTTCCTGGTGGGTATTCCTAGACTGAATAGGTCCCTTGTAGTCCAGGCTTGTCTTCCTGGTGGGTATTCCTAGACTGAATAGGTCCCTTGTAGTCCAGGCTTGTCTTCCTGGTGGGTATTCCTGGACTGAATAGGTCCCTTGTAGTCCAGGCTTGGCTTCCTGGTGGGTATTCCTAGACTGAATAGGTCCCTTGTAGTCCAGGCTTGTCTTCCTGGTGGGTATTCCTAGACTGAATAGGTCCCTTGTAGTCCAGGCTTGTCTTCCTGGTGGGTATTCCTAGACTGAATAGGTCCCTTGTAGTCCAGGCTTGTCTTCCTGGTGGGTATTCCTAGACTGAATAGGTCCCTTGTAGTCCAGGCTTGTCTTCCTGGTGGGTATTCCTAGACTGAATAGGTCCCTTGTAGTCCAGGCTTGTCTTCCTGGTGGGTATTCCTGGACTGAATAGGTCCCTAGTAGTCCAGGCTTTTCTCCTGGTGGGTATTCCTAGACTGAATAGGTCCCTTGTAGTCCAGGCTTGTCTTCCTGGTAGGTATTCCTAGACTGAATAGGTCCCTTGTAGTCCAGGCTTGTCTTCCTGGTGGGTATTCCTGGGCGGAATTGGTCAATTGTAGTTCAGGCTTGTCTTCCTGGTGGGTATTCCTGGACTGAATAGGTCCCTTGTAGTCCAGGCTTGTCTTCCTGGTAGGTATTCCTAGACTGAATAGGTCCCTTGTAGTCCAGGCTTGTCTTCCTGGTGGGTATTCCTGGGCGGAATTGGTCAATTGTAGTTCAGGCTTGTCTTCCTGGTGGGTATTCCTGGACTGAATAGGTCCCTTGTAGTCCAGGCTTGTCTTCCTGGTGGGTATTCCTAGACTGAATAGGTCCCTTGTAGTCCAGGCTTGTCTTCCTGGTGGGTATTCCTAGACTGAATAGGTCCCTTGTAGTCCAGGCTTGTCTTCCTGGTAGGTATTCCTAGACTGAATAGGTCCCTTGTAGTTCAGGCTTGTCTTCCTGGTAGGTATTCCTAGACTGAATAGGTCCCTTGTAGTCCAGGCTTGTCTTCCTGGTGGGTATTCCTAGACTGAATAGGTCCCTTGTAGTCCAGGCTTGTCTTCCTGGTGGGTATTCCTGGGCGGAATTGGTCAATTGTAGTTCAGGCTTGTCTTCCTGGTGGGTATTCCTGGACTGAATAGGTCCCTTGTAGTCCAGGCTTGTCTTCCTGGTGGGTATTCCTAGACTGAATAGGTCCCTTGTAGTCCAGGCTTGTCTTCCTGGTGGGTATTCCTGGGCGGAATTGGTCAATTGTAGTTCAGGCTTGTCTTCCTGGTGGGTATTCCTGGACTGAATAGGTCCCTTGTAGTCCAGGCTTGTCTTCCTGGTGGGTATTCCTGGACTGAATAGGTCCCTTGTAGTCCAGGCTCGTCTTCCTGGTGGGTATTCCTGGACTGAGTAGGTCAATTGTAGTCCAGGCTTGTCTAACCTTTGGGGATTCCTGCTCTTAAGAGGTCTACAGTAATCCAGTTTTGTCTGTGGTGATCCCTGAACTGAATAGGTCCACAGTGTATTCCATGAAAAAATATGAAAATGGCATCAACATAAGCACATAATACTATATAGCCATTCAAGAATTGAACCAGTTGTAGGAATTCTACCAGTTTTCAAAATGGTTTTTCAAAATGTACTTCACCTGATTGAAGCCAATATGGAACAAGCTTGACCTGTATCATGTGTATGACCTTGACCCATATTATGTGTATATGACCTAAACTTGTATTATGTGTGTGTGACCTTGACCTGTGTTGTGTACGACCTTGACTTGTATTACATTGCGTTACAGAGGTGAGTCTACCAGGCATCTGCACCAAGGATGACATCACCTACAGTACTGGAGAGAGATGGCAGTCCGACAACTGCACTGAGTGTGTGTGTGAAAACGGTAAAATCCTGTGCATCCCGATCCCCTGCCCTCGACTGACATGTACAGTGATGATAAGGAAGCCAACCCAGTGCTGCCCCTCATGTCTTGGTGAGTAGTTCTCTGGTCACAGAAAGCTCAACAGCTTCTTTCAATGTCCATGTGTTTTCACATTGTTTTACTGTTTGACGTCATACTAGGGTGTACTCACTGATCAAAGTATTGATGTACTGCCATTGACCATGGCCTCATGGGTGCTACATGGCTGCCAAGTTAAAATATCTATATTGGCTTCCATTCTGTTTTAGTCTTTTTACTTATTTCCAAAATAAGCGAGATTTGATGAGATGTGTGTATCCATTCAGTGCATTGTACAAGACATGAATCAGGGTTACCTCCCTTACATGACCTTTAATGACCTCAGTAACTAAAGTGTTGGGAAAATAATCTCATGGTATTATAAGGTATACTCAGTTTGGTATTGTTAGAGTTAACAACAGTTGTATAGCTTTATGACTCTGTCGGGATTCTTGGTTAAACCTGGTCCCCAGCAACCTATGGAGGGGACCAAATCGGGTGGTCAAACTTGGTGACTTGCTCACAAAATCGATCACTGGATTGTCTGGTCCAGACTAGTTTATTTACAGGCTGCCATCATATAGCTGAAATATTGCAGAGTCTGTCGTCGAACAACAAACAGCTTTATGATATATTTATTGTTTCTAAATGGCCTCACTAGCCGAGACTTACCCTATATCAATGTGCTACAGATGCCTCCATTACCACAAGTCTCCTGGAGCGACACTTCCCCCGCACCACATCTGACCACCACAACAGGAGGTACACCACACAAGGTAGGACGTATCTCCTCTTGTCAGTCAGTTGCTGCAGTAAAAAACATCCATTAAGGCATAATCATTCATAAACTCATCAAGGAATATTTCTATACACTTTTTCTGACCTGTGTAGATACAGGGTAGAATAGGTTTCAGCAACCTTTCTTGCCGTAAGAGGCGACTATGCTTTTTGTAAGATTTGACTAACAGAATTGGGTAGTCAGGCTTGCTGAATTGGTTGATGCTTGTCATCGTATCCCAATTGCGTAGATAGATGCTCATGATGTCAGTCACGGGATTTTCCAGACTTGATTATTTACAGACCTCCGCCATATAGCTGGAATATTGCTGAGTGCGGCCGGCATTAAACAACAAACAAACAACAACAGCCAGTACATATGTTCTAGATGTTCCACAATAACCAAGCAATTCTTTCTGTGGTGTGCATGAATCCAATCTCTAATGTTCCAGGCCCGACAGAGGACTTCAAAGCAAAGGATAACTACATGATCGGGATTGTTCTGTTGGGCGTGCTACTGTCCATTGCTCTGATCGCCGTGCTGGTTCTGGTGCTGGTCATCCTACGGCGGCGCCACACTGGGATGTTCAAGATGACCGACAGTCCTGTCGTCACCAAGATCAGACCCAAGTCCACCAATCTGGAGCTCCAGGGAGTCAACCCCTTCTTGCTGGACTCCCCTAGCAAGCAGATCAACTGTGAGCGAAAACAGAAACTGGAGAAGCACCTTGCATCCTTGGGACCAGCTGTAATAGCCAACGAAAAGAGCAAACTGGACTTGTCACCCAATCACCAGTATCAGCTCATTAACACTAACCCAGACTTTGAGCCTAAGAAGGATCCACCACTTACAAATGGGAACTGTGTGTCTAACAAGACATTTGACCAGGCATAGAGTGTAAAAATGGGAGCATTTGGACTGGAAGAATTCAGATGGAAGAGAAATGGTCTGAGGTGATTTTTGGTGCAGATATGTTGGTGATTATCATCACCGTCATCGGATGGTGACGTGACTGCCGTCTTTGGTGCAGGGTGACATCCTTTGTGACAAAGCTGGGTTGTGATGACTCTAATTGACGATCCTTTCGTAGTTTGCTAAGCAAGCTACCAACCACATGGTCTGTGTGTTTGACTGCATAGCAGGCATTTTGTGTATATTAGCAACATGCACAGACCGGACAGTGGGTGCCACCTTGATCACTTTCTGAAAGCCGTTCTGTATATCCACAGCATCCACCAAACAAACAGCCTTGCTTCAGGGATCAACGTAAAGCTCTTCTTGAAAAGGCCACTGTTCACAACAAACAGAAAACCACAAGATCCTCTATGTTTCTTGGGAGATCAGAAGGTTCTCAAGTCAAGAAAACTGTTCCATGGTGAACACAAAACCAGATCATGAGCCCTGATTATGAAGGTCAATGTTCAAGGACAAACAGAAAAACCCTGATTCAGCCTTGATTCCTCCATATGAAAACAGCAGCTTATCCAGACATGGGCACTGTAAACATTCAATATTAACCTAAACTATCAGCCTTGATTTTTGGAATAAGGCACAACTTATTTTTAATAATTGCCAATCAAGGTTACTGTTCACAACAAAAGGAGGCTAAGTTCCCAGGTCTGCTTCATGGAGTAATGAGTTCTCTAGCAAAGGTCACTGTTCACAATAAGCAGAAAACATGTCCCCATGAAGCAGGAAGCCTCTTCAGCAGCTTTGCTTGGATGGAGCCTTCAGAAGTACCCGAGAAGGGTGCCTCATTATTTCAACACCTTTTCACCGTGCAGTTTCTGTTTCCTGCTAAAACGCTACCACAGCTGGCAAGGCCTCTGAGAAGCAAGCTGGTTCTTGGTGGATGCTGGAATACGACGGATTGACTACATAGCTATGTACATGACTGATTTGGTGCAAAGAGAGAATGTGAGAGTGTGTGAGAATGAGATGATGAACATGTGAATGCTGAGTGAGTGAGTGCGTGAGTGAGAATGACACATGATGGAGTACAATACCAGCCACATTACAGCGGATCTGACTGCGTGCAATCAAACTTGGGAGAATATTATACTTTAAACATTTGCCATCATGTGAGGCAAATTTTAACCACCATATTAAGTCCATGACGTTTACATTATTGTTGTTGATTACTTACAAAACAAATCCTCTATTGTATGATCCTCTGTTGTATGGACCTCTGTTGTATGAGCCTCCATGTGGGTGGTGTTGATCGAGGTGCCGCAGGTGAGATGTGTGTGTGAGACCTCATTGAGGTCAGGTGACATCTATTCCTGTGACTCTGTTGCTGTTATTGTGAAATGTAATCACAAGATGTAAGGTTATTTGTGTAAGGTTATATTTATTACTCAGTGAGCATCTATGAGAACTGCTATAGGATGTCCACATCAAGTACTGGCGACCTCTGAACTTGCTAAGGTACACTCCAGCGACACAGGTATTTCCAAGATGGAAAAATAATTGATCAACCTTGAATTTTATTACAGTATTTTATTTTTCAACTTTGGCAGGAACTTTTGAATCTGATAGATATATATAAATTTATTGTTATTTATTTTATGTTAAATGTAGTGTTGCTGTTTCTTAATGATATTCAGCCAGGCATGACTGTCTCGGTTAGTGACAGTGATCTAAGGTGTTGCAAATCTCAGTATAGATTTGTCTCCCTTTGCCATCCCAGGATCCATAGACTTGATCCCGAATTCTTCCTGATTATGGTCCTTGGTCTTCAGCAACATACCTGTGCCCTTTGGTAAATAACCTGCATCACTTTTGGCCTTCTTCCAACATTAAGCTGACATTCACCCTTATTACTGATATGTTGTTTAAAACAGAGATAAACCTCACCCTCTCACTTAAAAGTGTGTCACCAGTGCATCAGAGGAAGTCCAGAGTTCCCAGTGTTATCTGTCCCGTCTAGTCCATGATGCTTCAGTGTGTCATTTCATCAATAGCCCATCGTTGTATTCTGCTTGTTCAATCATCCCCTACTGCTTGTGAGTCATCATGTACAAGATGTACACTATGTCCATGTATACTATATTGCTTGTTAAGTGGTTGCTTTGTTTGTAATAATGCCATTTATATCTTGATATATTATATTGTTTGTGTATGTGCTTCTGTTATTGGAACATCTGTGTAATACGTCTAGCCATTTATTGGATTTCTTCTTGGAGTATTTAAAAAAAATTGCTTATTGAAACACATACTAATTATTCAAGAATATTTGAATGAATTTCACCATTGTTTCATTGTTATGATAACATACATCATTAATGTTTTTCGAACTTGATGAAATTTCGATAAGAATTAGTATTTGAAAGTAACACAAACAGAAGAGTAGTAGCAACAGTAGAATTCCTCATTCTTGTGACAAGACACTCAACATTAGCAAAGGGTGTCTTTTGTACCTCCTCCGTGCCCCCATCGGGATAGGATACAAGGTACACAAAACACTGGGGATAAGTGGGACACATGCCTTCAGTAATAATGTTATCCACCAGTTCAGAGTATGTCCTTCTGTATGGACCATGTTGTCCTCCAGTTTAGAGAATGGCCTTCGGTAATATTGTTATCCACCAGTTCAGAGAATGGCCTTGTCTATGGACCATGTTGTTCACCAGTTCAGAGAATGGCCTTGTCTATGGACCATGTTGTTCACCAGTTCAGAGAATGGCCTTCTGTATGACAATGTTGTCCTCCAGTTTAGAGAATGTCCTTGTCTATGGACCATGTTGTTCACCAGTTCAGAGAATGGCCTTGTCTATGGACCAAGTTGTTCACCAGTTCAGAGAATGGCCTTGTCTATGGACCATGTTGTTCACCAGTTCAGAGAATGTCCTTCTGTATTGACGATGTTGTCCACCAACGGACGTGAAGTTCTTTAGTATGGACCATGTTGTCCACCAACAGAGGTGCAGTCCTTCAGTATGGACGATGTTGTCCACCAGGTCAGAGAATGTCCATCTGTATGGACGAAGTTGTCCAACAACAGAGGTGAAGTTCTTCAGTATGGACGATGCTGTCCACCAACAGAGGTGAAGTTCTACTGTGTGGGCAATGTTGTCCACCAGTTCAGAGTATGTTGGTCACATCGTTACCTTTGTAAGACTGTGTAAGTCTCATCCAAGACAACTCCTTCCTCTGATAACAATATTGCCTTCCAGTTGCAGTGGTGTTTATGATGTTGTCTCCTAGAGAAATGATGTTGTGCACCAGTGGTGATGATGTTCCTTCATGGAGACAATGGCTGTCTTTACAGTCACTGCCTGATGAGGATTTCCGAATGGGTATACGGTGGTCCTTCAGTTAGAAGACATTTCTTTCAGTGGAATTATGTTCATTAGCTGAGGGGCCATTTTCTTCCAGCAGAGATGATGTTGTCCTGTGATGATGATGCGATGTAGGGGGATGTTGTCCTGCCAGCAGTGGTGATGTTACCGTGGTGATGACCTGGCAAGGAGATGCTGTCCTCAGTGTTTGTCAGCCTGTATGTCTGTAATTAGATGATGATGATGATGATGATGTTTGTTGTTTAACGCCACACTCAGCAATATTCCAGCTATATGATGGCAGTCTGTAAATAGAGTCTGGACCAGACAATCCAGTGATTGACATCATGAGCATCGATCCACATAATTGGGATACGATGACATGCATCAGCCAAGTCAGTGAGCCTGACCACCCGATCCCGTTAGTCGCCTCTTACGACAAGCATAGTCGCCTTTCACGGCAAGCATGGGTTGCTGAAGACCTATTCTACCCCGGATCTTCACGGGTCTGTCTGTAATTTGATGTCATGTGAACCAAGCACAGATGTGATGAGACCTGTCCTGCCACGCCCACCTACTCCGGATGGGATGGAAGAACATGTGTGTGTAGCTTGTGTGTTATGTGTGAACTTCCTATAGCTCTACACCAATGATACATGTCCTTCATTTTATATATACATACATATATCTATTGCTACTGGTCAAGTGATAGAATTAATTTATGTTTGGAAATTTCTGTATTCAGTAGAAAAGTTAAATAGAAGTTGTGTGTCTTTGAATGAGGAGTGATTATAGGGCAAGTTTAGCTACAACCAAATATTTAGTGCTAATCTGTATATGGTTTAGGTTTTTGTCTGTTGTCTGTCTCAAGGTTTGAATTAATTTGACTTCATTTTGATAAGCACAAGCGCACTTGATCATTGCCTAAACTTTCTTTCTGTCTTCCAACTAACAGAAAAAAATATTATGGTTTTTCGAAATGAAATGAAATCTTAACTTTTCAACCTGGTCACTTTTGAAAATAACAACTGATAATGTAGCATAAACAATCTGAATTTTGAAAACTAGAATAACATAAGGACTTTGCATAGGAAGACTACGGAGTGTTACAGGGTATGAGATTGCTGCCTCGGCAATGGCGGAGATGTTGTCAGATTGTTGTAAGTTGCGATGTTGTTACGATGTTGCCAGAGACACCTCTGTGACTAACTAGGGCTGGATTTCTGCTGTCAAGCAGGACAAGGGAACAATGACAAGGTTATGGTGGCCATATTGGATTCCAAGTCGAATCCTTTGGGTATTGAATGCCAGTCAGGTTGTGATGTGGTCGATGACATTGATAGTTCATTATGAGCGGAGATCATTCCATAGTTTCCAAATGAGTTTAATGTATGTATGTGTGCTTCTATACCCCTGAATCTCAGCTTTTAGCATATCATTGCCTAGAATTGCCCTACTACATGCTTCCAATGTAAACAAGAGTGAGTGTGCGAGCTACAATAATGGTGATTCTGCCTGTGTAATGATAGCCTTATAGAAACAGGGTGTATACAGTTAATAAGTACTTCCTCAGTTTATCTGGCCTCCTTAAATAAGTGCATCCCTAATCATCGTCTCAATCAAAACACTGTCCCATGAGATAATAACAGCAAATTCTTGTGAATTTAGGCACATTTTACATTTACGAGACATGATTCAATGAGCATCAATTTGATAAATATTTCATAAACAATGATTTAAAATTTAAAATCTGTTAGTTTGAAACGAAAGGATGCAGTGGTAAATGCATTGAGACTAGAATAGTATATGAAATTTGCTCTTATTTAACATCCTATGTGATAAGCTGTATATTTAGAAAACCATCCAACCATCACTCTCTCACCATCATGAACTAACAAACAAAGGATATTCCTTCCCAAACACATTGTCATGATGTAGGAAAGATTACACTGTGCTAAGGTAAATTGGCCAGGATATGTTGGTCCATAATGCAGTGCCAGGATATATTGGTCCATAACGCAGTGCCAGGATATATTGGTACATAACGCAGTGCCAGGATATGTTGGTCCATAACGCAGTGCCAGGATATGTTGGTCCATAACGCAGTGCCAGGATATGTTGGTCCATAACGCAGTGCCAGGATATGTTGTTCCATAACGCAGTGCCAGGATATATTGGTCCATAACGCAGTGCCAGGATATGTTGGTCCATAATGCAGTGCCAGGATATATTGGTCCATAACGCAGTGCCAGGATATGTTGGTCTGAAGCAGTGTCTAGGAGGTGCATGAGCCTGTGATTCATCATACTGACAGGATGTATTAGTTCATAACACTATGGCAGTCTGTGTTGGCCTTGTGACGCATATGGTAGCACTATGTGACTATATTTTCCTATCACCGAGAACTATGTGTGGATATATTTCCTGATCAGTATGTGGGAATATGTCCATTATCTTGGCAGTATGCGAGGAAAGCTCTATATGTCTACCGTGTGAGGATATATCCAAGCACCGGTATGTCCATATAGCCTAGCATTGTGTCCTATAGCTACCTCTATGAGGATATGCACATTGTCCCTGTCCTTGACATTATCTTAGCATTGTGAGGATATGCCTGTATGTCCTATAGCTAGCTATATGAAGAAATGCCCATTTATCTTAGCATTGTGAGGATATGCCCGTATGTCCTATAGCTAGCTATATGAAGAAATGCCCATTTATCTTAGCATTGTGAGGATATGCCTGTATGTCCTAGAGCTATGAGGATATGCCTGTATGTCCTATAGCTAGCTATATGAAGATATGCCCATTTATCTTAGCATTGTGAGGATATGCCTGTATGTCCTAGAGCTATGAGGATATGCCTGTATGTCCTATAGCTAGCTATATGAAGATATGCCCATTTATCTTAGCATTGTGAGGATATGCCCATATGTCCTAGAGCTATGAGGATATGCCTGTATGTCCTAGAGCTAGCTATATGAAGATATGCCCATTTATCTTACCATTGTGAGGATATGACCGTATGTCCTAGAGCTATGAGGATATGCCTGTATGTCCTAGAGCTAGCTATATGAAGATATGCCCATTTATCTTAGCATTGTGAGGATATGCTTGTATGTCCTAGAGCTATGAGGATATGCCCTTGTGTCCTTGTCTCAGCGACAGTGGTAGAATGGGAGATCCCGACTGGCTTACTATTGAAATAGGGGTGGAAGGTTGATGTATTTGGTGCATTGCGATCGTTGTACATATTACTGTGTAAATATTTAGCTGTTGTTGGTAGATGTATGTGTATCATTGTGATGTTTTGTCTTTTCTGTCCAGCCAATCAGAAGCGGCGTACACCTCTGCTGGTCATGTGATGTGTTGTTATTCTGTCCAGCCAATCAGATGTGACATACACATTTGCTGGTCATGTGATGTGTTGGTATTCTGTCCAGCCAATCAGATGCGATGTACTGGTGATGTTACAGACATATGTAGCATGAAGACAGAAAACTGTAGGACATCTTTGTTGTATATAGTATTTTGTACTAACATAACACAAATGGCAGAGACTATGATCAAATTTCAAATTAAAAACTATGTGAAAACTCTTGTGTTTGTTTTGTGTAACAGGATGTCAGGACATGGAGCATATATATGTGATATATCGATTTAGAGCACCATCACCTGAACCCTTTGTACAGAAGGCATCCCTTATGCCAGCATTTCCTGGTAGTGGATTAGGCAACCAGCTTGTCCCTGATCGGGGTGACGGGGAAGCCTAGTGGTTAAAGCGTTGGCTCGTCACGTCGTAGACCCGTGTTCAATTCCCACATGGGTACATGAAGCCGATTTTCTGGTGTCCCCAGTTATGATGTTGCTGAAATATTGCTAAAAGCAGCGTATAACCATACTCACTCACTCACTGTTCCTGATTAAGACCGTTGGTTTGTGATCACTATATAATCACTCTGAAGTCTTTAATAAGCTACCTCCCCTGTGAACGCCTCCGTGGTTTAGTGGTAGAGCGTCCGCCTGGAGAGCGGAAGGTTTGGGGTTCGATTCACGGTTGCATTCTACCAAAAGACGTTAAAAGATGGTACTTGTTGTGACCCTGTCTGGCGCTCAGCATTAAGGGGATAAAACAAGGACTGGTCGGCTCGGAGTCAGTATACTGTGTCTGAGTGGGGTATTCATGTTAAACTGCAACATGATGTCCCAGTGGGCCAGCACTATAAATCAACATCAGTCCCGACTAGTACAAGCAGCCCCCCAAACACACAAACATGCATGCACATCCTATATAAGTGCAATAATCTTGGACGTGACATTAAACCCCATTTCACCTCACCTCCTCCGTGGTCTAGTTGGTCTAGTGGCTAGAGCATCTGCCTGGAGGGCGGAAGGTTGGGGTTTCGATATCCAGCAGCGTCATACCAAAAGACACCAAAAGAGGGTGCTTGTTGTTACCCTGCCTGGCTCTCGACATTAAGAGGATAAAATAAGGACTGGTTGGCACTGTTTACTGTATCTGAGTGGGGTGTTTATGTTTAACTGCAGCATGGTACGTATCTCAGTGGACAAGCAGTATAAAATAGTACAAGCGTGTGTGCCAGCACTATAAATAGGCATCAGCCTGGACTAGTACAAGCAGCTACACACACACAAACACACACATGACCCTTGAAGATCCGGCTAGAATAGGTCTTCAACAACCCATTCTTGCCGTAAAAGGCAACTATGCTTGTCGTTAGAGGCGACTAATGGCATTGGGTGGTATATGTGCGTGTTTTGTTTGTTGTTTAACGCCACTCTGATGGCGGTTTGTTAATATTCGAGTCTGGATCACACAATCCAGTGATTGACATCATGAGCATCAATCCATGCAATTGGGAAACGATGACATGCATCAACCAAGTCAGCGAGCCTGACCACCTGATTCTGTTAGTCGCCCCTTACGACAAGTATAGTCGCCTTTTACAGCAAGCATGGTTTGCTGAAGACCTATTCTACCGCGTATCTTCACGAGTCGCTTATCAATGAAGTTGAATTAGATAGTCCATACATTTATTATACTTATAATAAACCATGTAAAAAATGGCCAATATCACCTTTGCCTGGTCTATTTTTGTGAAGAAATTAATGAGGTTTGCATAGTTGGTCTGGTGTCGGAAACTCCCTCCTTGCGTGTAATAGCTAGCAGTCGGATGAATCTCATTTAAGTCAGATCTGTTACTCCTAATAAACCCGCTTTAACTCCTGATAACTACTCCATAGAACTTTCTAATCAGCTGTAGGAGTGGGCAGAGCATTCAGACCTGCATATCCGATTTCTGTATCCCGAAAACAAAGTTAAACAATCAGATCCAAATGTAAATGATATAGGCAGCACGAATATTTTCTTGGGGATTTTTTATACACCATGTCATTTCTGACTGCCATGGCTTCTATACCCAAAACGTGAGTACCACTGAAAGGAGATTAGTGTTCTGGGTTGGTTTTCTTGTGCTTAAACTAAAACATTCTGAATGAAGGTGATAAAATTATAAAGCTGAATCATTTTGAAAGCTGACATCTGATTGGCTCGAGAACACAGGAATCCATCGCATAGTTTCAAAGTTCACTAAGGATTCACCTAGACAACCTTACATGGACGGTTTGCCTGATCTTCAGGCTTAGAGGTATGTAGGCGAAAATTTAGTCTGTCTTACAGACCCTGATACAAATATATCAAATACAGCCCATGCAAGTCTATAATGTTTGGCAAGTCTGAAAATGAAGGGAGTCTCTGGGCTCCTTGTTTTTCTATTTTTATGAAGATAATTTAACAACTTTTTTTCAGAGACTAGATGTTAGTCTAGTGAAAACGATCTGATTTTGGTTTTAGATTGGCGGTCAGTTTCACATATTCCTTTTATCTTGCAGTCAGTCTCACATCTTCCTTTCGACATGGGTATGTAATATTGTTGCTGAGACCTCCATTACTGATAATGTGGTGCAAGCCGTTTGGTCACTCATATTAGATTTGTTTGTTTAACGCTACATTCAGCCATATTCCAGCTTTGTGACGCTTGTACATTGTCGAGTCTGGACCAGACAAACCAGTCACAGGTTCACAGAGTTGGACGACCTGATCCCGCATTCCAAATACGTATTGCTTACCGTTTTCTTCTATCGCAATACGTATCGTATCGTATCGGAAAGAGCGCCCCAATACCCAGGCCCAGAAGTGACCGCGCAAGACTAATAGACGTTGCTGGGAGACTTCTGTTAGCAATATTCCAGCCAAGTGACCACGGCCGAAAGTGTTTCCAGACATAAGTAACGTTTATATGTTGACAATAAATATACTTTGAGCTGGAGACCTTACATATTGACGGAAACGACTGAACTTGAACATCTTGAGCGCGTGATCACGTGACACGTGCTGTTAAGACGATGGCGATAACTGGTCCAGTAAGTCGACGGGAAAGTTCCATTTCAGCTGTTTTGATTCCCTTTGGTAGCGTTATAACAGAAATCAACTGAATCTTATTTCACGGACAGAAATAAGCGCATTTTCTCATAGTTTCACAAAAACTAACGTGCAGAGCAAGTGTACACGAAACAAACCAGGCTGATGGTCCCTGGACCAATGAATGAATAATAAGTAATTACACACTAGATGTTTGACTCTATCGCTTCTCAACGGGTCATCCAACAACTGTATTCTTTGAGTAAAGTCATAGGTCACCTGGACATCTATTTTTGATTCAATTTGTTTTTAACAAAAATTGTCATGCAAATGTCGCCTAAAGTACTGAAAGAAGCGCACGTAAAATATGTGAAACCCTCCGTTCACTTTCTTTGCAGTCGACAAAGGATCGGGGCTAGAAATGTGAAAAATACCACTAACTTTATTTTTATAACGATGGACGACATACACCCAATAAAAACTATGGTGTTTTTTTTAATTGAAAGTCTATTACAAAAAGCGTAGGTTTTTGTTAAGTGACAAGGACATAAGCGGTAGTACCAACGCTGGGCCAGCTTGAGCCATACGGACAAACGTGAACCTATTACAGGAGCATGGACGCATTTGCTATCAGATGCATTGATTCGACCTGCCACTTAATGTTAAAGGTTGGAAACAATAACATTGTTTACAGGTTACAGTAATACTTGTTTACAGTATTACTTATGAGCAGTAGCCGTGAAGATCCGGGCTAGATTAGGTCTTCAGCAACCCATGCTTGCCGTAAAAGGCAACTATGCTTGTCGTAAGAGGTGACTAACGGGATCTTCCAACAGTAAAGCCTGACAAAGAGTATAAATGATTCAAAACGATTTTGGTCATTTTTTTGTTGGAAAATAATAAATGATGTATGTACCAATGATTAATATTGTCATTTTGCAAACCTATTCTCATTTACGGATATTGGAAGTCCTTGTGACCCCCGACTCTTACACATTAACACAGGCAGATCCAAACACGGAAGTTATACAAGATATTCTTGATTCTCCAATATCAAGGGACGAAATTTAAATATCAGGGGCTATACAGCATCATACATTCAACAAAACACGGGGGTTACATAATATTATTCCCCAATTCTTCATATATTCTTCAGGTTTGTTACTTCCATATCTGAAATTATTATTCAATGTGATATCAGAATAAGAAAATGTTCTAGAAGCCGGGTCAATTGTTCAGTGCAAAAAATAGAAGCCGGGCCTCTAATAGACACATGGTCGATCAGTTGATACAATTAATGATCCCTTTTTGGGACCTAAATTACATAATGAGGACTCCCTTTCTCTTCCGGTAACCTTTGTGGTCATAGTGAAATGGGGGTATTAATAGAAGCCGGGCCTTCAATAGACGCCGGGCCTCTTATTGACGCCAGGTCAAAGGCTTATCCGAAATAAATAGAAGGTCCGGCGTCTAATAGAGGAAATGCGGTAAGCAAGTGATGTACTTCAATGTGTCACGTGGAGCCCAACGTCTACTGTGGGGCGTAACAATTCGCTATGTAGAGTTACGTCCCCTTAAGGCTTCGGGCATTCGAATCCTAGACTCACCTTGATCAAGTTTCTTGGTTTGTCAGCACCATACCCGTGATTGTGGGTTTCACCCAAGTGGTAAACGTCTACGATCTGCACTATTCCCCCCCCCCCCCCCCCCCCCCCCCCACCCCCCACCCCCCCCACCCCCCCCCCCCCACACACACACACACATCAAGCTATAAACTGGCATTAGTCCGGAATGGTACAAGCAGACACAAACGACCGTCGATATATACGATATATAAGTGCAATAATCTTGAACGCATGTGTTCCATTGTTATATGAGAGAGTGTCCGGGTTAGAAAGTGTCCGTCTGGGAAATCCTTGAGTGTCCGCTCGGACTCACAATAGACGCTGTGAGTGGTGAGGTGAGGTGAGGTGAGGTGAGGTGAGGTGAGGTGAAATTGGGTTGATCGTCGCTTTGAAGATAAATATTGCTATTTTATAGCGATGTGTGTGTGTGTGTATGCGCGTGTGCGCGCACGTCCCTGCGTGCGCGTGTGTCTGCTTGTACCAGTCCCGACTAATGCGTTTTCTGCGTCAGGAGGGGTAACAGCAATTGTAGTGTTAGGCCTAAGGAATCTATGAGTTCCTCTTCTGCAAATCGTCCAGTTCAAATCCACAGTTCCTCTTACAAGAAATTGCGTATGTTTCATCAGAAACTTCGACAAGAGAATATAGAAGACCGGAATTATCTCTGAATATAAGCTTAGATACGAAAGTTTGTTTTTATAAGTTGTTGGTGACTTCAGGTTTGCTTTGATATATCGTTGAGCTTCCGTACAGTTTGAATATAATCTCTGTACACTTCGTACACAGACCAGAATACTTTATAGACTTTTAATAACACGGCTGATGTGGTCCATAGAAATATAAGGGACAATCATATTACATCACAATTTACAATCTGAAACAGGATACTCGGACAATGGTGGTTATGAATACATGCCTGTCCGACTTGGGATTTATATAACCAGGTAAATGGCTGGCATAGGGGTTGTTTGTTTATAGCATTGTATTCACGCAGTGTTTGTCGCAGTAAACAGGCCACGTACTCATGCAAGTGGTATGTACATGTATGATAATAATAAAAATAATAATATTTGCGCAGGTAAATATATACAACTTACTGATACATGACAGTTATTGATGCATAACAAGCTCGATTCAGGTGCCTTTGGAAATATTTTGTATGCAGAAGCCAAGCTCTGTCTCATTTAAAATTTACCAACTTGTGACAATCAACGAAGAAAAACAACATTGTCTCCCTTCAAAAATGAATACCCTTAAACACAAACGATACCACATCTGAAAAATCCCCCCCCCCCCCCCCCACACACACACACACACAAATCACTATCCCCTATGGAATATAAATATCAAAAGTAGATAAATACAGAATAATAATCTTCAAGGTCGGTGTTATGGTAAACAAATCTAATAAAAAGGTTATTCTCAGAATTTTTAATTTGCTTGTAAACAATAAGAGCAATGCACATAATATAATTACCGGATACGCCTTCATAAGATGTATTCATTCGAAATACGTATGCATAATTGGGCTTTCCTTCAACTCTGCCAGCCCAAATCGAGCATGAAGATGTCATACTGCCACTTGCTGTTTGACAATAACAAATACCGTTGAAGAATCGTATACGTTCAGGTTTGTGTTGAGACAAGTTCGCTGCAATCAATGAGAAAAGCTCTCATTAGACTGACTGATCTTGTTGGTTTATGATGTCCAGAAAATGCCATTACCATGGTAACTCAATAAACAACCGATGCAGCTTTAGGAGAAAAAAGATGCATGATAATTATCCTTGGCTTAGGGGCAGGAGTCAATCTCATTAAAATCAGATCTTAGTTCTCGCTACCGCTAAACATAGCGAGAACTAAGATCTGATTTTAATGATATTGGGGCAGGAGTATTCTTTGATATAGAGCCATGCTTCCTGGACATATCTGTTGAACAATAATCCACAGTGCTGACTACAGATTGGTAATTGGTAGCTCTGTCATCTTCAGGGGTGTATATATATAATTGGAGAATATTAAGTTGTAATTTATCGATTTTTCGCAGTTGTTATACACTTGTATAGGTGGGGGGCACGGATGGTCCAGTCGTCTTAGGCGCCCGCACCTATGATCGGGTTCAAATCCCAGATTTGCTCTAAATATATTTCTTGGTTTGGTACTACTATACCGTGCTGTTAGGTTTCACTAAAGTGGGAAAAAGTCCAAGACCTGCATCGCTTCTTGCTTTCCTCACACGCTTCAGGGGCGGATCAATTGATATTCTAGGAGGAGGGTGTTGCAAGGTTTTTCTTTTAATATAGATGTCGAAAAAACGTTTGCATATCCCTTGTGACCACCGCAGTAGCACAATTCGTGTTGACGTTTACCACTTTGGGAAAGAATCATTCTATCTTTTCTATTTATCAAACTATATGATCTGTTGCATGGTTTGGAGGTACCAGTTGTATTTATAGTCACAAATAAATCAATTTTGACGATTTTCTGTGACAACTGGGTGGTGAGAAACTACAAATTTAAAATTCCAGGTTGAAAATAATATCGACGAGGATGGGATTCGAACCCACGCGGGGAGACCCCAATGGATTAGCAGTCCATCGCCTTAACCACTCGGCCACCTCGTCCTTATAAACGTTGGTCTGTCACAATTATAACTATCAACTTGTACACAGCTGTAAACGTTAACTGGATCAATGCTCTTGAAGTCGATAGCACGTGACACATTTTCCAAGCCACGTACAAGCTGAAACGAATATGTTCGACATGTACATGCATATATATATAGAAAGCTGAGCCAGCTTTGCTATGCACCGTAAGCTCTTCTGTACGACGTAACATGCTCATTCGTATAACTTATGTTCACTGATTAAAGGATAATACATATATGATGGCACTTCCTCGTTCCAAGGGGACTGGTCATTATGGGTGGTTGAGGTGGGTGTTGTTGGTGGACGATTGGTCTTAGGTCTGTATCATGTTTTATGTAACACCTTTACATTCCCCCAGTACCAACGTACCCCACCCCAATATGTGTAATATGTTTTCATTTGCCCCATCCCTCCCTATTATAAATGACCTGTCCCTAAATAATGCTCAAATTTACCCCCCCCCCCCCCCCCCCCACATACACATAGTTCACATAGTTGTGAGATATTTACCTCCTCCCATTCGCTGTCATTTTTTTCATGACATTTACAACCCCCCGCAAATAAAAAATAAATCATAATAAATAAATTATAATAAATAATAGCACCCCCACCCCCAACCCTCCCCCATAGTTATGATAAATTTAATGATAAAAAATATATATAATTTCTAGTTTGTGACATTTGACGCCCCATGATGTGTATTGGGTCAAAAATGTATGTTTGTTGTTTCCGTCACACTTATTATTCCAACTACATGGCGACGGTCTGTATATAATCAAGCCTGGACCAGACAATCAAGTGATTGACACCATAACCATACATGCAGCTCCACACAATTTAGGATACATTGCCATGCAATCAACAGAGTCACCGAGCATGACCACCCGGTCAAGTTAGTCACCTTTTACGATACGCATAGTTTGCTGGGAACCTATTGTACGTGTAAATAAATATACGGATAAACTTCGCAAATTCCAAACAAGCCGTAATTCCGCGATTAGTATATTCTTTACATTAGCCATGATCTTTTTCTAATTTTTAAAAAGAAAAATGTGAGTTACCTTGAACTCAAGTGGCGACGTCAACGTACACGTTTCCTATTGTTGGAACAACGTCACGTTTTATCGTGTGTGACGTCAAGAACAATGGACGACGTCATCTTCGATTATTTACCACAATGCTTTCTTATGACGTCAGCTCGCTATGGGCCTCTCGCAAAAGAGAAAGAATACAATGGAACAATTGGAACGAACTAGCCAAATCTACATAATGGAACAAATGTTGTCAGACTCAGTGAAAGTTTACTGAAAATATTTTCTCCTTTATCCTTGCCCATACGGGTAATACTATAAAGTGCTGCGAAATTATCACACATATAGACACATCGTTTGTCGTCATATATTGGTTAATCTATGGTTACAGATCTAAAATGGTAATGGTAATTTGAAATATAAGATTAATCATTCCATTGCACACATATACCCATTCGAAAACAATGCCTGATATTGTATATTAATACGACGCAGTGTACCTTCATGGTAAAATTAAAAATAGTTGATTTAGTTTTATATTTAAACCAAGGTTTTTTTTACCGCGAAAAGTAATTAAATCAAATCAAACTTGATTTGATGAGTGTCAGTTTATAGCTCTTGTTGTTTTGAAAATTCAGTAGCATTACTCAGTTTGCATTATGTGTCGCAATCGACTATGTGACAGTTCCAGGAAACAACATACTAACTTAATTACTTCTGTCAGTGCCACACCCCTTTTACTAGCGGTATTTTTTTAATAGAAAGTTCAAAGAGTAAAATGATAACATACTATTTTCTAAACAACGTATCTTAATTTATAACACCGTACGGCCATTACAACAAGCTTTGGTGAACTGTTTTTAAATATATTTATTAAATATATATCTTATTTTCAAAATATCACAATGATATAACAGTGACATCGTTTGAATACACATCCTATTGAATATAAGCCATCGATCATTCCATATTATATATTTATGAACAGTTAATTTATTCTCACTACAAAATGTTTAACTGATTTTCATTATGTTGTTCGACTACTACATATAATACGCTTAAATGAATTACACTCGTATAGAAAGGATTTTGAGAACTATCAACAAGTAGTCCAATGTGATTCGCGTGACAACTGCGTGAAAGACGTGATATCCGGGAGTTTTGGGGGAACTAGTACCAACCTTACGTGGCTAACAAACTGTCATGGCGGAGACCGAAGGACTTGTCAACGGTGTCGAATCACTGTCTGTGAGCGACTCGCCGCGTCCAGATTCTAATGACAATAACTGTGGTGATGAATATCATGTCAAGTGGGGATTTTCCTTGGAGGAACTCTACAAGATCGCCCTTAAGTTCTACAAAGGTAATATCAACATGTGCATGGCAAATGTCACTCGTATTCACTTCGCACCTCGCCGCTTTTCTAGCTCTGTGGTTGAGGCCAATCAATCTAAAAACCTCAAATCCGATTTCGGAGTAAACATTCATCAAAACGCCTAGCGTATTTCGAATATCTCCACACTGTATGCATCAAATGTCGTGCTATTAACCATGAGTACCAGCTGATTAGCCAGCCTACTGTTAACTTGTGCAACATGTCCAGTGATGTCATAAGTTTACTCAGAATAGCCTTTTGCCCAATACAATTTATTACCGTGCACAAGCCGGATGCAAAAGTAAGAAATGAAAAGAAACCAAGGCCATACCACCAAAGAGTTCTAACCAATTAATGTGAACACTCAACGATAGAAACTAACTGTTTTAGTCCACTATTTCTTATAATGATAACATAGCAAAACCCTTATAGGCCTAATGACAAATTTCTACTAGTCCTTATGATTCTTAACTATTAGGCAGTTTGGCAAGGACAAAAGGAGTAGTGCCAATGTCTAATGCTGGCAATGTACGATGTTAAAACACAGTAAGTTTCTCTCGTAAATGTGAAGAGAAAAAGTATTCAAATTGTCTGATTGTGCCATGTGCTGATGTACACCATGGACACTGAACTTGCTGAAGTTATGTAATGTTTATGATGCTTTGACCATGGTGACATGTTTGAGGAAATAACACCATGACCAGCTTGCTTATATGTGTCATATGCATCATAATACATAACATTAAACAGAGTGTGCCAGTGCAAGAAGTTAGTAATTGTCGCCTGTCTTGTGTGCAACATGTGCATTGCTTGTGTTGGCGGCTGTTGCCATGGTTACTGAGGACCATTATCATTTGCAATTGCTCAGATTTTGTTTTTACTTCAGTAATCTTTTAAGGCAATTACGCCTATACACAAGTGATCAAGTATATACATGTAATCATGGTAATGTATTAGATCGATTGTATACATTTGTAACTTGTCAAACATAGTACATATTCTGCATGTGATGCAACAGAGGTTACAGCACATGGTTTTCCTTGAACATGTAAAAGAAAGTCAGGCGAAACCGCATTATCAGTGGTTCATATTGGGAAAGGGAGGTCACTCTAATTTCAAACGGGAGCTATCTCCGTTGTTTTCGTATTTGCGAGTAATGGCGTCACCCACCATGCCCACACTGTACGTTGTTGGTCCAGCTATTAAATGCCCAGCTTATCCCTAAGGTAAAACGTATACGTAATTAAATGTTTGAATGCATTATATATTTATGTTTCCATCAGTACATCTTCTAAGATTGGTTTTGTGGTGATAACCATTTTCTAACATGTGGGCCCACATCTTTCCTGTCATCTATGGTGATCGAAACAAGTGGGCCCACATTTGTATTTCACCTAGCTTCGTTAGGTTGTTTCGTTAGTTCTGATAATCAATCCCTAAATGTGGGCAGACGTTCTTCCGTCATATTGATTGCAACAGGAGGGACCACATTTATTAATCGCAAAATTCTACTTAAATATTGATAATCATTTTCTCAAATGTGGGCCCACATTGTTCCCGTCATATATGGTGATCGAAACAAGTGGGCCCACATTTGTATATCGCCTAGTGGGTAGACGTTCTTCCGTCATAGTGATTGCAAAAGGAGGGACCACATTAAAAAATCGCTAGCTTCATTAGCTTGGCTTACTTATAACCATTTTCTAAAATGTGGGCCCACATTGTTCCCGTCTTATAGTGATCGAAACATGTGGGCCCACATTTTTAAATCGCTGGGTTTCATTAGGTTGACGAATTCATATAGGCTATTGGGCTCACGTTTGTCATTATGTGACATTTTATATTATTCATATTTTGTAATATTGATGGGAAATATCTTTATAAATCATTTAGTGTGACATTAATTCCATGAAAGGCACAAAAGTCTTTGAAGTTTGAATAACTGCGTCATAGCTGACTACACTAGTTTTACAAAAATAGCTACCAAGCAAGAAACTTAAATCTACTTCAAATTAAATTTACAGAGGCAATACCACTCATTCTACTTTTTCCAATATAACACATCAATCTAATCATAAGTGTTGGTGGCGATATAAGCCTGAAAATATGTCTACACTTGAATTGATCTCGGACATGATACAAGCCTCAAACGTTTCCGAGAGCTTGTTCCATAAAAGGAATAACTCATGAATATTAATGACCCCACGACCTAGTTTGGCGATGTTCGTAGAAGTGAGTTCTGCTGTATTGCCATCTTATTTGTACATTTTAATCCAATTATAAGTCATAATACTTATTTTAAATAGACAAATTATGAGTTCGTTATGCGGGTTTGTTTACGTAGTATATATTCTCAACAACAAGTGCGTTTAGTTTCGAATGTGGGCCCACCTCGAACTTTCGATTAGGCAAACGGAGTTAGCTCCCTTCTCGAACCACCGATAATGCGGTTTCGCCGAAAGTCATATTGTGAGGAGTACTTCATACATCTTTGTACATGTGTAGTTCAGTTAGATAATAGAAAACATTATATTCATGAATATCCAAATCATTCAGTTTCTAAAATTTTCCCTTACAACACTGTTTTATTTGTTATTTTGCTACATACGTTTGGGTACAGGTGGTGTTGTAGTCCAAAGGTAATCCAATTCATTTGACGAGTTGTGTCCCTTACCATTGTCAGTATCCGATAATCATGATAATTGTGCGAATAAATCCCAGAATTGACCTAAATAATAAGGTACTATGGTCCATGATGGTCAGCACCATACCCATACTTGTGGTTTTCACCATAGTGTCTTATGTCCATGTCTTGAGTCAGCATTGTCACTTCAGGCTCTCCTCTTGGATAATGCTGACATGTTTGAATTCAAAACTGTTTAACATGGTATAAACCCAGCTTGTTGACAACATTTTTCAATTGCAAAGTGTACCCGTGAAGATCTTGGGTTGAATAGATCTTCAGCAACCCATGCTTGCCATAAAGGGCGACAATGTTTGTCGTAAGAAGCGACTAACGGGATCAGGTGGTCAGGCTTGCTGACTTGGTTGATGCATGGATCGATGCTCATGATATCAATCACTAGATTGTCTGGTCCAGACTCGATTATTTATAGTCCCTGTCATATATACCTGGAATATTGCAACAAACAAACAAACAATTGCCAAGTGACGATTATTAGAAGTCAGCTGGTCATAATGGTTTGAATTTAGCATTGTTTAGATTGTAGACACATGGCAAGCAAGGTAAGTGGTGCTGATATTAAGGTAATTGTCTGGTTATGTGCTGTTAAACATGCTAAATAGACTGGTTAGATGTTTCCCTTATCATTGTGGGCAGTGGGGTACACTAGTGGTTAAGTTTTCGCTTGTCATGCGGGAAGCCAGGGTTCGATTCCCCACATGGGCACAATGTAATGTATGAAGCCCATTTCTGGTGTCCCCAACTGTGATATTGTTGGAATTTTGCTAAAAGCAGCGTAAAACCCAGCTCACTCACTTCTTATTGCAGAGAAAGAAGGAAAAGCCCTACAGGTGACTTACAGAGACAAACTGAGACTTGTGGCGTACACAAAACAGGTGTCGTTCGGCAAGTTCCGCAATGATGTGTCACCCGATGTTGGCTTCCTTGATGTAGTTGGTAATGACAGACGGTAAGTATTTCCAGTATTGGACTTTTTTATGTTGGAACTAGGCTCAGGCCAAATGTCAGCCCTTGTCTGTGACTTTAAGGTTAATTTATTGTGATTCTTACATGGCCGTCAATAGTGCATGATCCTATGATAGTGGCATACAGTTTAATGGGTTGAAATTAGCTTTATTGATTTCTGGTGTTCATTGATGGTGTTCAATATGATGCAGCTGTTATCACACACATGCTGTTGCTAGGCACAGGTTTCCAATACAAAATTTGTATTATGTCTTTTATAACACGCACTTGTCATGCTTATGACATGGGTTTTAAATACTTATTTGGGATTTTCTCAACAACAATGTTGAGATTCAAGTACAATTCTGTTGAGTGCCACAGTGAAATTTGGGACCTGCTGTTAGTGTTTTCTGATTCTGAAGAATCAGTGAGGGAATAGCAAGTGAATGACTGTCAGCAACACCTTACTTGTCATTCCGATCTGTTTGGAATTGTTTGACTCAGTTAATACAATAACTATTATCACATTGGTGACTGTCAAGATTTGTAATTGATGCTCTGATTGCACATTGTTGCAGTGTGGTTGAATTCACTGCATAATTCTTTTGCGTCATATCCTATTAAACAAACATACTTGTGGAAAATGGATCTGTCATGACTCATAACTTAGTGGATATTATCATAATTATGAAATATATGAATTCATTTCCTGCTGGGCCAGTCATCGATCACAAACATGCAAAATTGTATTTTTCAAAAAACTGATGAGAGAAATTGGAAATCAGTGGCATAACGTCAGTATAATTCAAACGTCAGTCGTCTACGTTGCCAGGGCAAAACAGAAATGTCCTGTCAGTAATTGAGATTGGAAGATATTGGGCAGATTGTGTTTGAAGAATTAGCTGGTTGGTTCTTTTGCATGTTTTTTATATGCTGTAACATGATTTCAAACTTGAATCTATCTGTTTAAGTTTTTAAAGCAAGATATAAACAACAGATAATTTGTTGGTAATCACCAGGATGTGGGCTATAATCACCAGACCGACAGACAAAAAACATAGACAAATGAGAGCAGAGTTATATCTCTGTAGAACTCCATGATGTAGGATAACTTGAAATGTGGTTCAATAAGGAGCTGTCAGAGTTGCCATTGGTGTCAATAAGCATGATCATGATGTGAGGTGAGGAGCTCCATTGTTACTGAACTTGACAAGAGGGAACGAGTGAGGATGCCCGGTTGGAATAGGCCCCAAAGTTCTATGCATGTTGTCGATGTAAGAAGCAATAGAGTGGATCAGTTGGTCATGTTTGGAGACATGGTTGATCATGTTGATTATGTGTCATTGTACCTCGACAACATAGGACTTTACTTACCATGCTCATGATATCAATCACTGGATTGTTTGGTCCAGACTTGATCATACACAGTTGCTGTCATATGCTGTAATGTTGCTAAGTGAGACGTTGAACAACAAAGAAACAATCAATAACCATGTTAACACAAGTGAAGTAAATGTCAGTGTTGTTGAATCAACAGCTCTTCACTTCATGTACATGTAGGCCCCTTGTTTCACAAAGTGATTGTATCACTACGACTGTAGTTTGTATAAGACTTATGTCAGTCCTTGAACCTAAGGAAACTGGTCTCAGGACTGACTCCATCATATGAACCAGTTGAAGAGAATGGGATACTTTGAAAGTAAAACAAGCATTCAGGATTTATGAAAATGGACTTTTGGTCATTTGGATATCAGATCCAGCATATTTGATTTCCGTCTGCCACCATGGCCACGGCAAGACCTTTTCATGTCATACAACAATAGAAACTAACATTTTTAGTCCACTTGTTCTTATACCGTATTCGAAGTATTTATTTCGAGTATAATGCGCACTCGTGTGTTATATGCACCCTTAATTATGGGCATTTAATTCTGGAAAAATATATCTTTCGTACATAAACATTTCAGGCTGTCAGCATAAACCACGAAATTTATCTTTCAACTCTGTTTTTTTTCCACCAAAATGACATTCTAATAAGAGCCCCTATTTCTAATTTTGAGAGCCCCCTGGGCGCTTATTACGTCGAATACGGCAATGGTAATATATAACAAAGTCCTTAAAAATGGCGAATTTCTACTAGTCCTTAATTCTTTAACTAGTTGGCAATTGAAAAGAACTAGTAGACTACATGTCGTCCTAATTTCAACCACTGTCATCATGGTCATACATATAATATAGGAAAATCGATGACTGCAGTTGATGTCATGCTAGAAGACGATGATAAAATGGATTTCTAATTCCAGGGTGGATATGTAATCTTTTGATGTAACAATCCGAGCACCAGATAAGCTTTACATGTATAACATGCAAGAAATAAATGACTATAACCTAATTAATTTTTGAGTTACTCTTGCACAAATATGCATGCAAACATTAAGAAACCGAATAGTGTCACAACTCAGTGTGTAGTCTGGTAATTACACAATTTATCCTTTCCAGCAGGTGTTCCTGTATGTTTTTAAAGGTCTTTATTGAATGTGAAGACAGGCATCGTGTACAGTCGTACATCTACTGCCCTGCAGTGATTCATGCAAAAGAGTGCCACAGCTTGTTTATCATGTTTGTTGCAACTTACACATCTATCACTGTTGTTTTCGTTATTGGCTTAACATGCTTATGTGACATGTGATACACACAGCACATGAACAGAGGCAAATTTGAAGCACCCTAAACATGTTAAACAGCATTTTAAGTAGAAATATATTTGAAAAAGGCCCCGACATTGGTTTACTAAATGCCCAATAGACTGGACCCTAGGGAGTAATTATTTTGAGTGCTGCACAATGGCCACCTGGGCTTCAGGATGATTGAATAGATATGGCCACTATAGACATGATTAACATGTCAGCTGTTCATTAACATGATGGCTGATGAGGTAAATCTCTGGATCATGTTGATGCACTTTGCATATCAGTGATAACTGATATAATTTATTATCTCCGCCAACAAGTGGGGTGGGGCATATAGGAATGAAGTTCATCTGTCCGTCCGTCCCTCCCGTCTTTCCATCCCGGGACAAATATTCTCAAAAACTATTTAAGTTAGAGAAATGAAATTTTACAAACTGATCTTAATAGTCATGACCTTAAATGAGTTAAAATATTTGTGTCTTTTATTATTTTTTTACTGAGTTATGGCCCTTGCCCCATGCTTTTCAAGTTGTGCATACTTTCCAAAAGAAATGATGTTATGTTTGTCATCCCCTATAGTCGGTGTTCATCACTAACACTGGTCTGCTGGTCCGAGTCTAGCATATTTTCCAAGGACCAGAAAAATAAGTAAATGCTGGTCCGGTGATCTAGTGTTGTTTTTTGGACAAACAAAGTAATTTAAGTTTGAGCGACTTTTGAAATCAGCAATAGATAAACTCTAAATTCTTAGCAAAAACAACAACCGAAACATTCTGCGTGCTAGTACTGCTACAGTGGTTAACTT
This sequence comes from Haliotis rufescens, assembly GCF_023055435.1. NCBI lineage: Eukaryota > Metazoa > Mollusca > Gastropoda > Lepetellida > Haliotidae > Haliotis > Haliotis rufescens. The sequence goes on along the minus strand of NW_025964001.1, from coordinate 26,432,418 downwards.
CTTGGCTGGTTTCTCATTCTAACTGGAGACATGGATGGCCTAGTCATCTAAGGCGCTACGATTCGCTGTGCAGAGTTGCGTCCCTTGGGCACGCCAGAAACCTATGATTGTGGGTTTGAATCCCTGTTCGCTTCGATTATGTTTCTAGGTTTGTCAGCACCATACCCGTGCTCGTGGGTTTCACCGATGTGGTAAACGTCTGAGACCTGCATCACTTCCGTCTTTCCCCCCCCCCCACATTAAGCTGACATGCCGCAATATAACTGTAATGCTGTTAAAAGCGGCGTTAAACCCAACTCACTCACTCTAAGCAAAACCAGCAACCTAAACATTCTGCATCCTACAGTGGCTACCTTCTTGGCTGGTTACTCATTCTAACTGCACAAAGAAGTAAAACCTTTTGAAACCGTTTTTGGTCAGCGCCACTGTGTCTCATGGAGATCCAACAGGACCAGAAGTTTTTTGTATATGCTGGTCTGTTGGACCACTGACATATTGTAGTCAGTGTCAATCACTGTATGAACATTGATTTGTTTCAGCCCATGGACTTCAATATGATTATGATGGTACATCTCTATTTTGGTAAAATACTCTAGTCATAAGTTTCTTGTAACCATGGTAACCTGACTTCAGACCCTGAACCTTGTTGTTACATATGTAACCATAGTAACTAGCCATCAAGAAACTCATTAAAACATATTTTGAACAAAAACAAAGGTAATCAATATTTGCCTGGGAAACACGATTTAGTTTTGTTTGGGTATTGCCTGATTGTCCTGCAGACTAATATTTCCACTGCCTTGACTGTAGCACTGCCGTGAGCCAGTGGTGAGTATAGTTAGTGTATTGTGTCTCACAACAGCTGTCCTGACGATGTCTCCTGGTCACATGTCTCACCCTCCTGTTGTCCTTCTTCATCTCTTTCCGGTCTCCTCCTCTCTGTAATCGGTTGTTACAGTCAGCATGGTCAACAGGTGTTGTATTAGTTCATGTTGGAACTAAGGAGTTAGCACAGGTATCTACCTGGGTTATCTGTTTTAGGGTCCGGGGGACTAAAGCCTTTAATTGTATGGGTCCCAGGTTAAAAAAATGGACATCCAGAGCTCGGGGTCTTGAAGTAATGTAAACAATTGAATACAGTTCTCGCCCACATCATGAAGCTTTTGACTGTATTGTTTGATTTAAATGATTACATACCATGCATACTGAAATTTTAAGTGGTACCAAATTATGAAATAGCAGTTTGCAGCATTCGTTTTCAAGTATGCATACAATTTTTCCTCATCCCAGTGGATGCACTCTTCTGAGAGAAGTTGCGTTCGAGGAAGCCTCCTTTATGCTTCTGATGAAATAAGATCAAAGAGAAAAACATGTTACATTATCGTTTTGATATTTAATTTTGACAGTGTTGTAGGTATTGCCTTATACTACATGATATTGTTCATTTGAGAACGTAGTGTTGTCTATGTTGTTTTCACACAAAAATTAGCTGAACTGTCTGAACAGATCAAATATTGTTTTGAGAAAGCTGAAATCCATAGAATACTATACGATTGCTGTATAAGTTGTCATCTAGGCATCAGATGTTTGTGGATATTTTAAACTCATGCATTTTCGCCTTATAATCATGATTACTAGGGTATCAATTTTACATGTGCAATACACAATAATGATACAGCTATTTGTGAGTCATACAATTTATCGTATTTGTTTTTGAAATATTAATCTAATGTTTATGCAAACATGTGTCACTTATGCCAATTTGTAAATGCAGGGAAATGTTTTTTACTGGTTGTGGATTTAAAAGGAGTGGGGAGGGGGTGATTTAACCCCCTGAATCCCACCGTGGATCCACCACAGATAGAGTTATTGTTTGACAAAAGACTGCTTTAGGTTAGATAAGTGTGAATTTGGTATTTTTATTGTGGTATTGTCAGTTTTAGTTCATTTATTTGTTGTTAAATACGTTTATTTCATTCTTTGTTTGTGTCACTCTCTACTATATGGTAGTTGATGTTTTTTGGACAAGACCAGTAGAGTACGTCACTGCATGGAGTATATTATGTGGGCAGTATTAACTGACCCACCATCACCAGTGATCACTAGACAATACAATTTTAACGCACAACATTTATTGATATTGAAAAACAAGTTTAGCTTAAATAGCCGTGTGCTAATTGTTTGGCATAAAGAAAACAGATTTAATAATGTTTTGACAATGCTAAGCATCAATCTACACACATTTTACACAAGCATAACTGTCTCACAAAGTATTTTTTATTGTTTTAAACATCCATTTTGTTATGTCAGGATAGCATTTAACACCAGATTGTGTTCCCTAGTCTCTCCGTGTTGACATCAAACTGATCATCTTCATTCGGTCGTTCTTTCCTCGCTTTCCTCGCTGCTGTCAAGACTATTTGGACTTACCACAGGCTCAAAGTGATGTGGACGAATATGTGTAGGGTCATTGAGCGGAAATTCAACGTTTTCATTGATGGCATTGTCAGGTGAAGCCATGGAAAATGCTAGTGATCTACTAAACACTATACAGAGACAGTGATCATCTGTAAATCATATCACATAAATAAGAATAGGTTTTAATGTTTTTGTATACTTGTTTAATTATGCTTTATAAATGATTTAATCCCATATTTATAGTCTACTGTAAATCTCCTTTAAACTGTAAGGCCTGCAGGTCTACCATTGTCCATGTTGTCTACTACCTGCATTTGTGCTGCCTGCATGTACACTGTGCGGTCTGCGGATCTACTCTGCAACCTGCAGGTCTACTACCATGACTACAGTGCAACCTGCAAGTCTACTGTGCAACCTGCAGATCTACTACCATGACTACAGTGCAACCTGCAAGTCTGCTACCATGACTACAGTGCAACCTGCAAGTCTACTGTGCAACCTGCAAGTCTACTACCATGACTACAGTACAACCTGCAAGTCTACTATGCAAGCTGCAGATCTACCATGACTACAGTGCAACCTGCAGATTTACTACCAAGACTACAGTGCAGCCTGCAAGTCTACAGTGCAACCTGCAAGTCTACCATGCAAGCTGCAGATCTACCATGTCTACAGTGCAACCTGCAAGTCTACTGTGCAACCTGCAGATCTACTACCATGACTACAGTGCAACCTGCAAGTCTACCATGCAAGCTGCAGATCTACCATGTCTACAGTGCAACCTGCAAGTCTACTGTGCAACCTGCAGATTTACTACCATGACTTTAGTGCAACCTGCAGGTCTACTACCATGACTACAGTGCAACCTGCAAGTCTACTGTGCAACCTGCAAGTCTACTACCATGACTACAGTGCAACCTGCAAGTCTACTATGCAAGCTGCAGATCTACCATGACTACAGTGCAACCTGCAAGTCTACCATGCAAGCTGCAGATCTACCATGACTACAGTGCAACCTGCAGGTCTACTACCATGACTACAGTGCAACCTGCAAGTCTACTGTGCAACCTGCAGATCTACTACCATGACTACAGTGCAACCTGCAAGTCTGCTACCATGACTACAGTGCAACCTGCAAATCTACTGTGCAACCTGCAGATCTACTACCATGACTACAGGGCAACCTGCAAGTCTACTACCATGACTACAGTGCAACCGGAAAGTCTACTGTGCAAGCTGCAGATCTACCATGACTACAGTGCAACCTGCAGGTCTACTACCATGACTACAGTGCAACCTGCAAGTCTACTGTGCAACCTGCAGATCTACTACCATGATTACAGTGCAACCTGCAAGTCTACTGTGCAACCTGCAGACCACTACCATGACTACAGTGCAACCTGCAGATCTACTACCATGACTACAGTGCAACCTGCAAGTCTGCTACCATGACTACAGTGCAACCTGCAAATCTACTGTGCAACCTGCAGATCTACTACCATGACTACAGGGCAACCTGCAAGTCTACTACCATGACTACAGTGCAACCGGAAAGTCTACTGTGCAAGCTGCAGATCTACCATGACTACAGTGCAACCTGCAGGTCTACTACCATGACTACAGTGCAACCTGCCAGTCTACTGTGCAACCTGCAGATCTACTACCATGATTACAGTGCAACCTGCAAGTCTACTGTGCAACCTGCAGACCACTACCATGACTACAGTGCAACCTGCAGATCTGCTACCATGACTACAGTGCAACCTGCAAATCTACTGTGCAACCTGCAGATCTACTACCATGACTACAGTGCAACCTGCAGATCTACTACCATGACTACAGTGTAACCTGTATGACTGTTGTGCATCCCTGCAGGTCTACGAGCATGACAACTGCAGCCTGAAGGTCTACCTTACAGGCCTGCTGAGCAATTGGTAGGTCTACTTTGCAGTGTGCAAGGATCCTATCTGATTATGGTGAATGTTCACGCCTGGCCTACATGGCTTTGCAGCCAGATTTGTCTGTGACGACCTATTGGTAGTAACAAGTTATCAACACAGATGTTGCAGGGAAGTAGTCGTCATGTGACATTTGATAGTGGTATCCATGTGGACTTGTTGGTGACATATGATATTGGTATTCGTGTAGACTTGTTGATTGTCTAAAGCCATGCACATGGACAATAGACAAGTGAATGAGATGAAGCTGTTTAAAGTGGGAGAAGTTTTAACATATCAACATGATGAACAGCCAGCAGGGCATGTTACCATTACTTTAAGGCCCTGGTTGGTTTAACTGATTGAATAGCGACCTAAGAACATAGCAAGCAGTCTTAACGATGCTATATGTTCAACTGAAAATGACAATGAAACACTGTCTGGTGGAAAATAAGAATTGCATCTGTATATAGACTCGTCCTTGGTACCCCCAGTCATTGTACCCTGCGTTGTTACTAGTAACAATCTAGCAGTGTTTGGTGCAAGTAGGTTCTGTAAAACATTAGGGTTCTGCCCCAGTGAAGATCCCGGTTTGAATTGCAGCTTGTGCATGTTGTATAAAGCAAATAACGGGACTCGGTGGTAAGGTTCAGTGACTTGGTTAATGCATGTTATTGTATCCCAAATGCGTAGACTGATGCTCAGATAATTTATGCCATCATATAGGTGGAATATTGCTGAGTGGGTAATGAACAATGAGCAAAAAGGAAAAAAACATTTGTGTTATAACAAGAACCCCAGATGACTCACATGCTTAATTTTGAATAATGCATGCATGGCTTAGTACATGTAGTAAGTATTGCAATGGAAATGTGATAGCTTACAACGTATTTACAATACTATTGGAAAGGCCTACCACTGTTGAGTATCTGTATCTTCTACCAGGGCAGATTTCCCGGCTTTATCACGTTGTCAAGTGTAACTAACAGGTCCACCATTTTGGCCGTTCAGCATGTTCATTCGAATGCGAGGAATGTTGTTTCAGATTTAAGGGAGGCAGCTGTTTAACTTTTCTGCCATGTAAACTTGTATTCGTTCTGACGAAAAGAGAATTGTCAAGTAATGACTAGCATGACAAGTGGTGGTGATTATTTAAGAAATAAACAACGAGTGGGAGTTGTTTTTCACACAATAAAACACTGCAGGGAGAATAAACCATGAAGGCAACAGCCCCGAGTGGTGTACTCTTCCCGCAGTGTTTTATTTTACGATAATCAATGGCCATGAGTTGTTTCTTTTATATATGAGATTTCAGCATTATGTACAGCCTCTTTGTGGATGATGATAAAATGTACTAGCTTTAAAAATATTTACCTGTATATATAATGATGACTCCCTCAATAGAATCCGACCTCTGCAATGTCGGACAAGTACTTCTTATGCACAGGTGGGTATTTCCTGTATATTCTCACAATCCTCACGAAGATTACCAGTACTTTTTCTCCCAATACCAATTGTCATAGCTCTCCCGGTTTTGGATGAGATCGTTCGGCCATTGCGTTTATCTGGATTGCCCAGCTACATCTGTGGGGAACAACTCACTGGACACTTGCCTCTAAAAAGGATTGTCCTCCAATATACAATGGCATCTAGTTGCGAGGTCATCATGTTTGAATCTCCTGAAATGACGTCATGATGCAACAATGTTTTATCGTGAAAAAAAAACCCACAGTTCATTCTTCATTGTTCTTTGTGATTTATCGTGTTACTATCTATGAATTATGTTTGTAATTGTTTGACTTCAATCAAAACTGGGCGGTGGGGTAGCCTTGTAGTTTAAGTGTTTGCTCGTCAAGCCAAAGACCCGGGTTCGATTCCCCACATGGGTACAATATGTGAAGCCCATTTCTGATATCCCCTGCCATGCTATTGCTGAAATATTGCTAAAAGCGGTGTAAAACCATACTCACTCAATCAAAACTATAATGTTGATAGCCAATAGTATCAATTCAATATATGATTTATACTTATGATTGATGTATTTCCATCAGCCCACCATGAGGACAGAAAACGGCAGTGCTGCCATAGTTTTTGCTGTCACATGATATCTAATGCTCACACTGGTTATGATCCTGGGCAATGGTGGCCAAGTCGTCTTAAGGCGCTGCAATTTGCCGTGCAGAGTTACCAGATGCCTGTGATTGATTGAGGGTTCTAAAACAAGTTCTAAGTCCTAATTATGTCCTTTTCCCTTATCCTGACTTATACTCATGTTTTCAAACAGCCAGAGGAAAATAATTCTGTGTCAAATTTAGAAATTAATTGTTGAATATGATCGATGAATTGCAAAAGAAAGTGATCCAAGCCCAACTTTAAATCGAAAGGGCCAAGATGATGAAGGATGGCTTGGATTGGAGCACAAGAAAAATGCCACCAGCTAGCTGGGGCGAAAATAAAAAGTGATGAGTCTGACGGGTGGTCATGTGTTTCTGGGGTTCATACACGTGCGAGAGGTTCGTTTATGTGAGATGTTTTTTGTTCATTGGGAACACTGCTCAAGGCTTGCTGACTTCGTTGATGCATGTCTTCGTATCCCAATTGCGTAGATTGATGCTCATGATGTCAATCACATGATTGTCTGGTCCAGACTCGATTGTTTACAGACCGCTGTCATATAGCTGGAATATTGCTGAGTGCGGCGTTAGACAACAAACAAATCATCATACAACATGTACAATCCTTGCACACCATGCAGACATGTTAATTTTCTGTTTGAAGCAGCCTTAAGTTGAACTCACTCTGACACTAAGCATGATAAACTATATCATATGATATCATATACTATAGTATTATGTGTTTCTTCCAGGCAAGCCTGGCAAGCTCTCGGGGATATGTCCAAGGAGAGTGCTATGGAGGAGTTTGTAAAGTTCCTGGAAGGGTCGTGTAACCTGTTCAAGCCTTTTGTTGAGGCACACAAAGCAGAAAAAGAGGAAAAGCTGAGACAGCAGTAAGTCCCAGTACCAATGTCGAACCATTGTGATAGTGTCAGCATCACTTGACTACCATATTTTCTTGTGCTTATAAAGTTTTTGGGAAAAAATGCTGTTCTCTCTGATTCCATATATAGAGTGTGCAGTCAAAAACTATGTATTACTTCTGGTTACGCAGGAGATAGCAAACTTGGTCCGTGAAAAGGTGAAATTTGGGATGAAACATTACTGGACCATGTAGACATGGTGATTTGCAATTCAGTTTTATGCTGGGCATTGTTTTAAATTCAGGTACATAGCAGAATCCAAGACTTGGTTTTTGTTAAGCAACTTAAGGAACATCCTTTAGGTTTGACTCAGATGACATTATTGATATAGCATCTATGCCTTGATTCTGAACTCTGGGGATTTGGGGGTAGAATCAGTACCTAGCAGCCTATGCTGGTTTCCGAGTTAGAATAGATCTCTAGAAACCTATGCTGGTTGTAAGAGGTGACCAAATGGATTGGATTGTCAGACTCAGTTCATTGCATGTCATTGTACCTGGATGGTGTGAAACTTTGCTCATGATATCAATCACTGGATTGTCTGGTCCAGACTTGATTATCTACGGGATGCCTTCATATAGCTGGAATATGAGTTCGGCTTTAAACAACAAACTCACACATGCCATGATTCTGAAAGGGATAGAAAGTAGCGTGCTCCAATGTAACTGTGAAAAATTCCCTAAGAGACTTAGGAAGACATAGAGCATGTCTATTATGAAGATCATGGTAGCTCGAGATCATACTTGAATACTTGTACTATCCCCTGCTAACTTAAGAATGTAATTATCTTATGGGTCCATTTGGAAATATTTTATTCAGTTCTTTTGATGTTGTTGCAAAGTGACTTGTAGACATGACATATTAGCCATGACTTTGGATCCATTGGCCATGCAGCACTAGACAAGTGGTTGTTGTGAATTGTCATCATTTCGATATGACATGCTGTGACTGATTTCGTTGGCAGGCAAGAAGAGGAAGAGCGCCTGCGTCGCGAGGAAGAAGAGAGGAAGCAGCGGGAACTGGAGGAAGAGGCCCGGAAACAGCAGGAGGCAGAGAAACAGCGGCAGATAGAACAAGAGTAGGTCCCCAGTCTGTACGCCCCATGGGGAGTCTCGGATAGAATAGCTCCCCAGTCTGTATACCTGTGGGGTGTCCGGGATAGAGTAGGTCCCCAGTCTGTACGCCCCATGGGGAGTCCGGGATAGAGTAGGTTCCCAGTCTGTATGCCCCATGGGGAGTCTCGGATAGAATAGCTCCCCAGTCTGTATACCTGTGGGGTGTCCGGGATAGAGTAGGTCCCCAGTCTGTATGCCCCATGGGGAGTCTCGGATAGAATAGCTCCCCAGTCTGTATACCTGTGGGGTGTCCGGGATAGAGTAGGTCCCCAGTCTGTACGCCCCATGGGGAGTCTCGGATAGAACAGCTCCCCAGTCTGTATACCTGTGGGGTGTCCGGGATAGAGTAGGTCCCCAGTCTGTAAGCCCCGTGGGGAGTCCGGGATAGAGTAGGTTCCCAGTCTGGACCCATGGGGAATCCGGGATAGAGTAGGTCCCCAGTCTGTATACCTGTGGGGTGTCCGGGATAGAATAGGTCCCCAGTCTGTATGCCCCGTGGGGAGTCTGGGATAGAATAGATCCCCAGCCTGTATGCCCCGTGGGGAGTCTGGGATAGAATAGGTCCCCAGTCTGTATGCCCCGTGGGGAGTCTGGGATAGAATAGATCCCCAGCCTGTATGCCCCGTGGGGAGTCTGGGATAAAATAGGTCCCTTGTCTGTACACCAAGTGGGGAGTCCAGGATAGAATAGGTCCCTAGCCTGCACTCACTCACTCACTCACTCACTCACTCACTCACTCACTCACTCACTCACTCACTCACTCACTCACTCACTCACTCACTCACTCACTCACTCACTCACTCACTCACTCACTCACTCACTCACTCAAATGGGGTTGTATCAGCTTGATCAATATATTAAACACACAATAGCATGATAGGATCCTTAGCGAGTATTTGTTCAACTCTCGGTGAACAAATAAAACATCCGGTTGCTGTTTTAGGGTCAGTTTGTGGAAATTTATAAGGTTGAGCTGACCTACATAGTTTGCAATCAGTGATGGTAAATATCAAAGCTTTTAATGTTACATCTGTTAGGGGGCATTGATTGAAACACAAGACATGTGTAAATGGTGACAGAAACTGATTACTTTAAAGTCACAAGATGTAAATAAAAATCCTGTTAACCATCAGTGCATGCAATTGTTGTGCAGCCTCTTGAAGGGTGCATGAATGGTCGATATGCACAGTTGGTTTTAGAATTGACTTCAATATTTTTTGCGTTTATGGAGGTATAAATGTAAAAATCAATGTGCACATTACCATGATTACCAGTTTTTACGTTTAGCATGTTTAGAACTCAATAAACGCAATAAAAAAATATTGAAGTTAATTCTTATAAATAAATATGTCAACAATAATAACTTAACAGACTGCTTGTTTAATCATTAACACAAAAAACTGGAGACAACAGTAAAAAAATCGGTGACATCATTCAGCGGAGTGGTTAGCCAATCAAATGCCTAGTAATCACTTGCACTATATTAATTTCTACTTGTACATGGTATATGTATTTGTATTGCATACCAGTGTGACAATTTCCGCCATGATATTTATGAATGGACTTTGATATTAATTTACATTCACTCCCTATTTTGTAGTATTGATGTAGTCGATTGTCTTCAGGAGAGGTTTCTCTTTGTTTCAGAATGCAGATCCGCTCTGCATTGAACCAGCAGACAGCTGCACAGTTTCGACAGTATGCAGAGCAGCAGTACCCAGGGAACACACAGATGGTCAGTCCCTGCCCAGCATGCTGTACTCTTAATCCCAGCCCAGCACACTGTACTCTCAGTCCCTGCCCAGCATGCTGTACTCTTAATCCCAGCCCAGCATGCTGTACTCTCAGTCCCTGCCCAGCATGCTGTACTCTCAGTCCCTGCCCAGCATGCTGTACTCTTAATCCCAGCCCAGCACACTGTACTCTCAGTCCCAGCCCAGCACACTGTCCTCTCAGTCCCAGCCCAGCACACTGTCCTCTCAGTCCTAGCCCAGCACACTGTACTCTCAGTCCCAGCCCAGCATTCTGTACTCTCAGTCCCAGCCCAGCACACTGTCCTCTCAGTCCAAGCCCAGCACACTGTCCTCTCAGTCCCAGCCCAGCACACTGTCCTCTCAGTCCCAGCCAAGCATTCTGTACTCTCAGTCCCAGCCCAGTACACTGTACTCTCAGTCCCAGCCCAGCACACTGTACTCTCAGTCTTAGCCCAGCACGCTGTACTCTCAGTCTTAGCCCAGCACGCTGTACTCTCAGTCTTAGCCCACCACGCTGTACTCTCAGTCCCAGCCCAGCACACTGTACTCTCAGTCCCAGCCCAGCACACTGTACTCTCAGTCCCAGCCCAGCACACTGTACTCTCAGTCCCAGCCCAGCACACTGTACTCTCAGTCTTAGCCCACCACGCTGTACTCTCAGTCCCAGCCCAGCACACTGTACTCTCAGTCCCAGCCCAGCACGCTGTACTCTCAGTCTTAGCCCAGCACGCTGTACTCTCAGTCCCAGCCCAGCACACTGTACTCTCAGTCCCAGCCCAGCACACTGTACTCTCAGTCCCAGCCCAGCACGCTGTACTCTCAGTCTTAGCCCAGCACGCTGTACTCTCAGTCTTAGCCCACCACGCTGTACTCACAGTCTTAGCCCAGCACACTGTACTCTCAGTCCCAGCCCAGCACACTGTACTCTCAGTCTTAGCCCAGCACGCTGTACTCTCAGTCTTAGCCCAGCACGCTGTACTCTCAGTCTTAGCCCAGCACGCTGTACTCTCAGTCTTAGCCCAGCACGCTGTACTCTCAGTCTTAGCCCAGCACGCTGTACTCTCAGTCTTAGCCCAGCACGCTGTACTCTCAGTCCTAGCCCACCACGCTGTACTCTCAGTCTTAGCCCAGCACACTGTACTCTCAGTCCCAGCCCAGCACACTGTACTCTCAGTCCCAGCCCAGCACACTGTCCTCTCAGTCCCAGCCCAGCACACTGTCCTCTCAGTCCCAGCCCAGCACACTGTCCTCTTAATCCCAGCCCAGCACACTGTCCTCTCAGTCCCAGCCCAGCACACTGTCCTCTCAGTCCCAGCCCAGCACACTGTCCTCTCAGTCCCAGCCCAGCACACTGTCCTCTCAGTCCCAGCCCAGTACACTGTCCTCTCAGTCCCAGCCCAGCACACTGTACTCTCAGTCCCAGCCCAGCACACTGTACTCTCAGTCCCAGCCCAGCATTCTGTACTCTCAGTCCCAGCCCAGCATTCTGTACTCTCAGTCTTAGCCCAGCACACTGTACTCTCAGTCCCAGCCCAGCACACTGTACTCTCAGTCCTAGCCCAGCACACTGTACTCTCAGTCCCAGCCGAGCATTCTGTACTCTCAGCCCCAGCCCAGCACACTGTACTCCCAGCCCCAGCCCAGCACACTGTACTCTCAGTCCCAGCCCAGCACACTGTACTCTCAGCCCCAGCCCAGCACACTGTACTCTCAGTCCTAGCCCAGCACACTGTACTCTCAGTCCCCAGCCCAGCACACTGTACTCTCAGTCCCCAGCCCAGCACACTGTACTCCCAGCCCCAGCCCAGCATTCTGTACTCTCAGCCCCAGCCCAGCACACTGTACTCCCAGCCCCAGCCCAGCATTCTGTACTCCCAGCCCCAGCCCAGCATCCTGTACTCTCAGTCCCAGCCCAAAATTGGAGCATTGAGCAAATCATTCTGTACAGTTTTAAAAACATAGTTGTTGTCCAATATTTTAAACCAAGGTTGCAAGATACAAAGTTACCCAATGCTTTATGTCATATAGGAGAAACATCAAAACATGTAGGTTTGCACTATGTGCGGGCCCCTCTTCACAGCTGTATGTTTTGGAAAATAAGTGGCCACTGTACTCAAGAAAACATGATATACAGTATTAGTAATAACTAATATTATGGCTTCGTGCAGATGACCTGTATTTCATGGACCAGTGCATTTAAAGATCAATGTTTTCCCAAATTGCCTGCCAAGGGCATTTTGTTTGGAATTGTTGCTAACTCCCTGGTGTGTTACCCTGGTTACATTTGCCCTCTCTGTCGTGTGTGCAGCAGGAGGAGCTGATCAGGCAGCTGCAGGAGCAGCACTTCCAGCAGTACATGCAGCAGGTGTACCAGCAGCAGCTCATGCACCAGCAGCAGCAGCTACAGCAGATGCACGCCTCCTCCAACAACAACAGCAGCACCACCACCCTGCCTCAGCCCGCCACGCCCCAGCAGCTCAACTCCTACCCACAGCAGAGCGTGGACGTTGTGCACAGGGAGGGCCAGGCCCTGGAGAATGGCCAGACGGATGGAGCAGAAGGTGAGGGGACCTATACCGGTCATTGTGACACATAGTTGTAGATGTTGATGGTATTGACCTCATTGTGGAGTCCATGGGAATTGGTCCCTGGCAAGCTATGCTGATCATAGAGGTGACCAGATGCATTGGGTTGTCAGATGGTTGATTGTGTGTCATTGTACCCGACAGCGAGGATCGTTGCTCACAATATTAGTCACTAGATTGTCTTGATTGTCCAGACTCCATTATTTACAGGCTGACGTCATATAGCTGGAAAATTGCTTTGTCCAGCGTTAAACAACAAACACGGCTTTAAAAGTTCTTGTGTTTGTGCCGTCATGATAACTGTCACAAGTTCTTTTCAGTTAATATTGTTGTTACTCTCTTATAAAGATTTTTCAGTTTGAAAATGACAATTGTTCTGTTTTTTGCTGATAATCTATTGTGATGAATTTGATACTTTTCATAAAAAACAAAAAAATCATGTCATTGATTATCAAATGAATAGCTCTTACAATGCTAGCAGATGTGGTCATTAAACAATCATCAAGTCTGTTGTGTACATGGAGGAAAAGGGTAGATAATGTTACCATGGTTACACTGAGATGGTTTGCCCACAGATGGTTCTTGTAGAGAAAGTGTTCTATGAAGATTGAAATGGTTCGCATCCGATATTTCAGAATCTATTGCTCCATCTTTGCCTCATATTATGCCTGCATCAATGTGGACCCGTAAAGATTTGAAGCAGTTTAAGGGAAGTGTTGGAAAGTGCAAAGAAAATGTGATCAAAATAGGTTCCCTGGCAACAGCCACGGTGAGTTGAATGTTGGCTGGTTGGTCTCACACTGCAGTCAACACATGGGGGAAGATGGGCAGCTGTCAGAACATCAGGCTCTGAGTTAGCATGGGATATTTCACAACTGAGTGTTATCATGAAAGGCAGACCTGTGCCAGATTTAATAACGAGAGTTATCTCCCTTATACCATCACCACCCAAGCTCCTTCCCAGCGCGTGACACCTTCGTTACACTCTCGGTAACATCGCTGCCACCAGTGTGGGCGCGGCCATTACAAGAATCTTGAAATTTGCCCTCCAACCCCATATGTAGTAACGTTTATACTTCTTTTTATGTCTTTGGGAATGTCATCATATTTCAATTTGAAAAGGTTTACGACTGACCATGTTTTCCAGACGAATTTACTTTGTTGTTTTGATAATCAGATTGGTTCGAGATTGCAGACTAACGGAAAATCAACCAACTTCTCCCTTACATTCTTACTATATCAATAACACGATAGTTTTAATGAAACAGAAATTCAAATTGACAAACGAAGAAAGTTATTTAGCAGCGATAAGTGTATTCGGCGTCACGACAGTGGTCGCTTGTTTGTAAACATAACGGTCATTCGTTTGCAAGTTCAACTCCAAGCATGGTTGTGGCCACCTTTTAACAGTGGGGAGTTTTGACTGGTGGCAGCGATAGTATAGAGAGCTCCGCTAACGGGCCATCGCTGTGAGGAGCCTGATCACCACCCTGGCCCAGTGTTGGAAATTGGCACAAGTCCTGTAGTCCTTGACAAACTGCCCAATAGTTAAGGTATCATAAGGACAAGTAGAAATTTCCTCTTGTTTAAGGGTTTTGCTATATGTTATCATCATAAGGACTAGTGGACTAAAACTGTTAGTTTCTACCACTACAGTGGCCTCTTTAACATGTTTTACTTGGGCAGTCTGTGACACAAACGTTTGATCCTGCTAGCCCGAACAATACTCAAAGCATCCCTTTTAGTAGAGTTTGGTGTATCATGTGGACCATTATAAGCAGAGCTTACTAAACCGAATAGTATTTTACTAGTCTTGGGCTTTGGACAAGTTGCTAAAGACGCAGACTGCTGTTTTTGTGTATGCTAATGGTGGTCACCCCCTTCCCCATTTTGAGTATAGCATATGGACCCCAATAGCAAAAATGCCTTCTTGTTATTGAAATTCTTGTGTATCATTCACAATGTTGTCCTCTGACTGTTAAGATTAAAAAAATGTAAAAAAGTGAACTCTCCACTTTAATTAGGCCTCTCTTGTAAAAGGCTCCTAATATTATGCCTTATAAGTTTTGTTTCTGTGTCAGGTAGGAACCAAGGTCTTTCACCTACATTCCGGTGTATTCTTATTGTACACTGGAGCCTGATTGTTTCATAGCTGCCCAACTTCATGTTACTGTCCAGTGTGTAGTTTGACCTTTTTATGTTCAGTAACGCAGTGTCATTTGCTTTGTGGTGTTTCTAGATGAGTTACCTCCCATTGCCGCAGCCTCCATGTGGACTCGCAAAGATATTAAAGAATTCAAGGATTCTCTACGTAAAGATAAGGACTCTGTAATTAAGATAGGCTCAGGAGAAACAGTTACAGTGAGTATCTTGTAGAGGAGTGTGTATCAGCCTTCCACTCACTAACCTACAGCTCTAACACTGCTAAGCACAAGTACACAGACCTTGTTACCATAGTTACTGTGAATCTTTTTTTGTAACCTTATCTCCAACCCTTGGCCTTTCAGCTCAGTTATTTTGTTTCCATTCTTAGGAATTAAGATGTTTAGGAGCTCCCTTAGTCAAGTAACATGAACTGATTTTCTAGAAAGAGCTATATGTTTTAGCATATCTTATTTGTTTTTGGTAGCTAAGACATTAATAAAGTCGAACAGTTTTTATGAAGTAGATGTTCGCGACTTTCTGATGTGAAGTTGAAATAAAGCGATATCAGTCTTTCCATTTAATCATTTGGCTGACAAAGCAATGACAGTGTAAACTTAGGAGGGTATATGAAGCACA
The DNA here is from genome assembly GCF_023055435.1 of Haliotis rufescens. Taxonomy (NCBI): domain Eukaryota; kingdom Metazoa; phylum Mollusca; class Gastropoda; order Lepetellida; family Haliotidae; genus Haliotis; species Haliotis rufescens. Next base: position 26,416,791 of record NW_025964001.1, on the reverse strand, counting down.
GGAGGCAGTAGGCAACGTCTTTGGTGTTATCACTGTCGCTTCTTCATGCAAAGCTTGTGAAAAAGAAACTGGTGGAGGAATTAGCATGATTGGAGAAGTCCTGCCTTATCCAGTGTGTTATTCATTGTTTCATCTGTCTTCTCTCAGGATGAATATCCGGGAGCCACTCACCACCACAGCTTCGTATTGAGCCCCATTTGTATGGCATGATGCTAGGTTAGAGACAGAAGGGGTGGGGATGGTGACTTATGAAATGAAGCTATGGTGGCGAATTGTTCCAGGTTGTTTGTCATAATGGAATGGTGATATAATACACTGGATTAACGAGGATGGATTGGTTATGGGGAGGACTAGTGTGAAAGTAACAATGTGCTCTGAAATGTAAACACATTGTAAACAGCTTTCTCCAGCTGCATCTGTCAATATATGCTTGTGTTGATTCACATGAATATATATACTACTCAAAAGAAGTTAAAGAGCACCCGATTTGTTCAAATGACTATAGTTGATCTGTCATGGCCATGACACTATTGACAGAGGAAGTATAGTCATACGAACATCTCGGGTGTTCTTTAACATTTTTGTTGTAGTATTTTTGGTTTTGGATTTCAAGGCACATTATACATGTCAACCATTTCATTTGAAGGATTTTCCAATTATTTTTACATATAACCAAAAATAACATGCCTCCCTATTGCTGTCTAATATGTCAAACAATTGGAAAATATTTTCAATCACTTTGGTTTTATTTTGTTGCTGTGTCTTTTGTTTTTGATCTGTTTGTGCAAATGGATAATCGTGGTGGTGGGTTTGTGGATATTCCTTTCATTGTGTACTCTATGAGAGTTCCAGGTCTGGAAAGGTCGTCAGTCACCAATGTTTTATCAACTGGTTCTTGTTGCGAATAGCTGTAAAATTGCTGATGCAGCGTAAAGCAATAATTATCCATTCATGCAGTGACCAATGCTTGTCACAAGGGCAGGCGGACAAAGGTGGTTGATGTGTCACATGGATGATGATGTTGCATCAGACCCTGATGGTGTGGAGTATTGCTGATGCTTTCGATGTTGCTGTCAATTGCTGATGTTTTCTTCAATTCATAATGTATGGGGATATCTTTATCTATACTGAATGCATATTGGTAAAGAGATGACAATGGTATCTATGAGTTTGCACATTTATTAATTTACAAATGATTTTGAACTGGCTTTTATTTTAACTATGTTGTTAATGAAATAATCTCTCACTGCGCAACTCTGTCAGTGTTACCATGGTTACATGAACATTGTTACCTGTTGCAGGTGCGTGTGCCAACACATGAAGATGGCTCGTGCTTGTTCTGGGAGTTTGCAACAGATTACTATGACATAGGGTTTGGTGTGTACTTTGAATGGACGATTGCTCCCAGTAACACAGTCAGTGTGCACGTGTCAGAAGACACAGATGAGGAGGAGTTCGAGGAAGAGGAGGGAGGTGGTGAAGCCACAGGTGAGGAGGGAGCATCAGATGGAGGCTTGGGGTGAGGGGATGAGCACAGGACCTGTGATGGGGTATATAAAACATGATGACAGAGGGGGGAGTGTAGTCTTGTTTGGGATTTGGAGGAGTGAGGTGAGATTCGGGATGGGGAATGAGGTGAGACTTGGGATGGGGAGTGAGGTGAGACTTGGGATGGGGAGTGAGGTGAGACTTGTGATGGGGAGTGAGGTGAGACTTGTGATGGGGAGTGAGGTGAGACTTGGGATGGGGAGTGAGGTGAGACTTGGGATGGGGAGTAGGGTGAGACTTGGGATGGGGAGTGAGGTGAGACTTGGGATGGGGAGTGAGGTGAGACTTGGGATGGGGAGTGAGGTGAGACTTGGGATGGGGAGTGAGGTGAGACTTGGGATGGGGAGTAGGGTGAGACTTGGGATGGGGAGTGAGGTGAGACTTGGGATGGGGAGTGAGGTGAGACTTGGGATGGGTAGTGAGGTGAGACCTGGGATGGGGAGTGAGGTGAGACTTGGGATGGGGAGTGAGGTGAGACTTGGGATGGGGAGTAGGGTGAGATTTGGGATCAGGAGTGGGAGTGAGGTGAGATTTGGGATCAGGAGTGAGGTGAGATTTAGGATCAATGGTGAGATGAGATTTGGGATGGGGAGTGAGGTGAGATTTGGGATCGGGAGTGGGAGTGAGGTGAGATTTGGGATGGGGAGTGAGGTGAGACTTGGGATGGGGAGTGAGGTGAGACTTGGGATCGGGAGTGAGGTGAGATTTGGGATCAGGAGTGGGAGTGAGGTGAAACTTGGGATGGGGAGTGAGGTGAGACTTGGGATGGGGAGTGAGGTGAGACTTGGGTTGGGGAGTGAGGTGAGACTTGGGATGGGGAGTGAGGTGAGACTTGAGATGGGGAGTGAGGTGAGACTTGGGATGGGTGGTTTATGGGGAGATTTTGAATAGGTGAGTGAGGTCAGACTGGGGACGGGGAATTGGGTGTGACTATTGTTGGGAGATGAGGTCAGACTTGGAATTGAGAAGTGAGAAGTGAGGGAAGACTTGAGAAGTGGAAGTGAAGGCATGAACACAAACTTTATGTTACATGAATCCGTTTGTTCCAGATGTCAAGGGAGATATTGAGAAAGGGAAGAAGCAAGATAATCGTCCACCGACAGATGAAATAATTCCAATCTACCGCCGCGACTGCCATGAGGAGGTCTACTGTGGCAGCCACACCTACCCCGGGAGGGGTGTCTACTTACTGAAGTTTGACAATTCCTACTCATTATGGAGGTCCAAAACTTTGTATTACAGAGTGTATTATTCACGGTAGGGGACAGGGTTGGCACCAGTAGGTAACAAGATTCTGTGTGGGTGATGAGGCTTGAGTGTGATGATCTTGAGTGAAAGAGATAATATATGACACTACAGACACAATTGCTCAGCACCCTTCCTCTGTCACACAAACTCATGTAGATAATACACATGCATACCCTTGCGTTTCATGTTTATCACACGGATACTAACTTACTAGCAGGAATTGCTCTTGAACAAATGTTTTAGACTAAATAGAGCCAAGGAGTGCATAGATTAAATGTCTTCATTACTGGTGGGAACACATTTTAATGCTACATCCTTCACGATTATTTTTCTTGAAATAAAATTATACGTATTTTGAAGTCTTGTTTGATGAGTCAATAGAAGGGTAGCATCCATTCCATATCTGACACTATTGAGATGTGGACCGACTTTAAACTGAAAGTCAGAGTTACTTCCCTTTCTATATTGACAGACTTCAAAGCTTTTTTCACATCTGAATAAGTAGATCAATTTGGCTGGAAGAGAGAAAAAAAATCCTCCTATTTTACATGAGTGAAATGGATCTCCCAGCTCATGCAGCTAATTAATGAAAAAATGTTACAAATTTGTAAATGTTGATTTTCACAGAAATGATATCATATGTGTAAGTGGAAGGGTGTTGGTCATGTCCAGTATTTAGCTCTCTATCTTGAGACAACCATGATAACAGGGATTTGTTAAGTGTAGTTGGCGCCTGGACAGTGTTTTCAAGATAGCTTACTGACCATAATGTTCTTGAATGAGCATGCTTTACACATTCTAAAGTTCATGACACACAAGTTTGAATAGTTTGATTTTCAGGGCTTGTTTATCTGAAATTGTTTATAGCTTAGATCTACCCGAATCTCAGCATAAGTGAAAGATATGGGTTGGGGTGGGATCTGGACTTACGCCTGACAGCTTATTATTACTTCCATAAAGGGCCGAAAGATTGCCGATGCGACTTTCAATATAAACTCATCACTCATTTATTGCCTATGTATGTACTTGTAGGGAGAAATTAAAGAGTTCTGGTGTTTGAGAGCAACATGATCAAGATATTCATCCTTTGTTCTATACCTGCTGCTCTCATGTTGTCATGAAGGTACAAGTAGGTAAGGGAGTGTTTTTTCCAGCTGTGGCTTTCACTGAAACCATCACCATTAGTGTTAAAATGTGATCTGGCTGCACCTTTCTGCTGAATCAGCTTATTATTACCAACACCAGTGTCTTTTGATCATGACCATACACACAGCATTTGTTTGTTGTACCCAGGAACTGTCAAATCACATTAATCTGGATGGCAATTTCCATCCAGATTGACAAATTTCTTGATAAATGACTCATTTGTAAGAGTTCAGATGCTTTGTGGATACATGTATGCTGCTCAAAAGACTTTAAGGAGCACCAGATTGTTTCATATGACGATAGTTAATCTGTCAGGGCTGGTGGAAGTTGCAACATAGCCTTCCAATAGTAGGTGTTCTTTAACTGTTTTGAGTAGTATATGTTTTCCGTACAGTAAATGTCTGAAAGGTGGGTTTCTGCTTGCTAACAGGGTCCGGACATGGGGTGACTATTGAAGGAGTGATACAACAGTGCAAAACGTGATAAGCGAATCTACTGTCCAAAAAAATAGATTTACTGTTATTTTTCAACATGACAAGTACTTACAAATGCTGGGAAGTTGTGAAGGAGATATGATTATTTTCTTATCCAAAATTATAAACATATTCTGAATGTAAACTTTGCAAGGTGTATTTGTGATCACTACAATTGGAAAAGTAAATGATTAATGTCTATTGATACTAACAATAGATCGGCATCGATGTTCACTATGGTATTTTAATGTGTCTTTGGTAATTTGCCATCAGACCATGGCCAATTCCGATATATATCGCTAGCTCACTCTATCATTACACTTATTCCGGAACAGGATCTCCGAGTGTTATTGTATCAGGTTAAACCTTTGTGTCAAGTGTGGTCAAGTAAACATACATTAAGATAAACATTCACCATTAGATGTGTATTGCTTCCATGGGGAAATACAAGACAACAATTCACTCTTTATGTAATTATGTTTTTGTCAATCTTCAAGTTTTGCGCAGATTTCTTTTGATGTTTGTAGATTCATGTGTTATTATTTTTATAAGTTGTGTTTTCTACAGTTCAGTATGCCATGTCAAAAGCTGTGTGTAACTACCGATTTTGATAGCTTAGTCAAAACTTTGTAAAGTCAAGACGTTCTAGTCTGCCTTCTCAGGTTTGTGGGTCACAGCATTGGTGGGCATTTTTTCAGTATTCTGAAACAACCAAAACATCATCTTTTTAAATCTAACCTGTCTTTCTGAAATATAAATTGTTTTGAAGTCGGCAGTTATACTTCATTTTTTTCTCTTTTTCTTTCTGTGAACCTGTGACTGGTAAGAACTGACTGAACTTCTTGAAGCTTGAATAATTTCTGTGACACTAACCTATTAGTCCAGTCACAAGCTGGTCTTATATTCATGCACATGTAACTCAACTATTCTGCTAATTTCATTGAGGGGGGCAAGTCTAAGGCGCTGTTATTCGCTGTGCAGAGTTGTGTCCCTTGGGCACGCCAGAAACCTATAATTCTGGGTTCGAATCCCGGTTTGCCCCAATTATGTTTCTAGGTTTGTCAGCACCATACCTGTGCTCGTGGGTTTCACTGTAGTGGTAAACGTCTGAGATGTGCATCACTTGGGGCTTTCCTCCCACATTAAGCTGACACGCCATGATATGACTAAAATACTGTTAAAAGCGGCGTTGAACCTAACTCAATTACTCACCTATCTCATGGAGAGAACAGTTATTGTTTGAATGTTGATTGAATGAATGTGGGAAGGAAAAAAAACTTCAGGCTGAAGCTCAAAAGTCTTTGAATGGGTTCCAAGATATGTTTTGCTTTATGTTGGGTTTTGTAGAGGAGAATTTTCATCCTATGTTGTACAGAGAGGGGTTCAGGATGTAGTATGGTGATAACATTAGTACATATATCATGTTATAAGATGGGTGGCTTTCCTTGTTGCCACGGATACTTGTGTATGTCATGATTGTCCGGCAATTCCAGATGTATTTATTACATTTCTAACACTTTCTATTTATTGTCCATCAAACACCATCACACTGTTTGAAGCAATTGTGGTTGCATTGGTTGTCTGTAATTACTGAGGGTTTTCTGGAATTAGTTTGAGCTTTTTCATGCTTATTTTTATATCCTTTTGTGTTTGTCTTTAATTCAAAATTGAACACATGTTTTAGACTGGTTGCAAGCCATAACCATTAAAACCTTGTTATATACATTTTAAGTGAGGTACAATTTGGGACATGACAAAGTTCATTTCAGAATTGTCTCCCAGTATGTCACATATTTAAGAGAGAATTACCAGTCCTCATTTAATAACTTGTTTAATATTTATTGTTTCTAGGATTATATAAAGTAGAGAAAAGACGAAAAAGGATGTTACTAATTTAAATAATTGTCATTCAGAGTTTTACTTTTAGTCTGATCAACTCACAGAAGTTTTAAATTTTTTTATTTTTTTTTGTCAGTGTAGGCATGATAGGCTCATAATCGAATGTAAAATAAGAAAACAAAATTATCATACCACATTATAAATCTTTCAGCATCAATGATATGACACCTGGTGTGTGTAGAAAGAAGTGTTTTGTTAACCGTAGTATATGTTCTATTTTGTGACTAAGGCTGGTTCCTGATGTACCACAAGTACTGGGATCACAACACCAGTGATGTGAAGTCATGTACAATCATCAAACCTTTGTCTACAGCAATCACTGGTTTCAGATGCCAGAAATATTATCTGTTATTATTCTTCAATCATATCTGTCCTTGTACATGAAATACAAGTTCACCCAGCATTGAATGGGTACCCGGTAGGATGTGATGGCAATGTGGTTGTTAACCTTCTAGCACCGTACCAGGTAGCTTGGGTTGTATACTCCCCAGGGGGTTGAGAATGATTGTTGAGTGCACACTGATCCAGTGACCGGGGTCATAATAGCACTATGAGCATGCCCCTGTGTGGTGTGGAAATATGCACAATGATGTGGAAATGATTTGGTATGGAACACTGTTACTGATCTTGAATGGCCACGACACGATCCCAGGGAGGTTGTCTTGGTGCTTCATGTGACTACTCAGTTGATTGAGCCATACATGTTTGTGAATTGTGACTTTGAGTCATAAATTGTAATCAGCATTATTGTTATACTGTTTACATAGGGATGGACATGGTTAAGACACATTGATGTGAAGTATTCAAGTACAAAGCCAAACATCTGATAAGCATCAAAGAACAAAACATCCAATAAGAATTAATGAAAACGTGTAATGGTTTTCTGACAGACATATTGGATAGTATTTAGTTGGTAAGCATGGCATGATAATACATAAATATATTCTGGTTTCCATTTTTGTTTTGTGCAGTATTTGAAGTCAGTACCCTATTAATAAGTAATAATGTTAATAATGTTATTGTATAGACAACCACAAAAATCCATGTTTCTGGTTATGTTTTTTTTTACAATTAAACAAATTCATTTTTGTCTATAATAAAAGGTGTTTGATTGTAAAAAAACCCATAAGATTTTATTGTTAATCTGAACTTTGGATTCTTGTGCATAACCATCTGTATAAATACTTGTCTCTCAGTACATGGTGTGATGTTACTCATATAGTGTGTCCTAAACACAACCATTTTGTAATATATTCCATTTCGATATTGATTTTACCTACTTGTCCTTGTGTTTGTTACCATGGTGACATTGTCACTGTTCTGCCTTCATTGCTGTGTTTATCACCCTGCATAGAGTTGCTCATGGTTTTCAATAAAGAATACGCATTGTTACACACATAATCGGCTTGTACTGTGAAGTGCTGAAGTCCTCTGCTAGATCCTGTACAGCAGTACCGCATTACTATAGTACTACTCAATGTAACTGGTATACCTGGCTATCAATCTCATTCAAATCAGATCTTAGTTCTCGCTACCGCTAAACAAAGATCTGAGGACATCCCATTACGGGTCACATGTCAGACCGACCTTTCGCAAACTTTTACAACCAATGGAATGACTGACAAGAAGTCGACATTAGCCAATCAGAAGGAAGCTTTCTTATGCTTTACGGTACTAGTTTCATTCTGGCAACTGTTTTGAATTTGAAAACTGAACAAAGGAACATTCTGGAATGGCTAATAGATGGCCTAGATTGTATGGATTCAGTCATTAAGCCTGTAACTGTCATTCGGAATACACCTGGTTAAATCTGTTGAGGTTGCATGATTAGAAAACACATTCTGACTGTCTCTTTCATGATCTGGTAAGCGACCCCTATTTGGTCAGATGAAAGGTCGTTCTGACGTGACCTGTAATGGGATGTCCTCAGATATTTGTTTACTGGTTGCGAGAACTAAGATCTGATTTTAGTGAGATGGACCTGGTTATGGGGTTGTAATGTAGCCTTGTGGTTCATGTGTTCACTTGTCTTGCTGAAGATCTGGGTTTGAATCCACCAATGGATGGTATGGCCTTCTTGTGTCCTTTGCAGTACCCACTCACTTTGGGCTGTTGCAGTGTTGTTGGGTTCAGTTCAGTTCCCAGGTGCATCCTGTCCTTGATATATTCATAACACTTGCTCATGATATATCGGAATCGTCTTTCATTTTGCTTTTATTCCAACAATAAACTGAAATTAACTAGTGTACTAGATAAACATGTGCAGGAACTTTTAAAACTGTGTTAAAAGCAGTGTAAAGAGATTTGAATTAATTCATTGACCATGCTTCAGACCATGTATTGATAATATGCTCACCTGTTGGCTAGCATGCTTTGTACGATTGGTGTTCTGCAATAGTGGGAAATATATGTTCTAGCTGAATCAGACAACAGACAATGATTTATAACATGTCTAGGTCTTACATTTTCTATGCTTGGTTTATGGTTCTGCCAACCTTAATAATTGAAAATTCAGAAGAAAATAAAATATGATCAGAATGACATATTTAATTTGTTTTATAAAACTGACTCTAAAGATTGCCTTGACAATAAAATGACAGTGGAATGCTTGTCAGATTTAACTTTCATAATGTTTATAAAGACACAAACCAGAACAAGAATGATTAATTTATCAAATGAAATTTAAAGAAGAAAAATCCTCTTATACATTTTTATTTTCTATTTTTTTGACCTACCAAATATTTCACTATCACAATCTGTTAGCCAAAAAAAAAGATAGAAAAAGTCTGACCATACTGACAAGTTGTTAACGTACCATATTGCTTCTTATAGGGGTCGCTGCAGGGACTTGGTGGTCCATATATATGCTCGTCTGGTCACTATCATGTGTGTGTTCCTTGTGAAAGCAGCTCGCACCTGCTCCTATGGCGCACCTGTGTGGTGTGTACAGTTGTGGGTGCAAATCACGTTGACCTTGTGACACTGTACAAACTGAGAGTACAAGGTGTTGTAAAGTTCTGTTGTTGCATATTAAATATATTTAAAGATTGTTGATGTTTTCGTATTTTTGGGACTTTGGTACAGGTGGATTGATTCTATAAGATACCACAGACGCTCAGGATTAAACAGGAAGGGGTATAACACACTTACTGGGTTTCCCTCTTGATTGACGCCTGCGAAACTGTTGCAATATGGTCTTGTGTGGAACAGGGCACAATAGGTCCTCAGTCCTCCGAACTGGTACGACCTGTGAGGATCGTGTGGCTACGATTAGTGACTTGGAAGATTATGTGCTATTGACTCCGATGACAAGGATCATTGCTCCTCCTATAAACAACTAGCCCAGGTTTGATTATTTACTATGTTAATCCACGCTAGTATACTCTATAGGGGATATTAAAAGATGGTTCTTGTTGTTACCCTGTCTGGCGCTCGGCATTTAGGGGCTAAAACAAGGACTGGTCGGTTCGGAGTCAGTATACTGTGTCTGAGTGGGGTATTCATGTTAAACTGCGGCATGGTATCTCAGTGAGCTAGCACTATAAATTGGCATCAGTCCGGACTAGTATAAGCAGTCACACAAACACACACATGTGCATGCACGTCGCCTTATAAGTGCAATAATCTTGGACGCGACGTTAAACCCCATTTCACCTCACCTCACCTATAGGGGATACTCTGAAATAACTTCAGTTGGGAGATATAAGTTTCTAGTAAAAGTTGTATGATAATAATGGACGAATTAGGAACACATTACAACCGGTAGTGAAGTATGAAAGTGGATGTTATGAGCGCCAACGATCTTGAAGGACGATAGGGGTAAGACGGGAAATTTCAAAGTTGACGTTTTAGGATCAGTAGTGTGTAATACCGTCACGATTTGTCAACAATTCATTCACTCGACGAGGCATTGTCGGTATGATGCCCCAAATGACGATTTGAAGGAGTCTTTCTTCAGTCAACGTGATCGGCAGTCTATGTCGTCTCCCTATCATGTCCCAGACGTTTGGGGGAGGGAATGGGAGGTCTGGGTTCATTGCTGGCCATGGCATTCTAAGGATGTTGTGCTGGAGGTAAGCATGGAAGATAAAACGTCCACCAACACATCTTGTAAACGGGACAACAAAGGGTGTTAGTATATTGTCCCGATAGTACTGTCCAGTGACCATTCCTTGCACAATAGGGAACGGTGTTCGCTCAGTCAAAGTGATGCCACCTCACACCATAACCGATCCACCGCCAGATCTCTATCGAAGACTCGGGTTGACATTGTCAGACACGACCACACCTATGAAGTGAATAGGACTCTTCTAGGTCACATGACACATGACCAGTTTCGACGTTGTGGACACCATTGGCGTCTTTTGGCAATATGATGATTTGTGGGCATGGAGATGAGCTGAATGTTGACGATTTCTAATCGTCTGACTCGTAACTCGTACTCCAGTAGCCTGATGAAAGTTTGTAGCAATTGATTCGCCGTTTGAGCTCTTCGATTTCCTAGAGCCTCGCTTCGGAACAGTCGATCCTGTACTCTTGTCGTTGGTCTAGGACACCCTGAACGGGGTCGATCGTCAACTTTTGGGGTTGGTTAAAAAAAGAAAGAAAAAAGTACTCATGGAAATGAAAAAAACATGTTTTGCTGGATTTAATAATCGACACAAACCATTACGTAGATGTAAATACGAAATAACAAAACAACTGGAAAAGTACTAGTCTGGATTTGCTAGTTTTATCTCAGTGCTCAATACAAAATGTACTTTACAGGAGGTAAGTGTAGGCACTTTCAACATTCAAAAATAAAACTAAGTCCAAATTGACATGGCAGAAACAGGCTATAGGCATTATGCAAATTAGCCTGGAAAAAAGTTATCAAAACAACAATAAAAATAACAGCTATGTTTATGTACATAATAATAATGACATGTAAGTTGTTGTTTGAGAAGGGAATATGTTACTTTTACGTTCTGATATTTTGACGATGATTCACTATCCCACAATGCCACTCACAAATCACTAACCACTGACAAATCACATGCACGTGGGTTTCAAGCACCTGTTTTCACCTGTTATCAAGGTGTCATAGGTCATGGACATTCACCTTGATCAACTAACATCTGGTTATGCTCAGTTTCACAATAGTCTGTTTTGTTCATATTTTTACACACTTTTACGTGTAAAAAGACATAAAAACCTTTGAAACGCTGTATTTGTGCCAAAGCCCAATTAGTACTAATTGAGTTGTTTGAATATTTATATATTTTGTATATTAACTGCATTTATTTAATATCTGAGATCGAAAAAACAGTTTTTTTTCATTTCCGTGAGTACTTTAGTACCTGTTCATAGTCTGCTAATCACAGATCGTGAAACATTGAACGTATTGGCGACTGGACGCTGACATCTGCCGGTTTCCACTATGCCAATACACCGTAGACGCCCCTCGTGTTGCAGACGCCGCATCGCTAGTTATCATACACAAACAATGAATGAAATCAAGTAAATCAATGTATCACTGTAACTGTTAAATAAGCAGAATCACTAAGACTGAAAGAAATAATGGCCCACGGAAATTTATCGACCTTCCTTAAAAATAAATATCAAAATTAGGAATGACACCGCCTCCGTGGTCAAGTGGTAGAACATCCACTCGGAGAGCTGAAGGTCCGGGGTTCGATCCCCGGCCTCGTCATACCAAAGACGTTGAGAGATGGTACTTGTTATCCTGTCTGACGCTCTGCATGGACTGGTCGGCTTGGAGTCTGTATACTTTGTCTGAGTGGGGTATCCATGTTAAACTGCGGCATGGTATCTCAGTGGGCTAGCACTATAAATCGGTAACAGTCCCGACTAGTACAGACCCTTAATGCCGAGCGCCAGGCAGGGTAACAACAAGTACCATCTTTAAACGTCATTTGGTGTGACGCGGCCGGGGATCGAACCCCGGACCTTCCGCTCTACGGGCGGACGCTCACCCCCGGAAGTAGTGATGTCGCATTGTTTATGAGTTTGGGAAGATCACTGCTTTGGAAGCTATTTCAGTACGTCAGTGAGTGAGTTTAACGCCGCTTTGAATAATAGTTCAGTTATATCACGGCGCGTCAGCTTGATATGAAAGGAAAGCCCGACGTGTATCAGGTCCTAGGCGTTTTCCAAAACCAACAAACAAGGGTGTCAAACCAACGATAAAAATTTGGCGATTCAGGGATTCGAACCCACGATGATCGGATTCTTGCACGGCTAAGATGGGTAACTCCTCCTCCTCTCGAAAACAACGTAGTGAAATAGTAATTCGACATCATGAACAGCAATGTTTGTTATTCTGTGTTTTATCATGACGTTTCATAATAGAATGCGCTAAATTGATATGTGATGTTAATGTGTGAAATTGGCATGCCTAAACTATACTGAACCGCAAAAGAAACGTCACCCCAAGTAACATTGCATGAAGAGCTGTCATTTGAATATCTGGGTTATTTGTGTCAAAGTTTCTAAAAGTTAACATTACCTTGTCCAGGAAAATTAAATTTGATGATAAAAATTCAAAGCAGATTATAATAAAACCGGTCGCCCAAACGCATCACGGCAACGGCTATGGTAACCCGATGCACGTGAGTTCCGTGCAAATTAAAATGCACTTGCGTTCCCCCATTTCTTGCCCAATAAAAATCCACCCAGATCGGATAACATTCATTCGTTATTGAATTGCTACCACATGCCAAGATTGACAAGAAATCAGCGACACCAAGCACTTTGACTTGATTGCAAGCTGGAAAAACCGCCCGGCAAGTAGCCAAAGCATTTCAAGTCAACGTAATGACCATATACAGGCTCCAGCAACGGTACCAGACCACCAACACTACAGATGACCGACCACGTAGTGGACGTCCAAGGGTCACCACCCGACGTCAGCGGAAGCTGCTCGACAGACCACGGGGACACACCAGCGACACATAAGTACGGACACCGTGCGTCGACGATTGACGAGCAGACACCTCCACTGTCACAGGCCACACGGAGGACCCATTCTGACACCACGTCATCGCCGGGACCGTCTTCAGTGGGCAACACAGCAGCAGCATTGGCGCCACCAGCAGTGGAGAAGAGTCGTCTTCTCGGACGAGGGCCGTTACTGTATCTCAACAGCAGATGGCAGATAGAGAGTCTGGCGACGCCGTGGGGAACGTTATTCGGATGCTTGTTTCGTTGAGACTCGTGGGGTGGTCCGAGCATCAATCCCACTGAGCACCTGTGGGACGAGATTCAAAGACGGCTGAATGACGTCCGACCAAGCCCGACAACTTCAGCTGAACTGCGTCAGGCGTTCCTCGGAGATTGGGCTCAAGTGCCTATGGTCTTCATCAACCGCCTCATCCATTCCATGTATCGGCGTTGCACGGCGGTCATCAATGCACATGGCGGACACACAAGATACCTACTTGTGATTTCATTTTCTCAGAGACTAGTGTTGTGTTTCACTTTAAGAACATTTGACATTTTAATTTCAACCTTGATGATCAGTTTTGCCAAGTTTCATCTTTTTAATATGTCTCAAAGTATGTTTACAGTGTTTGGACAAATAAGGTTTCTCATATATCTATCCATGGTGACGTTTCTTTTGCGGTTCAGTATATTATTAATAAAATTGTGTCGGCAAGATTTTAATATAGGCCGTAATGATATTGTTTATAGGCTTATTACTATTTGGATCCTTTTTCATATCCCCAGCAATATCCAGTTTCCACTTGTTCAAGTGTGACCTGGTGTGTGTCCACAATAAAAGTTGTAGTGGTATCATTTCGAACCAGTTATGTTGACATAAGGATTCTAACACTCATAATTTATTCCATATTAGCTGATATGCTATCCGGCTATTTGAAAATAAGAGTTCTCAGTCATGTAATATTTCCCTCAAATATTTGCGATTGATTGTGAAATGTAGGTGACTATGTATAGTCATTCACGAAACTGCACCACGTGAGTGAACCCTTTCATTACCGTCTCCGCCATGCTTGTGGTTTTTACACAGACCCGATGTTGTCCTTTTTGATGAATCCAATGAAATCATTTATATCATTGAACTTTTTGTCCTTTCTGACACTAATGTGATTGACAAGATTCGAGAAAAACATGGCAAATATGCGAACCTCACGCTTGCATCCCAAATACCAAATTGTCTGACTCGTCATTGTTCTTGGTGCCTTAGGTTTGGTACCTCCTAATTTGTTGACTGACAGTCGGCCCCTCTGACAATCTGGGTAATGCAGAAGGCTGCAGTGTTGGGATGTCGACTAGGCAGCGCTTCCTGGGCTACGTGTAGAAGGTGCAAGGGCCCTGAACTGATGATGAGCCTAACTAGCCTGACTGCCAGGATCACCCAAACCCTCTTTGCTGCATTTTCTGTTTTAATCTGTGGATAATATCCTGATCTATCTTCATGGTGTCTTTGTGAATACAATTAGATGACTGATCAGTTTGTGGAGCCCCAGTCCACATCGTGACGTTTAGTAGTTGTTACCAATAAATTCAGTTACTTTCATTTTTGAATTATTCTGTACTCCAAGATATGTCTTTGCTTCCGTTATAATAAACAGCGTCATATGATCAAAGTGTTATTTGTACGTGCATGAAATTAGAGATTGTAACAGTAGGGAGAAAATTCTTAGCGATAAGCATTGAAAGTATGTCCGGTTGTAAATCCTTAGTGAGTGAGTGAGTTGTGTTTAACGCCGCTTTTAACAGTATTCCAGTTATATCACGGCATGTCAGCTTAATGTGGGAGGACTGCGCGAAGTGATGCAGGTCTTAGACGTTTACCACTTTGGTGAAACCCACGAGCACGGGTATGGTGCTGACAAACCTAGAAACATAATCGGGGCGAACCGGGATTCGAACCCACAATCATAGGTTTCTGGCGTGCCCAGGGGACGCAACTCTGCACAGCGAATTGCGGCGCCTCAGACGTCTGGGCCACCCGTGCCCCCTGTAAATCCGTAACCTGTCCCGCAATGCCAATCGAACTGTAATGGACTAGCATGTATAAGGTCGACAGGCAGCTTCTTTATTAATATCTGACGTGGAAGAAGTTTATTGCGTATCAGTTATCTGGCCCAGTTCATCAGTATTTTGTTAAGAGAAAACATACACTTGAAAATTGAATTTAACCCAATAGATAGAAACGTTATCAAAAGGTTGTAAAAAAGACGCCGCGGCACTGCAAGTTAATGTTCCAAACACTACTATGATACCCGTATCAAATACATCACCATCGAATAACGATACCTTGTTTGCTTCATATTTAACTACCATCAAACATTGGTGTATACTTTCTTTTGCCCGGCAGTTTATCTCAAGTCGAACAATTTTGTGTGTGTATCAGTTCTCTGGCCCAGTTTATCGGAGTATTTTTTGTATGCTTGGTATATCTGTTACGCAGTGTTCCAGCAATATCACGGTGACTATTTATTATGCCCAGGTCCCCAGGGGGTCTATAATTTCTAGGTCTTTAGTTACGACAATTATTCCTCTAAACAAAGCACCTTTCGACAGTTGATATCAAATATGTAATCTTTCGGTAAAACAGGACAGGTTAATTGTATTTCCTTGTACGTGACATTTCCACATTTACAAATAACAAAACAGCCTAACAAGCATTATTCATTATACAACATTATTCTATTTCACAACAAACTATTTAATGGACGTAATGCAAGAGTAAAGAATGGCACAATGTAGTCAAACAAGAATGTCGAGCCATAGCACTCAATTCTATTAACATGACGTTGAGCGACCTTAAATAATAAAACAACAATACCTCGGCGACTTTTATGAGTGACAGGCATATCGCTTGCAGATCGACCTTGCGACCAGTGAGGTACAGGTGTTTACGACAGGTGAGCGGATCAGGGCGACCACTATATTGACTCAGGGCGGTCGGGAGGGGCGGGGCCGCACTTTAATTGGGCTCTGTCGAGGGCAAATCTATCATTGTCGAGAGCGAGTGAAAGCAGTCTGAAGATCGCGGAGGATAGTCAAAGTTGGGTGTCAGTCGTCTCAACCGTTTAACGGGGATTGGACCCTTAAAGGTGCTGTGTCTTTGAATTTTCAATCTAGATGAACTTTGACAGCGGTTTTATAACTAACGATATTTAATGGGACAAAAGTGGCCAGTTTAGACAGATTGGTATTAAATTTAAAGTGGTTTACACAATTTAAAGTCGGTTGTCATTACGATCCTTCGTGACGTGTTTTCCGGCAACTGAAAGTTTTCCAGATAGTTTCCAGGACACACTTCATCACACTCAAAGACAACCGTTTACCCAGCAAAGGACTGAACCTAATCTTCTGCGACGTCTCTTAGCAAGGTAACCACTCCGCCATGGACACTGGAAGTAGAAGACCGGACAGGCGCAGAACGTGGTCCGACAGGATGAGTGACAGAAGCAGCAGGTCCGACACCAGCAATAGGACCCGTTACTCCAGGCTCAAGACCCGGCTCCGGGCCATGGTGTACTCGCGAACCTTCGGCGGCCCGATTGAGGAGAAGGTCGGCTATGAGAATACCTACAAGATGGAACCGGAAGAGGAAGGAAAATTCTCCACCCGGAAGTGCCAACAGATCATATACGGCATCCTGGAATCCTACCTTTCCGGGAAGGACTACAACAGTAAAAGCTTCCCCCATCTCACGAAGACGCTGGCCGACCTGATCAAGGAGAGGGTGAAGACCTCCGGATTGTCCCGATACAAGATCGTGTCCTATGTTACAGTGGTAGAAAAGCGCGAACAAGGTCTCAACCACGCCAGCAGGTGTTTGTGGGATCCCAGCAAGGACAACTTTGCCTCGGCTATGTTCGAGACGCCCACCTTCTCTGTTGTAGGGAACGTGTTTGCTACGTATTATGAGTGAAAGTCCTGATGTGTTCAGTTTAACAATCTTCAGGAAGATGTTCTGTCTTCATTCCATCGCGGTTGATTCAGGTAAAGACACATTGCATTAATGCCTGTGATATTGAGTGTGTCATATAACGCAAACACTCCTTAATAATGCACTCTGGCGGTGACAATATTTACCAGAAGAGAGCGTGTTGGTCGGATTATGTAGAAGGTACAAGGTGTTTAATGTGACCGTTCCCTTACATCCTTTTCATCGTGCCCCGAAGCGATATTAGCGCCATTATTATTCATCGCTGACTTTGAAGCTGAACATTTTATCTTCTATGGGGAGAGTTGCTGGAAAAAATAATTAGTCCTCAACAGAAATCGTTCGGCGGACATGTTGGATGTTCTGAAATATAATATTCTGAGAGTCACAAAACAATTGTTTGGCTTCAGTTTTTGTTTCTAGAATGTAGTTGTATGTTTTGAAGCTTTGTCCTGGCCCTGGAAGTTTCGTTAAGTCAATTCCTGGTCTAACGAAGCCGGATAGGTCGAGGGCATTTTTATGACCATCGAGGTCTATCGTGTGTAAAGTGGATGTCCCCACATTTCTTTGGGAGTTTCAGTCAAGCAACTCCTGTTCTAATAAAGCCGGATGTGACGAAGGCAAGTGTATTTCGAGCAGTGCCATTTGACGTTAATGTTCACGTCTTTTGGTCCTTAGGCGGTGGGGTAGCTAAGTGGTTAAAGCGTTCGCTTGTCACGCGGAAGGTCCGGGATTTATTCCCACGAGGGTACAGTGTGTGAAGCCAATCTGGTGTCCCCAAAGTGACATGACTGGACTAGTATTAAATGCGGCGTAAGCCCCAACTCACTCACTCAATCATTTGATCCATGGAGGTTGTTTTCAGTAAACTACGTTGATAACGAACTGTTTTTTGGTCCCGTCCATATATGCTGTATATATATTATGACGGACTACGGTTATAACGAACTAAAATCAGTGGTCCCATTTAGTTCGTTTTAACCGTAGGTTACTGTAACCGTTATAGCGACATGTGACATGACCGTTTCCTTCCCTTCACTGGGGCCCTGTTCCACAAAAAGAGTTTAACTTTACGATTGTCGTTACTCCCACTCTCTGTAACTTAACTTAACACAGTCGTAGCGCTGAGATCCCTTTGTGGAACGTGGCCCAGATCGATAGTGAGTGATTGAGTGAGTATGGTTTTACGCCGCTATTTGCAGTATTCCAGCAATAATACGACGGGACACCAGATATGGGCTTCACAAATTGTACTCACCCATATCGATATGTCTTGATTACACAATAGAGTATTTGTGACATTAAATATTTTGGACACTAGCTTGTTATTCTGCCATGTTGTTTCCATATGACAGATCTAAGCACAGGGACTCGTTATTGGTCAGTAAATAAAAATATATACCCTATGTGTAAGTACGTATAGGGGGTAAATATTTATATTTACTAACCAATAACGAGTTCCTGTGGATCAAAGATATCAGTTGAAGTTTAAGGTATTACGAAGTTATGATTGTCTATAAAACCTTTGATGCTATTAACCGTTAGCCCTCTTCGTGTGAAACACACGTAGCCAATATTTGTTTAGGTTGACGTCACAGGATCATCGTGATGCTGTGTACAGTTTGGGAAATCCGTCCATACATTATAATGTCAATACGGAGCAGTTCAAAGGTTCGATGTCGGATAAAAACTCACATCCCTAACACAAAATGTTAACCAGCACCGATCTTGAACTGCTACCAAAACCAATACGGTATCATACACACGTCGTGCATGTGTATAATGACGCATGTGGAGCTTTTAAATCTACAGTGGGCTTAAGTGGACTAAAATTCATGAGTGGTAGGATTTAAAGGCTCTACCGACGAACTTGTTTTCGTTTTAAACCTCTCCTTTAATGGATGCGTTTGTATCTTAAAAGAAAACAGTAGTAACATATTCCACACACTTTTGGGTAGAGTCAAGTTACTTTAACTTTAATCTTATCAGTGTAATGCATTTCTTTTGCCTCTATGGTATATTGACCTTGATTCATACTAATGGTTGATGACGCTGCCTTTTTTTTCCTGGTAAACACATATCGTCATGTTATAGATCGATAAAAGTATTAGCCCTGTGTGATGTCCAAAGCGGGAGAATTATATCTCTATACTTTAAAGGAATACTTGGCTGTATAGATTTCACAAATATGTGTTGGCAGTCACGTTGACAAACGCAAATACAACAAATCATGTCTTAATGTTTACTCTTGTCAATACGAGTTATCTGTAAGGTGGTTGTGTGTGTAATAGAGACGATCATGTTCATGACGAGTGTACGCTTTCGTTCATATGTCCTTGGCACAGAACAAGGATTCTGTGGGCGATTCCTCCTCATACCGTATATATTCCAATATTTGACGAATACAAAATGAAATTCTTAAGAGATTTTCGATTCATAATGTAGAATTTAAATAAAATGGGATATTTATTCGGGATGGAACATGGAAATATACCCGTAAATTATATTCAGTAT
Source organism: Haliotis rufescens (assembly GCF_023055435.1). Classification (NCBI taxonomy): domain Eukaryota; kingdom Metazoa; phylum Mollusca; class Gastropoda; order Lepetellida; family Haliotidae; genus Haliotis; species Haliotis rufescens. The sequence goes on along the minus strand of NW_025964001.1, from coordinate 26,397,039 downwards.
GTTTCTCCCCCAAAGTATTAACTAATTCTTATTCCGCATATAAATCGCAAGATGTTTTAGAGTCAACCGGGAGCATTATCGCAGGTAATGGAGTTTTTCGAAATTGTGGACTGTTTGTGGCACTTCCGGTCGCTACATACGTATAACGGTCATACACGCTTGGTAGTGTGACTCCGTGTCCGATTCACCGTGCAGGGACACGGGTGGTCAGTAATCGAACGCGACGCATTTTGCTGTGCAGAGTTACGTGCCCTAGTCGTGCCAGAAACCTATTATCGTGGCTTCGAATCCGAGATTCGCACTGATTATGTTTGTAGATTTTCCCGTGCCCTTGGTTTTCGCAAAATTGTAAATGTCAAAGGCCTGTATCATTTCGGGGTTTCCTCCCACATCAAGCTGATATGCCGTAATATAACTTATATACTGTTGAAAACGGGATTAAACCAAACCCACTCGCTCAATACACATTTTGCCTTTTCTCCAAACATGGTTCACAGTGACTGTTCTTGTTCATATAAGGTACGCATTGCCTCAAAACGTGAAGCATCTAGGTAGCCTAGTGGTTAAAGCGTTCGCTCGTCACGCCGAAGACCCGGGTGCGATTCCCGACATGGGTACAATGTGTGAAGCCCATTTCCGTGATATTGCTGGAATATTGCTAAAAGCGGCGTAAAACCATACTCAGTCAGTCAGTCAGTCAAAACGTGAAACGATACAACATATGTATGTTTTGCGTTTTCATTCATATAAGGTATGCATAATCTCAGCCCCTGATATGATGCAGCAGAACCCTTGCTTTACGTATTATTTCATATATATTCCATATACTTATGCTCTAGTATTTATTACGTCTCGCCTATCAGTTAAAAGCCATTCAAATAGCAATAACACTCGCTCAGCGTTGTTTATAACATAATAGGCAAGTCCGGACAATTCTCAACTGAGAGTAGTATGGGTAAATATTGACCTTCCCTCTGAATTCAACCCAAGTCAAATACACACGGCTCGTGAAAGTTTGTAACCTCGGGATAGGATTAAGTGGCTATACCTGTCGGGGTATAATGTTATCGCTGCACCACATCAGGGCTGACCTCGGGTCACAAGGAGTAATTGTATTAGTACATTGACGCAGGTTTTAATTGAACTCGGGATAACGCGCGCGTGTTGAATACATGCACCGATATTACAGGGGTCAGCAGCTTTCCTGGCAGGCTGCATTAGGAAATCAATCTCTAATTCTTTAAAAAGTATTAAAGTATTACTGCCAGTGCACATTTTGATAATTAGACCAAAATAAAGCCGAAAGAGGTTAAAATTATTATTGATTTATTCAATCAAATATTGCCAACAGACACACACACACATTTCTTGGATGTGTCGATGTCAATGTGTCAATGAAACATCAATCGCAAACATTTTTATATGTTTTGAGTTTTCTTTATAAACTGATTTAAATTACAAAATTATATTGATGGGTTGTCGTGCAAAATCATCTGGAATAATTGTTAGCCTATTCTATTCCAATCCGTGAAGTATCAACATAATCACAGACTGTGTGAAATCGATGATTTATCACCATAAATTGTAACGAGAACACCGTATTGCGATGCTAGTGCTATAAAGTATTTATTACGTCTCGCCTTTCAGTTAAAAGCCATTCAAAATAGAAATGTCCCCCCGTCTCTGTCTCTCCGTCCTGTCTCCCCGTCTCTGTCTCCCCGTTCCCTTTCCTGTCTCCCCGTCCTGTCCCCCCGTCCACCTCTCCTGTCTCCTCGTCCTGTCCCCCTTCTCCTCTCCTGTCTCCCCGTCCTGTCCCCCCGTCTCCTCTTCTGTCTCCCCGTCCTGTCCCCCCTTTTCCTCTCCTGTCTCCCCGTCCTGCCCCCCCGTCTCCTCTCCTGTCCCCCCGTCTCCTCTCCTGTCTCTCCGTCCTGTCCCCCCTTTTCCTCTCCTGTCTCCCCGTCCTGTCCCCCCGTCTCCTCTCCTGTCTCTCCGTCCTGTCCCCCCTTTTCCTCTCCTGTCGCCCCGTTCTGTCCCCCTTCTCCTCTCCTGTCTCTCCGTCCTGTCCCCCCTTTTCCTCTCCTGTCGCCCCGTTCTGTCCCCTTCTCCTCTCCTGTCTCTCCGTCCTGTCCCCCCGTCTCCTCTTCTGTCTCCCCGTCCTGTCCTCCCTTTTCCTCTCCTGTCTCCCCGTCCTGTCCCCCCTTTTCCTCTCCTGTCTCCCCGTTCTGTCCCCCTTCTCCTCTCCTGTCTCTCCGTTCTGTCCCCCCGTCTCCTCTTCTGTCTCCCCGTTCTGTCCCCCTTTTCCTCTCCTGTCTCCCCGTCCTGTCCCCCCTTTTCCACTCCTGTCTCCCCGTCCTGTCCCCCGTCTCCTCTCCTGTCTCCCCGTCCTGTCCCCCCGTCTCCTCTCCTGTCTCCTCGTCCTGTCCCCCCGTCTCCTCTCCCGTGTCTCCTCGTCCTTTCCCCCGTCTCTTCTCCTGTGTCCCCGTTCTGTCCTCCCCCGTGTCTCCTCGTCTTTTCCCCCGTCTCCTCTCCTGTCTCCCCGTTCTGTCCCCCTTCTCCTCTCCTGTCTCCCCGTCCTGTCCCCCGTCTCCTCTCCTGTCTCCCCGTCCTGTCCCCCGTCTCCTCTCCTGTCTCTCCGTCCTGTCCCCCCGTCTCCTCTCCCGTGTCTCCTCGTCCTTTCCCCCGTCTCTTCTCCTGTGTCCCCGTTCTGCCCTCCCCCGTCTCCTCTCCCGTGTCTCCTCGTCTTTTCCCCCGTCTCCTCTCCTGTCTCCCCGTTCTGTCCCCCTTCTCCTCTCCTGTCTCCCCGTCCTGTCCCCCGTCTCCTCTCCTGTCTCCCCGTCCTGTCCCCCGTCTCCTCTCCTGTCTCCCCGTCCTGTCCCCCGTCTCATTTCCTGTCTCCCCGTCCTGTCCCCCGTCTCCTCTCCTGTCTCCCCGTCCTGTCCCCCGTCTCCTCTCCTGTCTCCCCGTCCTGTCCTCCCCCGTCTCCTCTCCTGTCGCCCCGTTCTGTCCCCCTTCTCCTCTCCCGTCTCTCAGTCCTGTCCCCCCGTCTCCTCTCCTGTCTCCCCGTCCTGTCCCCCCGTCTCCTCTCCTGTCTCCCCGTCTCCTCTCCTGTCTCCCCGTCCTGTCCCCCCGTCTCCTCTCCCGTGTCTCCTTGTCCTTTCCCCCGTCTCTTCTCCTGTGTCCCCGTTCTGTCCTTCCCCCGTCTCCTCTCCCGTGTCTCCTCGTCTTTTCCCCCGTCTCCTCTCCTGTCTCCCCGTTCTGTCCCCCTTCTCCTCTCTTGTCTCCCCGTCCTGTCCCCCCGTCTCCTCTCCTGTCTCCCCGTCTCCTCTCCTGTCTCCCCGTCTCCTCTCCCGTGTCTCCTCGTCCTTTCCCCCGTCTCCTCTCCTGTGTCCCCGTTCTGTCCTCCCCCGTCTCCTCTCCCGTGTTTCCTCGTCTTTTCCCCCGTCTCCTCTCCCGTGTCTCCTCGTCCTTTCCCCCGTCTCCTCTCCTGTCTCCCCGTTCTGTCCTCCCCCGTCTCCTCTCCTGTCTCCCCGTTCTGTCCTCCCCCGTCTCCTCTCCCGTGTCTCCTCGTCCTTTCCCCCGTCTCCTCTCCTGTCTCCCCGTTCTGTCCTCCCCCGTCTCCTCTACTGTCTCCCCGTCCTGTCCCCCGTTTCCTCTCATGTCTCCACTCCTGTCCCCCCCGTTCTGTCCCCCGCCGCCTCCTCTCCTGTCTCCCCGCCCTGTCCCCCGTCTCCCCGTTCTGTTCCCCCGCCTCCTCTCCTGTCTCCCCATATTGTCTCCCCGCGTCTTGTCTCCCCTGTCGCCTATCTTTACGTCCTGTTACCCGCCCTATAAACCTGTCAGGTAACCAGTCCTGTCTGCTGTGCCATCTCCGTCTCCCCGCCCCGTCTCTATGTCTCCAAACTGATATTGCGCCACCCTAACAACGTAACTCGACCCCATCTTACCGGTCCTGAGTTATCTGATGGAGGCCACACTTCACGTTTAATACTACCAGAACACGCCCCGCGCTGGTTATGAGTATAACAGATTACGGTACTTGAGGTTGGCATTTATAAGACATGTAAACAAGCAGCTGATTCACCGACAAAGCGTTGTCAAGTGAAACCTGTGTAAAGTTATAACGTAGATATTACTAAACTAATATCACCACTTTCCATCCTGTATTCGACGTCGCGTCATATATATTGATTTTGGGTTTACCGACAGTGACCTTGGTAACTGAGTAAGTAGTGACTGGCCAGGGGTTGAAACGTTTAAACATTGGAGCAAGATAAGGAACAACATCAAAGCATGTGTCCCAAGATCACAGGATACCACCCAACACAAGCCGATATTACAGGCTAACGCACTGTTCGATATTACAGGCTATTGGCCCAGGCCCCCTTTCACAGGCAAACGCACTGTTCGATATTACAGGCTGACGCACAGACCCATATCACAGGCTAACGCAGTAGCCGATATTACAGGGTATCGCACAGGCCCACATCACAGGCTGACGGACAGGCCTAAATCACAGGCTAACGCACTGGCCCGTATACAGGCTACCACAGAGGCCCACATCAAAGGCTGACTCACAGGCCCAAATCACAGACTAACGCACAGGTCCAAATCACAGCCTAACGCATTAGCCGATATTACAGTGTATCGCACAGGCCCATATCACAGGCTAACACACAGGCACATATCACAGGCTAGCATACTTGTCGATATTACAGGCTAATACACAGGCCAAAACCAAAGGCTAAGGCATTAACCGCTATTACAAGCTACCGTATAGGTCGCAATAAGAGGCTGCCGTACAGGCTGCTACCGCTCAGACTGATACTTCACAGACCGTTAAAGAGGCTACTTCACAGGACGATAGTACGAGGTCTGACTAACTTTCAACTAGGGCCATATAACATCTATATTAGTGACAACCTGTTGAACGTTAAGGGGCTTCACTTTCTTGAGGCCCATAGTTGAAAGTTAGTCAGGCCTAGAACTTTTTGACCAGCCCTCGTATCAGGTGCTTTTTCAGCTTTGGAATCATGGTAAGGCGATAGAAAAATGGCCGGGCAAACGAAAGTATACATTCGATGGTTATTCAATGGTGATGTTCATGTATTTGATACGGGTACCATAGTTATGTTTTGAACCTTAATACGTTTGCGACTGTTTTCAACCTCGTGACGTTTTTATAATGTTGGTAATTGTTTTGGTAAAATCCAATTTTCAAGTGTGTACTTACTTTGCCCAGCAGTTTATGGTTGACTTCCAGTATGCAGATTTATTCATGCAGTGTTATTCGACAAGACGACAGAGCCTAGCACGTCTGCCATGTCTTAGCGTAAGCAGATATAACAGTGTACGTGCATTCAGGAAGTCAGTATTACTAGTTGTCACACACACACACACACACACACACACACACACACACGCACGCGCGATTGAAATGGATACCCACTTGTTTTGTTTCTAAATTTATTATCATGCATATATCATCACTATTGTAGCACATGTAGCACGACATTGTTTTAACGGTTGATAATTTATCATTGATGATTTGCCACTAATCCCTGGATAATTTCTGTTCGTCGCTCGTTTGATGAATCATTGCAAATTGGTAACAAGGTATTGCATGGTAGTTTCAACGACATGATAGTTAAAATGATCTTAATATTCAAACATACGAAGTACTATCATTTTTTTTCAACCTTGTCATAAGAGAATGCAAATTTATTTAATACCCAACTGGCTTTTGCACAATGACCCACTTTCGCTATGTATGGCGACATGACATCGATCTATGATAGGCAGCTCCGTATTCCTAAAAATAGGGATATTGTCCTTGAGTTAAACCCATTTGTTCGACTTCCCTTCCAGGACAGTATCTTCTTTCTTAAGATGCGTGTACGTTTTATTGCGCGGAGTGATATATGGTTAAAAGCCTCGGAGTGATATGTGAGCACATCAGTCAGCCCGTGATGGCTGGAGCAGCTAGGGGAGGCAACTCGATCCTTTTCCCGCCATCTGACATATTCCCATTACAAATACCTGCTACATACTCCAAATGTCATTTGCAAAACGCTTCACATGCCGGGGGATCATTTACTGGTGTTTTATTGCAGTGTGGCGCGTTTGCTTTGGTTCGCTTATCACGAACTATTTTCTCACATCCATTATGTAGGGTTAAGTGTTAAAGTTAATCAAACAAGCCTGACTCACTTCCGATTTGAACATTAATAGCTTGTGAAGTCTTGTGAAATAAAAATATATCAAGTGAAGGGAATTACTGCACCTTTGATACACTGAATCGTAAACAGACTATTATATCTTATCTTATCAAGACAGGGCAATTCTGGAAGGATCACGGATCAATAAAGAACACAACTCTGCACAACGATTGTGGTACTTTAGTCGAGTTGAACCCCCTATGTGCAACCCCATCTCCCCCCGCCCCCCCATGAGCTTTCTTTGTTTGTTGTTTAACGCCGCATTCAGCATGACGAGTGAAAGAAATACCATTTCGTCCATTAAAATATATCTTAGTTCCACATTGTCTGCATAAGGGTTACACTGTGTGAAGTCGCTTCATCTTGTCCTCCGTCGTGACATTGTTTGAATATTACCGTGTAAAATCATACCCACTCACTCTCTGCACAAGGGTCGTATCGGGTATATATGTATGTTCAAAGTCAGTTCTCTCTCAAAATTTATATCTTAGGTAACCAAGCGGCTTCAGGAGCAATGATTCCCTGTGCAGATTCCCCTTGGCTGTGCCACGATCCCCTGAACCTCGTTTAGTCGGCGCAATACCGTGCTCGTGGGTTACATCTGGAAACATATACAGTAAACTACGGTTATAACGAACTCAAAGGGACCACTAAATTTAGTTCGTAATAACAGTAGTTCATTATAAGCATTTATACAGCATATATGCAACAAATGGCCGGGACTAAAAATAAGTTCGTTATATCGGTCAGTTCGTTATAAACGTGTTCGTTATAAACGTGTTCGTTATAAACGTAGTTTACTGTACTTTTCCTACATATGTGGCATGGTTCTTGATACAACCAAACCGCTAAACATACGGTTTGCATCAATTTGCGATTTCCTTTGACAATACCCCGACACGCTGTTACAACTGTTATTGTCACTCGCAATATGTTGGTTTGTTGTTTAACGCCACACTCACCAATACTCCAACTATATGACGGCGGTCCGAAAATAATCGAGTCTGGGCCAGACAATCCAGTGATTGACATCATGAGCATCGATCTACGCAAATGAGATACGATGAAATGCATCAACCAAGTCAGCGAGCTTGACCACCCGATCACGTTTAGATGGTGAGTGCTGATTGTTACTAAGGACAAAGGACTAGATATTAACTTCCCTAACAAGGGACAAGTCATCTTGCGTTAATCAGGAAAACGGTTTGTTGTGCCACCCCTTCATATATTAAGCATGAACTGAAACACGTGACGGGTGAGAATTTGGCGTGTTGTGGATATTTTCTTAAAGAGAAATGAAATGAGACTTGATTTTCGTCATTTCGTTAATTTAACATTTGGAAATACTGTCTTTAATCTATATTAAGGGAAACTAAGCTTAACAGATTACATGTAGCTTCATTAAGATCATATGACACTGAAAGTAAGTTCTGCCATGGCGTCAAAGTCTGCAAATCGTACCCAATATATCTTGTCTTGCTATTCGGTAATGAACACATATTTTTTGTAGAACTTTTTCAACAAGGGTACTTCAGTGATTATGAGGGGCGGTCTAGTGGTTAAAACGTTCGCTCGTCGCGCCGAAGACCCGGGTTCGATTCCCGACATGGGTACAATGTGTGAAGCCCATTTCTGGTGTCCCCCGCCGTGATATTGCTGGAATATTACTAAAAGCGGCGTAAAACCATACCCACTCAATCAGTGATTATGTTGATATATTGTTCTTGTGTTCACCAGTATTTTGAGGCACTGTCAATGTTTGAGGGCCTTCTCGGATCTTACGACGAGCATAGACGCCTCTTACGGCAAGCACGGGTTGCTGATGATAAATTCTAACCCGGAATCTTCACTGGATATTATATACATATTGTACACGGCGCTTGAGTCGATGGCTAACCAGGGTAACTGATCGATCAAGAAAACCCTGGATCAAATCATTGAAGTCATTGGAGTCATCGATGAAGCAGTGTATTTCGAAGCAGTGGTCATCCATCATTATACTCAATGCCTGGGGAATGACTGAATTGATTTTCAGGGTCAGTTATTCAAAAACAGACATACATACATCAAACTGACTGACTGACTGACTGGGTATGGTTTTACGCCGCTTTTAGCAATATTCCAGCAATATCACGGCGGGGGACACCAGAAATGGGCTTCACACATTGTACCCATGTCGGGAATCGAACCCGGGTCTTCGGCGTGACGAGCGAACGCTTTAACCACTAGGCTACCCGACCGCCCCTACAGGCATCCAAGCTCCGTCCTACAAAGCGATCCTAGCGCTAAGACGACCGTCACCAAATTATTTACAGTAAACTACGGTTATAACGAACTCAAAGGGACCACAAAGTTTAGTTCGTTATAAGCATTTCGACTGTCAGACATCTTGGATGAAAGCACGTGTAGTTAACTGCACGTTCTTTTTATACTTATACATTTATATATTCAGTATTCTTACAAAAAAGGTGGGGTGCGCACCTCTGTAACCCTCTCACACATACATCACAACACCGTGGTGCATGAACCCGTTAAGCTCCACACACTGCGAGTCCACACACATGTGTGATGCACATTCATGAATGAACACATTGTTCTGGTTTAACACGAATAACATCGCGGAACATGCTTAAAGAGAGCGCGACATTATCTTCTTTTGTTCTCCTTCTAAAAACACAGTCTGTGTGGCAAAATCTCGGGTCGGCTACGAGATCTGACATTTTAAGTGAGCTGCAGCCGCTCAGCACGTGCATGATTTGTACGTGCAGCACTGGTTGTTAGCAGCCCAAGTACGGCCGCCATTTTGACCCCGCATTTCTGCATCCTGATGTACGGAAATTACCCCTGATGCGGTTAACACGAGCAGCATCGTGGTCACCAGGGAGGATATCATGACAACAGGTAAACCTAATTAGGTCTCTTAGAGCCATAGACCAATAAATGTTTGTAATTTCGGACACGTGTGTTACGAGATTGGCTGGGTGATTTTGTGAAAAGATAAATAGGCTCAATACAGACTGGGGTAAGAAATGAATTTGCAACCATATGACCCCAACTGTGTTGAAGTGTTGTAAATTTGAGCCGAAAAAAACGGAGAGGTATTGATTTTCAAAGATCAGATGCTAAAACACCCATCAGCAGTTGTGTATTATTTTTTTTAAAGTTATTAAAAAAGCATGTAGGAATATTCTGCGCCAGTACAGTTCATAACCTGTGAAGGATCCGGTTGAGAATAGGTCTTCAGCAACCCATGCTTGCCAGAAAAGGTGACTTTGCTTGTCGTAAGAGGCGACTAACGGGATTGGGTGGTCAGGCTCGCTGACTTGATTGATGCATGTCATCGTATCCCAATTGCGTGGATCGATGCTCATGATGTGAATCAATGGATTGTCTGGTCCAGACTCCAGACCGCCGTCATATAGCTGGAACAAACACAAAACGATAAATGAAGTTTTAATGAAGCTACTGAAATGGTTTGCTTTTACTATATCGTGATAAACGAGGACAATTGCGAGAACAATCTTTTTTTAATATTTTGTATCGAGATGAGATATTTTATCATCTACAGCTACAAAACCAGATATTTTTTATTTAAAAAATGAGCCTGATTATATTAAAGAAAAGCGCCTTGCAGTAACGTAATTTTTTAAAAGGCAATTTCTTCTTTTTTTTCAACAGTCTGAAGAATCAGATTTTTTAAATAGTTTTCGGGGACAATAACACACACCGAATATCAAATGGTTGGTCCGTTAGATAGTTCTTTTTTGAGTTGACCACCCTCACAATTCCAGGTGTCATTTTCTTATTGCAGACAGACACACATGGATACTTGGGGCCTAGTGTGTTCACAAGCCCTACTGTGTTGACGATCAGCAGCAATCTGAGAAAGCTATTTCATTCAATACATTTTTTTTTATGAAACGCAATAAACATGCATTTATTCAAATTTATATCTTAACTTAAGCATGTTTCGAGACGCCACCTATCAATAAAACCTACTCACTTGTGGAGTAAACTACTTAAAGCGAACGTGCAGTTATCATGAAATAGACATGAGTGTTCTGTGTATTCATTTCTTGATCATGTCGTGTCAGCGAGTTATTTTGCTGGAAGCCACTTAACAAACCTACGTGCCATAAAAGCTACTCTATGTTTAAATGTTAACAGTATAACTCTTGTTTGTTCTCTTCAACGTTGCGTGAGACAAGGCTGTCTTCTCTCGTCGTACGTTTCTTGCACAAAGAGATAAACAATGCCAATATATCTCTCAGCTAAGGGATGGTCCTTGTAAATTAGGGAGTAAATGGCTGGTTGACTGTGACGCACTACATTTAACGCATTCTCTTGTCATGGCCATAAACAGAGGTAAGCATGCAGCAGGCGGAGTTCTGGGGTATTGTCGTGACGTATTTATCGCTGCCCTATTTTCGTTATACCATCAAAATAACACAAAGGCACATAGTATACGCATATCTCTGAAGATTGCGTTCCTCACTTGAACACATCTGCCTGTCTGAAGGAGTACACCGCATGCCACTCATACATGTTCATATCACTGTGTATACTGACGGAAAGAAAAAAACGGAACGGATATACTGTGAAGCACGGGAGACTATTGAAGAGTGTGTTCCTCACATGAGTGAGTGAGTATGGTTTTACGCCGCTTTTAGCAATAATTCAGCAATATCACGGCGGTGGACACCAGAAATGGGCTTCACACAATGTACCCATGTCGGGAATCGAACCCGGGTCTTCGACGTGACGAGCGAAAGCTATAACTACTATACTATCCCTCAGCCCCTCCTCACATGAACCCATCTGCCTGTCTGAAGGGGTATACCGCATGCCACTCAAATGTTCATATCGCTGTATATACTGATGGAAAGAAAAAACGGAACGTTATACTGTGAAGCACAGGTGGTCCATTCGTCCTTAGGCGTATCAGAAACCTGTGTTCGTGGGTTCGAATCCCAGATTCGCCCTGATAATGTTTCAGCACCATACCTTTACTCGGGGGTTTCAACAAAGCTGACACGCAGTTCAAAGCTATTCAAAGCGGCGTTTGTTAAACCCAGCTCACTCACTTACTCCACTGTCCCTGGCTTACGCAGATTTCCAATAGGTTAAAGTATTTGTCATGCGTGTGATGTGTAGAATGAGTTTATCCAATGAAAGAAGTTGTGTAAGTAGCAGTAGCAGTAAGGTAGTGGTAGTGGCAGTAGCACTAATCTGGCGGTAGTAGTAGTAGTAGTAGTAGTAGTGGTAGTAGTAGTAGTACCCACGAGCACGGGTGACTGACAGACGAAAAAACATCATCGGAGTCTGGACCAGACAATCCATTGATTGACATTATAAGTAATTGGGTTACGATGACATGCATCATCCACTTCAGGAAGCCTGACCACTCGATCCGTTAGTCGCCTCACACGACAAGCATAGTCGCCTCTTACAGCAAGCATGGTTTACTTAAGACCTATTCTTACCCGGATCTTCACGCGTCCTAACGTCTGGGGAACGAGCCTATGACATACCGTCCCCTAATAGTAGTAGTAGTAGTAGTCGTAGTCGTAGTATCAACAGTAGTAGAAGTAGTCGTAATAGTCTTAGTCTTAGTAGTAGTAGTAGTAGCAGTAGTCTTTGTAGTAGTCTTAGTCGTAGTCTTAGTAGTAGTAGAAGTAGTAGTAGTAGTAGTAGTAGTAGTAGTAATTACAAGGTAGTAGTAGTAGTAGTAGTATGAGTAAAGCCGACGAGATGTTAATTCAGTGTAACACGTGTTATAGAACCAAGATGCAGATAACAGTGCAGGTATCCCGTGCAGCAGCATGTCACGTGCTGGCGGCAGATCATTGTCATTAGACACCAGGGTCTTCATATCAACTTCATAGTAAAAGCACGGAACAACATATTTTGTTCATTCGAAAACCACGAGGAACGTTGAGTGATCTGGAACAAGGGAAGTTTTGATGGTCTTCGCCATATCACATTTTTTGAGTCGCTCGTAAAATACAGCTTTTAGCGAGTGCGACATTTGTATATCGAGCTGTGCTGTGTTGATAAACAAATAATTAGTTGTATGACTTAGTAAGTTAAAGATTGATTAATTTGGGACTAGACTTATTTTAAAAAAAAAGATTTAAAACATATAATGTTTGAAAATGTTTATCATATTATCGGGACGTGTACTTCGTTTCAATACACCACTATGAAACGTTCTACACTGCTGATGTGTGTCAAGGTTTCTAAATTCTCAGTACGAACAAGCAAAGAATTCGAACAAGGATTCCCACTTCCGTACCTCGAAAACTAATATAATCGTGAAGTTCAGAATACAAAAAAGTAAATCCTCGCTAATATATTGCTGTGGGTATTTGAATAAATCCTGTTTCTGAGTACCATGGCATCTACACCAGAAAAGGGTGTACTGGCGGGGTTATATTTGTGTGCTGTGTGGCGGTTCTCTTTTGCTGGGATCGAAATTCAGAATCGAGGCGGTAAGAAAATGAAGCATAATCGTTTAAGAAAGCTGACATCTGATAGGCTCAAGAACCAACGGATCCCTCAATTAGATTGGGTGGTCAAAGTTCACCTGACGCAGCTTCACACAGAGGTGTCCTCAGATCTTTGCGCTGATTGGTAGCGTGCCGGAGATCTGACCACCCGATCCCCACGCTTGTGACACATGACGCGCTGGGTGGTTTTATCATCATGTACCCCTCTGGAACACAATCATATAGGGATGTGGAAATCTAATCAATTTTATTTAGAACTAGAGTGGGAAGAATGAATCAATGCTTGAGGGACAAACGAACCCATACCGAGTGTAATCTTAGATTATTTAATTGAAAATTGAAAGAACTGATTGTGACTATTCAACCATCACTCATTCCTGCAACAGTTTGTAAAAGGTTATTTGTGGTTGGGGAATTTTGTATAAAAACAAATTGGTTCAATAAAGACAAGGAAGAAATGAATTTACAACTTCACGACCCCCACCAAAGCAAAAAACAAATTTATTTATTTTCAAAGATAATATGTTTATGAACCGATGAGTTGTTGTGTATTATGCGAATTTATTTTTTAACTTTTAAAAGTTTTAAGTCATTTTTTTATCTGTATAAAACCATGTGAAAATAATCTTTGATTGCTGACAAAGCGCCGGTACACTTCGTGGGTAAAATATCGGTATTAATCACATGATCATCAGAGATATAGTTTCTTCGGGTCCTCGGTTTTGTTTCGGGCAGTGATGAAAAACGAAATATTTTTAATGTGACTTTGTCGACAAATATTTCTGTCCGCATATCTTGCTAGCCAGTTCGCGTTAACAGAGAGTACATCGATAAAGTGTTTACTTCACAAAGGAATCACTGCATACCTAGCTAGTGCCGGTGTCTTCAGGGTGGTCTCAAGTCAGGATCAGTCAGGGGTGACTCCGGCCCCCACAATCTGGCCTGAAATGTCAGCGGAGATCGAGAGGTAACCTCACTGCAGGGAGCGCTCACGTGAACGCCAGTAATTCACATACTCTGTGTGTTACAACTACATTTATGAAGTCAAGCAGCTCAAACCTTCCGCTTTCATGTGCGGAATGCATACAAATCTGCGCCACAGTGCGGCCGAGGCTTTTTTCATTCGCTTGGTATGCCATCCCAGTCCTAAACGCCGCATGCCATCCGCGCTTTTTGCGTCACACGTCAGTACAAAATCTCGGTGCTCCGAGAAGAGAGCGCAGCCGTCGCGAGATCGCATAATGCACGTCGCTGAGGTATGGCGAGCGCGCTCAGCATGGAAGTAAAATTGGGCCACTGTATTCCCGCTTTGCTTTGATATGTGCATGTCCAAATTAGTTTCCAATGAAGCACACATGTGCTCGCGATTTCTCAGAAATTCAATAGTATACGTCATTTGAGGGGGTCGCATTATATCTAATCACAGAGGTATTGCATACAGGAAGTCACGTGACCACACGTTGACCACAAATTTCAACCTGTTCAGGTTAGATGAATTAGATGTAGATAAGAATTGATTATCTTTACCGTAAGTGGGGTCGGACAAGGTTCATTTAGGGCCATTACAGACAAAGGAAAGAGACGTGTAGTTTAACCGCCGCGTTTATTAGACGTGCAGATAGCACATTATGGAATATGATCCTCAAAAGCCACTCGCATGTACGTGCATTTTATGGAATTGTAATTAATAACAGTTTTCTCAGCTGTCCATCGGGAGAGAACGAATAGGAGGATAAATAAAAAAATATAAATCATTCTGATGAGACAGTTCATATAACAGAAAAAAAAATCAGACAGGTGTATGAATACATGTGAATAAAAGCACTCATTTTTTAACATCAAACGATTGGTGGATGTCGTTATTTTCTTTAAGAAATGCATATGAACAACACACGCTGCGGACAAAAGCATTGCTGGGAGACTGATGAATCCAATCTAGAGTAACACTAACCTCCATTCGAACGACGGTTTAATTAGCATATGTATAATTAACTGCTGAAAGGAACTAAGGATATGACCACACTGATTTGGAGATTAACACACTCTCTCCAAACATCCTCGTAACTTTACCCATTGACAGGGCAACTGTCAAAATAACGCATTCCTCTCTTGATGCTGAGAAATCTAGTACTATTTACATAGAAATACGTTTGTTCTTTAAAGAAAGGATGACTGCATTCTTTTGTCAACTGGGTTTATTTTTTCAATTGCGTTTCAATATGCGAGGTGTGGCTTTGGGGTTCTTTACGGTTGTTTGAGAGCTTCAGTTCGACTGCTCGTTTTAACAAGTGTTGTGAGAGAACGCAACCGTTCAGAAAGCTTAGCTCCAACAACATACACACGGGATGTGATAGGTAGCCTCAGTAAAACCCAACAACTGATTAAACATAATATTTTAGCCCAGTAAACATGTTTGAAGAATTAGCTAGATAAATTAGGACGGTGGTATTTTTAAGCCGTTTTTTTGTATGAAATTAGTCAATCTATAACTCCGCTACGTTTTTCCAACACACACACGCACACACACGTCGCTATATAAGTGCAATAATCTTGAACGCGACGTTTAACCCCATTTCAACACAGGTAAACACACATGCTCTACAAATACTCACACAAGATTGAATGTTCAATATAAAGAAACAAAAGCATGACAATATTTGCATATTATAGATACGAAGTAGACTAACATCTAGTCTCTGAAATGAACATATCGTACAAAAAAACCAGTTGCTCAGTTATCTTAATACAAATATAATAAAAGGGAGCCCAGTGACTCTCTTCATTTTCAGATACTGATACTGCAGTAATCTAGACTTGCCAAACATTATAGACTTGCATGGGCTGTATTTGACATATATCTGTATCAGGGTCTGTAAGACAGACTAGATACGAAGGTACGCGGTCAGCCATATCACACAATGCTTCTTGTCAGTCCTCATTTTCAGATATGACATTATCCTTGCTCCAAGGCTGTGCTGAAAGTCCATGGATGTGTTGTGATTCTATCTATCTAGGCAAGTCTAGATGTGTGGACTAAGGACTCCAGTCTCTTATAGGGGCAACTTGTTCTTATTATTCATATAATCTAGAATTCATGATTTAAGCTAATAAGTATTGCCTTAGATACTTATGCAAATCAGGACCAGACAATACGGTGATTGACATGAGCATCGATCCACGCAATTGGGATAAGATGACATGCATCAACCAAGTCAGCGAGCATGACCACCGAATCCCGTTAGTCGCCTCTTACGACAAGCATAGTCGCCTTTTACGGTTGCTGAAGACCTAATTTACCCTGGATCTTCACTGGGCTGTGTTCAGGGGATCTGGGTTGAGTGTTGTTTTACGCCACAGTCGGCATAATCCCAGCTATTATATCAGTGCGGTTGGTAAGACAAGTTAATAATCACGTCTGGACAAGTCCAACCAGTGTCCACATGAGAAGCGATCCAGCTGACACGCCGTGATATAACTCGATACCATTCAAAGCGGCATTAAACCCAACTTACTCACTCACTAGATGGATCTTACGACAAGAATGGGATAGTGAGTACCAGTTTCTCCCCGGAATCCCTACTCGTAGAGACCCGTGAAGATTCCGGGGTAGAATAAGTCTTCAGCAACCCATGCTTGCCGTAAAAGGTGACTATGCTTGTCGTAAAAGGCGACTAACGGGATCGGGTGGTCAGGCTCGCTGACTTGGTTGATGCATGTCATCTATCCCAATTGCGTGGATCGATGTTCATGATATTAATCACTGGATTGTCTGGACTCGATTATTTACAGACCGCCGTCATATAGCTGGAATATTGCTGAGTGCGGCGTAAAACAACAAACCAACCAACCAACCAACCTACTCGTAGGATAAACTTTAGTTTGTGTCAACCAGAATACAGAATAGGAAGGACCAATACGAATGTATTGGCGGGTCAGTCACCCAACGCGCCACAATATGCGGTACAGAGTTGCTTCCCTTAGGCGTGCAAGGATCATATGATAGTAGGTTCGAATCAGAATAGAAAGTTCCAAGGTAGGTTTTAACTGATAGAATAGCCATATTTCCTGCATACACAACGTGTTGTATCATTATGCTGATAGGCCATTACGGCTGATGGATGTGATGTTTAAACACGGAGGCGTCTCATCGACTAGCATCCTCCGTGGCAAGGGAGTTAACTGACTGTAAAAGTCCAGTTTCCACCCTTGCCGAACTAGGCTCGAATTTCTGGGCTCGATCGTAGCGCCACCCGTGACTATTATGAGTTATGTCCCTTCTTTGTCCCTCCTATTGACCAATCAGATTCCACCTCTTATATCACTTGCGTTCGCTTCAAACAAAATGGCGTGGCTCAGTCAAGACGATCTGAGCCCCGTTCCTCAACGGGTTCGTAGATCTACGACAGTCGTATGTGAGTTATGATCGCCTTAGCGCTACGATCGCTTTGTGGAACGACCCCTGATCAATAATTAAAATCTATACTGTAAAAAAAAGGGTCTTACTTCGCGAAGTGCATCAAATCACGTGAGCACCTTATATTAAAAACATGAAAAGATTTGGAAAATATCTGTTGACGCCGAGTTGGCGATACACAATACTACAATCGAGCGAAATCTGCACGGCAGTTGACGAACAGGATTTCGTGACGCGATTTTGATTGGACTCGTTAGTCCAGCCAAACTATACACAGTATAATTCCAGTCTAGTTCGGCAAGGGTGGAACCCGGACTTTTATAGTCAGTTAACTTCCTTGCATCGTGAAGATGGTCGGCCATATTTGATTCTCTCCCCAAAAGCTGACCACCACAAATGAGGACACCCATCTGGACCGGACGGTCACCCTCAGGACACGGAGTGCAATGACTGTGATGCAGGTATGTAGACCCTGGGTAAGAATATTTCCACTTCATTATACAGGTGTTGTCACAGCTGCCGGAGGGGTGAGGAATGGCACTGCGGTAGTCTAATTTGCCAGGTCCCTACATTGTACCTGTTCCCAACTCGTAGAATAATTGGAAGCGCGTCAAGCCGTGTACGATGCGACCATAATCCGTCATCAGTTACCCTCGCTAAGGGCCAGAGTGTTTTGATCACGGGCCCTGATTGACATTTGTACGTAATTTGATATAACCCAGATGGGACACAGAATCCGTTTATTTGTTCTGTTATTTCCTAAGAGGCCTCACCTGACTGTCATACCCATCAGGGGTACCACGTGTGCGGAGATCATACAGCATGGGGATATTTGTGGGGGAATTCCTCTCAGACGCGTCGACTTTTTGGTAAACTTTTGACAATTATGGGAAGCTGGTAATCAGCGAAAAAAGTAATTGGAATATTTATGGAATTATGTCATACGTTGATATCTTATGATATCAGATCATTGACTTTGTCCCATTTCTTTAAGCTTCTTCGTATGAATACTATTTCAAGCATCGTTAAATTTTTGAAGGTGTTATTCCCGCTACTAAACCCAACAACACTTTTTGTTTTAAAGATTTTGAAAAAAATCCCAAAAAACTAATGAGTGTTATGATAACTGTAAAATATGAAGCGCGATTGCCAATGCAACAAATTATCTCATTATTGTCTGATAATTCCGCTTTCAGTGAGATCTGTATCATCGTCAAACAAACAAACAAACAGGTCACGTTCAACTGTATCCAAATACAACATTCAAATATACAAGAAATGTGATGAAGAGAAATGTGACCATGCATGTGGGAAATGAGTGAGTATGGTTTTACGCCGCTTTTAGCAATAGTCGAGCAATATCACAACGGGGGACACCAGAAATGGGCTTCACACATTGTACCCATGTTGAGAACCCAGGCCTTCCACATGCCCAACGAACGCTTCAAGCACGATGCTACCCTACCGCCCCATGTGGGAAATATATGAGGGGTGTATTCAATTATAACATTTTCTCAGGTTGTGTTTATTAAAAATGACTATCGTCTTCTTTATTTTTTCTTGCCCCTATTTTTCGGTTTTCTTGTTTAGACATAACAGCGATTGGGACAGGTTGACAGTATGAGCACCTAGCCACGCCGTCGGGGACACGATGACACGCAGTCACTGAACCTAACCATAATTTTCTGTACGGTGAACAGAGGGGCATATATTTTTAATTACTCGGAACAGTAGATGATGTTACGTTTATGTACTTTCACACAAAGTAACATGTAATATTATTTTTAAAAGTGTAGGTTACATACATGTGCACCAGATAGCTAATTATAGAAAAGAGGTCAGGGTACAGGTGTATGAAGGTGGTGAAAGCAGCAGGTTATATTTGCCAAGATTATTGGGGGCCTTCATTCATTGAATATTATGCTATATATCCTTACAGTTTGTGAGTTGGGTTTAACGCCGCTTTTAACAGAATTCCAGTTATATCACGGCGTGTCGGCTTAATGTGTGAGGAAAGCCCGAAGTGACGCAGGTCCCAGACGTTTACCACTTCGGTGAAACCCACGAGCACGGTTATGGTGCTGACAAACCTAGAAGCATACTTGGGGAGAACCGGGATTCGAACCCACAATCATACTATTAGGTTTCTGGCATGCCCAAGGGAAGCAACTCTGCACAGCGAATTGCGGCGCCTTTGTCGACTGGGCCACCCGTGCCCCCCTTTAACCCCCCCTCCAATATATCCTTACAACACAGCAGTGGGAACTAACCGTGTTCAAAGTAGGAAGCAAAAATTACCAGACAGTTTATTTGCCAAATTTTCCCCATTTTCTGTCAAACCGTCTCAGTGTATTGTGATTGAGTTCATTTGCTTTCTCTATATCCAAGTTAAATTTTGATATAGTTTTCACATGACACTTTCTTTCCCCTGTCACTTGATACATGTATATATTTTTTGCAACGCCAAAATGATGTAATTTATAAGACTATTAGAGTTGTTCCCAAGTACAATAGAACATTTTGTAAATGTATCTTTGTGTGTAAATATTGCAGTAAAAACGTTCTACTTGGCTCAGAACTATGAAAGCCTTTTAGGGCCATATTTTTCTCTCTTGTAATTTCAAGATACTAACTAGAAATTTTTGGAAACTGACTTAACTTAAGTAAATATCTTGAAATTTCAACTTATTATCTTGAAGTTTCAGCATCATATTTTAAAATTTTAAGTTAGTATCTTGAAATTTCAAGAAAAAGGACAAATGACCCTAAAAGGCTTCCGTACAGAACTCTTCAATATGTTTACAACATCAGTATACATGCTAAGTATATATATGCCCATATCTGTAATATTATCATAATCACACGTGAACGTTGGGCCCACAATCACGCGTGGAAAACCGTCGCTTATTTCATTTTTAAGTAATTCGCACCATATACGTCTCAAAGAAATGTCTTTGTCAATTTCACAATGTGCATGTCCGTCATATTTCATCTGCTTCCAATAGGAATTCACCGCAGCAGTAACAATACTCCGTGACCGCCATATTTTCGGTAGTAATATCCTCTCTAAGCTGAATACCTTCCAGTGCTTTCATCACAAAAGAAACACAATCGCATTGTTTGACTTGGGGAGATATGAAAAGAATCATTTGAAAGACATCGGTAGCATTCCCTCCCCAACTTTATAACGCTAATGTTTATACGCGACAAGTTTGAATTCCTCTATAAGTAGAAACATATTACTACCAATATTTGAAATGATTAGCGGTGGATTTGTCACGTTCAGGAGTTAGACGCGGGTGTAATATTGCAAAGATTATGTCGAGTAGCGCAGACGCAGACAAAGTCCTTTTGCACATTATTAGCGTATGCACATGCCGATAAGCTATGACAACGGCAACATGCACCAAATGTGTCAACTGAGCTTCCCCACATATATGATTACTTTCCATCCTGTGAAGCAGATGTGTTATTCGTGCTTCCTAAATTAATATGGAAACCTCATTTCGTGGACGTTTTACGCTAAGAACAGTATTTTTCGTATTGAAACCGTCGTAAGGGCCATAGCAGGGATTCCGGTGAAGGGGATTCCCATGCGTTTCGTAAGAGAATACCGATCAAAACGGATGGCTGCAATACGTAGCCTGGATGACAGCGTGAATCGTTGCTCATGTTATCGATAAATGGGTTCCGGGCCTAGACTCGAATATGCAAATGCCGTGAATAGCTACAACATTGTTCACTGTCTCACTTGTCGTGTATAGCTACAACATTGTTCATTGTCTCACTTGCCGTGTATAGCTACAACATTGTTCACTGTCTCACTTGTCGTGTATAGCTACAACATTGTTCATTGTCTCACTTGTCGTGTATAGCTACAACATTGTTCATTGTCTCACTTGTCGTGTATAGCTACAACATTGTTCATTGTCTCACTTGTCGTGTATAGCTACAACATTGTTCACTGTCTCACTTGCCGTGTATAGCTACAACATTGTTCACTGTCTCACTTGTCGTGTATAGCTACAACATTGTTCATTGTCTCACTTGTCGTGTATAGCTACAACATTGTTCATTGTCTCACTTGTCGTGTATAGCTACAACATTGTTCACTGTCTCACTTGCCGTGTATAGCTACAACATTGTTCACTGTCTCACTTGTCGTGTATAGCTACAACATTGTTCATTGTCTCACTTGTCGTGTATAGCTACAACATTGTTCATTGTCTCACTTGTCGTGTATAGCTACAACATTGTTCATTGTCTCACTTGTCGTGTATAGCTACAACATTGTTCATTGTCTCACTTGTCGTGTATAGCTACAACATTGTTCATTGTCTCACTTCTCGTGTATAGCTACAACATTGTTCACTGTCTCACTTGCCGTGTATAGCTACAACATTGTTCATTGTCTCACTTGTCGTGTATAGCTACAACATTGTTCACCGTCTCACTTGTCGTGTATAGCTACAACATTGTTCACTGTCTCACTTGCCGTGTATAGCTACAACATTGTTCATTGTCTCACTTGTCGTGTATAGCTACAACATTGTTCACTGTCTCACTTGCCGTGTATAGCTACAACATTGTTCATTGTCTCACTTGTCGTGTATAGCTACAACATTGTTCACTGTCTCACTTGCCGTGTATAGCTACAACATTGTTCATTGTCTCACTTGTCGTGTATAGTTACAACATTGTTCATTGTCTCACTTGTCGTGTATAGCTACAACATTGTTCACTGTCTCACTTGCCGTGTATAGCTACAACATTGTTCATTGTCTCACTTGTCGTGTATAGTTACAACATTGTTCATTGTCTCACTTGTCGTGTATAGCTACAACATTGTTCACTGTCTCACTTGCCGTGTATAGCTACAACATTGTTCATTGTCTCACTTGCCGTGTATAGCTACAACATTGTTCATTGTCTCACTTGCCGTGTATAGCTACCACATTGTTCATTGTCTCACTTGCCGTGTATAGCTACAACATTGTTCATTGTCTCACTTGCCGTGTATAGCTACAACATTGCTCATTGATTGTCTCACTTGCCGTGTATAGCTACAACATTGTTCATTGTCTCACTTGCCGTGTATACCTACAACATTGTTCACTGTCTCACTTGCCGTGTATAGCTACAACATTGTTCATTGTCTCACTTGCCGTGTATAGCTACAACATTGTTCATTGTCCCACTTGTCGCGTATAGCTACAACATTGCTCACTGTCTCACTTGTCGCGTATAGCTACAACATTGCTCATTGATTGTCTCACTTGCCGTGTATAGCTACAACATTGTTCACCGTCTCACTTGTTGCGTATAGCTACAACATTGCTCACTGTCTCACTTGTCGCGTATAGCTACAACATTGCTCATTGATTGTCTCACTTGCCGTGTATGGCTACAACATTGTTAACTGTCTCACTTGTCGCGTATAGCTACAACATTGTTCACCGTCTCACTTGTTGCGTATAGCTACAACATTGTTCGTTATCTCACTTGTCGCATATAGCTACAACATTGTTAACTGTCTCACTTGTCGCGTATAGCTACAACATTGTTCATTGTCTCACTTGTCGCGTATAGCTACAACATTGTTCACCGTCTCACTTGTCGCTTATAGCTACAACATTGTTCATTGTCTCACTTGTTGCGTATAGCTACAACATTGTTCACTGTCTAACTTGTCGCGTGTAGCTACAACATTGTTCACTGTCTCACTTGCCGTGTATAGCTACAACATTGTTCACCGTCTCAATTGTTGCATATAGCTACAACATTGTTCACTGTCTAACTTGTCGCGTGTAGCTACAACATTGTTCACTGTCTCACTTGCCGTGTATAGCTACAACAGTGCTCACTGTCTCACTTGTCGCATATAGCTACAACATTGTTCACTGTCTCACTTGTCGCGTATAGCTTCTCCACTGTTAACTGTCTCACTTGTCGCGTATAGCTACAACATTGCTCATTGATTGTCTCACTTGCCGTGTATGGCTACAACAATGCTCACTGTCTCACTTGTCGCATATAGCTACATGATTGTTAACTGTCTCACTTGTCGTGTATAGCTACAACATTGTTCATTGTCTCACTTGCCGTGTATAGCTACATGATTGTTAACTGTCTCACTTGTCGTGTATAGCTACACCATTGTTCATTTTCTCACTTGTCGCGTATAGCTACAACATTGCTCATTGTCTAACTTGTCGTGTATAGCTACAACAGTGCTCACTGTCTAACTTGTCATGTATAGCTACAACATTGTTCATTGTCTCACTTGTCGCGTGTAGCTACAACATTGTTCATTGTCTCACTTGTCGCGTATAGCTACAACATTGTTCACTATCTCACTTGTCGCGTGTAGCTACAACATTGTTAACTTTCTCACTTGTCGCGTATAGCTACAACATTGTTCATTGTCTCACTTGTCGCGTGTAGCTACAACATTGTTCATTGTCTCACTTGTCGCGTATAGCTACAACATTGTTCACTATCTCACTTGTCGCGTGTAGCTACAACATTGTTAACTATCTCGCTTGTCGCGTATAGCTACAACATTGTTCATTGTCTCACTTGTCGCGTATAGCTACAACATTGTTAACTGTCTCACTTGTTGCGTATAGCTACAACATTGTTCACTGTCTCACTTGTCGGATGTAGCTACAACATTGTTAACTATCTCACTTGTCGCGTGTAGCTACAACATTATTCACTGTCTCACTTGTCGCGTATAGCTACAACATTTCTCATTCACTTCATCACTTGCCTCGTGTAGCTTCACGACTGATAATTCCCTTTTTTTATATCCCTCGCAAACTGTGTGCGGTATATGCTCATAAATAGAAAGTGGGTTTTCAAGGTCGGTTTCAAATGTGTATTCTTTTCAGCAACCACCCAGACACGCATCCACAACACATCCGCCGATGTGGCATCGCCACCATACCTCCAGATGACTGGCGTTCGTAAAACCTGGCTGTAAACTGCACACCCCTAGCCCGGCATGCGGCATGACAAGTGCCTCTCCAACAAGCCATGTAACATGACAAATTACAACATATAGACGACGACAGCAATAATTCCACGAAGGCATCGCACGATGCAAACGTCGCATATAAGACTTTAGCATGGACATTACGTAAGCACGGGCATACTTCATAGCGATTCTTGTCAAAGCCAGTTAGTCAGAGGTACTTCTTGGGCTTGAAAAAGTTGCAACTCGTAATGCTGGGTGTATACTCCCTTGCCTGGCGGTAAGGTTGGTTTCTAGCCAGCAGTTTCTTACCGACATGTATGTCATCGATCCCAATTCCGTGTAGACTAACATCTAGTCTCTGAAATGAACACATCTTACATAAAAAAACAGTTGTTCAGTTATCTTAATAAAAATATAATAAAAAGGAGCCCAGTGACTCTCTTCATTGATACTGCAGTGATCTAGACTTGCCAAACATTATAGACTTGCATGGGCTGTATTTGATATATATTTGTATCAGGGTCTGTAAGACAGACTAAATTGCGTGGATCGATGCGCATGATATTAATCACTGGATTGTCTGGCCCAGACTCGATTATTTACTGACCGCCGTCATATAGCTGGAATATCGCTGAGTGCGGCGTTAAACAAACAAACCAACCAACCAATTACCGACATGCTTCAGGTACACGTCTACATTTATAGAAAGGAAGGAAGATATATGAGTTGGTACACTTTTCGGGCGGTGGGGTAGCCAACTGGTTGAAGTGTTTGCTCGCCGCGCCTCAGTCTAGGGTTCGATTCCCAGCATTAGTACAAAGTGTCGAGCTGAGATACTGCTGATTGATTAACAATGTGTGATTAGCTACGTGATTAAATTAATGAAAGAATCGGGGTGTTCTTTGACTTCTTTTGAGTAGTATATTAATGCGCGTGCTTTGTTGGTGGTCTTACGTCATGAATCGATGGAACTTTTATTCAGAACTCAGGAAGCCTTCACATAGCGGCGCTTTAGTACTGGCGTGTCTGTGTTTACTTGGTGAGGTGAAATGGGTTTTAACGTTGCGTTCAAGATTATTCTTCCCCGCCCTTAAGGCGGGGAAGTATACGGGAAACGTTAATTTTGTAGCATGGATGTCGACATGTTGGTTTATTTGAAATTTCAAGCCACGCATTTACGGAAACAAAACTTACAAATCATGTGCGTGGAATGTTGATGCTGTTCTTTTCCAGCTATAAGAGATACTTCAAAATCGTCTTTATGTAGTTGATTGATGCATCTGACCGTTTCTGGTCATTAGCTGACATTATTAAACCATTCATGTGTAATCCGATGTCCTTTTTTCCTCAAGGACTAATTTTCTGATTTTCACGGTGTATACAAAAGAAGAACTGTGCTCCGGAGATCGTAAATAACAGCATAATAAAAAGATTATGTTCTGAATATGCTTATTCATGAACAACGACGACATCTCAATTTAAATGTAATATGGCTGAATTCCACATTCTACATACCACACTTTTGATTGTTTGGATGCTCATGTTGACTGGAAATATTTGGAATAGTTATATTCCGTATTTTGAATTAAACCAGTCCCCCTGTTTTTTTATCAGTGCACCGCACATAGCCACATGTGAAACGTTTGGTAGCAAAGTCAAAGCACGGACGTACGTCTTTGGTCAAAGCAAAATCGGAGTAGTGTGTCGGCGAATTTGCATCAAGGCTGTAGTATTTTTCAACCGTTTAATGGAATTCAATTTACAGCCGTAGCTCGTCACTCATATATTTTGTGTCCCATGGCTCAAATCTATTTGCGTCTGCACCGTGTTCCACTGAGCTCGATAATCAGTTGGATGAAGGCACAGCTCTCTACAGTCACATAGTTAACACCGAAGGCTATGAGGTTTTTTTAGGTCATAATCAGTTTTATGGCTCCGTCACAGGTGCTCCAAATATTGAAGCAGGGAAAACAAATTTCATAGAATCATTTCAAAAAGGAATAATGATATCCCCGTCACTTTTGGTAACTTTTAATGATGTCTCCATTGCAATTTTTACGGATTTTGATTCGTATGCATTATTTGATTCTCATCAGCGGAATGGTTTGGGTCAGGAATGCTTCTCGTAAGAAGCGACAAACGGGATCGGATGGACAGGCTTTGGTTGATGCATGGAATCGATCCTAATTGCGTGGATCGATGCTCATGATATTAGGCACTGGATTGTCTGGTCCAGACTTGATTATTTACAGACCGCCGTCATATGGCTGGAATACTGCTTAGTGCGGCGTTAAACAAGAAACTTTTTAAATAGACCTACCCTATGCATATGTATCAACTGTATTGCCCAATACTCACAACGGCGTTGTGTTATTTGTGGTTAATATAATTATGCTCCATCATGCCTTTCAGTAACATCATAATTATGCGTTTGTGAGGCATCACATATGGCGGGGAACTTTGATGCTCTGCATCAATGTTTTCTTGTTGCACTTAGGGACAGGTAATTTATTATAGGGTGGGGAGGTTCGGAGGGTATCTTGGGGAGGGTCATAAAAAATAATACACATTATAATAAATAATAAACAAGTCCCTTGTATAGCATGTGTCGATTGCGTATTCGAATCCCAGTCCGCCCCGATTATGTTTCTAGGTGTGTCAGCACCATACCTGTGCCCGTGGG
Source organism: Haliotis rufescens (assembly GCF_023055435.1). NCBI lineage: Eukaryota > Metazoa > Mollusca > Gastropoda > Lepetellida > Haliotidae > Haliotis > Haliotis rufescens. The sequence goes on along the minus strand of NW_025964001.1, from coordinate 26,370,239 downwards.
TTTCACCTAAGTGGTAACACCTGCATTACCTCAGGTTTTCCGCCCGCGTTAAACTCTTCAAGTGAGTGAGTGAGCAAATGAGGTTTTACGCCGCTTTTAGCAATACTCCGGCAACATCAGTGCGGGGGACACCACAAATGTCGGGAATCGAACCCAGGTCTTAAGCGTGACGAGGCTACCCGATCGCCCCTGTCAACTCTTCAAACGCACAATTATATATATCTGTGAAATTAGCAAACAAATTAAAAAAATTTGTTCACAAAATATTTTTCCCCAGTATTTTCTGGAAGTAAATATTTTTTCTCCAAAAAGATCCCCCAGGCGAAACTCAGGAATACGGGTAACTTGAAACAGTATGTTCTGGAAAAAAATCATTTCATAAAAAATTCACGAAGGTAAAACCTTCGACCACGGGAAGGTTACTGATAATCAAGGAAACATACTCAAGGCGACATCTGGGATTCGAACCCTCGATCATCGGATTCTGGCACGCCTAAGGGATGCAACAATGCACAGGCCGAAAACCGAAGGGAATTCTAGTTTGTTTAACACTATCATAGTAAAAAAAAAGTGCTATCTTTTATCCTTATTGAACATTCCGGGTACAGCTATTGATCGACTTCCGAAATAATGGGTCTTGTGTATCCATAACTTCCATGGTCCATTTCCTAACCTTGCTGTTTTATCAAGACCAACAGTTTTCGTGCCTTCACCAACTTCTCAGCCGCGGGGACCAAGCTGGCGATGTGGCACATGTTGTGGAAATGGCGGAAAGAACACTGAAACATCCCGACCACTCTCTCTGACAGTGTACAACAGCAAAAAGCTAGATGCGAAGCAGGCACAACAGAAAGTCTGCACTAATTCGCCACGAGAAGAAATTTGTAATTTTCCAAAGAAAATGGCAACGAGAGAAGTCAGCGCAGTCGACTCTCCCCGAGGTCTCGCGCAACTATGCCAAGCTCTCGCGGCTGGCGGCGAGATCTTGTGTTGCGGATTATTCGCACGATTAAGACGCATAGCAGCGTCGAAAATGGCATTTTGGCGTTTCTAAGCTTTTCATCTTATTTATAAGGTATGCTGGGAACATGGCACATCAACAATCCGTACAGGCATGGAATGCTGGCCCGTAGAGGCAGCATATGTTTGCTTTCCTTCAAACAGGAGCGAGGGCAGACGGTTCGGGTTTGAGGGTCACCTGAGTACGCGCTCGGGGGGTCGCGTCAGATGCAAAGATCAACAACGTAGGGTCGGGTAAGGCTGCGACAGGGACATTAGAATAGGTCACATGACACAGCGGCGGAACTTCCCTATATCAACGGAAGTGGTTAGTTTCAGCTTATACTTCCCCGAATGTTGGCCACTACACAAAAAAGCCATTTTCCTGACGTTTGAAATTGTGTTGGCGTTAATGTAATTGGTTTGTTTGTTTGTTTGTTGTTTAACGCCCCACTATGCCAGCTATATTACGGCGGTCTGTAAATAATCGAGTCTGGACCCTACGATCCAGTGATTGACAACTTGAGCATCGATCTACGCAAATGGGATACGATGACATGTATCAACCAAGTCAGCGAGCCTGATCACCCGGTCCCGTCAGTCGCCGCTTATGGCTTTCTGAAGATCAATTCTTATCTTCACGGGTCGCATTAATGTAAATGCACATATATCCAAATATTGGTTACATTTACAAATGTGTCTACTTTCTGAATACATGTACATGTTATAGAAATGCACATATTTGCATCAGTATCTATACCCGTTCATGATTCTGGTGTTTTGTCATATATGCATAGGAGCAGCGACACAAGCCAAATTAGTTTGTTTGCTTGTTTGTTGTTTAACGCCACATTCAGCAATATTCCAGCCATATGACGGCGGTCTGTAAATAATCGAGTCTGGACCAGACAATCCAGTGATGGACATCACGAGCATCGATCCACGCAGTTGGGATATGATGACATGCATCAAGCAAGTCAGCGAGCCTGACCACCCGATGCCGTTAGTCGCCTCTTACGACAAGAATAGCAGCCTTTTTTGGCAAGCATGGGTTGCTGAAGACCTATTCTACGGGTCACAAGCCAAATTAATAATTACACGAGTGCGCATACCATGAAATAATTTGGACAGTTGACTATTTCCAATCATCTTATTTCAGACGTTTGAAATGAAACATTTCCCTTACACGTTTGGCACACGTGAAGTAAGATTCGCTTTTTTACATTTGAATACTTAGAGACATACAAGTCGAGTTGTATGCCATTTTGTTTTCTTTCGTGACCATATATAGGCATCAATGTCCAATCAAACGATCATCTTCCCGAGGCAAGGGAGTTCACTTACTATAAAAGTCCTGTTTCCACCCTTGCCGAACTAGGCTGGAATTATGGAGTCATATATTGGTTGGTCTAACGAGTCTATGCATAGTCAAATCAAAATCGCGTAACGAAATCAACACCAGGTTCCTAAACTGCCGTGCAGATGTCCTTCAATTGCAGTATTTGCAAAGCATTTGTACCGTCAACTTAGTGTCAACAGATATTTTCCAAACCTTTTCATGTTTTTAATCGACAGTTGTCGGACTTTCATTTTTGTGGAAGCCACGGTGGCTGAGTGGGTTAGATCGCTGACTTTGTGTCATGGCGATTAGGTGCCTCACACTGGCAGTGTGGATTCGAATCTCGGACGGGACAGAATCCAAAAATGTACGAGAATCTGTACTTTATGAAAGTGTTATCCCAAATATAACATTTGACCACTATCTACATGACATTTTGTGTTCATATATATCCCATGCAGACTAAACAAACGTGAGCACAATTGGTTACCATGGGGGTTTCTACTTCTTGCCTAAATGCCTTTCCCCAAATTTTACCTAGATGTTATCCACGAGGAAGTCCATCATTTCACACATTGTTTCCTCGGTAAACTTCAAATGACACTTTGCTTTCACTTTTGACAAATTGTCCTGAACGTTTGCAGATAGAATTTTCCCTTCAATTTGTCGTGTGGAATTAGATAAAATATGATAGTCATACCTCAAGCAACATAGAATTTTAAAATTGAAGATGACATAGCACGACTTTTAGCATGAAAAAGCTCTCTAACATTCTTTTTTTATTTACATGTTTAATTACCAACAGCCCTAGATATCTTGTCCGCTGCATACAAAATATATCGATCTCGGTTGAGATGGGTTTCCAAAATGAAAACAAATGAACATATGGGTCCAAAGTCAGTCGCCATTTATTTCAACATTCCCTTAGTAAAGTGAGTATAGTTTGTAGGAGGTTTCACCTGGGGCAATAAAAACTATATGATCAGCATACATTAAAATAAATAAAAGATGAGTATCATCAACTTGTATTGCATTCCTTAGGTTATCCATACTTTCTGCGAGATCGTTAATACATACTGAAAATAATCATTTAATTTTACACCAAGGTTCACATCAAAAAATATTAAAATGTAAGGGAATCTCATTGAATAGCGTTCACCAATATCGCATAATGTATGCAACAGAAATATCGCATGATGTACGCCACAGAAATATCCATAATGTATGCACAGAAATATCGCATAATGTATGCCACAGAAATATCGCATAATGTGGACACAGAAATACTGCATAATGTACGCCACGGAAATATCGCATGATGTACGCCACAGAAATATCCATAATGTAGCTACAGAAATATCGCATAATGTATGTCAAAGAAATATCGCATAATGTATGCCACAGAAATATCGCATAATGTAACCACAGAAATATCGCATAATGTACGCCACAGAAATACTGCATAATGAACGCCACGGAAATATCGCATAATGTATGCCACATAAATATCGCATAATGTATGCCACAGAAATATCGCATAATGTATGTCACAGATATATCGCAAATGTATCCACAGAAATATCGCATAATGTACGCCACAGAAATATCGCATAATGTACGCCACAGAAATATCGCATACTGTACGCCACGGAAATATCGCATAATGTACGCCACAGAAATATCGCATAATGTATGTCACAGATATATCGCATACTGTACGCCACGGAAATATCGCATAATCTACGCCACAGAAATATCGCATAATGTACGCCACAGAAATATCGCATAATGTATGACTGTGGTAAGACAACCGTTTGACAACACATTCTTCTGCTTGATTTAGACCCTGTCTACTTGTGTCATAACTATAGGCGCATGCATCATATGTTTAAAGGATTCCAATTCGTAGTTCATTTACAAACCCCAAATACCCCTTCAAACATCTCTCTCCGTCGTTGTTTACAACTTGCGTACTGAGCAATTAACTCTGCGCTGGGATTGGACAACAGGTTACTATGTACATAAACACTACCGTATACACATGTATATCCAATATATTTCAAACGTCTGGAACAATAGAGATAGGTTGTATGACAGACAAACATTCCAAAGGCTATTTCATCACGTTTGGAATAAGCGTAAATATGTATGCTATTCGCAACACTTTCAAACCCCGTGGAAACAGTGAAAGCACACTCAGTCTTTTCTATGTTTTTTAATTTCCAAACTGTACAAAACTAATCACATTTATATTATAAACTGTCAGGAATATATGGAAACAATTCACTTTATGATCAACCATTCCTAACATTTGGCACAGAAAGAAACAGCTTCATTTGCCAATATCACATTCCATAGGGGATGTTGCCTATGAGCAGAGAATTAAAAAAAATCAAACCTTATTCCAAATATGAGGGCATAAATGAAAATGCACTATATCACATAGTGGAAATGTTTGGTGTGAAACTGGATAGTTGCCGCACAGCATGGAGCCTTTAACTGTTCACCATTCGGCATTGCTTAGAGCGTACATGATTTCGGTATACGAGGGGTACTAATCACACGGAAATGACGTCATCTCGGTTCACGGATTTAATTCATGGATACATTTACTCACTGGTTAAATATTTTGATTCGACACCGCTCGGCAATTTCCGTAAACTTTGCGATGAATTGTGTCCTGTGCGGAAACACAAACCATTAAGAATGTGCATAAGAAATGTTACGAAATGTTGCAAATGGGAACTGTGATATTTACAGAATATCAATGTAAACATATGAAGCAATATTTAAGGAAGTACACGACTGTTTTGACATCTGTATGCACGCTGGAGCTCACAGACGGAGACAAATCAAGAACTTTTAGAGAAGCTAGATCCGGCTTGACACGAGTGGTTACGATAATATTAAATAGTTACGAGAGACAAAGCAACAGAACATGAACTTTGTAAGGTAATCCAAAGGCACTGGCAGACTGAGGACAGGACAATGATCTATGATAGCAAGACTGTGGCTTTATAAAAGCCGTTTGCAGGAACCGTTTGCAAAGTTACTGCAACACAAAAGCGAGCAAACAAAAAATGGAATCGAACCCGTCCGTCTTTATGACGAGACAACACTAACCACTGGCCTACACCCGAGTTGCATATTGTCTACATTCAAGTTGGGGGAGGATTTCAGAAGATATATTTTAATTCCCTAGTTTAAAAAAGAGCTTATTGTTTTGTTGCAAACGGAAGGTTAGGTGCAATTGGGTTTTACGTCGCATCCAAGATTATTGCAGTTCTACTATAACGACGTGCATGCACGTGTGTGTGTGCGTGTGTGTGTGTGTGTGTGTGTGTGTGTGTGTGTGTGTGTGTGAGGTGCTAGCCCACTGAGATACCATGCCGCAGTTTATCATGAGCACCCAACTCAGACACAGTATACCGATTCCGAGCGGATCAGTTATTGTTTTAGCCCCTTAATACCGACCGCCAGACAGGGTAACAACAAGTACCATCTTTTCACGTCTATTTGTATGACGCGGCCAAAGATCGAAACCCGGACGTTCCTCTTTCCGGGCGGACGCTCTACCACTAGACCACGGAGGCGGTTAAGAGGGTTAAGATCTGAAGGCAAGAGAACATTGCCGTTTTGGTTTGAAGATTTCCGTGGGTCCTGAGTCACCGTGTTGTAGGTATCTAGCTTGACATGCATGGTTGTGATGTATGGTGTCGACCTCGGTCGTAACTCATGCTTAGTCATGCCTAATCATGTTCAGGTGTGGCTGTTGTGCATATGTTTCAGTCTGCATCACAAGGCGATGTTTTCTACACTGTACCACTGTAACACATTCCGGTGTATCAGTTCGCCTAGACTGACGCTCAGTCTCCGAAAATATGTATATTTGATGGAAACAAACAACTGCCTTTAATTTGAAAAGAAGCGCCGGGGAGATTTGAGATTCCGAACCTGTGGAAAATCTAGTCTTGTATTTAAGTCTATTGCCATTAGAGTAGGGCCTGGGCGGAAGGGACAATAATATGGTTCAGGGATAGTCTGTGATAGTCTGTCATACACACCTGAAACAATTATATCCATTACAGCCCATGAAAGTCTAGGTTTCCAGTTTCCAGTCCTGTGTACTATATTTTATAACTGTTTTTCCCTGTGAAATAGTTTCAGTTCAGAGACAAGAGGTTAGTCTAGGACTGCGAGACAGACTACGGTTCGCCCAACTGACTGGCTGTTACTGGGATTGGAGATGACTAAGTGGATATGATTTCACGCCACTTTTGTACAACCGCGTCACATTAAGTTTGTTTGTTGTTTAACGCCGCAGTCAGCAATATTCCAGTGATGTCACGATAACTTTAGGTGCACGCTGCCTCCATAAAATGGTTCACATATACTTCCCCATATACTATATATATTTCAGATGCAATTTAAAGCACATCGGGACGTGTGGTATTATACAGTATGATTGAACACATTTAACTGTGTCTTGGGTATAATTTTAGATGCAAGACATATGTAAAATCAAAAATTATTTCAGAGGGATTCTATGGCGAAGTACTTGAAATCATTCGCGCATTCTGATTGGTTTGTCGTATTTTAGCACATTACATTCATCGATAGGGGGACGTGTCTTCTTGCGAATGGGTTTGTGTTCTTGCTCGTTAGTTGTTAGTTGTAGTCAGCAATATATGACGACGGTCTGTAAATAATCGAGTCTCGGTGAAAAAAAAAGACTCGGTGAGTCTTTGTTGAAGTATGGGAGTTACGATCGTCTTAGCGCTACGACTGTGGTAGGTCTTTGTGGAAGTATGGGAGTTACGATCGATTAAGCTACGACCGTGGTTAGTCTTTGTGGAAGTATGGGAGTTACGATCGATTAAGCTACGACTGTGGTAAGTCTTTGTGGAAGTATGGGAGATACGATCGTCTTAGCGCTACGACAGTGGTTAGTCTTGGTTGAAGTATGCGAGTTATCGTCTTAGCGCTACAGGGGCGGTCGGGTAGCCTAGTGGTTAAAGCGTTGGCTCGTCACGCCTAAGACCCGGGTTCGATTCCCGACATGGGTACAATGTGTGAAGCCCATTTCTGCTGCCACCCCCCGTGATATTGCTGGAATATTGCTAAAAGCGGCGTAAAACCATACTCACTCACTCACTCACTCAGTCTTAGCGCTACAACTGTGGTGGGTCTTTGTTGAAGTATGGGAGATACGATCTTCTTAGCTACGACCATGGTAAGTGTTTGTGGAAGAATGGGAGTTACGGTCGTCTTAGCGCTACGACTGTGGTAAGTCTTTGTGGAAGAATGGGAGTTACGATCGTCTTAGCACTACGATTGCTTTGTTGAAAGGGGCCCACAACTAAACTTTGACCTTCACACATGTTTATTGCATGACATATTAACAAGCAAATTTAAATATAACAATTGATTGTCCTACGATCTAATTCCGGGATCCAGTCGCGCCGTGAAGATTCCGTGTTAGTATTTGTCCGAGTCAACCTATGGTGGTCGTAAAAGTCGACTTAATGGATTGAGCGGTCAGGCTCGGGGACTTGGTTGATTGCCTGTCATCGTACCCCGACGGCGTGGGTCGTTGCTCACAATATCAGTCACTGGATTGTCTGGTCAAGATGCGATTATTTACAGGCCGCCGTCATACAGCTGGAATATCGTTGTGTGCGGCGAGAGACAATAATAATACGCTAGTCTCCATGCACTATGCCATGTTTGAAGCGCACACTGGAAAGTTTCTAGAGATATGCTTGGTGAATGAGATGAGTCTTGAGAAGTGCTTTCAGGGCAGGTTATTCAGTTCACACCCGTGAAGATCCGGGGTAGAATAAGTCTTCAGCAAACCCATGCTTGCCGTAAAAGGCAACTATGCTTGTCGTAAGAGGCGACTAACGGGATCGGGTGGTCAGGCTCGCTGACTTGGCGGATCCTAATTGCGTGGATCGATGCTCATGATATCAATCACTGGATTGTCTGGTCCAGACTCGATTATTTACAGATCGCCGTCATGTAGCTGGCATATTGCTGAGTGCGGCGTTAAACAACAAACTGCAAACAAACAAACAAACAAACAAACAAACAGTTCACTCTCATGACTGAACATCCAATTTCGAATCTTGAACGCTACGTTAAACTCAATTTCCCCTTACGTAGGCTTTAATCGATCAACAAATTGTTTATCTGCGACAAGACGGTTACCCTCTGCAGACATCCATGAAAAACATTTTCTGTAGGAGTGGCTTAAACCCCGTCCCCTCACTCACACACACTAGCAACATCTGCACACTTCATGAGCAATCCCCCATGTGTTCACGTAACCAATACGTGTTTACACAGGCGGTCTACGACATTAACAAGATCTTAATTTCATCACGCGAATGCCATAGAGCAGGCTGGAATTATAATTTCATATTTTTTCAGGAGCATAACCTTGAAGAATGTGAATTATCTCGGCATTTGTGATGCTATGTTTGCGTAGCGCTTCTTGTATGACGGTTCATGTGACGTGTAATTAACTCTATTTGTTGCTGGAAAATATCCACCATTTAGACAAGACTGACGCAATGATATAAGTGCCTCTCAACAGAAAAAAACACCGGTTTAAGACCGCCGGTGTCTGTCTTTTTATACGCAAGATGGAAACTGCGGGAAACAGAACCACGCAGTTTTCATCACGAGATCCTTGTTGTGTTACTGGATGTTGCAGTCACAGTGTGCGATTCGTTGACCTGAACCTGGTGACTTCGAGATAAGGATAGTGGAGATAGAGTTCGAGATAAATGTGTTGTATATACACAGTAAATAAAAGATGTTATGAAATGTATAAGGGGCGTTGGGTAGCGTACTGGTTACCCTCGAGTTATCCCCACAATGGCTCAATACGGAAGCTCAAACTGATGTTATTGTATACGTTAGGTTTCCGGATCGCGCGCGCGTGCGGGTGTGTAGGTGCGTGCGTTGCGTGCGTGCGTGCGTGCGTACGTACGTACGTAGGCTAGTCCGGTCTCATGTGGGCTTTATAGTGCTAGCCCACATACCATGTCGCAGTTTAACAACACGGATGCCAACTCCAGAACACCAGGCAGGGAAACAACAAGTACCATCTTTTAACGTATTTTGGTATACGTTTCGGGCCTACAGGCAGCCATAGTATGTTTGATTCAAGTAAGTCCACATCAACTTACTTTCCTGCTAACTCACGAGTATATTATATACATCAACAGTGAATGATTACCGTAAATATAAAGAAATAATGTCTTAGTTTTGCACAACGTCTAGACCTGGACACCCGATAGCGGAGCATAGCGTCGCTTTAAACAACGATGGATGTGAACACGGTAGGTGAAAATATAAACAAATAATAACATGGTTTTAAATTTTGTTATAGGGTTCCGAGATTTACTCGGGTCTGTCGATGGAAATACGATTGGCCTCAGTGGTTCTGGTCTTGTAACAGTAACTTCTATTTCGTTTCTGTTTTCGTTTCTGCACACTGAAACATGCACTCAAGATTATGTAACTTCAGCGTTTCAGTCGATGCCAACCATTTTGATCTATTTTTAATTTTTACAATCGGCGGCACGAACAAAATGTCCTGCAACACTGATTATATTAGTTTCCCAAATTTTCGATTTTTAAGGTCGTCGCATCCATAAACCTAACACACGTGAGGCCTTACTGTCTGTGATTAAATAGCCACGTGTGCCTTTTGGCTTGCGTTCCCTTGACATGCATTTGTGATGCAGTCTACAGGGGTCATGCCACACATGTTACAGTCCGTGGTTGTTGTTTCTGATGGAGCGTCCGTGGTTGTTGTTTCTGATGGAGCGTCCGTGGTTGTTGTTTCTGATGGAGCGTCCGTGGTTGTTGTTTTTGTTGGATGGTCCGCGGTTGTTGTTTGTGACGGAGAGTTCGTGGTTGTTGTTTCTAATGGAGGGTCCGAGGTTGTTGTTTCTGACGGAGAGTCCGTGGCTGCCATCTTCTCGAGGCAAGAGAGTTAACTGACTTCAAAAGTCCAGTTTCCACCCTTGCCGAACTAGGCTAGAATTCCCTCCAACTCGTTGTTAACAGATATTTTCCTAATCTATTCATGTTTTATATCAAGGTACACACGTGTTTTGATGCACTTCGCGATGTAAGACCCGTTTTATCACAGTATAGATCTTGATTATTGATCAGACCATCATAACTGGGCGCTGCCATTTTGTTTGAAGCAAATGCAAGTAACACGAGAGGTGGAATCTGATTGGTCCATAGGAGAGACACAGAAGGGACATAACTCGCAATAGTCACTGGTGGCGATACGACCAAACCCAGAAATTCCAGCCCAGTTTGGCAAGGGTGAAAACTGGACTTTTACAGTCAGTTAAATAGATGGGAAATAATAACGCTTCAGTGCAGGAGAAATTGCAAATCACTAGTTAAGTTGGTGAAATTCTGTCTTGGCCATAATATTTCAGACTTTCAACTGCTAAAAGCAAAGCACCCCCCCCTACACATTCACGGATTGAGGGTTTCTGTGGACTATTCAGACAATTATTCAAATAATTACTATATGTAGTGAAGTAATATTACACAGAAACTCGTTATTCATGGTCAGTAAATAAAACTATACATACCCTTTATATTTAAGAACATATAGGGGGTATGAATTGTTATTACTGATCAATAACAACGTCCTGTGGAATATTTCTAAACGCGGAGTAAACATATAGTCGTTTTCTTCTAAGTGCCACTCCACATTGTTATAAACGGAGAAGAGACGGCTCTCATATTATATACGATATCAAACAACTTAATTTGGTTAATAAGGTGACCAGGTACTGCCAGAGAATGCACTTGCAACTTACAAGTACAAAATTGATTCTTAACTTTCACTTTAATTAAAAAATTATTTGAATGAACCATGTTAGAGAAGCATTCGTTTTTTAACCTAATAAATTAAAGCTCCACCGAAAAAAGGACATCACGAAGTCTCTACTAGAGTTACAAGTTATCTGTTTAACTGGATAGTCTTTTATCTGACTAATGTATCTTAATTGAACACCGCACGTAAAACAAATTACAAATTGATATAAGTTTATGTCAGTCACATTGCCGAAACAGTGGCAAAGTGGTACAACCTCCTCGCTTTCCTCAAGCAGCACGCGCGTGGCACGCGAGTCTATCGTCTGCTGATCTGAAGGAGATATTCCCCACAACTGTTTCTGATTATGTCAACAGCGCAAGACGATGAGCGTCACCCGAATCATTGCCAGTTATAAGGGGATGCAGTTTGATATGTGCCAGGGATGCATCTTACAGCTGATGAAAGGTCCAATCAAAGAAATATTTATCGTAGAGCAGGTTCCTACGATAATGGTGTTCAGGTTGCCGACTGCAGATGAAACTCTACTGTGCTGATTCAGTGTTAAATCTGATACTTCCAATCCGTTATCCAACTTTGAAAATTTAAAAACTCGTTTAAACCTTAAGGGTCAGACCGAATGAATTAAAAATATTTTTAAATTTTAAAGTTTTTCGATTTATGACAGGAGTTATTCTAACTGGGTCCCTCTCCACAAAGCGATTTTAAAGCTAAGATGACTGTAACTCCCATACTTTAAACATGGTTTATGGTAGTCGTAGCACTCAGATCGCTTTGTGGAACGGGGCCCTGATGTCTTCAACTGTCGTTCCGTGTAATATATATATGTATGTTTGTGCGTGCGTGCGTGTGTGCGTGTGTGCGTGCGTGCGTGTGTGTGAGTGTGTGTGCATAAATTCTAGAGCTTCTGGTACAGCTCAGCTCAGCTCAGCCTCGCTCCCTCCCTCACTCACGCCGCAGCACACGTCACACAGCCAAAGCAAAATAAGTGAGGTGAGGTGAAATTGGGTTTAACGTCGCGTCCAAGATTATTGCACTTATATAGCGACGTGCATGTACGTGTGTGTGTTTGTGTGGCTGCTTGTACTAGTCCGGACTGATGCCGATTTATAGTGCTAGCCCACTGAGATACCATGCCGCAGTTTAACATGAATACCCAACTCAGACACAGTATACCGACTCCGAACCGACCAGTCCTTGTTTTAGCCCCTTAATGCCGAGCGCCAGACAGGGTAACAACAAGTACCATCTTTTAACGTCTTTTGGTATGACGCGGCCGGAGATCGAACCCCGGACCTTCCGCTCTCCGGGCGGACGCTCTACCACTAGACCACGGAGGCGGTCCCAAAGCAAAATGTGCCTCACAAACGGGACACAGAATATTAAATGTATTCTAAAAATATGCTTGTGGATTTCGGGAGGACCCTTGTGTCTTTTGGTATCAAATTATCAACATGTGTCTTGCCGAGGAGTTTTAAACTTATCGACGAACGTTAATATATTTGATAGCAAATGACACGACGATTTGATTCTATCTATCACCCCAAATCATTCTTCCAACTTTTTCTCAGTTTGTTAACAGCAAAAAAACTGCTTATTTTCTCATAAAGTAAACAAATTTAGGCCAAGTCCAGTAGCGGTCCACTCTTTCTTTTTCTTGATTATAAGGTGGGCGGGGCTAGGGTTGCACAATCCGCTGAACGATGTCACTAGTTTCGTATTGTTGTATTTTATGTTAATAATTACATATGTAGTTCGTGAAGTTATTACACATATAATTAACTTATTTATTCATAAGAATTGACTTGAATTTTTTTTGCGCTTATAGCAGTATAAACGTAAAAAGCGGTGTGCACATCAACGCAAAAAACAGTATTGAAGTCAATTCTCAAATAACTAATGTGTAAAAGGTACAGCTAACCAGCTTCAGTGGAAGTGAGATTAATGATGCTATTTGATGCTGACGTCACAATGGTCCGCAAAGCATTGTGAATTAAATTTGTGATGCAATTCCATTGTGACGGTGTCTCCTGTGGAGGCCGGTTTTGTATAACCACCGATGACCTTGTAATATGCCCATGTTCATAGTTATTGTCACCCCAATACCAACGAAGACACATACATCTAGGGGTTAAAATGATATATAAATGAATAGTTGGTGGGAGTGGTTTTACGCTGCTTTTGACAATACTCATCGCGTCAGAATAGACCATCAGCAACCCATGCTTGCCGTTAAAGGCGACTACGCTTGTCGTAAAGGGGGACAAGCTGGATCGGGTGATCCGGCTCGCGGTCTTGGTTGATGCATGTCATCGTATCCCAATTTCGTAGATCGATGCTCATTACATCAATCACTGAACTGTCTGGTCCTGACACGATTATTTACTGACCGATGTCGTATTAGCTGGACTATTGCTAAGTGCGGCGTTAAACAACAAACAAACAAACCATATAACTGGGATATTGTTGACTGCGTCTATAGGAACCTTCAACAAATACCTGGTGTCACCTTTGTCTGATCTGATGCGAAAAGACCGCATCCGTGGTCTTGTGGTAGAGCGTCCGCCCGGAGAGCGGAAGGTCCGGGGTTCGATCCCGGGCCGCGTCATACAAAAAGACGTTAAAAGATTGTACTTGTTGTTACCCTGTCTGGCGCTCGGCATTAAGGGGCTAAAACAAGGACTGGTCGGTTCGGAGTCAGTATACTGTGTCTGAGTGGGGTATTCATGTTAAACTGCGGCATGGTATCTCAGTGAGCTAGCACTATAAATCGGCATCAGTCCGGACTAGTACAAGCAGCCACACACACACATACACGTGCATGCACGTCGCTATATAAGTGCAATAATCTTGGACGCGACGTTAAACCCAATTTCACCTCACCTCTGATGCGAAAACAATTCCCAAACTTCACTGATGCTTTAATTTGACAGAATCTAATCAATCTGATCCTATATTTTGCAGGACCGTTTGTGCCAAGTGGCGAATGGGTCGGAAAGACTGTCCAGTGTTACATCGATATCTAGACCATTATTGGCTTGTTTGTTTGTTGTTTAACGCCGCACTCAGCAATATTCCAGCTATATGACGGCGGTCTGTAAATAATCAAGTCTGGACCAGACTAGCCAGTGATTGACAACATGAGCATTGATCCACGCAATTGGGATCGATGACATGCATCAACCAAGTCAGCAAGCCTGACTACCCGATCCCGTTAGTCGCCTCTTACGACAAGCATAGTCGCCTTTCACGGCAAGCATGGGTTGCTGAAGAACCACTTTTGGTGTCCGTGCTGGTATATGGCTGGAATATTTAAAAAAGCTGCGTAAAACCACACTTTCCTTTTCGTGCACCGTTCGGCATCTTTGGTCACGAGTTCGCGGACTGCTATGAATTCCTTTCTCAATAACAGACAGGAAGCGGTCGAAACAGTTTAACACAACACCAGTAAGGACTCAGCAACAACAGCGCAGATAACCAGGCTTTCAAGACTTGACAGCTAACACCAGAAAGCACATTTCACTACACATTCCGACTATTAAACTTTAACATTGAGGGAATTGGTAAATAACGATATATTCTTTTCATCACAAATTCCTGTAGGTTCTCAAGGTATAGCAAGACACGTGACGAAACTGACAGGAGGTACGTAGTTATTCCTTGGTATACTACACCGCCTCCGTGGTGTAGTGGAAAGAGCGTCCCCCGGAGAACGGAAGGTCGAAGGTTCCATCCCATGGTCGCGTCATACAGAAAGGCATTAAAAGATGGTACTTGTCGTTATCCTGCCTGGAGCTCGACATTTAGGGGATAAAATGGACTGGCTCAACATATTGTGTTTAGTGGAATATCCAAAGACCCGGGTTTGATTCAACACATAGATACAACGTGTGAAACCCATTTCTGTTGTCTCCCGCCTTGATATTGCTTGAATATTGCTCAAATCGGCGTAAATTCATATTCATTCACTCCCTCATTGGGCTACCACTATAAAACAGGCATTAGCCCGGAATGGAATAAGTAGCCACACACGTGCATGCATGTCGCATGTAAGTGAAATAATCTTGAACGCCAAGTTAAACCCTACTTCACCTCACATCACCACCCTGCCATAATAATTCGGCAATCAGACACAAGTCTACAGAGAAGACTGGAGTTCAACGTTCACCCTACGTACGCTCAAGTTGGCGTCTCGAAGATGGCCGATAGAACATGACCACACTGTATTAAAGGGACAAAACATGACCGCACTGTATTACATGGACAGAACATGACTACACTGTATTACATGGACAGACCATGACCACACTGTATTACATGGACAGAACATGACCGCACTGTATTACATGGACAAAACATGACCACACTGTATTACATGGACAGACCATGACCACACTGTATTACATGGACAGAACATGACTACACTGTATTACAGGGACAAAACATGACCGCACTGTATTACATGGACAGAACATGACCACACTGTATTACATGGACAGAACATGACTACACTGTATTACAGGGACAAAACATGACCGCACATGGACAAAACATGACCACACTGTATTACAGGGACAAAACATGACCACATCGTATTACATGGACGGAACATGACAACACTGTATTACATGGACAGAGCATGACTACACTGTATTACAGGGACAAAACATGACCACACTGTATTACATGGACAGAACATGACTACACTGTATTACAGGGACAAAACATGACCACGCTGTATTACAGGGACGAAATATGACCACGCTGTATTACAGGGACGAAATATGACCACACCGTATTACAGGGTCAAAACATGTCCACACTATATTACAGGGACAGAACATGGCCACACTGTATTACAGGGACAAAACATGACCACACTGTATTACAGGGACGAAACATGACCACACTGTATTACAGGAACAAAACATGACCAAACTGTATTACAGGGACAAAACATGGCCACACTGTATTACAGGGACAAAACATGGCCACGCTGTATTACAGGGACAAAACATGACCACGCTGTATTACATCGACAGAACATGACCACACTGTATTACATCGACAGAACATGACCGCCCTGTATTACATCGACAGAACATGACCACACTGTAATACAGGGACAAAACATGACCACACTGTATTACATCGACAGAACATGACCGCCCTGTATTACATCGACAGAACATGACCGCCCTGTATTACATCAACAGAACATGACCACACTGTATTACATCGACAGAACATGACCGCCCTGTATTACATCGACAGAACATGACCACACTGTATTACATCGACAGAACATGACCACACTGTATTACATCGACAGAACATGACCGCCCTGTATTAAGTCGACAGAACATGACCACACTGTAATACAGGGACAAAACATGACCACACTGTATTACATCGACAGAACATGACCGCCCTGTATTACATCGACAGAACATGACCGCCCTGTATTGCATCGACAGAACATGACCGCCCTGTATTACATCGACAGAACATGACCACACTGTATTACATCGACAGAACATGACCACACTGTATTACATCGACAGAACATGACGGCCCTGTATTACATCGACAGAACATGACCACACTGTAATACAGGGACAGAACATAAACCACACTGTATTACATCGACAGAACATGACCACACTGTATTACATCGACAGAACATGACCGCCCTGTATTACATCGACAGAACATGACCACACTGTATTACATCGACAGAACATGACCACACTGTATTACATCGACAGAACATGACCACACTGTATTACATCGACAGAACATGACCACACTGTATTACATCGACAGAACATGACCACACTGTATTACATCGACAGAACATGACCACACTGTATTACATCGACAGAACATGACCACACTGTATTACATCGACAGAACATGACCGCCCTGTATTACATCGACAGAACATGACCACACTGTAATACAGGGACAGAACATAAACCACACTGTATTACATCGACAGAACATGACCACACTGTATTACATCGACAGAACATGACCGCCCTGTATTACATCGACAGAACATGACCACACTGTATTACATCGACAGAACATGACCGCCCTGTATTACATCGACAGAACATGACCACACTGTAATACAGGGACAAAACATGACCACACTGTAATACATCGACAGAACATGACCACACTGTATAACATCGACAGAACATGACCACACTGTATTACAGGGACAAAACATGACCGCACTGTATTACAGGGACAAAACATGACCACACTGTATTATATCGACAGAACATGACCACACTGTATTACATCGACAGAACATGACCACACTGTAATACAGGAACAAAACATGACCACACTGTATTACATCGACAGAACATGACCGCCCTGTATTACATCGACAGAATATGACCACACTGTAATACATCGACAGAATATGACCACACTGTAATACAGGGACAGAACATGATCACACTGTATTACAGGGACAGAACATGACCACACTGTAATACAGGGACAAAACATGACCAAACTGTATATAAGGTAGCAGGCTAAAGTCTGGTACTTTTCCTCCTCAAGATGACTCGACAACAAAACTAACCACAGACTGAAAATGAAGGTGCACATGGCCCTGTGCCAGACTCCATTTCAATTCAACTGTTGCAAAACCTCCATTGTTCGTTTATTGTGTTAATTGGTGTCTGCACATATTCTAGAAATACTCACTGACAGACTAGTCATTTTCCAAACAACATTTCATCGTGTCGAGTACAACCCAATCAATATACCCGTCACGTAAACAAGACACTCCTTTATCGAAGAAAGCCTCGTGACCCCGAGAATATAAATAATGAACAATGTGTCATGACGTATCCTTGTTGAGTGCATTCATCTTTTTTTCACAATGTTTTTAAAATTGCTAAAAGTGTTAGCAATGTTGATGGTTTTCGTGATACGGATGACAGTTTCATGTTTTCCAAGCCACCACGTACACAAATGTCCGAAAGAAACAAAGTTTACGCTGATTGTTCCTGAACCCTTAAATAAGCATCCACACACCTGCAACTCGGGCGTAAAGGAGAAAATTTGTATTTAATTACCAGAGGACCACCGAAGTCTCTTCTAATCGACAGAAACAACCATATCTGATAATCTCGTGCCATCTCGCGCCAAGTTCTCGTTTATCTTGCATGGTGAGATAAGAAAGTTAGTTCGTGTAAAATTCCGAAACCGGTTAATTAAACGACGCGTGGCGCTTAAATTTTCATTAAGATAAGGATGGTTTGAGGGGTGATGAATTAGAGACGTCAAAATAAGGAGCGTATATCTGTAACGATTGTCTTCTCGACTTGTGTTAATCATGCACAACGGACGCCTTCAACTGGTAGATTATCTGGCGTAAGGCTGAATCCATTAGGTTTACAGCGAGATTTGTCTGTCTGACGAACTAATCTAAATGTCGCCGACAGCAAGTTGTAGACTGTGTCAATGTGTGGCGAATTGAGCTTCGTGTCGCCAACAACTGCCGACAGTGTCGATGTGTGACGAATTGATCTAAGTGTCGATAAGCGCACTAAGTGTACAGTACTACCAACACCACTACTAATACTAAAACTACATTACTACCACCACCGCCACTTCTACTACTGCGTCTTCTCCTCCTCCTCCTGCTGCTGTTGCTACTACTACTACCATCACCACCACTACAACTGCTACTACTACTACGTATACCACTGCTACAACTGCTGCTACTGCTACTACAACTACAGCACTACTTTCCGCCACTACTACAACTGCTACTACTACTACCAATACTACTACTACTACCAACACTATAACTACCACATTACAGTATAAGTCTTCCTCTACTTTAGTATTAGTTTTGCGCCGACAACAAAATACCTTTCCCTCTGTCTTTCTGTGTACTCTTCTTCACATTCGTGAAAGTAAATTATACACCTCATCGTTGGACTTTTGTATTCTCACGACTACTACTACTACAACTACTACTACTACTACTACTGTATTCTACTCTACTTCTACTAATATTGCTACTTTTCTTTCTCGCCCTCTACCCCCCCCTCTCTTTCCCTCCCCCCTCTCTCTCCACACACACACACACACACACACACACACACACACACACACACACAGATATATACCAATCCGATGTCTTTTACGGCTAACTGGCCCAGTGTAATAGGTTCCACATAGCACAAGTATAATAGACTGGATTGTATTGGAGTGTACTCTATTCACTGAACGTCGGACTCGCCAACTCTGCATATTTCACACCGCATTCAGAGCGGAGACACAACGTCGACCCGCTGTTTCCCTGTCACATAACACATTGTGTTAAGCAATGGGTCCGAATTCTTCATACCCCAAACATTTCACCATGGCTGGGGGTGATGTCAAAAACAAGCTTAAGGAATCATTTTGTTTGCAATGTTCAAAATCCATGATACACATACAAGCAGTACGATTGAAGCTGGTTCAATTCAAAATTTGGTTAGATAAGGATTAACATGTCAATGGAACCCGAGACAATCCATAATCCATTTCAGAAAGCTTCCGGGGTAGAATTGGTTTTCCGCAACCCATGCTTGCCGTAAAAGGCGACTAACGGGATCGGATGGTCAGACTCGCTGACTTTGTTGATGCATGTCATCGATACCAATTGCGTAGATCGATGTTCATGATGGCAAACACAGGATTGTCTTGACTCGATTATTTACAGATTGCCATCATATAGCTGGAATATTGCTGAGTGCGGCGTTAAACAACAGACAAACATAAAAGTTGGAACAGGTTGTTTTCCTGCTTGGCGCTCGACATTAGTTGGTTGGTTTGTTGTTTAACGCCGCACTCAGCAATATTCCAGCTATATGACGGCGGGGGCGGTGGGGTAGCCTAGTGGTCAGAGCGTTTGCTCGTCACGCCACAGACCAGGGTTCGGTTCCCGACATGGGTACAATGTGCGAAGCCCATTTCTGGTGTCCCCCGCCGTGATATTGCTGGAATATTGCTAAAAGCAGCGTAAAACCATACTCACTCACTCACTCACCTGATACGTATTTCAACAGTTAGTATATAGTATATATTTCACTTCGACAGTTTGTAAGTATATCAACAGTTAATAAACTGCCGGGCAAAAATAAGTATACACTTGAAAACACTTGATGAGAAAATTAAAAACGTTATCAAAAGGCTGAAAACAGTCGCCGAAACACTTCAAACTTAAGGTTCAGTACATATCTACGATACCCGTATCAAATGCATGACGATCGAACAACCATTTCTTGTTTGTTTATATGTTTATATTTAACAATAACGGTCGGTAATATGAACACGAAAAACAACGGAATAAATATTCAATTGCAGGTCTTGGCGTTGACTTATACGAAACATCATTACTTTAAAAGTATATGTAAGACAGATAAAATGCTAATCTTGTCATGTTGCCCCTGTGCAGTATTGTTTCCGACGACGAACCATTACAGGGGTGGACCACCCCATAAATCCGACGACGAACCATTACAGGGGTGGACCACCCCATAAAATCATAGACCACAGCATTAGCTGGGCCCCCGGTGCGCATGAAAACATTCGGCATTCTTGCAGTTTAAACATGAACAAACACAACGCCCTCGGAAATAGTATCTGAGAATGTCGACTCTCCCGAGCAACTGCTGTGAATATGAAAGGCGGGTTGTCCCGACAACAGCACCCAGCTGGCACACCCGAAACAATCCTAGCACGTCGTTGGACATTAATGAAGTCCAAACATGACTTAATGGTCAGGTCACGTGTCTGGGGTGTCGACTGTGGAAAGAAATATTTAACGTGTGTTTGATGAGAGCGTTAACTTGGTATTTGGTGCAGCTGAACACGTGTGTTGGTGTGTTGTGGTAAGTTTTCAACCTTCCAAAGTTATTTTATGCATATTTGAACTTATTTCAGAAGCTGAACGTTTAAACAGACCGCGGGGATTGGTGAGATTATACTTCGTGGGATATGAAGTATGTAATATATATGTAAATCTCACGTTCGTATTTGAAATCTAATTAGCGCCACTGTCTGATGAGTGAACATCTGTGTTGGTACTCCAACGGTTCAATTTACCGTTACTTTCACATTTCAGCATACGTTCGTGTCATTGTATCTTGTTTTATAAACGGAAAAATTAAAATACAACATGTAAGTATGAAAGGCTTCAAGTAGGAAACTGGGCGCTCATGCAAGATCAACAAACACATTTCATTTATGTATCGATTACACATATGAGTGAGTGAGGATGGTTTTACGGTTTTAGCAATAACCAAGCAACATCACGGCGGGAGACACCAGGAATGTGCTTCACACATTGTACCCATGTGGGGAATCGAACCTGGGCCTTCGGCGTACCGAGCGGACGCTTTAACCACTAGGCTACCCCACCGCCCCTCTATTTACATGTTAAACTGCAATGTTGTGTAGGGGTTCCCAAGTGCAGCATGGGGTAGCTTTAAAATGTATGTCGGCTATTGTTTATATTCATTTTCTCTTGTGAATGTTTAAAGTGTATGTATGTTAATAGTCGATATGTATGCAATCATTTGATATATTTATTTCATATTAACAATTGGTATGCATATCGACAATTGGTATACAGCAAATATATTTCATACGTACATGTACATTTATTACGCATGTCAACAGTGTATGACATATATATTTCATATTACCAATTGATATGCATGTCAGCAGTTAGTATGTGTTATTATTTTTTATGTACAATTAGTATGCATGAAAACAGTTAGTATATGACATATATAGAACATATATGTATAGTTAGTATGCAAGTCAGTTTGTATAACATTTAGTGTCTGCAGTTGATGTCATATTAATAGATAGTATTAACACCAACAGCCACATGGACTTTTTAAAAAAGAAATGCTGTCATATCTGTCACATTTCCCGTCTCATAAACAACATCTTGTGGTTTTTTTTAAAAACATTGTCATAATATTTCCATTCTTTGAGAAGGTCAAATATTGGGTTTAAGCAGTTAATGTTTCCTTGAAATATTTTCATAGATCCAATCTGTCATATTCTTCGTTTGGGATCAGCAAATGTCGCCTCATACCAAATGATCCCTTTTGTGTTCTGTTTTAGGCAACCAAGAAAAACACAGTAAACGCGTGACTTCGCTTCTTAGCAGAATTCTGGGAATGGGAAAACACAAAGTTTAATTTGCTGACTCGAAAGTGATTTGCTTTCTCTTTCTCCGAAACACGAGTGACATTTTGACACATGTGTGCAAAGTGAGAGCAGGGTAACTTTAAAAATTCCCCTTGAGTGACATTATCCCCCCCGGTATCCGAGATTGTTAGAAAAAGACGCCATATTTCGGGACGGGCGTTTTTCCATTCTCGGGAGAGCGGGCTTTTGTTAAGAGAGCTGGATGGCATCCTCTACCCTCAGTCACGAATTTGGAGAATTTGGACTGAGAATTTTCCGGCACACTAGGAACAAGATGAGAGAGCGATAAGGGGGGAATCCGTGCACGAGGTATATATTTTTGTTTGTTTTGACACTTTCCAATTCGCATGTTTAGGATGACTTGGGAGCCAGTTTCAGCATTACGGGCATGTTAACATTCCGTACAATTACCTGGTGGTGTAGAGCCTGCCATCGCGAGACTTCTGGCCTCCCGACCAGCGTGTTGTATCCCAGTTATGACAGAAGACTGCCGAACCTCCCGCGTGCAACACGTGCATCGCAGAACCCGAGGCACTAGCCAAGGAGAGCAGAGGGCGGGAACCTGCGCGTGGCGGGAAGCAGCAGACGACAGTTCTAGTGGAAGAGATCACGAAATAGAGAAAGACGCCTCCTCTCTTCTGCGTTTTGTCAACTTGGTATCCAGGGATATAAAAACGGTTCTGGCTTCACCCAACAGATCTAAGCGTGTTGTCGATCATCGGAGATATATCCAGCGGCAGCTATCATATCTGTTAAAGCCTGGCACCGGAACCTCACTGGGTGCTGTGGGCGACCCTTCTCTACAAACACGGAGGTCGTGTTCTGTCAACAACAAGTGGTCATCTAAGGACACTACTGACCAAATGACCAACACCTGTAGCAGTAAAGATCGTGTTTCTCCCCTGCCGGAAAAATACGCCTTCCTTCTTCCCCCTAACCCCGCCGGCATGAACTGTTTTCCTACGACGTCGTCATCGCTACCAACGTCGGCCAAAAGTCATATCGATGTCCGTCATCTCAGGCCGGGATTTGTAAACAGTGGGCACTTTTATGCATCACATGAAAAGTCCGATGTTCCTCTTAGACAGCGCCATCTGCCAGCATCGTTCTGGAAGGAACCTAATGTCCCTAAACATCAAATGGTTCCGGGAATGTTACCTTTCAATTGGTATCAGCAAGGACACGAATACAAGGACTTCTTAGACCGACTCCATATAGCTCAAGCCCATGGACTTGGTGCGGTGGGTAGCAGATTTCCAATAACAGAGTTTTTGTATTACAACTATGGCATGAAGAACAGGATGGACGCACAAGCCACGCCGTTCAGTGACAATTTATGGCCTCTTGGCCATCCACAGCAAAACAAGAAACATTCATTACCTACAGTACCACTCACTGGTGGGTGTCCATACATTGGGTGTAACTGTACCAATCCGAACCCAGAGTCATCCCATAAAGGACTTGAATGTCAGGGGCCTGTGCCACCACGGCTAGACTTGCTTCAGTCGTCAGTATGGAAACCTGTTCCAACCAAATCATTGTCGTCATACCCGACCCGATTCCACCCATTTATGCATGCGCGGTGATTTTATTGTGATAGTGACATTGTGAGTGCGTTATTTATTAACTGAAGACATTATTTGGTCATTATATGACGGATGTTGGTGCAAGTTCGTGTTCTTAAACTGGATTTTCCAAAGGATCACGTTAGAGGCAAGATTAAAGACATGATCGCATTGGAAATGCGTAAACGTCATAATTGTTGTATCATTCATAAACAATGTAAACGGTATATGGGATGCAACGCCATGGAATCTGAACTAACTGGTGTATACATGTATATTTACTATCAATTGTGTACGTTTCAAACTTAATGGCTTGCCTTGACTGTTGGATAACGCCTGACGTACTCAGACTAACTTGTGGACAGTGGCATGAATAATTCCACTCAGTGAAATGTACATCCGTGAAACTTGGAGAATATATGCGGACATGAAATTCTTACAACCAAGACAATAGACAATTATATTCATGAAATTCACACGGGATATTTTCATGAAGTCTCCATCACTAAAACTAGTGGAAATTACATAATATACACATATATTCACTCTTTACTATCATAATATTTAGTGAAAACTAGAAAACATGAAAAAGTGTGGGTTTGAAGAATTGACATGTCAAACATATTTAAGAAGAGGGAAGTATGTGATATTCATTGATTTTAGTTGCGTCTGCAATACGCCATTAAGTGACCGGGACACCATTACGTGACTATGACTTGCACCTGGATTCATGGAGCGAACTTTCGGATTTGCGGCCAATGTCCGAATAATCTAACGAGTGATCCCATTGTCTATACAAACAGTACCAATCATATGCATGTCACTATGTTTATTCATGTTTACATTTCTGTTCTCATCGAGGTATGTTGTGATCTATAATTTCATAATAGCAAACATAATACATTCGTTGCATAATCATATTGAATAATGTTTTATAAATTAAAATATTGATTTTGACGTGTTTTTTTAGTTTATGTTTGATAACTTTTGATTGGGCATGTTACGTTTGATGTTGACATACAATTAACGTTGACATTATTGAACTTACGCGCAGAGTATTTAATATTTCGTTAAATCTGTAAAGTTTCTCGAAAGAATATTTCTTTGCTTGCCAACATAAATTCAACTTTGTGAGGGTTATATTCTGCTATTAAAGCCAATAGACTTTGTAGAAGAGATTTACAGCTACGTGTCTGTGTCTGTCGTATTGTAACTTTTAAGGAGTTGGATATGTCGTTAAATAATTTACGGACACAATTTGGTCTGAAACATGTAGAATGTCTGTTTAGCTTTTCAAAAGCGAAGCTAATAGTGTAATATAACTTGGTTCTTAAGTAGCATTTAGCCACAGTGTGGTTTTAAAGTTCTATTTGATGACCCTTTACACCGCAGGAATTTTGGTAATTTGAAAAGAGATATCTCGTGCGGACATAATGGGTATAATATAAGTTTTCAAACACACGCAAGTGTGTTTTTGTTATGAACGACGCAGATGTCGTGAGGGCATTGGTAGACCCACTGTTTAACTTAACATTCAAATTCCATAGTCTTCGTGCAGATGTGGTGTCTTTCATATAGAGACTTGTACCCCTCCGCCCCCCAATCCCCCAACCCCCCACCCCCACCCATCCCTACTTCATACTTCACCCACAAACCCCACGGAACCAGTGAAGGTGACTAACTCATAGTTCATATACTGATGGGCGAGAGTACAGGTACACATAACACTGTTACCGTTCGTTTACTGCTGTATTCAATATAAATACTGCCTATAAGACAGTATACCTGAAGATCAAGGTTAGAATTGATCTTTAGCAACATTTTTGGTCGTAAGAGGCGACTAACGGAACTGGAGACTTATCCCAATTGCGTAAATTGATGCTCATGATGTCAATCACTAGACTGTCCGGTACGGACTCGATTATTTACACGCTGCCGTCATATGGCTGTAATATTGCTGGGTCTGGCGTGAAACAACAAACAAATAAACAAACAAACAGCCTATACGCGATAAGTAACTCAGTGAGATTTTGTATCTTGTGGTTCACTACTGTCAAACAAGGCCTGTTTGACTTCGCGGTACATTGAAAGTATATGCATAGACCTTGCTTCGTATTATAACCGTTACTATTTCCACTTCCAGCAATATGCATTGATAATACCAATGTTGTCCTCCGCGTCACTAGGCACCATTCACTCACTCACTCCACACCATCATGGCCGTGTTTCATTCCCACGAAAATACTTCGATTGAAACCCCGTTAATCCGTATAGGAGCGTACACACCGAGATCGCCCGGGTAAACAAAGGACAAGGTATGATATCCACGCAGTATGGATAACTGAAATTCATTTTTGAATAGGGATATTTGTGTTTAAAGGGTATATATGTTTACTCTTCTTTTTGTGCACGTTTAATTTTGTAACTCTTCGAACATATAGAAATGTAGTCTTTCCTTGATCAGGGCTGTAGTTGCTATTAATAGGATATTAAACATGAACAAGTAATATTTGGGTGATTGAGAGATGCGCTCTGGTTGGTCCAGTGTGAATTGTATAGCTGACCCGGAACATGGATATATAACCCGAGTCGCCGAAAAGGGTGGTGCACATGCGAAAGATTCAGAGAAAACATTTCACGCAGGGGCGATTCACACAGTGTTCAAACAATTTTTGAATACAGTTATCGAGATAATGATGTATAAACATTTGATTCTTTGAATCTTAGCCATGGTTTAAATAAGTAAGACCACTCGGACCACAGAGTTGTTTAGTAGTAATCTTGGTTATAATCTGTCATGCCATGACTTTAGTAATATGAAAGAAACGGGCGGTCCTTAAGTTCTTTTGAGTTGCATACATGTACCTGCTGTTTGTTATGTTAATATACCATTTGGTTATTACGATCATGCAAAATGCAAGTGAATTGCCGGTAATGAGATTTCATCTACAGCAAGTTTGTGTTTTCTTTTTGTAGAGTTACGATATGTAATAAATTAAAAATATATTTCGCTAGGAATGACGCCATTTAGACAATAGCGCATTCACAGCCTTAAGAAAATGAAATCCATCGTTGATATGTTTAATACGATTTTAACAAAGGATACATCATGTATTAAGTAGTGAGGCACGGGGAAATGGGGTTTAACTTCGCGTTGCACATGTATTGCGACGTTTATGCTCGTGTGTGTGGCTGCTGTCCGGACTGATGAGGTGAGGTGAGGTGAAATGGGGTTTAACGTCGCGTCCAAGATTATTGCACTTATATAGCGACGTGCATGCATGTGTGTGTGTGTGTGTGTGTGTGTGTGTGTGTGTGTGTGTGTGTGTGTGTGTGTGTGTTTGGCTGCTTGTACTAGTCCGGACTGATGCCGATTTATAGTGCTAGCCCAATGAGATACCATACCGCAGTTTAACACGAATACCCCACTCAGACACAGTATACTGACTCCGAGCCGACCAGCCCTTGTTTTAGCCCCGAGCGTCTGACAGGGTAACAACAAGAGCCATCTTTTAACGTCTTTTGGCATGACGCGGCCGGGGGTCGAAAACCCGACCTTCCGCTCACACATGAGACTACATAGGCGGTCTATATATTTTGTAATAGATGTAGGTAAGACCAAGAAAATATTTTTGTTTCTCAGAGACCAGTCTACGCTAAAATGTTTTTCAGCTAAATTAATTCGGTTCCGATCCCGCATCGATAAAATTATTTTTCCATATAAAAGGCCGGATTTTTTGTTTTGGTTAACGGATTGGGATAGTGAAATATTTGATCGATACGTATAACAAAACTAAAACAACATTCTATCAACTCAAACGTTTCATTTAGATCAGAAGGTGATAAAAAATAATCTTGACCTGGCTTTGTTCTTCATAAATATCATAAATCTAAATTTGACAGCGGCATTTCAGTTTTATGGATTGTTTGGTATGACACTTGATTGTAGTTTAACATGACATCTGTTGGACAAAGCAATCTTAGCGCTAAGGTGATCGCAACTCTCATAACTTAACACAGTCTTAAGACAGTCGGAGCGCTAAGCTTGTTTTGCACAACGTCACCCTATATTTAGCCCTGGGGAGAGACGCCTACTGCATCAATGTAGTTCTTTATTGAAAAAAATGATATTTATTATCAAAAGTAAAAGAATCTGTTGTAAGTCATATAAAGATGTTTCACGTTATTACAATTATCAAAGCGATAATTACCGTCGGTTTTTTCTTCTTCTGAATTTTGATTTTTTGAGCTCTGCGGATCCGTAAACCAAGCGACAAAAGGTAAGGCCTAAAGAACACATAAACATACGCTCTCCGTCTTTATATCCAGTGTATACTTTCAATGTCATAATAAATTTAGTGGCTGGGGATAGTGGTGAATGACCTGAAATAAGAGTGAGTGAGTTGGGTTTAACGCCGCTTTTAACAGTATTCCAGTATCACGGCGTGTCAGCTTAATGTGGGAGGAAAGCCCGAAGTGATGCAGGTCTCAGGCGTTTACCACTTCGGTGAAACCCACGAGCACGGGTATGGTGCTGACAAACCTAGAAACATAATCGGGGCGAACCGGGATTCGACCCCACAATCATAGGTTTCTGGCGTACCCAAGGGACGCAACTCTGCACAGCGAATCGCGGCGCCTTAGACGACTGGGCCACCCGTGCCCCCCCTGAAATAAGACTTTGA
Organism: Haliotis rufescens; assembly: GCF_023055435.1. Taxonomy (NCBI): domain Eukaryota; kingdom Metazoa; phylum Mollusca; class Gastropoda; order Lepetellida; family Haliotidae; genus Haliotis; species Haliotis rufescens. Next base: position 26,341,526 of record NW_025964001.1, on the reverse strand, counting down.
TAATTATAAAAATCGCCTTCAGTGTTTACTGTATTTGGACGAGGAGAGACTTATTTTGATGCATTTCTTAATGTCGATTGTTTTATTCATGTACCAAGCTGGCAGGTGGCATCGAGACCGCCTCCGTGGTTTATTGGCAGAGCGTCCGCCCGGAGAGCGGAAGATCGGGGATCGATCACCGGCCACGTCATACCAAAAAACGTTAAAAGATGGTACTTAGTGTTACCCTGCTTGGTACTCGAGATTAAGGGGCTAAAACAAGGACTGGTCGGCTCGTAGTCAGTACACTGTGTCTGAGTGGGGTATTCATGTTAAACTGAGGCATGGTATCTCAGTGGGTTAGCACTATAAAATCGGCACACACACATCACATCACATAATGGAGCGGGTAGTCAGTCTCTGTGATTGTGTGTCATTGGATCTCGGTGGCGTGGGAAGTTGTGCATAATATCAGTCACTGGTTTGTCTGGTCCAGATTATTTAGAGGCCACCGTTGGTGAGTGCGACTTAAAACAAACAAACAAACAAACAAACAACAAAAAATCTTCCATACATCTACAATGCTTTCAGTTACAGAGTCCCATCCTCTTTCCTAATATAGATTTTGCAATAATTCTCGGTTTAGTTAAATATGTTATTTCAAATTACTTAAACAGAAAACATATGCGAGTTTACTCAGAGAGCAATCACTTAATAGTGTTTACTTCTTTTCCGTGCATTGCCATGTCGACAAATGGACATGGAAATACGGGATAATATTAATGTTGAGTGATCATTGACATGGGATTACACTAAACTCCGCACAACGACACATCGTCATCAAAATAGAGCGAATAGACTCACGCACTGCAGTGGAGCCCTTGTCGCATAGTACTGCTTCTTTGTAGCATTGGCGTTGCGTAACCTCCATGTAGTGGAGACGGTGTCTCATAGAGATCCTTATTCTGATAATTATTTCGAGCTATTCATGGCCGTCATGTTGGGATTTGACATCAGTACTCTGGCCAAGCATGAACAAACTTAAAGAAAGGTATGAGTAAAAGTGCGTGAAGCGCACCTTAAATATCCCTCACATCCGTTACAGCCCTTCCCTATCTTGTCAGTTGTTGTCACGCTGCTTTCTAATTTTAATTATTATCTCGAATGTTGATTTAGTGATTTAGTTGATTTAAATTCCACATATTATATACTATTCAAATGAAGAATACCCGAATTGTTCATATGACTATAGTTAATCTGTCATTGCTGGTGGGTTTTGCGACACACACCTTTCCAATTGTGGGTGTTCTTTAACTTGTTTTTGAGTAGAAGTATATAATTCCGTGACCCTTTGTTACTCTTGGCGGTGTCGGTCCCAGGGACGTCGCGCGGATTAATAGATTCACAACAAAACATGGGGTAGGAGGATGAACCCTGTGTATGTGTGTTGCTGTTTTCTTTTCTTCTTTTACTTGCGTATAGTGTTTTCTTTTAATCTATAAATGTTTTACGCATGTTAATGACTTAATTGTCTCATAGGTCATACTGGCCCGGCAATGTGCACATCTACCCGAGGTACGTAGCAATTTATGCTGTACAATGCGACCCGTGAAGATCCATGCTTGCTGTGAAAGGCGACTATACTTGTAAGAGACGACTAACAGGATCGGGTAGTCAGGCTTGCTGACTTGGTTGAAGCATGTCATCGTATTCCAATTGCGTGGATCGATGCTCATGATGTGAATTACTGGATTGTCTAGTCCAGACTCGATTATGTACATACCGCCGTCATATAGCTGGAATATTGTCGAGTGCGGCGTTAAACAACAAACAAACAAAACTGTACAATGCGTGACACTTTAATAAAAATCTTCTTCTTCTCCTTCTGACCCGTGAAGATTCCGGGTTAGAATAGGTCTTCAGCAACCCATACTTGCCGTAAAAGGCGACTATGCTTGTCGTAAAAGGCGACTAACGGGATCGGGTGGTCAGGCTCGCTTACTTGGTTTGATACATATCATCGAATCCCAATTGCGTGGATCGATGCTCATGATGTCAATCACTGGCTTGTCTGGTCCAGACTCGATTATGTACAGACCGCCGTCATATTGCTGGAATATTGTCGAGTGCGGCGTTAAACAACAAACAAACAAACAAACAAACAAACAAACAAATCTTCTCCTTCTATTTCGTTTTTACTGTACACTGTACTGAAACTATATATGTTGTCGAGAGTGAGTAGAGTTTGGACATTTCTTTCAAATGCCAGAATGGACAAAGAAAGTAATTAGCGTTTCATTTTACCATATCAGTCAGCGACACATATTGTATTTTCTAATTTCTCTCGCTACTACCTCTGTAGCGTTACTAATACCGCAATCACCACCACTACTACTACTACTACTACTACGACGACGACCACCACCATCACCACCACCATTCTTACTACTGCTATATTCTACTCTACTACTTCTACAAATATTGCAGCCTCGTGAAGATCCGGGTTGGAATAGGTCTTCCGCAACCCATACTCGCCGTTAGAGGTGACTATGCTTGTCGCAAGAGGCGACTGACGGGATCGGGTGGTCAAGCTCGGTGACTTCGTTGATGCATGTCATCGTATCCCACTTATTTACAGACTGTCGTCATAAAGCTGGAATATTGCTGAGTGCGGCCTAAAACAACAAACAACTGAATTAAACTTTGTTTCTTGGCACGCAGTGTGAAGATTCTGATTCAAAATTCCCATCGCCGTTGGTGATGTTTCCCTCCATGCTGTTGCTGATTGCAGTTCAGGATGGGTGTAAACCCTGTTTATGCGTCAAGATACAAAACTGGCGTCAATTTCAACAAGACTATTAGAATTACCTCCCCTTGACCGTACTGGTAAGTTTCTGAGCGGGCTTGACCAGCAGTGTCACTGTCCTTGGCCAAGCAACAATGGATGCCGCAATGTGGCCACAAATAGCCTTGTGGTTAAGTATATGGTATAAAGAATGGTGAAGTGTTCAAACACTTGTCACGATCGGGACATTCTAGACTTGGTATTTTATTACTAATAAGACAGGGGACAAATATATCTATGTAGTTTTTGTTTGTTGTTTAACGCCGCACTCAGCAATATTCAAGCTATATGACGGCGGACTGTAAATAATCAAGTCTGGACCAGACAGTCCAGTGATTGACATCATGAGCATCGACCCACGCAATTGGGATCGATGGCATGTATCAACCAAGTCAGCGAGCCTGACCACCCGATCCCGTTAGTCGCCTTTTACGACAAGTAAGTCGCCTTTTACGGCAAGTATGGGTTGCTGAAGACCTATTCTACCCCGGAATCTTCACGGGTCATATCTATGTAGTGTACACGGCACCTTTTGTGATACACCCTTTCCTGCAGGGCGTTTTCCACGTCCCCTTGTTTTGTTTCTTTGTTGTTTAACGCCACACTCAGCAATATTCCAGCTATATGACGATAGTCTGGGCCAGACAATCCAGTGATGGACATCATGAGCATCGATCTACGCAACTGGTATACGATGACATGCATCAACCAAGTCAGCGGAGCCTGACCACCCAATCCCGTGAGTCGCCTCTTACGACAAGCATGAGTTGCTGAAGACTTATTCTACCCTGGATCTTCGGGGGTTTCATATCGCATTTCACGAATGTATGGTTTACGTTTGCAATGTCATACTGTGGATACTTTAATCTTGAAGATAACATTTTCCTTTCGCTAGAATAAAAGATCTCAAATATATTTAAAAAGCACAACACATAATGTAATATAAAATTGTGCTTATTAATTCACAGATACATATACTGAGTGACGAAAAAGAGTGATTTTGTCAGTATCAATGTGAAAGTAGCATGTGCAAATGTCGATATAACAGATAGTTTGTTTTACAGATAGTTTGAAGAAAAATGTATTTGAGTTCGTCCAATAAACAATATTATAACCTTGTCACAATGCAATGTCATACCATTCGTCAAAGGGTTTAAAGCATTATATAATTAGAAGTAACCCTGAAATGGTCATGGAACCAATAAGCTTTGAAGTCCTCCGTTGTTTACGATAATTATGGTAATTCTTCAACATTAAATATAAACAAGTTTAAACCAAGCATACATGTATATCATATTCATATTACCATTGGTGTCCAAACTACGTGTAAAGACCATCGGATTTATTTACTGGATGCTGCATTTGAAAGCAAAGCCATGTCATCAATTGTTTTGTCACTGAGTGCACAATTTTCGTTTTCAACATTTTGTCTCGAAAGCAACGAAAAACAAGATATGACGTTATAAAGTTACGTAGTCGTGATATAAACTCACACAGTGCCTGATATAAGGTAAGATAACATTTTATTATCCCGAAGGGGAAGTTGAATGACATCAACACAAGCACACGCACGCACGCACGCACGCACGCACGCACGCACGCACGCACGCACACACACACACACACACACATCAGAAATCACCAAATGATACATATTGCTTGATATAAAATCACATAGTTATAGTGTCTGATATATAGATAGGTATTGTTTCATATAAAATTACATAGGTCGTGATATAGCCACATTGTGCGTTATATAAAGTAAGATATAGCGTGATGTAGCTGCAAAGTATGTTATATAAAGTCACATAGAGCGTGATATCGCCGCACAGTGAGAGGGTGTGATATAGTGCGTTATATAAAGTAAGATATAGCGTGATGTAGCTGCAATGTATGTTATATAAAGTCACATAGAGCGTGATATCGCCGCATAGTGAGAGAGTGTGATATAGTGCGTTATATAAAGTAAGATATAGCGTGATGTAGCTGCAAAGTATGTTATATAAAGTCACATAGAGCGTGATATCGCCGCATAGTGAGAGAGTGTGATATAGTGCGTTATATAAAGTAAGATATAGCGTGATGTAGCTGCAATGTATGTTATATAAAGTCACATAGAGCGTGACATCGCCGCACAGTGAGAGAGTGTGATATAGTGCGTTATATAAAGTAAGATATAGCGTGATGTAGCTGCAATGTATGTTATATAAAGTCACATAGAGCGTGACATCGCCGCACAGTGAGAGAGTGTGATATAGTGCGTTATATAAAGTAAGATATAGCGTGATGTAGCTGCAATGTATGTATACATATTGCTTGATATAAAATCACATAGTTATAGTGTCTGATATATAGATAGGTATTGTTTCATATAAAATTACATAGGTCGTGATATAGCCACATTGTGCGTTATATAAAGTAAGATATAGCGTGATGTAGCTGCAAAGTATGTTATATAAAGTCACATAGAGCGTGACATCGCCGCACAGTGCGTTATATAAAGTCACATAGAGCGTGATATCACCGCATAGTGAGAGGGTGTGCTATACCCGCATAGTGCGTTATACAAAGTCACATAGAACGTGATATAAATTCACATGGAGCGTAAGATGTAAGACAGATTTTAGTACAGTAATAGACACTTTGCACGTGAATAAGATAGGTTCTACTATGTGCAAAGTCACGTTATGAAAATCTGCATTTTCATGTGACCAAATTGTCCTTAATACAAAAGCAACTACATTGCAGAGGAAACGGGCACATAATGCGTCATGAAAAGTCAAGTATTACGAGACATAAAACAAGCCGAACTGTGCCCAAATACTGTGCAAAGAAAATATGCGTCTCCTCCCTTACAATATAATCATAGCAATATTTTTATTCTGTTTTGTATGTCAATGTTTTAATTAGTCATGTTCATGTTTTGTACCCTGCCCCCTGTGTGTGTTTTGTACAATAAATATTCTTCTTCTTCTTCTATTGTCACAAAATAGCTCATTTTGAGTGGTAAACAATTGTCAGTCAGCGTCTACATATTATTTTAGCTTATTTGTGTTCTCGCATATATTCTGGAAATAAAACTAATTCTACAAATGTCCTCATGTACCGACAGTTCTTGTTCAGAATGCTGCCGGGGTTTGTCAACATACTCGCCTGCGATGTCTACACTGTGTAGACGCAGAAAATCGATTGGATTTGTATGTAAGGAGTTACCCCCCTTGAACCATTGCCCTCTTGCTGAAAACTTCGTTTGGTGAAGCGCAAAGCTTTGATAGTCGTCCGATAGAAATGTGAACTATTGTATGGTGAAAGCACACCTAATTGTTTTCGTTTATAAATTTTATAAAGTGTGCTTGTTAATAAGACTTGTACATTTTCTGACATTAAAATAACATATGTTTGTTTAAATCACTCAGATTTGTAAAGGTAGGATTTAATAACATACAACATTTAAAGCGTGCGTGTCTTAAATCTTCATAAAAAGGACATGATATTACAAAATGTAATTCATCTTCGATGATTCTGTTATTAAACTGTTTAAAACATTGTGGGCTAATATTATATAGAAGATGGGTTTGTGGTTTGTTAAAACGTCCAGTTTCTATGGCAAGGGGTAAAGATCCACATCTAAACAAATCTAAAATTCGATGGTGGTCCCTATATCATACATTTAAAACGTACGATTTGACAACATTTTGCATCTTAAATTGCCTCAAAGTTCTAAGCTTATTGCCAATTACATTTTCGGTCATCCCACAATTCTCTGCTCCATATTTCATTATCAGCTGTAGTGAGAAACTCTCTGATATTTTCAATTGTTTTATTTCTTGTTTTGGTGAATACACATACAAAAACAAACAATCCGCTGAACTGGTGGCAGATAGTTCCGCAGATTTGTTTACAACAAATGACTACACAGCTGGTGACAATGATATTCATATATTTGCTTTGTTCATAATACATAAGGGGCGGTCGGGTTGCCTTGTGGTTAAAGCGTTTGCTCGTCACGCCGAAGACCCGGGTTCCAATCCCAACATGGGTACAATGTGTGAAACCCATTTCTGGTGTCCCCCGCCGTGATATTGCTGGAATATTGCTAAAAGCGGCATAAAACCATATTTACTCGATCATAATACATACACAATCGGGCTCATTAGAAATAGACGATATTGTCACAATTAGTGTGTATGCTATTCATTGCGTCTCGTGACGTCTGCTGATCTCACTATTGGTAATATAGGCACACACGTATTGGCCAGTGTTAGGCAAATGGGGGATATCTGGCTCTATCCCCTCCAGAGACTTCACCATATTTTGTGTTTTATGAGTGACATAGCAACGAGTGAAAATGTCACCTTTATCAGATTACGAGATGAGATAAACTTGTCATTCGACAAGAAAGGCCAGTGTTCTGTTTATTATGTAGTTTTCTCACTTATCTTGCATGTCCCGAAACTATGTCAATCAGACAGACTGGAGGTAATACCGGCAAAGCGTTTATTCCACTCGGTTGGAGCAATTGTTATGTTTAAAATAAACATAGTATTTCGTCACCATACGCATAATATACATGTATACACACAGACAGACAGATACACAGACAGACAGACACGCGCACACAGAGAGACACACGCACAATACATGTACATACACGTCATATATACTTTTGAAACGTACACGTAACACACACAGACACACACGCAGACACACACACGCGCAGACACACACGCATAATACGTGCACATACTCGTCATACATACTTGTGAAGCGTACACGTAACCCACACAGACACACACAGACACACACGCACAATACATGTACACACTCGTCATACATACTTGTGAAACGTACACGTAAAACACGCAGACACACACACGCGCAGACACACACGCATAATACGTGCACATACTCGTCATACATACTTGTGAAACGTACACGTAACCCACACAGACACACACAGCCACACACGCACAATACATGTACACACTCGTCATACATACTTGTGAAACGTACACGTAACACACGCAGACACACACACGCGCAGACACACACGCATAATACGTGCACATACTCGTCATACATACTTGTTAAACGTACACGTAACCCACACAGACACACACAGCCACACACGCACAATACATGTACACACTCGTCATACATACTTGTGAAACGTACACGTAACACACGCAGACACACACACGCGCAGACACACACGCATAATACGTGCACATACTCGTCATACATACTTGTGAAACGTACACGTAACCCACACAGACACACACAGCCACACACGCACAATACATGTACACACTCGTCATACATACTTGTGAAACGTACACGTAACACACACAGACACACACACAACCACACACGTACAATACATGTACATACACGTCATACATACTTTTGAAACGTACACGTAACACACACACACACACACACACACACACACACACACACACACACACACACACACACACACACACACACACACACACACACACACGCATAATACATGTACATACTCGTCATACATACTTGTGAAACGTACACGTAACACACACAGACACTCACGCATGATACATGCACATACACGTCATGTGAAACGTACACGTAACACACAGAGACACACACACACTCATACACGAACAATACATGTACATACACGTCATACATACTTTTGAAACGTACACGTAACCCACACAGACACACACAGACACACAGAGATACCCATGATTATTACATGTACATGCACGTCATGCGAAACGTACACGTAACTCCCACACACAAAGACTCACACAACCACACACGTAGAATACATGTACATACTCGTCATACATACATTTGACGTACACATAATCCACACAGACACACACAGACACACATGCATAATACACGTACATGCACGTCATGTGAAACGTACACGAATCCCAGACAGACAGTCACACACACAACGACACACACAGACACACAGACACAAACAAAGACACACACAGACACACATGAATAATACATGTACATACTCGTCATGTGAAACGTACACGTAACCCAGACAGACAGACAGACAGACACACAGACACACACAGACACACACGCATCATACGTGTACATACTCGTCATGTGAAACGTACACGTAACCAACACACACACACACACACACACACACACACACACACACACACACACACACACACACACACACACACACACACACACACACACACACACACACACACACACACAGAGAGAGAGACACACACACACACAAAGACACACACATAATATATGTACATGCATGTCATGTGAAACGTACACGTAACACACAGACACACACTCACACACAGACACACACACACACACACACACACACACACACACACACACACACACATGAATAATACATGTACATACACACATACAATATATGTACATACACGCCATACACACACGGACACACACATACACATACACACATACACAATCAAAAGTCACAAACACACACATACATATACACATACACACACATGCTGGCGGGTGCACGGACAGAGGTATACGTCAATGACGAATGCCTGACCCACCGGAAATGCGTTCCCGGAAATTTTCTCACGTGCGCTTTCGACTAGGGTTATAACATGCTCACCCAGTTGTATGTATACACGATGAGCCTGAGCTTATCTGACTTAGTAAAAGATAACAGGTTTAAAAATGTGTTTAAAGAAGGAGACAATTATCGCCTCTAGAACGCGATTATACAATATAGTTCAAGGAAGCAATCAGGGGAGGATCTGTATATGTTTTAAAGATTCATTTCTTTATAAAGAACAGTGTGTGATAAGGGCCTTTTTAACCCACATGATCTGTATAATTAAAAAATGAGCAAATCTTTTTGAAACTGTTATGAACGTTATCAGATGTGTTCATACATGTATGAATGAGAGCTACGGGGATTTGCTTCATTTCAACAAAAGCATGTTTTGGACGTATTACAACACTAAAAAACGTCTCGTAGATGTTTTCAAGAAGGACTTTTTGTAAATACATGTTCTTAACAAGGTGACCCAAGGATATGCATGTGATACAGACAAACATATGATAAAAAAAAGTCTTCTAGGGCCACGTTAGACCATGAAATCTTATGTCACACTATACCCTTCTTGACTCTAAAAATACAAAAAATAATTTTCCCGATGCTGATTGTGGAATAGAGCTAGTTAGAGCTGGCTAGACTTGCTTTTGTATACGTTTCTAGATTGTGTTTTGTTTCATAAAATAAATATATTTCACAGTCATGGTGCAGGACTAGGGTCGAGTAATTGCTTAGTTAGACTTGAAGTTGGACAAAGTTGCCCTTTTCGTCCATTTTAGTCATTATGTTTTTAAAAGTGCCGTTCTCCTAACTCGTCCTTTGATTGTATGATGCGACAAACGGCCTCGTGTCCTCTTCCTAGAAAAACAACAACACATAACTACCCATGCTGATAGGATAAATGGCTTTGATACCCTGCAGACAGTATATTGATGTTACTAAAAACCTTAATAAGAGTTGGATCTTATTTCTGAAGCATTACAAGGAAGCCTCTTATCTCAAACTCGTTTAACTCGATATCGTACTTCGGAAGAGTGAATGAGTATTGTTTTACGTCACTTAGAGCAATATTCTAACTGTTATAAATAATGAGTTTGAGGTTTTACGTTTTTCAAAATTCGAAGTTACCAGAACTCTCGTTAGACACACATATATGAAATTAATTGTATGTTTCTGAAAGTGACTTCACCTTTTTGGAACATGCTTAAATATGCACTAGTTGCTGTGTCAGGTGTTCGCTTTTTAAAACTATATTTTAAACTATTTTGAATAAAATAAGACGGTTAAAAGAACCCCGCCAAGTGTACAGGTGTCATATATCGCCAGCAAGGTGCTGGTCCTGACTATGAAGAGTATCAGAGAACAATGCATTCAATATGGTCTTCACTGGTATAAAAGCGGAGGCAATAGATCGCATCAAGGCTTAAGCGCTATGTGAGAACAGTCTGTAACCAACCTCGCATTAATTACTTAAAATGATCCGAACAAATAAGACGACATCGTCGTCTCGACCCCAACCACCTGTAAAAGATGAAATTATTAACATTTTATGAAGATTACACCTTCTCCGTTGGGCTGATGTTGAGGGTCGTTGATCTTTTGATATTCGCAGCAGTAGGCTGGAACGCGTGCTTGATCTTGTGCTATTAATCTGTCATTACCACGTAATAAGACATAAACACGCCCTCGACCCCGATTATACCCGGAGTTGGCTCAGAGGTTTTAGTTTTACCTCATAGCCAAAATTTGAATATAATATCTATTTTTTAGTACTTGAAAAAACATCTGGACATCTTTGTGCTTCTCGTACCCGGTACTATTATTCAGGACGCAGGGGCATTCAAGTGATAATAAGGCGCACCCTTTTCTATTAAAAAAATCGTATTTTCATTGGTCAGTTCCGCCGGCCGCGGCACGAGCAGCGCACGCGCTTTATTGTCACATGGCGCGAGGCAAGTTATCGAATCTTTCACGCTCGGACGAGCCCATTTGTGCTTTCATCTTTTCAGGCCCTGGGTTGAAAGATAATTTTCTCCGACACGCTGTTTCAGTTATGCCAGGTGAACAAAGATCGTCCAGAGCGGTTGTTTGATGTTCGAAATTAAGTGAAATATGACAGTTATCAAGGCGAGGTTGATGTGATTCTGTAGATAAGTTTGTTCGCTTGCTGTTCATTTTCAAATTGGTTTCCACGCTCGGCCGTCTTCGCTTGGGCGAGATTATCTGCATGTCTACGGTTTTAATGAAACCAGTATCGCATCCATATATCTATATGTCCAATCAAACTAACTGATAAGACAAAAAAACAATCAAATATAAGTTACTGATAACAAAAAAACAAAAACCGATATCTGTGTAAAATAAATAAGCTAGTGATTAACCTTCCACGATTTTGAAATTGAGAAAAAGAGCTTTCATGGTGTATGTATTAAAAAATACGATTTATTTGTATGTTACTTGTTACCGCCCTCAAAAATTTAATACAAAATTTAGATGTTGATTTAGCTCTTTTTCAGCGATAAGTAAATTTATTGTTATATATTCGTACATCTCCTTCCCATTTATGCGCACTATCTCTGTCATATATCCTTCATACAGTTTTCTGCTTGAGACAAATCATATAGTTTGCTGCCAGATCTGTGTACGTATTTCAAATACACGCTACCTATAATAAATTCGTACGAAGTCATCACGACCCGTTTCACACTATTAACAGTTGGTGTTCCACGCGATTAAAGGTGATTTAAGAGTATGTGTTAATTTCACGAATGCTAAGCTAATACCAACAAATGTACGTTTTCTATAAACAAGAAATTAAACCCGAACAGTGCCACTGCATATTTTTGAATTATTGAATTTAATCAAACTCATAATAATAACAATATGTAACAGGAACCCCAAATAGGACCTCCAAATGTTTATGCAAATGTCATTATAGAATTAAATGTCCATGGTGATACCAAATTGTTTTCGGCGCTAAAATAATACATTCCACCATCTGTCGAGCTTAGGCTGTCGAGTCATTAACGATAGCATAAGTGCGGGTGAGTAATTTTAACAATTTAGGATTACACATGTAGATTTAATCACACGAAGTGCCATTTATAATGTACTAAGCTTGGGTACCTTCCGCATGAGCGCGGTCAGCCATTGCTATGTTGTAAACTATTTGGTCATTACCTTTATTCGATAATAATTTTTTTGAAAAAATTATTTCTTGCTTATGTTAATGGTAAATAAACAACATAATTTATTTTTAATGTCAATGTAATCATTCGTCTGGATATGGCACACGTTAATTGTCGGTTGTATGACTGTTCGACAAAGACATCATAACATTAAAATATTTTCACTGTCAATTTAGTTTCAACATATTTCTAACATTGATTTACCCCGACACTACAATGATAAGAAATAGTATCCATTGTTTGTAGACAAAACTCTCTTTTTTTCCAAAACACTACACACATTACTTGTTAAAAAACAACATTTTAATTTCACTCCAACAATTCGTACCCAACGTTTTGTTGAATCCGCGTAGTGTTTCGTGATGCGTAAGAACTGTTGAACTATAAGTGACCGACCATTTAACCATACTCTGTGTGTGTGTGTGTGTGTGTGTGTGTGTGTGTGTGTGTGTGTGTGTGTGTGTGTGTGTGTGTGTTATTGTTCATCAGTCTGAAGCATAATATTGTTTTTTTAAAAATTGTCGGGGAAATATTATTTTGTTCGATAAAGCCCCATCCCCTCCACACAACCCCAGAATATCAAACGGTCGGTCCCTTAGTATGTACATATTATACACAAGCATTATGTTACCCGAATATATAAAACTATCCGAAAGAATAATATTTTATTTTGTTTCACTTTAACCTTTCGTAGCAAAAACCTTCACAACAATGATTCAAGATGCGCACGTATACAGTTAGCGTGTAATGTTATATATAAGTAGTATATGCGCCGAATTTAAGAATAACTGACCGTTAAGACTTAAATCGACCAATAAAGAAAAAAATCATTAAGGCGAGAACTGTGTGTTTGGACAAAGCGTAAATGTGCTGTTTCACACCAAACATGTGCTAAACACCGATAAATATGCTATACATCACCACTGAGTGAATTTTATTTTACACCACTTTTAGCAATATTCCACCAATATCACAGCACCGGCACCACACAGTCTGTTCATGACGGTGATCGAACCTTGGCTGTCGGCGGGCCGAGCGGACGCTTTAATCGCTACCAACACACTTCTGTGACGTCATTCTGTTCTTTATTATCTCCATTATGTTTCAGGAATGGAGATTTGGTTTTGAATTATTCATTATCATGAACTAACGTTTCAATTTTTTACACTTGGAATAAAAATATATTTTTTATTCTGACACTCAAGTGACTGATTTGAAATTTGTCGGAAAACGTGTCGCCAGCTAGGCTCGAACCCGCATCGCACGACTTGAGGACGTGTAAAAGTCATCCTCGGCCACAGTCACACATGACAGCACGTGTGAAATTAATCATTAAATATTATACAGTATTTTCATAATCCGTAGAAAGGTAAATGTCTAAACTTGTGTTACATCATGTTCCCAATACCGATGTTCATGATAAACCAATTAGATAAATCTTTGGAAAGACAAAAAAACAAAAAAACACACCTGATAATCGGTAAAATATGTATATCCGTGTTAAGGACCCTATATTACCTATAATCCTATAGCATGTTTTTAAAACGTGCACGAATTGATAAAATACTAGTTTAGTATCCCCACGAACCCCATGAAGATCCGTGTTAGAATAGATCTTCAGCAACCATACCTGTCGTAAAAAGGCGACTGTGCTTGTCATAAGAGGCGACAAACGGGATCGGGTGGTCAGGCTCGCTGACTTGGTTGCTGCATACCCTAATTGCGTAGATCAATGCTCATGAAGTCAATCACTGGATTGTCTGGTCTTTACTCGATTATTTACACAGACCGCCGTCATATAGCTGGAACATTGCAAAGTGCGGCGTTTAACAACAAATAAACAAACAAATAAACAAAGAACCCATACGAAGATAAGCTCTCGACGGCGCTTGGTGCCCGTGCGACACTGACAGAGAGCATATTCTATATACATCTCGCTAATGGGACTCACACAATAATAACACAAGCTACAGAGAGTTCTGGTTTAATTTTCAAATGATTTACACAAGGGAATATTTTGGCAAAGTCAAAAAGTAGGGATGTGTTTTTTTAATAAGTAGGGGAAAAACGTCTTCTGTGGCTGCCATACTTCCCACTTCTCCAGTGATCTGACCGTGTCGAATCTACATGCATAACGAACCCATCGATGTCAACCACGCTGTGAATCAAAATGCCGACATTAAGACATTAATACTAAGAAAATGAACACATCATTAGTTTGAAAATATCTATGTTAGAAGAGCAAATAAAACGAAGCCTTTGTCATTCAAAGAATCGTTAAATTTTCGCGGTGGGGTAGCCTAGTGGTTAAAGCGTTCGCTCGCCTAGCCGAAAACCCGAGTTCGATGTCCCAGATGGGTACAATGTGTGAAGCCCATTTCTAGTGTACCAGGCCCTGATATTGCCAGAATGTTGCTTAAAAGCGGCGTTAAACCATACTCACTCACATATATCCATGTTCCAGATACCTTTTATGAATAAACGTTAGTTTCTGACACTTGACTAAATCACCCGAGTCGCGGAACAATGCTCATTTTTGTATACAGAGTGGACTTATAGCTTCGCATTCAACCAATGCCACTTAAAATATTGATGGTCACTCTTACTCATAACTGTTCACGTATACACACACCAGTCAAGGCTGATATCTAGACACTAGTCTGTACGGCAAAACACATATATTTCTTCATGCTGTTTTGCCACAAAAATAAGAAAATATATATATGGCAAATTATCACGTACGTAGCCATGCCATGTGTTTTTTATCTGTTTCTGTAATATGAGTGGGCGAGGTATTCGAATATAGACACGTCTTTCTCCATTAGTGTAGTGTTATTGTTTCATTTTCCTTTAACGCTTAATATAGCGTTTATACAAAACGAGTATTCTTGTATTTTCTCCATTTCTTAAATCAAATTGGAAATACTTATCAGTCTATGAACGTGAGAGTTCTATTTCATACGTTAATTTTATCTATGACGTAAATTCTATCACTTTATAAAAAAAAGTCCTTTCTTCAATTCTTGTTTAAATTTGACTGGGCAAACGATGAATACCTATTCCCATCCTGTTCGCAAGGAAACGCATTAACTAAACTTTCACACGGTTATTGAGCGGATGTCAAATGAAAAAGAAAATTTTGAATTGAAACGAATAATAATAAAATCCCTGACGCCAAGCCAACAGGTGCGACGTGTCGGTCAACAGGTAAGACAAATGGTCAGATATTGACCACAAAGGCTTTCCAGCCATGTCACTGCATTCATATTTTGAATTTAAATGACTCGGATATGACCCTAGCCGAGTTGATCTAACCCCTCACCTCATCACAGCGCTGTAATACAATGCGAATCATTGGAGTGAGGGTAGGGAGTAACGGTCAGATTCCTGTCCCCTCCCTGGTCAGTTATTATCGGTCGAGGGGCCACAAGGGCACGGGGCCGCCTGGGTAAAAAATTGAACTTTTGTTCTGTTGCTTGTGTCACCTTTTGCCACGTATTCAATTTTTTCCGGGTTTTGTTTGACCAGTTGAGCTTCGCAGGTGATCAGGGAGGGGGAGCTGACCGACGGTACACCCCGCCACCCCCCACCCCTGTATAGTCAGCACATAAAGGTTGCCGTAGCGGGTATGTAAGTCCAGCTGGCCTAATCCCTGGCCATGATTGGTCATCAGAATGACCGCGGTTAAATAGCGTATCCTCATCTGCCCTTGTCCCCCCTCACCGCTCTGGACAGCACCCCCTCCACCACCACCCGTGGGTCAACACTGTCATACAATATAATATGCGGCTATTCAACAGCTTCTTTCATCCTGCATTTTGTTAATTCATCAAGCTCGCTGCAGCTGCCGGCGATGTAATTACCCAGTCCTCGCAGACGCTGACTATAAGGGGCTACTTAGGTTTGACCATAGGCTAATAACCGACAGTTTTTTTTCCATAAAAAATATCAAAATGAAATAGGAAACCCGGTTGTCTTTGATAGCTGCCCACACGACCATCCCTGTCCACTGTTGTCCAGTTGCTGTATAAACACTATCAATAAGGGTATACATTTCAGGTTGTCAATCACTATGTTATTAGCAACCCATGCGATTAATCAGAAACCCTTGACCAACGAGATCCTTTTATAAATAATAAGCTTTGTCCGAGCGTTCACGCCTTTTCTTCCACAGAACAAAACATATTCTAATTTTGTAATATATTTATAGCACAAAAGAACATTTTTTATTGCCTTTTGTAAAAATCTACGGAAATGCCATACATTATATTCGTTACATTCATAATGACAACAATGATTATGATTTGAATGTATTTAGATATGATTTCTGTTTGTATTTTCATAGAACAAAGAGAAATATTTGGTTTTGGGTGGCCATAGGTGGTCCCTCTCTTAAAGAGCACATATTTGCCCCAATGGTGTATTTTGTATTGAAATACACATGCTTGTTAAATGTTAAAAACCTGAACTCCCGATTTAGTGAATTATTCAAAGTTTCCTGTACAACTCCCGGATCCGCCTGAGTGAGTGAGTATGCTTTTAAGCCACTTTTGGCAATGTTCCAGCAATATCATGGCGAGGAACACCTGAAATGGGCTTCACACATTGTACCCATGCGGGGAATCGAACCCGAGCCATTGGCGTGACGAACGGTTTAACCCACTAGGCTACCACGCGTGTAAGCTTGCTAAGGTACGAACTAATTTAAAATATTTGTTCATGTAACTGGTAACTTGCCTGTTTAAAATTCTATCAGTCAATGTTGCATATGAAAGTGTCTATCCACACCTATAGGAATAAGGAACTTCAGAAAGAAAGAAGGCAAGGAATCTAACAATGAGCAAATGCTAAATCTCGTAAGAAAAAATAAATTGAACAGCCTCCCTGGTCTGGTGGAAAGAACCTCTTTCATGAGAGCGGAAGGTCAGTAGTTCGATTCCCGTCCGCGCCATACCAAAAGACGCTACAATATGTCACTTGTTGTTACCCTGCCTGGCGCTCGGCATTAAGGGGGATAAAACAAAGGCTGGTCGGCGCGGATACTGTAAACTGTGTCTGAGTTGGGTATTTATGTTGCACTGTGGCATGTTATCTCATTGTACTAGCGCTATAAAAGCGAAGTTAGTCCGGAGTAAGCACACACACACACACACACACACACACACACACACACACACACACACACACACACACACACACACACACACACACACACACACACACACACACACACACATCCATATTACTATATATTAAAGTGCAATATCTTTTAACGCGACGTTAAACCCCATTTCACCCCACCTCACCTCGAAAGTAATTCGTGTTCCAATATTCAAAAATGTCGACACATCAGATAATTTCATAATGATATCTAACAGGTATAGTTATTTTCTAAATGATGCAGATTTTGAGGGCACAAAAGGCTCCTTATACTCCATCCACTGATTTGGTCAAGATATGTATCTATCGTATATAGAAAGGACCCCCCCCCTTGTCTGTTGACATCAAATATACATATTATCACGAGTAGATAATGTAATAAAATCCGATCTTTGTAAAGGATGTTTATCACATATCTACGAATGCTGATAACTTTGGTTTTAAAAGACACGAGTGGTAAATACTATTTATAATTCTGTTTTAGTATGTACGGTCGTATATATCTCAAACTGCACATATTCAGAAATATCCGACTGGGTATATCTCTGTGGAAGCCAGTGTTGGATGATAAGTGCATACAAAAATATCACGAATTGAAAGAGGTGAGAGATAATGGGAGACAGATAGATAGGGAAAGAATGGCAGATAGAACGAGAGTTAAAGCAAGAGAGAGATGGAGAGAGAAAATGAGGGAGCGCGCGAGAGAAAATAGGAAATCGGAAACAGGAAACAGTTAATTTCTACAAACCACCGGCGGTGGTACAAAGAGTACAAAGGACTAAGCATGTACACAGAAGCATTAATATGTGATAAGATGACAGCATGTCATGTATGGGTATATTATATCTTTTCTGTTTTGTGTTTTCGTACTGCTTTTAATATTTCATCAATAAATCTCGATAGGTTCTTAAGACCTCTAGCTTTTGGACTGCACAGTAACCTCTTAAATGCATTCTGGTAAGCAATTGGTAAATATACAAGTCTGTGCTTTACCAGAGCCTGGCATCTCAACAGATAATGAAATTCGTCTGCATCCGAAGGAGAGTTGCACAGTTCACAGGCCCCATCTTCTTCTGTTCAATTTTTCAACGACCGGTTTCATGTTCTGAGTTTTATGATTTGGATATACATATTTTTTTTGTCATTAAAAGGTATCTTTCAAATTTAGTTTTTTCTGTCAGATACTTATAAATGTTACCTTTACTGCTTAATGCCATGTCGCATCTCCATTCGTGGAGGAATTGATCCTGTAGTACCTCGCCTACCTTAGCAACCAGCGATGCGGTATTACAAATAACAGGGTTGTAGAATATGTGTGTTAGTCCACAGTTATTAAATATAGTTTTAATACATACTAGCTAGGTATTACTTTCACCATAATTCCGTTTAACAAAGTGATAAATCATTTGTGAAAGTTTGTTATCACACGCAGGTGTTGCGATGCTATGCCAGAAGTGAAGCCAGTTTTGAAATAGTCATGTGTAGATTTTCCTGGCATAAGTTCCCATAAACCATAAAATTTGGAATTGATGCTCTTAATCCAGTAGCAGATTTAAAAATGTTAAAATGAACACGCTCAATAATTTGAAAATTTTCGTATCCCCATATTTCTGAACTATATACTAGTAACAAGATAGGTGATATCATAGAATCAAAATCCGAGATAAGACAATCGAGAGGTAAATTAATATTTCTTGCTCTCTTCAGGAGACAGAACATAGCTTTCTCGGTTTTAGAGGCAATAGATTTAATTACGCTTTTCATCCTTCGATTTCTGTGGAACGTTATGACAAGGTAAAACTAACTATCTACTATCTTGAGATGTTTTCCACCATACATGATCTGGACTTTACTTCAATAATAAGGTTGCTTCCTCACCAAGATTGTAATCAACATTTACGCCATGACAGTTATGGCCTAATAGAGATTCCTCGAGGTCGTTTATATACATTGAAAATAGTAATGGGGACAGTTGCAATATTAGTGTCTCTCATTGGACACCATCGTTGGATAATAAGTGCGTACAGATATATTAATAATGAATTGAAAGAGTGAGCGAGAATGAGAGGACAGAGATATAGATAGAGAGAGAATGAGAGACAGAATGAGAGTAAGAGCGAGGTCGATATAGAGATAGAGAGAGAATGAGAAAGAGTAAGAACGAGATCGAGAGATAGAGATAGATAAAGAGACAATGAGAGAGTCAAATCGAGATCGAGATATAAAGATAGATACATAGAGAGAGAATGAGACAGAGAGAGAGAGTAAGATCGAGATCGAGATAGCGAGAGAATGAGAAAGACATCAGAGCGAGATCGAGAGATAGAGAGAGAATGAGAAAGACGTAAGAGCGAGATCGAGAGACAGAGAGAATGAGACCGGGAGTAAGGTCGAGATCGAGGTAGAGATGGAGACAGATAGATAGATAGAGGGAGAGAGAATGAGATGGAGAGAGAGTAGGCGTAAGATCGAGATAGAGAGAGATAGATAGAGAGAGAGAGAGAGATAAAAAGAGAAAATGAGAGAGCGTAGTAAGTACCAGTCAGGTAGCAGTAGTAGTGTTGGTTCCGTTGGTAGTAGTAGTAGTAGTAGTATTAGTATTATTATTATTAGTATTAGTAGTAGTAGTAGAAGTAGTAGTAGCAGCAGCCGTAGCAGTAGACTAACACTTAGTCAATGAAAACATGTCTTTAAAATAATAAAAAATATTTTTTCGAAAGAACCTTTCATCTTCTGCTGTTTTCATCAAGCACACTAGACTTGGTTAGTTTGATCTAGACTTGCCTAGGCTTTTATTTTAAAAAAATACTTAAAAAATATAGATTCAACAGTCATGGTACAGGACTATCGTAGTAGTAGTAGTAGCAGCAGTAGTAGTAGTAGTAGTAGTAGTAGTAGTAGTAGTAGTAGTAGTAGTAGTAGTAGTAGTAGTAGTAGTAGTGGTGGTGGTGGTAGTAGTAGTTTAGCAACGGTAGAGAAGTAGTCGTGACAGTAATGGAGGTGGTGGTATAATTAGTATAGTTAGTGGTGGAGGAAGTTGCAGTAGAAGTACTGCACGTAGTGGTTTATAACGGCACTGTGTTACGGATAAGGCTGATAGCAGTGTGACATATGTACACGTAGCCTAGTGCACAGCATCCCCATAGCCTAGGATGTGTATATGATTTACAGGTACAGAAAGCATCAGACAGCTTTATCTATCTCTCAGTATATTACAGCTGCTGTCGACAACATCGTCTGTGGTGAAGAGTCTCTTGTCTCACTGCTGTGGAGAATTGTGATTCTACATGTTTAAATGTATTCATAAACATCACAGTAGCTGTGAGTTTTAAACCTATGTTAACAACTTATCGTTTTTATTACCACACTTTGCACCAACCACAAATGTCATTTGGCATTCTATGGAACCCATATAATTTGAAAAATATTTTATAATTTGAAAAATATATTTTATTAACAAACCGAGAAATGGCCTAGATATGCTATGTGATGATTATGTAACAGTACTACGAATGTGTGACGTCAGTGAGTGAGTGAGGTGGGTTTAACGGCGATTTGAGCAGTATTCTTATTATATAGTATAATTATATCACGGCGTGTCAGATTGGTGTGGGAGGAAAGCCCGAAGTGATGCCGAAGTGATGAGTTTTTAGACGTTTGCTGCTTTGGTGAAATCCACGATATTGCTCTGGCACAAATAATCAGGTAGAATCGGGATTCGAACACAAGATTATAGGTGTTTTGAAAACCCAAGGGACATAACTCCGTACAGCGAATTGCAGCGAACCTTAGACGAACCTTTAGATGAACCTTGAACCCGTGAGGTCACAGATACATCTATATAAATAACACCCTATATTCTAAGTAGACATGTATCCCACAGATCCACATTAAATATAAACATACGTTCTAAAATACTTTATTATTACAAATCAGTAGTGTTGGCCCCAGAACCCATAAATCTATCATTCTACAATGTCCATTCATCAGCCGCCTTCACATGTCTTTAGACAAATGTTTGCACTCTTCGGGTAATATAATCATCAATATTGCATAGTAACCTGCACATGACATTCACATGGCGTGACAAGCACCAGTGGTATAGCTCGAGTCTATTGTTGTCCACGAGAGACGGTCGTCCAAGTCTGGACGTAATGCCAGGTCACGCAATGGGGATTAACGCTGCAACTCGCGCTGGCCATTGGAATCAATCTCTCTTACGTCTTTCAATCATTCACTTGGCACATTGGTCAAACTGGCCATTAGCTAAAACCTCGGCTGCTTCGTCCCCAGTGACCAGCGCCGGCAATCTATTATGCATCGATCGACTGGTCAGTCCAGGGTCTGGACGGAGCAACTGCTTCCTTCACGCAATGTATGACGCCATCTTGGATTTCAGCCCTGCGACACGTCACTGGGGAGATTATGGGTTGAAAAATATCAGTATGCTGGGAGCGACAACATGTCCTGAATGAGGGTATGAGGTCATGGTTGTGAAATGTTATGGAGATATATCATAATATGTAGGTTCCTTTAAAACCGTTGTGACAAAAATACCTTAGGCGTAACTGTTTAATGAACGTACAATGTATTCACAGACATGTCACGCAATGATATCATCATCATTCTCAACACAATCACCACTATCATCATCATCATCATCATCATCATCATAATTAAGATTATTATGTACGATTAACATTTAAAAAAAATGCAGCAAAGAGGGTTTGGGTGATCCTGGCACAGTCAGACTGGTTGGGCACATCATCAGCTCAGGGCCCTTGCCCCCTCTACACGCAGCCCAGACAGCGAATGGGACTTCTCCCAGGAAGCGTTGCCTCGTCAAACGCACCCAGAACGTTTAAGAGAATGTGAAGACTCCTCAACACTGCAGCCTTTAGCATTACCCAGATTGTCAGAAGGGCTGCATTCCTGGCAGCAAACCCAGGTACTCTCCCAATCTCAATCAACAGATTTGGAAGGTGCGAAACCTAAGGCACCGAGAACAATGAGGAGTCGGACATCTTGGCACTTGGGATGCAAGCATGACATTTCGAAAGCGAGGTCCGCATATTCGCCCTGTTTTTCCTGATCATAATTATTATGATTATGATTAGTGAGGTGAGGTGAGGTGAAATGGGGTTTAACGTCGCGTCCAAGATTATTGCACTTATATAGCGACGTGCATGCACGTGTATGTGTGTGTGTGTGTGTGTGTGTGTGTGTGTGGCTGCTTGTACTAGCCCGGACTGATGCCGATTTATAGTGCTAGCACACTCAGATACCATGCCGCAGTTTAACATGAATACCCAACTCAGACACAGTATACTGACTCCGAGCCGACCAGTCCTTGTTTTAGCCCCTTAATGCCGAGCGACAGACAGGGTAACAATAAGTACCATCTTTTAACGTCTTTTGGTATGACGCGGCTGGGGATCGAACCCCGGACCTTCCGCTCACCGGGCGGACGCTCTACCATTAGGCCACGGAGGCGGTCGATTATGATTAGTATTAGTATCATATGAATATCAGTACGAAACATAAAGTGTCATGGTATTTTAAGAGCGGCATACGAGCGATATGTTTTACACATATAAGCTGCAAAAAGAATACATACTCATTACTTCAGACACGAGTAACATGCAATGACACTGTGATTATCGCTGTCTAGACACACCTGATCCGTCTCGTGACGTCATAGATGTTAAAGGTTTCCCTAACCCTGCACATTGATACTCCGAGATTGGATTTCCAGGGCGATATGTCAACCGTCTGACCGTCTGAAAACTTTGCTTCCGGAGATTTCAGCTGATCATATACCTTGCTTGCTTGTTGTAAGCGCAACCAGACTGAGGATCTTCTGACCACAATGGCTGGTGAGTCGACGTCGCACTTGGATTGTCACTGGCAAGGACCCCTGGAAACCCGGGTACGTAGAATTGGTCTCCAGCAAGGTGTAAGGGGCAACTTAATGAATCGGGTGGTCGGGCTCGGTGACTTGGTTGCAGGCTGGTCAACGTACCCCGACGGCGAGGACCGTCGCTTTCACTATCAATCACTGGATTGTCTGGACAAGATTATTTACAGGAAGCCGCTATATTTTGCTGGAATATTGCTATGTGCAGCGTTAAGGATCACACGCACGCACGCACGCACGCACGCACGCACGCACGCACACACGCACGCACGCACGCACACGCCACCACCACCACCACCATCAAGACCGCTCACCATAAATTTCTGTGCTCGCTCGAGGAACGAGGTTTCTATACTTTTCGCAATATTAAAAAAATATCAATACGGTCCAAGTCTAGGATGGACTACACATAAATCGAACCCGGAGGAATCTTCAGCGAACGCGTTAACAACTTGGCTACCACTATCCAGCCTGTACAACCCATCATCTCAGCTGAGGCTAATTGGCGTGGTGTGTCATTGAGCTCCGCCCTTATTCAGTCGCAGGACTGACAACACTCTGTGTGACATCTTCCATATGGCCAACTACTAGTATATATGTGACACACGAGTCCATTCTTTCCGTCCGACCCGTGAAGATCCGGGTTGGAATAGGTCTTCATACTTGCCATAAAAGGCGATGATGATTGTCGTAAGAGGCGACTTACGGGATCGACTGGTCAGGCTCGCTGATTTGGTTGATGCATGTCATCGATCCCACTTGCGTGAATCGATGCTCATGATGTCAATCACTGGATTGTCTGGACCAGACTCGATTATTTCGATTATTTACAGACTGCCGTCATATAGTTGGAATATTGCTGAGTGCGGCGTTGAACAACAAACAAACAAACAAACATTCTCTGCGTCTATTTTGTTCCACTGATGATACAGTGCATTATGCACAGTTACAGCTGACTGTCATGGGCATACTACCATAATCGGATTTAGTGTCTAAATTAGATAGCTGAAAAGAATTCGATTCGTCCCAAAATATTTCTTCTAGAGTACCTTTCCAATGATTCCTCCAAACGCCATCAGTGAAAATGTTATACAGTGAAACCTGGACACACACATATATGTTAGATCAGACGCCAGATGGTCCGTGTTTAGACATAATACTTACATCTCCTTCATGTACTCTTTGTATTTTCCTATACTGAATTCCACAGTTTGTGTGATCCCATTTGAAGTCTCGTCCGTCAGACGAGAACAGGAAATTTGACGGTGATTAGTTTCCCCTGTTACGCACGAGGACTAAAGGCAGTTTCCCAGTCCATTACAGCACTGATGTAAATACATCATATTTTCCGGCATATCACCAATTAATACCTTTGATCAGTCTTAATACCTCTTCCGGTTTTTATTTTTACACATGACATGCGCAGTCTTGTGTGACTTCCGGCACGGCATTGCCACACGAGTGAGCTTTGAAAACATTCTTTGTGGTGTTCGTACAAAGCACGACTTCAATGCCGAAGCCATGAGTATTGGATTAATGACAAAAATGAGAGAATGAAACAACGTGCTCCAAACCTTATCTATACCATTTCAAGAGATTGTAGTGATTACAGATAATTAACACTGTAATGATACAAAAACTAACTAACTCGCATTATTATTTCTTCATCTTGTTACTCGGTATTTCTCATCTCGAAACTCGCTATTTCTCTCGATACTCAATACCTTTCATCACCTCTCATCTCATTTCTAAAATGTTATTATTTTAAGAAATAGTGTTATTGTATCGAAGCATGAAAATTGGGTGTATGATGAAACACTTCAAAATTGCTAGTTATTATATGAAGTATTTAGGACTAAATAATGCCATCGAGACTAAATTGGTCCAAGGCTTGTAAGACGAATTATTTTGACAGGCATTACTTAGAAGTTGACGGATGACAAGAGTAGAGACAATTTATGGATAACAACTTTTTCATAAAGAACTTGTTATCCATAAATTGTCTCTACTTTGGCTTGAAAGACCATAGCGCTTCAGGCATCTAGGCAATGTTTCCTGTTTATAAATTATTTAAAGAAAACAAATGTATTATCATTTTCCACAGCAAATTCTATATTTGATGGTAAATTAAAACCCATTGTGTTATAAGGCTAGGAAATATGGGGCATTAAATATTTTGAATCATTTGCAAATGTTCATACTTTGTATTCTAGGCGATTGTTAGGCATTGGTAAATGTGCTTCAAATAAGGCAGTACCTGGTTAAACAGGTAGCTGTAGTTTATATGTTCATAGCCAGCTGCTAAATATTAGATAAAATTGTTAAAAATGAAAGCTCATGCGTACCCATTTCAATGCTGAAGTACTAAGATGATGAAGGGAAAACGACTTGGGTGTCTGCTGTAAGAAGCATATTATTTAATACTGGATTTTCCTTTGTATGGATCTCACAAGACACCGGTAATGAAAAACTATTTTGAAATACATTTGAACAAAGAGCATTATATGTCAGCAAAACTGGCACCAACAAGTTTCCTCTTCACACTTTCTCGAGCATATTCGAGTATCAAATCGTTGTTACAACCAGAACAATATTTAACTGTATTACTGTATCGAGGGCTCTTTGTAAATTTAGAATATCTCTCCATAACTTCAGTGTCAATAAATGTCGTAGAACCAAGGATATGGATTTTGTAAATTGTGTATGTACTAACTGTACCAACAAGGAGATTGAAGACGAGTTCCATGTTCTTTTCATATGTGAAAAATATAAAACTTTGAGATCAAGTTTTCTGTCTAATACAGATATAACACACAAATACAATCAATTAATGATCAATTTGTTAAATTCCAACAATGAAGACGTTATCAAATCTTTAGCAATGTATTTGAAACATGTTTTTAGACTTAGGTGAATGTATATTATGCTATGTTCAAGGTCACGTTGATTTTAATGTATATATTTGTTAAAACTGCACTATGGGCCATATGACCTGAAGCTGAATAAAGTGAGTGTCTGTCTGTCTGTCTGAATTCTCATCTTGATTCTCGGTCATTCTCATCTCGATACTTCTCCTCTCAATACTCAGTACTTCTCATCTCGATACTCGGTCCTTCTCATCTTGACACTGTGCCCTTCTCATCTAGTTACTCAGTACTTCTCATCTCGATACTCGGTCCTTCTCATCTTGACACTGTGCCCTTCTCATCTTTATACTTAGTACTTCTCCTCTAGATACTTTGTCCTTCTCATCCCGATACTTGGTCTTTCTCATCTAGATACTCTGTCCTTCTCATCCCGATACTCAATACTTCTAATCTTGATACTGGGTCCTTCTAATTTGATACTCGGTCCTTCTCATCCCGATATTTGGTCTTTCTCATCTTGATACTCCTTACTTCTCCTCTCGATACTCGGTCCTTCTCATCTCGATACTCGGTCCTTCTCAACCCGATATTCAATACTTCTCATCTCGATACTCGGTCCTTCTCATCCCGATACTCAATACTTCTCATCTCGATACTCGGTCCTTCTCGTCCCGATATTTGGTCTTTTTCATCGTGTTACTCTTTACTTCTCATCTTGATACTCTTTACTTCTCATCTTGATACTCGGTCCTTCTCATCCCGATACCTGGTCTTTCACATCTTGATACTCTTTACTTCTCATCTTGATACTCTGTACTTCTCATCCCGATACTTGGTCTTTCTCATTTTAATACTCTTTACTTCTTCTCTCGATACTCGGTCCTTCTCATCCCGATACTTAGTACTTCTCATCTTGATACTCTTTCCTTCTCATCCCGATACTTGGTCTTTCTCATCTTGATACTCCTTACTTCTCATACCGATACTCAGTACTTCTCATCCCGATACTCTGTCCTTCTCATCCCGATACTCAGTACTTCTCATCTTGATACTCTGTCCTTCTCATCCCAATACTCAGTACTTCTCATCTTGATACTCTGTCCTTCTCATCTCGATACTTCTCACCTTGTTACTCAGTTCATCTTACGAGGAAACTCGTAACATGAGCGTTACTAATGCGCATGTGCAATGGACATCGTAAATCGCTTTGAAAGTCGATAGAAGTGGACAGTGTCGCGAGTCCTGAGACGGCTAAAAATAACTCATTGATTTCTACTAATGTTTCGCTCACGTAAACATCTCAACTACGGGTTTGGTGAATTCAGACAGATACAATATGTTTATTAGTTTGTTGGGACTATGTAGTATTCGCGAGATGTTGTGACGTCAAACAACTGTCTAGTATTTCTATTGTATCTACTATTTCACTGCTACTTGTATATTATAGTTATATACACGAGATAAAGTCTTGATAAATTCTGTCACTTTTTACATATCTGCGTATCGTATAAAGCGTGCTTTTTGAATTAACAAACAAATCAGAGCGGAATAGTTAGAATAATTACATCAATTAATAACAATATATACTTTACATTTTCATTGGACCTAAATTGTTTGCCGAATCTATTATTTTTAATTATAAGGATTTTTGGTATTGCCTCCGGTGATATTTCGGAATTTACGTTTTCACAAAAAAACAAAAACGACTCAATATCACTGAGTCTCGTTGTCATGACAACTGTGCGTTGTTCTTCGGTTTGATCTTTGAACTAACTGAGACAGATAAACAACGTCCATCTAACAGCCGTGTGTTTACCAGTTAACTTCGTGCGATTAGTGAAGTCACCATGTCATGTGTTATCGCAGCTCAATCTGTCGCAACACGCACGAAGTAAACAAACTGACCGCGAGACACGCGCTTGTGACGTCACCACTGCCTCTGGTCACTTGTTGGTCAGTAACCATGGCCGATGCACGTAAAGTAACAAGGAAAGGTTTTGTGAAGGAAGTACAGAGGTTTTAGCCGATATGACCAGCGGAAGGTGTACTGGACACACGAGTGGACACTGGGGAAAGGTGACGCGGTGCGTGGACTGACCACATCGTGTTAAATCACGTAGATTAGGCGTAAGTCTCGTAAAGCACGTTGGTTGCTTTTCATTGAGCGCCCAGTGTGCTCACAAAAATAAATCGGAGAGTGAGGCTACGTGAACATAATCGTCGGCTTTAAGAACGTGAATCTCAACCAGGCGAATCTCGCCGCATGGGTTCGAAGTCACACAAGAACAACCACGTCATGTTTGCTGGTCGGTCATCCCAGACGGCAATCCCGTGTCGTCAGCTCTCAGTTGCAATCTCATTAAAATCAGACCTCAGTTCTCGCTACCGCAAAACAAAGATCTTAGGACATCCCATTAGGGGTCACGTCAGAGCGACCTTTCATCCGACCAACCAGAGCATCGCTTACCAGATTATGAAAGTGACAGTCGGAATGTGATTTCTAATCATGCAGCCTCGAAAACTTTAACTCCGAACGATAGTTACGGGTTCAACGACTGAATTCATACAATCTAGACCATCTTTTAGCCATTCCAGAATGTTCTTTTGTTCAGGTTTCAAATTTGTAATCGAGAAATTGTCAAAATATGTTTCGAAGAGTAGTCGCCAATTTGAAATTAGTGCCGTAAAGCACGAGAAAGCTGCCTTCTGATTGGTCATTCTATTGGTCGGTCAAAGTTCGCGCAAGGTCGGTCTGACGTGACCCGTAATTGTATGTCCTCAGATCTTTGTATAGCGGTAGCGAGAACTAAGATCTGATTTTAATGAGATTGCTCTAAGTTGTTGGTATTTTCCGGATCTGTCCGATCCGAAATCACGACGTATGACAAAAGAAACTGATGACAGGGTTTTCGGGAATGTATCCTATTGGTTATGTTGATAGAGTACTAGCACTAGGCCAAGGCACATATTGGCCATTTTAAAGAAGGCGATCAAACATTTTTGATTTTTTCGTGTGTAAACGGAATTTATTAAACTATATATAATAGGAATGGCAAGAATACTCGGATTTTTAGGGAAGAGTTATCTTTCCTTGCCTAATCTCACTCGGGTGTACTCGGGTTATACCAGTGCCTGCGTCATACCGTGGGCAGCAATAGAGTAGTAATATTGCATAAAGTCACTGTAACGCCAGATCCCGCCGCCTCTAGTTCTCATACCATGATGGCCGTTTTTAAGACGTTTATTTCTGTGCACAACATAAATTAAGTATACACTTTGATTTCAAGACAAAAACCAACGGGTTACCAGTACATCAGTTTCACGAATGCTACCAGTTTGTGAGGAGTGATGTGATAGTCACCTGCACGAAAATAGTTCCAATATGGATTCCACCGTGCCGTATGACCTTATTGTTTGTAACGGATTTTCTGAGAGAGAGTATGTCAACAAAAAATGACAATTAATTGACTATTTTTTAGCAAATTGTTTCCCTAATTATGTGTCAGCATTTACATATTTTAAGTACACGCCACTTTTTCCAAATAACTGTGCAACCTTCTTTGCAAAAAAACTGTATCCTCGCATCCGTATACGTAGATGACCCCACTGGAGGTCACAGATATCTGTTCGAGCGTTAAGTCAATCAAACAGCAACATGCAAGCTTCATATTTAAAGAAGGCCTCCCCGAGGTCTCTCCTGTCTCAGATGAATAATCAATGCCAGAAGGCCCTAGGCAACTTAACTTGGTGTGGGCAATCGGTAGTAATAGTTTCAAGCACTGATTTCAAAATAGTTGGGCTGATTGTGAAATATATTTCGAGAAACCAGTAATAGGTTTCAACTAATGACACCGAAGTACTCCGTACATACAAATATATTAGTATTACAAGGGTAGATTAACGTTAATATTACTGTGATGGCATTTTGTAACATTATTGACATTTTCAATCAGCTTAGCTATTGATCGAAAGGAGTCATGTCAGACTGGCGAAAATATCTAGAGAGAGAGCCGCGAACAGATCTAGAGAGACGCGAACAAAGACTGGCGTTTTGCTATTGCGACAGCTCAAACATATTCTTGATTTATATCACCTTAAACGCGGATTGAAGACTTTAACTTTAACCTTTCAATTTATTGATTCATGATGGTGCTGCCTTCCGGATGCAGTGTTAAGGGGCATGTGATAGTGGAATGAATCAAATTACTTAGGGGAGTTACATAGTGAGTGAATTGGATTTAACGCCGTTTGAGTATATAAACATTTATATCACAGTGTATATCGTTATTCTGTGTTTGTGAATCTTTCACCGAGGTCCTAACAGTCCAATTGCTGGTTTCGCCAAGGGACGAATCTTCCTGCCTGTTACGGAAAGGAGTTGTTGAAGCAATCCTTACTGTTAACAGTTACCAGATGTTAAGTGTGCAGTGCTACCCAAGTTTGTCTCATTAGATGAACATTAAGTCTCTGAAATGAAGCTCTTTGTTTGTTTACATGGTCAATGAATAGGTAATAGAAAAGAGCCCAGGGAATATCTTCAATTTAGACGCTGACAAAATCTCCAGACTTGCTTGGGCGATATCTGATATGTTATTTTCAGGGTCTGTCTGCGAGACTGATAGTTCACGAACTAATTTGTAGTGTACATTACTTTTTCATATCAAATATCAGTTCAACGAGTAGAACGAAATCATGGCAACAGCAACATGACATTAAACAAAGACAAAGACTAAAGCCGCCAACGCTGTAGAGAATTCTCCTTTGTGCCATGCCATAGTCTTCCGAAGCATAACATATACGGCGGAATTTATAGTTTAATATGTTTTGTTAAGTCATATCTATCAAAATGATCAAGGTAAATCGTTCGAGGAAATAATGAATCATATTTCGGTCATTATAAAGGTAATTAGTTTTGGCAACGTCAAAACATCTGTTGGGATATTTTCTAATTGTTTGCGGCTATTTATGTTTAAGATCAGTATATTTATTCATTTTGCAAGTGGCTTAATACTTCAAGGTCTTATCACCTCATCTATTCAATTAGCCTTGTTGAGTGTGAAAACACCGTTGTGATGCCTGTGATGACACAGGGTGGGTTGCGTGGAGGTAACGTATCGTGGACTATGCCAATGCTCGAGCTTCCCTGATCGCGTGGTCTAGATAAGAGCGAGTGAGGAGTGAGGCTGCTATTACGGCGAGGGACACCCGAGATGGGCTTCACTCTTTGTACCCATGTGGGGAATCGAACCCGGGCCTTCGGTGTGACGAGCAAACGCTTTAACCCTCGAACACTCCACCACCCTCGAGATAAGACATGGATGAGGGTGGTTGCATTTGTGTGTGCGGGTGGGGGAGAGGGGGTGATGGTGCAGAGAGGGTGTAAGGCATACAACAATTAGGGAGGTGGAGGGTGGGGTGGTGTGGGGTGGGGTCGTAGTAATGTTGGGTGAGAATCATCCTGTGACACACAAACAAACGCTCGACTGACACTACTTCCAGAGACTTTCACTACTTCCTCTTGCGTACTTCTATTTAAAACCTAAATCAGTATATTTAATTCGTAGCTCCCCACCTCTCACATATAAATTCAGTTCTGTTTATGTCTGTGGGTAAATATAGTTAGTTATTCATCGGTAAGCTGTCTATTATTTTCACATTTTAACGAGATAGATGTGTGTGGGATAGTTCAATGGTTCGGTAATATAACAGCATTGTGTTGCCAACATTGGCTCGTTAGTGTGCAGCAACCACATCAGTGGCGTAAGGAGGTAATTAGTAACACAGAGCGAGAAGACCACTTCACCACAGACCATTGACGTGACCTGTGTAGCTGTGTATTTGCCAACCCAGACTTCATCCAACAATGGCTTATAGGGCTTATAATGTAAAGTTTGTTAATATGAGGTGAACTTTAAATACGCTGGACGTGTAAGCACCCCCCCCCCCCTCACCACCACCACCACCACCACACCACACACACGTGTATATACATAGGGGTTATGTTTTGAACCTTTTTATATAGTCTAATGACTATATGGTTGCAATAGGAAAGTATGTAAACTTTGTTTTAAGGAAGTAATTCATTGTTTCCATAAACATACAAATAATGCTAGCCCCGACATCCGCCATTCCAGAATATTAAATAGTCCTTTCCCTAAGTTAATTCAGGGTTATCAGTTTTATTTTTAGGAGGACAAATATTTTGCTTTAGTCTTAGTTTGTGTTAACATAGGAAATTCATAGTCCTACACAATCTGCTGGAATTGCGAAAGTCGCCGTAAATTGTTAATTCTTGCTGCACTCATTGCAAACGTGTTTCTCTTATCCTTTATACTTGTGTTGGAATAAAGATGATTATTTTTCAATGTCTGTGAAATGTCCACTGAAGATACTGGGATACTGAAATAGCATATAATGAGTACCCAAAGAGACTATTACGTCATGCATTTCAAAAACTAATGTTCAGAAACTAAAGGTCTAATTCAAACAGTTATACTTATCTCATTCGCCAAAAATGAATATTTGCATATACTGCATCCTTTGAAGCTAGCGTCCCAGGCAGTTTATCGTTCAGTAATTTAAAGACAGTGAGTTCAAATTAGTTCATGACTTGAGTCTTATCATTATCCCAACTAATAATTAGTAATCTAATAAGACCGTCTCCGTGGTCTAGGGGAAGGTCCGGGGTTCGAACCTCGGCCGCGTCATACCAAAAGACGTTAACAGATCGTACTTGTTGTTTCCCTGTCTGGCGGTCGGCATTAAGGGGCTAAAACAAGGAATCAGTATACTGTGTCTGAGTTGGGGATTTATGTTAAAATGCGGCATGGTATCTCAGTAGGCTAGCACTATAACATCGGCAATAGTCAGGACTAGTGCATGCATTTCTCTATATACATGTAAGTGCAATAATCTTTGACGCGACGTTAAGCCCCATTTCACCTCAAAGTAATCTTATCCCTGTCTTTATGTTTATAGTGGGCACTTCCTAGAAGACGTCTAGTTGATAACTAAGCTGTAAACAGTTCTTTTCATCCTTGTCCGATAATTTAAACGCGGTTTGATGCCTTCACATGTTTCTCCAAGACTCTGCATGTGTTTGATACAACGAACTTCACAACAGTATAGATCTGCTGTAAACGTACGTGCTTCGTATTGACGCTCGAAAGGGGCGGGGTAAATGAGGATTGACACCATTATCTAGATTACAGATTTTTTTATAGGCTTATTGACGTCCAAAACATGTTGAGATTTGGGGATGTTAAGATCCTGACATGTGTTATATATGACATAACGTGTTTAGTTAAAACATACATAGTCTCTGCTCCTTTTTGAACTTAAATATAAATATATAAATCCACACACACACACATGCACGCACGCGCATGCACACGCACACGCACACGTACACGCACATATATATATATGTATGTGTATGTATATATACAGTGTATAAATGTGGTTATATCTTATGGACACGGCTCTTCAGGACGATTCAGTATTACAGCTGATAGCAGGGAAAATGCATTGTAGTTTATATAGAATAGAATATACTAGATTTAAATGTGATAGGAATAATTATACAGTTAATTTGAATCTGATGGTATTATGTTCAACTGATAGATTATGTTTATGTGTGTACACGTACAACGCTAGAACAGAGTATTGATACAGGGAACATTATTTCCATTTAGAACGAGGAAAGCAAAGACTAAAACTAGGACTAGTGTCATAATAATAAACCATTACATCATATCTGATATTGGTGTAGAACACTTTTAACAATGAAGGACCACAACCGTGGTCTAGTGGAAAGAGCGTTGTCCTTGAGAGCAGAATATTTTAAAGTCGGTGGCTCAGTCCTTGGCCCGCGTCACACCAAAACACGTTAAAAGATGGTAGTTGTTGTCGGCGTGGTATCTCAGGAGGTTAGCATTGTAAAACCGGCATTAGTCCCGACGTGTACACTGCTCTGATATTGTTGCAATATTGCTAAAAGCGGCGTAAAACCATACTCACTGGTTAATAGGCCTAACAACTGCATTATTCCAACAGAGATTAGAAAGTCACCAGCTGTATTCGGCGCAGTGTGTGTTCGATACAGCCTCTGTCTGTCCATATCCTTGTTCAGTGATATAACTAACTGAGATATTGAAGCTACAAGGCCGCCCATGGATTCGAGGAAATGTCCGGGCTACTTTCGTTTGTTTTGTGCTTAACAAATTTATACGAATAAATGCTGCCTCATCATGATACACTTTTAGCTATGCGCTTCGACAAACTAAATGTATAACGCCTAATACATGACTAAACAGATGTGTTAGGACCTGATTCACTCTTGCTGATGGGATACAATTGAACCCCGACCGTAATACATTTGTTTCTTCTATATATGTATCCATGTCAGACACATTTAGAGCATATACACTTACTTAAATATGAACACCATTTCATTAATGTTACTGAGCAGTTGGGAGAGTTTATATTGAGGTTATTCACGTATATTACAATTTTATTTAGAAATAGAGTTAAATTTCCTTTCTTGAAATATCATGGATTGGTTCAATCTATAGACTGACTACGATCTGCTTCGTTATTCTGATTTCACATGATAGCTTTCGCCTGGTAAACCTGATACACTGTGCAACAATGTAATTTTTGTGATAGGCAAAAGTAATATATTTCAACAGTCTGAAGAATTTTCGGGGACAATTTCATGTTTTTCATACAATCCAAGCGGGTACATCAAATAATCATATGTCTCCTTACAAATACTGACATAGGTCATGCTTCATAAATCAAACACCAGCTACACAATCTATACGAGTTATCTTCTCTTTGTGACGTCTTGAGTAAATAGCCGATTTCATTTTGAATTTA
The DNA here is from genome assembly GCF_023055435.1 of Haliotis rufescens. Classification (NCBI taxonomy): domain Eukaryota; kingdom Metazoa; phylum Mollusca; class Gastropoda; order Lepetellida; family Haliotidae; genus Haliotis; species Haliotis rufescens. The sequence continues at coordinate 26,306,104 of NW_025964001.1, read as the reverse complement.
CAACAAATGACTACTTTATGTTAGGTTATGGACAAAATAAAATAAACGAATTACGCTGATGGCATAGTTCACAACACCACATACACCATAGCCTATTAAACGCGAACGTGTCAGCTCAGCCAGACCCATAGCGTCATAAGGTTAATAAGGTCATATAACTCTTGATGGCAAAGGTATCAGCATATTTGAAAATAAAGCAACCTGAACTCAATATTTCAAATGTTTGAAACACATAATCATCTTCTTTTAATACCGTTAGTATGAGTATAATTATATAAAAAAACACCTATTCAAATACACACCCTTGGCATCCGGAGTGATTCATAATCACTAATTGAAAACTTACAAATTTACAAAATTACCCGTTTCAGGAAATGTCCATAATGCAAACCCTTGTATATCTCAGCACTTATTACAATTTATAGAAATGCATTGGAAGTACTCTATGATTAAGCGATTACGGCGGTATAAATTCATCCTTGGAAATCTCTACATATCCGGTCATAGCATTATAACATTAATAACAATGGTGCTTGTGTATACCACAATGATCATATGTTTTATATGTAGATTATTATGAAATATACGTCCAAAGTTTGTTCATATCGGGAAACATACGCAAATCCGGTCATTGCATGTTTATCCTACCGTATTTGCGTTTGTTTCAGTGTTGTAAAACGAGACTTTTGGTCCCGTGGTACGTGAGCTCGCATACATTAACACACGTGCACTCACACACATATACTCACAGATCTAAACTCACAAACATGTTTTAAAACACAATCCATTAAATACAATACAGAATAAATTTACATAAAATATGGAATAAACTAGAAAATATAATTACGTAAACTGTGCTATAAGTTTTGGAATAAATTTTGGCTTTTTCATAAGAATACTCTGAACTCGCTGTGAGGAAAGTCTTAGCTTAGAGTTACACTGAGGAGAGTAGTTATAATAACTCAGGGATTAACTTTCAGCTAAGAGCAAAGTGAAAGTCTGAGAGTTACTCCTAGAGGGACTTTCCACCTTGTCTAAGGTAAATCATGTGCTAATTATAGAACCATGATATAACTCATTGACTTTGGAGGGAAACGTACAGATCATGTGATGTGTCATGTGACTTGACAACAAGCACCTTTTCAGGGAGTGTTTAAAAGAACATAGCTATTGTCTAATTTGACTGCTAACATGCAGAACACATTGGATATGACTGAGATAGTATTTCATGTTTATTCTTACCATTGCCCTAAAGAATCTTCATGCTCATTTATGCAATAATTGACTCCTAATTATGCGAGTACTGCAAATATAGATGCAGTATCTTTTTCTTTTATTCATATGAACCTAATTTCATCCTCATTATGATCACGTAATATATTTTGATCATATTTCAGAGTATACTTCCGTACAATATTAAAGAAGTAAATAGCACTAGTTTCTTAAGAAGGGGAATCATACAAACAGTTTTAAATGACAAATTATTTTGTTACCAGGCTTTCATATTTCCCTAACGCTGATGACTAATCCTCTCAAATTAATATCTTTACAAAGAAAACATTTTATACATTTACAACATGTTATAAACATTTTCTTTGACTCTTTTATGAAAACAATAAACATATTTCAGTGATTTTCCTGTATGAATTTAGGAGCAACCCAAATCAAAAGGGAACCACTCTTATTATCAAAACTTAGGATTTATGCTTGCTGTTTGTTTGTTGTTCAACGCCGCACTCAGCAATATTCAACTATAAATAATCGTGTCTGGACCAGAGAATCCAATGATTGTTGCTTGCAGCACACTGCCACACACCACTGCGCCCTATATAGTGATTATTTTCTGATTGTCCAAAGCTAAAACCACACTGCACATACAAGTGAATATCCTAGCAACACTGGAAAGTGAATTCATTACCTGGGCCATACATTAACAGACAGGGTGATATTTAATTACATCCTGGAGTAAATGATCATTTTAGAATCCAAGTCAATGGCTGTGGACAAATTCAGAATGTTTAAGTGCGATATAACACGGTCCAGTATGGCATTTTGCCCAGATAAGCAGCATCCATGTTTCAAATACCACCATGTATTCCCTGAAAGTCCTCATGTGGAATATCCCTTTCTGTCAATGACGGCCATTTTGAAAGGTTAAGAAAACTCTTAAGTCACTAAAAGCCTCTTCCCGAGGCAAGGGAGTTAACTGACTGGAAAGTCCAGTTTCCATCTTTGGTCATATAGCTGGAATATTGCTGAGTGCGGCGCTAAACAACAAACAAACAAACAATCTTTGGGGTAGATGTCTAAACATGCATCACTGGCGGATCCCCCCCTCCCCCCCCCCCCCCCCCCCCCCCCACACACACACATCAAGCTAACCGCCTTGATAACGCTGCATCCCCTCGTTGATAAAGCCAAATATATCAACCTAAATATGTCACCCGGCACAGGTTTCGATTAAGTTATTGTCAGTAATTTTATCTAAGCAGCACAGCTTTTGCACCATAAAACTCGGGACTTATTCTCTTGGCTATATTTTCTGTAGTTCACCATAAGTTCCGCATAGTACATAACCACGCAGTGTCTCACACATAGCCCTTTCCCCACTGCATTGCCTTTCAATCTCATATTTACACCACTGCTTTTATAAATTGGTATCCAGAATTAGAGGCACCATCGTTCATGTTCACTGACATATTGGTTTACAGCCATTCGGCTTGTTCAGTATTAAGGAGTCAGTTTGACCCTAAATCTTAACATCGGCCTCCCTCTTCTCACGATCTTTGCGCTTCTCACGACTGCAGTCAGTGTTGAACAGCCCATTACTACAATATGGGCAGAAAGGCAATTGCCAATATGTACTTGTTCAAGGACATACACACTGCTAGGATATAAGTGCAGTCTGGTATAAGTATAGACTGGATTAAGCTAGACTAGACTAGACTCAGCCAAAAAAAGAAGAAGCAAAAGTAGTACAATCGTATACATCTGAAAGAGTGTTGCCGACTTCCACACACAATTAATACCAGAAATGAATTGGATTTGGATTGATATGTGTGGAAAAAATGACGTACTGCAGAAATTTGGTGAAAAGGTGAAAACATCGAAAAATGAAGTGAGAGCTTGGCGCCAAAACACACCAACATGACATGCACGTGCAACATCACTTGTTGGGCAATAAAAACGTTGGGTTGACATTTGCATGTCATCCCAATCTCACAGCAAGTGAGCAGCGAAAGCATGCCGCGACTGACGGAAGCCCAACGCAACAACAGCTGAAATTGTCTCTAGAGAATGCTATTGTAAAACTGTAGCCAATGATATTGTAAAGCACGTGTTTATGTCCTGCACGATCAATATGAATGACCGAAATGTGCTTTTTAACACCATATGTGATATCCTGGATGTAAATGTTTTTGTTAAGATTTGGGAGGAAGATGATGATGTTATTCTTGCGTTTTTACTTGGTGGGTGTGCAATGGAATGTATTATGGAACTAGAAAGAGATGTGGGGGCAGAAGTAATAATTAATGTAAGCCGCTGTATAAGAAAATGGCGATACCTGCTACAAAACTTGTATGTTTATGCACATGTGTAAATACACCCCCAATTCATGTTAAACATGTAACATGCAATTGTAATCTTCATTCAATTGAAGGAAATAAAGAGTATCTATCCATCTATCCGACTTCAAACAGGAGAATCATCTCTGTAGCCAGGTTTTCCAAAGCACCATCACAAAACTGTGGAGCATTCTTTTTGACACACGGGTCAACACGTGACCTTCCCAGAACCGGTCGACCACGTATCACTGTTAGAGCACAGGACAGATTCATACTGCACGCTGCTGACGTGGAAGAACCACCACGCCACCTCTACAATACGACAATACCAGTATTGCATTGGATATCAGCCCAGACAGCGATGAGCCGTTTACGCGCTGAAATTGTGTGCGCTATCGGACGACCAGTTCGAGGTGTCATTTTGACGGACCTGCATCGTCAGCTCCGACGTTAAAGGTGTCAAGGCCACTGAGTAAGGCCTCTGCGACGGAGACAAGTTTGGATTAGTGGCAAGTCACGTGTTATGCTTCGCCGTTCGGATGCCAAACGTCGTGTTTACAAGCGTCGCGGAAAACGTTATAGAACGAAGCAGCATACAGGAAGTGGACAGATTTGGCGACGGTAGTTTGATGATGTGGACAGCCATCTACTACACTAGTGGAACAGTGAAACTTGGTGCAAGTTCTGAGGAATTTAACGACATAACGTTACACGGATGAGATTCTTCTGCCACACGTCCTTCCCATTATGAAAAAAAGCGAACGTCATTTTCCAACCAGACAACGCCCGACTTCACACGGCGAGACTGACAACAGCCTTTTCCCAGGAATCACAGCATCCAGGTCCGACCATGGCCCTCCAAGTCTTCGGTTTTAAACCCAATCGAACATTTATGGGATGCACTGGATCAACGACTGCGAACACGTCAGCCACAATCACAGAGCCTCCGACAGTTGGCACAAGCACTGCAGGTAGAGTGGGTGAACATTCCCCAAGCCACAATTCGGGATCTGACTGCTTCCATGGGACGGCGATGCCAGTCATATTTTGACTCTAATGGTGGCCATACAATATATTGAGAACAGATGACCTTCATCTTGAAAATCTACTGATCCATGTGTACCATATGGAACCTGAGTGAATGACAATGATGCGATTCATTTTTTGCAGAATATACAATAAAACTTTTGACTGGCAGTCTGCCTTTAAAAAGATTTGTCGTTTATACTAATGGCTTAATTTTATATTTGCATTATTGTATAAGACATAATTTACTCTGTAGTCACCTGTGGACAATAGTTTGTGTTAAGTTAGGCGTGTTTCTTTCTCATCACTTTTTCGGCTCCACAAGCGTTTCCCTATCCCTTTCTCAGCTCCAGCAGCCTTTACCATCCTTTTCTCCGCTCCACAAGCCTTTACCTATCCCTTTCTCAGCTCAAGCAGCATTTACCCATCCCTTTCTAAAGTCCAGCAGCATTTACCCATCCCTTTCTCAGCTCCAGCAGCCTTTACCATCCTTTTCTCCGCTCCACAAGCCTTTACCTATCCCTTTCTCAGCTCAAGCAGCATTTACCCATCCCTTTCTAAAGTCCAGCAGCATTTACCCATCCCTTTCTCAGCTCCATCAGCATTTACCATCCCTTTCTCAGCTCCAGCAGCCTTTACCATCCTTTTATCCGCTCCACAAGCCTTTACCTATCCCTTTCTCAGCTCAAGCAGCATTTACCCATCCCTTTCTCAGCTCCTGCAGCATTTACCCATCCCTTTCTCAGCTCCCGCAGCTTTTACCCATCCCTTTCTCGTTCCAGCAGCCTTTACCAATCCCTTTCTCAGCTCCACAAGCCTTTACCCATCCTTTTCTCCGCTCCACAAGCCTTGGCCCATCCCTTTTTCAGCTCCAGCAGCCTTTACCATCCTTTTCTCCACTCCACAAGCCTTTACTCATCCCTTTATCAGCTCTACAAGCCTTTACCATCCTTTTCTCTGCTCCACAAGCCTTGAGCCATCTTTTTCTCGTTCCAACAGCCTTTACCCATCCCTTTCTCAGCTCAACAAGCCTTTACTCATCCCTTTCTCAGCTCCAGTAGCCTTTACCATCCCTTTCTCAGCTCCACAAGCCTTGGCCCATCCCTTTCTCCGCTCCAGCAGCCTTTACCCATCCCTTTATACATAATCATCCCACTTGGTTGCTTTATACTTGAGTGTTCCTTTGTAGAAGGATATATATATTTTGCATATATATTTTGGGGACTAAATGTCAGTCAATGTTAGGGTTATGATAGACGTAGCGCTAAGATCGCTTTGTGCAGACGGACCCTGGTTGTTGGTCTTATCGCGATCGGTCCTTGGTTTAATAAAATAAGACAAACAATGGTGAAATATAAAAATCCGAGCTACTTTTTGTCATAATCACAACTGTGCATTTAGACCATCCCCCCACCCTATCTTGATATTTGGTTCTTGAAGATGATATAAGACATTAATTACATTGTATTACAATAAACCGGAGACAGAATCAGGTTTTCTTCCTTTCGTCGGCAGACCAGCTCAATCTGACGCAGACTACTTCTGTTACCGCGTCGGGGGTGTCTAGCGTTATCTCTTTCTAACAGACACATTCAATACGGTGAATTGATACATTATACCCATAATACAACACTTGCCCACACCATCCTGTCTTGAACAATTGATTCTGCTGCAAGTAACGCTGACCACATAAACACCACCGTGAATAGACGCAGACATCTGGCACAAAAATAACAATAATGCCGACACAACAGTAAATGATTGATCTTCATCCCATCAGTGATTCGAGTACGTTTTTATGAATATCGTTTCTTACTTTTAACGTTACAACGAGATTAGTATGAATATGCGTACAGCAGTGGCATATATTAATGATAGATGACAAATGGGGTTTCACGACTCATTCGGGTTTTTTTCCAAATCGGTTTTACGCGCAAATTGAAAACAGACAGTGATAATTCCTGATCGGTTCCGTGAGACAGGTAACATCTATAGATATTTGCAGCCAGGTACATCCATCAGACGGCGGCCATCATGACGGGAACGTGAGAACACGAGACTGTAAACGAGGAATCCAATGCCCAGTGCAATGTCATCCCGTCTTAGCCGCTGCCCCAGGGTCAGTCTGTGTTACCCAATAAGACCTAAGGATGACCGCTAGTCACTGTCCCTATCTCGCAATCAGTCTCAGATCTTCTTATCCCCCCTCTCTTGACCCCCGGGCTAACCCAGGCGCCGATGCCCTTTATTGAATTATGGTAAGCCTCAGTCAGACGTCGGATGCAGGGATTCCGTGTGGATTGAACACATTTGCCGCGTAATTATCGATATCCTAATTAATTGGGTTGGAAGACATATTAGAGTAAAGAATGGCAGATTATGGCGTTGAGAGGTATTAGAGATCTTGTCAACATAATGGCAAAGTGCAAATGAGTGACTGTATACACGACAGCTGGTAGCAATGAAACAGATGAGGCAGACTGTACTGTATTAGCCGGGAATTTGCCAACTTGGTTGCCGAGGAACATGCGGCATAATCAGACGTTTTGAAGTTTGCAAGTCAATATATATTATAGGTTTCAGTTACACACTGCAGGTCTTAAAAACACATACCACGTTGTTTCGTTGTGTTTTTGGTAAAACACCCACCTAACAGGTTACTTTGACTTTTCTTACGTTTACTGCAGCTACAACCACCTACACAAGAACATAATACTACTTTTCATACCTTGCCTGCAGCTACAACCACCTACACAAGGACATAATGATACTTCTCTCACGTTTACTGCAGCTACAACCACCTACACAAGAACCTAGTACTACTTCTCTTACGTTTACTGCAGCTACAACCACCTACACAAGAACCTAGTACTACTTCTCTTACGTTGACAGCAAGAACCTTATACTACTTCTCTTACGTTTACTGCAGCTACAACCACCTACACAAGAACCTAGTACTACTTCTCTTACGTTTACTGCAGCTACAACCACCTACACAAGAACCTAGTACTACTTCTCTTACGTTGACAGCAAGAACCTTATACTACTTCTCTTACGTTTACAGCAGCTACAACCACCTACACAAGAACCTTATACTACTTCTCTTACGTTTACTGCAGCTACAACCACCTACACAAGAACCTTATACTACTTCTCTTACGTTTACAGCAGCTACAACCACCTACACAAGAACCTTATACTACTTCTCTCACGTTTACTGCAGCTACAACCACCTACACAAGAACCTTATACTACTTCTCTTACGTTTACTGCAGCTACAACCACCTACACAAGAACCTTATACTACTTCTCTTACGTTTACAGCAGCTACAACCACCTACACAAGAACCTTATACTACTTCTCTCACGTTTACTGCAGCTACAACCACCTACACAAGAACCTTATACTACTTCTCTCACGTTTACAGCAGCTACAACCACCTACACAAGAACCTTATACTACTTCTCTTACGTTTACAGCAGCTACAACCACCTACACAAGAACCTTATACTACTTCTCTCACGTTTACTGCAGCTACAACCACCTACACAAGAACCTTATACTACTTCTCTCACGTTTACTGCAGCTACAACCACCTACACAAGAACCTTATACTACTTCTCTCACGTTTACTGCAGCTACAACCACCTACACAAGAACCTTATACTACTTCTCTCACGTTTACTGCAGCTACAACCACCTACACAAGAACCTTATACTACTTCTCTTACGTTTACTGCAGCTACAACCACCTACACAAGAACCTAGTACTACTTCTCTTACGTTTACTGCAGCTACAACCACCTACACAAGAACCTTATACTACTTCTCTTACGTTTACTGCAGCTACAACCACCTACACAAGAACCTAGTACTTCTTCTCTTACGTTTACTGCGGCTACGACCACCTACACAAGGACATAAGGCTACTTCTCTTACGTTTACTGCAGCTACAACCACCTACACAAGGACATAATAATACTTCTCTCACGTTTACTGCAGCTGCAACCACCTACACAAGAACCTAGTACTACTTCTCTTACGTTTACAGCAGCTACAACCACCTACACAAGAACCTTATACTACTTCTCTTACGTTTACAGCAGCTACACCACCTACACAAGAACCTTATACTACTTCTCTTACGTTTACTGCAGCTACAACCACCTACACAAGAACCTAGTACTACTTATCTTACGTTTACAGCAGCTACAACCACCTACACAAGGACATAATGCTACTTCTCTCACGTTTACTGCAGCTACAACCACCTACACAAGAACCTAGTACTACTTCTCTCACGTTTACTGCAGCTACAACCACCTACACAAGGAGATAATGCTACTTCTCTCACGTTTACTGCAGCTACAACCACCTACACAAGAACCTTATACTACTTCTCTTACGTTTACTGCAGCTACAACCACCTACACAAGAACCTTATACTACTTCTCTTACGTTTACTGCAGCTACAACCACCTACACAAGAACCTTATACTACTTCTCTTACGTTTACAGCAAGAACCTTATAATACTTCTCTTACGTTTACTGCAGCTACAACCACCTACACAAGAACCTTATACTACTTCTCTTACGTTTACTGCAGCTACAACCACCTACACAAGAACCTTATACTACTTCTCTTACGTTTACAGCAGCTACAACCACCTACACAAGAACCTAGTACTTCTTCTCTTACGTTTACTGCAGCTACAACCACCTACACAAGAACCTTATACTACTTCTCTTACGTTTACAGCAAGAACCTTATACTACTTCTCTTACGTTTACTGCAGCTACAACCACCTACACAAGAACCTTATACTACTTCTCTTACGTTTACAGCAGCTACAACCACCTACACAAGAACCTTATACTACTTCTCTTACGTTTACAGCAGCTACAACCACCTACACAAGAACCTTATACTACTTCTCTCACGTTTACTGCAGCTACAACCACCTACACAAGAACCTTATACTACTTCTCTCACGTTTACAGCAGCTACAACCACCTACACAAGAACCTTATACTACTTCTCTTACGTTTACAGCAGCAACAACCACCTACACAAGAACCTTATACTACTTCTCTTACGTTTACAGCAGCAACAACCACCTACACAAGAACCTTATACTACTTCTCTTACGTTTACAGCAGCTACAACCACCTACACAAGAACCTTATAATACTTCTCTTACGTTGACAGCAAGAACCTATTACTACTTCTCTTACGTTTACAGCAGCTACAACCACCTACACAAGAACGTAATGCTACTTCTCTTACGTTTACTGCAGCTACAACCACCTACACAAGAACCTTATACTACTTCTCTTACGTTTACAGCAGCTACAACCACCTACACAAGAACCTTATAATACTTCTCTTACGTTGACAGCAAGAACCTATTACTACTTCTCTTACGTTTACAGCAGCTACAACCACCTACACAAGAACCTTATAATACTTCTCTTACGTTGACAGCAAGAACCTATTACTACTTCTCTTACGTTTACAGCAGCTACAACCACCTACACAAGAACCTTATAATACTTCTCTTACGTTGACAGCAAGAACCTATTACTACTTCTCTTACGTTTACAGCAGCTACAACCACCTACACAAGAACGTAATGCTACTTCTCTTACGTTTACTGCAGCTACAACCACCTACACAAGAACCTTATACTACTTCTCTTACGTTTACAGCAGCTACAACCACCTACACAAGAACCTTATAATACTTCTCTTACGTTGACAGCAAGAACCTATTACTACTTCTCTTACGTTTACAGCAGCTACAACTACCTACACAAGAACGTAATGCTACTTCTCTTACGTTTACAGCAAGAACCTTATACTACTTCTCTCACGTTTACAGCAGCTACAACCACCTACACAAGAACCTAGTACTACTTCTCTCACGTTTACTGCAGCTACAACCACCTACACAAGAACCTTATAATACTTCTCTTACGTTGACAGCAAGAACCTATTACTACTTCTCTTACGTTTACAGCAGCTACAACTACCTACACAAGAACGTAATGCTACTTCTCTTACGTTTACAGCAAGAACCTTATACTACTTCTCTTACTACTACTGCTTCAACCACAACAACTCCTTCAGTTATAACTACAGCTGCAGACACAACCTACAGCTGTACCAGGGGCGGTCGGGTAGCCTAGTGGTTAAAGCGTTCGCTCGTCACGCCGAAGACCCGGGTTTGATTCCCGACATGGGTACAATGTGTGAAGCCTATTTCTGGTGTCCCCCGCCGTGATATTGCTGGAATATTGCTAGAAGCGGCGTAAAACCATACTCACTCACTCACTACAGCTGTACTACTGCTACAACAGCGAAGACTTCTAACAATACTACTTATATCACGACAACGACTACGGGGTGATTGGGTAGCCTCATGAAGAACGCGTCATGCCTATTGTCTAGGTTCGGCTCCCGCAAGCACAACCCAATTCATGATGTACTGCAACAGTTACAGAATTAGGCAGTTGACGTTAACTTCCATCACTGAGATCTTTCACTGGGGATTGTCATAAATAAATATTAACACACAAACTTTTTGCATATAATATATTTCTATCAGTCAGAAACAGTTTTAAAACTTGGTAATCCATTTTTCACATTTATTCATTTCCTTGTATGAATGCTATAATATTTATCACTCTTAAATTGACAATTAACAAAAGCGTAACATGAGCGGAACAAATCGATGAAATATAAAATGTGAATGTGTTAATACGGTGTTTGCTTTAAAGTTTCTCCAAGTGTCAGTTTTCTACAATAACACGCTATGTAGAATGATATCCATATATATATATATATATATATCCATATATATATATATATATATATATATATATATATATATATATATATATATATATATATATATATATATATATATATATATATATATATATATATATATATATATATACATGACATATACAATTTATTAAAACGTAACGAGAGAAGTCGCCAGGCCAGTGTACAGTCTCAGGGTATAAGCTAACAACTAATAAAAGTATATGACAAGCGATAAAATTACTGTTTTTCATTAGCTGCTCGCTTGAGAATAGTATCACGCAGTTAGAAAGTCGCAAAAAAAAGATGATGTTTTTGTAGTCATTGTAGCATATAAGTGTTTAAATATTCAACACGCCGTTCCAGAACGCGTTTCGTAGGGATAAAAGTTTCATCCCGAAAAATATTACAATTTTTATTGTAAAGTTATATCTTATGAACCACACCTTAAGTTGCATGCTTGGGCAGTATTCTCCAATGTAAGAAAGAAACCGAAGTATAGGGTTATCTCCCTTACTTTTCTGGATCGCTGGTTGTGAGGATTATTATAATATTTGTTTCTTCAATTCACCTTTTTGTTTGTCGGCTATGCCGTTTTAGCAAAGTGTGATTGTCCACGGTTTGCGTCACTTCTGGCTGTCTTAACTATGAGGTTTGAGGCTGGGAATTTTTCGAAAACATTAAATTCGGTACACTGGAAAAAGATCCCAAAAATTAAAACGATATATTAAAAAATGTTCAGTGGACATGCTTTATGTCGCTTAAAAGTGTGTGAAAGAAAAAGCAAAGACCAAAATGGACCTTGCGTGGAACATGGAGTACCGTTGATCGCGAAACAAAATGATTTGATGTTCATATGTTTTACAGAGACCGACGTGGAACAAGATGACCGTCCTTGTTCAAGGCTGAGTGAATGTTATTTAACGCCGCAAACAGCAATATCCCAGCTGCATCAGAGTCATGTCAGATAATCAAGTCAAGATGTCAATCAGTGAGTGAGGGCAGGAGCATCGGTCTAACCCATTAGGGCCGACGACACATATTCCTCGAGCCTGACCACCGAACCATTTTCGTCGACCCTCAAGACAACCAGTAGAGCACCGGACACCAATATCCAGTAATATGGCGTTGGGAACTGGGGAACTGGTTGTACTAAGTGTACCCATGTGAAGTAATCGAACCCGGATCTTCAGTGTGACGAGCGAACACTTTAAACACAAGGCCACCCAACTGGTCCTAGGCCTAACATGTCCCCCTCATTATGCAGTAGTTCAGGGAGCGGCGGGGTAACCTACTTGTTGGTCAGGGTTTGATTCCCCATAGTGGTACAACGTGTGTAAGCTGATGTCAGGTGTCCCCCGCTGTGATAGTGATGGATTATTACTAAAAGTGGCGTAGAACCATACTCGCTCACAAGAACCATACTGTAGTCGTCTAACCGTCCCAGAGTTGCACGCAAGAAACCTATGCCTGTGGGTTCGAATGCCGATTGTACACGATTATGTTTCTAGGTTTGTCAGCACCATAACCGTGCTCGTGGGTTTCACCAAAATGGTAAATACCTGAGACCTGCATCACTTCGGGTTTTTCTCCCACATTGAGCTGACAAGCCCATGATATAACTGGAATACTGTTAAACACGGCGTTTAACTTCACTCACTCACTCACTACAGTAGTATATGTAGTATGTAGTATCAAACACTCTATACCCAGTATTCAAATGGGTTTCCGGTTCTATTCACCTGTCACGTGAGAGTAAATAAAATATTAGACCCATCTCAGATAAATAACCTTTTCTACTTATTTTTCTTTTTTTGTCGCTCAGAAAGGTATATCAACGTAAAGGTCAAGACCCAAGAGCATGTTTCTCACTCTTGAATTCTCACGAAAGGCATCAATAAAATCATCAATATTGTAAATGTTCTAGATGAATAATTGGCTTGATGTGTCTACTCAAAGCCTAAGAAACAATTATCTTTTCCAAAATTGTCTGCGTTATTTACTGACCTCGGAATGGACTCTTCAAAACAAATTCACACAATAGACCTCTGACGATATCGCGATTCAAATATCCTGTGTTCGCGGAAAAAAGATATTGGTTGTTATTTATTCATATAGCAGACATTGGCGTATACGTATTTCATTAGTTGTTTGTCTCATGCCTTTGTTGAAATATATTGATGGTCTTGATTGTAATCTCTTCCACTTGATTTACCGAAACCGTATCAATGCAAAAACCCCAAGTGGGTTCTTGTGAGAACTGCTGAATACTCGCTATAGCAATTAAAGAAAAAAAACACACTATCTCATCGGTTTGAATATGCCCCTTTGCGAATATAATTGTTTCCTGTCGTCAAATAATTCTAAATATGATACCTATTTATACTTGGTTTATAATAATAATAATAATAACAACAACAACAACAACAACAACTGTTTGATAGTCATTTCTTAGAAGTTGGCGGATGACAAAGTAGACAAAACAATATGTGGATAAAAACTTCTTTAGCATACTGTAATAGCGACGTCTCGATATAGACTCTTATACTGTTATCAAGCAAGAATAATGAACATGGATCAGAATTATATAGTTGGTGAAAGACTAACAGTTACAACAATTATCATTCGTCAGAGGGATTAACATGAGTTAACAAATAGCAGAAGGAAATATAGTACCAACATTGGGTAGAGGCAGTTATTGTGTATGTGAACGTATATAAGAAGCAATGCAGCAGTTAGGCTATTAGGAATGTGAATTTACATTTGCAACATTAGAAACAATGACATTAGTGATAGTAACAGCTATCAGGAATGTGAATTTACATTTATAACAGTAGTAACAATGACATTAGCGATAGTGACAGCTATTAGGTATGTGAATTTACATTTGTAACAGTAGAAACAATGACATTAGCGATAGTAAAAGCTATTAGGAATGTGAATTTACATTTGTAACAGTAGAAACAATGACATTAGCGATAGTAACAGCTATTAGGAATGTGAATTTACATTTGTAGCAGTAGAAACAATGACATTAGTGATAGTAAAAGCTATTAGGAATGTGAATTTACAATTGTAACAGTAGAAACAATGACATTAGCGATAGTAACAGCTTTTAGAAATGTGAATTTACATTTGTAACAGTAGTAACAATGACATTAGTGAAAGTAACAGCTATTAGGAATGTGAATTTACATTTGTAACAGTAGAAACAATGACATTAGTGAAAGTAACAGCTATTAGGAATGTGAATTTACATTTGTAACAGTAGAAACAATGACATTAGTGAAAGTAACAGCTATTAGGAATGTGAATTTACATTTGTAACAGTAGAAACAATGACATTAGTGAAAGTAACAGCTATTAGGAATGTGAATTTACATTTGTAACAGTAGAAACAATGACATTAGTGATAGTAACAGCTTTTAGGAATGTGAATTTACATTTGTAACAGTAGAAACAATGACATTAGTGAAAGTAACAGCTATTAGGAATGTGAATTTACATTTGTAACAGTAGAAACAATGGTCTTAGTGATAGTAACAGCTATTAGGAATGTGAATTTACATTTGTAACATGAGAAGCAATGAAGCAGTAATAGTAACAGCTTTTAGGAATGTGAATTTACATTTGTAACAGTAGAAACAATGACATTAGCGATAGTAACAGCTATTAGGAATGTGAATTTACATTTGTAACAGTAGTAACAATGACATTAGTGAAAGTAACAGCTATTAGGAATGTGAATTTACATTTGTAACAGTAGAAACAATGACATTAGTGAAAGTAACAGCTATTAGGAATGTGAATTTACATTTGTAACAGTAGAAACAATGACATTAGTGAAAGTAACAGCTATTAGGAATGTGAATTTACATTTGTAACAGTAGAAACAATGACATTAGTGAAAGTAACAGCTATTAGGAATGTGAATTTACATTTGTAACAGTAGAAACAATGACATTAGTGATAGTAACAGCTTTTAGGAATGTGAATTTACATTTGTAACAGTAGAAACAATGACATTAGTGATAGTAACAGCTATTAGGAATGTGAATTTACAATTGTAACAGTAGAAACAATGACATTAGCGATAGTAACAGCTTTTAGGAATGTGAATTTACATTTGTAACAGTAGAAACAATGACATTAGTGAAAGTAACAGCTATTAGGAATGTGAATTTACATTTGTAACAGTAGAAACAATGACATTAGTGAAAGTAACAGCTATTAGGAATGTGAATTTACATTTGTAACAGTAGAAACAATGACATTAGTGAAAGTAACAGCTATTAGGAATGTGAATTTACATTTGTAACAGTAGAAACAATTACATTAGTGAAAGTAACAGCTATTAGGAATGTGAATTTACATTTGTAACAGTAGAAACAATGACATTAGTGATAGTAACAGCTTTTAGGAATGTGAATTTACATTTGTAACAGTAGAAACAATGACATTAGTGAAAGTAACAGCTATTTGGAATGTGAATTTACATTTGTAACAGTAGAAACAATGACATTAGTGAAAGTAACAGCTATTAGGAATGTGAATTTACATTTGTAACAGTAGAAACAATGGTCTTAGTGATAGTAACAGCTATTAGGAATGTGAATTTACATTTGTAACATGAGAAGCAATGAAGCAGTAATAGTAACAGCTTTTAGGTATGTGAATTTACATTTGTAACAATAGCAACATTAGCAATAATGGCAACATAGGTTGTAGTAGCTACAAGGAATGTGAATGTATATTTGTAACAGAAGACACAATGGCAGCAGTGGTTGTAGTAGCTATAAGGAATGTGAATGTATATTTGCAACAGTAGACACAATGGCAGCAATGGTTGTTGTAGCTATAAGGAATGTGAATGTACATTTGTACAGTAGACACAATGGTAACATAGGTCGTAGTAGCTATAAGGAATGTATATGAACATTTGCAACATTAGCAACAATGGCAGCAATGGTTGTTGTAGCTATTAGATATGTAGAAGTATACAAGTATACAAGTATATGTAGTTTTAATAACGGTGGTCGCAGTTAAAGACAAACATGTATAGTAACATATATGAGGTATGCGAAGGAACAACAGTAACATAAGTAACAACAAAGTCACTAGTAGTAACATTTATCGGGGCAGGTTTAGTGGAAGCAAGCTACGTTTGGCTTGTTGGAGAAGTAGAAATATAGCAGACCAGAGACAAAGCAAATAGAACTCCAAGGACAAGAGCAATGTCAGGGGAAACAACACAGAAATACAATACATGTCTAGATATTGTGCAGTAAGTAAAGTAGAATCTGCTGTTTGACACAACCTCTTGACAAAAGACAAATAATCTTCTTCAATGGAGCGCGAACACAATCTTACACACATCTTGATATCAAAAGACTGCGATGCCGCGTCCGTTAAGATGTTAAACGAACCGTTATTCTTTTATTCTTAAATATCAAATATCAAATGATCCCCTATATAGTGATTCTATTTCTTTCTAAGTATCAAGACCAATCAATGTCTGCAATACAGACGTAAAGGCCACTGGAATAATTTCAAATTGGGTATTATGAAAACTGAATCCTTCAGTTTTCTATTTCAATGTGATGAGATAGCCTTTGACCCTTCTCTACTGAAGTATGGTTGTGATCACGTTTCACAATTTGTCGTTGTGTTCTTGTTGCCGTAGTCGTTGATGTTTATCATGCTAAGTATATTTGTTAGTGTATTTTATTTGTTAGTGTATTGGAGTTGTGGAGTGGAGGAACGGTAGATCGGTGGGGTTGTCGAGCGGTAGATCGGTGGAGTTGCGGAGCGGAAGCAAGTTGGAGCGGTGGGTGTTGTGGAGTGGAGGGGAGTAAGATCGGTGGATTTGTGGAGTGGAGGCACGGTGGAGCGGAGCGGTGGGGTTGTGGAGTGGAGGAACGGTGGAACGGTGGGGTTGTGGGGTGTCGGGGAGAAAGATCAGTGGTGTTGTGGAGTGGAGGCACGATGAACGATGGGGTTGTCGAGCGGTAGATCGGTGGAGTTTTGGGGGGTAGGAACGGTATATCGGTGGAGTTGTGGAGTGGAGGCACGGTGGAACGGTGGGGTTGTAGGGTGTCGGAGAGAAAGATCAGTGGTGTTGTGGAGTAGAGGCACGATGAACGATGGGGTTGTCGAGCGGTAGATCGGTGGAGTTTTGGAGTGGAGGAGAGGAAGATCGGTGGATTTGTGGAGTGGAGGCTCGGTGGAGCGGTGGGGCTGTGGAGTGGAGGCACGGTGGAACGGTCGGGTTGTGGGGTGTCGGGGAGAAAGATCAGTGGTGTTGTGGAGTGGAGGCACGATGAACGATGGGGTTGTCGAGCGGTAGATCGGTGGAGTTTTGGGGGGTAGGAACGGTATATCGGTGGAATTGTGGAGCGGAAGCAAGTTGGAGCGGTGGGGGTTGTGGAGTGGAGGAGAGGAAGATCGGTGGATTTGTGGAGTGGAGGCACGGTGGAGCGGTGGGCTTGTGGAGGGGTATATCGGTGGAGTTATGGAGTGTAGGAACGGTAGATCGGTAGAGTTATGGAGTGAAGGAACGGTAGATCGGTGCAGTTGTGGAGTGGAGGCCCGGTGGCCGATGGGGATGTGCAGCGGAGGTAGGGTGGGTTGGTGGTCGTGGAGTGGCGTGGGGTGGAGTGGAGAGAAAGAGATCCGCAGCTGATCTCTGCACCGAGGGAAGAGCGTTTGGACATATACTAATCTTTGGAACATCAACGTTACGTAAATTAGGAACCTTCCTCTTGTACCTACCTCTATATTACGTATTCAAATTAAACTGATTTGCTCAAATAACCCTATAATCCTTTCCCCCTTCCCCTCACAGCAGTCGCCTGCCTGGCCCCACAGTTTACAACTTTACCGTACTTCCATGTATGCATACTTAATATTATTTCGATCTTATTGTTAAAGGAATGCTTCTCTCAGTTAAATTGCAAAATCGGATTAATCATGCAAACGTATGTCATGACGATTGGCATTTCACTGTTACAAGAGGAAAACAGAATGGGTCACCTGTCTGGCACAAATGCATTGACTTTGTAGCAAATTGGGCATATACATCACGTTAATTCACGTGTGGCACATACGATACACCATACACCAAATACAATACACCATACGTCACGCACAAAACACCATACACAATACACCATACGCCATACACAGTACACCATACACAGTACACCATACACAAAACACGACACGTCATACGCCATACATCACACACAATACACAATACATTATACACAATACACAATACACAATACACAATACACAAAACACAATACACCATACACAATACACAATACACAATACAGAATACATAATACACAATACACAATACACCAACTCCCCCTCCACTCCCTCTATTCCCTATAACACAACCGCCGGATATTTTGTACACCAAACGATAGGCAATGTACAGTAAAGTTTCAAAATATGTTCTTCATCTTCTCAAAGCAATTAATTGCAACCAGACAAAAAGTGAAATCCTCGCCCTGAAGTAACCGTAATAAGATCATTTGATCTTAATAACTTAGTCAATACCTGAATATCAACAGTCTCAGAATTTACACCACGGAGTCAATTAAAACTATACAGTCCATTGGTGTAGTGTAGGGTATACGAATCTTGAAGGCGTTGTCTGTTCTCAATAGCGCAGTATATAATAAACATCACTATATATATATTTAAAAAAACCATTGACATGAGAACAGGACAATATTGCTTTGGGCAAAAAGGTTTTAATATGATTCATTGGTATCAAAGATCAATTTCAATACCTATTCATAGTCAGGATTCTCATCTTCCTGAAAGAAATTATATGTATACAGCGAATATCGTTATGGTTGATAATAAACTGTTTTAGTGTCAACTTCATTGGTTTGACAACAATCGGTTGATTTACCGATACGGTCTCTTATAAAATACAAACCTTTTATATATGTCTGTTGGTAGGGTTGGCGTATTGGCGTATTGGCACATAGATCGTATTGCAATATATCGCAATACAGAGAGCTGTATTGCGATACGTACTGCAATACGTACAGGGCACACATTATATATATTTGTACTATTTAAATGGTACTTTTTCATTCAATAATCCAGACTTCAGATTACCTAGAGACTACCTATTACGTCATAAATATGGATTGTTAAGGTAAACAGAGTGAAGCGTGCGCTATTTACATGGTTAGATAGAAACCTAGTCCACCCAAATGCCTCAAGATAGTATATATAATTAATATAATTATATATTAATTCATCTGTGACTGTATCAGAAAATATCAATATACAAGGGTTGTATTGCGATACGTGTATTGTTGACGGTCGTATTGCAATATACTCGTACAAGAATACCAGTTATGTCTCATCTGTTAGTAGAGGATATACGAAAGAAGAATGTCTGCTGAATGCGAGAATGTTTGTGTTATTGTAAAAGTGCTGCGTGGCATTGCTTGTGGAGCGACGTACAGAAAGATGTGCATGTTGTTGAGTTTATTAAAATTTGAGAAGTTAATGTTGTAGCAGAAAGTTAAGCTTCAGTCCAAGGCTCATTATTGGTTTGTTTGTTTGTTGTTTAACCCCTCACACAGCAATATTCCAGCAATATGACGGCGGTCTGTACATAATCGAGACTGAACCAGAAAATCCAGTGATTAATATCATGAGCATCGATCTACGCAATTGGGATCGATGACATGCATAAACCAAGTCAGCGAGCCTGACCACCCGATCCTGTTAGTCGCCTCTTACAACAAGCATAGTCGCCTTCTACGGCAAGCATGGGTTGCTGAAGACCTTTTCTATCCCGGATCTTCACGGGTCTCAAGCCTCATGACAATGATAGAAGTGCAATAGACGATGTAAATAATATAAGTGCTGCAACAATGAAAATGTTCTAAACGATCAGGTTTTAGACATCTCACCATTTAATAAATCATTATATCTTTCTTAAAAAAATGAAACAGTTATTTTAGAAACAATGACAGCAGTGATTGTAGTAGCTATTAGGAATGTGAATTTATATTTGTAACATTAGACACAATAGCAACAATGGTTGCAGTAGCTAATAGGAATGTGAATGTAAATTTGTAACATTAGACACAATAGCAACAATGGTTGCAGTAGCTAATAGGAATGTGAATGTAAATTTGTAACATTAGACACAATAGCAACAATGGTTGCAGTAGCTATTAGGAATGTGAATGTAATTTTGTAACATTAGACACAATAGCAACAATGGTTGCAGTAGCTAATAGGAATGTGAATGTATATTTGTAACATTAGACACAATAGCAACAATTGTTGTAGTAGCTGATAGGAATGTGAATGTATATTTGTAACATTAGACACAATAGCAACAATTGTTGTAGTAGCTTATAGGAATGTGAATGTATATTTGTAACATTAGACACAATAGCAACAATTGTTGTAGTAGCTTATAGGAATGTGAATGTATAGTTGTAACATTAGAACAATGACAGCAGTGGTTGTAGTAGCTATTAGATATGTTGAATTATTGATTTGTTTGTTTGTTGTTTAACGCCGCACTAAGCAATATTCCATATCTGTCTGTAAATAATCGAGTCTAGACCAGACAATCCAGACAAGCATCGAGCCATGCAATTGAGATACGATGACATGCATCAACCAAGTCAGCGAGCTATTAGTAAGTTATGGCTATAAGTAATGAAGTAAACAAGTATAAGCGAAGTATTGAAGTAAGCCACTATATTTGTAGTAACTGTTTGTTTTGTGTCCCAATAGTTTCGTTCCGATTTCTTTCTTATTTATCAAAGCATGCAATGTGTCTGGCTTTTCACGGGCTGACTCCACCTGAAAATAGTTTGTGCTGCATCAGAACTAAATCTTTGCTTTTTATATTTCAGGGTAGTTAGGTATTTCCCTTTCTACTGAAGAACTGTTCACGAAGTGGTTGTGATGACGTCTCTAAATATGTAGTCGCTGTTGTTAGAGTACACATTTTGTGTATACAAATATATTTTTCACATCTGGGTAAATTAGAAGACACGAAGAAAGGGTTCGAGATTTCTTTCTCCTGGACGTATTCGCTCACTATCCGATCCCGCCTCGTTGTGTGTTTTCTCTGCTATATAACCTTAGGCAATTGATTTTTAAACTTGGACATATTAATTTTGTCTGACAATATCACTTTAGCTCAATTTCTGGAGGTTGAAGGTTACACTTTTTAATCTTGTGGGTAAAGCTTGACCCTAGATAGAGACTATGACGTTTACATTGTCTCAATCAACTCAAATTACTAATCATTTGAACACAGCGTCACAGCATATGTATACCATTGTAAGATATGAGACTGCCTCCCTACCACCTGAGCTGTCTGGTCTTTAATGAACACATACACTGTGTCCTCAAACCACCATTTTGTCAATGTCTGGTAAAGCAGACAGCTAAATTGCTGTTTCAACCATCCGGCGTCGAAATAGAGAACGGCTATATATGACCCGCACGGACACATGATACAAGGTTTGGATTGTAAATACGAACCTTATGGAATGTATCGTATACCTTATGAGTGTATGAATTTATCCTGTCTGAGTGAATGGACGATCCGGTGTGATAGAGAGAGAGAGAGAGAGAGAGAGAGAGAGAGAGAGAGAGAGAGAGAGAGAGAGAGAGAGAGAGAGAGAGAGAGAAGGGGAGAGATGCACTGTTGAATAAACAGTTCTTTACACAAATCTTTTAGTTGTACATAGAGAGAGAGAGAGAGAGAGAGAGAGAGAGAGAGAGAGAGAGAGAGAGAGATATATGAGAACAATGAGAAAAAGACACCCAGGGGGATTTAGAATCAGAGACACAAGTACAAACAGAATGACAGAAATAGAGTAGAAATAGAAATTGAAAGTAGAGGAGAAAACGTTTAGACCAAAGAGATACATCGAGAAAGACAAAGAGACAAGGAGATCGATACAGAAAAATCGCATCAGACATAGACAGACAGACATAGACAGATTTGCAGAGAAATATACATACGAGGGGGTCAGCCACAGTCACAATAAATCAGACATGGTCAGAGACAGCCAGACATGACGACAGAAAGGGGCAAAGCGAGACGACGACAGACATAGACAGGAATGGAGACACAGAGAGACAAAGAGGGACAGGGAAGTATTAACACAGAGAGAAAGACGACACAGGTAGAGGGGAGGGAAAAGAAAGAGATACTATACGTTCACCATTCTTGGTGTTATCTGTACAATAATGAGTTGCAACAACCCATTGCCATCGTACAATTACAACAGGTTGGCATGTTGGAAACTATTTCTCAATACTTTCTCATACAGATTATAAGGCAGCCAGAAAGAACTAGAACATCTGCTTTGACAGTAAATAAAATGCAATATTTACAGCATACTGTGGGAGCGCAAGTGTCAAACACATCTATAATTATAATAGATATTTTAATCACTAACAACGCGATGTCGCTGATGACGTACAATGCTTTGAGGGTTACTCAAAAACTGTAGATGGAGTGATGGGGATGTGATGGAGGTGTGGTGGAGAGATACAGGTCTTCCCAGGGACCGTGTCATCTCTAACTATGACACTAGATGAACCACACCTACTGTATTACATTGATGTATATTGATGAAATGAGAAGAGGGAGATAATGTTCTGTGCAAAGCAGTTTAGATATCATTCATTAGTGTCGGTTAATACATTTAATAACTACAACATTAGTTTTGATATTCATTACCGTGACAGAACTGACATTTCAATTCCAATGCGTTATTTAATATTTTAGGAATTCAAAATGCGAGTGGAGATGAGTTGGATTGGATAGGTTTCCCATTAGAAACATACTGTCACTACCCTGTGATACGTGTCGGGTTTGCTTGTGTCAAGTATTTCCCCCGATATGTCATGTATTTGATATGGACGATTTTAATAAATCTATCAGTAGTCTTCATCCTACATACTACCTCGTAACTCGATCATTGTCTAAGCGCATTTGAACAGTTATTAATTGAAAAGTGGTCAATTAATAATTATATACATGTTGGAGTATTGCAGAGTGCCGAGGAGGCAACAAACAAACACTTACTTTTTTATGCAAATTGAGTGAGTGTCGGGTGCTACCGGTAGAACAGGACACGTTTACCGTTTTCGCGAACACCTGTGTCATCAGTGATTTTTAGTGATCCATTCGCATAATTTTGAAACCACTATTTTTTCTCTCACGCCCAAAAATCGAGACTGAGTATTCTCTCGCATTTACGTTTTGACCATACAATGGAATGGAATGCGATGCGGTGCGATGCGATGCGGTGCGATGCGATGCGGTGCGGTGCGATGCGTTGCGGTGCGGTGCGGTGCGGTGCGGTGCGGTGCGGTGCGGTGCGGTGCGGTGCGAAAATCTAAGTAAACAAACTTGTTTTGCCCGGGGGTTTATAGTAATGTATGATGCTATGACTCAAGAGACGCAACCTCATCTCATTCTGTTGTTACACCCCCACCCACCACACCCCACAGTCGTCATTCCCAGGATGATATTGTTTTGTACATACTCGACCTGCCTCAAGTCGTTGGTAGAATAACATTTAGTTTTCTAAAATCAATAGGTAGTTTAGAAATCAATTTCCTGACTCGGCGGAGAACATGGTTGCCTGATACTGCTACGGGGACAATGTGCAATGCAGTGTAGTTCTTAATTTGACTCGTCGGCACTAATTTAAAGCCGTGTTCTAAACCCCGCAGACAATAGTCTGCAGCTTCATAGCAGTATGGAGTAGAACTTGGGAATTACAATTAGCAATATTGTCTATTCATCGGGTACTCGAAAACACGACCGTTAGAGGGAACGCTGATTTGTAGGGAACAGTGGCGGTAATCAACGTGGAAATTTAGTCTGTCATACAGACCCTAATACAAATTATATCCAATACAGCCCATGCAAGTCGGGCGAACGGGTAGCCTAGTGGTTAAAGCGTTCGCTCGTCACGCCGAAGGCCCGGGTTCGATTCCCGACATGGATACAACGTGTGAAGTCAATTTTGGTGTCCCCATCCGTGGTATTGCTGGAATATTGCTGAAAGCGGCTTTAAACCATACTCACTCCCATGCAAGTCTATAATCTTTAGCAAGTCTAGAGTCTCGCAGTATCTGAAAATGAAGAGAGTCTCTGGGATCCTTTTTTTTATATTTTTATTAAGATCATTTAAAAACTGTTTTTTTCTGTATCAGAGACAACATGTTAGTCAAGTGGAAACGCATCTCATTTTGTATTGTCTTCCATAAACTAAACTGTCCTGTTTCAGGCAAGTATTGAGACACGGATTGAAGCAAGTTTGAGAGAGACACAAATAAGGCATACTTTATCTTTTTAAGAAATCCCTTACATGTCCTCCTATTTCTTAGGTATCTCCTGTGGAGAAAGCATCTCACAGCTGTCTTTAAAGGGGGACTGGTGGCCCAGTTGGCTCAGATTTTTGTAGATAGTTCAGAAACCTATGTCCGTGTTCAAATCCCATGTTTTCCCTGAAAAGAAGAAGCACGATTAAAAAAGGAACGAAAGAAGAGAAAAACGGAAAGAATACTACAGGGACGAATTTTGAATGTACATTTTAATACAAGATTCGAAGTGTTGATGTGGTTTATTCATTCATTAATGTTCATTAACACTGATTTGTGTTAGCCATAAAACATTGATCACATTATCTGCGGAACCACGTAGATAACACATTGTCATATCTATCGCAAAGAATGTTTTACGTTTTAAATCACGAAGATATGGATAAACCACGACCTTTTCAATTGATATGGTTGTGTGATTTAATGTATAATACGTAATCTTTTTCGAGTTGTGGAGTTCAGAAACATATGTACGTGTTCAAATCCCATGTTTTCCCTGATCATGTTTCCAGGGTTTTTATCAACACCAAACCGGTGCTACTGAGTTCTCCAGTCGTCAGGTTCCTCAGGTGTGCCAGAAGCCTATCATCTAAGATCTGCATCACATCCAACTGTAAATTTAAATGTATATTTTCTTCAACATCAAGCTGACAAACTTAAATAATGTTTAAAGGGACTTAAAACAGCATGAAAAAGTAGAAGCACGATTAAAGAAGGAACAAAAGAAGAGAAAACGGAAAGAAGACGACTACAAGGACGTTTTGTGAATATATATTTTGATACAAGATTCCAATTGTGAATGTGGTTTGTTCATTCATTAATGTTTATTAACACTGATTTGTGTTAGCCATAAAACATTGATCACATTATCTGCAGAACGACGTAGATAACACATTATCATATCTATCGCAAAGAATGTTTTACGTTTTAAATCACGAAGATATGGATAAACCACGACCGTTTCAATGATAAAGTTGTGTGCTTTAATATATAATACGTAATCTTTTTCGAATTGTCGAGATAACTTGACCACAGATGTCTTTGAAAGACTTTATCGGGAACGTGCCGAGTGTTGATAAGCGAAGAGAAATAATGTATGCAAATTACCAATCTGCAAAATCGAAGTTGAATATTTTATGATCAGACCATTGGTAGCTGTTAAAAAATACTTTTTTACTGTGTTCTTACATGAAAGTTTTTGATTGTTTTTTTGCAGGGAGACTATGAAATAACATGAAGATGTAGAATCAGTCGAATTAAGAAAAATCCATTACAATACGTGTGTAAGATAATATAACACAATTGCACATGTTTCCAAACAACGTCTCTCAAAACTTCTAAGCTATAAAAGTTCTTAACTTTGAAAATATATAAGCGTATCGTATTTCGAAGGGGAAAAAAAAGTCTTTCTGTTTTTTTATCCATTGTATTGTATTAAAGAAATATATTTAGGTCCAAATATGACATAGATTAAGTTTCATTTTAAATACGCTTGAAAAAATAGTCTAGCAGGTTTTTTTAGTAT
The DNA here is from genome assembly GCF_023055435.1 of Haliotis rufescens. Taxonomy (NCBI): domain Eukaryota; kingdom Metazoa; phylum Mollusca; class Gastropoda; order Lepetellida; family Haliotidae; genus Haliotis; species Haliotis rufescens. The sequence goes on along the minus strand of NW_025964001.1, from coordinate 26,279,744 downwards.
TTTTTTCTCGAAAGGGAATATAAAAGGTTGTTCAGTTAGACGTGTTTATATTTAATGGGAATCTATTGGATTCATAACCACTCTCATATTTCATCTCACAGCAACAATCATGAGACACATTATCAACGATGTGTCTCCTCCTGTTTTTATATACGGCATAAAAACAAAAGCTCTAACTTCTGAAAACCTATTCAGTTAATCATAAACTTGTTTTTTTGGGTCATATAGATAATGTGGCCATCAGCGATGTTTCTTTCGCAAACAGATTGTCTACAGGCGAACAGTTTTAATTCCAATCTTTTATCAACCACATCTTTAAGAACAGGGCATAATATAATACATAAACACGCAAATAATTTAACTGTTTCTAAGATTGGTATTTTACAAATTTATATGATTACTAAAACTGTCAAAATGAAAACAGAAGCGTGGTGGTGTAGTTTCTACTACGCGAGGCAAATTTGTTAAACTATCACGACAAATCACATTTTGAGGTATTGAAAAATCCTTCGTCGTGTATATATTATTGTTAAACGGAGTATCCATACATCTAACAGGTAACCTAACGGACAAAAGAAAGTATACATTTGAAAATTGGATTATATTCTTACATCATCAAAAATGGATGTATACTTTCTTTTGCTCACGTATAAAACCCCTTTCTTGAAGATTAAACAATTATTTGTGTGCGATTTGTTTTGCAAATGAGTAACAACATACACATTAAGGCATTTCTCTAATATTGTAACTCAAAGTGCAATGATGTCACAAGATTACAGTAAGTGACTTAGTTCAAGAAAGTAAGCCTACTCGCATTTAAAAATGTCGAAAAATATGAATTAATTCAGTTGTTCAAAAGACACCCTTCATCGAACCATCATTGTTGAGTGGGATAGATTCATCGACGCTTAAACACAATTTCATTTATGCCACGGTATGTTAGCATAATATAGGGGTCACATCTCTCATCTCGCAGGTTTTGGTTCCATGGTTTCAATGCACGAATATTATGCGGACTAAGAAACATAACCAGGACGAATCAGGGAATGAGGGACGATCAGCAGATCCTGACGCGGATAAGCGGGTCAACTCTACACAGCGCATTGAGACGACAGATACCACTGGCATTCCCGTTAAGGAAGATTAAATTCCTGGGTATATTTTCTAAATCACAAATTCTTCAAAAGTCTATAATTGCTACATTTTAATTGTATCAAATACTTAAAACATTTTTGCGCGATAGGAAGACGCATATCAAAAGGATCACTTATAGAATCTGATCATGAAAGGTTGCGATGCGAACCATCCCGAAGCACACTAAAAGCCAGTCCTAAACCACCCTTCATATAACTGAACCTTCGCATTTGTCATGCTTTAATTTCAACAAATTAGCAGTTTTGTACAGATCAGTATATATGTGGATATGTCTAATAACACAGATACGAAAGAAAGTGTTCATGCTAAAACTCCCTATTACCTGAGAATCAAATTCAATACTCGAGTATAAAAGATATTCCATGGAAAATGACAGGTTTGACGGGTCGGTGTCGCATCATTCTTTATTTAAAGACACATTATCCAGCCGATTAGCACCAGAGTGTCGGTTACAAGTCCTGCCCATCAAAGTAGGTATTGTATATATGTGATAAATATCCTGTACTGTTGTGACTTGGCAATCCTGACTTAAAGTGACATTGTGATCTCTCTATCTGTCTGGCAGCCTGACGCTATCGTTCCCTCACAGTGTGCTCGACGGACAAAGCAGATAAAGCATGGTGAATGTGTGGAGTATTTGTTGGTATTGTATCGCGTAATCTGACTCTCAGAGACACGTAGTTCTCGCCTATCTAATTCGACCCTTTCTCGCTGCTATCTTCCTCTTTCCTCTCCTCAGCTCCTTACTCCACCCCGTCCTTCCGAACATCTTTTCTGCATTCTACTCTGGTATATGAAATAACTTATTAGTCAATGAATCTCCTTTTTAATATTTACTTAACAGTGAGAACATCACGCCCTATCTTCACATCCTGCACGATTCTGTCTTCTCTGTCTCTACACTGACACTCCCTCATTTACACTGTTTGATCCATCTCCAGTTTGTGTCCTCCCCATCTCAATATAGTCTCCAAACCATGTCCAACCGACCTCCCCATCTCCAACCTAACTTAACATCTCCACCCTGCCTTCTCCACCTCCACCCTGTCTTCCCACCTCCACCCTGCTTTCTCCTTTTCAACCTGCCTGCTCCACCCTCAACCTGCCTTCTCCATCCTCACAGTGCCTTCCCCACCCCAACCGTGCCTTCCTCATCGTCACCCTGCTTCCTAGACCTCCACCTTGCCTTCCTCACCTCCATCTTGCCTTCCCCATTTTTAACCTGCCTTCCCTACCCTAACCCTGCCTTCTCCTTCTCCACACTGCCTTCTCCACCCTCACCCTGCCTTCTCCTTCTCCACACTGCCTTCTCAACCCTCACCCTGCCATCCTCACCTCCATCTTGCCTTCCCCATTTTTAACCTGCCTTCCCTACCCTAACCCTGCCTTCTCCTTCTTCACACTGCCTTCTCCACCATCACCCTGCCTTCTCAACCTCAACCCTGCCTTCCAAACCTCCACCCTGCCTCCCACACCTCCACCCTACCTGCTCCACCCTCACGCTGCCTCCTTTACCTCCACCCTGCCTTCTCCACCCTGCCTCTCACATTTCCACCGTGCCTTCTCCACCTTGCCTCCCACACCTTCACCCTGCCTTTTCCACCTCCACCTTGCCTCCCACACCTCCACCGTGCCTTCTCCACCTTGCCTCCCACACCTTCACCCTGCCTTTTCCACCTCCACCTTGCCTCCCACACCTCCACCGTGCCTTCTCCACCTTGCCTCCCACACCTTCACCCTGCCTTCTCCACCTCCACTCTGCCTCCCACACCTCCACCCTGCCTTCCCCACCCTGTTTTCCTCACCTCCACCCTGCCTTCCTCACCTCCACCCTGCCTTCTCAACCTCCACCCTGCCTTCTCAACATGCTGGGGAGTGTAACTGTGACATTTAGGGAATTACTTTACCTGAACACAGTCTAGGAGATGTGGTAGTTATGAAGTGCAGTGTGTTAACGTCAATAGTTCTCCTACAACGAACGCAGATTCTGGTGTAGACAGGGGCTCAAAGGACTCTACACATGGACTAAGCGGTGACAAGTTAAACAAGACGTGTGACGGCTTTCGCTGTTCAGAACTCAATGCACGTTTTGCGATGTATTTTCAACTGTTGATTATTGTGATGTGTGATTTAAGATATATAAACATAAAAACGATACATGAACTCACCACAAAATAAATATTTTGAAGCGTGGTGAAGAATGACTGTGTCAAAGGTAATAATCTAGTGATATTTTCAACGTCATCGAGTGGCTGTGAATGTGTTGATTCGAACTCCGACGACGTATATCAATTTCCTTACTTTGCACACTACTACTTTATCTGAAACTTTATTTCATCAGAGCGAGTATATAGGTATTCATTATCGTTACACACAAGTAGGACATTTTAACGCTAAGTTGGGTGCTTTTTCAACACCATAACGCCATGTTTGGGTAAAAACCAAAGAGGTGCAGAAAGAATTCTTTTCCACATTAGTGTTTTGTTCTGTTGGTTTGTTTGCTTGTTGTTTAACGCCACATTCGGCAGTATTCAAGCTATGTGAAGGCAGCCTGTAAATAATCGAGTCTGGACCAGACAGTCCAGTAATTGATATTATGTGCGACGTCACACGCTGTAGGGGTACAATGACATGCATATAACGTCATAACGTCACGAAGCCTGACCGCCCGATCCATTTAGAATGACGTGCGACGTAGCAAGTGGAAGGACATTTTCGCTTCACATGACTACTATTCATCTTAACTGAATGTGAGTGAGTGAGTGAGTATGGTTTTACGCCGCTTTTAGCTATATTCCAGCAATATCACGGCGGGCGACACCAGAAATGGGCTTCACATTGTACCCATGTCGGGAATCGAACCGGGGTCTTCGACGTGAAAGCGGACGCTTTAACCACTTGGCTACTCGACCGCCCCCTCTGCCTAAGACCATTGTTGGAGAATGACTGTATATTATGTAAAGAGCAAACCCGTGTTATCACACACTTGGGGTTTTTCCGTCGAGGTCAGGTTCGACTGCCTCTGTGGTCTAGTGGTAGAGCGTCCGCCTCGAGAACGAAGGTCCGTGGTTCGATCCCTGGCCGCGTCATACCAAAAGATGTTAAAAGATGGTACTTGTTGCTACCCTGTCTGGCGCTCGGCATTAAGGGGCTAAAACAAGGACTGGTCGGCTCGGGGTCAGTATACTGTATCTGAGTGGGGTATTCATGTTAAACTGCGGCATGGTTTCTCAGTGTGCTAGATTTATAAAATCGGCATGACCAATACGTGCACGTGCATGCACCGGTCGCTATATCAGTGCAATAATCTTGAACGCGGAGATAAACCTCATTTTACCTCACCGACTACAGGTTAATAATGTACGACTTCCAAATTTACTAATTATTGGGGTGATTTAAAGTATTCAACGTGTCAGTGTATCTTGAGTTGTCACCGAATTGTTTCTATTTTCATAAACAATTAATAGAAATCAGTATGTATATGTCACAAAATACGTTTCCTTTTCAGTGGATATAATGGTTTGAAATATATACGCGCAATATATCAATGAAAATAGGACAATGAAATTTAGTAGCCGCTGTCACAACAGTAGCGACCAACATTGATTTACATTAACTACGACCCTGGAGATCAGGGGTAGAATAGGTCTTCAGAAACCCATGCTTGTCGCGAAAGACGAGTGTGCTTGTCGTAAGAGGCTACTAACGGGAGCGGGTGGTCTGCCTCGCTGACTTGGTTGATGCATGTCATCGTATCCCAATTGCGTGGATAAATGCTCATGATGTGAATCACAGGATTGTCCGGTCCAGACTCGATTATTTACAGCCCGCCGTCATATAGCTGGAATATTGCTGAGTGCGGCGTTTAACAACAAAAAGAACACAAAAAGCAACAACAACAAAAACCAACAAAAAGCAAAACACATTAACCACCGGTTCAGAAGCTCACTTTTTTTCAGTGGTAAAAATAATGAAGTTTGACATTACGCAGCTGTTAGCATCATTCAAGCAATAGTACGACTGGACACACCAGACATGGGCTTGGGGAATCGAAGCAGGGTCTTTGGCGTGATGGGGGAACGTTTGAACCACCAGACTACCACACATCATTCGGTGATATAGAATATGAAAAGTGAGGAGGCCCTTAACTGGCAACAATGTATAAAAACATACTTCCTCACATGGATATAATATATTTCGTTGTTTGTAAATTCTCCGAAGATTCGTAAATATCACTTTTTGAATGACCTCATATTTTATATAAAATGACTGCTAAGCCATATTCAGTAGTCACATCTTTCATTCTCGTCAAAATCCTGTAGACAGGTACTGAAATATATCAACAGTAACATTCAAAACTGTTGCATGGAAAAGTCGTATCAAGTAGATTTAATTGACAACATGTACCCACAGAAAGCTGCATTAATCTAAGCACGTTGCGATTACACAAGAGCAATTTCGTTCTTTATGGATAGTGATTCAAAAATACAAATAGTTCTTATGTGAGGTGAAATGGTGTTTAATGTCGCGTTCAAGATTATTGCAGTTAAATAACATGCACATGTATGTGTCTGTGCGCTCGCGAGCTCGTGTGTTTGCTTGTACTAGTCCCGACTAATGCCCGTTTTATACTGCTAGCCAACTGAGATACCATGTCTCGGTTTAACATGGGTATTCTACTCAGACTCGGTATACTGACTTCGAGACAACCAGTCTTTGTTTTATCCCCATGATGCCTAGCTCCAGGCACCGTAACAACAAATACCATCTTTGAACATTTTTCTTGGTATGGCGCGATCAGGGATCGCAATACCAACCTTCCGCTCTCAGACCTTCTATCCCCTAGACCGCGAGGCGGTCTCTGATAGTTGTTATACAAACTGGCTTTTAATGTGACTACCTAACTTCAACGTGTTTATGGTTTGTTTGAGGTATATGTTGTATAGAAGTCAGAGTTATATTTATTATGTTGGTAGTTTTACATAGTTTACATAGTTTACATGTTCCGTAACGTCACAAGGTCAGTTTTGACGTCATGTCTAACGTTCACAAAGTGAACAGTAAGATTAACCTGAGACGTCATTGGATAGGATTCGCGTGTATAGCGACGTTCATGCTCGCAGTTTAACGTTATACCCTCACTCAGACAGTGTATACTGACTCGAGACGACCAGTCCTTGTTTGAGCCCCTCAAGCGCCAGGCAGGGTAACAACAAATACTATCTTTTAACGTATTTTGGTATGACGCAGTCGGGGATCGAACCCGGGACCTTTCGCTTTCCGGGCGGACGCTGACGTCACAAGGTCAGTTTTGACGTCATGTCTAACGTTTACAAACTGAACAGAAAGATAACATTTACCTTAAATGTCATTGGATAGGATTCACGTATTTAGTTCATCGGGATCACACATTATGAGTCGAGGTGAAATGGGGGTTTAGCGTCGCGTTCAAGATTATTGCAATTATATAGCGACGTTCATGCTCGCAGTTTAACGTTAATACCCTCATTCAGACACTGTATACTGACTCGAGTCGACCAGTCCTTGTTTTAGCCCCTTAAGCGCCAGGCAGGGTAGCAACAAATACTATCTTTTAACTTCTTTTGGCATGACGCAGCCGGGGATCGAACCCCGGACCTTCCGCTTTCCGGGCTGACGCTCTACCACAAGACCACGGAGGCGGTCTGATGATGAGGATGATAGTTGTGATTATAAGCACGACAATATGGTGACAGTAATGGTTGAGGTGATGTTTATGTTGATGATAATAGTGACGATGATACACGATGGTGTAGGCGATGGTTGTTGACACATAGGCGATGGTTGGGATGATGAGTGCGCTGTTGTTGATAACGTGTCTTTTTTCGCTGTCTTTTGTTTTTTCATTTTGGAGATTATAGAACTGCGACCCAGTCCTTGTGTTAGCCCCTTAATGCCGAGCGCGAGGCACGGTAACAACAAGTGCCATCTTTTAAACTTTTTGGGGCCGGGGATCGAACCAACGACCATTCGCTCTCCGGGCAGACGCTCCATCCACTAGACCACGGAGGAGACCCCATAAGAGGTGGATCTTATATATTATGTCACTTTATAGATGGGCCACCGTGCATATCGGTGACGGAACTGTCCGACCATGTACGCTTTGCATTATGTGCCTTCGATTATTAACAATTGAGTGAACTGAGTCAACCGAGGTTACCCCATTTCTCGCATTCATGGTTGACTAGATTCAGCCTGAGTTAACCAACATTAACATGACTCACATTAGGACCAACATACAACGTAGAAAATGCTGCCTTAGATATATAATACAAAATTTCTGCGAGAAGAAAGAAAAAACACAACAGCCAACACACAACAAGGAGAGATTTACAAGTGTTTTATTCCCGACAAAACTGCCATTGTAACCGTTCTATTTTATGTACGTAAAACGACAAGAAAGTTCAAAATGAAGCGTAGAAATGCAAACTCGTTATCAAAGTTGTTGATTCTAAATATGTATTAAAATATCTAAAACTTACGTTTCCCTGGATGCGGGAACGTTTCAGAATACGTATACGCTATCAATTCCTAGTTAATGATATTAATGAAAATGCCTTTATTCACGATTGAATCAATAAATCAAATTAACTTTACCTCACTTGGCGGCTGTTACACTCAACTTAGTCTTTGGGTATGACAACTTTGGTCAATCGAAGTATGACGTAAATTAGTTAACATTTGTTAACATGGATTAAGCCAAGTTAACTTGGGTTATACCATGGTCAACGCTGGTTTATCTGGATTGGGTATTGATACAGTCCATCCACTTGGTGTACACCTTGTGATATTGTGTAGCCTTCCCACTACATTTGGTTGCGCTAGATTATATTAAGGGTTACCTGTTAAGTCGTAGTATTGTTATAATTAGTACCTGAAATGTAACTGTGAATATGTAGCTTGACAATATACCGTCAGGAGGAATCCTAACCCTGTTTAGGTTAAAGTAACGCCGAGTATCTTTTAATTACAATTTTAATTAATGCTTAATTAAACAATTGAAATAAACAAACTAACTTTTTCTTTGTAATTGTTTGTAACAAATGTTAATCATAACATTTAGTGTTTGTCAGTGAAGTTATTGTTGTTTGTGGTTATTGGTATTGTAAATAGTAATTGTAGTTATAACTTATAAAAAAATGAAACCGAACCGATGTCGCGGTGTTACATACAGGAAACTACGGTTGAAACGAACTCAAAGAGACCACTGATTTTAGTTCGATATAACCGTAGTTCGTTATAAGCATATATACAGCATATATACAGCAAAATGGCAGGGCCAAAAATATATTTCTTATATCCGTCAGTTCGTTATAAACGTAGTTTACTGTATTCATATTGCCTACGTTTTCAAGCTCGGAGTCCCAAAGTACGCTAGCATTGGTTGTGATTATATAGGTAAGTAATTAGTTGTAAAAGGATTACAACAACATCAACATGCAATGCACATCTTCTACTGCTAGGTGTAATGATTAATGAGTGTGTGAGTTCGGTTAATAAGCAGTTTGTATGCTTAATATGTTATAAGTAGCGACCTTGATCTTCAAACTCAAGCAATCACATGTCAGAACGAACACCAAAACACAGGCGATGTGTAAAGCATACACACTCTCATACGTACAGTGACAATCTGGTAGGCAAAACTGGATATTCAAATTAACTTTCAAAAATGTTCCATGACAATATTGTAAAGAATAATCTAATAAACAAATTTGAAATTCGATGTGTTCAATGGTTACTGGGGAAAAGAGATTGGCGTGAATGCTGTAGTTTTTACTAAAATGAAAAGCTGTGGCGGCCATTTGGATTTTTTCAAAAAGAAACTCTGTCATGTTATGTGAAAATCATATAGATATGTTCAGTAGATTAGGACAAAAAGAGATTTCAAGTTTCAGTGTTAACAGAAGGACGACGATCAAAGATCTTAAACATAAACTCACACTGCGCTCACCGAGTGAGCTAAAACAGCTCTGTTGCAGATATCGAAAGCAATTTCAAAGTTGCAGTTGGGAAGCCATTTGCAAGATCTGGTCAGTCGCTGAGGATGTCCAGCGACGGAGCCCGAGATACCATAGATTGGCTGGAGCTTTCTCAAACTCCTTGACCCGAGATACGGACAGCCTGACCCTTCCTTCCACTATCTCCCCTTCAGGCGAGTTTCCCCGACTTATTATTTCTGCTCGGACTAACTGATAAAATTTGAAGCTCTCCGTAGCAGAATGACCTCCTTATCCCACCCAGTGCTGAGGGGAGGGTTGGAGAGAAGAATGAGGGGAAGGGTGGGGAGGGGGGGGGGGGGGGGGGGGGGGGGACCACAATTCCTACATACGGTGTGATGCACTAGGGCTGTGTCTGTCAGTACCGACTGCAGTGTAATATATTGTACATTCTTTGGGCGATCTACAGATATCAATTTGATAAACGTGATCAAGTTGGTAAATAGAAAACCTAACGTGGTTGTGAAACGATTTCTTTTCTTTGTCCGTTTACTTTTAACATATCGTTCTGATTACTTAATTCTGGTGTATTCACTGTTTCGGTGTGTTCATAAATATATTCTCCCGAAAGCTAAAAACGTGCAAACTGTACACGCATCTAGTTTTTAACTGAAATTCCTGCTTATATTTATAGGGAACATGTCAGTGTCCTCAGTCGTACATTAGACTCAGGCCCCGATCCTGGCTCCGGACACAAGTCTCATGCTCTGACCCCAGATCCATGCTCCATGCTCCATGCTCCATGCTCCATGCTCCAAGTTCCAGGCTCCTGACTCCAAACACTAGGTTCAGACTCAGACCCCAGCTAAAGGCCCTATGATCCAGGCTGCAGGCTCACATCTCAGCTCCAGGCTCCAGGCTCCAGGCTCCAGACACTAGATTCAGACGCAGATCCCAGCTAAAGGCCCTATGTTCCATGTTCCAGGCTCCAGGCTCCAGCTACTAGGTTCAGACTCAGACCCCAGCTAAAGGCCCTATGCTCCAGGGTGCAGGCTCACATCCCAGCTCCAGGCTCCGGGCTCCAGACACTAGATTCAGACTCAGACCCCAGCTAAAGGCCCTATGCTCCAGGTTGCAGGCTCACATCTCAGCTCCAGGCTCCAGGCTCCAGACACTAGATTCAGACTCAGACCCCAGCTAAAGGCCCTATGCTCCAGGCTGCAGGCTCACATCTCAGCTCCAGGCTCCAGGCTCCAGACACTAGATTCAGACGCAGATCCCAGCTAAAGGCCCTATGTTCCATGTTCCAGGCTCCAGGCTCCAGCTACTAGGTTCAGACTCAGACCCCAGCTAAAGGCCCTATGCTCCAGGGTGCAGGCTCACATCCCAGCTCCAGGCTCCAGGCTCCAGGCTCCAGGCTCCAGGCTCCAGGCTCCGGACACCAGGCCCTAGATCCGGGTTCCGGACAGCGAGAATATTCATGATTTGCTGACCAAAACTTGCAACATATGTGACCCAGAATATAAATGGATCATCATTATTACCCGGGAATGAGGAATGTTGGTTGTACATCAACAATTTCAAGAGCATAGGCTTATTTTACGGACTTTGATATGCAAAAGAGAAGTATAAATCATAGATCAGGTCGTTCATCAGGTGACGAGGCTAAAATATTCATCCGTGCCTCCTTTCCCTCGCTTCATCTCTCTTCATCCCTTGTAATCGCTCCTCTGGGGTGTGTGTGTGTGTGTGTGCGTGTGTGTGTGTGTGTGTGCGTGTGTGTGTGTGTGTGTGTGTGTGTGTGTGTGTGTGTGTGTGTGTGTGTGTGTGTGTGTGTGTGTGTGTGTGTGTGTGTGTGTGTGTGTGTGGGTGTGTGTGTCTGTCTCTCTCTGTGTGTGTGTGTGTGTAGGTGTGCGTGCGTGCGTGTGTGTGTGTGTGTAGGTGTGTGTGTGTGTGTGTAGGTGTGCGTGCGTGTGTGTGTGTGTGTGTGTGTGTGCGTGTGCGTGTGCGTGCGCGTGTGTGTGTTTGTGTAGGTGTGCGTGTGTGAGTGTGTGTGTTTGTTTGTGTGACAGTAGTAATTATATGTCACCAACAGGATATAAGCTTTTGAATGAATGTCCTTTATTGAGTCCGTGTGAGTGCAGGGGGGTGGGGTCTATATGTGTATAATGTATGAGACTGTCGGTATTTGTATACATACAATGGTTTAATAACTGTACACACAGTGGTTTAATGTCAAATGTATGTGTGTCCAATGTACCTGTATATGTGTGGTAGAAGGCAATTGTTTTATGTTTACAGTGCATATACTTTAAGTGCATATTGGTAATCTATGTCGCTTTCTTTGTCTGTCTGTCTGTCTGTCGGTCTGTCTACATACATACATACATACATTGGACATACATACATACATACATACATACATACATACATACATACATACATACATACATACATACATACATACATACATACATACATACATACATACATCAAGCTTGACAAATATTATGTGGCATTCACGTCGATAATACTATGACCAATAAATTGCATTTTTCGAAGGCATTTGGCAATATATGTTTATATATTAATTTTAAGCCCGAGTAGTTATGCTCGTTCTATAAATACGCACAGGAATAACATGTTTTATTTGATGCTGATAATAATTATAAATGTATGTGTTATAAGAAGCAGCGACAATTTTAACATGGCAGAGGCGTATAACCTTTCGATAAATGTATCGTTAAAAAATAAAATCTTTCTACATGAAGTTATCAAGGTTATGTAGTGTACAAGAGGTCTAAATCTTGACGCCATACACGTTGAGCGAGTAATGTTGAGGAACAATGGCGTTTAATGGCGAGTATTTTCACTTGTGTGTGCGCGTGCGTGCGTGCGTGCGTGCGTGCGTGCGTGCGTGCGTGTGTGTCTGCTCACAGAGATACCATGCCGCAGTTTACACGGATAGCCCACTCAGACATAATATATAGACTCCGAGCCAACCCTTGTTTTATCCCCTTAATGCCGGTCGCCAGGCAGTGTAAGAACAAGTACCATCTTCTAACGTATATTTTGGTATGATGCACCCAGGGGATCAAACCACCGACATTCCGCATCCGCTGACGATCTATCCACTAGATCGCAGAGGCGGTCGAATAAAAATGCTCTCTATTCATTTTTACATCTACCAACATAAGCCAAATTACACGAATCTCCTTGAAAATGTCATTGTTTGTACGATAAGAAGTTTTACATGTAGACATATTGGCTACTTGTTTGTGTAGCTTACGTTTTGATTTATATTTATCTAATAAACTACGGTTACAAATATCGAAACATTCAGGTAAACTACCTTGGTCAATGACTTTTTCAATATCCACGAGTAAGCATGCATTGAACAGGTACCTGAGAGTTTTACCGAAAGAGAGACTTGGCACAAACACACTTTAGAACGGAAACTGATACGAAACTAATAGCCTGGAAATACTTACACCAGAGAGCACAGCATCAACCAATAACTGGACGATACGTACATATGAGAGCATTGTATCAACCAATAGCATGAAACTACCTACACTAGAGAGCCTTGCATCTATTAATAGCATGAAAACATACATACCATCATTATGAAACTACTTACACCAGAGAGCATGTATCAATCTATCACGTGAAACGTAGAACAGAGAGCACTGCATCAACTAATAGTATAAAGCTACGTACACCAGAGAGCACTGCATCAACCAGAAACACGAGATACGTATATCAGAGAGCATGCATCAACCAGAAACACGGAGATACGTATATCAGAGAGCATGCATCAACCAGAAACACGGAGATACGTATATCAGAGAGCATGCATCAACCAGAAACACGGAGATACGTATATCAGAGAGCATGCATCAACCAGGAACACGGAGATACGTATATCAGAGAGCACTGCATCAACCAGAAACACGGAAATACGTATATCAGAGAGCATGCATCAACCAGAAACACGGAGATACGTATATCAGAGAGCATGCATTAACCAGAAACACGGAGATACGTAGATCAGAGAGCATGCATCAACCAGAAACACGGAGATACGTATATCAGGGAGCACTGCATCAACCAGAAACAAGGAGATACGTATATCAGAGAGCATGCATCAACCAGGAACACGGAGATACGTATATCAGAGAGCACTGCATCAACCAGGAACACGGAGATACGTATATTAGAGAGCACTGCATCAACCAGAAACAAGGAGATACGTATATCAGAGAGCATGCATCAACCAGAAACACGGAGATACGTATATCAGAGAGCATGCATCAACCAGAAACACGGAGATACGTATATCAGAGAGCATGCATCAAACAGCGGCACAAAGCCACCTACGATAGAGAGCATGCATCAACCAATAGAATGAAACTATGTGCAACAGAGAGCACTGCATCAACCAGGAACGCGGAGATACGTATATCAGAGAGCATGCATCAAACAACAGCATGAAAACACGTACACTGTACATATATAATTACGCTTTCCTTAATACAACAATAGCAGAGCATTGAGACAGGAGGCTGTCCGGCCACAGCTGGACAAACGGCAGGCAGTCCGGCATTCGACTCGGCTGAACTTTAGACATTCAGTTATGGCCATACATTGATATTATTTCGAGATTGGCAGATATATTCAGAATAATGGGATTACTGGCGTTATTGCCCATTTCTTTTACTGAAATATTATTTAATATTTAATCAATAGGTTTTAATAATATCGCATTCCGATGGCTGTCACGTGCGCGTTTCTTACATTAATCCTGTAAGTTATTAAACTAAAGGTTCTGAGTGGTATTACACGTTTCACATGAACCCATTTAATCCCAGCGTAGCAGATGTAGATGTTAGTTGAGGGTCTACATTGATTTAAGCAGATTGGCTGCAACGCCGCTTTCAACAGAGTTGAAATATAATAATGCATATAGATTTAACGGTTAAATGCATCAAGCGACCATTTCACAAATGGTTGAGTGTAAGCTTTTCGTTACAAAATGTTTGGCACCATGCAATGTTTACTCATTAAATTGTTTGTTTGCGTTTTTGTAATCAAGATGCTGTGTTGCTGACGTGTACAGAAAGGCGTATTTAAGCTACGTGGTACTTTAGGTCATCCAGTCTTTTAGTATGGCTCGACGACTATCTCTAAAGATATTCTATATCTCTGTATGTTATTAATTCTTTCGGTGGATGTCGTTTGGAAAAAAACAACACGGCCGTCTCACCCACAGGGGGAAGACTACTGCTAAATAAATCTGATATTTGCGGGCAGGTGACGCGATACATATGGCGGTTTTTAGATGTGATTGACAACTAGGAAAACCCAGAAACTACACCACGGTTCACTACGGGACGAGGAAGAAGTGTTAATCTATCAGTGTTTGCTTGGTTCTTAAAATTAGTGCTATGAAATAGGCCATGAAGCTACATACAGGGCGATAGGTGATGTGCGACGAAACGTAACCACTAACCTATGCAAACAGTACTAAATTACCGTTCAATTGATTTACATTTTGGCACAGGGGATGAGTACTTGTTATTTACGCGAGAAGAAGACCATAAAAACTATTTAATGGTTAAGCAAATTTGTTCAGACGACAATGATTTAACTGACGAAAATAACAAATGTACTCGATTTGCGAGATATTACCTTTAATATTATAGTTTATGAGGACTTATCAAGGAACAATGTTCATCCCATGACGAATGTTTACCCAAGACCAATGTTTACCCAAGACCAATGTTTACCCAAGACCAACGTTGTTTACCCATGACCAATGTTGTTTACCCAAGACCAATGTTGTTTACCAATGACCAATGTTTACACATGACCAATGTAGTTTACCCATGACCAATGTTTACCAAAGACCAATGTAGTTTACCAATGACCAATGTTTACCCAAGACCAACGTTGTTTACCCATGACCAATGTTGTTTACCCATGACGAATGTTGTTTACCCAAGACCAATGTTGTTTACCAATGACCAATGTTTACACATGACCAATGTAGTTTACCCATGACCAATGTTTACCAAAGACCAATGTAGTTTACCCAAGACCAATGTTTACCCAAGACCAATGTTTACCCAAGACCAACGTTGTTTACCCATGACCAATGTTGTTTACCCAAGACCAATGTTGTTTACCAATGACCAATGTTTACACATGACCAATGTAGTTTACCCATGACCAATGTTTACCAAAGACCAATGTAGTTTACCAATGACCAATGTTTACCCAAGACCAACGTTGTTTACCCATGACCAATGTTGTTTACCCATGACCAATGTTGTTTACCCAAGACCAATGTTGTTTACCAATGACCAATGTTTACACATGACCAATGTAGTTTACCCATGACCAATGTTTACCAAAGACCAATGTAGTTTACCCAAGACCAATGTTTACCCAAGACCAATGTTTACCCAAGACCAACGTTGTTTACCCATGACCAATGTTGTTTACCCAAGACCAATGTTGTTTACCAATGACCAATGTTTACACATGACCAATGTAGTTTACCCATGACCAATGTTTACCAAAGACCAATGTAGTTTACCAATGACCAATGTTTACCCAAGACCAATGTAGTTTACCCATGACCAATGTTGTTTACCCATGACCAATGTTTACCAAAGACCAATGTTGTTTACCCATGACCAATGTTTACCAAAGACCAATGTAGTTTACCAATGACCAATGTTTACCCAAGACCAATGTAGTTTACCCATGACCAATGTTGTTTACCCATGACCAATGTTGTCTACCCATGACCAATGTTTACCAAAGACCAATGTTGTTTACCCATGACCAATGTTTACCCAAGACCAATGTAATTTACCAATGACCAATGTTTACCCAAGACCAATGTAGTTTACCCATGACCAATGTTGTTTACCCAAGACCAATGTTGTTTACCCATGACCAATGTTTACCCAAGACCAATGTTGTTTACCCATGACCAATGTGTATCCATGTCCAATGTTGTTTACCCATGACCAATGTTGTTTACCATAGACCAATGTTGTTTACCCCTGACCAATGTTTTCATAAGATCAAAATTGTTACCCAGGACCAATTTGTACAGTGGACCCATCTCTAACCTGTAAGAATATTTACTCAAGACCAGTGTTTACTCAAGACCATTGTTTACTCTAGACCAATGTTTACATAAGACCAAGTTTTAGATGAGATTAATGTTTACTAAATATCATTGTTTACACAAGACCAATGTAAACGTTAGACCAATGTTTAGACGAGATTAATGTTTACACAAGACTAATGTTTTCATTAGACAATGTTTAGACGAGATTAATGTTTACTAAAGACCATTGTTTACACAAGACCAATGTTTAGGTGAGATTAATGTTTACTCAAAACCATTGTTTACTCTTGACCAATGTTTACATTAGACCAAGGTTTAGACGAGATTAATGTTTACTATATACCATTAGTTACACAAGACCAGTGTTTACATTAGACCAATGTTTAGACGAGATTAATATTTACTCAAGACCATTGTTTACTTAAGACCGATGTTTACACAAGACCAATGTTTAGGTGAGATTAATGTTTACTCAACACCAATGCTTACACAAGACCAATGTTTACACAAGACTAATCTCTACAAGAGAAGAATGTTTACATACAAGTAATGTTTACCCAAAACCAACCCCTACAAGAGAAGAATGTTTACACACGATCAATGTTTACCCGAGACCAATCCATACCAGAGAAGAATGTTTACATTAATCAATGTTTACCCGAGACCAATCTCTACAAGAGAAGAAAGTTTACACACGATCAATGTTTACCCAAGACCAATCTCTACAAGAGAAGAATGTTTACATTAATCAATGTTTACTCAAGACCAATCTCTACAAGAGAAGATTGTTTACACACGATCAATGTTCACCCAAGACGAATCTCTACCCGATAAGAATGTTTACATTAATCAATGTTTACCCCAGACCAATCTCTACCCGAGAAGATTGTTTACACACGATCAATGTTCACCCAAGACCAATCTCTACAAGAGAAGAATGTTTACATTAATCAATGTTCACCCAAGACCAATCTCTACCCGAGAAGAATGTTTACATTAATCAATGTTTACCCAAGACCAATCTCTACCCGAGAAGATTGTTTACACACGATCAATGTTCACCCAAGACCAATCTCTACCCGAGAAGAATGTTTACATTAATCAATGTTCACCCAAGACCAATCTCTACCAGAGAAGAATGTTTACACACGATCAATGTTTACCCAAGACCAATCTCTACCCGAGAAGAATGTTTACATTAATCAATGTTTACCCAAGACCAATCTCTACAAGAGAAGAATGTTTACATTAATCAATGTTTACACAAGACCAATCTCTACCAGAGAAGAATGTTTACACACGATCAATGTTTACCCAAGACCAATCTCTACCCGAGAAGAATGTTTAAATCAATCAATGTTAACACAAGACCAATCTCTACAAGAGAAGAATGTTTACACACGATCAATGTTTACCCAAGACCAATCTCTACCCGAGAAGAATGTTTACATTAATCAATGTTTACCCAAGACCAATCTCTACAAGAGAAGAATGTTTACATTAATCAATGTTTACACAAGACCAATCTCTACCAGAGAAGAATGTTTACATTAATCAATGTTCACCCAAGACTAATCTCTACAAGAGAAGAATGTTTACATTAATCAATGTTTACCCAAGACCAATCTCTACAAGAGAAGAATGTTTACACACGATCAATGTTTACCCGAGACCAATCTCTACCAGAGAAGAATGTTTACATTAATCAATGTTTACCCGAGACCAATCTCTACCCGAGAGAAGAATGTTTACATTAATCAATGTTTACCCAAGACCAATCTCTACAAGAGAAGAATGTTTACACACGATCAATGTTTACCCCAGACCAATCTCTACCCGAGAAGAATGTTTACATTAATCAATGTTTACCCAAGACCAATCTCTACAAGAGAAGAATGTTTACACACGATCAATGTTTACCCAAGACCAATCTCTACCCGAGAAGAATGTTTACATTACTCAATGTTTACCCAAGACCAATCTCTACAAGAGAAGAATGTTTACACACGAACAATGTTTACCCAAGACCAATCTCTACCCGAGAAGAATGTTTACATTAATCAATGTTCACCCGAGACCAATCTCTACCCGAGAAGAATGTTTACACACGATCAATGTTTACCCAAGACCAATCCCTACAAGAGAAGAATGTTTACATTAATCAATGTTTACCCAAGACCAATCTCTACAAGAGAAGAATGTTTACATTAATCAATGTTCACCCAAGACCAATCTCTACCAGAGAAGAATGTTTACACACGATCAATGTTTACCCAAGACCAATCTCTACTCGATAAGAATGTTTACATCAATCAATGTTAACCCAAGACCAATCTCTACAAGAGAAGAATGTTTACACATGATCAATGTTTACCCAAGACCAATCTCTACCCGAGAAGAATGTTTACATTAATCAATGTTCACCAAAGACCAATCTCTACAAGAGAAGAATGTTTACATTAATCAATGTTTACCCAAGACCAATCTCTACAAGAGAAGAATGTTTACACACGATCAATGTTTACCCCAGACCAATCTCTACCCGAGAAGAATGTTTACATTAATCAATGTTTACACAAGACCAATCTCTACCAGAGAGGAATGTTTACACACGAACAATGTTTGCCCGAGACCAATCTCTACAAGAGAAGAATGTTTACACACGATCAATGTTCACCCAAGACCAATCTCTACCAGAGAAGAATGTTTACACACGATCAATGTTTACCCGAGACCAAACCCTACCAGAGAAGAATGTTTACATCCGAACAATGTTTACCCGAGACCAATCTCTACCAGAGAAGAATGTTTACACACGAACAATGTTTACCCAAGACCAATCTCTACTCGATAAGAATGTTTACACACGATCAATGTTTACCCGAGACCAATCTCTACAAGAGAAGAATGTTTACACACGATCAATGTTTACCCAAGACTAATCTCTACCAGAGAAGAATGTTTACACACGATCAATGTTTACCCAAGACTAATCTCTACCAGAGAAGAATGTTTACACACGATCAATGTTTACCCAAGACCAATCTCTACCAGAGAAGAATGTTTACACACGATCAATGTTTACCCAAGACTAATCTCTACGAGAGAAGAATGTTTACACACGATCAATGTTTACCCAAGACTAATCTCTACCAGAGAAGAATGTTTACATTAATCAATGTTTACACAAGACTAATCTCTACCAGAGAAGAATGTTTACACACGATCAATGTTTACCCAAGACTAATCTCTACAAGAGAAGAATGTTTACACACGATCAATGTTTACCCGAGACCAATCTCTACCAGAGAAGAATGTTTACACACGAACAATGTTTACCCAAGACCAATCTCTACCAGAGAAGAATGTTTACACACGAACAATGTTTACCCAAGACCAATCTCTACCAGAGAAGAATGTTTACACACGAACAATGTTTACCCAAGACCAATCTCTACCAGAGAAGAATGTTTACACACGATCAATGTTTACCCAAGACTAATCTCTACCAGAGAAGAATGTTTACACACGATCAATGTTTACCCAAGACTAATCTCTACCAGAGAAGAATGTTTACATTAATCAATGTTTACACAAGACCAATCTCTACCAGAGAAGAATGTTTACACACGATCAATGTTTACCCAAGACTAATCTCTACCAGAGAAGAATGTGTACACACGATCAATGTTTACCCGAGATCAATCTCTACCAGAGAAGAATGTTTACACACGAACAATGTTTACCCAAGACCAATCTCTACCAGAGAAGAATGTTTACACACGAACAATGTTTACCCAAGACCAATCTCTACCAGAGAAGAATTATTACACACGAACAATGTTTACCCAAGACCAATCTCTACCAGAGAAGAATGTTTACACACGAACAATGTTTACCTAAGACCAATCTCTACCCGATAAGAATGTTTACACACGATCAATGTTTACCCAAGACTAATCTCTACCAGAGAAGAATGTTTACACACGATCAATGTTTACCCAAGACTAATCTCTACCAGAGAAGAATGTTTACACACGATCAATATTTACCCGAGATTAATAATTACAGAAGCCCAATCTTTACACAAGACCAATGTTTTCATTAGACCAATGTTTACCCGAGACCAACTTCTACCAGAGACCAATGTTTAAACAAGACCAATGTTTATCCGAGAACAATAATTTCCTGAGACCAATGTTTACAGAAGACCAATACTTATACAAGTCCACTGTTTCCCCGAGGCAAATGTTTACTCAAGACCAATGTTTACCCGAGAAAAAAGTTTACCCAAGACATATGATTGCACAAGACCAATGGTTAATCAAGACCAAGCGCCAAAAGCAATTTACTTTGATATAAAAAACCGCAGTGTACAATTCCGACTATATTAATAATCGAGACCCCTGGTTATGTTCTATCAGGACAAAACCAATACTGGATGGGAGATCTATACAAAATACGTTTACTGATTAAATATGGTATCGAAATAGGACCATATATTGTAACGGTAAAAATAAAACTGTGCTTATATATATAATATTTAAAAAAAACCATTCTGAAATTAGATGATGCATCTTTCAATAAATATTCATAAAGGCGATTCGACTTTACGGTCGTGATTCACAATTAGCACGTGTTCTCCAGACCTCTCCCCCATAGAACATGTCTAGGATGAGCTAGAAAGACCAGAACCAGCCGCTAACGCTAGCTCAGTTGGCAAATCTTCTGTTGACATTTGCAACAACACCCCCCCCCCCCCCCCCCCCCCCCACCCCCAAGGATGTTTTCAACCATCTGGTGTCTTCAATGCACCGCCGCTGCCTCGCCTGTATCAACTCAAATGGTGGTCACATCCGATACTGACATTGTTAATTGAGTTGTTACATCTCTTCTCTTTTAGGGCGCGTGCCTCTGTCTCCTGTCACCAGGTATGGGTTTTGTCAATGAATTTGGTACCATAAAACATAGATCAGACGAATGGCCAAATCCGTTGTTGTTATTTTCATAAACATAACATTCACACCACTTTCTATGAAGCACAGTTACATAATTTATTTCCGCTAACAGGTGAGAACATTTATGTCAATTCACCCATAGTTATAACAACAATACAGTAAAGTACGGTTATAACGAACTCAAAAGGACTAATAATTTTAGTTCGTTATAACCGTAGTTCGTTATAAGCATAAGATAAGATAAGATAAGATAATATTTATTGCAGAAACGTTCCATTACGGGACAGATGCAATTTTAAAAGACAAGACATTATGATTTATATATACATATATACAGACAAACATAATTTACATTCCTGTAGACACATACAAAAACAAAATAATCAATATTACATATTTTTATACATAAAATGTCAACGGTTGATTATGAGGGGGTATTTATTGTTTGAAATTATAGATGTGGAAACAAACGCAGTTGATATTGACTGCTTCATTATTTGACAGGATGTATTGAAATAATTTGTCTTCATGACTGTGGACATTTACATTTACATTTTGTCTGGATAGTTTTTCAAATAGTATATTTCTTTCTCGAGTGTGTTTAATACAGTGAAGTAAGTAATGTTTTTCGTTATCAATGATTGAACATGTAGAGCATAGCCTCTGATGTAGTGGGGTTGGTGGCTTTGTGTGTCTTCCAAGTTCAGACGAATGGCCAAATCCGTTGATGTTATTTTCATAAACATAACATTCACACCACTTTCTATGAAGCACAGTTACCTAATTTATTTCCGCTAACAGGTGAGAACATTTATGTCAATTCACCCATTGATATAACAACAATACATAAAAAACAACAACACCCCCTTCGTATTTTCTTTAATGCAAACTCTGGCCTTCAATATATTATTAACGCGACATTTAGTGCTATATAACGCTGTAACCTCACGTTGTCCATTCACAAATTCCTCCATCGGTATTAAGAGTTCACATGATTAATATTTCATCCTGTGGTACTATCACATTTCTCACACACCATTAGTAACACAGGCTTAGTTTTCATATTCTTTCTTACGTTGCTCTGTTTTCTAGCAACCACTCATTGTTTCTATGTGTTGGACAATTAGTGCACACCGCGTTACTTATATGTTTGAAATGATTTATTAATATAACAACTGTGTAACTACTTAAGGGATATGGCCTTTTAATATTTCAAAGAAAGGCCTTAGGCATGATTTATGACCCATAGATTTCCACTGGGCTTCGTGTATCAAATAGACTTGAGGTTTTGCCGTGGTTCTGAACAGATTGTATGTTTCTGTGTGCTAGCTGATAAAGTTGGAATTGAATGTCATGGTTGTGGTTGTGATGTTAATAATTGCGAACATTTGCTCGACGATCCGGGTAAGATACTTGGTTATGATAGTCATTTTGGTCGGATTATGAGGGAGTGAATGTATGGCTTTATGCCGCTTTTAGCAATAATATTGCTGTAGATGACGGTGATGATGATGATGGTGAGGTGAGGTGAGGTGAGGTGAGGTGAGGTGAGGTGAGGTGAGGTGAGGTGAGGTGAGGTGTTGAACGTCGCGTCTAAGATTATTGCACTTATTGCACTTATATAACATGCATGTACTAGTCCAGACTAATCACGGTTTTTTAGTGTCACCCCACTGAGATACCATGCCGCAGTTTAACATGAATATCCCACCTAGACACAGTATACTGACTCCGAGCCGACTAGTCCTTGTTTTAGCCCCCTAATACCGGGCACCAGACAGGGTAACAACAAGTACCAGCGTTTTACGTGTTTTGGTATGACGTGGCCGGTGATCGATCCCCCGATCTTCTCTAGACCACGGAGGCGGTCTGATGATGATGATGGTGAAGATGCTGATGATGATAGTTGTGAAAATTAGAACGACATTTGCGTTGGTGGTGGTAGGTTATGGTGGCAGTAATGGTTGAGGTGATGGTGAAGTTGATGGTAATATTGACGATGGTACACGATGGTGTAGGCGATGGTTGTTGATGCATAGGCGATGGTTGGGATGATGAGTATGCTGTTGGTGATGCCGTGTATGTTTTGGCTGTCTTTTCTTTTGCTGTTGGCAATAATAGAGCTACGACGATGGTGCTATTGATTGTTGCTTGTTGTGTTGTCCTTTTTGATGTAATGAATTGTTGACGACGATGATGAAGTAAATAGAAGTGTATGTTTTTATTTTGAATATGCTTACACGATACCGGTGATACTAGGGGTAGATGGTTGTGTAGGTAGTGGTTAGCATGGTGACTCGAAATGGTTGGCGTAGTAGAATGGGTAGTTGTGGTGGAAAAGGTTAGGTTAAAATATGTGAAGAGTGAGTGAGTATGGTTTTACGCCGCTTTTATCAACCGTTCCAGCAATATTACGGCGGGAAACACCAGAAATGGGTTTCACACATAGTACCCATGTCGGGAATCGAATCCGGGTCTTCGGCGTGACGAGCGAATGCTTTAACCACTAGGCTACCCGACCGCCCCTAAATATATGAAGTACTTACATTAAAAGTCACTTGCATCTTTACAATGAATATTTGGCAGTTGTCACATTAACAATTTAAGATATCATATCTTTGCAGCTATTATTTGAAAGAACAGAACACCTCTGTAAACTAATGCTCGTAAATGTGAACTTTTGACTCATGGATGCCAGTGGTTTATCAACATTTGGAACAACTCAGGGCGTAAGGCTAAAACTGTTAAATTATTCAAGTGGAATTTTCTCAGATGTCATTTAGGCCAGATCGTCGTCTCTTTCAACATACCGTAAGACGATCCTGCCAAAAAGTCGTTAGAAACAGTAAATTCATGTAGCTCCATAAAACTCCTTTGTTTTGCATGTTATAGATAAAGCCGAAGATATAACATGTAAGATAGAAAAAGTAGTTATTTCGTTTGTGAGGTCTATATTTCTTTAAAACAATGCACACATTGTCAGTAGCACAGTACATCATTGCTCTGCAGTGTTGATAGTCGTATACTATAGTACATGTACTTCTGTCAGGGTTTGTGAATGTTAAACATGCTCCAGACGAGGTGAAGTAAAGTGAAATAGAGTTTAACGTCGCGTCAGGATTCTTGCACTTGTATAGCGACGTGCATGCATGCATATGTGTGTGTGTGTGTGCGTGCGTGTGTGTGTAGCTGCTTGTACTAGTCCAGACTTATGACGAATCTTTAGTGCTAGCCCACAGCGATACCATGCCACAGTTTAACATAAATTCCCCACTCAATCGCAGTATACTGACTCCGAGCCGACCAGTCCTTGCTTCAGGCAGTGTAACAGCAAGTACCATCTTTTAACGTCTTTTGGTATGACGCGGCCGGGGATCGAACCCAGACCTTCCACTCTCTGAGCGGACGCTCTGCCCGTAGACCACAGAGGCTGGATTTAAAGGCACCAGTGTGATCATTAATAATAACTTTATAATAAAAAGAATCTAGGCACAGTATTGATTCATATTTATATGTACTGTATGTATTTATATTTATATGTACCACTTAAAAGACGTTGAAGAACACCCTTCTTTTCGTATGATCTGTCATGACCCTACCACCGGGAGTTCTTTCGCGACCACTTGGTGTCCTCACTGATTTTAAGTGGCCCATTCATATTGTTTTCCCAGTTTGTCAGCCCTTTACGGCAAGTGGAATCTGTTTCGGGGGATAAACTAGACTAGCTATTCTCTTGCATTGACAATTTATATTAACTTCTTTTGAGTAGTATATTTTACATTCATTTTGAAGCAGGGTAAGTAATGATTTTCTTATCTCAACTTGTCGTGTATGTCCGATGTGTATATTGGCTTTGATTTACCAATGGGTGATTGTCAATCAGACGTCGTTTGTCTACACTGTACGACTGAACAATATAAAGTTAGTTTATTATCAACGACCTTTGCTCTGGAGCATGTTTGGGCATGTTTATCGAGAAAATGCTGTTACTAGTTTCATCTGTACTGATATGTGCCCATAACGGTGTTATCGGATTTATGAAATGCTATTCTGTGAGTCTGAACAATTGTCTAGGTCAACTTCTGAATTAATCGTACTATACTCATGCATATTAGAAACGCAACGTCTTTTAGCTGTTAATGGTATATGCGCAGACTTGCCTATGATTTTAAGTATTTCATATTTTCATTTGAAACCGATAGTTGTTTCTGTGACTTTCGACAGTCTGCGCTGACCTCTAACAGTTGTGAAAAGAAATGGTGTCAATTTAGAATACAGCGACGTAAGTAACAATGGATGGCGTTACTGCAAAAATGGAAACGGTATATGTTTCCATGGCAACTTAACCGCATTGTCAGTATATAGACTCATCAGGGAAGTTTTTCTGTAATACCTTAATTAAATTGAATACATAATGAATTTATTATTCATGTTGTCATGCCGAATAGCAATTTTGCAACTGAGGTCAAAATATGTTTTTGAAAGGAAAATATTCTTACACCGTAAACAGAAAACATGCAATCTGTGCTTCAAATCCGATTTGATCATGCTTTTTCACCAATTGAAGATCTTTTCAATTCTGTTGATACCAATGTTTGTTCGATGAGTGGAAAAGGCGTTTGTCGTGGTTTGCTTGCGTATAACACATACAATCATGTATTTTTTTAGAATTAATTACGAACAAAAGTACGACCTAGGTACAACACTCTCCAATTAGCGATTTTAAACAATGTTTATTGTTAAATGAACAATTAGAATGGCCAGCTATTATGTTATGTGATTGACTGTTTTGATTGAATTGACAGTTATGGAAGTAATTGATATTAATTTTGTTATGGTGGGACATAACAAGGGTGTCACATTTACCCAATATTATTTCACCATTTTCAATTAAGAAGTCACTAACTTTCGATTTAATACAATTTGTGTATATCCATTTAAGGGCACAATACCAAAATATGCCCTACCTTAGGTAAGAGCGATAGAGGTGATGTATCGAATGATGGTTTGAAACCTTAGAATGGTTGTTTATTTCAGAAATTGAGAAGTGTTCTTTCCAGAACAATATGAAAACAAGATATCGTTTCCAATATCGTACTCATGTTAGGGACCGACCATGTGATATTCTGGGATTTTGTATCGGGATTAGATATTATTTGCAGCTTCAGCTAGAAAACCAGATATTTTTTTATTCAAGACTATGAGTCTAAATGCCAACTCGCGCACCCCAATTAGTGTGACGTAAGTGATAATAAACTGGGATATTCAGTTTACAGACTTGTGGGTGCGCCTCCGTGGTCCAGTAGATAAAGCGTGTGCCCCGAGAGCGGAAGCTCTTCTGTGGTTTGTTCCTCGGCCCCGTCATACCAAAAGACGTTAAAAGATGTTGTTACCATACCTGGCGCTCGGTATTAAGGGGATAAAACAAGGACTTGTCAACTCGGGGTCAGTATAGTGTGTCCGAGTGTTTTTTGTGGTTTTTTTGTTGTTTAATGGCGCACTCAACAATATCCCAGCTATATGACGGCTGTCTGAACCAGAAAATTCAGTGACTGATGTTATGAGTATCGATCCACGGGACTTGGATACGATGACATGCATCAACCTAGTCAGCCAGCTTGACCACCCGATCCCGTTAGTCGCCCTTTGGGACAACCATTGTCGACTCCTACGGCAATCATGGGTTGCTGAAGACCTATTCTAACCCGTATCTTCACGGGGCGCGTCAAGCAATCCAGCACCGTTGGCCGAAGTGTGTAGATCTCGGAGGTGATTATGTTGAAAAAAAGTAATTAGCAACCGACTCCATCAACGCTATCCATCGAAGCCAAGCTCAGAACCTTTTAGACGCCCATCGTACGTGGAATAATCATGACCAACACCTTTCCATGCTAATGACTTAAGCTGTATAGTCTTCCATACGCAACATGCATACTAGCACTCCTGGGATATGAAAATGAAGGTTTTATTGTAATTCGCCATGGTATATGATGCGATAGTGACATTGTATCGATGACATGTACCAAGCAGAGTGTATCATTGTGGTTTCAGTTACTTGGTGGTAGTTTCAAACAATTTGGTATTGATTAGAGTTCATAACTTTGTATTTTGTTCAGTGTAGGGATAGTTACATTGCATTTTACAACATGTGGTATATAGAGGCAGTAACGTTATATTTAGACTAACACGTAGTCAATGAAAACCTGTCTTTAAAATATTTTTTTACAAATTCTTTGAAAGAACATTTACTTTTCTGCTGTTTTATATGGAATGAAGCAAACTAGACTTGGTTTGTTTGATCAAGACTGGCCTGGGCTTTTAGTAAAAAAAAAATACCTAAAAATATAGATTCCACAGTCATGTGGACAACTTGATGTTGTGTCTACTTGATTATTATAGAGTGAGTGAGTTGGGTTTAACGCCGCTTTTAACAGTATTACAGTTATATCACGGCGTGTCAGCTTAATGTGGGAGGAAAGCCCGAAGTGATGCAGGGCTCAGACGTTGACCACTTCGGTGAAACCCACGAGCACGGGTATGGTGCTGACAAACCTAGAAACATAATAGGGGCGAGCCGGGATTCGAACACACAATCATAGATTTCTTGCGTACCCAAGGGACGCAACTCTGCACAGCGAATCGCGGCGCCTTAGACGACTGGGCCACCCGTGTCCCCTGATTATTATAGAGGTAGTGTCACTGTATTCTGTCAACACGTGGTATTTAGAGGTACGTTGTGTAGTATCCGTGTGTGGTATTTGGAGGTACTTTGTGTCGTATCCGTGTGTGGTATTTAGAGATACTTTGTGTAGTATCCGTGTGTGGTATTTGGAGGTACTTTGTGTAGTATCCGTGTGTGGTATTTGGAGGTACTTTGTGTAGTATCCGTGTGTGGTATTTGGAGGTACTTTGTGTAGTATCCGTGTGTGGTATTTGGAGGTACTTTGTGTAGTATCCGTGTGTGGTATTTGGAGGTACTTTGTGTAGTATCCGTGTGTGGTATTTGGAGGTACTTTGTGTAGTATCCGTGTGTGGTATTTGGAGGTACTTTGTGTTGTATCCGTGTGTGGTACTTGGAGGTACTTTGTGTAGTATCCGTGTGTGGTATTTGGAGGTACTTTGTGTAGTATCCGTGTGTGGTATTTGGAGGTACTTTGTGTAGTATCCGTGTGTGGTATTTGGAGGTACTTTGTGTAGTATCCGTGTGTGGTATTTAGAGATACTTAGTGTAGTATCCGTGTGTGGTATTTGGAGGTACTTTGTGTAGTATCCGTGTGTGGTATTTGGAGGTACTTTGTGTAGTATCCGTGTGTGGTATTTGGAGGTACTTTGTGTAGTATCCGTGTGTGGTATTTGGAGGTACTTTGTGTAGTATCCGTGTGTGGTATTTGGAGGTACTTTGTGTAGTATCCGTGTGTGGTATTTGGAGGTACTTTGTGTAGTATCCGTGTGTGGTATTTGGAGGTACTTTGTGTAGTATCCGTGTGTGGTATTTGGAGGTACTTTGTGTAGTATCCGTGTGTGGTATTTGGAGGTACTTTGTGTAGTATCCGTGTGTGGTATTTGGAGGTACTTTGTGTAGTATCCGTGTGTGGTATTTAGAGATACTTAGTGTAGTATCCGTGTGTGGTATTTGGAGGTACTTTGTGTAGTATCCGTGTGTGGTATTTGGAGGTACTTTGTGTAGTATCCGTGTGTGGTATTTGGAGGTACTTTGTGTAGTATCCGTGTGTGGTATTTGGAGGTACTTTGTGTAGTATCCGTGTGTGGTATTTGGAGGTACTTTGTGTTGTATCCGTGTGTGGTATTTGGAGGTACTTTGTGTAGTATCCGTGTGTGGTATTTGGAGGTACTTTGTGTAGTATCCCTGTGTGGCATTTAGTTACTTTGTATTGTGTGCATCAGACATATTGTAACCTTGTATTGCTTTGATGTATTATAGAAATATCGAATTGCACTCTTTTATTATCGTAAGATACAAAACAAAATTTCATTGAAATTCGAATGTCAAACTACAAAGTAAGACATTGCCACGTCCTTTCGATCTTAGAGATGTCAGTGTTGTCATTCATTGTTGTTTAACGTAATGTAAAGTAATATACATTTCATGGAACACTTGCTGTGGTCTCGAGTATTGTAATATCGACATTGGATTATTAGGTATATGTGCAAATGTACACAGTTACCGTCAGTGCACACCATGTATGTGCCTCCCCGCTTCAACACGAACCTGCCCGTATTCACCATTAGCCGCTGTGTTGGTATATGGATCCCCGCATGTCCAAACTGACCTGTTTGCACATACACAAAGGCCGCTATACTTTGCGCCGCAGTTGGACCATGGATGACCTAACTGACCTCTGACACCTGACCGTGACCTTAAAGGTCACATGAGGTTGAGGTTACGTCAATCATTCGGTAACCCCTCCCCGGCGAGCGGTGTTACCCACAGGTCAGCTCGTTGTGAGGTGAGCGAGGCGATTCAACAGCGCGTCAACAAAACCCAGCTTACATTTTAGCGTCCTGCTATTGCAATAAAAGTACCTCGTTGTTTTCACAAGAATATCTGTGTCATGGTTTTCATTCTTGCAATTGCGAAGCCATGTTTTAGGGGTGAAGCAGAGGCCAGTGGTATAAATCTATTGAAGCTTGCTGACTGTGAAATGTATTCACGTTGCGCCTCAACTTGCCCAGGCGTTGATGGGTTATAAGGTTGCTATTGATTGCCACGTGGTCGACAGACAGACAGCTCACGTCATGTTGCGGTCATAATTTCATCACTTATAGTCCATTGGCCTTGACATTATCTTAATGATGTTAATTCATCATTGCATAAAAGTACGTGATCCTTTTGGAATGGTTTAGTTAATACAAACGGTTTCAACCATAACATGTAATACAAACGGTTTTAACCGGAAATAAACTGGCATTGTATTTCGTGGAACTGCATTTATGAAATAACATTCCATGATTCTAATGTGAGGGTTCTCCGAGTGTCTAGTCTTGTTCAGAGGTATTCCGGATACCGCAGTGCTGTACGTTGGGTGCCATGAACTGTTTATCTGTACGATAATGCCCATATTGATATATATTTTTCGTTTTTTTTATTTATTGCAAAGAGTGACAAATCAACAAAATATTCAGCCTAACTTTATGAACACGCATGGCCATGCATTCCACGTGACAATCCCACTATAATTTAATCGTACCAGCTGTGTACACTTAAATGACTTAAGAGTTCTTAAATTTGAAGACAAGACAAATTACGTGGTGTGCCGGAGAGATGACACCCTCTTATATCACGTGTATTAGGGGTTGCAAATGATCCACAGGCACGTATGTTTGCCGTGCGACTGAATGGATGGGTGGGGGTGGGGGTGGGGTGGTAGGATCGGTGACTGCGTGATATCGTTCTCCGGTGCTCACTATATCAACCGCTATCAATCAAGAGTCCATTATTGATTATTCAGCTGGAATGTTGCTGAGTGCAGCGTTAAAAACAAAGAAACAAAAAATCAAAATAAACAAAAACAAGTATGTGTTGCATGACGAAGATGTGACGCTGTAAAAGATGCAGGTGACGTCAACACAAGATTCATAGATTTAGAGAAAAGTCGTATACACAGAACAAATGTTATCTGGAAACAATACAATTCCTGTTTACAATATCTTTATCTGAGGTGCTGACTGACAGCCATAACTAAATCCTTTAAAAATAACATCCGTGCCAAGTCATAAGATAAGGTAAATATGTTATTTATTTACCCAAATACGTTATTGAATTAACACATGTACAGAAAATGAACAACCGCCTTTTCTTCGTCAATATAATTATTACGTTTCTTTTCTACCTGCGTCGCAATTCGGGCGTCGTTATATCTGTTAATGATTCAGACTTCAATACTAAATGCATTCTGCTTTCTTTGAACGTTTTACTTCAAACTTCAACTTTTAAACGTACCAACCCTAATTAAAATATATTATATAGACAATAAAGGCGCCCAAACTCGTTCCATATGCAGAATAAATCGCTGCCCAAAAGCAGTCGTTTGTACAGTTCCGACTATTATCACTAGCATGTGTCGATGAATCACTATTGAATAGTGATGACACCAGGTGTTCACGAAACACTGCTCACTTATATCTATTAATGCCAGTAATACGTTCACTCATTTCTCAGCCTGATACTATCTAGCATAGGTTTTATTTTTTTTAAAACCCACTACATTCTCTTTGTGTTTCTGGAGGTTCTTATCAAACGGAATCTAAATGTTAAAAACTGTTAATATCCGCCAATACTAGAGAATACTAAACGACGGTGCATAGATATTTGACCTGCGATCTCTGATATTAAAGATTGCTACAATGATGAGGTTGAGGATGAGGGCTTATTGTCCACCAATGCAGATTCTAGTGTTGTGTTACCTCGTTGGCCGACAGTCTGGTCATCGGACGAATATACCGATCCTTGTAACAAGAGAGTGATATTAGGATCTTCATACGTGATATTTATCAGAAAGATGATATTAGAGGTTGTTATTGATATTAATCGCCCGTTTGACGTCTGTCTATCTACAACAGCGCTCGTTTGCTCGCAGATTATATTGTAATGACAGCATGATTTCCTCAAGTTGTTTACGTTAGAAATGGTGTAATATTACCCAAATGGAAACTGTTTATTTTGAATTTATCGAGATGAACAACATTTATCCGCACATTATCGTTTTAAAATATTTCTGTTGTAATTTGTAAAAGATTTATTTCATTTTGATTCGTAATGTGGAAGTCTATTTATTTTGTATATTTTGGAACATTTAATTTCATATTTAGCTGTATAATATTCCAGACGTTACTTCATATTTTATATTTCAGTTTGTCACGCCACTATATCATATTACATATGAGTCATTTATGATTGTGTGTCGACCTTGGGCGATGTTTAAACAAGCTGACACTAACAGGCTATATCTGCTGTTCGCTGACCGGTGGTGATCTGTGAAAAACATCGCTTCACCTGTAACTGACCTCGTCCGAGCTCCCCTGAAGTGACCCTGGAGGCTGTCTGGCGTTTCCTCACAGATGACCGACGGTCACTCAGCATAACGCCCTGCACCGGACATGGGGTCAGCGAACATAACACGCACCTGTCTGACGTGTAAGCAACAGGCCGGGCGGTGGCCACGCTAGGAAGGGAGATAATCGGTGGGCTTGTTTATTTATTCTGTACACTCAAATTTTGACAGACGGTTGCAGATAAACAGACATCCATTCCAATCTGAGAATAAAAATATAGCTGTACACTGTCTCATAATTAAAAGTGTAGTACACTGTCATTTACGTATGTTGGTAAGAGAATATTATCACTTTATCTGTGTGGAATGTATGCACAATACAACTAATATTTGTTACGCTCTTTGACAGTGAAGCTGTAGGTTTAGAAAATGTTTGAATAAATGTTGATGAGTTTGAATTGATTAATGAGGGGCTCACCAAAATAATTCACGAGCAAGATATTCCGGAGTGACAACTGGTTCATTATTGATACAAAGAAATTAACGTGTAAAGCAACCACACATTCGAAAACAAGCAGACTTGACCCCTTTGTATTTTATCCTAGGAAGTTTGACTATGATGTCATGCCTGGCGTCCTAAAAGCTAAACGCCAGAATCCAAATATATTAGGACGTAAATACTGTAAATCTTGTAATTAACGCGAGCGTGAATTAAATGCGGCAGATGTGGTCTTTGTTCGCATTAATGAAGCTTCGCATTTATGTCTCCAGCTTCCAAAATTTGAAAGTCATTCAACCAATCTGAAGCCGTTATTTCAACTGCGGTCAATCAAATATGACCAACGTGGTAATCCCCACTGCGTATTGACAGGTATAGAAATACCATTGACCTCCGTTTCCAGTTTGGTCACAGTTGTTGAATATGTGACTGAAGCGCATATTCCCGATGGCGTTACATGGGTTAGATCGGCCGGCGAAGGAATTCAACTCTCTTGATTAGGGTTCTTCTTGGTACTACTCTTAAATAAGCCAAACCTAGTTTCTAGCGATTGGAATACGTCTAAATGTCATCACCAAGTCAAACGTCTTTATATTATTTGGTTGAAATTCTAATTAATCGAAAACGTGCTCTTGTTTTAAAACAAATCATCGATGAGAAGGTGCGTGAGGCTCAGCACCATTTTAAAGCAACAAATTGCCATGCAGAGAATCGAACTAGGGTCTTCGGCGTGGCGGGTGAACACCTATACAACTTGGTTAACGCTTTGTAAGATGGTTCACGAATAACACTTTGCGATGTGACAACGTGGTTCACTGCTTCAGAGACAGAGCTCAGTGCAGAAAATGAGGTCCAAAAAATCAAGGCATTTTGTCCGAAACGAATCATACGTGAAAAGAGTCATATTTTCAGTTCGTTTTATAGCGCATGAAATCAATTTTAAGATTTTATCACAACGTATATTCCTTATATCTCTGTTTCGTAATATATTCTGAAGTCCTTCCCTGAAAAAAGTCATGTTTCAGAAACGTGGTACTGAAACTAGTAATCTGTGTATCTGTCTGCAGTTGACATAGACGCCATGGCGGGTAAACTTATTTAAAACCAGGGAGCCTTGTATAGCAATCTTGTTAAAAGGGTCATGTTTCTGTTACTCGTAGATCTTGGTT
Organism: Haliotis rufescens; assembly: GCF_023055435.1. Classification (NCBI taxonomy): domain Eukaryota; kingdom Metazoa; phylum Mollusca; class Gastropoda; order Lepetellida; family Haliotidae; genus Haliotis; species Haliotis rufescens. The sequence continues at coordinate 26,245,828 of NW_025964001.1, read as the reverse complement.
TACACATTTCCAAATAAAGTAATTGTATGCATAACAACACAATTATCTCGGTCAAATAGTCTAAACATGAACAGCTGAAGCTTGGGAAATTGAAACGGGAGCTTGCCATCAACGATAAGGCCTGGGTCAGACGAGCATGTATCTGTGCAACGATAATAGTATGAAACGGATTTTTGAATAATTCAGTATCTTAACAGACTTCTGAATTATTGCAAAATAGACGCTTCCCTTGCTCTCACGTTGTAATGCTTGTGCGTGAACACGATTAGTTATTTTAATGAAAATGAAGACAATTGATGAACAGTTAATTTGTCCAGATATCGAGATAGTAATCCGAATAAGTAGAACATTTATGGCGCACTTTAATTTTGTCACAACTATCTTTGTAAGGCATTTTTATGTTTTCTCGTTTCATCAAAAGTCATCTTAATGCAATGTTGACTTTATTGTACCCAAATATGTGCATTATTAATAAAACCTAAACCGATTTTTCTCTTCAAGCACTTTTCGGTGTCACATCTCATGGTGCACAGCCAATGTCGTTTCATTGGGCTAGAGTTTATTGAAATTATGTTCATATCGCGTGGTATTCTGTTCTGCGGGAAAGAACTCCATATCAGCGTCAGAAACCCAGTTACCACATGCGGTCGCTAATATCCCCTCCCTACATAGACACCCCTCACCCCATAAGGTCAAAGTGGAAGCGTCTGGAGTTCATGGCCTAACCGGCCATGATCATGAAACCTTGAATCCCCCGCCCCTTTCCCTTACCCCTTCTCTACCCCCCCCCCCCCCCGTTCACTGCCCCTCATCCATGCGGACCGGTGATGACTATCGCTGTGCAAATATCGCATGTGGACTAGGTACTGTCTGCAGATACCACTGAAAGTGCGCTGACGACTGTTAAACACACTAATAGTAAAACCCGTTTACATCTGGAGGCGATCTCGTCTCTCTTTGCACGATACAGGAAGCTAAGACATTTGACCTTGGCGTTGGCATCACTGCCGCGGTCATCGGCCCGGAACGAAACTATATTATTTCAATTTGAAACGAGGAACGCTGAAGAAAGTATTGTATTGGAAAGAGGTGGGAAAGACCCCATGCGCTAATGATATTTACAGTCATCGGTTCCTTCGGTAAATACAACTAGATAGAGGGCAATAAACAAATATTTACAGCATATTTCACAAACATCTAGGGGTTTTTATCTGAAGAAAATAGTTCCGTTTTTACGACTTACAACGCACACAGCTATCTTCTAACGTCTCTGTGTTTTCACAGAAATATATTTAAATTATTGTTTGACATTAAGTACGTTTTCAAAGCATAGAGGACACTGGAATTTGCATCCAATATGTGTGGACTTTTATCATTAAAGAAGTTCAAAACGCATAAATTGCTCAATAAAATATTCATATTTCATCGCTTATTTCCACTTAAAGAATTTGTAATCAAGGACTATCCAGTCGCCCTTAGTGGTTAGGGTAACGTATTACTACAGATACGTGCCAATACACAAGACGCACTATTCAATCTCAAGTCCCTCAACCATATTATTGTCCACTCCGCCCAGCCCTTAGTGTAATGCTACAGCTCTATAGCATCAAGAATCAAGAATTGTTTTGTACAGAACCCCCTCGTACGGCAGGGTACAAACTATCTACATTTGGGAATGAATATAATATAGACATGAAAGGTAGATATACATAATGTACATGAAATATAGAGATATTACATATCATTTTCATTCACAGTACGTAAAGCTCTATATGAAACAAGTCTAGATTCCCACAGGTTCTCAAACTCCCATATTACTGGGATCCTTTTCAGTTTACATGACGTTTGTTGTTTCTATCATAATTTTCAGAGACTAACGTTTGTCTCACCACGCACAAGTACTCGAAGGCATTCGGACTTACTTACTTGGGGAATCAAGTAAGATTGTTCATATCTTATTCTTTTCTAACGATAATAAACAGAATCATCATGATGTACTTGTATACATGTATAGACTGTATTATATCATTTAAATTAGTTCGTCATACAGACCCTAAAACAAATATATCCAATTCAGACCATGCAAGTCTATAATGTTTGGCAAGTCTAGATTACTGCAGTATCTGAAAATGAAGAAAGTCTCTGCGCTCTTGTTTTATAATATTTTATAACAATAATGTAACAACTGTTTTTTTCTGTAAAACAATGTTCATTTCAGAGACTAGATGTTAGTCAATATTCAAATGTATGGTACTAGTAATGCTATATTTAATATTGTAACTGATCCCAGCCAAATATGGTCGTCGTGAACGGCGACTTAATGGATCGAGTGGTCAGAATCAGTGACTTGGTTGCGCGTGTCATCGTACTCCGAAGGCATGGATAAATAGAATTTTCAAATATCAAACTCTGGTTTCTCTGGATTAATTTCAGGCCTCCGCCATGTGACTAGTATATCGCCGAGAGTGGCGTAAACAAATCAGTCTTGTAATATACAAAGGATTAAGACGATGGATGAGTTCAAGTCAGTGAATGACATTGGCCAAACTGAAATTTGTTTTCAAATCAGTCAACACCAGACTGATTACTTATAACGACAAACACTACGTGGGTCCTTCATTCCACGACAGCATGTTGTCCTGTTTGTTTAACATATCAATAGTATCTGGTCAGGCCATCCACCTGTGAAAGATGGAATGGTTTCCATGTCAGAGGCATGAATATCATATTCAAATTCTTGCTTTATATTCACTTCATTGTTTCCGTATACAGCTTATTTCAAACATTGTGGATTTTGAAATACGAACCAAGGACACAGAAGATTCATCATATACAATAGCGATAACATATACAATATAATTGATGAACTCTACTCTACACACAAAGTGATAGCATAGGTGTCCTTGTTATAATATTCATAAAGAAAGATAGGTGTTCACTCTCTAAAGTTCGTTCAACGTTAACCTTTTGTATTAGTTTGATTGTATGTTGACCAAAATAGCACCATTGGCCGATGGCAAACATATGTGCCAAAACAGAGATATAATGAAGTGTCTGTTTGAGATACGATAATGAAACTGTAAGTATGAGATTGTGCATTCTGGATGATCTATATCTCTGTTTGGAAATTTGACATGAAAGAGCATAAGTTTGAAATTTAGTATTATTTTTATGTTTTTATATTTGTATTTGTATGTATTTGAATTTTTTAATGAGGTAGTATGAAATGACAAACACACAGTCATACGTTGATTGTTTTAGAGTGAGCATAGTTTTACGCCCCTTCTAGCAATATTCAGGCAATATCACGGGGTAACATCAAAATGGGCTTCACACATTGTACTCACATGTGGACTCGAATCCGGTTCTGCGAGGGGCGACTGCTTTAACCACAAGGCTACCCCACCTCCCCTGATGATTTCGAGTGTCGGCGCCGCATTGGTGTTGTTCAACATTCACTCGGCTTCGGTTTTATCAGGACAAGAACATATTCTGTGTGTTTGTGCTGGATACAGAGTGATCTTAAACATGTCGCGACGCTAGTCGTTTCATGATGCATGAACTCACTGACAGTGTGTGTATAGATGGAGGGTAACCTATGACCAAATTATGCATGTCCAAATCACTCACAGTGTGTGTGTTCCCCGTGATGATCTGGCTTTGAATTATTTTCAGCAACCCATGATTGTTGAAGATGAAGGCTCACCTATGACCAGGTAATGCATGTCCAACTCACTCACAGTGTGTGTGTTCCCCGTGATGATCTGGCTTAGAATTAAAGGCTTACTTATGACCAGGTTTTGCATGTCCAACTCACTGTCAGAGTGTGTGTTCCCCGTGATGATCTGACTTAGAATTACTTTCAGCAACCAATGATTGTTGTAGATGAAGGCTCACCTATGACCAGGTAATGCATGTCCAAATCACTCACAGTGTGTGTGTTCCCCGTGATGATCTGACTTAGAATTACTTTCAGCAACCAATGATTGTTGTAGATGAAGGCTCACCTATGACCAGGTAATGCATGTCCAACTCACTCACAGTGTGTGTGTTCCCCGTGATGATCTGGCTTAGAATTAAAGGCTTACTTATGACCAGGTTTTGCATGTCCAACTCACTGTCAGAGTGTGTGTTCCCCGTGATGATCTGACTTAGAATTACTTTCAGCAACCAATGATTGTTGTAGATGAAGGCTCACCTATGACCAGGTAATGCATGTCCAACTCACTCACAGTGTGTGTGTTCCCCGTGATGATCTGGCTTAGAATTAAAGGCTGACTTATGACCAGGTTATGCATGTCCAACTCACTGTCAGAGTGTGTGTTCCCCGTGATGATCTGGCATAGAATTACTTTCAGCAACCCATGATTGTTGTAGATGAAGGCTTACTTATGACCATGTTGTGCATGTCCAACTCACTGACAGTGTGTGTACAGATGGAGGGTAACCTATGACCAAGTGATGCATGTCCAACTCACTGACAGTGTGTAGATGGAGGGTAACCTATGACCAGGTTGTGCATGTCCGACTCACTGACAGTGTATAGATGAAAGGTAACCTATGACCAGGTTGTGCATGTCCGACTCACTGACAGTGTGTAGATGAAAGGTAACCTATGACCAGGCTATGCATGTCCGACTCACTGACATTGTGTGTACAGATGAAGGATAACTTATGACCAGGTTGTGCATGTCCGACTCACTGACAGTGTATAGATGAAAGGTAACCTATGACCAGGCTATGCATGTCCGACTCACTGAAAGTGTGTGTATAGATGAAGGATAACTTATGACCAAGTTGTGCATGTCCGACTCACTGACATTGTGTGTATAGATGGAGGGTAACGTATGACCAGGCTATGCTTGTCCGACTCACTGACATTGTGTGTACAGATGAAGGATAACTTATGACCAAGTTGTGCATGTCCGACTCACTGACAGTGTGTGTATAGATGGAGGGTAACGTATGACCAGGCTATGCATGTCCGACTCACTGACATTGTGTGTACAGATGAAGGATAACTTATGACCAAGTTGTGCATGTCCGACTCACTGACAGTGTGTGTATAGATGGAGGGTAACGTATGACCAGGCTATGCATGTCCGACTCACTGACATTGTGTGTACAGATGAAGGATAACTTATGACCAAGTTGTGCATGTCCGACTCACTGACAGTGTGTGTATAGATGGAGGGTAACTTATGACCAGGCTATGCATGTCCGACTCACTGACATTGTGTGTACAGATGAAGGATAACTTATGACCAAGTTGTGCATGTCCAACTCACTGACAGTGTATAGATGAAAGTTAACTTATGACCAGGTTGTGCATGTCCAACTCACTGACAGTGTTTGTACAGATGGAGGGTAACTTATGACCAGGCTATGCATGTCCGACTCACTGACATTGTGTGTACAGATGAAGGATAACTTATGACCAAGTTGTGCATATCCGACTCACTGACAGTGTGTGTACAGATGGAGGGTAACTTATGACCAGGTGATGCATGTCCAACTCACTGACAGTGTATAGATGGAGGGTAACTTATGACCAGGTGATGCATGTCCAACTCACTGACAGTGTATAGATGAAAGGTAACCTATGACCAGGTTGTGCTTGTCCGACTCACTGACAGTGTGTGTACAGATGGAGGGTAACCTATGACCAGGTTGTGCATGTCCAACTCACTGACAGTGTGTGTACAGATGGAGGGTAACTTATGACCAGGTTGTGCATGTCCAACTCACTGACAGTGTACAGATGGAGGGTAACTTTTGACCAGGCTGTGCATGTCCAACTCACTGACAGTGTATAGATGAAAGGTAACCTATGACCAGGTTGTGCATGTCCGACTCACTGACAGTGTGTAGATGAAAGGTAACCTATGACCAGGTTGTGCATGTCCAACTCACTGACAGTGTATAGATGGAGGGTAACCTATGACCAGGTGATGCATGTCCGACTCACTGACAGTGTATAGATGAATGGTAACTTATGACCAGGTTGTGCATGTCCAACTCACTGACAGTGTACAGATGGAGGGTAACGTATGACCAGGTTGTGCATGTCCAGCTTTCTGACAGTGTACAGATGGAGGGTAACTTATGACCAGGTTGTGCATGTCCAACTCACTGACATTGTGTGTACATATGAAAGGTAACTTTTGACCAGGCTGTGCATGTCCAACTCACTGACAGTTTATAGATGAAAGGTAACCTATGACCAGGTTGTGCATGTCCGACTCACTGACAGTGTGTAGATGAAAGGTAACCTATGACCAGGTGATGCATGTCCAACTCACTGACAGTGTATAGATGGAGGGTAACTTATGACCAGGTTGTGCATGTCCAACTCACTGACAGTGTACAGATGGAGGGTAACTTATGACCAGGTGATGCATGTCCAACTCACTGACAGTGTATAGATGGAGGGTAACTTTTGACCAGGTGATGCATGTCCAACTCACTGACAGTGTATAGATGAAAGGTAACCTATGACCAGGTTGTGCATGTCCAACTCACTGACAGTGTATAGATGGAGGGTAACCTATGACCAGGTGATGCATGTCCGACTCACTGACAGTGTATAGATGAAAGGTAACCTATGACCAGGTTGTGCATGTCCAACTCACTGACAGTGTATAGATGGAGGGTAACTTATGACCAGGTTGTGCATGTCCAACTCACTGACAGTGTATAGATGGAGGGTAACTTATGACCAGGTGATGCATGTCCAACTCACTGACAGTGTATAGATGGAGGGTAACTTTTGACCAGGTGATGCATGTCCAACTCACTGACAGTGTATAGATGGAGGCAGACGTATGACAAGGCTATGCATGTCCAACTCACTGACAGTGTGTGTATACCAGTATTAATATCTTCCATACTTTTCCAGTATGAATACCTTCAATATTATACCAGTATGAATATACACGACTATATCAATATGAACATTATATCTGCATCAATACCTTACAAGTATCATGACCATAAATTATATTTTGGCATGAGTATATACAATACTTTACCAGTGTGAATATCTTCAATACTATACCTGTGTGCATATCTATAATAATAGTATAATAATCTATAATATCTATAATGTTATTATCTATAATAATAGTATGCCAGTATGAATATCTTCAATACTAGTATATCAGTAGGAACATAAATCCATACTATACAAGTACATCCGTAGGAATATGTCAACCACACAATATCATACGACATAGCTCTAGGATATCGTTCTTTTATTTGGAGTACAAGTTATTTTCTGAATTTAATCTCTCTTATTTTGTATACCATATTTTATTTAATTTTCAGTTGCCCATCCCACATGCACAGGTATACTATTTCAAAGGATGCTGGTTGTTATTGATCATAATTGAGCTATGAATTTTAATAAATTAAGATCACATGAAATTCCAAGCTAATATAACTCAAATATATAGTTAGATCAGTGTACACTGTTTCAAATAAAGTATATTTAATGGTAATGTTTTTATGATCTCCATTTATTTAATAAAATGATAACACTTGAAAATACATCCGATGTCTATAACCGCAAGGATAAACACTATAATGTACTGTCAGTTATTGTAGGATCCGTATGTGTCTTTAATCACACGCCACCATAATGATTAAACGGCAGTGCCATAAGTCTCCTTGCGTCAGCCGAATTACCCTGTCATCATGATGGCAAACACTGATTACTAGCCGAGTAATTACCTGATTAAATAGCAGCATCGATTGCGACCCGAGCATCGCGGAACGTGCTCGCTGAAAGTACGCCCGATTCATTACCACAGCTCTCCACATGTGTTCTTGCTTTGACCAGTTAATGCATGGTGTACACGACTTTTTGGTGGTCAAGCGCCCTGACCACATAGCATGTTGAAGACTTGACATAATATTATCTCTAAGTAATACCCGATTGTACTGGATAAAACAAGACAGCAAAAGGTAATGGCATAGGTATTACATAACGCTAAATGTATCGTAATAAAAAAGGGACGAAACCCTTTCATTATCACAGAAGGTCTATATTATATGATGATTCCGACTCTATCATAAGCATGTGTTTATTAATCGATATCAAATAGCGACAAGGTGAGCTTATCCTGCCCGCCGGTGGCACCCGTCAGGATCACATGCAAGTCAATTGTATATAGGGATTTGGTGGTGCATTTGCTACATCCAGCAATATATCTGTTTGTACTGAATTTTTTTATGGAACTTTGGAATTTGTACAAAAGTGGAATGGACGCGTCTTTTATCAGATCTTCTTCGACAGTTAACTAACTTGTCTTATATGAGGCATTATTTCATATGTCACTAAAACCAAGTTCTTTGTTAACTAACTTGTCTTATATGAGGCATTATTTCATATGTCACTTACACCAAGTTCTTTATTAACTAACTTGTCTTATATGAGGCATTATTTCATATCCAAGTTCTTTGTTAACTAACTTGTCTTATATGAGGCATTATTTCATATGTCACGTATACCAAGTTCTTTGTTAACTAACTTGTCTTATATGAGGCATTATTTCATATGTCACTTATACCAAGTTCTTTGTTAACTAACTTGTCTTATATGAGGCATTATTTCATATATGTCACGTATACCAAGTTCTTTGTTAACTAACTTGTCTTATATGAGGCATTATTTCATGTCACTTATACCAAGTTCTTTGATCAACGAAGTAATGTAGAGATGCGAATGACAGGTTCATCTTCCCGAATTGGCTTCGACAGCATCCATCATGATTTAAATTGTGATCCCAATATTTTGGGCCATATTTTGAATCACCTGTGACTACACGACCAACAGGTATGGCGAGTCTTGGCAGCCACGAGTCGTGGAATGTTCTGGAACACGTTCCTATAACTGAACACCTTAGATGAAATGGGATTCGTAAAGAAAAATGAAAATGGCGGTTCTTGAAATTTGAAAGATTGTAGGACATTCAATGAGTTTTGTCTGAGAATGTTACTGAAGGTTAAAGCATTAATTTTCTTGTTTCCAAATTTCAAATTCAGGAACATTCAATTTCCTTGTTTGCAAATTCTATATTTTCCTGATTTTATGGAGTTTGTTTCTGGTTTGGCCAAAGGTTTCAAAGCAATATTTAGAATTATACTCTCTAGTACACACTGTCAGCTCTCACTGTGTGTATACCCATCCAAGGAAGGAGGGTAAACGAATCTTCCAAATCAAAGGTATTATTTGGCCTTCGTCCTTTTAAAAACCATGGTTGCGCTGGCGTCTTTGGGATGCCGGAAACAGACTCAAAACTTGACTTTGGCAGCTCAGAGAAAGGTTATAGGGTATACATAAATGATAGTAGTTATTGCATGGTCATTGTAGACGAGACTTCACTTCGTTTTAAGATAGACACCAAAATAACGCCTGATGCAATTCCCTAATTTGACTTGTACAAGATGTCTCAGTGTTATTTTTCAGTTGTCCAATTGACCTTTCTTAGGATGTGTTTGTGACGGGTCCCACCGGTGGGGCAGAATACGCTCACCTTTTTGTGAACACCTGACATTTCTTATGATTGTGGAAATAGTTTTGTCGCTTTACTTTAGATTCAGATTGAAACATTTAACATCTTAAGAAATCGTTATTGAGAATGTCTCAACAGATAGATACAGATGTTATGCACGTACAGATATAAACAGAGAGAGCGTTCATTGTCCTCAATTACGCTACCCGTTGTCATCAAGGTAACCACAGTGTCATTACTTAACGACCGGTAAAATAACAGATAATGTTTTCCTAAGAGAAGGAAATATGAACCGAGTCTAAGAACATAACTCATCTGTTCGTCCATCATGGGAACGATTTATTCCTTCAGGTAATATATATTTCATGTACTTTTATCATGCAAATATGTTCATGTGTTCGAAGGGCCTGGAGGTATATTTTCCTTTGGGTCTTATCGATTGCAGGCGGTAGCATCACATATACAAGGAAGTCAAATGACAAGGGATTCATGTTTTTCTGTATTTGGTAGACGTTGGGAAAGTATGGAATTAATGTGTCTGACGCCTGTTGTCATCGTCTGTCAATTAACTGATACAGTTTTCAGAGGACATGTTGGATACATAACGGTTTCCATATTTCCCTTCAAATCATGACCAAATTTCTAATAAAGTATGTTTATAAATAATTTATAGGTACTTAGTGTGTTAGAATATTATTAAAAACTAAAAGACGATTCTTGCTTAATAAGTAACTACACATGTCTAGTGACACGACGAAGTTCATATTTGGCATCTGATAAACAAGAGTTATGAATTATATTATTGGACATGTTGGATACATAACGGTTTCCATATTTCCCTTCAAATCATGACCAAATTTCTAATAAAGTATGTTTATAAATAATTTATAGGTACTTAGTGTGTTAGAATATTATTAAAAACTAAAAGACGATTCTTGCTTAATAAGTAACTACACATGTCTAGTGACACGACGAAGTTCATATTTGGCATCTGATAAACAAGAGTTATGAATTATATTATTGGACATGTTGGATACATAACGGTTTCCATATTTCCCTTCAAATCATGACCAAATTTCTAATAAAGTAAGTTTATAAATAATTTATAGGCACTTAGTGTGTTAGAATATTATTAAAAACTAAAAGACGATTCTTGCTTAATAAGTAACTACACATGTCTAGTGACACGACGAAGTTCATATTTGGCATCTGATAAACAAGAATTATGAATTATATTATTATATGAATATTGGCGAGGGTCTTTGAGGGGGAAGCCAGGGAATCAACACCATGCAGATGCCTTTTTGACAGAACATGAATGTTTGCCGAATATAATGAATCGCCATGACCTCTGACCTCAATAGACAATAGAATAATCATGGTGACCTACTTGGTGTCGTATCGGTTTGTTAAATAGATCGCGTAGTGTGTGAACATTGGTGCCTTACATTGCAGCTTATTTCAAATTAAAAGAAATAACGTTGTTCTGTAATCTAAGGAGCATTCGGATGTTATGTCCTTTTGTTGATGTTCTTCGTGGTACTTTCATTTGTTACATTGTATCGTTTGCATTCAAAGTGTGTATGTACGTACTAGCACAGACCCGTTAAGATCCGGAGTAGAATAGGTCTTCAGCCACCCATGCTTGTCATTGACTATGCCTGTCGTAAGAGGCGACTAACGGGGTAGGGTGGTTAATCTCGCTGACCTGGTTGATGCATGTCGTATCCCAATTGCTTGGATGGATGTACATGATGTCAATCACTGGATTGTCTGGTTCACACTCGATTAATTACTAAATTTTGCAGCGTTAAACAACAAACAAACAATGTACCAGCACTAGCAAGTAGCTCCGTCAAATTCGCCTTGAAAAGATGCGAACCAGAATACTATGGGTATGGGTCCGAAGCCCGATTATGTCTCTGGTGTTGTCAGCACTTACCCGTGTTCGTGGGTTCCTAGTCTGTCATACAGACCCTGAAACAAATATATCCAATGCAGCCCATGGAAGTCTATAATGCTTGGCAAGTCTAGATGCAGTTCAGTGGATACGGTTCAGATAAACGTGGCGAACTGAAATGTAACCGTCTTGTTTAGAAAGTATTGAATCTACATCAATGATCATTTGTTCATAAGTCAAATAGGCAGCGGAAGTCACCGGTGCAACCGGTGGGGCAGGATACTCTCAACCATTCGCGAACTCCTGGTACCATCACTATTTGATAGTGATTCATAACCACATGCTCATGATGCAGTCGGAATCTTACAATCGACTCTGCTTTCGGCAGAGATTTCTTATGATTGTGGAAATAGTTTTGTCGCTTTACTTTAGATTCATATTGAAACATTTAACATCTTCAGAAATCGTTATTGAGAATGTCTTATTGAAACATTTAACATCTTCAGAAATCGTTATTGAGAATGTCTGAACAGATAGATACAGATGCTTTTGGCGGAGATTTTTTTATGAATATGGAAAGGATTTTGTCGCTTTTATTCAATTCATACATATTGATAACATTTGGAGATGCAGTACCGGTTAGGAACGCTAACTGCTGTACATTTTCTTTATCAAACGTAATATAAACCTAAACACAGAAGTAATGTCAACTCTCTTTTTACATGATATGTAGGATCGATGATGGCATGTAACTGCATTTGATTAATAAATAAACTTCAATATAGTCCTCAGTCGATACGTATGAACCATCAAAATTTAGAAATATATTATTAGAAGTGAAAATACGTAATTGATTTTATTATAAAGATAACAGCTTACATTTGTCTGAGACCGTGAATATCCGGGGCAGAAGAGGTCTTCAGCAACCAATGCTTGCCGTAAGAGGCGACTTTGCTTGTCGTGAGAGGCGACTAACGGGATCGGGTGGTCAGGCTCGCTGACTTGGTTGATGCATATCATCGTATCCCAATTACATGGATCGATGCTCATAATGTCAATCACTGGATTGTCTGGTCCAGACTCAATTATTTACAGACCACCTTCAAATAGCTGAAATATTGCTGAGTGCGACGTTAAACAACAAACAAACAATATTTGTCTGAAGGTGGATGTAGTCTTGTGGCCATCCTTCGAATGATCCGGTCCGATTTGTCACGCGTGTGTGATATGTGAAGTGGCGCAAAACGTACTCACAGCACTTACATCATTGAGAGCAGCATGACCTATTTATGATACCCGGTAGTTTATATTGATTAGTGTATGAGTCACATGAACTGTCCTTGAATGAAAGTATGTACATGTGTCTATGGGTACCCCCAAGGTATATAGGTAAGCCCTTCTCTTATGTCTCCGGTCGTGATACTGCTGGACCATTGCGATTCTCACTTACCACATAGCCGGTACATGGACTTGTGGAGATTCCGAGTAGGAATATAGATCTCCAGCAACCCATGCTTGGCTTAATAGACGACTAAGTGGATCATATGGTCAGGCTTCGTGACATGGTCGATTGCAATGTCATCGTATTCCAATTTCTTGGGATGATAGGCATAATTTATATCACTGGATTATCTGGTCCAGATTCCATTTTATACAGACCGTCATCATAATGTTGGAATATTGCTGGGTGTGGCGTTGAACAACAAACAAACAAACATTCTTAAGTCGGTACATACACATACCTCCCATCCTAAATGTTATACCGTGTTTGTGTGAGAATTTCTTCTGATAAATAGAGAATCTCACCCGTATGTCTTTTGATATCAAATATATCAACACGAGTTGATAAAAGTGGAATTTTTTTTTTATCAATGAGGGTTGATCTATTTGATTTCAAAAGACACAAGGGTGAGATTATATTTATCATTCAACATCATTCTTCCAACTTTTTCAGTTTGTAGATAGTAATAATCAGTGTCTTAAGTGTAAAAAGTACTGCTAACAGCTTCAGTAGCTGAGCCATTGGTGATGTCATTTGATTGTGACATCATGGTAACAATGACGTCACAATGGTCTGCAAAGCATTGTGATGCAATTTCTTTGCAGTGATATCTACAATGTAGATATCGCTTGATCTCACCCAAGCGATATCTCCTGTGGGGGCCAGTTTTGGATGATAATTAGGAATCCCCGCGAGATTGAAATTCTGACGGTGTGGCCATGCGATGTAATTTATTACACAAAGAATAAAGTCATGTATATTTATCAAAATCGACTTAAAGACACAAATATATTATTCTTCTGTTTTCATTTTATTATTTCCATTGTTTTTCGTTGTGAGCGAACCACGCTCAAGGATGTGCAATGCTGTAACAAGAATGGGATACTTGGGCCCAAAATATTTGAATTATTATAGCTATTAAATAATCAAGATGAACTATCTCAACAATTTCTTTTTGAGCATCGTGAACTAGAGTGAGTGAGTGAGTATGGTTTTAAGCCGCTTTTAGCAATATTCCAGCAATATCACGGCGGGGGACACCAGAAATGGGCTTCACACATTGTACCCATGTCGGGAATCGAATCCGGGGCTTCGGCGTGACGAGCAAACGCTTTAACCGCTTGGCTACCCGACCGCCCCCGTGAACTAGAAGCATGATGTCTGTTCACTGTTCAGTTTTCTGTTTTCCCCGAATACCCGCATGTCCTCAAAGTGATACACAATGCAAGGTTATTTTTAGGAAATGTCTTATTGAAAAATTACAATTTAATATCATATCGTGACATAAAGATCGTATTTATGTTTGTAATATAAAAATAACGAAAGAATAAACGTCAGTCATCGTTAGTCAGTGAAATAGAAATTCGCACGACGTAAAGGAGTTTTGACTGAAATTCATATATCTATACAGATAAGCCAGAAGCCATTGTGTCTGTTTCTGTAGCAATAAACCCGCTTCAAAAATAGACACAATGACTCTTGCAAAAAGCAATCGCGTCATAGCGGAAGTAATAAAAGTGATATAATTATGCGATAAAGGCACATAAAGCTTTATGATGTGATAATATATATGGATATGTGGGATATGTCCATCAAAATGTTCGTTAAGTATTCATTCAGTGCTATCAGATCTACACATCCATTGTTATCTCCAAACAATAACAACATAGTAATGTAACTGTTGGGATAAATGACACAAATTCATGTTCAGTTATGCGACTTAAGTACTTCCTTTTTTTATATTTTGAAATGTCATATTGACAATATAACCTAATGTCCATAGTATATATATTTATAAAATATGGCATGTAAAGTATCTTCACGTATATGTTCTCTCTCTTCCACCTACACCCAGACTTATCCACCCACACGTGCATTCATACACATTAAAGGAAACCTCACACATCCACTTACACCCAGACTTATCCACCTACACGTGCATTCCTACACACCAAGGGACACCTAGCACACCCACCTAAACCCAGACTTATCTACCCACACGTGCATTCCTACACATCAAAGGACACCTCACACATCCACCCACATCCAGACTTATCCATCCACACGTGCATTCCTACACATCAACTGACACCCCACACACCAACCTACACCCAGACTTATCCACCCACACGTGCATTCATACACATTAAAGGAAACCTCACACATCCACTTACACCCAGACTTATCCACCTACACGTGCATTTCTACACACCAAGGGACACCTAGCACACCCACCTAAACCCAGACTTATCTACCCACACGTGCATTCCTACACATCAAAGGACACCTCACACATCCACCCACATCCAGACTTATCCACCCACACGTGCATTCCTACACATCAACTGACGCCCCACACACCAACCTACACCCAGACTTATCCACCCACACGTGCATTCATACACATTAAAGGAAACCTCACACATCCACTTACACCCAGACTTATCCACCAACACGTGCATTCCTGCACATCAACGGACACCTCACACATCCATCCACACCCAGATATGTCCACCTACACGTGCATTCTTTCACATCAACGGACACCTAGCACATCCACACATCCACCTACACCCACACTTTTCATATACAACAACACTTTCCCATCAGCATCCTGACTACCCATCAACAGACATATTGTCACATCCATTTAAACACCTAACACACCGTCAGCCTATACTAATTCTGCTATGACTGTTCTATCACTGGGTGTATTCAAGCATAGCCTGAGGAATATAACATTGCGATTCGATATATACATCTACCTTTGATCGTGTCGCCATTCAGTAATCAACATACCTGTCTTTGTTAGTGGAATAATACAATCTGCACGGACACGACCATGTCGCAAACAGCTGCTATGGTATTCAATTCCTGCCCTGAATGATTATCTAAATGCGACGTGACAATTTCAAAAGGTCATGTATAGATTTTTTGCGTTACGTGTCTCAAATGATCCATCGTCCAAGTGTCACACACCGGGTATACGGACAAGCTCATCGACTTTGGTCCTTCGATCTATTCACGGATGAAAACCTCGCTAATTAAAAGCAAGGCGTTGTTCGGCATATAGCATTATGGTATTACTTGCCATAAATACGATTGGGCGTTACGTGGCTCAATAGCGAGGTCATTGCAACTATTATATGATTATTGACCACGAGTGCACTGTCAGTTCAGTCATGTGTCAGATGGACCCAGGTGCCTGTGATCAATAACCTGATTTAACCTCCAGGAATATAACAAACATGCCTCTCTGACCAGCGTGTGGAGGCATGGTGTCAATCTCGGAACTGTAATCCCGATACTGTATTTGTGATCAACTGATTGCAAACCTACTCCTATATTCGAACCCTGTGTCTCTCCTTCGTGTACACGGAGATCCAACATCAGCATCCAACATGGCGGCACTTTTCAACAAGCGCCCGCCGGAATGACGCCATTATGATCTGTGTAAGAAGCTTGAAGTGTCCAGCGATGTTTGCTTGTCGGCCGCAGAGCGTTATATCGACCCAGCTGACCGCTCAAGGCCGAAGGATATTCTCTCTGCGATCAATAACTGGTCACTCTGTTGGCACTATCTACAACTTTCACACTGACCACTGTTACATGTGGAGCCTCTACGCTTGTCCTGAACTCTTGTTACATGTCTGAATATTCCAGACATCCGGTCCAGTTGACAAAAGATGACGCGTATTTGTCCAGCTATTGTTTATGTTAGCCGACTGAGACCAAAGACCAGTGGTCAGCCAAGGTCGTGATTCACACATAGTATGATAAGTGACCGCTCCGGCCATTACGTGGTGTATGGCCTACTTGCCTTGCTGGCCAGCTTGCATAATGGCGTCTCGAATTCCCGCGAGATTTACATAACTCATGGAGTAATTCAAGCTCCGTATTATCAGGTCGCTCGTCTAAGCCAGCGGTCACTTGGGGTCATCTTTTGGGGTCATCTGTATATCATCCACGCTGATCTCTTGATAGCTTCATGCTTTGAGGGCAATATAATATTTACATACAGCTTCAAGAATATCCCATAAGGACTGGCAAACAATACACAAATTTTGCACTGATTTTAATAGTGTTTTCATTCCAATTGGACAAGTATTCATTGTAATCACAGTTTTATCTTATATCACATACTAAAATCTTCATTAGAGGCAATAACCTGTGGTGATCTAACGCGACGAAAAGCTCATCCCAAGTTATAGTTTTCACATATTACATAAATAAGACAAGATCACTACGTACGCACAATGTTGGCATGGGTTTTCAAAAACTTAGCATCAACTGGTCGAAACGGAAAATCTCAAGTCAAGTCATTGAACGTGCAGAAGTGAACAGTATCTTCTGGACAAGCCATTACATTGATAAGACAAGATCACTACGTACGCACAATGTTGGCCTGGGTTTTAAAAAACTTGGCATCAACTGGTCGAAACGGAAAATCTAAAGTAAAGTCCTTGAACGTGCAGAGGTAAGCTGTATCTCCTGGAGAAGGACCATCTGTCTCTGACTCCTATGTCCTCAGCCGTGGCCAAATCATTTCCATAATTCACAATGGCGTTAACGACAGAGATATTTCTCAAGACGAGATAGAAATGTCTTTAAAGCGAATTTTCCCATTTGGCTATCGATCAGCCGAATACCTCGCTCATTTCTCCTGCTTAAATATACATGTACAATAATCGCCATGGTTGAGGGGACCACTTAAGAGGATTACTCTCTCACGACTCTTGGGCGGTTTACAAACCCATCCCTCGGCAAAACATTTCAGATTTTGAAGACGGAAGTGTTTTGGGTGGCAGCTTCGACCCATTGTGTACAATTGTACTCCAGTGTTGTTAAAATCATGTATAATAAATCAAAGATATTGACAAAGAAAAACAAACATAGATTAACGTGTTACAGATTTTAATAAAATTCGCTTCATGGCGAAACATTCTCCATAAATAACAATACTCTATATATATGTGAGAGTTTTGAGAAAGTGAGGTAGGTTAAAAAACCCGCTGATGGTTACCCGACAAACATACCCGCTCATCAATATCAGAATGCTACATAGGGACCGCAGACTCGCATATAATATTACAAGTGAAGAGATGGGTGCCTTGGAGAACAGGCACTCGAGTTCCCATTCGGAACACTTCGGTTGTTTCCGTTATGTAACGGACATTACCGAATACTTACGGGAATGGATATGTTAACGAGGTAGATGGACCGACAAGGCATGCATATTATGATATGACCATTCACCCGCAACAATCACATTTTGATCAACAGGAGTAGAATGTGGACATGAAAGACGAACCGTTATGGGCGTTGCCGTCGATGAGCAACGAAGTAGATTAACGAAATTTGTTTACCTTCTTACTGATAAGATCAACAAATTTGAGAAAGCGAATGTTGATGTGACTATAATTTTGATTGTTCTTTCCTGAGCATGAAATGTAATGAAATGCCGTATATGAATGAACAGCACTGAAATGTACAGGTTTGAATAATCGATGGAAATAAAAAGGCTTCTCGTGATAAATACCTTTGAGACAGCTCGACAGCTACTCGGAGTAAATAGAAACAAACCGTGAGTCAATAATAAGCTAATCTCGATAAGGGCTGAACGACATCACTCGTCGTCCCTGATCAAGGTTATACGATTTTGGATACGATGATTGTTGAAAGTCAATGAATGAAGCTATGGTCGTTTTTATTCGACCAATTGACATGTACTTTGGTAATAATATTATCAAGAAGGTAAATATTATTATTTTTAGTCACCATACAACACATCCACGCAAATATCGTATGAAAAATAACAATATCAGGAATATAGCATTGAATTGAAAGTATGTGCACATTTTCCCCAATACATCAAAAATATACTTTTGGGAATATAAAATGTACACTACATTTCACAAACAAGTGCCCCCATCTCTTCACTCCAGGATCACATTGTGGCGCTCAATTGCGAGCTTGCATATGAAACTAAATTAATCTAACAGTAAAGAAACTAGAACAATTTAAAGTAAAACGAAGTGGTTACAATTACACATTATAGACTAAAATAAAATATAATTTTCGCTCAAAAGATCTTCTCAATAACTGTATGGTTAAAGATGCATGACAGCCACGCAAACTGTTATTAAATCTGCAATGTCACCCATAGCGTTGCGTCACTTCCGTAGAGTGTGCACATCACGTGGTACTATAAATAGGACCAGATATAATTTGGGCTCATGAACGCTGAACGCACAGGCATATCGCCTGTCTGGTGTGATTTATGAACATGCAACCCAATGTCAGGGAGATGAAAATATACAATGTCTAATCTACTGTAAACAGTGACAATAAACCCGTTTTCGTCGGAAAAAAGTATTAATGTGAAGTCTATTTAAATAATCTTAACCCATAAACATTTCTTTTGAGTTCGTATGATTTAAAAAGGTTTTCCAATGCGTACACCATTTCTGCTTCTAAAGTAAATGATAACATGTCAGGCAAATTCAAACTGAATACAAAGAATATATTATCATTACGCCTTTACGCTAATTACTGCGTAAACACAACTCACTACCAATTCCGAAAACATCTTTTAGTTTCAAAATTGAATGAAAACATCGAATAAAAGTACTCAAATACCAAAAACATAACTGTGTTGATTTCGATGACAGCGGAAAATGCTACATTGAACAATCTTAAATCATTTGGATTTTTAGAAGAAGAATGTATCCTTCCTTAGTCAACAGAAACTGTTTGGTTTCATGAAGTATGTTAGACTCATAAGCCATTTATCAAAGGATAAGGATATGCACCAATGGCCTTGAAGCACTCAAATGATTCATACCACATATACACTAAAAATTCCTAGACAAAAATAGCACTTGACATGAAGCTTTCTGTTACCCTTCAGGGTACAACTAATTCACATAATGAACTGGGCCACAATATGGTGATACACTAGTGGATTTCTATGAAACGGCTTTCGGTCAGAAATGCACCATTTTTGTATGACATAAAGTGATGTAATAGTTACACAAACAGTAGAAACTAGCGCAATATACAACACTTTGAGCACTGTATTGACACAGACAAACACCATGCTGAATGTCCACAAAATAGTTGAACATTAAATAAGACAAAACATTTTAGCACGACATTGGCATATCAACTGATATAGCACTAATGCGATTGAAGTTCTATTTAAACTATTCTGCTATATATCAACGTTTCAAACAATCAGGTTTTCATATTCACTATTTAAAAATAAACCGCTGACTGACACATAATATATAGCCAATAGTGCAACACTTAACATCCATGACCGCAAAATACGACACATGTTGGTAGTCACACCTGATAACATTGATTTTTTTCAACACATGCGTTCAGTTCTCTAGTGTTTCAAAACTCACACATTAACATGGATTGAAAATAGTCAATACAACGCCATATTATTCTCAAATTAAAATTCGAATTATGCTACTTGTTGAACAAATCACATAAATCATAGGTAAATCGATTTCACCTGTAACATCCAAAGATGAAGACGTAAGACATTGCCAGCATATATTATTCAAAAGATGGAGATGTGTGGTGAATATTTACTTCTCGTAACCGATCGTATGATCACCATGCCCCGAAGCTTCGTTTCTCAGCTGTTTACGAGAGTCGTTTCCAAACGACACCTTATTAACTTCAAACACAATACGCCCCTTCATTGGTCAGTGAAGATCTTAAAAAATGCAACTAATACCACTGCGTTTGACGTGGAATGCTTTCAGCCAAATGCATTTCAAACAGATAAGTGTGGACTTTTTTTGCGTTTGTGATGGATATTAAGTGTCCTACATTGAAATTACCAAAACAGGCCATCACAACGTGCAAACCGAACTGGTTTCTAGGGTAACGTAGGAAATGGTTTCTTATGTAATGAAATTTATAAAACAAACCAGCATGGTGCAGGTCATCAATAAATCCATAACGTTAATGACAATAACTTGAAACATGGATATTTTTTAGAAAATGTACAAAACAAGTAGTAACCTTAAAATTCAAAGTGACAGTGCAATATACATTCAATGCATACATATTAAACACAATAGTATATAATTCTCACGCCCTTCGTGCGAGTGAATACATACGATGATAATATACATAGCAACATGACATATGATGTAATTCCCTGAGAACAAAATGGAGCGAGCGAGCAGACATTGGGACTGTGAGACATTCCCATGGACAGCAGGTGGATTAACAATATTACTTTGAAAGCCCCCAACACCAGCTGCCCATGGGGGTAGTCGTGAGGTAGATAGTGTGTACGAAAGAAGCTGTCTGTTAGACAACCTATTACAACTGCAGAGCCGACGAATGCTACTACACTGATTTAACAAAGGCAAATGCCCAAATTGGCAGTGACACATATAAAATAACTATTACAATAAAATAGTACTACAATTACACAAACACACTAACTAGCCCAGGCCCCTTGGTGTGATTGGTCTCATGAATGCTGGTAAATCAGTAATCAAATTGTATACAAAATAGCATCTCCTTTTCAGAAAATAGTTGAAGGGGATTTGTTCAATACGTACCCACATGCTAACAATGTGAATTGCTGTAAAAGACCGAAGTTCGGGAAACATGATTTGTCATCGTCAAAAGATTGAGTTCTAAAGGAATAGTTTGTGCAAAAATAGAAAGAAATAATCTCTCGAATCTGTTGATATCGGTGTTTTCCATGGCGCATTTTACCGTTTGTACGACATTGAATAAAAGCGCCTGAGTGTACCCAGCGCCCCCGAAAAAAGGCTGTTTATTATGTTTCAATCCAATCCAGAGATAAATGCGATGTATCATCCCTGAGGTTTATCATTGTTACAATCGATGTGGAGGGGGAATCGTCCTAACGACGACCCCCCGGGGCATATTCTCTAATGACGAAGTTTATCTTCTGTGTTTCAGAATAACGATTTTATGATGGCCAGAAGGCATAGCGTGTTACATGGCCTTTTCAGTATGAAGACCATTAATTGTTATGCTTTTCAATTCTTGCCATATATTCACAACTGATGACGCAGCTGCTGATTTAAACCAACCAGGTATACCTTGTGAAACGTAAGGATGGGTGTTTCTGAGTTGGAGCAAAACGATGTTTTTTTATCTAGTTCACCGCGTTCTGTGAGTGTGGCTTAATGTGACATTTTTTGAATAAAATGCATTCATCTACCCGTAATACCATTCCTCACAACCCTTGGTGAATTCAAACGTGTGGCAACGTTTATGAAGGGTTTACAAAAAAAAGCACAAGTCATCAGTTCATGACAAAGTACAATGAAACACCGAAAAAAACAATCATACATACATATGCATGTACTTAAAACACCCGCTCGTTCAAATAGCAACAGTTCAATCATAAAAACACAAACATAAACAAAGAGAGCTACCTCAACGACCTACACAACAAAATCTACGATAAATACAACACTGTTAATCTAAAGTAAAGTTGCAATATCTTTTTCATCAAAGAACCCAAAATACTTGTGTTTCGAGTAACAAAGTCAATTCGTGCTTTTTCTTGCGACTTGGAAAATATTATCACATCTGTAGCTGGTCGTCAAGAACACTCATTAAAATTGATATTTAAAAAATCTATTAATTACATGTTACTTGAAACACAAGTACCATCTTTGACCTAACAGTACCACTCAGTTCAGATCTGAAGACAGGGTATTGGCTGCTTCTAACACAATCTATTCGTATGCACACAAATATACCACCATCTATCCGAATTCATCCAACATCATTTATTTCGGATATGAACCCTGAGTTAAAAACACATCCTTCATGAGACCGTGAATTGTGTACAATTATGAATATTAGATTGGAACTTGGAAGTGGGCAAGGTGCCGTCTTGCTTCCGTAGTTGAGCACTGAGAACATCGTAATAAAATACACCCGTATCGTCAATAATCATGACGTCAATAATCAAGGTCTATATGAACAAAAGGATCTCTGGTCGCCAGCCAACATAGTTATTCGGCAATAACATACTAACATTTCGCACTCATTCCCACCGTAATGCAAAACCTTGATAAACTACTCCGTGTTAAAAACTCCTATGATTTGTCTGGTCGGGGAAAGGCCAATGCTGGGAGAATGGCGTGGTTATTACGCAAAGCACTAAACATGTCATAAGGGCGTATTAGAAATCACATGAATTCGTAGGACTTAATCACGTGTGCAATAATCAGCTGTTTATGATACAAGACAGTGTGGGAAAGTCCTACATATTTCTGCGATTGGTTACACCAGCAAAATACACAATCGATTAGCACTAATAGATTCAACAGCACTCAATACACATAGCAACAGGGATCCATAAAAAAGAGGAGCTTAGCACTTACTATGGAACCTATCAATGAACACTTTTCTCGATTCGGGAAAATAGCACTTCAGGTGAGACTGAATCCAATTTCACCTTAACCTACACCGAGATCTTGAGCACTAATTCAATTTTCACAACACTCAAAGGTTTTGGAGAACTTGATCTGGTATAAAATACGAACTAATCTGTGACATTAAGACGACGAACTTTGAATAGGCGCGTGGGCACAGGGGACACGACAACACAATTAAACAACTTGTAGTAAGTAATATGGCATAAATAATGGCTCACAATGAACATCTCTGTGCATAACAAATAGGAACAAACAATGGGTCGGTGTTTTAGCAGAGACATCAAATTCCAAATCAATGATAAAAGCTGGTCCAAGTCGATCTCTTCCGCTACACCTGTCGATTAGATTACCAGGCCTCAACAATCATGGATCTATCAAGCCGAACTTATTAACATTTTAAGCGTTCTGGATGCACTCGGGTGCACCCGGGGAAGATAATTCTCCGAACCGGATGAACCTGCCGGTTGAATGGGGGTGAGGAAGGGATGGGTTGAGGTTTTTGTGTTGCGTGTTGCGCCCTATTTCGTATTGATTGTGACTCAATCCCGTGTCAAGTAAAACAAGATTATATGAACCGTACTAGCTCTTACGAGTTGCACTTGAGGTTGGGGATAATATACGGGTGTGGTTTTGAGGATGCGCTTGACAGCTGGAGTATTTAACACGGAGCAGCCTAGCAGTCCCTGAGAATTGTATATAGTAATGCATTATATGTACATGTAATGACAACAACGTGCCCAAACGGCCGGCAGCACAGTGACGTGACCCGTATCGGAGTGGGTGTTCCAGCCCGTCGACGAACCTACCTCAGGAGAGGGCATGTCAAGTCTTGAAGCATACACACATGAATGAACAGCTGAGAGGTCACGTGACCGGTAGTGCTCAGCGGCTCGTACAGCAGGGTATGAATGGATAGATGGCTGTTGTAAACACGACCCCACAGCATATCCCAAGCACGGTGCATGTTCTTGACGGGAGTTTCCTTAACGTACAGCAATGACTAAACACATAAGACATTTGCATATAATTGGCAAACAACATGTCCATTAAACCCCTGCAACATGTAGGATAGAAAGCGAGACAGGGACTGAGGTAGTAGACTGACGAACCTGTGTCCATTGCTGAGGTAGATAGGCTGCTGACCGGTGGTCAAGAAATCCACTAGCTGTTATACAACATACACCGAAGTCGGGCCGTCTCTGTTTTCAGTGCTGCCACCTCCACTCGGAGTTTGAGGTTTTCTTGCTCCAAGAGTGCAGCACGGATTGCAATTTCGTCTTCTTTTGCACGCCTGGCATCCCGGGACCGTTTTGCAGCATCATTGTTTTTTCTTCTTCTTTCCCAATATGCAGAATCCTTTTGTTCATCTGGTAAGGACCTTGGCCGCTTGCGCCCTGCCGCTGTGA
This sequence comes from Haliotis rufescens, assembly GCF_023055435.1. Taxonomy (NCBI): domain Eukaryota; kingdom Metazoa; phylum Mollusca; class Gastropoda; order Lepetellida; family Haliotidae; genus Haliotis; species Haliotis rufescens. The sequence goes on along the minus strand of NW_025964001.1, from coordinate 26,221,046 downwards.
GGGCGGAGGTACTCGAGACCATGGGGCTTGGGCGGCTAGAAGGAGGGGGGAGGCGGGGTTGGGGGGACACGCAATTTGGCAAAGGCGGCGACATCGTTGTTCCGTTGTTGCTGCTGCCGCTGCTGCTGGCGCCCGTACGTGTCGGGCTCGTTGTTTCCACGCGCATGTGTTGTTTTGCCATGGTTAAAAGTTGTTTATCTCGTTCACGAAGCACCTGAAGTTGTTGTTGATATATGTTCATAATTTCGTCCGAACTCAAATTGAGCCCCTGCAAGGCTTGTCCGTCAATTTGAGGCATAGGCGGCATCCCTGCCATCCCGTAATACCCCAATGGCATTGATAATGCTTCCTTGGGGTAGGCTTTGAACGGGCGAGAATTCTTATTCCCGTGCAATAGTCTTTGGTCCATGAAGCCAGGCATATTGGGCAAGTGTCCATTAGGCACGAAGCCTGATCCCATCCCCGGGACAAGACCCATGGGTAGGGAGTTGGGGGACAGCGGTAAAGATGCCCGGGGGTCACCAATTGGGTCCGAGGACCGACTGGAACCATTGGAGGTAGTTTCGTTGGATTTATGTTCAGGGTATGATTCCTGAGACCCATGACTAGCTGGTGGGCTCACTGACGACACTTGAGAATCGTCTGTCAGACTTTCTGAGATCGACTCAACACTTTTCCTTTTCACAGAAAAATCCAAAGGAATATCCTGCACGACTGTCTTCTTCTCGTCCTCTCCTCCCATGTTTCTCTCCTTCGAAAATGTCCCTCTATCAGTGACACCGTTACTTCCGTGGGAGTGTCCGTTGGTGGTGTGTCTATGTGATGCTTGCGATATAGTTTCCTCCGTACTAGCATCATTCCCGCACTCCGCCATCTCCCCCTGCACTCCCCTATTGGCAAACAGCCATGTACACAACTCCGTGGCCTTCACGCTGTAACCAAAACATAGCGAGATAGTGAAACACTCAAACACCAGTACGTAGTAAGCACGACACAACTCTCGCCTATCGCGATACCTTTCAATTCACAAACCCCTCTCTCTCTCTCTCACCAGTCCATGACGCACTGATAAAGCTGCCTTTATTCGGGACTAAGAACAGGAATGTGGGCGAGATACAACACTATGTAATGAGGAATATGTCACTGTTCTCTGCGGTTGTAGGCCATAGTTTTCGCATAGCATCGATCAATGAATATGAGGATTTTCCCACAATTAACATCGTGGAAAGACGATAAACACTAACACATGGCTGAAGGCTGACTGAAAACAGGGCAATGAAAACATAGATATTGAACGGTTGTTACGTACCAGGATGAGAGCCTATGTAAGCTATATAACTGTACCGTGCGCAACGCTCAGGACGAGGGTCACTTGATGTGTACTTTAGTCGACAGCGCTGGCCGCTTGCCCATAGACCAGACTGATTGTATCACAACAAATACTGTATCATACCTTTGTTAGCCGCTGGCCTCTCTTCGCCGGATCGCTCCGTCACAAACAGCCATGAAATGTTAGCCATACAATGTGGTGTAATGTACGTGAACACAGGTCCATTATCGTTGGCTCTCTGACCCCAAATGACGCGAGGGTGTACCATGTATGCAAATCGCAAATCGCCCTCAGTGAAGATCACGTAATCCAAAATTAGCTAACCAATCGGGTTGGCCTCCTCGGAACGAGGCATGTCCAGCCGAACCGCGCTGACATCACGGGCAGGGCGCTCATTGGCTGACGGGTCCCGCACTTCAAGGTTGCGTAAGGACAGAGTGGTTGCATTACAGGCCAAAAGGTGACAGCCTCGTTTTGGACTTCAGAGAAGTGACCCTATTACATTGCGGAGATCGAAAACACTTATCGTTTCTATTTGTATTGCGCAATTAAAAGCCAGGATGGGAGTGGTGATGAATTATCGAGAAAAGATGAGCGTGTGAAGTTTGTCCTGTGATTAGTACAGGCGACTGCTATGACCGCTGTGTTTATTTCACCAGGTTATTTACTTCATGTTGTCACAACGGTCAGTGGCGATTTCGCATGCTCTGACCAGGCCAGGCCAGGCCGGACGTGACTGACCGAGCGATTGACGTACTCGTTGATTCGCGTTTCCTTGCAGCATAACTGTATACACGTTTATGACTGTTTGATATGAGATGACTATATATCAGTGTCATTGTATGTTTACATTACGCTCTCCATATAACCGAGCATTGCATATCGCGGACTGGTCAGCATCAAGAGGGCATGTAGAGTTCACGCGAGGCGAGTAGGAGGTGGGGGGAGTAATACCACGGGCTAACAGTTAAAAATATAACCGGAGGATAGCGCGAGTGGGAATTCGTTGCGACCTCAGGGGTAGCGTTAGACACGACTGGCACAAGTAAGAGATTGTGGGAGTGATCGTGCATGGCCCAAATTCTTGCCCCGGCCAGTGAGAGTCAACCATGACTCGTACAAGCAACAACACAGTCACAGCTGACCTGCGTGGGTCAGGCTTTCACTCGCACGGAGGGCGAACATAATGTTATTGTTTACGCGGATGCATTGTATCAATGAAAAACTGTTTTGTTTGTTTCATTCCTTCAATATTGTATATATTTCGATCATACGTTGACAAGTAACAATGAGCGGTTATTAATATATATATATATGTGTTTGCTGAGTGTATTATTTTTTTATAAACAAAATAACAATATATAAATGTAACGGTGTATCAAAAACTGCATTTTTCCAATTTGAAATTCGCTTTAAAATATAAACAAACGGATTTTATAAAATAATCCTTTTTCTTTAGAAACTTATTATCATCTTTAATTTCCTAAAGTTATTATATTTCCGAATTCTGGTTTGTTTGAAATGCGATTTGTATCCGGGCTCATCTTACCGGCTTTAGATGCCGAATACAAAAATTTAATTGGATTAAAAAATTGTTTGAGACATTTTTATCCGAAGTTGGCATTTTCACGTCATCTTGCAAGCTCTACTGAATACATGGTAATTTAAAAAAAATAAAAATAAATGAACAATGTCAATCAACCGTTTTTTTAAACTATGACATATGAACTATACTATTATGTAGCTAAATCATCCATTATGTCGTGTCAAGCTTATATGAGGCGGTGAGATTAATAGCAATTTTATTCATAGTATTTTTGCCGTCGTTGATATATTATATATCGCAATGCCTACACGATAAATCCAAACACGGGCCAATTACAATAAACTTGACAAGCCAATTGTATTACGTATGGAAATTACTTAATACGTTTGTTTCAATTAAATATCCATATATTGTGCCGTTATACACATGTACATTTTATGATTGATAACTTAATCGATCGTTTTCTTGATATTGATGAAATAATACTTTATAAATATTTGCTAGCCGTGAGTCAGTATAAAATTCCGTTGTCAACATAATTTTCCGTCTGCGATAAGACAGGTTATATTTAAGACTAGTTAGCTCTACTAGTTTCATCGCGCGTGACAACCAGTCTGAAATAATTTTACTGAGGTTATCGGAACGATAAACAAAAATCATCTATTTCACTCAGGACTTCATCGACAAAGCCTTGATATTAATCACACTTATTTTTATGATCGAGAAACAAACAACTTTAATATACTGCAGTTGATATTAACTTTTTTATCGGCACGTTATTGACTACATAAAAAAAACGAAATGAATTTGTTTCATGAAATTAAAATTATACTTGTTTCAGTCTTAAATTTAATAAAATTAGAACATAATTATGTTTAGATTCGAGCCTAATCCTACGGTAATATTATTGAAATAAACAACATACAGGCCCTCTTAAATTGTTTGTCGAGTGTTTGTTGTTTAAAGTATAAAAACATAACAGTGCCTCACAATACAATCATTCGCAAAGCTGTTTCAATCATGGCGACCGACGTGTAAGACCCTATCACACTGGCCTACAGGGCGCGGAAACATTTTATATCCTTAAAAGTGAAAACTGAACATAAATGGCAGCCAGCACAACAGACAATCGTTTGAAAGAGAACTCGGGTCTCAATGGGGACAAGTTCGGACGCTTCACTGACCTCCGGATGTTACGGCTGACCAATCTTACACAGTGCAAGGATAAGGCGTAATGGCTCTGAATGACCAGTTTGTCAGAGGGGCGTTATAAAAGGTGTAGGAGCTTGAACGAAAGCCAAACAGAATTTTTTAGATCAGCTTTATTTGCACCAAATGACTCAGCTGTATAAAAAACCATCTTTTGATAGTCTGTCAAAAATATTATTTTATGTGTGTTTACTAATACTTAGTTTTCCGCTATTGATAATAAATGTTTATAATTATGTTGCAAATATATAAGAATTAACAGACGTGCGTTAGAGCGTAGTTTTATCAAGTGTAGTTTAGTTACATTGAAAAAATAATGATCCTCTTAGCCCCAGATAATGAAAGCACAGATAGGTCAATTGTTTTATCCGTTGTATTTAACATCTGTGTAACAATCAATATCCATCGTAACCTACATCGACCAGGTAGATATTGATCACCATGTGTTTGCTGACAACAGCTTTTCATTCTATAAAACGAATAATTGTACGCTGAGTCCATCCCATCTGATTCACAAATTCTCCCCGTATCACTTTATCATTCTGCTTGCGCATCAGAGCCACCAATTAATACGATACAGGCATAAATAAACATTGACAATTGCTAATTACGGGTTAAAATGAGGATGGATGTAACGCAGTTATCTCCCTTTATCTCATGTATTTGGCCATAAAAATGAATTATTGATATGTCATAGTTGTGTGTGTTTACGTTTGTGTGTTGTAAATAGGACTGTTTGACCCCGGCTATCTTCTTCTTGTTGTTGTTGTTGTTGTTGTTGAAATTGAAAGTTTTCATAAATAAGTACACGACTTTAACAAACAGTCAGCTGGCATGTGTCTCAACAAGGATTAACCTTGTCTTGTCTTTCGTCGTCACCAAAAGCCATTATCGATTTGTTGGTCTCATGACAGTGAAGTTTTGTCAAGCTTGCAATGGCGTCTACTTATACCATTATACGATACAGCATATGCGGCCAAGACATCGGTCAGGCGATTAGGGATCGAGTTTTGGTCATTCCGAGAAAGTACAGCTTGGCCGATCATTTAAAGTAACATACAATCCCGTAAATAGTTATATATAGGGTTAAACAAAACTATTTATACAAGGGTCCCAACGAGTGTTAAAAGAATTTCAAGTCTCTTAATTCCTAGAGTTGAAAAGGGGATGAATATAAATCGCTGGAGTTGAGAATGGGATGAAGGATGGAATGGGGGCGGTGAATATAAACTACGCACATACATATTAATGAGAATATTTGTACAGAATCCTATGTGTCAACACCAATGTCCAAAGCACACTGAGCGCACTGTCAATGTTCAAATGTCGCATGTGAATTTAAAGTATGGAAGCCTTTTCGACTGTCCTATTTATGATTATGTTTGATATCATCATTTTAAAGAAATGATTTGACGTATTAAAGAATTTTGATCGTGTGCAGATGACGAAAAGCTATCCCTACTTTTAAGCAACACTTTGATCATAAAACAATCTGGCAAAAGCTGCTTCATATTTTACTGCGACGCCAACGGCTTCTGTACAGTTAGTGTTGTAACGTCATATTCATTCATGAATATCATTGTGTTCATACTTTTGAGGATTATTGATGTATTTTAAGTCTCTCATAACCCCATAGGAGTGACAAGTGTATATTGATGACATTTCCATGTATTGTATATACGCAGACTATAATAAGGCATTTGTCTGTCTGTTTGTTTTATGAAATACGTGCTCAGGGATCTGTAGGAGACAAGTGACATCTTGTGCTTTAGAAGTTCTACAAGAAAACATTATTAAGGAAATGATCGCAACATACACACCGTGTATAATTAATACCACTCACATAGCACCATTAACAAAATGAATTAACTTATTCCTTATGTGTAGTCATAATCTGAAGGTATTACTAGTACCTAAGAAAATAGGACACGTCATCATCATCGTCATCGTCGTCATCGTCGTCGCCGCCGTCATCATCGTCGTGGTCGTCGTCATCATCATCATCATCATCATCAGTGATGTGATGTGATGCGATTACACTGTGAATAAGTAAACAGAAGAATATTAATAATTTGCGAAAAGGGAGCCGGAGAGATAACCTTGTGGTTAAAGCGTCCGCAATGTGTGAATCCCATTTCTGGTGTTCCCCTCTGTGATATTGCTGGAATATTGCTAAAAACAGCGTAAAACCTCACTCACTTCTGTGCGAACATCTACTACCAGAACAGTTAACATTAATGATCTCAAAATGCACAACAATGGCATATACAACATGATAAAATTAAAATTAAACGGAAATGAAAATGATAATAATATCGAATACGAAAATAAATATGGTGCGACACATTTGATTTCTCAGTTACACAGAATAGTACATACCATATCTTTTATTTTGCTTGGTAATGTTATTGTAGTATATCTTTCTGAACTTGTACGTATCGATACGCCGAGCGTGTGTCGTATTTCGTTTTCACTCTATCTGGAGTGCCAGGGGCCACGTTCTGCTTGACGAGTTTGAGTAGCATTAGTGTGTTCAGTTTAGCCTAAAAATCAACATAATAGAGAAACATTTTGATGAGGTAGGTTAACATGGGCTATCTATAATATCTACTCAGTGTATATTTATTTTTCATAGTTTTAAGACAATTTAACCAACTGAAATGGACTGAATGTATTATTTATTTCGGACAGAAAGTGAATGGTAATATCTATCTAGCTAGTATAGTATCTAGCTTTTTGTCCACTCATATGTATATTATAAAATACGATAACAAAATGCATGTCTATGTATTTTATTTATTAAACCTAAGTACAACTATCATAATAACAACAATAATTCCTCCTTGCTGTTGTTTTCATTCTAATGACGCAACAGTGTAAATGATTATGTAATATTCATTGCAGCCAAGTCATACGACACATTCAACGACCTGAATTATATATTTCTCTTTACGGTAAATTGATAGTATGGGTGCCAGTTTATATTTTTTGAATTTGTTATTTTGATATTTTTTTTCAAGTCAAACGCTTCGCTGCAGTGTTGGAAGAGGGACGAGCAATAGGTGTCACGTGACTGGTATCACATGACGAGTATCGCTGTTGAGATGATCAGTGCTACTCTGTGGTCAGCGATACCGGTGGTTTACAGTGTCCAGTATCATGACCAGAGCAGAGAGATCAAATTAACTCAGTAACCATGACAACTAATGTTTTCCCGATGCCAATACGTTTTGTTGGATGTCTCTGAATTTAGAAAAATAATGCGTTGTCTGAACTTTATGAAACCGACGAGAATTGTAGGAATCTTTTTAGCAGACGAAATATTTTTAGCTGAAACCTACATTGGCTTGTAGAAGTAATGCCATTTCTGCCATTTATGAAAAATGTCACCCATTTCAACAGTGACTTTATCGAATCTCTTTCGTAATGTATTTATCACCAGCTTAATGATGTCTAGAGTAATCCGGGAATAAATGTGTACTCCCTTAGTCAGACAAATTGTTAAAATACCAATAATATAAAACGCAGAGCCTCATTAATTCACTCGCGCGACTTTAAACAAAAGACAGCTTGGTTCTCGAGAGACGACTGATCAAGATTGTACGACCAAACACGACATCCTATGGCATTTACAACTAAATCTAAATCACCATCTTGGTTAACATAACTAGGCTGAATGGCCTTGTAACATCTGTTTTGTGTTGGTAACCCATGACAGCTGCACTGGCATTGGCTATTTATTACATTGATCTCGAACTGAACTTGTTATTAACAGTATTTTAGAGCATAAACGTGTTGATGTATTTTAAACGCCATAACCTAACGGCCTTTTACTGAAATACGCAAATGTTTTTAACTTTTAGCGACGATATTTTCAATATCAAAAGACACGAGTGTGAGATTCTATTTATCATCCAAAATCACCCTTGCATATTTTTGTCAGTTTGTAAACAGTATTAAGCGGTGTAGATCAGATTCAGAGACAGAGATAAGTGATGTCATTTGACTCTGACGTCATGGTAACGATGACGTCTCAATGGTCTCCTTAGATATGTCGCTTTAGCTCACCCAAGCAATAAGTCCTGTTGAAGCTAGTTTGGGATGATACATGATAAAGACAGAACGACACAAGGTTTCTGATTTTCTTACAGGATGATATGATATGAAATGAAAGGAACACAGCGCCCGTTCTTGTTGATATGTGTTGTTTAACAACATATAGGAAGTTTCCTTACCACCACACAGTAAAATTATGATAAGTTACGTTTGGACTGATAAAGCACAATAGTATCCTGAGTGCCATACTGAATGATGCGATAAGAACTAGACTGACCATTGTGACTCATTGATGTGACAATAGAAGTACGGTGAGTGACCATAGATATTGTGCCTAAAGGAATAACAAAAGAAGTACGGACAACGACAATTGTAACGGATTGAACAACAGAAGAACGATGAATGGTCATAGTGCAGGACTGAATGATAACAGAAGTAAAATGAATGGTCATAGTGCAGGACTGAATGATAACAGAAGTAAAATGAATGGTCATAGTGCAGGACTGAATGATAACAGAAGTAAAATGAATGGTCATAGTGCAGGACTGAATGATAACAGAAGTAAAATGAATGGTCATAGTGCAGGACTGAATGATAACAGAAGTAAAATGAATGGTCATAGTGCAGGACTGAATGATAACAGAAGTAAAATGAATGGTCATAGTGCAGGACTGAATGATAACAGAAGTAAAATGAATGGTCATAGTGCAGGACTGAATGATAACAGAAGTAAAATGAATGGTCATAGTGCAGGACTGAATGATAACAGAAGTAAAATGAATGGTCATAGTGCAGGACTGAATGATAACAGAAGCACGAAGAATAGTCATAGTGCAGGATTGAATGACAACAAAAGTAAACTGGGTTATCACAGCGCCGAACTGAATGATAACAGGAGTCTAGTGATTACTTTTACCGTACTGTTTGATTGCAGCTCAGTGTCTGCTCTGGGTGACAATAATATGTACAATATTGACAAACAGGAAAAGCGAAAAAATACTCTTAGTACCATATTGACGTATAACCGAAGCGCAATTTATTTATCTTAGTACCATATCAACTGATAATGACGCTCAATGAAAGTCATATTGACTGATTACAGATGTGCTGTGAACGCTCTTCGTTCTGTAATGAATTGGTGCATGTATTTTCTGGTAGCAGATAGTTTAAATTATAGTAAACTATATGCTGATGATAGATGCATATATTCACTACTCTAGTACTGCATCTACTTATAACAGATGCATATGTATTATCTTGCACCGTATTTACTGATAAAAGATGCACATATATACAATTCTGGTACCGCATCTAACGGGTATAACGGATAACTCTAGATCGACATCTACCTATAACAGATGCACAATCATTAGTCTTGGACCGCATCTGCTAATAATAGATGTATAATATACGCCAGGGGGACCGCATCTAATGGTAACATACCCATGATACTACGATAGTACCGCATGCACAGATAACAGATGCATATTTACTATTCCACTAATCTATATTTCGATAACAGATGCATATTATGTGTTCTAGTACGTATAAACAACACCTGCATATGTACCATTCTATTAATGTATATACTTACATCATACGTAATGCCTCATCGACTATTAAAAGAAGTTTCAAACTGTTCTATGCGAGGTGTTTTGCTTGGTAGCTAAAAATAATTAGTTTCGATGAGGATGAAATAACTCTAATTGTTCTTCGATATACTTGTTATTATTCCGAGTCATGTATTATTACGAATTATTCTGATACCTACGCTTTACATAGTGGTGGCACGTGGTCCTGTGCACAACACACAGGTCACAAATCAGGTTAAGTTAAGCAATGTCAGTCGCGGAGAGTTCTCAGATGGATGAGCGCGTTTTGCTCCTAGGAGTTTCTAAGGCTTCGGTCCTGCCCCACATTGAAGCACATGTAACACATGTGGTGTCTCCTTGAGCAAGTGACTGTTCGAAATGTACCTCTCTTCACCCAGCAGTGAATGGGTACCCAGTAGGATGAGATGGTGCCTAACAGGCAGCTTTGGTTTGTATACTCCCCAGGGAGGTGAGAATGATTCTTGAGTGTAATAATAGCGCTTTGAGCATGCCCCTGAGTGATGTGAAAATATGCGGAATATAAATAGCCTCTTATTTTTATTATTATTATTATTATTATTATTTACAGATAAAATTAAAAATGCAGCAAAGAGGCGTGGGTGATCAAGGCACAGTCAGGCTGGTTGGGCTCTTCATCAGCTCAGGGCCCTTGCTCCCTCCACACGCATCCCAGACAGCGAATTGGACTTCTCTCAGGAAGCGCTGCCTAGTCAAACCCACCCAGAACTTTTCGGAGAAAGTGAAGGCTCCCCAACACTGCAGCCTTCTGCATTACCCAGATTGTCAGAAGGGCTGTATTCCTGGTAGCAAACCCGGGTATTCTCCCAATGTCAGTCAACAGATTGGGAGGTACCAAACCTAAGGCACCGAGAACAATGGGGAGTTGGACAACTTGGTACTTGGGATGCAAGAGTGACATTTCGAAAGCGAGGTCTGCATATTTGCCATGTTTTTCCTCAATCTTGTTAATCACATTACTGTCAAAAGGGACAGAAAATTCAATGGTATAAATGATTTCATTGGATTTATCAAAAAGGACAAGATCAGGTTTGTTGGTCCGGATACGTCTGAGGCTATAAATGGGTCTATTCCAAAAAAAATTGTATTTATCATTTTCCATGGCGCCCTCTACATATTCCGGGTCGTACCATGGGTGGACCTCTGTGTCAAAACCACAAGCATGGCGAAGACGGTAAAAAAATGATCGAGCTACACCATCATGTCGTTTAAGATCCTGTGTTTGTGCCAAAGCTGGGCATCCACTGACAATGTGTTGGACAGTCTCATTAAATTCATTACATAATCTACATTTCATATTTACATTTTGAGGCAAAATTACACATTGACGCTTTCGAATTGGAAGTGACTGGTCCTGAGCAGCAAACAGAAAGCCTTCTCTTTCACAATGTGTTGGACAGTCTCATAAAATTCATTACATAATCTTCATTTCATATTTACATTTTGAGGCAAAATCACACATTGACGCTTTCGAATTGGAAGTGACTGGTCCTGAGCAGCAAACAGAAAGCCTTCTCTTTCACAATGTGTTGGACAGTCTCATAAAATTCATTACATAATCTTCATTTCATATTTACATTTTGAGGCAAAATCACACATTGACGCTTTCGAATTGGAAGTGACTGGTCTTGAGCAGAAAGCCTTCTCTTTCACTTTTCAGACCAGACGACTTCATCCAAGGGAAGAACTCTGCAGGATTGCTGATCTTCTCAACACACTGCACATGCAGTGGTCGTTCAGATAGCGACACTCATTTCTGTACCGCCCAGCAGTACAGAACCATCAACAAAATCAACACCGACGTTGAGATTATGCCCCACATCCTCGGCTCGTTTTAAAAAACTGTGGAATGCCTTGTTTTCATGAGTCTTGACATGCTTTACAAGAGGATCATCAGACAAATAAATGTGTGCAAAAGTGCACAAAACAATTCTATCACGAAGAGCCCCAACGTTAATCAAACCACGTCCTCCCATTATCATTATTATTATTATTATTATTATATAAAAATCCATCTTCTCTGGACGTATTAGCTATCGTCGTGGTCGATGTCTTTTCCTCCTCCTAACGCTGACCCCGTTATTGATGTCGTTACGGGTGAAAGTGGTAAACATTACGGCTCACAATGTTCACCAAGGTCATAGCAGTGTGAATGTGTATGCAGCCCTTGATGTTTATGTCACACACAGCTAATAACCTAATACAGTAATCTGGCAAATCGGTAGATGGAATATTTCATTTCCTGTTTATGACGCTGAGAAATGTTCCGGCCAAACGACACCGAGTCTCGCATGCAAATAACGAGGAACTTGTGAACAAAACTGCCATCGTACTGGTCACGAATTTCGAGTAGGATTGCGTGACGACCGCTGTTCCCGAGTGGTGTATATTTCTGGAAGGTCGGTGGAGCTTGACGCTTCATGCATGATGAAATCCATCGCTTATCGCAACCGGTGACGTGGTACCTGTTATGTTCTCAGTGGGTCGAGGGTTTTGTTTCATAAAGTTGTCAAAAAAGACGAGGTTCAAGTTGAGTGTGGAGTCATTAGCAAAGTATGGACTTCAACATCTGTCGCAACTTGTTTTTGTAATCAGTCTATACACACATTTGTAAAACTGTTAGACAACACACGTCTATCTCTCTCTCTTATCTTGCTCCCTGTATTTCTGGCAGGGCCTGATATTCAAAGCGGCCCTTTGTGCACAGCTATTACCTTGCCGAATGGGGAATATTTGAAATATTTCCATTTAGATCAGTCATGAAGCCAGGTTATTGATAAGCCGTCACACCCATGGTCGTAATGTGCATTACTGTAGGGCGCGTTAAGTAAACATTTGTATTGGCTAACGTAACGTGACTAATATGACCCAGTTAACGTTCTTGGGCAGGCCACTATTATTTGAATAACAGAGCACTTGAACAAAGGAGGAACACAGTCGCCCCAAAGGCATTATTTCCTTGCCAATAAAAATATACTCATTAACATATTACCTATCTTCCCCAAACCACTACATATTAAAATAGCAGCACAATAAAAACACCACATTATACCAAAAAAAGATAACAACATAACTCAACAGAAACAAACACATACTAAAAATACGATACCTATCAAAATAAAAAAAATAATTAATTAAAAACAACAATAAATAAAAAAAATAAAATAAAATAAATAAATAAATAAATAAATAAATAAATAAATAAAAGACACAACACAAAGAAAAACAACAACAGCAACCGAAAAGTCAACCATAAACAATTACAGGCAACTTGTCAGACACTCCAAAACACCAACATAAACAACGCGTGTGTCCCGTTTTTTAGAGAATTTATTTCCTTATTAGTAATTCATCTATATTGATCCTCTGTCTCAGAGAAAACAGTGTTAAAACATATGAAAATACATCTCTACATCACCCGCACGACAAACATAGAGTAAATTATGACTAAATGCCGCCAAAAGCCCCTGTACGTAATAATCCACGAATGACTGGTAAAACAGTGGGGACGCTGTCATGCCAGAATATATCAACGTCTGTTTCTTGTTCTGAAATACCTCCATATGATATGAACGCTTTCCAATATGTCAGCGGGGAAAAACAAAAGGCTAACATTTGTTGACGTACAGGGGAAGACAAATCGATAACATGCTAGCAGACATCTTTCTGATCTTTTATGCCGCGTATTTTCTTCCTGTACGTCTAAAAGTGTCGGGGAATTGCCAAATCATCTGATCATCTCTGAACACATTGTACGGGTTGATTGACAGATTTTGAAATGTACACGTATAAAGCCATTGAGTTTACAACGATGGACGTTGATAATTCCGTGATAGCAACGCTATCACTTTGGGATTGATTGTATTGTACAAAGGATTGTATTGACAAATACCTGTGAATTCACTAGAATATGATAATTTTATATTCAAAGCAATATCCTTAAATAGCATCCCTGCATAAGCATTGTCATATTACACAACGGCACACCACAGATAACATCCATGAAATGTATATTGATATTAAGCAGGAACTAAACTAGTGGTTTATTAGCGAAAACAGATTCCATATATCGATTTAATCATGATAAGTCACCACTATATATATCGCACCGGTGGTTGGCCAGCAGGCTCATTTACCTACAGGGGTGGAGGGGTGGGTGTTGGTGGGGTGAAGCTGAAGAGATCAATATCGCATCTATATTACACGAGCCCGCACAATCAAATCTGTGGGCCAAACTAATAGCTCACGGCGTCAGTACAGATTCATACACACTTACAAAACATTATGTAAATGGTCGATATTTCATTATTATCAGTGATAATACCAAAACAACACAATATTGTATTTCATAACGACATCGTTCGAATACATAATCGGGTATATTTTATCACCTGGTGTCCTATTGATGTCGGTTGTTTTATAACCATCCTTGCTACTGTGACGGTTTGATTAACCGCACGCAACATCCATACAGGTAGTTCAAGGAATAATCAGCTTTTTCAGGATGTTTGTGGACAGAAGACAATACTGCTCTAGAAGGTGCAGAAGCCTACAACAGAAGATTCCTAAGCAGGGCAATTGATGTGATTGTGGAGATACGATCTTTTATGTTAATGTTTACTTATAATATATATTCTACTAGCTTCTCTGTTGACGTTGCTGTAAACGCAAATAATAGTAACTATATGAAACAATAACATTTTCAATAATGTATTTAGGAAGTTATTTCCTCGGGGATTATTCCAACTCTTTAACTTTGAATCTGCGTGTCTGACTTGAATTAACTTAAACTACACTGGATTTAATGTAAAAGGAGAATAATATATTATTTAGATATTTTGAAGCACTTAAACAAAGTTGTGTGCGTACACGTTATCTTCTATAAACAAGATGATAAAGCGTCCGTGTGCTTTTCCATGTACGTTTAAGGAAGCATTGATGTGTCACCTTTCGCCTTTTTCTCAGCAGAGGTATGTTCAAAACTGAAAAAAAATATTTCTCATTTTAATTTTTTTCGTATTCCAATTCAACCATCTTTGTCCCATTAACAAAAATAGGTAAAAAGAAAACGGAACGAGACCTTAACATATAAAACTTACTTTCACAATAGAACGGTAATCGCGAACCATAATGGTAAAGTAATACCACCAGGTGTTCGTGAAATTACGCAATTTTATCTTTCATTTCAATCATTGCGTTATATACACTTCAAAAGTCTTTATTGAAAGTAGTAATGTTATTATATCTATTAATTTGAGAACGTTAGAAATAAACGCCGCGTTTGGAGTATCAACACAAGCAGCTGACACAGGAATGTATGAGTGGAAAGAAAACGGTGGCCTACTCTAAAAACAAAACTCGCGAATCATTGTAACGGTAAGGTACTGACACCGGGTGTTCATGACGTGTGAATTGTGTTACTGGTGTGACATACAGACCACGACACGGTACACAGGATGGGGACGATAAAAGATGCGATCCGATAGGCCTAGCTCTTGATTCTCATAGATCCGGCTCTTGGTTCTAATATATCCAGCTCTTCATCTGACTCTTGATAACTGAACATATCCTTACACTTAGATATGCATCCAACTTGATGTTCCCAAACTTGCACTTGTAATATCAAATAACACAAACATAGACACACACGCATCCGCGCGCGCACGCACGCACGCGCACACACACACACACACACACACACACATGCGCGCACACGCAATTTCAAATATGCCTACATCCCACACGTTTCATTTTTGTCAAACATACTGACACAAAATCGTATATCTATTTTGTAAATTGTATTGAACTTAACACAAGGTATTCCAAGATTAAATATTCAAATTACGATCAATTCCTAGTATAGCGCGGGTATAAGCATGTTGTGTATAGTCCATAAAGTTATATCACTGAAATGTTGCATGGCATTCTAGATGAAATATTTATTCAGCATGCCGTTTAGTAAACTCTACAAATTCTATACAAGATTTACCATGTTAAAATATATTTAAAAATGACATCTTGCTACAGGTTATTTCCCAATTATTTTGATATGAGCATGTGTTTATGATTCCCTATCAAATAGTGATGACACCAGGGCCCACTTGCACAAAGCGATCTTAGCGCTACGACTATTGTAAGCCTATGTTAAAGTATGGGAGTTACGATCATCTTAGTGCTAAACCGCTTTGTGCAAGTGGGCCCTGGGGTTCGCGAAAGGGTGCTCTTATCCTGTCCCAACGGTGACACCAGTCACAAACACATGCAAAGGCAAGTCAAATGAATCAATAACTACCCTCTTTCCTTTGAAATAGCATTTATATCGTTACCGTTGTTTACAGAATACAGTTCGTCTAATTGTTTATGATTTACATTATTATGTCATTCATAAAGATAAGATAGGACATTTGGATATGAACGACAGTGAAGTTAAATTTCATATATAGATTGAACCATTTCAGCTTGGATGCAATATTCTATTATACTGTAAATGAGTTAGATGTTAATACTCCCTTTCCACATAAAGTACCATTAAAGGTGCTGCCAAGATTTACCGAGTCACGTTAGATACACGATTGACATATCAAATATGATCAACGAAATACCACGTTCGCCATTTTTTACACAGTTCACCATGTCAAACAGTTGATAAATTGCTATCTTAGCCATTAACTTCAAGTGTTTCGATTATATATTAGCACTTTATTAAAGTTATTACGGTATCAGATTTACAATAATTTCATCAATGTGTTTTAAGTTACACTATTTATATCGGTAGCATTAAAACATAACATTTGGTCAGTTCATTTTGTGCATGAACCAAATTAGTATATCATCATGCGTTATTAATACTTAGTCATACGAACAGTACCAAACTACCGACTTCTTTTGGAAACTTATTGAATTATTGAGAAGGGACAGTGCTGCGGTATTTGAAGTACATGTATAATACATGAACAAATTGACCGGGCGGAACCAAATCGAATGTGCAGCTCATTTTAGAAAGAATGATTTGCCTGGGAATTCTATTTACATGACGTTAGTTTTGAGAGCACAAAGGTATCAGACGCCGTGAAATTGACCCCGAATTGTAGTTTGAGAAGACTGACATGTGGTATTGACATGCAGCTGCACATGCTTCTATAACTGCCCTCGATCACAGGTCCCTTGATACATCCGGTCATCTCCATTGTACTCCAGCCAAGGAGAAAAAAACAGCGTCCAGTCGGTTTTTTGTCTTGGCGACAGATAAAAATCAATAAGACTACGACTTTTATTGGAAATCCTATCCTCTCCGAGCGGATGAACTTTTGACTTGCGTGAGCATCCGCGTCAGTGAGAGAAACGAGCGGGGGTAGGGGATAGGTAGAGGAGGGTGGGGGAGTGTCAGGCAAATGTGCAGGGGACGGACGCCCTTGTGGACTTGAGAAATGGGTTTTAAATGTTGATGTGTGAATTCAATTCATTATTTGCTTTCTTCTTTTTTTCATGAAATATAACAGATAACGACCTTTGCAGAGAATTAAAAAAATGCCTGTTTTACTTTGTGGTGGGTTTAAATCAGATAAGATAAGATAAGATAAGATAGGATAATATTTATTGCAGAAACGTTCAATTACGGGGCGGATGCAATTTTAAAAGACAAAACATTATGAATCATATATACATATATACAGATATACATAATTTACATTCCTGTAGACACAAACACACACACACAAAATAAATCAATATTACATATTTGATGATATTATTATACATAAAATGTCAACGGTTGATTATGAAGGGGTATTTATTGTTTGAAATGATAGAAATGGAAACAAACGCAGTTGATATTGATGGCTTCATTATTTGACAGGATGTACTGAAATAATTTGTTTTAATGACTGTGGACATTTACATTTACATTTTGTGTGGGTAATTTTCCAAAGAGTATATTTCTTTCTTGAGTGTGTTTAATACAGTGAAGTAAGTTGTGTTTTTCGTCATCAATGGCTGAACATGTAGAGCATAACCTCTGACGTGGTGGGGTTGGTGGCTTTGTATGTCTTCCAAGTTCCATATTCATGGTTACTTAATCTTAGTTCAGAAAAGTGCACTCGATATTTTGTTACTTTACAGTGACTGAGATAGGGTTCTAATTTTATTTCATTTTTAACTATCCTGTATGCCCTATGTT
Source organism: Haliotis rufescens (assembly GCF_023055435.1). NCBI lineage: Eukaryota > Metazoa > Mollusca > Gastropoda > Lepetellida > Haliotidae > Haliotis > Haliotis rufescens. The sequence continues at coordinate 26,203,098 of NW_025964001.1, read as the reverse complement.
TGTTTCCTGTGCCTCTTGTTGCATTTACATCTTGAAGAGATTCCTTGAAGAGGGAGTTAAATATAGATTTGATTGTCTCTTTGAATATTGGTGATAGGAAAGCTGAAGTATTCAAATTGTGTTTTCCTAAGAACAGATTGAGGTGGTAAACCCATCCTAATCGTTTATATCTGAATAGTTTGTATAGTTTGACATAAGGAAATATATGATATTAATTAGGGATGAAAAATTTAAAGAGAAACATAAGATTAATTGCACTTCTAAAAATGAACTTGTCTGTAATGAATGCTTCTCTGTAACGACGTATGAAACTGTATCAAGACAATACTTAAGGCAAAATGAACAAAATAGGTATCGATTCACTATCAATGTCTCGGAAGAATAGATGAAAAATATGTCATAACATGAACCCGATCTTTATTAGTAGACGAACTTAATGAGAAAATGTATAATATGTAGTGCTCTTAAAGACGTAATTAGCGGGAATAAATGAAAATGGTACATTTAACAGTCTTATATCCAAGGAGGGCGAATATAACAATCTACATCGAAAGTATAATTATCATAAATTACACATGCACGTATACTGGCACGCAGACGCACGTGCTCATATCTACGGGTTACACGTTGAAACAGAAGGCCTTACCCTCTCCCCGTCACCATCTATATATGTAAAATACCAGTTCAAATACCGTTCAAAAGATAAAAGCGAAGAAATGATAACGCAATATACCTTATTCATATATGTCATTGTAAAAACATCTGATAAAATAATGTAGATTGGTTCCTTCTTAAATCTTATGGAATTCTTAATTCACGGTGTCCCTCGTTTTAATATTTAAAGGAATATTGCTAAAAGCTCGTACAATCACTTAGATTATTCTGACAAGAAAATGAATGAATAGTGTTTTTCGCCAAATCTCTGGCTATAGAATAAAACATGTTCAGAAGCAATGGTTTTAGATTAACAAAGAAATCCAACTGACGAACACAAGAGCTAGTGAGTAAATGAGGGAGTATGGTTTTACGGCTCTATTAGACAATTACAGCAATATTATATTCACAAATTGTAATTACGAGGAAAATAGTATGCCATGTTAACATATTTAAATGGATGATTATATATACTCTTTTGAACTGCATCTTCATCATTGCAAATGGTAAATGCAAGAGCTATATATCACAGGAAAGCCAATATAACACTCTGCATCGAGAGTATAATTATCCCAAGTTACACATGTGAACGTGCATGGGCATTACAAGATTGCCACGACGGGGGACACCTGAAATTGGTCTCACAAATTGTATCCCTGTGGAATATAGCATGCCGTGTTGACATTTTTAAATGAATGGTTACCATATTCTAATTCTTCTGATCAACGTCTTCTCCACATGACAAGCGACGACGTTGTCATCGTTGTCACCGTTGTCATCGTGGATGAAGTTTTTCTTTTTCAATCCGTATTATTTAATCATTTAGTTTTTCAAATAAGTTTCAAAAGTCACTGGCACGGCAGACCAACGTGATTACTTATTGAAACCAATGTATATACTATATTCTCTTTAATCAACAAAAAAATGAACAAATAATTCGACAGTAAACGGTATCGACCCTTTAATCTCAGTTTTTATAAATCTAAAATTACACAAAACCCACTCTGTTGATAAATTATTTAGGGGTTACTTTCATCAGGGAATGAATACAAAATTGGTATATTTAATTCAAAACCAGTGTCATTAGAATTTTATGCCTAAGATAAGTCTAAAGAGGTATATAATATTTTAGTTCATCTGATTTGTAACTAGAGGCTGGATACACCAGGTATGCATATGGAATAAGCGTGCATGGAAATGGAACAACTGCTGTTCATTGTTCTTTACGGCAAATGTATATCTTGTATCAGAAACTATAAATTTTGAAAATAATTCCCCGAGAAACCAACTAACTTCCGAGACGAGTTTTCAGCGTCGTCTTGAGAGCGTTAGGCTTTACAAGAGATGTCATTACATGGTGTCTGGTTTGGGGTGCTAAGTGATTTCTGATAGAATGTTCGTGAGGCTCATCTTCAAATTCCGATTACGAGCCAATCCCTTATATATAACAAATAAAAGCTAGATGTGGAAGAAATAATTCTAATCACCTTATATCTGGTGTAAAAACAGACTTGTTTTACATGATCGTGTAACCAGTGTCTCTTTACAATATTGAAAGATTTTAACGATTTAATGAGCATCTTGAATCTTGATTTTAAATAATAAACCGTCATGTGCTTACATCGTGTATTCAGCTAAGGTTTAGGTACTTGAAGGGCATTATCACCGGGCATGTTGGCAGTGTAAGCACGGTTGATTTATGGCTTGTATTTTTAACAGCCCTTTTGCATTTTGAAATGGAATTTGTTTCGGAAGATAATCGTGACTGCCTATTCTCTGGCGCTGACGTTTTATGTTATAATCTTAACCGTTAGATGGTTACTGTAACGACACAGTCTCGATTTACACATCGCTCGTTCAACAACGTTTTGACTTAGCCTGAAAATCGACAACATCTCATGAAGCATAGTCTCTCTCTTGAACAGAGCTTGACGACAGTAACGCTATTAATTCTCAGATGTTACTGAAAAGGTTTGGATTAGGTTAAAAGATACCATGCCACGCTCATTATTATTTGAGCATGTTGACATGCTTTGTTTATGCAAATATCCTACATGCGTTCCTGGTTCATGAGGCTTTATTTCAGTTCTGTTGTCACATTTTCCGTGAAGGCGATACACCATCCTTGTTGAACAGTAATGACAGACCGTGAGTTGAATTCACGCCAATGGCCCAGGAGCCTCGTGTTACGTTCGGGTGAAGGCGTTATCTATCGACTAAATGACATTCCTAGCTTTTCATATTTAAATGTGTGCATAGATTCAGAGGGTCAAAACAATATCCATAAGGCTGTATGATAAGAGGGATGACTTCAATGGTCAACTTTCCCTTAATGTCGAGCAATATTCCAGCAGCTCCAGCCTTTGGTATCCACTCTTTTGAGGTACAATCGAAAGGCTCTTTCTACGTCTCTTGCTCAAAAGTTGTTTGGACAGGGTTAAAACAGCCTTTGTGAAGCTTTCACATAGTTTTAAGGTAGACATGTGGAGGACATTTCTAAATTTGACGCATCAGTAACATAAATTATGTCCAAAGTAATTCCCTATTTTGACTAGTATATGTTTCGTGATTTTGTCAGGTGAACAATTGACTTGCCCTTGCATGTTTTTGTGACGATGCCATCGGTGGAGAGGATAAGCTCACCTTTTCGCGAACGACTTGATAGTGATTCATAAACACATGCTTATGATATTTTCTGACACTGTTCTTAGCAGAGATTTCTTAGGGTTCTGGAAAGGGTTTTGTCGCTTCTATTCTTTGAAACGGCAGCACACTGTGAGATATGCATATACATGTATATACATACACTGTAAGTATAGTCCGAACCTCATTAATCCAGAAAATACTATTTATGACGCTTACTGTAAGGAACGTTTACATATTTTCAAAGAACGTTTTTTCGTAACAATGATTCGTTGATGCGGATATTGGTTATTCCGGACGATTACACTCTGAACGGTCCCGTCCGAATTAACTAATTTTCACTGTTTCTCATTCTAGCTGAGAGACTGAAATATGATTTTGAAGTAATATACTTGGGTATAACATTTCATCTTAAGGATACCATTTCTAGTATTAACGATAATTGGGTCTAGTGTACAAATGTCTTTTCATGGCTTTAAAACATAGTCCAACTTTCAACATATCATCTTCGGCTTTGGACTAGTGTTACAGAGTGATTGCTTATCCAATTCGTTCTCGGATATATCACAGCACACATAGGAACTCACCACTGTCCCGCTGACTCTATCACTACACCCTATTTTGAACCTAGGGACATGGTATCTGGAATTTGACTCATTCACCCCCGCCCCGGCCAAACTCACAAACCTATTATAACCCCTCCCCCCACCCCACCACACACACACACACACACACACACACACACACACACGCGTAACCATTGCTAACCCAACCAACCACAAACCCATTTACCCAACCGCCCACCCAAACAACCCACGATCATCGCCAAACAAAAACATACTCATCTAACTACTCACGCACCTTGTGCTAGCCCAATAAACTGCAAAAAACCATTATAGCCAAATGGTTAGCTAATTAATATATTATAATTTCTATACGTTTTGTTCATCCTGGAATTTATTCAACTGTGGCAACTGAGTTGATTTAACAGCGCAATATAGTCACGCTTCAGAACATCAGTGCTTGTGCACTGACACAAAGGGAACTTCTTGCTACAGGACATACCATACCGCGTTGTCGGTTTCACAGTGAACTCTGCAAAACTGTTGTTGGGTATTATTGCAATGGTTTTCTTACACAAACCCTGTTTTAATGAAAAATACGATTTAGGGCCTCGCACTGTACAATATACAAGCATTAGGGTAATAGCTTTAAAGGTAGTCATCGAGGCCCACCAAAAAGCTGGAAGACCTAACGGAACACGTGGCGTAAATACGCACACGTCACCAGTACAACATCTTATTGTACATTATTCTCGGAAAATAATTTATCCGAGTAAACATTTAGTGCCTTATGGTTTGGCAGCACAAAACCCACATCCAAGCCGTTTGTGAATAGAGCTGTCAATGCCTACCTGTAATTGGCAATTTGGAGCTGTTGTATCAGTGTAGGCATGACTGACTCATAGATTTCAACTCCAGTCTCAGTGTAGTAGGACTAGCCATTATCACAATCCTTGCCACTTCTTATTCACGATATTACCCATTCGTGACCCAACTCGTGTTATTCCGGGACAAGCCGAATAGCGACTCGTGCCCCTCTCATGGCCATTTTTGCGACCGGGTTCCGTCTTAGCGCAGACGGGCATACCTAAAACAATTGTCAACTCGTTGCGTAATGGTTCACATTTATTTCCCCATATATTATATGTATTTCAGATGCAATTTAAAGCACAGCGAGACATGTGGAATTATACAGTATGATTAAACACATTTAACTGTGTCTTGGGTATACTTTTAGATGCAAGACATATGTAAAATAAAAAAAATATTTCTGAGGGATTCTTTGACGAAGAACTTGAAATCATACGCGCATTCTGATTGGTTTGTCGTATTTTCGCACATAACATTCATCGATAGGGGGACGAGTCTTCTTGCAGGCTACGGAAAGGGGCGAGTGGTGACGAATGCGATATTACCCTGTCAACGTACATGTGTTATCTGCCTCCTTTTCCGATTCATTGTACGAGGTTCATGTTGTTCGGTTGAATCTGTTGACGATGACATACATGTGTGTATAATTATATATACATTCTTAGACTAACATTTAGTCTCTGAAATCTTATATTACACAATATCTTTCTTGACCCTAAAAATATTTTAAAAATTCCCTATGCTGATTTGTGGAATAGAGCTAGCTTGAGCTGGCTAGACTTGCTTTTGTATGCATTTCTAGATTATTATTTTTTCATAAAATAAATATATTCCACGGTCATGGTGCAGGACTAACACATTCTGTAACATGGTCATAATTATAATATAATGTCCATCGCTGTTTTATATATGCTCATATCTGTATATTTAATTATATAGATGTACGGATATGCCTGCCTATGCCTTCGTATCATTTACCAGGTGTTTTTATGCTAATAGTATTTCTAGTCAAAGTCAAAAGCATCATTGTCTGATATTCAAATCTAAACATTTATGTGGACAGCTGAAGTAAAATATGCAGCTTGGCATTTAGAAACTGCTTTCATGGCCTTAGGTTAACCTTTCAGGATGTGCATATACACACCATTACATGTGTGTCTATAAGGGTGGGGTTAAGTTGTCAGTAACCAGATAGTGGCGCTCGTGCCACGATTTACATGGATTATCGTAGAATAAGTAAGGATAAAAGTAACGTTTAGACAAACTTAATCCCCGTGTTTTGCTAATTTTTGACTGTCACATTACTCATCCCGGGAGCATCCCCCCACCGTCTGGCCCGTGGGTGACGGTCGACATGTGCCAGATGCAAGGGACAGAATGCACTTCGATCCGCCCATTGTGATATTCTTCTCTAACATGTACATGTGCGACCAGCGTGTATTTTATCACAAATCTGCCAAATGTGCCCCATCTGCAGTTTATATTTTGCCTTTATCAGACAACTGACCCTTGAGTGACCCTCCCTCCAAACCCCAATGACCCCTGGGCTCAAACGAGCGTGTGCAAAGTGTAAGAGGTTAGCGGGTGAGGTGTGTATTGTCTAACAGTAGAGGGAAAAAACCTTCATTGCAAATAAAACCCTGGAATAGATTACACAGCGCCAGAGTAGGGAGGGTTCATTTGGAGGTTGCGAAGGCTTTCAATCATCATTGTACCCATGGCTCAACCGAAACAAGCTAAAAATACACACTAATTACATACACTAGCCGCATACCTAGAATAAAAAAAATCTCCCAGTAGCGGTCAGCCGCTGCATTTGAGAGCGCCTGCCATTTTAATTTCAACTGAAGATGAAAAGGAAGCGGGCAATTATTTTCCGAATGGACATTACAATCAGAAATCAGTCGGCCGACCTTTGTTGTCTCGGATGCGGAATGAACCGAGATGTTTTATTGCTTTTTTTTCTTGACCATAAACTGCCCATTTACACGAAATATTTCAAGTATGCCTTAAAAATGCATTAGTGACCATCTGACATAGTGGCAGCAATGACCACATTTATTAGATAGTGTTTATTGAGATTTTCAAAAGACTAAGCCTTTCATAGCGTTTGTCTCCAACGTACTCGTTATTTGTTTAAGGTTTCTGCTACAAGGTGATAACAAACAAACATTGAGTATGTAACAACGCATACAATTGATAATGATGTTAGGGAGTGTTGTAGTATGGGCCTACCGGAAGTCGACGTGACGTTCCATTTGATGAATCTATAATGTATTGTTACGTGTATAAAACGTAACGTGACGAATACAGCTTAAAGCATATGTCCGCTATGTCCGTTATTGATTAGCTTGCAGAGTTGATGGGAAGCTAAGAGCCCAAGTTTCATACACAATGACCTGTTCCGTGTGTACAACCGATGGTAATCTTGAACTAGATTTCTCTGACAATACAGTAAACTACGGTTATAACGAACTTAAAGGGACTGCTAATTTGAGTTTGTTATAACCGTAGTTCGTTATAAGTATATATACAGCATAACTACAGCAAATAGTAGGGACAAAAAAGTAAGTTCGTTATATCCGTCAGTTCGTTATAAGCGTGTTCGTTATAACCGTGGTTTACTGTACTTTGAGAATGGACTTATTGGAAACTTAGAGAACTACCGTTATACGGTATGGCGTGTCACAGTGAATATTGTTTTACGCCGCTTTTAGGAATATTCCAACAATATCACGGCGGGGGACACCAGAAATGGGCTTCATACATTGTACCCATGTGGGGAATCGAACCCGAGCCTTCGGCGTCAGCGAATTCTTTAACCACTAGGCTACACCACCGTGTCACAGATATGCGTGTGAGTGAGTGGATTATGTTTAAAGTAAGAGACAGCTATTGTCCAGCTGTCACCCAGTGGTTGATAGTATGAGCAACGTCCGCGCTGTTTGGTACAACAGACAACCAACCAAATCACAGAACTTAACCAACATATCCATTTTAGTCGACTCTTACCACAAGCATACTGTGGACCAACACTACCCGGAGCACCGACAGGGCAAAGTATTCATATATCACGTCTGTTCATCATTGGTTTCCATAATAAAGACGTAGGACAGGTCAATCTTATAATATATAACTTGATCCACCTTGTCGAGTGCAATGATACACTACGACAGCCAGACCAAAAGTTGAACAGTGGTCATCCGATTGTGTCTCCGATCTCCCATCACATCGTTTAGCCTCCATTAGCCCCCTTTCCGAAAGGACTTATTTACTGAAAAAGAAATAATTCATGTGCCATGTGCACTTTTGAAACATTATATGCTTTCACTCTTGGATATAAGCTGTTACTTTATTGATCTTAAAATAACTAGTAAAAATAGTATGTGAAATACTGAAGAAATATCATTGTATATAAGCTGAATATAGACCTGTATGAACTCAAATTGTAGGTGCTACATCTGAGACAAATTCTTAGAGGTTGAATTATTTGGATGAACTTGAAATAAGCAAGTAAACATTCAACTTATTGTAAAAACTTACAGATTTTGGCAGAACAGAATTCTTCGACACTGCATAGAAACTGTATTTGCTTTCTTTACTGTTCTAATACAAGCTGGTGAAAGGGGTCATTACTTGGCCTGTGTCAACCATCAAATATTGTCCCACGTGAAGAGAGCCGGCTTTGACCATTACCTGCTCAATGAACTATCTATTCTGGCGGGCAACCTTCTCCCGCCAAGCCAGCACTGGCTTGTAATGGATAAATAGCATGCAGTATCAACGTAACTGTGCCAATTCTGGGCTAGCACAAGCTACCCAGCATCAACACATTACTTCATATGCTGTATTTGGCCGGTATTGGTTCACCACCGTTCTAATCATGCCGTTACTGCCATTATAAGCCGCCATGGTGCCAGTATTGGCCCGATTATGCCGTGCTACCTTGGTGAGAGGGTTTGCTGAAAAGATCTGAGCCAAACTACAAAGGGTGTCTCGTACAGAAGTAGGCAGCATGATTCTGTAGACACCAAAGTGACAAGACATTCTTAAGATGTCAATGGACAAACTCGGCTACCGCGCTGTAGCTCCAACTAGACCCTCTGTGCCAGCCAGTCATTTATGGCGCCGCGCTTCGCTATACAGCGTTGATTCCTTTAGGCGTGCCAGATCCCTTGGATTCGAGTTCCGGTTTGTCTAAATTGTTTCACGGTTTGTCACCACCATATCCATGTTCATTTGGTTTGTTTGTTTATTTGTTTGTTTGTTGTTTAACGCCGCACTCAGCAATATTCCAGCTCTATGACGGCGGTCTGTAAATAATCGAGTCTGGACCAGACAATCCATTGATTGACATCCTGAGCATCAATTCACGCAATGGGGATACGATGATATGCATCAACCAGGTCAGCGAGCCTGACCACCCGATCCCGTTAGCCGCCTCTAACGACAAGCATAGTCGTCTTTTACGGCAAGCATGGGTTGCTGAAGACCTATTCTATCCCGGATCACGGGTCTCCACGGTCGCCGTTTCACCAAAGGTGCCCTGTGATATGCATCTAACACGCCGTGATATAACTGAAATACTATTCAAACGGCATTAAACCAACTCACTCACGTATTTGTTTGGGCCACGGCGTTGTGGATAGAAGCAGGTTTTACCAGTCACAGCCTCGGTAAAATGTAACTGAACAGAAGCCATCCCAATAAAGTTAATTAAATCTACATGAATGGAATGTATTAATATATGCAGTGAGGGTTCGAAAAGTAAACTGTTTAGCATAACGGTCACAGTTGTTCACACATACTTATTTAAAAACAACAAGGGAAAACACGCACAGGTTAATTCACGGAACGAGTGTAAGTAAATTGTAGGAAATTGTGTGGCCTTTCCTGTCACATTCAGAGCATCACGCCACCACATGGTTTTTGATATCGGGGGCGATAGGGTAGCCTTGTGGTTAAAACGTTCGCTCGTCACGCTGAAGGCCTGGGTTCGACTCCCCACATGGATACAATGTGTGAAGCCCATTTCTGGTGTCCCCCGCCGTGAAATTGCTGGAATATTGCTAAAAGCGGCGTAAAACCACTGTATACAGTACTAAACAGTGTCCTGGGTGTAAACACTACAGCTAACCACGATCAGCGGCAGAGAGATTAAGCGAGGGAAAGATATATGGATGAACAACTTCTTTATAACAATTATGAGCTACGTAATAAAGACGTTGTTCATCCATATGTCTTATCCTTACTTTAGAATAACCCTTGATAACGGTGTTGGAACCTACACCGAAACGTCGCTCCTAATTGTAATAAAAACGTTGTTCATCTATATATCGTATCCTCACTTAGTAATCCAACTTCTAAACGCCTCTCAAAGAAGGCAGAGAGACTAATGATGTCATTTGATTGTGACGTCTGCGATTTTTGTATGATGTATGAATAATCCTAAAGGGCCACCATATGATATTCTGTGGGTGGTGGGTGTTTGTGGGGTTGGCGTGTCTGGGGTATGTTTTGGAAACATAATGTGTTCTAGAAGAAACTGCAAATACTAATTTGTCAAAAAATACTAATTGTCGCTAGATATTGCGGTTGAAAGTTACATTGTTCGTCTCCTTCTTCCGCACAGTTTTGAAGCAGTAATTAACGCGTAGAACTATCATGTCACGTATTTATCAGGAGTGAGTGAGTGAATATTGCTTAACGCCGCATCAGCAATTTTGCAGCTATTCGCGGCGAGTATTTATCAGGACGATGTTGTTAGATACTGTACCATACCGTTAAAGTGAAATCGGCCGAATAAACAGTTCAAGTAAAATGTATGATTATTACCGAGAAATGCCTTTTGAGGTGGTGTGAAATAGTTTTTAACGTCGCGTTTCAAGATGAGTTCACTTAGACTGTGACTTCCATACGTCACGTTTCAAGATGAGTTCACTTAGATTGTGACTTCCATACGTCACGTTTCAAGATGAGTTCACTTAGATTGTGACTTCCATACGTCACGTTTCAAGATGAGTTCACTTAGATTGTGACTTCCATACGTCACGTTTCAAGATGAGTTCACTTAGATTGTGACTTCCATACGTCACGTTTCAAGATGTGTTCACTTAGATTGTGACTTCCATACGTCACGTTTCAAGATGAGTTCACTTAGATTGTGACTTCCATACGTAACGTTTCAAGATGAGTTCACTTAGATTGTGACTTAAATACGTCACGTTTCAAGATTATTTCACTTAGATTGTGACTTCCATACGTCACGTTTCAAGATGTGTTCACTTAGATTGTGACTTCCATACGTCACGTTTCAAGATGAGTTCACTTAGATTGTGACTTCCATACGTCACGTTTCAAGATGAGTTCACTTAGATTGTGACTTCCATACGTCACGTTTCAAGATGAGTTCACTTAGATTGTGACTTATATACGTCACGTTTCAAGATGAGTTCACTTAGATTGTGACTTCCATATGTCACGTTTCAAGATGAGTTCACTTAGATTGTGACTTCCATACGTCACGTTTCAAGATGAGTTCACTTAGATTGTGACTTCCATACGTCACGTTTCAAGATGAGTTCACTTAGATTGTGACTTCCATACGTCGTGTTTCAAAATGAGTTCACTTAGATTGTGACTTCCATACGTCACGTTTCAAGATGAGTTCACTTAGATTGTGACTTCCATACGTCACGTTTCAAGATGAGTTTACTTAGATTGTGACTTCCATACGTCACGTTTCAAGATTATTTCACTTAGATTGTGACTTCCATACGTCACGTTTCAAGATGAGTTCACATAGATTGTGACTTCCATACGTCAGGTTTCAAGATGAGTTCACATAGATTGTGACTTCCATACGTCACGTTTCAAGATTATTTCACTTAGAGTGTGTCTTCCATACGTCACGTTTCAAGATTATTTCACTTAGAGTGTGTCTTCCATACGTCACGTTTCAAGATGAGTTCACTTAGATTGTGTCTTCCATACGTCACGTTTCAAGATTATTTCACTTAGATTGTGTCTTCGATACGTCACGTTTCAAGATAATTTCACTTAGATTGTGTCTTCCATACGTCACGTTTCAAGATGTGTTCACTTAGATTGTGACTTCCATACGTCACGTTTCAAGATGAGTTCACTTAGATTGTGACTTCCATACGTCACGTTTCAAGATTTTTTCACTTAGATTGTGACTTCCATACGTCACGTTTCAAGATTATTTCACTTAGATTGTGACTTCCATACGTCACGTTTCAAGATGAGTTCATTTAGATTGTGACTTCCATACGTCACGTTTCAAGATGAGTTCACTTAGATTGTGACTTCCATACGTCACGTTTCAAGATGAGTTCACTTAGATTGTGACTTCCATACGTCACGTTTCAAGATGAGTTCACTTAGATTGTGACTTCCATACGTCACGTTTCAAGATGAGTTCACATAGATTGTGACTTCCATACGTCACGTATCAAGATGAGTTCACATAGATTGTGACTTCCATACGTCACGTTTCAAGATTATTTCACTTAGATTGTGACTTCCATACGTCACGTTTCAAGATGAGTTCAATTAGATTGTGACTTCCATACGTCACGTTTCAAGATGAGTTCACTTAGATTGTGACTTCCATACGTCACGTTTCAAGATGAGTTCACTTAGATTGTGACTTCCATACGTCACGTTTCAAGATGAGTTCACTTAGATTGTGACTTCCATACGTCACGTTTCAAGATGAGTTCACTTAGATTGTGACTTCCATACGTCACGTTTCAAGATGAGTTCACTTAGATTGTGACTTCCATATGTCACGTTTCAAGATGAGTTCACTTAGATTGTGACTTCCATACGTCACGTTTCAAGATGAGTTCACTTAGATTGTGACTTCCATACGTTACGTTTCAAGATTATTTCACTTAGATTGTGACTTCCATACGTCACGTTTCAAGATGAGTTCACTTAGATTGTGACTTCCATACGTCGTGTTTCAAGATGAGTTCACTTAGATTGTGACTTCCATACGTCACGTTTCAAGATGAGTTCACATAGATTGTGACTTCCATACGTCACGTTTCAAGATGAGTTCACTTAGATTGTGACTTCCACACGTCGTGTTTCAAGATGAGTTCACTTAGATTGTGACTTCCATACGTCACGTTTCAAGATGAGTTCACTTAGATTGTGACTTCCATACGTCACGTTTCAAGATTATTTCACTTAGATTGTGACTTCCATACGTCACGTTTCAAGATGAGTTCACTTAGATTGTGACTTCCATACGTCACGTTTCAAGATGAGTTCACTTAGATTGTGACTTCCATACGTCACGTTTCAAGATGAGTTCACTTAGATTGTGACTTCCATACGTCACGTTTCAAGATGAGTTCACTTAGATTGTGACTTCCATACGTCAGGTTTCAAGATGAGTTCACTTAGATTGTGACTTCCATACGTCACGTTTCAAGATGAGTTCACTTAGATTGTGACTTCCATACATCGTGTTTCAAGATGAGTTCACTTAGATTGTGACTTCCATACGTCACGTTTCAAGATGTGTTCACTTAGATTGTGACTTCCATACGTCACGTTTCAAGATGAGTTTACTTAGATTGTGACTTCAATACGTCACGTTTCAAGATGAGTTCACTTAGATTGTGACTTCCATACGTCACGTTTCAAGATGAGTTCACATAGATTGTGACTTCCATACGTCACGTTTCAAGATGAGTTCACATAGATTGTGACTTCCATACGTCACGTTTCAAGATTATTTCACTTAGAGTGTGTCTTCCATACGTCTCGTTTCAAGATTATTTCACTTAGAGTGTGTCTTCCATACGTCACGTTTCAAGATTATTTCACTTAGATTGTGTCTTCCATACGTCACGTTTCAAGATTATTTCACTTAGATTGTGTCTTCCATACGTCACGTTTCAAGATGAGTTCACTTAGATTGTGTCTTCCATACGTCACGTTTCAAGATGAGTTCACTTAGATTGTGACTTCCATACGTCACGTTTCAAGATGAGTTCACTTAGATTGTGACTTCCACACGTCGTGTTTCAAGATGAGTTCACTTAGATTGTGACTTCCATACGTCACGTTTCAAGATGAGTTCACTTAGATTGTGACTTCAATACGTCACGTTTCAAGATTATTTCACTTAGATTGTGACTTCCATACGTCACGTTTCAAGATGAGTTCACTTAGATTGTGACTTCCATACGTCACGTTTCAAGATGAGTTCACTTAGATTGTGACTTCCATACGTCGTGTTTCAAGATGAGTTCACTTAGATTGTGACTTCCATACGTCACGTTTCAAGATGAGTTCACTTAGATTGTGACTTCCATACGTCACGTTTCAAGATGAGTTCACTTAGATTGTGACTTCCATACGTCACGTTTCAAGATGAGTTCACTTAGATTGTGACTTCCATACGTCACGTTTCAAGATGAGTTCACTTAGATTGTGACTTCCATACGTCACGTTTCAAGATTTTTTCACTTAGATTGTGACTTCCATACGTTACGTTTCAAGATTATTTCACTTAGATTGTGACTTCCATACGTCACGTTTCAAGATGAGTTCACTTAGATTGTGACTTCCATACGTCGTGTTTCAAGATGAGTTCACTTAGATTGTGACTTCCATACGTCACGTTTCAAGATGAGTTCACTTAGATTGTGACTTCCATACGTCACGTTTCAAGATGAGTTCACTTAGATTGTGACTTCCACACGTCGTGTTTCAAGATGAGTTCACTTAGATTGTGACTTCCATACGTCACGTTTCAAGATGAGTTCACTTAGATTGTGACTTCCATACGTCACGTTTCAAGATTATTTCACTTAGATTGTGACTTCCATACGTCACGTTTCAAGATGAGTTCACTTAGATTGTGACTTCCATACGTCACGTTTCAAGATGAGTTCACTTAGATTGTGACTTCCATACGTCACGTTTCAAGATGAGTTCACTTAGATTGTGACTTCCATACGTCACGTTTCAAGATGAGTTCACTTAGATTGTGACTTCCATACGTCAGGTTTCAAGATGAGTTCACTTAGATTGTGACTTCCATACGTCACGTTTCAAGATGAGTTCACTTAGATTGTGACTTCCACATGTCGTGTTTCAAGATGAGTTCACTTAGATTGTGACTTCCATACGTCACGTTTCAAGATTATTTCACTTAGATTGTGTCTTCCATACGTCACGTTTCAAGATTATTTCACTTAGATTGTGTCTTCCATACGTCACGTTTCAAGATGAGTTCACTTAGATTGTGTCTTCCATACGTCACGTTTCAAGATGAGTTCACTTAGATTGTGACTTCCATACGTCACGTTTCAAGATGAGTTCACTTAGATTGTGACTTCCATACGTCACGTTTCAAGATGTGTTCACTTAGATTGTGACTTCCATACGTCACGTTTCAAGATGAGTTTACTTAGATTGTGACTTCAATACGTCACGTTTCAAGATGAGTTCACTTAGATTGTGACTTCCATACGTCACGTTTCAAGATGAGTTCACATAGATTGTGACTTCCATACGTCACGTTTCAAGATTATTTCACTTAGAGTGTGTCTTCCATACGTCTCGTTTCAAGATTATTTCACTTAGAGTGTGTCTTCCATACGTCACGTTTCAAGATTATTTCACTTAGATTGTGACTTCCATACGTCACGTTTCAAGATGAGTTCACTTAGATTGTGACTTCCATACGTCACGTTTCAAGATTTTTTCACTTAGATTGTGACTTCCATACGTTACGTTTCAAGATTATTTCACTTAGATTGTGACTTCCATACGTCACGTTTCAAGATGAGTTCACTTAGATTGTGACTTCCATACGTCGTGTTTCAAGATGAGTTCACTTAGATTGTGACTTCCATACGTCACGTTTCAAGATGAGTTCACTTAGATTGTGACTTCCATACGTCACGTTTCAAGATGAGTTCACTTAGATTGTGACTTCCACACGTCGTGTTTCAAGATGAGTTCACTTAGATTGTGACTTCCATACGTCACGTTTCAAGATGAGTTCACTTAGATTGTGACTTCCATACGTCACGTTTCAAGATTATTTCACTTAGATTGTGACTTCCATACGTCACGTTTCAAGATGAGTTCACTTAGATTGTGACTTCCATACGTCACGTTTCAAGATGAGTTCACTTAGATTGTGACTTCCATACGTCACGTTTCAAGATGAGTTCACTTAGATTGTGACTTCCATACGTCACGTTTCAAGATGAGTTCACTTAGATTGTGACTTCCATACGTCAGGTTTCAAGATGAGTTCACTTAGATTGTGACTTCCATACGTCACGTTTCAAGATGAGTTCACTTAGATTGTGACTTCCACATGTCGTGTTTCAAGATGAGTTCACTTAGATTGTGACTTCCATACGTCACGTTTCAAGATGAGTTCACTTAGATTGTGACTTCCATACGTCACGTTTCAAGATGAGTTCACTTAGATTGTGACTTCCATACGTCACGTTTCAAGATGAGTTCACTTAGATTGTGACTTCCATACGTCACGTTTCAAGATGAGTTCACTTAGATTGTGACTTCCATACGTCACGTTTCAAGATGAGTTCACTTAGATTGTGACTTCCATACGTCACGTTTCAAGATGTGTTCACTTAGATTGTGACTTCCATACGTCACGTTTCAAGATGAGTTTACTTAGATTGTGACTTCAATACGTCACGTTTCAAGATGAGTTCACTTAGATTGTGACTTCCATACGTCACGTTTCAAGATGAGTTCACATAGATTGTGACTTCCATACGTCACGTTTCAAGATTATTTCACTTAGAGTGTGTCTTCCATACGTCTCGTTTCAAGATTATTTCACTTAGAGTGTGTCTTCCATACGTCACGTTTCAAGATTATTTCACTTAGATTGTGTCTTCCATACGTCACGTTTCAAGATTATTTCACTTAGATTGTGTCTTCCATACGTCACGTTTCAAGATGAGTTCACTTAGATTGTGTCTTCCATACGTCACGTTTCAAGATGAGTTCACTTAGATTGTGACTTCCATACGTCACGTTTCAAGATGAGTTCACTTAGATTGTGACTTCCACACGTCGTGTTTCAAGATGAGTTCACTTAGATTGTGACTTCCATACGTCACGTTTCAAGATGAGTTCACTTAGATTGTGACTTCAATACGTCACGTTTCAAGATTATTTCACTTAGATTGTGACTTCCATACGTCACGTTTCAAGATGAGTTCACTTAGATTGTGACTTCCATACGTCACGTTTCAAGATGAGTTCACTTAGATTGTGACTTCCATATGTCACGTTTCAAGATGAGTTCACTTAGATTGTGACTTCCATACGTCACGTTTCAAGATGAGTTCACTTAGATTGTGACTTCCATACGTTACGTTTCAAGATTATTTCACTTAGATTGTGACTTCCATACGTCACGTTTCAAGATGAGTTCACATAGATTGTGACTTCCATACGTCGTGTTTCAAGATGAGTTCACTTAGATTGTGACTTCCATACGTCACGTTTCAAGATGAGTTCACATAGATTGTGACTTCCATACGTCACGTTTCAAGATGAGTTCACTTAGATTGTGACTTCCACACGTCGTGTTTCAAGATGAGTTCACTTAGATTGTGACTTCCATACGTCACGTTTCAAGATGAGTTCACTTAGATTGTGACTTCCATACGTCACGTTTCAAGATTATTTCACTTAGATTGTGACTTCCATACGTCACGTTTCAAGATGAGTTCACTTAGATTGTGACTTCCATACGTCACGTTTCAAGATGAGTTCACTTAGATTGTGACTTCCATACGTCACGTTTCAAGATGAGTTCACTTAGATTGTGACTTCCATACGTCACGTTTCAAGATGAGTTCACTTAGATTGTGACTTCCATACGTCAGGTTTCAAGATGAGTTCACTTAGATTGTGACTTCCATACGTCACGTTTCAAGATGAGTTCACTTAGATTGTGACTTCCATACATCGTGTTTCAAGATGAGTTCACTTAGATTGTGACTTCCATACGTCACGTTTCAAGATGTGTTCACTTAGATTGTGACTTCCATACGTCACGTTTCAAGATGAGTTTACTTAGATTGTGACTTCAATACGTCACGTTTCAAGATGAGTTCACTTAGATTGTGACTTCCATACGTCACGTTTCAAGATGAGTTCACATAGATTGTGACTTCCATACGTCACGTTTCAAGATGAGTTCACATAGATTGTGACTTCCATACGTCACGTTTCAAGATTATTTCACTTAGAGTGTGTCTTCCATACGTCTCGTTTCAAGATTATTTCACTTAGAGTGTGTCTTCCATACGTCACGTTTCAAGATTATTTCACTTAGATTGTGTCTTCCATACGTCACGTTTCAAGATTATTTCACTTAGATTGTGTCTTCCATACGTCACGTTTCAAGATGAGTTCACTTAGATTGTGTCTTCCATACGTCACGTTTCAAGATGAGTTCACTTAGATTGTGACTTCCATACGTCACGTTTCAAGATGAGTTCACTTAGATTGTGACTTCCACACGTCGTGTTTCAAGATGAGTTCACTTAGATTGTGACTTCCATACGTCACGTTTCAAGATGAGTTCACTTAGATTGTGACTTCAATACGTCACGTTTCAAGATTATTTCACTTAGATTGTGACTTCCATACGTCACGTTTCAAGATGAGTTCACTTAGATTGTGACTTCCATACGTCACGTTTCAAGATGAGTTCACTTAGATTGTGACTTCCATACGTCGTGTTTCAAGATGAGTTCACTTAGATTGTGACTTCCATACGTCACGTTTCAAGATGAGTTCACTTAGATTGTGACTTCCATACGTCACGTTTCAAGATGAGTTCACTTAGATTGTGACTTCCATACGTCACGTTTCAAGATGAGTTCACTTAGATTGTGACTTCCATACGTCACGTTTCAAGATGAGTTCACTTAGATTGTGACTTCCATACGTCACGTTTCAAGATTTTTTCACTTAGATTGTGACTTCCATACGTTACGTTTCAAGATTATTTCACTTAGATTGTGACTTCCATACGTCACGTTTCAAGATGAGTTCACTTAGATTGTGACTTCCATACGTCGTGTTTCAAGATGAGTTCACTTAGATTGTGACTTCCATACGTCACGTTTCAAGATGAGTTCACTTAGATTGTGACTTCCATACGTCACGTTTCAAGATGAGTTCACTTAGATTGTGACTTCCACACGTCGTGTTTCAAGATGAGTTCACTTAGATTGTGACTTCCATACGTCACGTTTCAAGATGAGTTCACTTAGATTGTGACTTCCATACGTCACGTTTCAAGATTATTTCACTTAGATTGTGACTTCCATACGTCACGTTTCAAGATGAGTTCACTTAGATTGTGACTTCCATACGTCACGTTTCAAGATGAGTTCACTTAGATTGTGACTTCCATACGTCACGTTTCAAGATGAGTTCACTTAGATTGTGACTTCCATACGTCACGTTTCAAGATGAGTTCACTTAGATTGTGACTTCCATACGTCAGGTTTCAAGATGAGTTCACTTAGATTGTGACTTCCATACGTCACGTTTCAAGATGAGTTCACTTAGATTGTGACTTCCACATGTCGTGTTTCAAGATGAGTTCACTTAGATTGTGACTTCCATACGTCACGTTTCAAGATGAGTTCACTTAGATTGTGACTTCCATACGTCACGTTTCAAGATGAGTTCACTTAGATTGTGACTTCCATACGTCACGTTTCAAGATGAGTTCACTTAGATTGTGACTTCCATACGTCACGTTTCAAGATGAGTTCACTTAGATTGTGACTTCCATACGTCACGTTTCAAGATGAGTTCACTTAGATTGTGACTTCCATACGTCACGTTTCAAGATGTGTTCACTTAGATTGTGACTTCCATACGTCACGTTTCAAGATGAGTTTACTTAGATTGTGACTTCAATACGTCACGTTTCAAGATGAGTTCACTTAGATTGTGACTTCCATACGTCACGTTTCAAGATGAGTTCACATAGATTGTGACTTCCATACGTCACGTTTCAAGATTATTTCACTTAGAGTGTGTCTTCCATACGTCTCGTTTCAAGATTATTTCACTTAGAGTGTGTCTTCCATACGTCACGTTTCAAGATTATTTCACTTAGATTGTGTCTTCCATACGTCACGTTTCAAGATTATTTCACTTAGATTGTGTCTTCCATACGTCACGTTTCAAGATGAGTTCACTTAGATTGTGTCTTCCATACGTCACGTTTCAAGATGAGTTCACTTAGATTGTGACTTCCATACGTCACGTTTCAAGATGAGTTCACTTAGATTGTGACTTCCACACGTCGTGTTTCAAGATGAGTTCACTTAGATTGTGACTTCCATACGTCACGTTTCAAGATGAGTTCACTTAGATTGTGACTTCAATACGTCACGTTTCAAGATTATTTCACTTAGATTGTGACTTCCATACGTCACGTTTCAAGATGAGTTCACTTAGATTGTGACTTCCATACGTCACGTTTCAAGATGAGTTCACTTAGATTGTGACTTCCATACGTCGTGTTTCAAGATGAGTTCACTTAGATTGTTACTTCCATACGTCACGTTTCAAGATGAGTTCACTTAGATTGTGACTTCCATACGTCACGTTTCAAGATGAGTTCACTTAGATTGTGACTTCCATACGTCACGTTTCAAGATGAGTTCACTTAGATTGTGACTTATATACGTCACGTTTCAAGATGTGTTCACTTAGATTGTGACTTCCATATGTCACGTTTCAAGATGAGTTCACTTAGATTGTGACTTCCATACGTCACGTTTCAAGATTATTTCACTTACATTGTGACTTCCATACGTCACGTTTCAAGATGAGTTCACATAGATTGTGACTTCCATACGTCACGTTTCAAGATGAGTTCACATAGATTGTGACTTCCATACGTCGCGTTTCAAGATTATTTCACTTAGAGTGTGTCTTCCATACGTCACGTTTCAAGATTATTTCACTTAGATTGTGTCTTCCATACGTCACGTTTCAAGATTATTTCACTTAGATTGTGTCTTCCATACGTCACGTTTCAAGATGAGTTCACTTAGATTGTGTCTTCCATACGTCACGTTTCAAGATTATTTCACTTAGATTGTGTCTTCCATACGTCACGTTTCAAGATGTGTTCACTTAGATTGTGACTTATATACGTCACGTTTCAAGATGAGTTCACTTAGATTGTGACTTCCATACGTCACGTTTCAAGATGAGTTCACTTAGATTGTGACTTCAATACGTCACGTTTCAAGATTATTTCACTTAGATTGTGACTTCCATACGTCACGTTTCAAGATGTGTTCACTTAGATTGTGACTTCCATACGTCACGTTTCAAGATGAGTTCACTTAGATTGTGACTTCCATACGTCACGTTTCAAGATGAGTTCACTTAGATTGTGACTTCCATACGTCACGTTTCAAGATGAGTTCACTTAGATTGTGACTTCCATACGTCGTGTTTCAAGATGAGTTCACTTAGATTGTGACTTCCATACGTCACGTTTCAAGATGAGTTCACTTAGATTGTGACTTCCATACGTCACGTTTCAAGATGAGTTCACATAGATTGTGAATCCATACGTCACGTTTCAAGATTATTTCACTTAGAGTGTGTCTTCCATACGTCACGTTTCAAGATTATTTCACTTAGAGTGTGTCTTCCATACGTCACGTTTCAAGATTATTTCACTTAGAGTGTGTCTTCCATACGTCACGTTTCAAGATGTGTTCACTTAGATTGTGACTTCCATACGTCACGTTTCAAGATGAGTTCACTTAGATTGTGACTTAAATACGTCACGTTTCAAGATGAGTTCACTTAGATTGTGACTTCAATACGTCACGTTTCAAGATGAGTTCACTTAGATTGTGACTTCCATACGTCACGTTTCAAGATTATTTCACTTAGATTGTGACTTCCATACGTCACGTTTCAAGATTATTTCACTTAGATTGTGACTTCCATACGTCACGTTTCAAGATGAGTTCACTTAGATTGTGACTTCCATACGTCACGTTTCAAGATGAGTTCACTTAGATTGTGACTTCCATACGTCAGGTTTCAAGATGAGTTCACTTAGATTGTGACTTCCATACGTCACGTTTAAAGATGAGTTCACTTAGATTGTGACTTCCACATGTCGTGTTTCAAGATGAGTTCACTTAGATTGTGACTTCCATACGTCACGTTTCAAGATGAGTTCACTTAGATTGTGACTTCCATACGTCACGTTTCAAGATGAGTTCACTTAGATTGTGACTTCCATACGTCACGTTTCAAGATGAGTTCACTTAGATTGTGACTTCCATACGTCACGTTTCAAGATGAGTTCACTTAGATTGTGACTTCCATACGTCACGTTTCAAGATGAGTTCACTTAGATTGTGACTTCCATACGTCACGTTTCAAGATGTGTTCACTTAGATTGTGACTTCCATACGTCACGTTTCAAGATGAGTTCACTTAGATTGTGACTTCAATACGTCACGTTTCAAGATGAGTTCACTTAGATTGTGACTTCCATACGTCAGGTTTCAAGATGAGTTCACATAGATTGTGACTTCCATACGTCACGTTTCAAGATTATTTCACTTAGAGTGTGTCTTCCATACGTCTCGTTTCAAGATTATTTCACTTAGAGTGTGTCTTCCATACGTCACGTTTCAAGATTATTTCACTTAGATTGTGTCTTCCATACGTCACGTTTCAAGATTATTTCACTTAGATTGTGTCTTCCATACGTCACGTTTCAAGATGAGTTCACTTAGATTGTGTCTTCCATACGTCACGTTTCAAGATGAGTTCACTTAGATTGTGACTTCCATACGTCACGTTTCAAGATGAGTTCACTTAGATTGTGACTTCCACACGTCGTGTTTCAAGATGAGTTCACTTAGATTGTGACTTCCATACGTCACGTTTCAAGATGAGTTCACTTAGATTGTGACTTCAATACGTCACGTTTCAAGATTATTTCACTTAGATTGTGACTTCCATACGTCACGTTTCAAGATGAGTTCACTTAGATTGTGACTTCCATACGTCACGTTTCAAGATGAGTTCACTTAGATTGTGACTTCCATACGTCAGGTTTCAAGATGAGTTCACTTAGATTGTGACTTCCATACGTCACGTTTAAAGATGAGTTCACTTAGATTGTGACTTCCACATGTCGTGTTTCAAGATGAGTTCACTTAGATTGTGACTTCCATACGTCACGTTTCAAGATGAGTTCACTTAGATTGTGACTTCCATACGTCACGTTTCAAGATGAGTTCACTTAGATTGTGACTTCCATACGTCACGTTTCAAGATGAGTTCACTTAGATTGTGACTTCCATACGTCACGTTTCAAGATGAGTTCACTTAGATTGTGACTTCCATACGTCACGTTTCAAGATGAGTTCACTTAGATTGTGACTTCCATACGTCACGTTTCAAGATGTGTTCACTTAGATTGTGACTTCCATACGTCACGTTTCAAGATGAGTTCACTTAGATTGTGACTTCAATACGTCACGTTTCAAGATGAGTTCACTTAGATTGTGACTTCCATACGTCAGGTTTCAAGATGAGTTCACATAGATTGTGACTTCCATACGTCACGTTTCAAGATTATTTCACTTAGAGTGTGTCTTCCATACGTCTCGTTTCAAGATTATTTCACTTAGAGTGTGTCTTCCATACGTCACGTTTCAAGATTATTTCACTTAGATTGTGTCTTCCATACGTCACGTTTCAAGATTATTTCACTTAGATTGTGTCTTCCATACGTCACGTTTCAAGATGAGTTCACTTAGATTGTGTCTTCCATACGTCACGTTTCAAGATGAGTTCACTTAGATTGTGACTTCCATACGTCACGTTTCAAGATGAGTTCACTTAGATTGTGACTTCCACACGTCGTGTTTCAAGATGAGTTCACTTAGATTGTGACTTCCATACGTCACGTTTCAAGATGAGTTCACTTAGATTGTGACTTCAATACGTCACGTTTCAAGATTATTTCACTTAGATTGTGACTTCCATACGTCACGTTTCAAGATGAGTTCACTTAGATTGTGACTTCCATACGTCACGTTTCAAGATGAGTTCACTTAGATTGTGACTTCCATACGTCGTGTTTCAAGATGAGTTCACTTAGATTGTGACTTCCATACGTCACGTTTCAAGATGAGTTCACTTAGATTGTGACTTCCATACGTCACGTTTCAAGATGAGTTCACTTAGATTGTGACTTCCATACGTCACGTTTCAAGATGAGTTCACTTAGATTGTGACTTATATACGTCACGTTTCAAGATGTGTTCACTTAGATTGTGACTTCCATATGTCACGTTTCAAGATGAGTTCACTTAGATTGTGACTTCCATACGTCACGTTTCAAGATTATTTCACTTACATTGTGACTTCCATACGTCACGTTTCAAGATGAGTTCACATAGATTGTGACTTCCATACGTCACGTTTCAAGATGAGTTCACATAGATTGTGACTTCCATACGTCGCGTTTCAAGATTATTTCACTTAGAGTGTGTCTTCCATACGTCACGTTTCAAGATTATTTCACTTAGATTGTGTCTTCCATACGTCACGTTTCAAGATTATTTCACTTAGATTGTGTCTTCCATACGTCACGTTTCAAGATGAGTTCACTTAGATTGTGTCTTCCATACGTCACGTTTCAAGATTATTTCACTTAGATTGTGTCTTCCATACGTCACGTTTCAAGATGTGTTCACTTAGATTGTGACTTATATACGTCACGTTTCAAGATGAGTTCACTTAGATTGTGACTTCCATACGTCACGTTTCAAGATGAGTTCACTTAGATTGTGACTTCAATACGTCACGTTTCAAGATTATTTCACTTAGATTGTGACTTCCATACGTCACGTTTCAAGATGTGTTCACTTAGATTGTGACTTCCATACGTCACGTTTCAAGATGAGTTCACTTAGATTGTGACTTCCATACGTCACGTTTCAAGATGAGTTCACTTAGATTGTGACTTCCATACGTCACGTTTCAAGATGAGTTCACTTAGATTGTGACTTCCATACGTCGTGTTTCAAGATGAGTTCACTTAGATTGTGACTTCCATACGTCACGTTTCAAGATGAGTTCACTTAGATTGTGACTTCCATACGTCACGTTTCAAGATGAGTTCACATAGATTGTGAATCCATACGTCACGTTTCAAGATTATTTCACTTAGAGTGTGTCTTCCATACGTCACGTTTCAAGATTATTTCACTTAGAGTGTGTCTTCCATATGTCACGTTTCAAGATTATTTCACTTAGAGTGTGTCTTCCATACGTCACGTTTCAAGATGTGTTCACTTAGATTGTGACTTCCATACGTCACGTTTCAAGATGAGTTCACTTAGATTGTGACTTAAATACGTCACGTTTCAAGATGAGTTCACTTAGATTGTGACTTCAATACGTCACGTTTCAAGATGAGTTCACTTAGATTGTGACTTCCATACGTCACGTTTCAAGATTATTTCACTTAGATTGTGACTTCCATACGTCACGTTTCAAGATTATTTCACTTAGATTGTGACTTCCATACGTCACGTTTCAAGATGAGTTCACTTAGATTGTGACTTCCATACGTCACGTTTCAAGATGAGTTCACTTAGATTGTGACTTCCATACGTCACGTTTCAAGATGTGTTCACTTAGATTGTGACTTCCATATGTCACGTTTCAAGATGAGTTCACTTAGATTGTGACTTCCATACGTCACGTTTCAAGATTATTTCACTTACATTGTGACTTCCATACGTCACGTTTCAAGATGAGTTCACATAGATTGTGACTTCCATACGTCACGTTTCAAGATGAGTTCACATAGATTGTGACTTCCATACGTCGCGTTTCAAGATTATTTCACTTAGAGTGTGTCTTCCATACGTCACGTTTCAAGATTATTTCACTTAGATTGTGTCTTCCATACGTCACGTTTCAAGATTATTTCACTTAGATTGTGTCTTCCATACGTCACGTTTCAAGATGAGTTCACTTAGATTGTGTCTTCCATACGTCACGTTTCAAGATTATTTCACTTAGATTGTGTCTTCCATACGTCACGTTTCAAGATGTGTTCACTTAGATTGTGACTTATATACGTCACGTTTCAAGATGAGTTCACTTAGATTGTGACTTCCATACGTCACGTTTCAAGATGAGTTCACTTAGATTGTGACTTCCATACGTCGTGTTTCAAGATGAGTTCACTTAGATTGTGACTTCCATACGTCACGTTTCAAGATGAGTTCACTTAGATTGTGACTTCCATACGTCACGTTTCAAGATGAGTTCACTTAGATTGTGACTTCCACACGTCGTGTTTCAAGATGAGTTCACTTAGATTGTGACTTCCATACGTCACGTTTCAAGATGAGTTCACTTAGATTGTGACTTCCATACGTCACGTTTCAAGATTATTTCACTTAGATTGTGACTTCCATACGTCACGTTTCAAGATGAGTTCACTTAGATTGTGACTTCCATACGTCACGTTTCAAGATG
Organism: Haliotis rufescens; assembly: GCF_023055435.1. Lineage (NCBI taxonomy): Eukaryota > Metazoa > Mollusca > Gastropoda > Lepetellida > Haliotidae > Haliotis > Haliotis rufescens. Next base: position 26,176,741 of record NW_025964001.1, on the reverse strand, counting down.
AGTTCACTTAGATTGTGACTTCCATACGTCACGTTTCAAGATGAGTTCACTTAGATTGTGACTTCCATACGTCGTGTTTCAAGATGAGTTCACTTAGATTGTGACTTCCATACGTCACGTTTCAAGATGAGTTCACTTAGATTGTGACTTCCACATGTCGTGTTTCAAGATGAGTTCACTTAGATTGTGACTTCCATACGTCACGTTTCAAGATGAGTTCACTTAGATTGTGACTTCCATACGTCACGTTTCAAGATGAGTTCACTTAGATTGTGACTTCCATACGTCACGTTTCAAGATGAGTTCACTTAGATTGTGACTTCCATACGTCACGTTTCAAGATGAGTTCACTTAGATTGTGACTTCCATACGTCACGTTTCAAGATGAGTTCACTTAGATTGTGACTTCCATACGTCACGTTTCAAGATGTGTTCACTTAGATTGTGACTTCCATACGTCACGTTTCAAGATGAGTTTACTTAGATTGTGACTTCAATACGTCACGTTTCAAGATGAGTTCACTTAGATTGTGACTTCCATACGTCACGTTTCAAGATGAGTTCACATAGATTGTGACTTCCATACGTCACGTTTCAAGATGAGTTCACATAGATTGTGACTTCCATACGTCACGTTTCAAGATTATTTCACTTAGAGTGTGTCTTCCATACGTCTCGTTTCAAGATTATTTCACTTAGATTGTGTCTTCCATACGTCACGTTTCAAGATTATTTCACTTAGATTGTGTCTTCCATACGTCACGTTTCAAGATTATTTCACTTAGATTGTGTCTTCCATACGTCACGTTTCAAGATGAGTTCACTTAGATTGTGTCTTCCATACGTCACGTTTCAAGATGAGTTCACTTAGATTGTGACTTCCATACGTCACGTTTCAAGATGAGTTCACTTAGATTGTGACTTCCACACGTCGTGTTTCAAGATGAGTTCACTTAGATTGTGACTTCCATACGTCACGTTTCAAGATGAGTTCACTTAGATTGTGACTTCAATACGTCACGTTTCAAGATTATTTCACTTAGATTGTGACTTCCATACGTCACGTTTCAAGATGAGTTCACTTAGATTGTGACTTCCATACGTCACGTTTCAAGATGAGTTCACTTAGATTGTGACTTCCATACGTCGTGTTTCAAGATGAGTTCACTTAGATTGTGACTTCCATACGTCACGTTTCAAGATGAGTTCACTTAGATTGTGACTTCCATACGTCACGTTTCAAGATGAGTTCACTTAGATTGTGACTTCCATACGTCACGTTTCAAGATGAGTTCACTTAGATTGTGACTTATATACGTCACGTTTCAAGATGTGTTCACTTAGATTGTGACTTCCATATGTCACGTTTCAAGATGAGTTCACTTAGATTGTGACTTCCATACGTCACGTTTCAAGATTATTTCACTTACATTGTGACTTCCATACGTCACGTTTCAAGATGAGTTCACATAGATTGTGACTTCCATACGTCACGTTTCAAGATGAGTTCACATAGATTGTGACTTCCATACGTCGCGTTTCAAGATTATTTCACTTAGAGTGTGTCTTCCATACGTCACGTTTCAAGATTATTTCACTTAGATTGTGTCTTCCATACGTCACGTTTCAAGATTATTTCACTTAGATTGTGTCTTCCATACGTCACGTTTCAAGATGAGTTCACTTAGATTGTGTCTTCCATACGTCACGTTTCAAGATTATTTCACTTAGATTGTGTCTTCCATACGTCACGTTTCAAGATGTGTTCACTTAGATTGTGACTTATATACGTCACGTTTCAAGATGAGTTCACTTAGATTGTGACTTCCATACGTCACGTTTCAAGATGAGTTCACTTAGATTGTGACTTCAATACGTCACGTTTCAAGATTATTTCACTTAGATTGTGACTTCCATACGTCACGTTTCAAGATGTGTTCACTTAGATTGTGACTTCCATACGTCACGTTTCAAGATGAGTTCACTTAGATTGTGACTTCCATACGTCACGTTTCAAGATGAGTTCACTTAGATTGTGACTTCCATACGTCACGTTTCAAGATGAGTTCACTTAGATTGTGACTTCCATACGTCGTGTTTCAAGATGAGTTCACTTAGATTGTGACTTCCATACGTCACGTTTCAAGATGAGTTCACTTAGATTGTGACTTCCATACGTCACGTTTCAAGATGAGTTCACATAGATTGTGAATCCATACGTCACGTTTCAAGATTATTTCACTTAGAGTGTGTCTTCCATACGTCACGTTTCAAGATTATTTCACTTAGAGTGTGTCTTCCATACGTCACGTTTCAAGATGAGTTCACTTAGAGTGTGTCTTCCATACGTCACGTTTCAAGATGTGTTCACTTAGATTGTGACTTCCATACGTCACGTTTCAAGATGAGTTCACTTAGATTGTGACTTAAATACGTCACGTTTCAAGATGAGTTCACTTAGATTGTGACTTCAATACGTCACGTTTCAAGATGAGTTCACTTAGATTGTGACTTCCATACGTCACGTTTCAAGATTATTTCACTTAGATTGTGACTTCCATACGTCACGTTTCAAGATTATTTCACTTAGATTGTGACTTCCATACGTCACGTTTCAAGATGAGTTCACTTAGATTGTGACTTCCATACGTCACGTTTCAAGATGAGTTCACTAAGATTGTAACTTCCATACGTCACGTTTCAAGATGAGTTCACTTAGATTGTGACTTCCATACGTCACGTTTCAAGATGAGTTCACTTAGATTGTGACTTCCATACGTCACGTTTCAATATTTTTTCACTTAGATTGTGACTTCCATACGTCACGTTTCAAGATGAGTTTACTTAGATTGTGACTTCCACACGTCACGTTTCAAGATTATTTCACTTAGATTGTGACTTCCATACGTCACGTTTCAAGATGAGTTCACATAGATTGTGACTTCCATACGTCACGTTTCAAGATGAGTTCACTTAGATTGTGACTTCCATACGTCACATTTCAAGATTATTTCACTTAGAGTGTGTCTTCCATACGTCACGTTTCAAGATTATTTCACTTAGAGTGTGTCTTCCATACGTCAAGTTTCAAGATTATTTCACTTAGAGTGTGTCTTCCATACGTCACGTTTCAAGATTATTTCACTTAGATTGTGTCTTCCATACGTCACGTTTCAAGATTATTTCACTTAGATTGTGTCTTCCATACGTCACGTTTCAAGATTATTTCACTTAGATTGTGTCTTCCATACGTCACGTTTCAAGATTATTTCACTTAGATTGTGTCTTCCATACGTCACGTTTCAAGTTTATTTCACTTAGATTGTGACTTCCATACAATGTGTGTCACTGCTTGGACTAGTTCGGACTGATGCCGGTTTTATAGTGACACAAGTCCGTGGTATAATGTGTCTGAGTGGCGTATAAATGGTATCTCAAAATATAATATATACTGTATCAGAGCATACCAGTTCTTGTTGTTTTATACGCTCAATACCGAACACCAGGCAGGGTAACAAGTACCATCTTTTGATGTCTTTTGGTATGACGTGACCAGAGGATCGAACCCCGGACTTTACGCTCTCCGGGCGTAGATGTATTCACTACAACACGGAGGCTTTGAATATAATTAGATGTTCCTGAAGGTCCGATAAACGGGGTTTCTGGATTAACGACGCCCGGAATAAAGAGATTTCGTTGAATATCGGTCCTATTTCGACTACTCTCTTTAAATTTGACAGTGATATGCTTATGAAAAGCTCCATGCTTTTTGCTTTTTAGTTAATGATAAATATCTTGGTCAAGCATACGAATGTATATGCAATTTGAGAACCATAGTATTACACCTGGTGTAAGTCATCATTTATGTCACGAATTGTATGAAGAGGTTTGTATTCGAGGATGTTCCATATATGCCGCATAAATACATTAATAATGACATATATCCATTACACATTATGAATAAATGTATGATACATGTAAATGGGATAAGATAACGAATGACCTGTGGATGTACATGGTCTGTTTTCATATGAATACAGTTTCAATGTTCACATTTCGGTTTTTAAATTCTTGTTGAAATTTACATTATGACTCAGTCGTGGATACCATACTGTGTCATAATATTGGGGGCTACAAGAGATGATTAAGTTCATCAGCAACACATGAAGTCAACGCCCAACTTCGTTTCTACATCGTGGGCGGCATCCACTGCGTGACGTTACAGCTACGACTTGCATACATATAGAACATTATATGACATTAAGTATATGCGTAAGGGAGAGGTAGGACATGAGTCATTTTACGAACATATTGGAATAACAATTATCCAGAATATAGAACTAGTGGACAACTTTTTTTACACATGGCGTTTGCCGTGATCAAATTAATATTATAAGCAACAAAGCCCCTCACATATCCACAGGAAATCTGTGCTGAAAGCGGAGCTGATAGTACGAATCTGACCGCACCATGAGCATGTGTTTATCAATCACTATCAAATAGGAAGGATTCCAGGTGTTTGTGAAAAGATGAGCGTATCCTGCCGGCACCGTCACAAACACATGGCAAGGCAAGTCAATTATTCACCTAGAAAAACACGTGAGCAGTACTGAGCACATGGTAAAAGTCAATATAGGGAATTGCATCGGGCATCACTTTTGTCACCGATGTGTACAAAAAAAATGGTCAAAATTGATGAAAAGGGCTGATTTATTTCAATTTCAAGAGGAAATCTAAGCTTGACTAATTTCGTGACCCAAGATGATTTTGAGCATACGTTTGCGCAGTCCTTATCAACTAAGAAAATCTGACTGGGTCAAAGACTTGCTGATGCTGAATTATTAGAGCTTCCTTAACACCGCTACAAGCAGCCTTTTCGACACAGTTTTAGTGATACAATGAGACCGCCTCCGTGGTCTAGTGGTAGAGGGTCCGCCAGGAGAGGGGAAGGACCGGGGTTCAATACCCGGCCGTGTCGTCCCAAAAGACGTTGAAAGATGGTATTTGTTGTTACCCTGTCTGGCTCTCTGCATTAAGGGGCTAAAACAAGGACTGGTCGGCTCGGAGTCAGTATACTGTGTCTGAGTGGGGTATTCATGTTAAAACTGCGGCATGGTACCTCTAGCACTATAAATCGGCATTAGTCCGGACTAGCACAAGCAGCCACACAGACACACACACACACACACACACACACACACACACACACACACACACACACACACACACACACACACACACACACACACACACACACACACACACGTGCATGCATGTCGCTATGTAAGTGCAATAATCTTGGACGCCACGTTAAACCCCACTTCCCCTCACCTCACCTCACCAGTGATACATTCTCTACAGGGTCATGATTACATGTATGTAGTTTTTTAATCGCCTAGTTGACAGATGCCCTGACTCTAAAGTACATAAGTGTAGAATAATATTTACTTTTTCTACCATTAGTGAAAATATTTAATTTACGGGAAGGGGTGTTACACTGTTTGGTTCTTTTCATGTTTTCGTTATTTAGCCCTACCGACAATACTTATAACACATTACTGTACAAAGAAAATGTTCTCGAATATTATCTTTACAGTAAACTACAGTTATAACGAACACGCTTATAACGAACTGACTGATATAACGAACTTATTTTTAGTCCCGGCCATTTGTTGTATATATGCTGTATATATGCTTATAACGAACTACGGTTATAACGAACTAAAATAAGTGGTCCCATGAGTTCGTTATAACCGTAGTTTACTGTATTTAATTTCCACCAAAGGCCTTATGGTATATAAAACAATTCTTTACCAGGACAAAACTGATTTAACAGTCTCGTAATTCCTTATGAAAATATCTCAAGACCCTCCTCTATAACGATACACAGACAATAACGTAGGTAAGATGGTGGTCTTTTTTGTTATTTCACTGTTATTTGGCCGTTTCTTACACGTATAACTTGCTGGAGACTCGGCTTTAATCAGCCTTTTCGTTATATGACGATATATGAACATGAACTTTGATAGTGATTCATAAACACATGTTCATGATATATTCGGAATCGTATTATCGGCCCTGCTTTATGCGGAGATTTCTCTATTGGATATGGATGGATTATATGGATAAGGGTTTTGTCCCTCTATCTATATTAATATTGCATGAAGGCACACAAAGTTTATTATACCTTTAGTGAGATCAACGACCAAGCGTTTGATTCTTACAAACGTAGATCAGAACCAGAATATGGGATTCGAACCAACGATCAGCTGATGCAGTTATTAAAGGGACGCAACTCTAACAAGCGAACTGCGCTGAAATTGCTGTCTAGGCTGTATGCTCTAGCTATATAAACTGGCGAGCATAAGGAGGTATACACTTGAGAATTGGCTTTGATTACATTACAGACGTTATCTAAACATTACAAGGTTGAAAACAGTCGCAGAAACACTGCACACTTACGTCAAAACTGGGGGCACGGGTGGCCCAGTCGTCTAAGGCACCGCGATTCGCTGTGCAGTTGCGTCCCTTGGGCACGCCAGAAACCTATGATTGTGGGTTCGAATCCCGGTTCGCCCCGATTATGTTTCTAGGTTTGTCAGCACCATACCCGTGCTCGTGGGTATCACCGAAGCGGTAAACGTCTGAGACCTGCATCACTTCGGGCTTTCCTCCCACATTAAGCTGACACGCCGCGATATAACTGGAATACTGATAAAAGCGGCGTTAAACCCAACTCACTCACTCACTCACTCACTCACTCACTTTAATCAAAACTATGATACCCGTATCAAATACACCATCATCGAATAACCGTCAAAGTTTAATTCGTATAAGCTACAATTATCATTGTTGCCAGTGGATACGATATGATAAGTTACTGTTTCTTTTCAGATATGCAACAGAGATAGATATACAACAGATAAAGATACGCCTTATCATTCTATTTACTGTTATATAGATATGATCAACGTTTTTATACATGCATAGTATCATAATCGCCATTATCCGGAACTCACATGATAACATGATTAGTTGACGCTATCTATTTTGATGTGATGCGTGGGCTGTCAGTGCTTCATTAATATCCTACCATATACACTCACTTATTCGCTGTTATAATTCAACGAGGTTATCGTAGCTGATCGGAATGGGTAATGATCCATCTTTGCTGTTTTTAGATGTGGCCATTTGCCTTTCATTACAAGCATTTCATAAATAAGATATCATTTCAGGACAACGCACATGATACAGTACGAATAAAAGTCTAATTTGAATTAGACATACTGTATACCACTGTATGCGTATTTGAACGATACTCATCTTTAATTACGTTATCAAAATGCAAACGCAATTATTCAATATTTGAAACGACATTAAGATGACAGTAAAACGTAGTTTGAATATTAATTATATATATCATAACCGATTCACTTACTTAAATATTACTAAAGGCATTTCACATTTTGAAGTATTACGCCCCAAAATTGGGACAACGTTTTATAGACCATTAGACGTCTCCCAAATAGACACAAATCACCTACCAGACTTTATCATATCGCGAATCGTCGATGTCGGGATTATGTAGATAGGTGTGTTCTTTATTTGAAATTCATAAACACTTTATCTTATCCTTTATACCAATGACGTTATATTTGCAGAATTATGGTCTTGTCTTCCTTATTTTGGTGGAGTGAGTAAGTGGTTGTTGCTTAACGCAGGGGGTAATATTCAAGCGACATCACGATCTTTGCGTGGCATAAGAAGTTGGATATGTAACTGATGACGAGATAGTATGTGTGATCAACTAAATTTTAAATTGTAGTGACAAAAAATTTATATTCTGAGACAGAATCTACAGCGAAACGGCGCTAGAAGAACAGTTATAATGAAGTTGAGCATCCTTGCTCTCTTGTCATCAGCTACATCACGTCGACCTGTAAACAAACAAACCGAACTAGAGATCAAGATGGAAGGCATGAGCAACGATCCACACCATCTGGACATTACGCATTACATACACATAGTCTGGCTAGACACCGAGCCTGGTCACCCGATCAATTTTAGTGGTCTCTCACGCCAAGCTTAAGCTACTGGGGACCACTCAGACTTGCACACGTCTATAAGGCAAATAATTATTAGTTAAAATCATAAGTTCTAGATAATGTAAATAATAAGAACAGGTTGTCCCCATGAGAGACTGGAGTCCTTACCCCACATATCTAGACTTGCCTACAAGGAGGATAGAATTACCACACATCCATGGACTTATCTTTCAGTACAGCCTTGGAGAAGGGGCCACTTTATGCCCCGAGTTCCTTGGCTATCGGGCAAATATGTGGCAACATAGCGAATATTTGGAATTTCAAAATGGCTGCCAGTGGTGTTGATTGTAAACTGCCGGGCAAAAGAAAGTATACACTTAAAAATTGGATTTGACCAAAACATGAAAAACGTTATCAAAACGGAGATGAAAACAGTGCAAATTAAGGCCCAAAATATAGCTATGCTACCCGTTACAAACACATCGCCATCGAATAACTATTCCTTGTTTGCTTCTGTTTTAGCTTCCCTCAAACATGGGTGTATACTCTCTTATGACCTGCAGAATTAACGCCATCCAAAAACTCTTTTTCCTTTTTCAGTGTCTGTTGCGCGTTGCAGTAACCAATCGACCTGCCTGCGCGTCTACACCAAGTGCGACATGTTCTAAATATAACCATTTGAAGCTGCGGTGATCGTTGTGTCATCTGCATGCAGCAGGTGGGTGTCGACCTATGTACGTATTACGGCCACGTTCGATTGCCTACCGTGACATGGCAAACCCGTGGCGCCACACACACACACACACACACACACACACACACACACACACACACACACACACACACACACACACACACACACATGTTTTAATCTTTTTAAGCTTCCCATTTCTTTGTGACCGCCTCCGTGGTCTAGTGGTAGAGCGTCCGCCCGGAGAGCGGAAGGTCCAGGGTTCGATCCCGGGCCGCGTCATACAAAAAGACGTTAAAAGATTGTACTTGTTGTTACCCTGTCTGGCGCTCGGCATTAAGGGGCTAAAACAAGGACTGGTCGGCTCGGAGTCAGTATACTGTGTCTGAGTGGGGTATTCATGTTAAACTGCGGCATGGTATCTCAGTGAGCTAGCACTATAAATCAGCATCAGTCCGGACTAGTACAAGCAGCCACACACACAAATACACGTGCACGCACGTCGCTATATAAGTGCAATAATCTTGGACGCAACGTTAAACCCAATTTCACCTCACCTCACCCATTTCTTTGTGACTGAGATGGAAAGATTGCATGATTTTCAAGGGTCGACGGTTATTCTGTTGGCTTTTTGAATGCATACTGTGGGCAACACGGACACTGGGTCTAATTAAATCCTTGTCGAACAAGTTGCAATGAAATGAAAGTAACATGTTTCAAACTAGCCGCGGTTGCAGTATTCCGTTACCCGTTCACCGCTTGATATAACTTTTTTCTTCCGGAGGCTACGGATAATCTCGAAAAGTCTGCCAATGTGCGCTGTGTGATTACAGCTCACTTCTACATCTCCGATTGACTACAAATTATACATTTTATAATTCTATATTCCGATATCTTTCTTAATCACTTTCTACCATGTGCGTGTACTGTATTTTATCGATAGTGAACATTGAATAATGATTTCAGCTCAAAAAGAAAAACCTGTTACGGGTTTTGGCCCTCACAACAGCAACACAAGCTTCCGTTTGCCATCTGAAACCCTCATTCAGACACGCAAATTCGTTTACCGTCCTGGCGGCATTGTGTAGGCAAGGAAAGACAAGTCTTCGTTAAGTTCTTAACAGTAACAACCTTCATAGAAGCGATATTAGAACTTGAAGTTTCCGGTCCGTTCGAAGCATTATTGATCTCCCTCAAACACACCGTTTACACGGCAAGTTTCAAATAATCCGCATGAGGATCAGCATTGGTTCCATCTCTGATGACATGATGTTTCCAAGCTGGACGTTCACTCCCAAACTCATGCACATTGTTTTCTGTTGACTTTGTCTTTGACATTCATGTACGTTAAAAGTCTGGATTAAACATTTTAATTGTGTTTTACGTAACGTTGTCGATCAACTAAAAATAGAAAACGCTTCAGACAAAGACTATTGATCTCCTAATAATGAACGCTTTCTTGGTGTCATCACTGAACTTATTGTGATCCATTCGTATTTTCACCACTGTTTTGCTTTTTATGCCCAATGGAATTTGTTTCCACAGATAATCGATGCTGGCCATTCTCTGTCTTTGACGTTTTAATATTTAAAAATTTTCATATAAAATAAAATAAATATACATAATGGAGTAACTGCGGTATACATTGTAACTGAATTTAATTTCATCACTCTAGATTATATAAATATTCAATTCTAGCTGGCTGTATTGAATATAAATTCATCATAGAAAAAATATGAAGCGAATAATCAATTGTGTAATAAATTTCTGTCTTACAAAATGTCATGACACATTAATGCTTGAGGAGCAGGTTCAGCGTCTTCTGAACAAACCATTTGCCCCCTCTACGAGTGCCACAATCCTATTTTCGGGCGTTCGAATCTCAGAGTTGCCATGATTATGAGTCTTGGTTTGGAGGTACCGTACCCGGGTTAGCTGGCTTTACCATTTACGTGAAGGTCGAAGGCTTGCACCACTCCAAGGTTTCTTCCGACATTAAGCTGACACGCCGTGACATTATTACAATTCTCTTCAAAGTTAATTAGTCCCTTCTCGCTCTTTCACCCCTCGCTAACTCACACATCCACACACCAACCCACCCACTCACTCACTTATTCTCGCACGAAAGATGGAAAAACATGCTTGATACTGGACAAAGGACTGTCGTTCCCATCCGTTATCATAGTCATACGGACCCGTGAAGATCCGGGGTAGAATAAGTCTTCAGCAACCCATGCTTGCCGTAAAAGGCGACTATGCTTGTCGTAAGAGGTAACTAACGGCATTGGGTGCTCAGGCTAGCTGACTTGGTTGATGCATGCCATCATATCCAAATTGCGTGGATTGATGCTCAGGATGTCAATCACTGGATTGTCTGGTCCAGACTCGATTATTTACAGACCGCTGTCATACAGCTGGAATATTGCTTAGTGCGGCGTTAAACAACAAACAATCAAACAAACAAAGCATAGTCTTACAAATATCTAGCAAACGTATCTTTGTGGAACAGACCTCAAATATAATTTAATACACAGTGGCCTTATGATATTGATATAAAAAAAGAAGACTTTATCGAAGGGGATTTACAATACCCTCTTCCGTGAAATCTATACTAATGTAAATCAGTAATGAACTCCATTATCCTCGAGGTCGAACAGCAAGCTAATTTAGGTTTTAATCTTGGACGGAAGTTTAATAACACCCATGCAGACAGAACGAGACATCCGACGTATATTAACAGCCAACGTGAGATGCCCCGGTCATATCATGGGGACAGGGCTAGCTGATATTGACAAGTTGGTCAGTTATGCAAGTTGGCGGTCGATATCTGTAGGTCAAGCCCGATAAGGCTAATCTGGCCTGCAACACCACCGAGCTAGTAACCTGTTTTAACAATGTTGCGTAATAACATGAAAACCAGGGCATGGTGTTTGCTATTACCAGATGGACAGTGTGTATGAGTGTAAAACATGCTTGTCAGTAAGGTAGTAAGGTAATGTCAATTTAATGTTTGGGTTGTCGGGGTGGAGGATTGGCGTTTGTTTGAGACAGAATATTTATTTCATTCAGCGTTTCAAGATTTTTCAAATCAAATTGTTAAAAGAAAACGATACAAAAATATTTTTCACAGCATCTCGTATGTCCAGTGAACGATTTATTTTTGATTGCATAACAGATGAGGACAGATTGTTTTTGTTTTGTTTAAAACTGGGATCGTTTAAAAGGAAGATTCTATAAATCATTATTAATTCGGTACATTTAATTCACCTGACTGATCAACATTAATGTTAAATACCTCAAATAATATCAATACTTATACCATCAGAGTTTATATATAATAGGAAACATACGTAGAATGTACTTCCAGGCATAGGGGAGGTACAAAATAGGTTTCCTATTTTTGGGACAAAAAAATATAAATGAATCATCCTAGATATATTTGGTTTTAATTTGAAGCCATTTAAATTACCTAGGTATTTCAGTTACATCACATATGGCAGGAAAGGTAGAAAGCTACATTCAATAAAATGCCACTAATTCTGTGATACATGTACATTAACCCACCCTTGTATCTTGTCACTGACTCAATGTTACATTCACTCACCCTTGTATCTTGTCACTGACCCAATGTTACATTCACTCACCCTTGTATCATGTCACTGACTCAATGTTACATTCACTCACCCATGTATCTTGTCACTGACTCATTGTTACATTCACTCTACCTTGTATCATGTCACTGACTCAATGTTACATTCACTCACCCTTTATCTTGTCACTGACTTAATGATTCATTCACTCACCCTTGTATCATGTCACTTGCTCAGTGTTACATTCACTCACCTTTGTATCTTGTCACTGACACAATGTTACATTCACTCATCCTTGTATCATGTCACTTGCTCAGTGTTACGTTTACTCACCCTTGTATCATGTCACTGACACAATGATACATTCACTCACCCTTTTATCTTGTCACTGACTCAATGATTCATTCACTCACCCTTGTATCATGTCACTGACACAATGATACATTCACTTACCCTTGTATCTTGTCACTGACTCAATGTTACATTCACTCACCCTTGTATCTTGTCACTGACACAATGATACATTCACTCACCCTTATATCATGTCACTGACTTAATGATACATTCACTCACCCTTGTATCATGTCACTTGCTCAGTGTTACGTTCACTCACCCTCGTATCTTGTCACTTGCTCAGTGTTACGTTCACTCACCCTCGTATCTTGTCACTTGCTCAGTGTTACGTTCACTCTACCTTGTATCATGTCACTGACTTAATGATTCATTCACTCACCCTTGTATCATGTCACTGACGTAATGATTCATTCACTCACCCTTGTATCTTGTCACTGACACAATGTTACATTCACTCACCCTTGTATCATGTCAATGACACAATGTTACATTCACTCACCCTTGTATCATGTCACTGGCTCAATGTTACATTCACTCACCCTTGTATCTTGTCACTGACTCAATGTTACATTCACTCACCCTTGTATCTTGTCACTGACTCAATGTTACATTCACTCACCCTTGTATCATGTCACTTGCTCAGTGTTACATTCACTCACCCTTGTATCTTGTCACTTGCTCAGTGTTACGTTCACTCTACCTTGTATCATATCACTGACTCAATGTTACATTCACTCTACCTTGTATCATGTCACTTGCTCAATGTTACATTCACTCACCCTCGTATCTTGTCACTTGCTCAGTGTTACATTCACTCACCATTGTTTCTTGTCACTGACTCAATGATACATTCACTCACCCTTGTATCATGTCACTGACACAATGTAACATTCACTCATCCACTTTAATAAATCGTGTCGTCTGCTTGAAATCAGGCTTTTAAATATATGAAGAAATTCCATTCTCCGGTAGCTTCCAATAAGTTATCTACAGATAATAACTGTTCGTTATTGCTTTTATCCGTGATGAAACCCTATATTTCTCCTTGTATATGAAACTTTAAAATCAATCAACTTTAATCGACAGAATATGCGAGGGGAGGTTAAAGTTTCATTCTTCTGTATTGAATTAGTATCTGTAATGTGTTCACTACTCCGCGATTCATTTCATGACGCTACGCATCTTCTTTCACGTTTAACGCTGCTATTATTTCTAGTGTGTCGCTCGACGAACATATTTTTTAGTGTTTGGCGTGACGGTTTAGTTCTTTCTATTAACATATACACGATGTGCTTCCACGTGTATACGAACAGAGAGGATATGTTACCATGGTGGGACAGAGAAGTGTACTATTTCAAAAAGTTTATTGGGTACGTGTGGTGGTTGTAAACAATACTGCAATATGATAGGGATTATATGTTTCCTAAACATATGTCATGTCCTCTGAAACTGTAGATACGCTTTAACAAAATCGACAAGGATACGCCAGCTAGTAATCCGTCGATAATTCTATGTGCACAAACAGGCCCCCGCAAATCAATAGATACAGTTGACATGATATATCATTTGAAACAGAAATACTTTCAACATATCTCTTGGACCAGTCGTCTAAGGCGCCGCGATTCGCCGTCCAGAGTTGGTCCATGGCTAACGGACAATTAGACCACATGGCCATCCATTCCCCCTGATGCGGTTTTGGAATGTCTCCTTCATAACAATGGTATATCAAAAAGTATTAGAAAATGTAAACCTACTTCACTGGCTATATTAAAGGGGGACTATGCTAGAGAAATAGGCAGTCCTAGCTGGTTTGCTTCAAGGTTCTCCAACAACTTCATTCTGTAAGGTCAACTTTCACGGTGTTTGTCAGTCAAGGATTACTCTCATAACACAGACAATATCTCACATTTAAAAGGGTGACTGATTGCGACGTCTAGACAGAGTTAGGGAATGAGCTCAATACTCTTTATCATACCACTCTTTAATTGTAATTAAAGGACAAATTCACGTGTTATATAAGGAAAAGAAGAATACAACTCACATATGTAATATCTATGTGTAGGTGTATAAATGACATGATATAAGCAGGCAAAAAGATTAAAACTAATGTATGATATGGTGTTAATATATGCGGTGCGGTGCGGTGCGGTGCGGTGCGGTGCGGTGCGGTGCGGTGCGGTGCGGTGCGGTGCTGTGCGGTGCGGTGCGGTGCGGTGCGGCGCTGTGCGGTCCGGTGCGGCACGGCGCGGCGCGGCGTGGCGTGGCGTGGCGTGGCGTGTCGCGTGCGGTGGAGTATGGGGTTGCGTAATGAAATGCGTCGTGTTGTAGGGGTGTTCGGTGGCATGGCGTGGCGTGGCGTGTGTGAGATCAAGCGATATCGCCTGGGAACAACAGAAAAAAACGGCAAACTTCTCCTTGGATGCCTTGCAGGAAGCTATAATGTCAGACGAACGAAGTGTGGTTTATTTCATTTCATTTCATTCATTATAAAACATTTCTAGTGAATCGAACATGCGCACACAGCTTTTTTTAGAGGTAAGTACCCAGTGAGTTGTCCCAATAGATGTAGCTGGGCAACCAATGAGATAAACCAAACAGATATGACAATCAGTATTGGGAGTACAGATACAGGTACATATAATCGACATGAAAATTGTGAAAATATGCGGGAAAGACCAAATTTATCACAAAACTTATCATGTTAATATATTTTCTCAGATACTGACATGGACATATGCAGTTATAATGCATTCTGTACACAAATTAATACTACTTCTATTATTTACACCATATGGATTCTAGGTCACAAAGCGAACCAGTATATCAAGTTTGCCACAAGAGACGGCTGACCCGTGAAACTGCTGGTTACAATTGATCTTCAGCAATCCATGCTTGTCGAAAGAGGTAACTAACGGGATGTGGTGGTCAGGCAGGTTGACTTGGTTGATGCATGTATCCCAGTTGCTTAGATCGATGTTCATGATGTCTATAACTCGAATGTCTGGTCAAGACTCGATTATTTTACAGACTGCCGTCATAGTGCTTGAATATTGCTGAGTGCGGCGTTAAACAACAAACAAGAACAAACAATTATAAGACGCCTGAAACGCGGGATCGCGGCGTCTGGCTCTGGCTTGATTGCGTGTGATTTGACCCGACGGCGTGTTTGTTGCTTATGCGCCAGTCACTGGTTTGTCTGGCCCATGCTCGATTATTTAGAGGTCGTCATTATATGACTTGAATACTGCTGACTGTACCACTTACCAAGTCTTCTCTTAAAGTCGTGTCAGTACGACTTGATACGAAGATGCAAGCCGTAACGGATGCCTTTAGAAAAGTGAGTGAGTATGGTTTTACGCCGCTTTTAATAGCAATATTCCAGCAATATCACGGCGAGGGACATCAGAAATGGGCTTCACACATTGTACCCAGCCTTTAGAAAAACATAGTTGATATCTTCGTCGGATTCCTAAAGTATACATTTACCAACGTTTTTAACGTTCTTGCCGGTGGGTAGCCTAGTGGTTAAAGCGTTCGCTCGTCACACCGAAGACCCCGGTTCGATCCCCACATGGGCACAACGTGTGAAACCCATTTCTGATGTACCCCGCCGTGATACTGCTGGTATTAAATTATAACCATACTCACTCACTCACTCCTTATGGTTTATAATAATATAATGCTTGTGGAGACAGGCTGCGGCATATGTTGCTTTAAAACCAACATGTGCAGCACACCGACTGTCCGCCGGAGAGATTCACAGAGGTAGTTTAGTTTTATTTCATTTCTTTCATGTTTAGATAAAACGATTACATTTAACAAGAAACACACAAAACTAACTCAGACTGTGGTTAAATTTTATTCCCAAACATTTTCCCAAGAGGACAAACTGACAATAAGAAATATAATTTGTCCCAACCCAATTATTTCGATGTGGTAACTTCGGTCTTTAGGTGAGGGCGGGGATTCGTTAGGGGTGGGGGATATTCGGTCCCAATGACCCCACAACCGATCTGAATGCAATATGCAAACACAGCTGGAATTTTATGTTTAGCCGCACGAGAATTGGACCACTGGAGACGCAAGAAATCACGAAATCCAATTTTCATTCTTTTAAAAAATAAATCGTCATAAGATTAATTCAGTATTTACATGATCACACGAGCATGTTATCGAATCCGGGTAGGGGATTATAAGGTCCTCGTTAAAATATTGATGGAGAATGAGATGGAGATGGAGATGGAGGCAACCCAAACCATTATCAAATCTCCAGTGGCCTGTTTGTTTACGGGCTGAAGGCGCGGACAATTGCCAACGTCACCCAACACCTATTGAGATTAGTTGTACTGTTACACGATCGCTAGCATTTGTGTCGTGCGGTAACATGCTGCTGGCGTTACGACAGCTTTCATATGATAACAATAACCATCGCCCTTGCGTGAAATATGATGGCGCCGCCGTATTTATGCTGAAATGATTACATGCTTGCTTAAGACTGCGCCACGACCATGGTCATGTGGACCACGATCGAAATCAAACCATGTGTCAGGCATTCATTGAACGACAATGTCGTGCGCCATATGGTTCGAGCGATTTTTGTATGGCTCACCTTACGGTTGCGTTTCGCTATTGCCCGCCATGTAATCCGGCACTGCTGAGTGAATGGTTGGTTTGGCTGCATCATGGCTTTTGTAAGTGACTCTCAACTGCACATTGCCGAACACTCGAAATGGATATAAGCTTTCACTGCCCGTATGTGTGATGGCAGATCGAGTGTTTCACCTGACAAAAGTTAGAAAACATTATATCACCCTGTGTGTCACATGTCAAATTTAATGAGTCACCGTTGATTTTTTCGTTGGCAAGGTGGGAAGTCCATATAAAGAATGGGATTATTATTGCATTTCACGAGATGTGGGGGATGCGGCGGAGGAAGGTGTGTGAACATCATTACCGCCGAAGGGCATGGTCTTTTCAGATGACATCTGAACTTCCGTACTTTATTAACTTCATGTTTTGGGTCATCTTACCCGAAATAGTGTCATTGAAGAGGAGACTTAATTGTGATGACTCCGATGTTTCAATCCTACATAGACTTTAAAAGGGTACCTATTATTATTATTATTAGTGGTAGTAGTAGCAGTAGTAGCAGCAGCAGTAGCAGCAGTAGTAGTAGTAGTGGTAGTAGTAGTAGTAGTTGCAGTAGCAGCAGCAGTAGTAGTAGTAGTAGTAGTAGTACCATCAGCAGAAGCAGCAGCAGTAGCAGCAGCAGTATTATTATTTATTTTAGAAGTAGCAGCAGTGGAAATAGTAGTCGTAGTAGTAGTAGCAGCAGTAGGAGCAGCAGCACCAGTAGCAGCAACAGCAACAGTAGTAGTAGTAGTAGCAGTAGAAGAAGTCGTAGTAGTAGCAGCAGCAGTAGTAGTAGTGGTAGCAGCAGCAGCAGTAGTAGTAGTAGTAGTAGTAGTAGTAGTAGTAGTAGCAGCAGTAGTAGTAGTAGTAGCATCAGCAGTATTATTAGTAGTAGTAGCAGCAGTAGTAGTAGTAGCAGCAGTAGCAGCAGTAATAGAAGCAGCAGCAGGAGTAGTAGCAGTAGTAGTAGTAGCAGCAGTAGTAGTAGCAGCAGTAGTAGTAGTAGTAGCAGCAGCAGCAGTAGTGAGGTGAGGTGAAATGGGGTTTAACGTCGCGTCCAAGATTATTGCACTTATATAGCGACGTGCATGTACGTGTGTGTGTTTGTGTGGCTGCTTGTACTAGTCCGGACTGATGCCGATTTAAAGTGCTAGGGGATCGAACCCCGGACCTTCCGCTCTCCGGGCGGACGCTCTATCACTAGACCACGGAGGCGGTCCAGCAGTAGTAGTAGTAGCAGCAGCAGCAACAGCAGCAGCAGCAGTAGTAGTAGTAGTAGCAACAGCAGTAGTAGCAACAGCAGCAGCAGTAGTTGTAGTAGCAGCAGCAGCAGCAGTAGTAGTAGTAGTAGTAGCAGCAGCAGTATTAGTAGCAGCAGCAGCAGCAGCAGTAGTGAGGGGAGGTGAAATGGGGTTTAACGTCGCGTCCAAGATTATTGCACTTGTATATAGCGACGTGCATGTACTTGTGTGTGTTTGGGTGGCTGCTTGTACTAGTCCGGACTGATGCCGAACACACACACAGCAGTAGCAGCAGTAGTAGCAGCAGCAGCAGTAGTAGTAGTAGTAGTAGCACCAGCAGCAGCAGCAGCAGTAGTAGTAGTAGTAGTAGTAGTGGTGTTTTTGCTATCACAACGACATCGACATCTTAAGTATTGTTTGCAGATGTTCTTACGGTAGGCTTATTGCTACGATCTATTTATTTATTTTACTTCAGATTCTAAAACACCTGACTTGTATCTGCATTTACTGTTGGTGGTCTGTGCCTGTAGGTTATTTCTTGTCCGGGTTCATAGTTTTCCAGTCAACCTCCCTAATTATTTGTAAGTGCGCTTAGTTCGGACTGAATCTTGTGTTTTCGGTTTATCACCTGAATCTGATTCCATAAAAAAGGCATGAAAACTGACCCATGAAGATCCGGGGTAGAATAGATCTTCAGCAACCCATGCTTGCCGTTAAAGGCGACAATGCTCGTCGTAAGAGGCGACTAACGGGTTCGGGTGGTCAAAATCGCTGACTTGGTTGATGCATGTCATCGTATCTCAATCCCGTGGATCGATGCTCATGATGCCAATCACTTGATTGTCTGGTCCAGACTCGATTACTTACAGACCGCCGTCATATAGCTGGAATATTGCTGAGTGCGGCGTTAAACAACAAACAAACAAAACAAACAAACAAACAACATGAAAGCTGTTCCACACCACGAACATTCTAGCAACATCTATTCGAGAGGTTACATTAAAATATACACACAATCTTTAGGATATTAGCTGTCCTGTATGTAATAACCGTTGCCAACATGTAGCCGAGCGAAGCACTTGGTCCTTTGTCCACGGTTCAAAGGTGTCGGACAACAGCTGATGCCAGCTGCATTATGAAAGAGAATTATTCCCCTGGTCTATATGAACTCGTATCGAATGAATGCACTGTTAGTTCATATCCGTAACGTGTTACCCTTTTATGTTAGTTGCCCGTAGATGTAGTCTTATTAAGTGTGATGTCATGGGTGGTCTGGTGTAGTTGCAGCAGATGTTGCAAGGCAAATTATCTTCATCGCAAAATATATATATATAACCGCAAGGGTCACGTCGACGAATAAAAAAACTTGTGCATATTGGTTATGTCTAGGCCCACGCTGATGTATCTCATATAGCATGCAATTATTATGATGGCGGTAACATCTTGTCCACATTGTGCTATATGGTCACCATGATTGAGTGAATAACACCTAACTTGACCTGAACCTGAATCTGCAAATAGCCTCGCGAATACGTAAAATATGCGAACAATAGGATCTGTTTATTAGCTTTATGAGAGGACAATTCATCAGCATATCATTGTGTAAGTGGTCGCTTGTAACAGCTGGAGTCCTTGTGTGGTGTGGTGTGGGTGTGGGTGTGGGTGTGGGTGTGGGTGTGGGTGTGGGTAGAGGTGTTGGGGAGGTGGTGTGATGTTGTGGTGAGGGTGCGGTCGAGGCGGTGTGGGGTGGGGGCGGGGCGGATGTCATGGACTGAGTGAGTGCGAGAGTTTATACACAAAGTGATAGGCAACTCCTATTGCCTCAAACATAGATTAGTAACCAGAATGACGAATAACAAACAGAATGGTGAGGAAGTGGTGAAATACGATGTAAACAGAATGGTGCACACAAAAAACACACCAGAAGGTGGCAGAAAAGGAATAAACATAGGGGAATACGTTAGGCAGGACGATGGAAGGATAGACAGAAGGGTGAAGATAGGTAAATTGGCTAAAGGATGGAAGAATAACCAGAAGTATTAGATAGAATACGACTGTATCCATGTTTCCCCTTACAGCATAAAAAAGCTTGACATCGTCAAATCCTTCTGCGTGGCACCTCTTCAACAAAGTCCCCTCACCACACAGACCCACCACACCTAATCACACTGTATGGATACATTCATGAAGATATGCTGGCCAGCGTCGATAAACGCCATGGAATAATAAAAAGAGATAAATTACGCCCTTTGGTTGACAAGTGGCATTTGATTATCATCATGCTATAACAGTACATTAGGGCCAGCCTCACATCACGCTGCGTCAGCAGGCACAACCTGTACAGCTTGCATTACAATGAGAAATATGGCGCCACTCAGAGAAGTCAATTCACATGTTGATGCTTTAATAATAAGGTTTTCTAAAATGGAATTATTTTTTTAAACACTAAATAAATTCTCCGGAATGTGTTTATCCAATTTTCACAACAAATACTTTCATATTCTATTTTTTTTTTAAATACATTTTACAACTCAAAACATGCTGCTTGATAACTTACCGTTCAAAAACAAGACTAGCAAAACATGTATAGGTCATATTTATTGCTCTGAGGAAAATTTAAAGGGCATAAAATATCAAAATCGAAACTATCTAATGTTGATATTCCAAGTTTGAGTGATATTCATATCTTAATCTTTTTGTCATCAAAAATATACATTGTCATTTTAAAACGAGCCTATTCATCCTGCGAATTAGGAATCCACTGTAGCTCTGAGCTAAACATTTAACTCATTTATCAATGTGGCCATTGGTCAAATTGGTCGATGTGAACATAGTATCGATAGCAATACTGACACCTTCTCATGTGACTGTGTTTTCTAACTTGATGAATTTGAATATATATGAAATATAATACAATTCGTCTTACCATCTTTCATAATCCACGATTATGCATTGCTTATAACCTTACTAGTATAAACTGTCGGCAAGTTCATTTGTAAACCCCTTGCTTCACAACCAGGGACGCAGTTCTATACGTGCTGTGGGAACCAGTTCCAATCGTAAATGTCAAGAGTATTGCGTGCGTGCGTGCGTGCGTGCGTGCGTGCGTGTTTGTGTATGTGGGCTGCGTGTAATAGTTCGGACACTGATCTATCATGATGCCGTTTAACATGGATACCCCCTCGGATATAGTATACTGACCCCGAGCCGTCCAGTTCTGGTTTTATCCTCTTTATGCCGATCGCCAGGCAGGGTAACAACAAGTACCATCTTTTGACGTCTTTTGGCATGACGTGGCCGGGGATGTCACCACCGGTTCCACTAGACCACGGAGGCGTGGATGGTTACTGGTGCTAAGGACTTTCCTCCCACAGAACGCTGACACGCAGTAATATAATATGTGACGTCACTACCAGAGAATATACCTTCAATAATGTTCAAAGCGTGGTGAACCACCCTCATTCGCTCACTATTTGGACAAGAGATGTAAGCATGTTTGCATCAAACCAAGGAAGCACAGGTGATCTGGGACTCTAAGTAAGTTGCGTCCCTTTGCCTTGCCAGGATCCCAATTATGATCCTTGGCTTAGCAGGACCTAGCGCCGCTCGGGGATTTCACGAGCACAAAACGTTCACGATCTTTGTCACTTTAGGCATTTTTATTTCGAAATTGATACCACTGAAATATTGTTCAACGCTGTGTTAAAAGATTATGGCATGATGGTACTCTATGCATGCTAGGCGTGACTTTCTGGACTCACAACCTACTCGCTTCTATTCTATTACCGAGAGGTGAGATTGGGAAACAAATTGGGTCTCCCGCGATCGAAATATTTGTCTGACTAAGCTCTTATCACATACATTTTGTCTGGAGATTTCGTCAATACACTGCATAACAACATATTTGTCAATGCAACTATCGCGTGACGTTTGATGACCACGTGACATCTGTCTAGGGAGCAAGGTCACGTTGATATTCAACGTCACGGGAATATTTTACCTACTATAGTCTATGGATACATTCATATACACACGACTGAAATAGTATAATCATCAATACAAGATCACATACACAGAACACGTTTCGCGTCACTCGAGGTTATTTATTCAATGAAGAGCCTTAGGTTGACGTACAATTTCGTGAGTGACATACGCTTTGATAAGGAATCGGCAGACAAAAGGTCAATCAACCAAGCTCTATATATAGTGAGTGAGTGAGTTGGTTTAACGCCGCTTTTAACAGTATTCCAGTTATATCACGGCGTTTCAGCTTAATGTGGGAGGAAAGCCCGAAGTGATGCAGGTCTCAGACGTTTACCACTTTGGTGAAACCCACGAGCACGGGTATGGTGCTGACAAACCTAGAAACATAATCGGGGCGAACCGGGATTCGAACCCACACTCATAGGTTTCTGGCGTGTTCAAGGGACGCAACTCTGCACAGCGAATCGCGGCGCCTTAGACGACTGGGCCACCCGTGCCCCCTTATTTGTTACTGTATGACCATGTAATCTGAAAAAAAAGATTTGTGGTTAAAGGATTGACAAGTATATCTAGATGGCCGTATTTAGTAAAAACACGTTTTCAAGAAGCTAGTTGCAATTTGAATCAGCGCGATGTATTTCATTAAAGTTTTCACCATGTTTCTCGTCAGTTGTCTATTTTCAAAATGATGTGACCAATTGGCTTGCCACAGTTTTCAGTACATTGATAGGTCAATGCAAGTTTTAAACGTACGTTGGGCAAAAACAAATTAATTATTAGATTTTCACCATGTCCGCTAAGCTATTAAACAACCAGCCTCAACTGATTGTGTTGTTGTCAGGTTCCGAGGGAGGAAGAGAGACTTCCTTCAATTGATGAAATACACAATATACATAGCCTCATCAAACATTCATGCTTTTTGTGATTCGGATCCGTCGATATTGCATGTACACTGGTGGCTTGAAGAACGTGGGTAAAAACTTAATAGTAAATTATAACATACAATGTACTTCACGACTCACAAGGTTTTAACAGTTTTGATGGAAATCTAACAATCATTATGGATTTATTTTGGCCTTGACTTGACCTGCGTATGCAACACACGGAGAAAGGTAACAATGCAATTTCAGTCTCTGTACTACGTTACAGCTAACATGCCATTTTTATTTTTTCTCACGTATTCAATTACTGTATTTAATTTCAGAAATCCCTTGTTTTCTACATGTAAATCAGTAGTGAATACAACAACATCTGTGTACCATATTTGTGAAACTAATACTTAAAGATGGTGTCAGTTATCTTCAGCCTGCTGAATATGAACTTTAACATTTGGTTATGACAATATTAGTGCTGGAATCGGAATTCAGTGTGCAGTTCGGGACAGCTTTAACGCAGATCTCTTTCCACGTAAACAAATCAACTAAATGATATTCTTCCACCCTGTTAGGATTGCTGATTTGCATGTCGGACATAGATCAGGCGGCGTTCTACGACACCATGTCACCAACAAGTACGTTCTTTTCTCCAAAACCAGCGATGTGTGAACGATGAAGGTATTTGCTGAACGTTTACTCAAATTATCATACAAATCACATCTGGCAACAGCTTTTAGACATGATACACAATGGAAAACGACTGAATACCTGGAATGTAAGGGTTGAGTAGAGACCTGACTATATCCTGGCACGTCACGTCACATCACGTCGCGTAATATCGTTTCGAGTCGCGTCACGTGACCCTTTTTTTCTCAGTCAACCAGCTGATACTGTTTAGCCTTTGTTATGTTATAATATCATAGAGGTAAACATACTTTAAATCGAAACAACATAGCCCTTTCCATAACCATAGGAAATGTCTAAAATGTTAAAAGCACGATTTCATCCTGAGCATGTGTTTATGAATCCATTCCAAATAGTGATTATACCAGGTGTTGACGAAAAGGTGGAGGTACCCTGAGCCACTGGTGGCACACGTCACAATAACGTGCAAAGGCACATTCACCTTAAAACACGGGAACATATGGAAAAAGTCACCACAGGGAAGAGTAGTGAGTGAGTGAGTTGGGTTTAACGCCGCTTTTAACAATATTCCAGTTATATCGCGGCGTGTCAGCTTAATGTGGGAGGAAAGCCCGAAGTGATGCAGGTCTCAGACGTTTACCACTTCGGTGAAACCCACGAGCACGGGTATGGTGCTGACAAACCTAGAAACATAATCGGAGCGAACCGGGATTCGAACCCACAATCATAGGTTTCTGGCGTGCCCAAGGGACGCAACTCTGCACAGCGAATCGCGGCGCCTTAGACGACTGGGCCACCCGTGCCCCCCGGGGACATATGGAAAAAGTCACCATAGGGAAGAGTAGTGAGTGAGTGAGTTGGGTTTAACGCCGTTTTTAACAGTATTACAGTTATATTGCGGCGTGTCAGCTTAATGTGGGAGGAAAGCCCGAAGTGATGCAGGTCTCAGACGTTTACCACTTTGGTGAAACCCACGAGCACGGGTATGGTGCTGACAAACCTAGAAACATAATTGGGGTGAACCGGGATTCGAACCCACAATCATAGGTTTCTGGCGTGCCCAAGGGACACAACTCTGCACAGCGAATCGCGGCGCCTTAGACGACTGGGCCACCCGTGCCCCCCATAGGGAAGAGTAAGAACAGTTTTAATGCTACATTTAGAATAAATATATATCTCACATCACGGGCTGTGTTTAAAAGTTAATTAAGAGGTATTGCAGTGAATTTCGGATACCATACCCCCAATTTATGGAATTGATAAGGAATTGATAACCCAGGAATACACATAAGACAGTGTAGCCTTATGGTTGAAGTGTTGGTTCGGTGGCCGAAGATCCTAGTTCAATTCCCTTTCTGGATGATGTCAGTCATTTCCCAATATTGCCTTACATTCATCAGAGTAGATGAAGTAACGGGTTTACATCAGAATAACATAGCATGGGCGGTTACAGAGGGGAGGGGTGGGGGGTGGTTATTTCGAAAAACAAATCTTAATTCTGGATAAATTACCACCAAAGACAATAAATAGATCTTAATTGTGCACCCCCCCCCCCCCCCCCTCCCTTTTCAAAAAAGCTGTATCCGCCCATGCATAGCAATCTGTTTTTACTACGTTGCCATGTAAGTCATGGACTACAAATTACTCTGAGGTATACATTTAACCTCTAAGTGATACCTAACATTGAGACCCCCTTATCAAAGAGCTAAAGAAAACACAAAACAATGGTATGGATGATCGAGTCGCCTAGAGCGCCACAATTCACTAGACAGAGTTGCATAGTATCAGGATCCTATTGTCGTGGGTTCAGATCATTGAATAGCACTTGTTGTTGTCCTTTGTTAAGCGGAGACTCAAATGCACTCAGTTACCATTCAAAGCGCGTGGAAAACACAACACACTCATATATATGCGTATTCTACGGAATCTACCTTTGCTATAAAGTCGCGATACAGAGTTGCGTCCCTTAGACGTGCCAGAAACCAATTATAGTGGGTTGGAATCCCTGATTCCTCGGAGAGGATTATTTTTAAAAACATAATTAGTAACCAACTCTATCAATACAGTCTATTATAGTCAGATTCGGGACTTTTCAGCCACCTTCGTAGTTTAGTCCCGATATGACGGCAATATTACTGAAGTGACTTTAACTTTGAACTCACTCACTCCTGCAGTAATAGGTTTGTCAATGGGACGAAACGCCGTCTGACACCTTAAATTAAAAGATACATTCACTGAAGGTCAAATACGCCACGAAACTATGAAATGTGTACTTCGAATGGGAAATGGATGGATGGTTTGTCCGGCCTTGACCTTGACTGACCTTTACGTAGTGGTGAGCTAACCCATTATTGTCACTAACGCATTCTGCTGAGAAACCCTGCCTGACGCACGCGCCATCTAGCGATGAAAAACACGCTATTTATGGCATCATTTCCTCCTAAAACATATATATAAGCTGCACTAGAGAAAATGTCAGAATCAGTTGTGGTCGTTGACAGCTGTTAATAGCAATCGTTGGTGCATATCCTTAAATATCTAAAAATAACAGCTGCGACGTTTTGTTAAAATTGCATTTAAATCTAATCTTCAAGTGTCAATATTTAGATGATGACCAAATTTCTTTTGTTTCCTTTGCGTTCTTTGTCAGAGACGGCAATGAACCAGAAATACTGCATTCGTTTCGATTGATGGATTGTTGGAGTTATCCTATGATATCGAACTTAAAAACACTTTTCAATGCACTTTTGCCATTTAATCCCAAAGGAACCTGTTCCAGTTGATGCTGGTTATTCTCTGGTTTTGACGTTTTATATTTACAGAAAAAAGTCAACATTTTCTCAAGCATTCTTTATGCTACGTTCATTGTTGTGTCGAGATTGAAAGAAGTCAACAAATGTGTGGCGAGATACTAACGTATGTTCGAGCCAAATGCAACGTTGGTAATATTTCATATTTGATATTGTTAAAGTGAGTGAGTGAGTGAGTATGGTTTTACGCCGCTTTTAGCAATAATCCAGCAATATCACGGCGGGGGACACCAGAAATGGGCTTCACACATTGTACCCATGTCGGGAATCGAACCCGGGTCTTCGTCGTGACGAGCTAACGCTTTAACCACTAGGCTACCCGACCGCCCCGATATTGTTAAAAAGCAGTAAAACGGTTTAAACGTCAAGTTATGTAAATAACCAAATACATCACATGAAACACCACATACACAGTGTGCATTCAACTGTAGCTATAATGAAATTAAATGGAGACCAAAACCAGTTTTATAACCGTTCTGCACTATCACGTTGATTTATGCTAAATCCCATTCAATTCTGTCCAATTGTAACTGAACATAAAACATTTTATACATTGTGTGGATTTTAGTCACAGAATAACTCATCACATTTGAGGAGAATCAAAACTGCAAGTGCTATTCAAATTTGTCTACTGTTTGTCTGGTGTCATTTCGACGAACATCTTAGGGAGAATGGCGCTGCTATTGTGAGAAGCCATTATGCACTGTGTGCAGTCACCGTGTCGCTATCTGATACACGTTATACTGTATACATGATGCAGTCATTGTGTCGCTATCTGATACACGTTATACTGTATACATGATGCAGTCACCGTGTCGCTATCTGATACACGTTATACTGTATACATGATGCAGTCATTGTGTCGCTATCTGATACACGTTATACTGTATACATGATGCAGTCACCGTGTCGCTATCTGATACACGTTATACTGTATACATGATGCAGTCATCGTGTCGCTATCTGATACACGTTATACTGTATACATGATGCAGTCATCGTGTCGCTATCTGATACACGTTATACTGTATACATGATGCAGTCACCGTGTCGCTATCTGATACACGTTATACTGTATCCATGATGTGATAACCGTGTCGCTATCTGATACACGTTATACTGTATACATGATGCAGTCACCTTGTTGCTATCTGATACACGTTATACTGTATACACGATGCAGTCACCGTGTCACTATCTGATACACGTTATACTGTATCCATGATGTGATAACCGTGTCGCTATCTGATACACGTTATACTGTATACATGATGCAGTCATCGTGTCGCTTTATGATACAAGTTATACTGTATACATGATGCAGTCACCTTGTTGCTATCTGATACACGTTATACAGTTTACATGATGTGGTAACCGTGTCACTATCTGATACACGTTATACTGTATACATGATGTGGTAACCGTGTCGATATCTGATACACGTTATACTGTTTACATGATGTGGTAACCGTGTCGCTATCTGATACACGTTATACTGTATACATGATGTGGTAACCGTGTCGATATCTGATACACGTTATACTGTATACATGATGCAGTCACCTTGTTGCTATCTGATACACGTTATACTGTATACATGATGCAGTCATCGTGTCGCTATCTGAGACACGTTATACTGTATACATGATGCAGTCACCGTGTCGCTATCTGATACACGTTATACTGTATACATGATGCAGTCACCTTGTTGCTATCTGATACACGTTATACTGTATACATGATGCAGTCATCGTGTCGCTATCTGAGACACGTTATACTGTATACATGATGCAGTCACCGTGTCGCTATCTGAGACACGTTATACTGTATACATGATGCAGTCACCGTGTCGCTATCTGATACACGTTATACTGTATACATGATGCAGTCACCGTGTCGCTATCTGATACACGTTATACTGTATACACGATGCAGCCACCGTGTTGCCATCTGATACACGTTATACTGTATACACGATGCAGTCACCGTGTCACTATCTGATACACGTTATACTGTATACATGATGCAGTCACCGTGTCGCTATCTGATACACGTTATACTGTATACATGATGCAGTCACCGTGTCGCTATCTGATACACATTATACTGAACTGTATGCATAATGCAATACCCATGAAGGTCCGGAGTAGAATAGGTCTTCAGCAACCCATGCCTGTCGTTAGAGGCGACTTTGCTTGCAAGAGGCGATCGGGTGGTCAGGATCGATGAGTTGGTTGATGCATGTCATCAAATCCCAATTTCGAAGATCGACGTTCATGACGTGAATCACTGGATTGTCTGTTCCAGACTCGATTTTTTTACAGACCGACATCATAGAGCTGGAATATTGCTGAGGGCGGCGTTAAAAAACAAAAGCAAAATATAATATAGTCACTGTGTGCTATACTGCAGGTAGCCGCATGATTGCCCGACAGTGTTCGGTAATTGCTCATGCTTTTAACCACTGGTATGCCTTGAATACTGCTGACTGACGTTCAAGACATAATTCACTTCATTTCTTTGAAGTCACAAACATACGTCTCCCATTGTCTGTTTATCTTTGCCCGTGTGCTCCCTGCTGCGCCAGCACGTTATGTAGGATAGAGGTAGGCCTGAGAGGAATACCAACAGGCTGTTGTCACTCGCATTATCAGTGGTGAGCATGTCAATAGCCCTGTGACCTATTTGTTTGGACACTGCTGACCACTCGCACTGACCTGCGTGTCAACAACACATGCCTATCTACACACGAACGACGAGTCGGTGCGCTGTAGGGAGCTTATCACATGGGTCTGAGCCGCGTGGTCTGTTCGCTCAGACAATGACCAGCTTTTCATCAAAGAAATTAAAAACTACGTGTTTCGTATTTTAATGATCTATTTCATTAGTGTGTGTTATCGATATCAAGAAGGGTTCATCAAATGTCATTTAATTGCACATGGTTTGGAAGCACGGGGTACATATGTTCAGTTAATGGTTTTACGAAATAAATTGAATCAACCCATAACTAGATAATATATTCGTTTTAGAAATGGGATGTATTGAGTGGTCAGTATACCATATTAAGAACGTGCCATTACAAAAAAACGCAAAGACATGTTTCCTTTGTTTTCATATAAAAAAAAAACATTATACAAGATCGGTTAAACGTCTGATATTCCCCTAACCGTTGCCAGTGTATTTCCTCTGTTATATTTGAGCAATATATACGGCTAGTATTCTCCAACCATCAGTAACCACAGCGTTGAAGTCTTGCGGGAAGCTGGTGTATCATAGCATCCAGTAATTTACGTCCTCTAGCTTTTAATCGTTGTTGTTGTCAGCTTTTTACACGTGTTTTAAACTATCGAATCACGAAAGCCTTTGTCTGAATGAACAATGATTGCCAAATGCAAATACGGAATTCATGGATTCATGGCAAGCCTTTGCAACTCATGCGCAACAGGGCGTTATTAATAATGTGAGCTGTTATTTATGTGCTAAACAGTTTAACATATGTCTGATTAACGCTAAATATAAACTGAGGGTCAAAAACTATACCGAGTGTTTTTTATTTGTTGAAAATTGAAATAACTGTTTTAATTAATTTTTATTATGTCTATATGATTATATATCACTCATTCCTGTCACAGTTTGTGAAAAGTAACCTGTGGTTGGGTAAGTTTCCGTAAAAATAAATTGATTCATATAAAGTCTGGGTTAAGAAATGAATATGTTATCATATGATACCTACCATGTTTAATTAAAGTTTGTAAATTTGTGCCGAAAAAAGCAAATTTATCGATTTTCAAAGACAACATGTCTAAGATACCTATCAGCCATTGTGTATTATGCGACTTTTAATTATATATTAAAAAAATACCGTGTAGAAGTATTCTCTGAGTGTTGACAATACAATTAATTTTTAAGATAATATTTTGCTAACACACGTTTTTTTTAACTGAAAGTCAAACATGAATTATGATAAAATCAACTGAGACGTATATTTTCTTTCAATCCTCGGTTTATAGCCTATGTTATATTGATGACGTGTTGGCGTTATCCCTGTGTCGACTTCCTCCGCAGTATTACAGCAATCTCAATCAACCCACATTAAGTATTTATGAAATGTGTGAATTGGAATACGGACATCGGAGATAACAAGATGAAGAGTTTGAACAAATTTCAGGCGTCACAAGGTCCATTTCACTCAAACAAGAAAACCACGAATCGCATAAAACAGACGTTTAGCGATTGATGTGGACAAAGAATTACACCAAGCATTATCCTTGCATTAAACTTTAATTCTAACTCGCAAATTCGTCATTTACACATCCCATTGATAGGCATTGATTTTCACAAGCGAATCCTTTAACCGAACAAGGAGTTTATTGTCTAACGCCTTTCCTGTTGGGTCATCGGCAGACGTTGACCCCAACTGACCTCTTTTCACGCATTTCTATGAATTGCAAAACGGGTGTGTCAACAGTTTCAGGTAAATGCTGAGGCATCTGAATAGGTTCTGAGCATATTATGGATTAGTCTTTCCTTTAGTACGGCGTGCTGGAGAGTGTGACAGTTATTATCAGGTATTTTCCATCGCGCGTGGAAGATGCGCGGGTGCTTGGGAAGATCGAGTGAATAGCAACCCAATTAAACCCGAACTGTACCCGATTCATACCCGTCTCCCGACTGTCCACATCGGGTACGTGTCATCGTGATTGATTCTCACAGCCATCTCCACCCCCTTCACCCGTCTTCAGTGGCCGTGAAGTGTGGTTGCAAATATATATAGTCGGTGTTAGTTAAACTCTCAGCATCACATGGCTGTGTTTATCGGATGAGAATGTAGTGCGTGTTTGTCTCATAATTCCCGTATCCCATATGCAAATGAGAGATATGAAGAAAGGACATGTGTTTCCTCTACTTTTCTTGTGAATTATTGCTTGAAACAAAAGAAATGTTCAAACAAATTATTTTTTCACAAAAAACATTGACTAAAGTACAAAAAGCATCCTTATGTTGACTAACTATTGATTTAGCTTTTAAACAATAGCTTTGAATTTCAAAGGAAGAACTGAAAGAAAAGGTAAACGCAATTTTATGGATAACAACTTCTTGAGTAATAATAGTTCTTATCCATAAAATTGTGTCTCCCTTGTCGTCCGTAAACTTCTAAGTAATGCCTATCAAACAATCGAACCTGGAAAATGACGATATACAGTGAAACCTCTTTAATCCAGATCAAAACCTAGTTAATCCAGATTATTGATAAACTTTGGGAATGTAGTAACGTCTTCAATATCCCCATGGCAACTGCATTACTCAGGAAGGCGGTGTTACCGAAGCATTGGGGGCCGGAGTAGAGGGCTTCACTGAAGCTTTATTCTCGCATCATTTGCCAGCAAGGACCAACTGTCCTTGGACATCTGATCAAATACGTCACTCGCAGCCCACACTGTGCCGTCAACTGGGGAAGTAACAATGGTTTTGGTACGTCTTGCAGTGTAATTACGGTAGATGGATGGAACAAACGTGGATCTACCGTTATCTACTGTGTCATCATTTCCGCAATTATCATCCATCTAATATTGTCTCACACACACACACACGCGCGCGCGCGCACACACACACACACACACACACACACACACACACACACACACACACACACACACACACACACACACACACACACACACACACACACACACACACACACACATATCAATCCAACAAAGCCATACACACATATAGACACACACACACACGCACACGCACACACACACATTTCCTCTACCTTGTTCCCTCCCTTCCTCTACCTTTACCTTCCCTTCCCTTACCTTGTCCCCTCTTTCCTCTACCTTTACCCTCCCTTCCTCTACCTTGTCCCCTCACTTCCCTTACCTTGCCCCCTCACTTCCTCTACCTTGTCCCCCCTTACCCTACCTTTCCACCTCCCTTCCCTTACCTTGTCCCCTCACTTCCTCTACCTTGTCCCCCCTTCCCTTACCTTGTCCTTTCCTTCCCTTACCTTGTCCCCTCCCTTCGTCTTCCTTGCCCCTCCCTTCCTCTACCTTGCCCCCCCCCTTCCTCTACCTTGACCCCTCATTTCCTCTAGCTTGTCCCTCCCTTCCTCTACATTGACCCTCCCTTCCTCTACCTTGACCCTCCCTTCCTCTACCTTGCCCCCCCCCCCCCCCGGCTCTACCTTGCCACCTCCCTTCCTCTACCTTTACCCTCCCTTCCTCTACCTTGACCCTCCCTTCCTCTACCTTGCCCCCTCCCTTCCCTTACCTTGTCCCCTCACTTCCTCTACCTTGCCCCCTCTTTCCTCTACCTTGCCCCTCCTTCCTCTACCTTGCCCCCTCCCTTCCCTTACCTTGTCCCCTCACTTCCTCTACCTTGTCCCCTCATTTCCTCTACCTTGCCCCCTCTTTCCTCTACCTTGCCCCCTCCTTCCTCTACCTTGCCCCCTTCTTCTACCCTGTCTTCTCACTTCCCCTCACTTCCTCTACCTTGTCCCCTCACTTCCTCTACCTTGCCACCTCCCTTCCTCTACCTTTACCCTCCCTTCCTCTACCTTGACCCTCCCTTCCTCTACCTTGCCCCCTCCCTTCCCTTACCTTGTCCCCTCACTTTCTCTACCTTGCCCCCTCACTTCCTCTACCTTGCCCCCTCCTTCCTCTACCTTGTCCCCTCACTTCCTCTACCTTGCCCACTCCTTCCTCTACCTTGCCCCCTCCCTTCCCTTACCTTGTCCCCTCACTTCCTCTACCTTGCCCCCTCTTTCCTCTACCTTGCCCCCTCCTTCCTCTACCTTGCCCCCTCCCTTCCCTTACCTTGTCCCATCACTTCCTCTACCTTGTCCCCTCACTTCCTCTACCTTGTCCCCTCACTTCCTCTACCTCGTCCCCTCACTTCCTCTACCTTGCCCCCCCCCTTCCTTTACCCTGTCTTCTCACTTCCCCTCCCTTCCTCTACCTTGACTCTCCCTTCCACTACCTTGTCCCCTCAATTCCTCTACCTTATCCCCTCACTTCCTCTACCTTGCCCCTCCCTTCCTCTACCTTGTCCGCTCCCTACCACTACTCTGTCCCCTCCCACCCCCTTCCTTCCTCTACCTTGTCTCCTCTATTCCTCGACCTTGCGCCCCCCCCCCCCCCCCCCTCTCCCCCTTGTCCCCTACTACCCTATACCTACCTGTACTGCCACCTCGGCCTTCATACTTACCTTACCGCCTACTACAACCCCTACCGTAACCCGTAACATCTCCCCTTGCACCTAACACCCCCCCCCCCCCCCCCCCTCGCACCCCATACCCTTCCACACGACCCTGATACATCCTTTACCTCCACCCGTATTTCAACCCCACTCCTTATATTACCCCCACCAGAACTCAATCCCAAAATCCATCCGTACTACTACAGCTCGGAACACTCCCCCTGCCGCTACTCCTACCCACACCTACCCAACTACCACCACCTACATACCCTAATTGTGAAACCAAACCCCCCAAACACACGCACGCACGCACGCGCGCGAATCAGTCAAAACGTATGGAAATAATATCAGAAATTGAAACTACCCCCGGTAAACGGCGCCATTTCGCCAGTACACCGCAGCGTTCTATATCAATTATACGTCTATGTGGATAATGGCGGTCTCGAGTTTGTCACGTTTTGACGTCAGAGCTCTCTCAAATACCAATGTCCTATCACATCGAAATTTCGACATTGGCATCATTTCATAATCAAATCTTCGTCTCCGACTTGGGTTGAGGATGGTGTATAGTCGGAGTATCGGGATCCCGATCAAACGAAGTAATTTACTCTCATTAGTCGCTCGAGGCGTCAACGTCAGTCTCATGTTTCTTAATCATTTCTTAATGGCAAACAGCCCGATACATGATTACACCCAAATGACGCAAACGGTCGCCAAAGATCCGACTGCTCTTTGGTTCAGATGTTTCTACGTATGGTGGACGAATTATGATATGCATGCGTATTGTAAAGTTTGTGAAACCTTTTTGAATAGTAATATTTGATAGGGAGGTGAGATTGCAGCTTAGTGAGTGAGTGAGTGAGTGAGTGATTTGGGTTCACTGCCGATTTAGAAAGTATTTCAGTTTTTGCACGGCGTGTCAGTTTAATGTCGAAGTAAACACAAAGTTAGTTTGTTTGTTTGTTTGTTGTTTAACGCCACACTCAGCAATATTCCAGATGCAAGTTAGTTAATGTATGAACGCATTGTGTTGAAATGATTTGAAATATCCCATGTGCTCTTCAAGCTCTCTCCATACATATGTAGGCCAGTTTATCTGATGGCACAAAACAATCTTGGTGAGATAGAACATTCGCCCTCAAACTACACACTGTTATAGTAGTGACACTGCTTGGTCAACCATATTATTTTGTCCTTTTTAAGGAGATATAAATAATGAATATTATGTAAAGAATACCCTTGGTTGAGAAAACAACTGATCAGTTGTGAAAATTTGGCACACAGTTTGAAGTCTAGAAGTTCCAGGATTATGCCCCCAAAATGTGCTGCTTTACACACTGCCCCATTATTTTCTGTGCTCACAGTGCAAATTTTTCTGTTTTGAAGGGGCGGTCGGGTAGCCTAGTGGTTAAAGCGTTCGCTCGTCACGCCGAAGACCTGGGTTCGATTCCCGACATGTGTACAATGTGTGAAGCCTATTTGTGGTGTCCCCCGCCGTGATATTGCTGGAATATTGCTAAAAGCGGCGTAAAACCATACTCACTCACTCTGTTTTGATACAGAGAGTTGAAAAGAGGACAAATACAGCTCTATAAGATGAATAACTTCCCTTATTCGAATATCCTTGCGATAAGGGCAGCAAGGTCGTTTCTTATGAAGCGGAAAATGCCTATTTTGTTTTCCAGAGCGTAGCAACAAATACCAATGGTGAATATAAACCGCTGTATAGAGTTTTGAGCGAGTCGGTAATGTAGAATAAAGTCGAGAAACAATACACAAATGGCCTTACACACTGATGACATTTTCGAATCAATTGTGTGTGACGAAAAATGATCTAACAATAACACTTTTGTATTCAATTCCATTTGAATTTTCGTCAAGGAATTTAAAAATTCATGTTAACAACGCCCCTATTCCCTCGACGATAAAACACAATGTAAGAGTCATGTTCCGCTTCGTCATGTCACTGAGTGATTTAATAGCACTCTGTTTGGATAACGTATGATTATTTTATGACTTAAAACTTCTTGACTGCTTCATTTGTGTACGGTCTTGTGTCACAGGTGGTAAATTTACGGGAATCGAGACTATTTCAAATGCTGTAATCTATGTGTATAACAACGGCCATCTGTACCATTGCCCAACAAAGAAATTCATTGTTTACTGAACGGCTGGACAAAAGAAAGTACATGCCTACAAAATGAAACAAACAAGAGCGAGTGAGTGAGTATGGTTTTACGCCGTTTTAGCAATATTCCAGCAATATCACGGCGGGGGACACCAGAAATGGGCTTCACACATTGTACCCATGTCAGGAATCGAACCCGGGTCTTCGTCGTGACGAGCGAACGCTCTAACCACTAGGCTACCCGACCGCCCCTGAAACAAACAAGAAACGGTTATTCGATGGCGATGTATTTGATATTGGTTTTATGGTTTTGGGCCATAAGTTTGCAATGTTTCGGCGACTGTTTTCAGCCCCGTTTCTTTTATAACGTTTGTAATTTCGGGGTCAAATCCTATTTCCAAGGGTGTACATTTTATTGCCCAACAGTTTATTATGACACGCCCAGCCTTAATAATTACCCTTGGCCATGTCGGTATTCACATCCAAAACTCCCATGTCCAGGGCAATGTCCATTGTTGTCCATTCATATATAAGTATTTATACTGTCGGTCAGTCTGGTATTGTTACTGGCCCTGTATGTACAGCCTCGAGCAGGATACTCCCACTTGCTGGTCTTGACTTGCAGTCGAGTTCTTAATTGTATTTGTTCATTTTATAACCACTAAAGAAGTTCGGACTCTTATGCTTCGTCTTCGATCTGAGCTAAGTACCCCATCGACATAACGTTGAGATTCACATCATGCATGCTCTTATACAACAGTGAAGTTATCGGGCTTGGTGGAGGTGAGGTGAGGTGAAATGGGATTTAACGTCGCGTCCAAGATTATTGCACTTATATAGCGACGTGCATGTACGTGTGTGTGTGGCTGCTTGTACTAGTCCGGACTGATGCCGATATATAGTGCTAGCTCACTGAGATACCATGCCGCAGTTTAACATGAATACCCCACTCAGTCACAGTATACTGACTCCGAGCCGACCAGTCCTTGTTTTAGCCCCTTAATGCCGAGCGCCAGACAGGGTAACAACAAGTACCATCTTTTAACGTCTTTTGGTAGGACGCAGCCGGGGATCGAACTCTCCGGGAGGACGCTCTACCTCTAGACCATGGAGGCGGCCCAATACACTTGGAAAAGGTTAGGTGTCTCTTATAAACATATTTCCATATAAAGTAGCCACTTTTAAGTCATATCCTGTATTCATTTGCTGGCGAAACACATTATGACAGTGAGTCATACTTACAGTGACATATAGAAACCGAAATCCAGTGTGTACACCCATCACTCGAAACTGTTTTATATCAATAGATATATATTTGACTATACTATCAGTTCTTCCACTCTGGGTGAGAATTGGTCTTCAGCAACCCATGCTTGTCGGTAATAGGTTTTGAAGCTGATGTAGTGGATAGAGCTTCTGTCCCGAGAGCGGAAGGGAGGTGGTTCGATCCCTAGCCGCGTCATTAAAAGGGCTTTCAAAGATGGCATTTGTTGTTACCCTGCTAGTGCTTGGAAGGAGGGAGGGGGAGGGGAGTGGATAGGGACGGTACAAGGACAGGTTGGCTCGGAGCTAGTCTACTGTGTCTGGGTGGGGCGCCCATGTTTAACTGCCGCATGGTATCTCAGTGGGCTAATACTATAAAACCGACATTAGTACAAGCTGACACCCACAGGTATCTATATATACAGGTGTATATATACAGGTGAGGACGGTATTACGTAAGGTTGCTTTTAGCTTTCTTCCAGCAATATCACGGCGTTACATCAAGGATGGCATTTACATATTGTACCCATGCGGGGAATGAAACCCGGGTCTACGGCGTGGCTCCCTATTGCCTCTCGTGTTGTGACGGTGTGAATGTGATAAACGCTACTCTGACTCGGCTTCAAGGTTTAAAAAATATAATTCACATGTCACATCTGCAGTTGTCATGTACAATTATTTTTTTGTATCACTAACTGAAATCGGTCACGCATCAGAAAATCTACGCAGTTAGATGATAAACCAGCCAAGTCAAAGCTTCTCTGACGTGCTCGAGGTTTTCACAAAAGTGCCAAACATTTAAGACCTGCATGACACCGGGAATAACCCCCCATCGCAGTGAGACGGATGACTACACTCACGACCGTTGTGTTAAGTATTAATGTCCCACTGCGATCACGAGAACAGACAACTATGTATCGGTTCGATGCTAAACTGGTGCTATTTTAGGGTGTGTAAAAAGCAGTTTACTCAACTCGTGCCTGTCGCTCGTCTGATACGTTTTGAAACAACTCTTTGTTAAATAAATGGCATCTGACAGACACTCTTGTAGCAATCTCTATTTTAACTCATTTGACATTAAATCGTGACAGAATTGAGTAATAAACAAAATTTCTTTCTCCTGATGATGATGATGATGATGATGATGATGATGATGATGATGATGATGATGATGATGATGATGATGAAGAGGAAGGGGGGGGGGGGGGGGGGGGGGGAGATGATGATGACGATGACTTTGTTTGTTTTTTAACCTCTCTGGATTTCCTTTGTGACGCACATTTGTATAAGTTATGAAAAGTGAACGTTGTACAAGAATTCCTGTTGCGCGGCACTGGGTCTACCTCTGACTTTAAACTTACACAGAGATGTAGAATATAACATTTCCCATCTGATGATGTAGATGTAACTGCAAATTTAATTTAAGTGTTTTCCGCCATTTTGTTTTGCTTAAAAGTAGCGCATTTTCCATTGTTATTAACGCCACCCTCGGCAATGTTCCAGCTATGTTATCAAATCTGGCGCGCAATTCCATGATTGAAATCATGAGCAACGATACAGGCTGTCGGGGTAGAATAACACCAATCATCCCAGTCACCGAACCTGACCACCCGACCCATTTAGACCCCTCTTACGATCAGCGCCCACTTCCACAATGCGAGCGTACGAGGACGACTGTCTTAAGTATATGATAAAGTATTGGAGTTACAGCCGTCTTAGTTGGTTTGTTGTTTAACGCCGCACTCGGCAATATTCCAGCTATATGATGGTGATCTGTAAACAATCAAATCTGGACCAGACAATCCACTGATTGACACCATGAGCATCGATCTACGCAATTGGGATACGACATGCATCAACCAAGTCAGCGATCCTGACCACTCGATCCCGTTAGTTGCCTCTTACGACAAGCATAGTCACCTCTTATGGCAAGCATGGATTGCTGAAGATCCTTTCTCTACCCGGATCTTCACGGGACGATCGTCTTAGTACTAATATCGATTTGAGGAACGGGGCCAGGCACAGGTTTCTTGGATTCAATTCTAAACCCGAAGCCCCACGGGACTTGCCTATGATAATTATGATTATATGCTATCTTAATGATAATGAAAATGATAATCTTCATCCTTTCGTGTACAGGAAACGTAACGTTCATTTCGAAGGACATGACGTGAATAAAAAAAGCAACAATATCAAGTTTTCCAATGGGTAACAAAGGCATTCTCCGGTAAGATCAAGCGTTTGACGACTTTGAAAAGTATTCACAGGGTGCTTCAATTACTTTCTGCAAACTTCTCACACCATTGACTATGCTTTTAAATTAGTAAGTATCGGACTATCGCTGTTGGGAGCTTGTATGTACCACGCGTGGCTGAACAGCACTTGGCGACACAATCCTCTTAACGGATACGATAAGTACTTTATCCGAGGACTACAGTGGGAGATAAGTATCAGGATTGCGTACACCTGCTATGTCAGACATGTCGAGAAAATATCCTAATAAAAATATTAATAGGTTTCAGTAAAATTTTCATGACTCGGGAGACATTGTGCTTTTTTCTGCTAATCCAGATTAGGCGTGTGACAGATTACCCCAACCCATAATTTTAAGATTAATTGCGTTAGCGATTAACCTCAGTCATTAATAGTGGCCTCACTGTTGCACCTGTGTTTATAAAACTGTGGATGGGTTTAAAACCTTAAGGTGTTTTTCGGCGTTGATGTCTTTCAACGTGAAATAAATGAATACATGACACGTTTTTTAATGAATACATTACACTTAAAGGTTCAGGAAAATTGCATTGATGGCTTTAATGGAAACTTCTACTTTTCCTTCAAAGAATGACACATTCCTTGGTGTGGAAAGTAAACTATTTACATCACCAGACCCGAATTGTTCCATATGAGTAAAGAGGGCTGAGGAGAAAAATAACAAAAGTAGTGTGGAACCTTTTGAATGATGAGGTCAGATTGGGTATGAAGCTTGACCCTTCAGTGACCTTGACACGTGACGATGTACATCTGGACGCCACGGGGAGTATTCAATCCGGTCATCCTGGTCACTTTTCCCCTCCTAATCTTACGATGTCCACCTCAAAGCTTTGTCCTCAATACAGAAATCGTCTAATTGGGGGAAGTGTGGCCTACCTACCACCATGCCGTGTCACTGACCTACTTCAGAAAAAAACGATCACTAGACCATATCACATCTATTTGTCAACCGTTGGACTGGTCAGTTTTTGAATTTTAGAAAGTTTTTTTTGATTATGTGGACCAGCATTCATATAGACAGAGACCATTTACTGGGAAATCATAAATTGTGTTTAAAATGTTTCTAAACACATTCAAGGGGCGCAAGGTTCTTCAGGTGTGCTATATTGATGCTAATGAAAAATCAGAATTGACTTCAATGGTTCAACAACACACTAGACTATTTGGGGCGTCAGAGCAAAAAATCTCTGTTTTCTCTTTATTCTATTAAACAATGGATATGAATACTATTTTTTATTTTCAATTGTTGAATACTAAAGTGAATGGATGAGTGGGTGAGTTTTTGTTTAACGCCATTGTCAACAGTATTTCTGGTATATCACGGCTTGTTTAGTTTGATGTGGAAAGAAAGCATAATCATGGTGCGGGCTGATCAGAAAACATAATCAGTACGAACCGGGATTCAAACCCACGATCATAGGTTTCTGTCACGCCTGATCAACTCTACGATCAATTATGGCGCTTTTGGCGATTTCGCCACCCCGTGCTAATTAATATACACATTGATTGTCAGTCATGTGACGCACACGATATTATCTTTGTCTTTATTTGCTCTGCTGACATTAAGCCAGATATGCATAACACTTCACGTGAGGAAAATAGTGAGTGAGTGAGTGAGTGCGGTGTAACGCCGCTTAAGCATTATTGCAGCAATCAGGTTTATAACGACGCTGGGAATCGAAACCGAGTTTTTAGTATGGAGAGCGCATTAAGCACGAGGCCACCCGAAAAACCCGTAATGGAGACCCCCGCAAATACAAATACCCTAGCGCTACGACTGTCGTAAGTCTAAGTTAAGATATGGGAGTTACGATCACCTTAGGGCTAAGATTGCTTTGTACAACGGCACCCTGGACAGTAAACTACGGTTATAACGAACACGCGTATAACGAACTGACGGATATAACGAACTAACTTTTTAGTCCCGACTATTTGCTGTAGTTATGCTGAATATATGCTTATAACGAACTACGGTTATAACGAACTAAAAATAGTAGTCCCTTTGAGTTCGTTATAACCGTAGTTTACTGTAGTTGGAAATGTGGTAATTAAAGGTAGACCATGGTTGCATTAAAAAGAAGACTCTATGACGCTTCCTTGAGAAATGCAATACAAAAAAATGACAAGTTGCCTACAGGGGATGGGGCTTAATCGGCTTATAAGGTAAAGCTGTTATTCATGCGTGCACAACAACTTGGACCCACCCCAACGTGTGTAATATCTGGGGACTGTGTGACCCCTCTATGTTATTATCATTACCTCTGTACAGTATGGAATGCAAACACCGTCTACAACAGTTCACCATTGAAATTGCTGTCCATTTCTTTCGCTGCCCTCCCCAAAATTAAATTTTACGACCTTTCCCCCAACCCGTCATGTATTGAACTCCCCAGATCTCCAGCTGCCCACCTCCCCCTATTTGTAGAAGGACCGGTCACTTGGTTCTTTGGACATCAAGGGGTTTTCACGTCACACTGTTCATCTAACCGAATTAAAAGACAGAAAGAGGAAAATAATTGGAAAGAAAATGTCCACATCTGCCCCCACATGACTTAGCAGGTCAGATGGAAAAAGTGATGAGGTGAGGTGTGGGGGAGAGGGGGTGGGGGTGTTGGTGGGGGCGGGGGTGGGGTCAGTTATTGGTATCATGGGTAGATGGACACCTGCCCACCCTTACCGGAATGACCAGCGTAACTAGTGCCGGCGGATATATCACAATAGGTTTTTTGAATTACCCCCAAGAGAAATTGCATGAGTTAATGATTTGTTGGGTTAGTGTTGAGGAGGTATGTGCGGGACTATGCCGTGATCTATCGACGGGGGTGGGACCCCATGGGACCCAACCCCCCTTCCGTCACGCCCTCGTGACTCGTGACAAATAACGTCGGGTAACGTGAGCCAAAATGACACAAGCGAGCACTTCATTCCACAAAGGCGTCACGCGCGCCAGCGTTCACGGAACAATTGCTTGAGCTTGGAATTACCGAGAGGGGCTTGAAGTCCCCTTTCTTGGTGATTACTGCCACTTGGCCAAGTCCGACGTTTTGTCCGAGATCTCTCTGGAGCCATGATCCCAGTAATATTACATCCGTTTAGCTGAACGCTTCCCAGAGATTACAAAGCAAATCGGAAATTTGGCGACAGTCGTTTGACGTTCATCAACGCTCGGGATTCTCCGCCACGCGAGGCAATATATAACATTAGCGTAAATCCGTTTGTGAGAAATTGCATTGTGATAAAGGTTGGAGATGATAAGAAATGTGGAAATGGGAGTAAAGTAATTGTTTTTATTTATAGACTGAAGGTAATTATTGTTTTTAGTTAAAGGGTATTGTAAGGGTATCACAATTTAACCAGACAAGGAAAAGGTATTATCTGAGATGTTAACGATCAATTGACATCAGTTGTGTTTATTTAGCACTCCCGAGTGTGGGTTGTATTTCGGCCTCTCTCCCCACACTAATGTGCGTTAAAGTTTTTTCTTAACTGAAGCATATGACTTGACACTCTGGTTTATAGCTCTCAGGGTTTAGTGGTTTTCATTTCATTTGAACATATTTGGTTCAATACTGGAAAGGATTAAGACACATTTTCGAGCATGGGAAATCCTCTTCTTGAAATTTCCATTTGTCGGTTATAGAAGACAAATACTTGATAACAGTACATAGAACATGGAAGAAGACTAATGAGATAGTAAATATAAGTAAACTCATCTGTGTGGGTGTCTGGGTGGTTTGGTGAGTGAGTGAGTGAGTGGGTTGGGATTTGAGTGAGTGAGTGAGAAACAAATATCATGCATTGATTGATTTGATTTGCTTGCGCATGTTTCAGTTGACCTGTAAAATAAGATACTGTCATATACGAGGGTTGACGGTTAAGTTACGAGTCTCACATGGAAAGAAATGCGTGAAAGTGAAATTTTTGTGATGGACATAACATGATGTCATAGATAGAGAATCTCACCCGAGTGTCTTTTGATATCAAATATATCAACACGAGTTGATAAAAGTGGAAAAATTCCGAGGCTTGCCGAGGATTTTTGCCACTTTTATCAACGAGTGTTGATATATTTGATATCAAAAGACACTCGGGTGAGATTTTATTTATCATCCAACATCATTCTTTCAACTTTTTCAATTTGTAGACAGTAATTAG
Source organism: Haliotis rufescens (assembly GCF_023055435.1). Taxonomy (NCBI): domain Eukaryota; kingdom Metazoa; phylum Mollusca; class Gastropoda; order Lepetellida; family Haliotidae; genus Haliotis; species Haliotis rufescens. The sequence goes on along the minus strand of NW_025964001.1, from coordinate 26,132,854 downwards.
CAGTGTCTTCAGTGTAAAAAGTACTGAAAACGGCTTCAGTAACACAGCCATTAGTGATGTCATTTGATTGTGACGTCATGGTAACCAGTGACGTCACAATGGTCTGCAAAGCATTGTGATGTAATTTCATTGCAGCGATATCTACAGTGTAGATATCGCTTGATCCCCTCCAAGCGATATCTCCTGTGGGAGCCAGTTTTGGATGATAAAGGTATATCCACAGATGTTTGAGTCAACAGAGCATATTGTTTCGCTGTGACGAGTCAGTAAAATACACAGGGGTCCTTGACCTTCGGGAAATGGACAACCTTGAGAAACGTGCAATGATGAAGTAGAACACTACGAACTGCTATCACTGTGGGCAGCTTGGCAGGGGGGAGCCTTGAAGACGACCCCCATCCTGGAAGGCCTGACACCAGTAACACCAGAAATGATCCAGAGAATCGATGATACGGTGATGATCGGCAAATGAGCGTAGTATTGCCTTTCAGTAGGCAAATCCCGGGAGACAGTACATTCCATTATCACAGACTCTTTGGCAAGGGAGAAAGTATCAGCTCGTTGGTTTCCAAAGCGTCTGGCGTCTGATCAAAACGCACCAGGCGCAACATATCTCGTGATAACCTTAGCACAAAGAACAATCAAAACAGTGGAAGCATTTGACATTACCAACACCAAAGAAGGCAAAGTCTGTCGTATCAGATGGAAAAGGTTATGGCCTTCGTGTTCTGGGGAACTATGATTGTGGGTTCGAATCCCGGTCCGCCCCGATTATGTTTCTAGGTTTGTCAGCACCATACCCGTGCTCGTGGGTTTCACCGAAGTGGTAAACGTCTAAGACCTGCATCACTTCGGGCTTTCCTCCCACATTAAGCTGACATGACGTGATATGACTGGATTACTGTTAAAAGCGGCGTTAAACACTCGTGTTCTAGAATGCCGGGGTTTTTATCAGGGTGGACTATCTTCCAAACGACCGGACAATAAACAGAGCATATTATGCAGTACTTTAGAGGCAAAAGGGGATGTAAATAACAACAAGAGACGTTAAAGCTGAGAAAGGGTGTGCTCTTCCATCAGGACCATGCTCCAATGCATAAACCAGTCATTGCCAAGGCTAAATCCACGACTGTGGCTGTACATGCCTCTCCTACCCACCTTGTTCTCCTGATCTGGCTCCGTCAGACTTCCATCTGCACCGAAACACGAAGAAAGCTGTAGTCGGAACCGATTTCGACTCAAACGATGACGTCAAAGCAGCTGTGAAGAACTTCAGAAAGCCAAGAGATGGACTGCCATAAGATCCCTCCAACAACGCTGGCTAAAGTGTATCAGTGTGGAAGGGGGTATGTTAAAATACATAATGTTAATTTCTTATTAGGTCTATGTGAATCTCAGAACTTATCAAGCAGAAGAAGAGGTTTATTCGGTATCAAAGGCCGCATGGCCAAGATTACAATACGTGAGATAAACGTTTGCACATGGACAGGTGGGACAACTGTTATACTATCTCAATGCAATATTTATGATACATAGAGAATCTCACCAGAGTGTCTTTTGATATAAAATATATCAACACGAGTTGATAAAAGTAGGAAAACTCCGAGGCTTGCAGATTTCTTTTCAAATGTATAGCAATATTTTTAATTAGCTTAATGTTTTTTTGTTGCTACTAGTTGATTAAATTTTGCTCGTGATGGATACTTGTAATATGAGCTTAGGATGTAGTACTTTGTTTTCCATATAAAATTGAGAAAATAAAAGGGAATGGTATTCTCCTTTAATCGTATTATGATCACATAATCTTTTCGCTTAAGTAAATCAGTATTGACTTTGTCATTGTAACGAAAGTGTTGAATACCCAACTTAATAAATCACCTCTCGTAAATAGTGAGTGAGTGAGTATGGTTTTACGCCGCCTTTAGCAATATTCCAGCAATATCACGGCGGGGGACACCACAAATGGGCTTCACACATTGTACCCATGTCGGGAATCGAACCCGGGTCTTCGGCGTGACGAGCGAACGTTTTAACCACTAGGCTACCCGACCGCCCCTTCTCGTAAATAAACTGCCATTCAAAAGAACATATACAGTATACACCCATGCTTGATGTTAGCTAAACATGAGCAAGAAATGATTTTTCGATGGGGATGTTTTTGATACGGGTATCAGAATTGTGTTTTGGACCTTACGTTTGTGTTTCGGTGACTCTGTTCAGCCTAATAAGGCTGTGATAACGTTTGTATTTTTTTGGTCAAATCCAACTTTTAGGGGCATACTTTCTTTTACCCGGCAGTTTATAAAGCTGCCACACACATTACGAAGGCGGGCCTATTAAAAAAAGAAAGTACAATCTTTAAGCTTTACTTTTGCATAGTTTCATAGCTGAATTCACTCAATCGTCTTCATACATTAAGAAATGGCTTCCTACCATAATGAAGACTTCTTTTATATGAAGTATACGAACGCAGTGGTTTGATCCCTAGCCAGCAAAGAATATAATCGGACAGTACATCTAAAGTACAAGCAAGCCCATTGACTGTCAGAGGGCGGAGGACACAGCGCATTGATGAAACATTAACCATTTGGATCCATATCCCAACGAAGAGTCCCTTTGATATTCTCCATTAAGGCTTCACAGTGGTGAAGGGGCCTCATTTGTGACACCTCCTCTTTAACCGGGACAAGCCGAACTACTCACTGAAGGTTAAGAGTACCCAGTATGTGAAATGCGTTCTTTTTGTGCCACACTACTCACAAGATGTTGTAAAGCAATGTGTCGTTTTCAGAGAAAGTGGGTGAATGTTGATTTACGCCGCTGTAAAATAAATTCACGGATGTCTGAAGATATAGGTCTCTGGGGAAGGCAAACCAGTGGTTGACAGTGTGAACACCGATCTACGTTGTCACGCAGTGTAACCTCCCAATCACCACGTGTCGGTTCCTACATAGTCTGTCTCACAGCCCATTAACCAATTTATTTTCCCTTCTGCCCAGCCCTTACTGTTATGCTACAGCCCTATATGGAGGAAGTCTAGCTTTTCCACAGGTTCTGAAGTTCCCATCTCACTGGGGCTCCTTTTCAATTTACATGGAGCTGTTTGTTTCATCAACATGCTATATTTTTGGAGGCTAAGCGTTAGTCTCATACACTAAGCATGGGTACTAGGAACCTATTTTGCTAAAAGAAAATCTCCGTTTGCGTCATGTCGCCATTTCTGTGACTAACAGTCAGCACCAAACGGATATCATGGTTGGACTTGTTTGGATGGGATAAAGATCAGGCATAACGCGCCGACAATGCGAATAGGGAAGGGAGCCTAGTGGTTAAAGCGTTCGCCAATAACACTGTTACATGTGGTGTAATTTATTGTTAAACAATGTTGCAATTGTAGTAAACATTTTTTTGTGTTAAGATTCAGTAGAAGTTCATGGCATTGTGTCTGACAATGGTTAGTTGTCAGGAATGTAGTGCTATCTAATGTAAGCAGTGGTGTGGAAGGTACAACTGTATGTAAAGGTTTCTGGAGTCAAGTGTAGTCTGGAATCTTCTAGAGCAGGTAGACCATTCCAGCACTGTATAGAACCTTCTAGAAGGTATTTATACCATGTAAGGGGAGTGCTTTGTTGTTTGTTGATTTCACACTGAATTCTTTTATGTATATATTTCTTATTGTTTCAGTTTGGTGGTCGACAACTTACAACACCAAAGGCCCGGGTTCGATTTTTCACGTGGGCATAATGGGCGAGCGAAGCCTATTTCTGGTGTCCTCGTGTCGTTATGTTGCTGGAGTATTGATAAAAGCGGCGTAAAGTTCAAACTCACTCAATCGCTCGCTCCATGACGAATCCCTGTGACCTGCTATGTTAAGGTCGAGTATCAGACAGAGCGTGCATCGTCATATGTAGCCATTTGAGGTTTCAACTGTGAGTAGCTGTTCGAGTGAGTGGCTGAGCTTTTACGCCGCTTTTTGTTGTTGCAATATTTCAGAAATATCACGGCGCGGGAGACCAGACATGGGCTTCACATGTTGTACCCATGTGGACTGTTGGAGAAGTTTGTTTTGTTTGTTTGTTTGTTGTTTGTTGTTTAACGCCGCACTCATCTATTCCAGCTATATGACGGCGGTCTGAAAAATAATCGAGTCTGGACCAGACAATCCAGGGATTGACATCATGAGCATCGATCCACGCAATTGGGATACGATGACATGCATCAACCAAGTCAGCTAGCCTGACAACCCGCTTCCGTTAGTCGCCTCTTACGACAAGCATAGTCACTTATTACGGCAAGCATGGATTGCTGAAGACCTATTCTACCCCGGATCTTCACGGGTCTCGAGACGTGAGTGAGTTAACGTAGCAGGAGTGGCAGTTATACCACAGCGTACCCAAAATGATTTTTGCTGAAACCAACAAACACGGATATGGTGCTGGCAAACCAATGATCACAATCAGGGGGAAGATGGGGTTCAAACCCAGGATCACTGGATCCTGGTGCGCAGTTCTGTCCGCGCCTTAGACGACTGGGATCTCTCAGAAAGATGTCACGAAAGACTTTGCTCCATTGCTGTTTTCCCATTGCCAGGCTCGGCCAAAAGACGTTGTAATCAGTGCCAGGTCTGATACATTGTTTCAGTGTACTTTAGATTACTACTTTGGTTGAAATAAACGGTTAACAACAAAAATGACAATAAGCCCCAGTCATTCCTACTTTAACGCGACGACTATCGTTACTGATTTCGTTTTAACGCAAGCTTAATTATATATATACTGAGGGAAACAAATAAGGGAACATCACTTTATCACACTGTTCCTTTATTTATTTCCAGATTTTCACCCACAGAGCAATTCAAAGCATGCGAAGAATCCTGGAAAAGATTAGAGGAACGTAAACTTTCATGTGTTCCCTTATTTGTTTCCCTCAGTATATGTGGGAGGAAAGCCTGAAATGAGGTGGTTACAAAGACTTTTACCACTTTGGTGAAACACGTTCACACACCAGCACGGGTATGCTGCTGACAAAGAAAGAAACATAATCAGGGCGAATCAGGTATTTGAACCTACTATTACTTTTTTACACGCCTAAGGGGCGCAACTCTGCATAACGAATTACGGCGCTTAAGACAACTCGGCAGACGTGCCCGAAGACACCATTTCAGAATGGACACTAATTACTGTATCTAGACCAAAAGTGGATCTGGACGTCCAACTGTGGAGCTTACGAGTATCATTCCATTATTACCTTTAAAAACTATCGAGTATTCTACAAGACACAGGCGTGGTTAATTTAGTCCAGGCAAACTGGACCATTTTATTACTCAACTTAGAAATTGGCGGCCATCTTGAATTATTGAGGATTTGTCAGTGGTCGAAAACAAACGATTTATTAGACAATCGAGAATGTTATTTTGTTCAGTTTTCAAATTTTTAATCGAAAGCTTATCAACATATTTTTCAAGCGTCGTCTGAAATGAAGACGTCAGTTTGAAACCAGTGCCGTGTAGCTCGAGATTGGCTTTCTGATTGGCTAACGTCGACTTCTTGTTAGTCATTTCATTGGTCGGTCACAGTTTGCGAAAGGTCGTTTTACGTGACCCCTAAGGGAATGTCGTCAGAGCTTTGTGTAGCGGAAGCGAGAACTAAGATCTGATTTTAATGAGATTTATGTTGGTGCCGATTCATATTTGCTAGGAGACCAATTTGAAGCCAGCATTGGTGCCTACGAGCGCACCACTGGTCGTGACGTCATTTTTTTCTGTGTGTACACATTTTCCCCCCAACCGATATATGGAGAGTGTAAAGAACGTGTCACACGTTATACTGAAGTCTTTTTTTACTATTTTACTCTTTTTATCAGTTCACCGATGCAGAGGGACGATCGCGGTCTGTCGTCATTTAGGATTGCTCCTGAAGTTGTAACAGTGGCTCGTGAGTGACTACGATATTGTCTCTGAGTAGTTTAGGTAATCTGTAACTTCTATTTAAGAAATAAACGACTCGTGGTCGTTGTTTATCGTACAATAAAACCGCAGGGAGAATAAACCACGAGGAGCGCAGATATCAACATTATGTACAGCCTATTTAAGGTGAGGAGAACTGGGGTTTAACGTCGCGTCCAAGATAAATGCACTTATATAGCGACGTGACCTATTTAGGGATGCTGATAAAATGCTTTAAACATATTTACCCAAATCTTATTGATGATAACTCCCTTAAAAGAATCCGACCTCGGAAATGTCGGACAAGTCCATTTTATGAACAGGCCGAGGTCGGATTCTATTCAGGGAATCATCACTATTTAAATACGGGTAAATACTTTTAGAGCTTGAACATATTAGTAACATCCTTAAAAGGGATGTATATAATACTGATATTTCATATAAGAAATAATCGACTCGTGGTCGTTGTTTAGCGTACAATAAAACACTGCGCCCCTCATGGTTTATTCTTCCTGCAGGATTTTATTGTACGATAAACAACTCCCACTCGCCGTTTATTCCTTAAATAAACCACGCTTCGTTCTTCAATTTCTTTTAAGCTATCTTATATATTGACATATATCATAAAACATGAACGAGTGTACCCTAAGACGCCGCAATTCGTTGTGCAGAGTTGCGTCCCTTCGTGGGTACGAATCACGTTTGTTCTGATTACGTTTCTAGGCCTGTCTTATAACGTCCAAGACCAACGTATGTACGTGTGTTTTTGTGAGAGAAAGTGTACGCATCTCTCTCTCTCTCTCTCTCTCTCTCTTACCTTCGCTGATCATGCTATGCTGAACGGCCAGCTATACTTGTACAAATACCAGACAACATAGATCCTGATCAAATGATCGAGCTTAATTGAGATAATGGCTGAATTACTATGTGGTGTTCGGTCATCCAGAAACGGCCACGACGCTTATCCTACTTACCATCTACCAGGTGACTTTTAACATTTGCAGTTTAAGATAAAGACATAGCTTCGTGAATGTGTACATTCCTTTATGAGGCAAAGGTTCACATACAATGCTGATTCACAATTATTTTATCAAAAGATCATCGCGTTTCTTCCAGCACGATTATCTTATTCTTATTGAATACGAATCGCTTAGAAAGCAGTGACGTGTGCCACTCTGGATCTCTGCATGAGCATAAGCAGATTTTCACAAAGCTCCGTACAGCGATTTATCATCTACAGTAAACTACGGTTATAACGAACTCAAAGGGACCACTAACTTTAGTTTGTTATAACCGTAGTTCGTTATAAGCATATATACAGCATAACTATATATATAAATATAGCAAATAGTCGGGACATAAAAATCAGTTCGTTATATCCGTCAGTTCGTTATAAGCGTGTTCGTTATAAACGTACTTTACTGTATATGATTCAACAAATGCGAGTAAATAAAACTCATTATTACTGGCTGGCGTTCGTTAGGCAGAGCTAGTGTGTCACACAGATATAGTTCACCGAAAATAAGTCTCTGATTAATGCATCACATGTTTCACGAGCAGGGTGTAGGGAATTACGATCTGAATGGGCTTATAGACAGCTCGTAATATCCCGTACGTCCCACTCGTGTGTGATTGAGTTGGGTGAAACGCTGCTTATAGTAGTGTCACAATTATCACGGCGTGTCAGATAAATATGAGGGGAAAGCTCGCAGTGATGCAGGTCTCAAACGTTTTATTAATTGCGTGTCACCCACGTGCAGGTATGATGATGACAAACCTAGAAATATAATCAGGGCGAACCGTGATTCGAACCCACAAACATAGGTTACTGATGTGTCCAATGGACGCAACTCGGCACAGCGAATCGTGGCACCTCAGACGACCATCTTCCCGATGCAAGGGCTTTAACTGAAATTCCAGTTTCCACCCTTGCCGAACTAGGCTGGAATTTCCAGGCTCGATCGTAGCGACACCAGTGGCTATTACGAGTTATGACCCTTTTATGTCCCTCCTACTGGCCAATCAGATTCCACCTCTTATATCACTTACATTTGCTTCAAACAAATTGACGGCGCCCAGTCAAGACGATCTGATCGATAATCAAAATGTATATTGCAATAAAACGTGTCTTACTTCGCGAAGTGAATCAAATCACATGAGCACCTTGATTAAAACATGAAAAAGGCTTGGCAAATATCTCTTGACGCCGAGTTGGTAGTACACATGCTCTGCAACTTCTGCAAGCGACCGAAGTCTGTATACCAGTTTACGAACCAGGGCCCCGTTCCACAAAGCGATCGTAGCTCTAAGACGATCGTAACTCCGATACTTTAATATGGACTTACGACTGTCGTAGCACTACGATCACTTTGTGGAAGGAGGCCCTGCAGATGTCGATTTCGTTACGCGATTTTGATTGGGCTGTGCATAGACTCGTTAGTCCAGACAAAATGTAACTCCATAATGCCAGCCTAGTTCGGCAAGGTAGGAAACTGGACTTTTAGTCAGTTAACTCCCTTGCCTCAGGAAGATGTAGACGACTGGACCACCCACGCCCCTACACCCGACTAGTGACACATTTAACTAATAACCAAGCGTTTAATTGTGATTACATTGTTCACGTTATGCAAATACCACTGGTGGCATCATACAAACAATATTGTTGTTGAATGTGTAATGACGTCATAATAGTAATGACGTTCCAGCGGATCTTTGTTGCGTCAGATTCGCCCTCTTATTTATGCTTGACCACAAACACAACATAATATTACCTATAATGGCATAAGGATAGAATGATCGTGTGTAATACCTTACCGATGTTTGCACATGTAAAATGAAGCCATATGTGTGTTTGTTTGTTGTTCAACGCCGCACACAGCAATATTCCAGCTATATGACGGCGGTCTGTATTTTATCCAGCCTGAACCAGTCAATCCAGTGATTGATGTCATGAGCATCGATTAACGTAATTGGAATACCATGACATGCATCAACCAAGTCAATGAGCTTAACGACCCGATCCCGTTAGTCGCCTCTTACGGCAAGCGTGGGTTGCTGAGACCTTTTCTAACCCCGATATCACGGCGCCATCCATTGATCATGACGTCACATTTACATACATGTTTTCTTCATATTCTCTTCAACGGATTATCTTTCCTTGTAGTTTGTTGTTTTGTCTCTAATTATTGTTTCGGAAGTTCGTTATCCAACCAGCTGAAAACACCATACGAACATAAGAAGTTCCGGGCAAAAGAAAGTATCCACTTCAAAACTGACCATTTCTAACCAAGAAATCACAAACGTTATCAAAACGATTCTAGGCTAAAAACACTCTCCGAAACACTGCAAACTTTAGGTCAAAAACACAACTATGATACCTATATGAAATACGTCACTATCAAAAAACAATTCCTTTTGTTTAAGATTTAGTCATCATCAAACACGGGTGTATTCTTGGGAGATTAACCTACAGTTTTGAAGTCATGTCACTGTAAAATCGATACCTTCTTATATTTAATTTGGAACTGAGTGCTTTCAGCATGAAAGTCGTTTGATGTTTCCGATCAACGTCACACCTCTGATATTTCGTTATATTTGATGGCCCTTACTGTGTGTTTCCAATGAGCGACACTAAGTCCTGTTAATCGCCAAACAGTTTTCAAAACATTTTTGAAAAATACTAAGTATGTAATATTTTTTTTAAATGATACTCATCCGAACCCCGTCCCTCCATGTCATCGTCACGCGACTGTCGTTTATCAGTAGAAATCAAATTGTCAGACGCGTATTGGAAGTCAGTGTCCACTAAACTTGTGTTGGAAGTCAGTGTCTACTGAACTTGTGTTGTGCTTCCAGGACGTCGTTCAGTCCACGCCAGCTAAACCATATGTGATATTTTCTCGTAAAAAAAATAGGTGTATGTTACTACAAGATGCCATTGAACTATTTTCAGGAGATTATTTTGCATTGGTTTCCTATGTAAGATCCTCACTGGTGCCATATGTCAGATCCTCACTGGTGTCCTATGTCAGATCCTATCCGTTTTCAGAAACAGAAAGGCCAATCTAAGACATGGACATCTACTTAACAAAAGGACTCTTTCCGCGTTGATACTGAAATATTTCCTGCACAATTGCCAAAATCGGATGCGAGGACATGCATGTGAAGTTTTAACTTCAATAGGTCCAGTGGTTTCTGAGGACAAAGTGTGAAGCTCATTACCGGTGTCCCCCCGCCGTGATATGGCTGAAATATTGCTAAAAGCTCCTTAAAACCTTACTCACTCACAGAGGAGAAAATGTAATGTCATAAAATGAGCACACTTGACTTTTAGTCAGGTAACCTAAGAATCTATTAGTATATTTCTCAGCTGTATATCCGCTATCCTCAGTCCTCAGCGACACAGACAATAATATTGCCGTCAAATACTTCAATCTCATTCTGTAGATCCCTGCTCCCAAACATCTATCAGTGACATGAAAATCGTGTGACTACCGTTTGGCCTGTTGATTTTATGTAATCGTACCCTGAAAGCTACATGTAGTTCGTCGATCATGCGATCATCAACTGGTTTTTCTGGTCTCGTCACAATTATTTACAGGTTTGTTTGTAGTTTAACGTCGCACTCGGTGATATTTCGGCTATATGACGACGGCCTGTAAATAATCGAGTCTTAACCAGACAATCCAGTCATTGATACTGCGAGAACGATCCACGCTGTAGTTTTGGGGTACAATGACCCGCCATCAGCTCACCGACCCTGACCACCCAATCCACTTCAAGCCCGGCATCCACACAGGCTTACAGACAAACGTGATGTAGCTGGAAGATTGAGGACTGCCATATTCACTCACCTATTCAGTTATTAATATTAACACACAAAAACAACAGAAACACAAAGCAGCATGGTCAACATTTTAAAATATTTCTTGTAATCACACTTTAATTAAGTAGATAACTTGAGGTGGATTTACACTCTCTTGATAAGATAAAATTTCATAAGGATAAAATCCTATTAAAATAATTCCAGTGATCGTCCGTCCTCTACAAACGTATACGTAGTGAAGTGCACATTCTAGTTGCTGACCTAGGGGGGTGGGTAGGTGGGTGGGGAGGTTGGTGCTTCAGTGCGTTCGATACATGATACTGTGATGATGCCTATATATGTAGTTTGGTTTCAGCATCACACATGGGATCGGGATCGGGATCGGGATCGGGATCGGACACGGAAAACAAACACAATTTTACTATTCACCATACATATCTTTAACACAGAAAATATTTGCCGATCTCACTCCATGTACACACTAGTCAGAGGAGAGGTCGGGTAGCCTAGTGGTAAAAGCGTTCGTTCATCACGCCAAAGACCCGGGTTCGATTCCTGACATTGGTACAATGTGTGAAGCCCATTTGTTGTGTCCCCCGCCGTGATATTGCTGGAATATTGCTAAACGCGGCGTAAAACCAAACTCGCTCACTATAACATATAAACACAAGTTTCCGATTCCAGCATAAAGTAAACAAAAGTTATCATTAATTGCATATTTATAACATTAAGGCTTAAACATTCATGTGTTATTCTGTAAAAATACTTATAACTTCGTCTACCTCATGTATACTATTTATATCACGGCTTACTGTGATCAAAACTGAGCTTTAGTACCGTCGCAGTTGTCTCCCTTGGCCCATAAAGCTACACTTTTGTTATGTTTTTCGTGGCGAGATACTGTGTTTGTCCCCAAATATAAAATTGATTTTGCACTGAGTGTAATAACCCATATGTAATGTTGATATTGTTTAACCCTCCTGTTCAGGGACAACATAACAGTATAATATTCTGAAGTACTGTATAAAATAATGAAATTAATGTCTTTTTTGCCATGAAACACTTGTAATGATATATAACCGCAGTGAGAACAATCACATAACATCCAATCAGCAATCATGGTCCTATTTGAAACCAGGTATTCATACAAAGTGTTGTTTGATAGTCAAGAATGTCAATTTGTTATTTTAATCAGAAAATTAGATTCTTGTGCGTACATATACAATAAAGATGTTTAACATGAATCACATGAAATTAGAGGATTCACGATTTATCATTGTATTCATACATACAAAGTGTGTCCAATGGATTAAGATACAGTCAAGTATTTCAGTGCACTGGGATTTAGAAACTACAATAAAATTTTATTCATCAAACAATTTCAATAATAACGAACAAAAGATAAGAAAATTATTTTATTTCTTCTCTCTGAACATATTATCATACACACTGATTTCAGAGAGCAGACATATTACAAACTGTGGGTTTTGCTATCTTGATTGTTGTTTAACGCAGCACTCAGCATTATTACAGCTATATGATGGCATTATTACAGCTATATGATGGCGGACTGTAAATAATCGAGTGTGGACCAGACAATTCAGTGATTGAGATCATGAGCATCAATTCACGCAATTGAGATCATGAGCATCAATTCACGCAATTGGGATACGATGACATGCATCAACCAAGTCAGCGAGCCTAACCACCAGATCCTGTTAATAGCCTCTTACGACAAGCATAGTCGCCTCTTACGACAAGCATAGTCGCCTCTTACGACAAGCATAGTCGCCTCTTACGGCAAGCATGGGCAAACTGTGGATAAACACCCTAAGTTTATAAGCCTTTTCTCAACAACATACTTTCAACCAGGTCTGAATCTGACCCTCATTAATACATCTCCACAAAGGCAGGGGGATATTTCTCACCTACACCTCCTCCCTATTAGGTTTATCAGCCATCTCCTAATCATTAAATGTGTGATATTTTCAGAAGTTGTTACCATGGTTACTTCACATCATCAGGGAAATTCAATTGCAAAATTATACCCAAAGATAATTAAAAAAAACCCCGTTAGAATAAGCATGATAAAAGTTTTTAAAGTGTATTATTTACAATTTCTTACAAACAGCAGTGATAAAATCTTGTGGTGTTTTTTTATTTCACCTAATAACAAAACAGAGTAGGCCAAAATATAATGCAAAAGCAATTTTTCCCCATCTTATTTCAGTTTTTTTTATGGTAAGTCGGTTTTGTAAATCAACTTAAAAAAAACAGAGGCCTTAAGATGAACAGCATCCAGATTCTGAAATACCTTGTACTAGGGTGCCACAGTTAAATCATACCACGGAACTACATAACCGTGGTATACAGGTCCGTGATCATACTGGCATAGTTATAACAAGTTCCTTGCATAAAATGATACAATAAACATGCAAAAGCACAAAATTGAAAATTACCAAATTAGCAGGAACTATTTATAATAAACTGAACAGAAAATGCAATGCCTCTTGTTGATAAACTTAATAATTAATTTAATGACTGATCCCAGCTAATGGGTTAAGGTCACAACCAGAGATTTCATCATAGCTTTCAAGGGAAGCTTGTATCATTGCTATGGTTGACTAACAAATAATTCCATAAACTAACATTTTATGTAACTGTTATACTGACTTTTTGCACATTTTTCACTTGCTTTAAGATGTAACCAGAGATTTAGTCATTTCACCTTGTGTCAGCTTGTGGAAGGACAGCCCAAGGTGAGGCAGGTTGGGTATGATGCTAACAAGAGTGAGTGAGTGTGTTTGTGTTTTTTTTTGTTTCTTTGTCGTTTAACGCTGAACTCAGCAATATTCCAGCTATATGACGGCGGTCTGTAAAATAATCGAGTCTGGACCAGACAATCTCACCACTTGGAACAGTATTCCAGTTATAGCACGGCGTGTCAGCTTAATGTGGGAGGAAAGTCCGAAGTGATGCAGGTCTCAGATGTGTACCACTTTGGTTAAACCCACGAGCACGAGCACGGGTATGGTGCTGACAAACCTAGAAACATAATCAGGGTGAAACAAGATGCGAACCCACGATCATAGGTTTCTGGTGTGCCCAAGGGACACAACTCTGCACAGCGAATTGCGGTGCCTTAGATGACTGGGCCACCCATTTCCTCAACAAACAAGAAACAGTCATGGTAAAACTGGGATTCCAAGCCACAATCATAGGTTTCTAGTCTATCTAAGGGACATAACTCTGCACAGACCTCCATCTCGTATGAAAAAGACCAACAGCATAATCATACTAGTATACAAATCGTCTGAAACACCAAGTGACTGCAAGTATCTTGACTGCACATTGTCGCTGATAAATGTCTTTTCCCCTTCTGTATATTCACAAGGTCAGTACCGGGATAATGAGTTGACACATGATGACAATTCACTACTCCTCTAGCGGTATTCCCCAGCTTCGGTAATCTTCTTTTCGTGTGTTCAGACCACCGAAACGTTCTCCCATGACATAGTACCCTGCAACGGATATATCAGTCTTACGCTTTAGTAACTGAAATGATATAATTTTTACAGAAATAATCAACTACATTTGACTTGAAAAGGAGCCCCAGAGAGATGGGTAATTCAGAACTCTTGGAAAATCTCATCTTCCACTGACTATAAAAGCCCAGTTTCCACCATTGCCGAACTACGCAGGAATTTCCAGGCTAGATCATTGCGCGACCAGTGGCCATTATGAGTTATGTCCCATCTATGTTCCTTCTATTGACCAATCCATCTCTTATATGACTTGCATGTGCTTGAAACAAAATGGCAGCACCCAGTCAAGACAATCTGACTGATCAAGCTATATATTGTAATAAAACGGTTTTACCCCGCAAAGCGTATAAACTCACTTGAGCACCTTGATTAAAAAAAACATGAGCAAATTTGCAAAATATCGGATGACACCCAGTTGACGGTACAAATGGTTTGCAAATCCTGCAGATGACTGAAATCTGCCGTTAAATCCATGTTGCTTACGAACTGGATGTCTAGTTCGTTAAGCGATTTTGATTGGACTATGCATAGACTTGTTAGTCCAGCCAAAATGTAACTCCAGAATACCAGCCTAGTTCGGCAAGGGTAGAAACTGGACTTTTATAGTCGGTAAACGCCCTTGCCTTAGGAAGATGAGAAAATCTCGACTTGCTTCATTTCGGTCTATAGCATTACAATAAGGGCTCGACAGATAACAGTAAAATAAATTGTTCAGGGACCATGGAACAGACTACACATATATCAATAGAACTCAATGATAAGATTTACATTAAAAACTTAGTAAATAAAAAATAGTGAGGTGAGGTGAAATGGGGTTTACCATCAAATTCAAGATTATTGCATTTTTTCTCATGACCTGCCCTCCCACAATGTTTTTAATATTTAAAACATTGTTAAGAAACATGTTTTTTAACTCAAATTCTGTTTACATTTCTTTGCACACCCCATGCCATTTACAGTTTATCAGATTCCCTGGGGAACCTAGCCAACATACTTATACTTTGAGATACAGGGGGCATGGTAAAAAAAGGTCACAAGGAAGACCGGCATACAAGTCAAGTTTACACATAAGGATATATAAGCTACACTCCTCCCTCTTTACCCAGTCTGTTTTGAAAAGAATTTATGAGAAACAAGAAAATTCTTTTATCTGGCCTCACCTGACATTGTTTTATTACTGAAGTCTTTAAACAGACTTGGCAGGAAGAAAAACAATATTGTTCTCAAACATGTCAATTTTCTAACATTTTATCTCCACATGAAAATCTAAGTATCTTGTCAGAAGGTCATGTATCAATAGAGAAAGATGTATGTCTATAACACAATTATACAAAACAATGAGCAGAACATGTTATTTTGTGTGAAAATCTGAATAAAATGTATCTGTTGGTCATTAGTCATTCTGACTGATGATGGAATAAAAGTGATCACATTTGTGCTCAGTTATTTAGAAGCTGCTGTGATATAACTGTCATGTTACCGACGGTGAGGTAAAAAACTCACTCACTCACTCGCTCTATGACTTACCATTCAGCATGGAGGGATATTTCTGGTGGACAGTGTACCTGAAATCTAAAACAAGACCAATATTTCTTATAATCTTGCAGTAAGAACATGATGAAAATACATGAGATATTGAATGATTCCATAATCCAAACAATGGTATAAACTGTAAAGGAGTAATTACAAGTGGTAGTATATGCTTAGCTGATATAATGATATACATCATGACCAAGCTGATACTTACGTCACAATGACATACTTCTGTTATGATACGTATCACAATACTTAATTTGCACTAAGGATGGATATTGGAGGTTTAAAGTGCGACAATATTTCGATGCACAAGGACATATTGCAATAGACGATATATTGTATAATTTTAAATTTGGAATTCAGACACAATTTGAAACACTAGTGTATGAATTGAACAAAACCTGACGCTGGTTCAATGTAATATGTACGGATTCACGCTCCATGACACGCTAACATGATGTTGTCATTAACCAGACTGTTTTTAACTTGCATGACTGGACAGTTTGGGTTTGTTCTGTTTTGGCAATCAGAACAGCATCTTATTACATCAGTGAATCATGGCAAACCTAATTGCAAGTATTACCATCCAAACATGTCTTACAAGTGAGAAGAGAGGCATTCATACAGGCCTAATACATATACATGTAGGACTTCATCTCCAGTCTTAACCTCAACATGCTCAACAGAGTTTGTACACAAAGGACTTTTCAAGGACTTTTCAAGGCACAATATTCTAGATCAAAGACTCAACTAATACAACAACCTTAAACCTTCCCATACAGGTTTGAACTACCACATTGTTGATACGACATCAAGAGAAATTTAAAGACCATTTTGGCAGTTTCATGAGGCTTTACCTTGAGACGAGTTCATCTTGCGCCAGTAGTACAAGGAAACTGCAAAAAAAGCCAACTCAACACCCAGGAAGATCTTGATCCCACCAACAAGTCCACCCCATGGTTTTCTCTTAGGAATTTTTTTCATGGTTTTGCTGAAAAGATAATAATTTCTACCATCAGTAATTCACGGGTTTCTACAATCCATTCCTCCATCAGTGGTGAATACATAGGACTATTTCAGCTCCTGGAGTAAGGCTGTTTACAGCTCAGAGAAGTGAACTGAGCTCTACCGTGCTCAGGAACTTTGTGAGGACCCTACATTTGTCTGATACTGAAGCAATGTGTAGAATTGATGGATGAAGGCTACGACTCCATCCTCTGTATCTTCCAGTGTTCCCGTTTACCGGTATTTACCTGTTTTTTACCGGTAAAATTAGACTTGGAACGGTAATTCGTGTGTCTGCAAGTCCCTTTTGATGTCGAACAAAACATCGTTGATATTCATATAAGTATATTTTGCAAATGAAGTCAGCTTGTCTGTTACCATCAGGGTTTCCCCTTGTCTATTTTTAGTGCAAGGGAATAATATTTCGCTTTGCTTCAAGGTTAAATATTTATTTGAAGAGACTTTGTGTCAAAATATTAATAAAAAAGAGGAAATTGTAACTGAACTTTGTGTGAACGATGTGTAGATCTAAGTTTCTTTAGAGGTGAACTGAACATGGTGTTGAAAGAATTAAAAGCAGGTCATTTTCATATGTTTTTTTATTTGTTAAAGCTGGGACTCACAAAATCGAGGGGGGACTGGTAATTTTACAAAGCCAGCGGGAACACTGTCACAAAGGTTAGCATTTTGGTAAACCTACACTAACCCCTGGGTCCTTTCCCGTGGTTCTTGCGATCGCAAATTACACGGGTAACATCATAGTGTTTGCTGTGACATAAGTCACACTTCCAGTTACCCCACCAATAGTCATATCTAATTATCACATATGAATATTTCCTCAAAATATTTTTTGAAACTTGTCAACTCAGATTGATAATTTTTTACATGTGTCTTTACAACCTTATTGTTCATGTAAACCCCTGACATAGTATACAGGCCCATTCAGCTGGTAAAATCATGTATGCCCTGTAACTGACACACATAAGTCACAGTATGGTGATGAATTAGGTTTTAGGACATGATGTATAAGAGTTGTAAGGTGTAATCCATTTTCACTGAAAATTATTGAGATGGGCAAAATGCTTGTCTCCATTGTCAGACTACTGAGAACAAAATTGCCTCAATTATTTCAATATTATTTCTTAAATATTTCTAGATCAATTAACATCACAAATGTCAGGAATGTACTATCCTGTGGCCTATATATACCTGCCAATCACATATCATCTGGTACATATATTTCCAGTGTAAATGTATCGGGGAAAATTTTCTCAGTGAAAACTTTTTCATGGCATTCCTAACTCACGTTAAAGAAAATTTGTTTGTTGTTTAATGCCACACTTAGCAATACTGGAGCTATATGATGATGTTCTGTAGAAATCGAGACTAAACGAGACAATACAGTGATTGACATCACGAACATTGATCCTGACCACCCGTGATGGATCCCGTTAGTCTCCTAGCTCTTACGACAAGCATAGTTGCTTATAGAAAATAGTAGGCCTTCAAAGGAACAATCTCACTTCAGGAACAGATACTCTTTGACAAACACACCAATGCATGCTACTTGTCATGTTAAAGAGCTACTCTTGTGGAATAAAAGTAAATCCTTTGTTGGTTGTACCGATGCGACCCATGGGGGTCTGATGACACACTGCATCAACCAGCCCACACTCACGTGACACTGTCCCGGTCGTGAAATGGTCTCAACTTACCGATATAATACGTTGGTATACCGCAATCAGATTACTAATTTAAAACAAAAAATATTATGTCATCATTCGTGTATGGACAACATTAGCTGTTCATTATCCTGAATGTCACACATTTACAAATCTTTAATTACCCAGCATCAAGCTCCTTCCCAGCGCGTGAGACCTTCGTTACACTCTCCGCGAACGGGCTATCGCTGTGAGGAGCCTGACCCTGCATCAAGCTTCTCACAGCGATAGTCCGTTCGCGGAGCTCTCTATAATGTTACCGAGAGTGTAAAGAAGGTGTCACGCGCTGAGAAGGAGCTTTACCCAGCATGGATAAAGGGACATAACTCAACGATATTTATTCTTGCTATAAGGGGCCACTTACAAAAGAACGATTGCCTTGATTACATAAAAACGAATACACGTTCTGGGAATCATTAAACCGCTTCATCGATAAATCAGTGTGTAATGTTTTTTTAAATTAAAGATATTGACATGAGTGTGTGTGTTGTACTGATTTTACGGAACGAGTGTCAGAATATTTGTTGTTGCTGCTTAAGTGTTTAAGAGGTCGCCTTCAGCCTTTTGTTTTGCGAGTGAAAGTGTACGCATCTCTCTCTCTCTCTCTCTCTCTCTCTCTCTCTCTCTCTCTCTCTCTCTCTCTCTCTCTCAAACCAACAGCAGTCGGATTTTGTATTTAAATAAAAAAATCCCAGGTATCTTTTCGTTTACCATTCATATCTTATAGAGACGTCCTGGTGGTAACAGTAAAACGTATTGATTATCATCCACTGGAAATTTATCACAACAAATACATATTTGAAGCGTTAAGTAAATTCCTAGGAATAGTCGCTGTGTAATGTTCCTATTTCGGTCACTGATCCTAATTTTGACAACACCAGAGCGGAAGGTCGCTTCTATCAAGCTCAAACCATACACTTCCGCATGTATGCCACGAATGAATGACAAGTGAACGGGTTACATGTCATTCTGAAGATGACTAGCTACGGTTCAATGCCGGATCTGATCAGTAGTAGCGTCTCCATGCAAGGAGTACAAGGAGGCATGTTTTTAGTTGCATTCATATTTTTGTGCTTGCTGTGAACAAATCAGACGCGGTCCTGACTGACGTGTGTCACTGTGTGCAAAGTTTGTTTGTTTGTTTGTTTGTTTTTTCTGTTTTGGGGCCTCATTAGCATGCAAGTCTGTGACTTTTAGCGCAAGACCATGTAATTAATTATAATAAAACAAACTTGCAGACCCGGCCGAAACGTACAGTTGACAAAATCAGCTTTGGAGATTTCAGATGTAGCGACCCTGTCTGCCAGTAACTTGCACGGATTGTAAAGAAAAGTCCTGATCATGTAATTGTAACCAATTCAAACAACAAAGTCAAACCATTGCACATTTTATCATGATCAATAAAATAATATTTAGATATGTTACCACAAGGAGAGATGTATATGATAAAAAGATTATCACCATGGCCAGTTAATTGATGCCTATTGAATTTATTGAAATGATCTAGATAATCAAAAGGTTCCTGTTGTGGCACTTGATGGATGATGTGAGTGGCAAGATAGATGCAAAATTGATGAATGTTGTATACGTGTGACTGAGAATTTTTTTTATGAATGTTGTATAAGTGTGACTGAGAAGAACCTTGGGTACTACATGTACAAAGTGATGGAAACATAGTACATAAAGATGTAAACATACTGCCTTGGGGATATTAGCTATTTTGATGGTATTTTGATAATAGCATTATTGAACTAGACTGCATATCTGCTTTCCAAAAGCTTATGTTTGAAATAGATAAAAATCACAGTTGGTCAACATTGTTACAAAATGAAACTTTTATTTCTTCTGTTATGACAAGAGATATCTAAGATTATTTTTGTAAATGCCAATATAATACAGGCTATTACAACATTTAATTGTCAACATTTAATCATGTTCAAATGTGCATGTGTGTGTTCTTTATGAGAGACCTATACAGGTAGCTTATATGAGCTACATTAATGATAATGAATCATATTGTTCACTTGTGACTTATTAATATTGACTGATAGGACTCTTCATGCTATTAACAGCGTGTCGCATGATGTAAGTTGTCTAGTCTTGGTAAAAATTTGTATATTTAATTTACTTCTTCTTTGAACCTCAGGTGCAGCAAGGGAAGATGGAACAAAATACTACACATCTGTAAGACTATCATCCTTTTCACATTATTTTATCATGCATTTTGACTTTTTAAAACAAATATTAACAGATCTTTTACCATGCTTGTCTACTAATGGCGACTAATGGGATCGGGTGGTCAGTCTCACTGACTTGGTTGCTGCATGGCTTCGTATCCCAATTGCATGGATAGATGCTCATGATATCAATCACTGGATTGTCTGGTCCAGACTTGGTTATTGACAGACCACCTTCATAAAGCTGGAATATTGCTGAGTGTGGCGTTAAACAACAGACAAACAAACAAAACAAAACATCAAATAATAACTTACAATTTGAGGAGGTTAGTAATTGTCATGTTATGATCAGTTACTGGTTTTGTATGTTATCATGGTTAGGTCGCTTCATCATGTTCATGATGTTCATGATGAATATTGTGGATTTGCAGTGTCACTGAACACTGGAATTATCTTTTGTTTTGTATATTAGTTGCATCTATCTTGTTGATATATCATGTAAATGCAAACATCTTAAGCATGTGTTCAGGTACCAAGTTATGAAATGCACTGTTTCACTGGAAATGTCCTTTAATATGTAAAATATCTTAGGTTTAACAAAACAAAGTTTAGTCTCGATGTTCTGTTGATTTTCATAAATGTTAGTGTATTATTGTTAATATTATACAATAATCATCACTGTGTTTACCTACCCAATTGATTTGTACAACAACACTATTAACTGTATCAGCACTGACTAGATATGTGAAAACTGAAATGAACACAACTAACTCATACTCTTTCATTGTTTATGCACATTTTTCCAGGGGACAATCTACCCATTTTCTTCTTCAAAGGCTTTACGAGGAACTTTCTTCAAAGAGCTGTCAACAGTTCTTTCACTTAAAGAGGTACTACAATATTATTAATCAATGCTCATTATTACAATGGTATATGTGCTTGCATATTACAACACACAGAACCAGAGACTGTGCGGCTTGTTGTGACCAGCAGTGTAATATTACAAAGGGGGATAGGCTCTGGGAAATGGGCAGTCCCAGCTAGTTTGATTCAAGTCGTTTAAACACCATGAATTGGCTGCTGTATCAAATGTCATGATGTTCATCAGCCTCACAGATAATGATTACCCTAAATACAAGACAATGTCTCAATCACACTGGGCACTACTTACCATGCTTACCAACATCTTGATTCTTGACCTGGACTGGAAATAAGCACCAGTCCATGGAGCAGAGTCTCCCTTTAAGGACAGAATCTCATTAGGCCTTTGATTTATAACCTGTAAAACCTGATGCCAAATGTGGATTTTTATCATGCTTATCAGTACTGTATTTGCTGGGACCTTGGGGACAGCTTATTAGAAACACACAAGTGAAATGTGTCGTTCGAGATTCAGCAGTAGAGAACAAGCTTGGTTCAAACATCGATGAAACTCTATTTTTGACAATAGTTACTGGGCAACCATATGCCTCTTCTACACTGCTGTGTTTTCTGTAATATACTCATGAAAATATGACTGTTGTGTAAATGGTCAAGCTCTTTGATGGGTGCTAAGCATGCTTATAAGGATTACATGTACTAATAGATTGGTGTAGAAGTTTGTCAAGGGGACGTTTATTGGAGCAGGGTGCTGAGTGCGACAAACATTATACATCAAATACATGAACATGAACAGTGTTCTAAATGAAGCCGGAAAGTAACAGGTTCCTTGTCATGACAGCACAAATGTTAACTTAAAAGTTGCACAATAAACTGTCCCTAGGTTAATATAATCACAATAGCACAGCAACAAACATCAACATGACTGTCTTATGTTTTTGCAGAATGAATGCAAGTTTTTCATTGGCAGACATTAGATTTTGGGAGGTTTTCTGTACTGAAAATCTTCTATTCAGTCGATGTACAACAATACTTGATTAGCAATGATCATCACTTCAATGATATATTTTCAGGGCAAGAAGATATCTCTGTTTCTGGCTCTTAATGTGGCATGCACTATGATTCTACTTCTTTGGTGCCATTCAACGAACAGCATGGGTATGATATTTGAACTCATCCGTAGAATAAGGAAAGGCAGAAAATAGAGATTATTATGTGAGCATGTGTGTTGTACTGATTTTACGAAACAAGTTTCAGAATTCGTGTATTTCCCGAGAGCAAGGGTGAGGGTTATACATGAATTCTTACACAAGTGTAATAATTTATTAATTAGCCATTACATCTTGATCCTTTTGAGCTCCCCCTTAGATAAATGCGCTGATCACGACTGCTGTCTTCCAAAACCACAACTGTCCAAATACTTCAGCTATGACGTTTCAAGTGTGACGTCATTCTGACCTTACATCAAGACAATGACGTTAACAATAAAGTCCGGGTGACGTAAACAATACACTGGTGTGCGTGACGTGATATTTGTACTTGTGCACATACGGTACATACATACATATTAAGTTTTTTGTGATGTTTGTATAAAAAATGATAATGCAAACATTAAAAAACAAAGCAAAGAATCAAAAAAGATGTTCAACAGTATGGCCAGTCGGCTATTTACCCCTTATCCTCAGCATTGCTCAGTTTGGTCATTTCTCTACCTGCTCCCCCCAGTCACTGTCAGGTTTTTTAGAATGCTACCCCATGAAGATACGGAACGAATTGGTCTTCAGCAAACCACGCTTGTTGTAAGAGGCGACTTACAGGATCGGGTGGACTGACTCGCTGATTCTGTTTATGCATGTCATGGTATCCAAAGTGCAAATTAATGCTCATGATGTCAATCACTGGATTGTCTGGTCCAGACTTAATTATGTACAGACAACCGTCATATAGCTGGAATATTGCTGAGTGCAGAGTAAACAACAAACAAATCTATGAGTACTAAGGAAACCTTAATGGACAGTCTGAACTCTGATTGTATTTCTTATGAGAATAGAAATGTCAGTAAAATATAATGCTATTATAATTCAGTCAAACATAATTTTGCATCCTGGGACTCTTGAGGACAAATTTTCAAATTTCTATGTGTATAGGTCGCAATATATGCAATCTCATTCAAATCAGATCTTAGTTCTCGCTACCACTCAACAAAGATCTGAGGACATACCATTAGGGGTCACGTCAGAATGACCTTTCATTCGACCAATCAGAGCGTGCTTACCAGATCATGAAAGTGACAGTCGGCATGTGATTTCTAATCATGCAGCCTCGAAAACGTTAAAACGGTGTATTCCGAACGATAGTTACGGGTTTAACAACTGAATCTATACAATCTAGACCAAATATTCTAGAACGTTCTTTTGTTCAGGTTTCAATTTTTTAAGCGAGAATTTGTCAAAATATGTTTCAAAGCGTAGTCGCCAATTTGAAATTAGTGCCGTAAAGCACGAGAAAGCTGCCTTCTGATTGGCTAATGTTGACTTCTTGTCAGTACCGGTAATTCCATTGGTCAGTTAGAGTTTGCCAAAGGTCGGTCTGACGTGACCCGTAATGGGATGTCCTCAGATCTTTGTTTAGCGGCAGCAAGAACTAAGATCTGATTTTAATGAGATTGCAAATTATGCATCCAAATAATCTCTGTACAGACTTTAGAACTGTGAAGATGTTCGTGAAGCTCTGTTTGTGTTTGGATAGTTATTAGTATGAAAAACCATCTCTTTCCAGCGCTAACTGCCTTCACGTACCTGACCATATTTGACATATTCAGGTAAGTATCTCCATGTATAGTATTTATTTGTTGTTTAAAACCACACGCTCAGCAATGATGATGTTCTGTAAATTCTCTAGCTTGGACCAAATAAACCACCCCAAAAATCACAAACACTCTATATCAACCAATATTACTTGAACAACCAAATCAACATGTTATCATATAGCAGGAATATTGCTGAGTACGGCATTAAACACCAAACAAACTAAGAAATCATATGTGACTATGGTTTAACATTGTTTAAGGGATCAGTAAGCTTCATAAGTCCACTAATTGAAAATACAAATCCTAAATACTTCTTTTCATATGAAACATATCAACGGTACTGATCATGCGTACACCATTTGTACACGTTACATTCTCTACTAGTGAAGACATCTCATGATTTACCTGTACATTCACCTATGATAGACGATCCTAATTTCATCCAAACATGTCGTTCAATTTCGTGTCATGTTTAATGTTCTCAATGACATGCTATGACATTTTATGAGGTTCCCTGACCTGATCTATTGATGATGTTTAATTTCAGCTTACTGACATGTCTTTTGAGCCTATGGGTTCAGTTACAGCAGCCTTCATCAGCGTACTCATTCGGGTCAGTATACACATTTCAACTCTATATAAGAGTCTAACTTCTCATTGGTCAGTTGTACTTTGGGAAAAAACAATACTGTTGGTGGGCTGAATTTCTATGTGATGCCTCCTGCTTAATACATTGTCTTAGTTCTAATTCTATGCACTTATCACACAGACAGGCAGGCACAAGATAGATCTGATTGTCATGCTTAATACACCCTCTTTGACTCAGAATTCTATTCACTTATCACTCAGACAGGCAGGCACAAGATAGATCTGATTGTCATGCTTAATACACCCTCTTTGACTCAGAATTCTGTTCACTTATCACTCAGACAGGCAGGCACAAGATAGATCTGATTGTCATGCTTAATACACCTTCTTTGACTCCAAATTATATCCACTTATCACACAGACAGACAGGCACAAGATAGATCTGATTGTCATGCTAATACACCCTCTTTAACTCAAATTCTATTCACTTATCACACAGACAGCCAGGCACAAGATAGATCTGATTGTCATGCTTAATACACCCTCTTTAACTCAAATTATATGCACTTATCACACAGACAGACAGGCACAAGATAGATCTGATTGTCATGCTTAATACACCTTCTTTGACTCAGAATTCTATTCACTTATCACACAGACAGGCATGCACAAGATAGATCTGATTGTCATGCTTAATACACCTTCTTTGACTCCAAATTCTATTCACTTATCACTCAGACAGGCAGGCACAAAATAGATCTGATTGTCATGCTTAATACACCTTCTTTGACTCCAAATTATATCCACTTATCACACAGACAGGCAGGCACAAGATAGATCTGATTGTCATGCTTAATACACCCTCTTTGACTCCAAACTCTATTCACTTATCACTCAGACAGGCAGGCACAAGATAGATCTGATTGTCATGCTTAATACACCCTCTTTGACTCCAAACTCTATTCACTTATCACTCAGACAGGCAGGCACAAGATAGATCTGATTGTCATGCTTAATACACCCTCTTTGACTCCAAACTCTATTCACTTATCACACAGACAGGCAGGCACAAGATAGATCTGATTGTCATGCTTAGTACACCATCTTTGACTCAGAATTCTATTCACTTATCACACTGACAGACAGGCACAAGATAGATCTGATTGTCATGCTTAATACACCCTCTTTGACTCCAAATTCTATTCACTTATCACACAGACAGGCAGGCACAAGATAGATCTGATTGTCATGCTTAATACACCCTCTTTGACTCCAAATTCTATTCACTTATCACACAGACAGGCAGGCACAAGATAGATCTGATTGTCATGCTTAATACACCCTCTTTGACGCCAAATTCTATTCACTTATCACACAGACAGGCAGACACAAGATAGATCTGATTGTCATGCTTAATACACCCTCTTTGACTCCAAACTCTATTCACTTATCACACAGACAGGCATGCACAAGATAGATCTGATTGTCATGAAACACTGGAATAGTTCATAAATAACATGGTTCATTACATGTGTCCACATGGTCATTGTTGGAGAGTACATGACCAGCATAGGTTGCTGGGGCCTTTAAGTCGGGAATGCAAACTACTCACTTCTGTATCAATGCACTATGTTTCTACACCTGAGTTTATGATACATGATATGCCTTCATCATGTACATATGTATCAATTCATGTTTTGGTTCTGTGTTGACAGTGGTTCGATCCCCTGGCAATGTGATACCAAAGGATGGCACTTGTTGTTACCCTGCCTGGTGTTCAGCATGAACACTGATAAAGGGGATAGAATAAGGCCTGGTCAGTTTTGAGTCAGTATACTGTGTCTGACTCATAATTCAGTGGGCTATCACTATAAAACCAGTGAAAGTCTGGTACATGCACACACGACATATCTCTATATAAGTGAAACAATCTTGAATCGACCTTCCTCCATTTCACCTCAGATCATTTTCCTTTTGATAGAAGCCCACTGGTTGATGTATTTGCTTGTACTTCATGTCTAGGTATGAACGGTTTGAGGTTGTGGCTGTGTTTGCAAGCACCATGTTGGCCCAGCTGGGATCATTCTTTATTGTCAAAGAAAGGTAAGTAACCATGGTAACAAGACATTACATTTATCATGTTTCCACCCCTGCTGAACTTGGCTGGAATTTCCAGGCTAGTTGTAGCGCCACCACTGGCTATTACGAGTTATATCCCATCTATGTCCCTCCTATTGACCAATCAGATTACATCTTTCGCATGACTTCCATTTCCTTCAAACAAACTGGCGGCGCCCAGTCAAGATGATCTTATCGATAATCAAGACCTGTTTTGTAAAAAAACACGAAAAGATTTGGAAAATCTCTGTTGACGCCCAGTTGACAGCACACATGCTCTCCTGCAATCAACCAAAATCTGCATGGCAGTCGCCATGTTTTTTAGCAGCTTTGCATAGATTCATTGCTCCAGCCAAAATATAACTCCATAATTGACGCCTAGTTTGGCAAGGGTTAAAACTGGACTTTTTTAGTCAGTTAACTCCCTTGTACCAGGAAGATGGAAAGACATGGACTTGTATGAACCTATGTATTTGTGTTGCTGAACTTGTCTCATGAGATTGCTTATCTTTCCTGTCTCAAACATTGATGTTTCAACACATTCTTTCAGTGTGGAGTGTCTTCTACAGCAGCATGAGGTGCATACGTAAGTACACCATTTACCAGGAATCCTGAACACATGTGAGATGCATATCCATGTGATTGATAGCTCTTAAGACGTTTTCTCTGAAAATTGATAAAAAAAATCATGTAAGGCCATGGACATGATGGAAGTATTTTAGAAAATTTCTCTTTATGTATGTAATTCAGACTTACAATCAGAAAGAGCGAATAAGAAGATCGAGGTTTGTTAAAATCATCATTATCAGCACTCAACATTGTTATCGTAAGCGATGTTGTTTTGTTTGGGGTTTTGTCCTAGAAACTTTTGCACCAATTTTTCTACAACTCACCAAAAATAAGTGTACCAAAATAGTACCAAAATAAGTGTCATAAATTATTTGAGGTGAGCTACTGGGCTTTGTGGCTCAGTTATTGATACCTTTAGACACACCAAACATGCTCTCTTTCACCAGAGGTCGAATGTTGGTTGGCACAGTGCTGGCATGCGTGATCCACTTCCTGGTGACGTTTGGAGTGAACAACCGAGCCATGAACCACGTGGTAGCGGCATCCAGTTCCAGCTGGCTTCAGGAGCACATGACCGACATGAGCGAGAGGTAGGAGGCAGGATCGGGGTTCATTTCATGTGGCACTGTTTGTTCATAGTTTCTCTTAAAGATATTTATGTTGTCTTACATCGTTTTCATTACTAATGCTTGAGGTAAGGGCTGTCTGAAACAAGATGTTCACAATGTGATACGTGGCTGGTTGTGTTTCATGGTACCCAAATTACATGGGTTGTTTCTTTGGCTGTCATGGGGCGGTCGGGTAGCCTTGTGGTTAAAGCGTTTGCTCGTCACACTGAAGACCCGGGTTCGATTCCCAACATGGGTATAATGTGTGTAGCCCATTTCTGGTGTCCCCCGCCGTGATATTGCTGGAATATTGCTAAAAGCGGCGTAAAACCATACTCACTCACTTTGGTTGTCATTGTATTAACCACTGGTTTGCCTGGCCCAGAATCTGTATACATGCCCCTTTAATGAAGCAGGAATATGCCTGACAGTGTTGTGTGGGAAAAAACTAAAAAAATGTTTGCTTTGTTATCCAATTAAATGCCCTAGAATCGCTGACTGTTTATTTATTGTTCTGTGAACATGGCTACATGTATATTGCAGCCTGTGTCACATCGTCCCTGGCCTGAGTAAATTGTTGCTGCCGCGTCTCAACCCCTTCGTCCTGATCGCCATGGCTGGAGCAACCTTCCTGGTCATCACCTACATACTCATCGACACCAAGTAAGACTCCCCGTCATCTTGTAGCTTTTTAGTCTTTCATGTGTCTGTAGATTTCCCTAATGGTTAGCCAGGATAAGTTCAGCTGTGACCTGACAATTAACCCTGTATGACTATGTATGAGGTCAGCCCACTGGCACACTAGTGTGAAGAAAGGGGTAGTAGGTGGTCCTGGACAAGTAGTATGATGGATATGTGCATGCCTTGTCTCGGCTAACAAGGAGTTCTAGTGGCCAGTTCAATATCTCAGAATAGTATGAACTGATGTGAGGTACCCGATGACTGTGAAAAGGGTGACAGCAAATTTACATAGATAACAACAATTGAGAAGTATCGTGACAATGAAGGGAATTCATTTGCTGTAAAAATGGAATACTTTTTTTTTTTTTACCCCAGAGAGCAATAATGAATAGTGTCAAGTCATTCATCAAAGGGGGCATGGGTGGCCCAGTCGTCTAAAGCCCCGCTATTTGCTGTGCAGAGTTGCGTCCCTCAGGCACGCCAGAAACCTATGATTGTTGGTTCGAATCCCGGTTCGCCCCGAGTTTAGTCTAGTTTTGTCAGCACCATACCCGTGCTCATGGGTTTCACCGAAGTGGTCAACGTCTAAGACCTGCATCACTTTGGGCTTTCCTCCCACATTAAGCTGACACGCCGCGATATAACTGGAATACTGTTAAAAGCGGCATTAAACCCAACTCACTCACTCACTCATTCATCAAATGATTGTGAAGGTTGAGACCTTAATGTAGTGATAGTTGGCTTAATGACTAAAATTAATAGTGGTAGAAATGGTAATAAGGATTTCACAGTATTAAGCTGCTCAATGTATCTGCAGTCGGCAGGGAGGCAGATGAAATATAGAAGAGAAGCATGTAAAACCCTGTCACCCTATACAGGGCAGTGGGGTAGTCAAGTGGTTAAACCATTCCCTCGTCATGATGAACTCTTGGATTCATGGGCACAATGCATGACACCCATCAATGGTCCCTGCCATGATTTTGCTAGAATATATCAATGAATATAAACACTACTCCTTCAAAAAAGCTGTAAATGCTTTTGAGAACTTGGGTATTTTCTAAATCATAATGCAATGTATTTCAATATTAACACTGTTTACATTCATTCACCTACATCCACCAGTCATAACAAGTCTGATGCACACACATGTGGCAGTTAGCATGTGGTTTGTTAGGCCATAAGAAATTAATTTTCAATTTTCATCAAGCCTCAACACCAAACAACCCACCTAACAATGTTCCTTACGTACTTTACGTGAAAATGTTCCTAACGCACTTTACGTGATAAAATATTTGAAACTGTATTTGAATATTACCACTGTTCCAGACTGTACTACTCTGCCGACACGATGTCTGCTGTGTGTATAGCCATCATGACATGCGGGACTCTGTTCCCCATGAGTGTCTACACTGGCAAGATACTGCTACAGGTAGGTCACGTCCGTCTCAGTGGTCATGATAACAGGAAGAATCTACTCCTGTCTGCTCCAATTTCTCCAATATCGAGTTTTCATAACTAGTGAGACACCAAGGGACATAACTCTTGCTAGAATGCCATGATTGCCCTGATTATGTTATTGAATGTTACATTTACAGCTCGAACAAGAAGAATTAGACAGTTTTCTTGTCTGGTAATGAGATGACATTTTAAGAATTTTCATACCTCGTCATCATGTGTTCATATGACCAAAGTCGCTTGAATATTTTTATCTCACCGATTTTGAAAAACTGGGGGATATATCATCTCCATCAGTCGATCTGTCCATGTTCTGATTCCGGAGCAGAACTCCAAAGCCGTTAAATATTTTGTGTTGAAACTTTCTACATAGATCAGTCTAGTTTGGAACTGGTGCCTTTTGATGATTCGGGATTATGTTTTGTTTTGAGTATTTATCATGATGACAACAACCTCTTTTCTGTTTCTGGAGCAGAACTCCAAAACTGTTAAATATTTCTTTTTGAAACTTGCTATGTAGATCAGTCTCGTGGCTATTGATTATTTGGACTTTCAGTTTATTTTGTTTTTTTCATGACAAGTCCGACTTGTAATGAAAGTGAGCGTAGTGCTCGTTTCTGGAGTAGAATTCCAAAACCGTTTACTATTTCTTGATGAAACTTGCTGTACAAATCAGTCTAGTGATGGACTGGTACCTTCTGATGATTTGAGATTTTGAAAAATACTGAACAGCATTATTTTTTTCTTTATTGACCTGAAGGTATCTAATGGCAGAGAACCAAAAGTGGGGTATAAGTAGCCAAACTCCATTGCACCAGACCGAGGGGATATGTCATCTCCTGATGGCTCTTGTTATAATATAGGTCTGCAATTTTGCATTGTTGACATGATTGAATAGCTTAATCTTTATCTTAATGTATAATGTATATGACATGATGGCTTCACATAATTGGTATGCCGTGGGGATTCCGGGGTTTAATTACATGCAATATTTTAGATGTTGACCATGCTGCTTTGAGTTTCTGTTTGTTTTTTGTGTGTTAATATAAATAACTGTGGGTGAATATGGTGGTCATCAATCCAGTCGTCTAAGGCGCCGCGATTCGCTGTGCAGAGTTGCGTCCCCTGGACACGCCAAAAACCTATGATTGTTGGTTCAAATCCCGGTTCACCCTGATTAGGTTTCTAGGTTTGTCAGCACCATACCCGTGCTCGTGGGTTTCACCGAAGTGGTCAACGTCTGAGACCTGCATCACTTCGGGCTTTCCTCCCACATTAAGCTGACACGCCGCGATATAACTGGAATAATGTTAAAAGCAGCGTTAAACCCAACTCACTCACTCACTCACTCATCAATCTTCCAGCTACATCACGTTTGTCTGTAAACCGGTGAGCATTCCTAGTTAGAAATGGTACCTAGCAACCTATGCTTGTCGTAAGAGGAGTCTACATGAGTCGGGTGATCAGGCTCGATGACTTGGTTGATAGTGTGTCATTGTAGCCTGACAGCAACTCACTCACCTGGAAGTGCGTGTTGATGAGCTGCTGAGCATTAAAATTTGTCTACTCTATACATGTCTAGACCACCCCGTCTCACATCCTGGGTCAACTGGACAAGGTCCTGAGGGAAGCGTCCACCTTGGATGGCGTTCTGGAGTTCCGACATGAACACTTCTGGACATTGTCATTTGGAATCCTGGTAATCCCATCCTATGTGATTTCATGTATATCTTTGTTTGTCATGTCCTTTAATTGATTCCATGGAAGATAGATCTCTTACGGGAGTTATGAAGTTTGTGCAAAAAGTGAACACTGTCATTCGGTCAATTGTTGATACTCCACACTAAATCATAGTATTCAACTTACTTGGATTTGGAAGATGACTGAGGTAGTGTTTTTAGATTGAGTGAACCCTGGTCTCAATGTGACGAGCGAACGCTTTAACCACTAAGTTACCCCACCGTCCAAGTGTTTTCAGATTTCAAAGATTGGGTTGGTGATGTTATTTCATGTTGTATTTTAGACTAATTCTTGGCACTCGCATCAATTTCTTAGTTCTTGACACTCGTATAAATTTCATGATTTACAGTACCGTATTATCATGATGTTGCTAATACACTCCATTCATTCACTGGACATTCCTGGAATGTTGCTGTCAAGGGCAGACAATCTGATTCACACACTATGCTTATCGACCCGTGAAGATCCGGGGTAAAATAGGTCTTCAGCAACCCATACTTGCTGTAAAAGGCGACTATGCTTGTTGTAAGAGGCGACTAACAGGATTTGGATGTCAGGCTCGCTGACTTGGTTGATGTATGTCATCGATCCCAGGTGCGTGGTTCATGATATCCAGGTTCACTGGATTGTCTGGTCCAGACTTGATTATTTACAGACTACTGTCATATAGCCCTAATATTGCTGAGTGCGGAGTTAAACAACAAACAAACAAACAAAGACTATGCTTATCTGCTTCCAGGCAGGGTCAGTTCAAGTCCGAGTCCGCCGAGATGCCGACGAGCAGATGGTTCTGGCTCATGTCTACAACCGCCTGTCTAACCTCGTGGCGGTCCTCAACATACAGATCTTCAAGGACGACTGGACTCGGTCATCAGCCTATGCCATGATGGGAACACCATCATTCAACTATACCCCCACACCTCCCGCCTCTGCTCCTCCCCGGCCACAGTCCCCGCCCAGTGTGCCCCCGCCCTACCCCCCCCAGGCACACAGGACTAACCTACCAGGGGGGTTCACCCCCTCAGTGCTACACGCTGGGGACAATGTTTCCAAGATGCCTACCCCCCTGATGCCACCCATGGGGCAGGGAGCGGCACACTTGTCATCTTTACATATGTCATGATGCAGGCTCCAAGATGTCCGATGTCAGGGATTGGTTTGTCTACCGTTTCAAGGGTGGAACGTGGCAGATCAATAGACGTCTTCATGCTTAACATTTTGAAGAGAATCTCTTTCAAATAAGAAGAGTATGATATTTCAGATTCTGTTGATGTCCTACATGCCTGGCATTTTGAAGAGGATGTCTTTTAAGTTTAAGATGTCAGATTCTTTTGATTTTGAAGAGAGTGTAAGGTTTCGCTGCCTGACATCTATAATCGAACTAGTTCACAACCCATTTTGGACTAGTGTTTTGTGTAAAAGAACTCAATTTTGGGTCAAGACAGTACTTCACTCGTCTTGTCTAGACCTGCCTGTGCATGGGGCAGATTGTCTTCAGTTTTGTCTCGGGAGCTTTTGTCTAAGCATCTGGGTTGTGTGACCAACACATTCTTCATCTCCAGTATATGTGGGGGTATGCTAGTTCCACTGCACATCTACTAGCGGGGTTGATTGTTGAGTTGGAAGTTCAAGATAGAATTGAGAGCTAATTAAAGGAAGAAGACAAACACTGAAATGTTTCAGATGCTGTATCTATGTAACGCTATATGTCTTCCTTTCAGCTCTTGCAGGCATTGGACCTCTTACTATTACTCTGGGACTGTCATCAACATCTTCATTTAAGGAGGCAACAATATGACTTTCGGGAATTGAGAACATGACAATTCTATTTAAAACATCTTTGTACATAAGCACCTTTTGAGATTATTTTCCCTAAAACTGTTTGATAGGGGGTCGAAATAATAATGATTTTTTTTCAACATTTTCATTTTCAAGTGAAAATTGTTTGTCAGGTGGAAAGTAAGAAAAATAGTTTAAAAAGTGGGAAGATTATAAATGCTATCTTATGTTCTTCATTCCACATTTGTGAAGTTATGGTCAACTTCCTGGAAACCATGTTGTTATGAAAACCGCTGTCGGACCTGTGTGTGAGAGATGGATGAGTGTGATTATGTAGTGGAGATAGATCTGTAATCAGGCAAATATATTTTCTATTTGTTGGATCACACAATAATTCTGCTATAGTCCCAAGTTGTCTGAGTGATAAAAACTGACACCAGCCTCAAACATGTCAAAATAGGCACCTTTCATTTTCGAACCTATAAGTGTGCAAAATGTCAGCTTTTAGCACAAGTTAAGGCAGCCAGTTTCGGCAAGTCTGTATTAAGGACAAGGGACATAACTCAAGATCTATTCTGCACAAAATCAACTGCAACTGATCCACAAAATATATAGGTCAAATTGAGCATTGCATTTGTGTTTATATCATGTATATATTGATGTTTTTTTCGCTGTTATCACAGAATATGTTTGCTTGGTAGACGTGTTGATATACAAATCTTTTTTTCCAATTTTGCTGATGAAAATTGGATTGGCAGATGACATATTTGGGATCCAACAAAGAAAACAAAAATAACCTGACCTGATAATCTGATGCAATGTCTTTGATGTGTGTAAGTCCTCCCCACATCCAATGAGTCAGTGGGATAGCCTATAGGTTAAGATGTTTGCTCGTCATGCCAAAGGCTTGAGTTCAGCACATGTAGTGTGTGAAGTGTTCGCTGCTGGGGTCAGTAAGGGGCTGGTCATTTATGACAGAGGGGAAGCGGGGTGGGGTGCTGGTTGCATTTTATGAGGAAGGACCGACTTCAGGTTATCTGGATTACTGAGGAAGCTCTACATCACGAGGTTGCATTTTGAATGTAGGTCATGTGGTACTAACTAGCTTATTGATTGTAATGTGTGCTCTTCAGATCATGTCATCAAAATACTGGTGTAAATTATGTATAAATACAATGAATAATATGAAATTCATATTTGATTTTGTTGTGATTTATATTTGATTACTTGTTTTTGAACAGAACTGATTCCAAATTAGAAATCATGATACGATTATTACATCCGAACATATGAGACTGAAAGTGAAACTTCTCCATGACGGATCAGTCACGTTTAAGTACTTTCACGACGAGGCTGCTTCTCAGCACCAAGTCTGTCTTTCTCTCTCATGCACGTGGCGTGCGAGTAACCTAGTGGTTAAAGCAATCGCTCATCACGCCAAAGACCCGGGTTCTATTCCAGACATGGGTACAATGTGTGCAGCCCATTTCTGGTGTCCCCCCACCTTGATATTGCTAAAAGCGGCATAAAACCATACTCACTCACTCTACATGCGCCCACACACACATGCTGCATCTATACTTCACAAACATATTGGTCATTAAGCATAAAAACTGCTATCGGGTCTCAATTCCATGCTATGCTGTGTCAGACCTTACTGTTCGGTATGGAAATTAATACAACGGATATAGTGAGTGAGTATGGTTTTACGCCACTTTTAGCAATATTCTAGCAATATCACGGGGGGGGGGGGACCAGAAATGGGCTTCACACATTGTACCCATGTCGGGAATCGAACCCGGGTGATCGGCATGACGAGCTAACGCTTTAACCACTAGGCTACCTGACCGCCCCTCACAACCGATATAAACTAAACAACTACACAGAGTTATGTAAGTATGTTTATTGTGAAATGTTAATGATAAGAAAAACATGAGAAAAATATTAATAGTCTCAATACATCTCAAATCACTAGAAAAATAACCCATCAATAAATAAATAAATAAATGTATGAATTATAGTAAAAATAAATGAGGTAACACATCGGGGAAAACTCTATTCACTGGCATACTCAGTATGCTTGGGTTCTTTCACACTCTTTTCATTTACCATGATAATGTGTAGTAGACAGTCACAAACTCTGAAATTCTTTTAAAACCAAAATCGAAAAAGAAGTCAGAAAAAGGTACTCTGTATACACTGAAATGTAATACATTGGTGGATCCAGGATTTTGAAAAGGTATGGACACTATTGGCCTGAAAACAAAAACCAAGCTCTATATATATAGTGAGTGAGTGAGTGAGTTGGTTTAACGCTGCTTTTAACACTATTCCAGTTATATCACGGCGTGTCAGCTTAATGTGGGAGGAAAGCTCGAAGTGACGCAGGTCTCAGACGTTTACCACTTCGGTGAAACCCACGAGCACAGGTATGGTGCTGGCAACCCTAGAAACATAATCGGGGCGAACCGGGATTCGAACCCACAATCATAGGTTTCTGGCGTACCCAAGGGACGCAACTCTGCACAGCGAATCACGGCACCTTAGACGACTGGGACACCCGTGCCCCCCTTGAGCAAAGAACCAACACTGGTTGATGTGTAAGGTGTTAGAGAGAAACATGGTACTAGATCCACCAGTGTAATGTTGTGTTACTATCAAAAAAGTATCAAAATTACACATTTTGAAGACAAATGGCAGACTTGTAAAGTTTAAAAGGACTATGATTATGCTGGTTAGGAAAGGGAAGAGAAACAAAGACATCAAGGTGTCTGTGATTGTCAGTAGTCAATTGAGAAATAATTTTTAAAAGATCCATGATAATTATTTTTATT
Source organism: Haliotis rufescens (assembly GCF_023055435.1). Taxonomy (NCBI): domain Eukaryota; kingdom Metazoa; phylum Mollusca; class Gastropoda; order Lepetellida; family Haliotidae; genus Haliotis; species Haliotis rufescens. The sequence continues at coordinate 26,096,040 of NW_025964001.1, read as the reverse complement.
TGTGTGCATCCTTGTCTTTTCTGTTAAGTTTCCTTACGTTAGATCAGGTTAAGAACTTCATTACAAATATCTGACAAGCTCCAATTGGTCAATCTCATTTAAATCAGATCTTAGTTCTCGCTACCACTAAACAAAGATCTGATTTTAATTAGATTGGGTAGTGGTCATTTGCTCATCCTGACTAGGATCCAGATTTGATACAATTTGGGGCAAATGTTTGAAGAAATCTTTTGGTGTTGCCTGTTCTCCAGTAGGTTCTAAACTGCCAGAGCAGCATACAACCTCACTCACTGACTCACAAGCTCTGCACACTGATTGTAGCTGAAGTCATCTTCCCTAGGTAAGGGAGTTAAATGACTATAAAAGTCCAGTTTCCACCCTTGCCGAACTAGCCTGGAATTTCTAGGCTCCAACATAGTGCCACCAGTGGTTATTATGAGTTGTGTCCATTCTATGCCTCTCCTATTGGCCAATCAGATTTCATCTCTTGTATCATTTGCTTTTGCTTCAAACAAAATGGCGACACCTAGTCAAGATGATCTGATGAAAAATTAAGATCTATATTGTGACAAAACAGGTCTTACATCGCAAAGTGCATCAAATCACGTGAGCACCTTGATTAAAAACATGAAAACATTTAGACAATATCTGCTGACGCCGAGTTGGCGGTGCACAGCCTTTGCAAATCTTGCAATTGACCGAAATCTGCACGACATTTTACAAACCAGACAAGCTTAAGTTAGCAGCACAGGGTGTTGTACAGTTGGTCAACAGTTGGTCAACAGTTTAACATTGATGAAACATCCCAGCAAATATGGTCCAATATAATTTTTGCAGAGCATTTTCATGTTGGTACATTGTACCAGTGTTTTCCAGTGTTTAAATAGGGGTGGGATTTAGGGTGCACATAGTATGTGCTGAGTGTATTATTTAGACACCATGGTTGATGCTATTCATTGTTGGTGTTGACTATATTGCATTTTAGGGTGATATAATATCTCTACAAAGGCATAATTAAATCCATGAGATATGTTTTCAATCAACATTTGTCCATCTAGGCTCAAAAACAATTATGCAAAGAATAACGAAACTACACAAAAAGATTCAACAAAGTGAGAGCATCATATTTTAAACAAAATATGTACTTCACTGGACTTATATTCACACCATGTCATCCAGTAATGTAAAAAACAAGCATTCCTGAATGCAAATAAATTAAGTATACCCGGTAGTTATTATTCTTCATCTATATTTTGACTCACACTCCCCCCCCCCCCACACCAACACGTTTTGCAGGGCGTATATTCACATGAAGACCTGTCAGTCCGTCTGTCGTGTAAGATGTCGTTTTCGGAACAGATCTTAAAAAACATCCTATATTTTTTCACCAAACTTGGTGCATAGATATGTCTAGTGGTGAACTGTTGCCTTTTGATAGTTTGGGATTTTATAACATATATTGTTTAAGTTTCCATGGCAACAAGTTTGACTTAGACTGAAAATGGGAGTAATGCCTGTTTCGGGAGCAGATCTTGACAACTGTTCAATATTTCTTTACCAAATTTGGCATGTAGAGGTCAGGTGGTTGACTGGTGCCTTTTGATTTGGGATTTGTTTTAAATTAATTTTTCGAGTTTTGATAGCGACGACTTTTGACTTAGACTGAAAATGGGGGTAATGCTTGTTTCCGGAATAGATCTCATAAAATATTTCTTCACCAAACTTGGCACATAGATATGTCTAGCAGTGAACTAGTGCCTTTTAATAGTTTTTGGATGTCTTGAACAATATTTTTTGAGTTTTCAAGGTAACAACTTTGACTAGACTGAAAATGGAGGTAGTGCTAGCAGATCTAGAAAACTGTACAATATTTCATAGCAATGACTTTGACATAGACTGAAATGTTTGTTTCTGGAAAAGATCTAAAAAATATTTCTTCATTAAACTTAGATAGGACAAGTGGTGAACTGGTGCCTATTGATAGTTTGGGATTAATTTTTCGAGTTTCATTAGCAACAACTTTGACTGAGACAGAAAATGGGGGTAATGCTTGTTACCAGGGAAGATCTCGGAAATCGAAAAATTATTCTTCACAAAACTGGGCACACAGATGGGTCTATTGGTCAATGGGTGCCTTTTGATTTTTTAAACAAATATATTTTGTTTCCATGGCATCAAGTCATTTGGTTGCAGAAAGGACAAGTAAAGAGTGTTGATGTAATTAATTAACTAAGTTTTGCCCTTTTTTAATATTTAAAAGTTTTCTTAAGTAAAATATAAATTTTAAGAAAATAGAAGTTTATATATACAATGTTGGCCCAGTACCAGCGTGTTTGCTGGGAAACTTACAGCTTAGAGTTCTCTCCCCTTACAAGAGGTTAAACTTTAAAAAAGTGCACACTTGCGGTGTACTCAACCATTTCAGAGGCACAACATTTGAAAAACTTCTTTCCAGTAATTTAATACATCTAGAATAAGAAAACCAAAAGATTGAATCCTATATTTCACATTCTATAATGACTGCTGCTGCCACCTGGGTTTAAGATAACTTTGAACAGGTTTTTAATTACACTGTGAGTCAGCTAACTATAGGAAAGTGAGGATATGGTCATAATAAAAAGAATTCAAAATACAACAAAAAACACAGCATGCAACTTATAGATTATAGCACAGTATTGATTTTCCCTTAACCTATTATTCATAAATTGAAGACTAATCATTTTCATAGACCAGAATATCAAAGTAGAAATTGCAACAAGTATGTCAAAACAATTTTGAATAAAAAGGATAAAAAGAACATAATTCCAAAATGAGCACACTATTCACCATGTAGGAAGAAATATCAACAAGTAATGAAAATAATAAAACTTCACATCCAGAACTAAATGATATCCATGTCGTAATGCCAGAATCTATTTCACTGCATTTATTCTTGTGAGTGAGTGAGTTGGGTTTAACGCCACTTTTAAAAGTATTCCAGTTATAACGCGGCGTGTCAGCTTAATGTGGGAGGAAAGCCCGAAGTGATGCAGGTTTCGGATGTTTACCACTTCGCTGAAACCCAAGAGAACGGGTATGGTGCTGACAAACCTAGAAACATAATCGGGGCGAACCGGGATTCGAACCCACAATCATAGGTTTCTGGCCTGCCCAAGGGACACAACTCTGCACAGCGAATCGCGGCGCCTTAGATGTCTGGGCCCTATCATTTATTCTAAGTCTGGCCTTAGGTCTATAGGAGGTCCCAAAAATGCATTTTTCCTTTACTGTAGTGATCTGGGTACAGGCCCATCTTAAAGCACTAGCTCATTTCCTATGTTATCCGGATGAGTCAAGTTGGTTTAATGCCCGGCCCCCTATTTGTAAAAACATCATGAGTCAGCAATGGGCATGGCTTACTCGGATCAGCCAGACAGCAGCACAGGTGACCAGCACGGCTCACTCAGACCAGCCAAGACAGCAGCCCAGCTGATCAGCATGGCTCACTCAGACCAGCCAAGAGAGCAGCATGGCTCACTCAGACCAGCCAAGAGAGCAGCATGGCTCACTCAGACCAGCCAAGAGAGCAGCATGGCTCACTCAGACCAGCCAAGAGAGCAGCATGGCTCACTCAGACCAGCCAAGAGAGCAGCATGGCTCACTCAGACCAGCCAAGAGAGCAGCATGGCTCACTCAGACCAGCCAAGAGAGCAGCATGGCTCACTCAGACCAGCCAAGACTGCAGCATGGCTCACTCAGACCAGCCAAGAGAGCAGCATGGCTCACTCAGACCAGCCAAGAGAGCAGCATGGCTCACTCAGACCAGCCAAGAGAGCAGCATGGCTCACTCAGACCAGCCAAGAGAGCAGCATGGCTCACTCAGACCAGCCAAGAGAGCAGCATGGCTCACTCAGACTAGCCAAGAGAGCAGCATGGCTCACTCAGACCAGCCAAGAGAGCAGCATGGCTCACTCAGACCAGCCAAGACTGCAGCATGGCTCACTCAGACCAGCCAAGACTGCAGCATGGCTCACTCAGACCAGCCAAGAGAGCAGCATGGCTCACTCAGACCAGCCAAGAGAGCAGCATGGCTCACTCAGACCAGCCAAGACTGCAGCATGGCTCACTCAGACCAGCCAAGACTGCAGCATGGCTCACTCAGACCAGCCAAGACAGCAGCATGGCTCACTCAGACCAGCCAAGACAGCAGCATGGCTCACTCAGACCAGCCAAGAGAGCAGCATGGCTCACTCAGACCAGCCAAGACTGCAGCATGGCTCACTCAGACCAGCCAAGAGAGCAGCATGGCTCACTCAGACCAGCCAAGACTGCAGCATGGCTCACTCAGACCAGCCAAGACTGCAGCATGGCTCACTCAGACCAGCCAAGACTGCAGCATGGCTCACTCAGACCAGCCAAGACAGCAGCATGGCTCACTCAGACCAGCCAAGAGAGCAGCATGGCTCACTCAGACCAGCCAAGAGAGCAGCATGGCTCACTCAGACCAGCCAAGACTGCAGCATGGCTCACTCAGACCAGCCAAGACTGCAGCATGGCTCACTCAGACCAGCCAAGAGAGCAGCATGGCTCACTCAGACCAGCCAAGACAGCAGCATGGCTCACTCAGACCAGCCAAGACTGCAGCATGGCTCACTCAGACCAGCCAAGAGAGCAGCATGGCTCACTCAGACCAGCCAAGACTGCAGCATGGCTCACTCAGACCAGCCAAGACAGCAGCATGGCTCACTCAGACCAGCCAAGACTGCAGCATGGCTCACTCAGACCAGCCAAGACTGCAGCATGGCTCACTCAGACCAGCCAAGACAGCAGCATGGCTCACTCAGACCAGCCAAGAGAGCAGCCCAGCTGACCAGCATGGCTTTCATCAACTGAACAATTATCACCTCAATAGTTTGTTATTCCTGTTTATTATTTGCTCTGTATCAAAAGACGATCGGTGGTATTGCATTGTGTCCAGTTATGGTACACTTCCAAACACTCAGTATTTAGCAGTCTCAATTACCAAGACAAGTCAGGTTGGACTTACTTTCTATTAACCAATCAAACCTGTTTGCTAATAATCTTGTTTCTTTCACTTAGTGTGAGTTCATTGGAGTATGAACTTGCATAGAGTGAGGGCCAAACTGTATGAATGTCGGAGCATGCCCTCATTTGGCCCAATGTTTGACCCTCATTACATGAAAAAGGTCTCTTAAGAACTACCTCAGTAAGTCAGTCACAATGACAGCACAATGGCCGACACAATAAACACATCGTCCTTAGTTTGGATGTGCATTTCCTTGTTTTGTTCACATGGATGGGTTGTAATGGTGATATTCTTGAATGGGCATGCAGTCATACTCTCAGACTTATCCTAATGTATGCAAAAACACCTAATTCAAGATATAAGGTTCAAAAACAAAGCTTCCGTATATATTCACGCTTGAGAATGTGGAAATAGTCTGTCAGTGTTTATGTCATTTCAAGAATACAATCTTGTGAAAAACGTATGAACGTCAAAATATGTCGTTCAAACACTTATGAACGTCAGTTTCGCGGTCGTGATCGACCTCTCGTCGAATTTCAAAACTAAATGTATCTATATGTTCTATTCTTCCCACCGTAACATGGTAGGAATTGTCCAAACCAGGACCTTCCCCCTGGCAAGATTATATAGTTTGATACCGATCCCGTTCAACATTTAGGATGTTATACATGTATTTGCTAGGGCTGCTCATGCAACCTACAGTTCGTCTAATCATGGCAACGTTCAATCATGGCACATTCACTGCAACCAATACACAGTTCTATTTGAAACTGAGCTTTGCATTCAAAATTTTCACCGGTCAGACTGTTTTATGTTTACCAATTTGTCATCATAACAATTTATTCCAGGGTGAGTGTAAAAACAGAAGTGTTCACTCGTGTTGTAAACAGTAGGTACATGGAGACAGCTTTCGTCAGTTTGAATAAAGACAAAGAGATGAAGATGACACTTCTCCATGTGTATGTTCATGGATTTGTCCCACTGGAGACAAAGTCACGTTCAGAATACAATAATACCAAGGTCTTTGATCGCAAAAGAGAAAAAAAACATAACTGCAAAAAGGACCTATGAACTCTTAAAATATAATATGACTGGATCTATTGTATACTTCTCAAAAGAAGTTAAGGTTCAATCAATGCATTCACATTCATATTATTATAGGTAATCTGTCATGCCATGACTTCTTTTGATTAGTAGTCTGCGGCCACTGTAAAAGTGTAATTGTCTCAATGAGAACATTGCATTCTCAGAAGTAACCATATAAACACGGTACTGTGGTAATACTTAAAACAGTAGAAGCATTCATTTTGTGCCACTGAACCAACCGCCTCACACAAATTGTGTCACACAAAACCAAAGAATAACATAGTGAATATATATTGAAACTACCGTATTCGATGTAATAAGCACCCTGCTCTAATAAGTGCCCACGGCGATATTTGCTAATATATTGGCTAGTGAACAATCCCAATTAGCCCCCCTTCCGATCGATCGATGTACACAATACTTATTTATTTGGGTATAATACACACTCATGTGTTATATGCACCCTTAATTATGGGCAACTAAATTCTGGGAAAATATATCAGTCGTATATAAAAATTTCAGGATGTCAGCATAAACCACGAAATTTATCTTTCAACTCTGTCTTTTTCACCAAAATAATATTCTAATAAGAGCCCCCTAATTCTAATTTTGAGAGCGCCCTGGGCACATAATATGTCAAATACAGTAACTTGTATTTAGAATTGTGTTTGCCCAGGATGTCAACATATTAAGTTAAATGGGTTCCTCTCTCCTACTTGCCAGTTATTCGTGTTTCCTGTGCATTATTAATGTGTAGATCACATTTTTCCCCTAAACCAACAATGTTCTGGGGCTTACTCTAAGCACATTTACATCATCTTCAGCTTTCAAAGGTATTTTATAGTGATGTCATCTCACTCAACTCACATAGGGGCGGTCGGGTAGCCTGGTGGTTAAAGCGTTCGCTTGTCACGCCGAAGACCCGGGTTCGATTCCCAACTTGGGTACAATATGTGAAGCCCATTTCTGGTGTCCCCCGCCGTGATATTGCTGGAATATTGCTAAAAGCGGCGTAAAACAATACTCACTCACTCACATATTTGTCTGTGTCAAGATCTGAGGTCACATACACAGTTAAACCCAGAGCAAACTTTGTCAGCCCAATCCAAATGAAGGATACATGGGTGCTTAAGTAAATCAAATATCAGCTTTTTAAAACAATTTGGCTTCATTTCTCTCCCGCCTCGATATGGACCTAGATAAGGAGAACTGCCACACAACACAACTATACCCTCTATAGTAGGCCCTTTTGGGAGTACATGCCACTGCCTTACAAACAACAGGATACATTAAATATCCACAACAATATAATAGCGCAGCATTATTTTATCGTAACAGATTTCCTAGATTACATTTGTTTTCAAGATACAGAAGAATCTGGAGGCCTTGACACTGATTGGCTGACTCAAACGTTCACCTGCCGCAACCTTATATGGAAGTGTCCTCAGATCTTGACACAGAGAGGCATGGCATCAGAGTAAAAGATAGGATTTTAATGAGACTGTTTGTCATCATATTTCAAACATAGGCCTCTGACAAGGACACATGTATATGTAAGAAATATTCTGCGTGAAACAGAATATGAAAGAAAATCCCAAACAAATGGGATATTTTCAAGATCAATGCAATCTTTTATTTTTTTTTATGTTAACATATTCCAATACACGTTTTAAATTGATTTAAATGAGGTCTATTATATATGAAGACATGTAATAAATTAAGTTGGGGGAAATAGATAAATCGTCCTTTATCACTCACTTCAGTCATACATACATATATATATCATATATGTACTTGAACATTTCTGAAATCGAAAACCTGCTTGTGCAAAAAAGAAAAAAGGCTAGTTATTAGCCATTGAACAAGTCTGATATTATTTCCATACCAATTAAAAATGCTTTCCACAAGTTCCAAATTGGACATTTTTGGTGGGCTTAACGTCAGTCGTCTTGTTGATTGACAAAGAAAGACAATTGACTAATATCCATCGACACGACACTGAGTCAAGTCAACTATTCTGTTGATTTAATGCATCGGATATCGTATCATCCAAAGTATGCCGTCGATGCACCAGTGTACCAGTGAATTGCAACAACACTACCATGAACAATTAAAAACATCTTCCATAATTTCATGTATAAAACAAAGGGATAACCAGTGCACAAATGTAAAACTACAAGTCCTGTCACTCAATGTCTTTACTATGGACATAAATAAAACCCTAAAACAGTCATAATCAGCTGTAGTTAATGCCCTGTACTCGCTGAAGGGGTACGTGAAACAAGGAATACTGTAGGTAGGACATTAGGAACAAAGACCCTGTCCGTACAGGCCCTAGGGTTATAGCCTTGGTCCCGTATGCCCGCGGGAACTCTGTGGCGGTTATGAATAGTTGCAAGAGGAACATAATAGCGAATGGAAGATATGTCTGGGTGATTCGTTGGAATGGTGTTATTCGGCGGACTTTGACCTCCTGTAGGTTTCCACTTGCCAAGTAGAGAAGATCCAGCGAGTGGCTGAGATGCAGGAGGAGGGGGACATGGAAAGTTATCACCTGCAAAAGGAAGGATTCATTATCGTTATTGTAATGGTCATTAATGTCTTTACTTCATCATGGGTCATAAGAAGCGACTATGCTTGTCGTTAGAAGCGACTATGGGTGTCGTTAGAAGCGACTATGCTTGTCGTAAGAAGCGACTATGCATGTCGCAAGAAGCGACTATGCTTGTCGTAAGAGGTGGCTAAAGGGATCGGGTTGTCAGACTCGCTGACCTTGTCTGATGCATGTCATCGTATCCCAATTACACAGATTTATGCTCATGATGTAGATCACTGGATTGTCTGGTCCAGACTTGGTTATTTACAGACTGCCATCATATAGCTGGAATATTGCTGAGTGAGGCATTAAATAATAAACAAAAAAAACAAAAAAAACCTTCACAATGATAATGAATATCTTTCCAATATCATTGTATATCCAGTATGCAACTTTAGCCACTAGTGTGTAGCCCAGGTCTAGTAAAATCATTTCTGCCATCATATTTTCATATGGATTGTATGAACTCACATGGAAAATACCATAGAAGTATGTGTGGCTCCCCGGGATGAACGTGCCATGTACATACATCCCCCACACAAACAGCAAGCCGGTGTGGTTCTCCAGGAAGTCTCCCACAAACCAGGGACCTGTAACATCACATCTTACAACGGTCAAATACCATCCCCACAAACCAGGGACCTGTAACATCACATCTTACAACGGTCAAATACCATCCCCACAAACCAGGGACCTGTAACATCACATCTTACAACGGTCAAATACCATCCCCACAAACCAGGGACCTGTAACATCACATCTTACATAGGTCAAATACCATCCCCACAAACCAGGGACCTGCAACATCACATCTTACAACGGTCAAATACCATCCCCACAAACCAGGGACCTGCAACATCACATCTTACAACGGTCAAATACCATCCCCACAAACCAGGGACCTGCAACATCACATCTTACACAGGTCAAATACCATCCCCACAAACCAGGGACCTGTAACATCACATCTTACATAGGTCAAATACCATCCCCACAAACCAGGGACCTGTAACATCACATCTTACATAGGTCAAATATCATCCCCACAAACCAGGGACCTGCAACATCACATCTTACATCGGTCAAATACCATCCCCACAAACCAGGGACCTGCAACATCACATCTTACAACGGTCAAATACCATCCCCACAAACCAGGGACCTGTAACATCACATCTTACAACGGTCAAATAACATCCCCACAAACCAGGGACCTGTAACATCACATCTTACATAGGTCAAATACCATCCCCACAAACCAGGGACCTGCAACATCACATCTTACACAGGTCAAATACCATCCCCACAAACCAGGGACCTGTAACATCACATCTTACATAGGTCAAATACCATCCCCACAAACCAGGGACCTGTAACATCACATCTTACACAGGTCAAATACCATCCCCACAAACCAGGGACCTGCAACATCACATCTTACATAGGTCAAATATCATCCCCACAAACCAGGGACCTGTAACATCACATCTTACAAAGGTCAAATACCATCCCCCAAACCAGGGACCTGCAACATCACATCTTACATAGGTCAAATACCATCCCCACAAACCAGGGACCTGCAACATCACATCTTACATAGGTCAAATACCATCCCCACAAACCAGGAACCTGTAACATCACATCTTACATAGGTCAAATACCATCCCCACAAACCAGGGACCTGTAACATCACATCTTACATAGGTTAAATACCATCCCCACAAACCAGAGACCTTTAACATCACATCTTACATAGGTCAAATACCATCCCCACAAACCAGGGACCTGTAACATCACATCTAACATAGGTTAAATACCATCCCCACAAACCAGGGACCTGTAACATCACATCTTACATAGGTCAAATACCATTCCCACAAACCAGGGACCTGTAACATCACATCTTACATAGGTTAAATACCATCCCCACAAACCAGGGACCTGCAACATCACATCTTACATAGGTCAAATACCATCCCCACAAACCAGGGACCTGCAACATCACATCTTACATAGGTCAAATATCATCCCCACAAACCAGGGACCTGTAACATCACATCTTACAAAGGTCAAATACCATCCCCCAAACCAGGGACCTGCAACATCACATCTTACATAGGTCAAATACCATCCCCACAAACCAGGGACCTGCAACATCACATCTTACATAGGTCAAATACCATCCCCACAAACCAGGAACCTGTAACATCACATCTTACATAGGTCAAATACCATCCCCACAAACCAGGGACCTGTAACATCACATCTTACATAGGTTAAATACCATCCCCACAAACCAGAGACCTTTAACATCACATCTTACATAGGTCAAATACCATCCCCACAAACCAGGGACCTGTAACATCACATCTAACATAGGTTAAATACCATCCCCACAAACCAGGGACCTGTAACATCACATCTTACATAGGTCAAATACCATTCCCACAAACCAGGGACCTGTAACATCACATCTTACATAGGTTAAATACCATCCCCACAAACCAGGGACCTGCAACATCACATCTTACATAGGTCAAATACCATCCCCACAAACCAGGGACCTGCAACATCACATCTTACACAGGTCAAATACCATCCCCCCAAACCAGGGACCTGTTACATCACATCTTACATAGGTCAAATACCATCCCCATAAACCAGGGACCTGTAACATCACATCTTACATAGGTTAAATACCATCCCCACAAACCAGGGACCTGCAACATCACATCTTACATAGGTCAAATACCATCCCCACAAACCAGGGACCTGTAACATCACATCTTACACAGGTCAAATACCATCCCCACAAACCAGGGACCTGTAACATCACATCTTACACAGGTCAAATACCATCCCCATAAACCAGGGACCTGTAACATCACATCTTACATAGGTTAAATACCATCCCCACAAACCAGGGACCTGCAACATCACATCTTACATAGGTCAAATACCATCCCCACAAACCAGGGACCTGCAACATCACATCTTACATAGGTCAAATACCATCCCCCCAAACCAGGGACCTGTAACATCACATCTTACATAGGTCAAATACCATCCCCACAAACCCGTGAACTGTAACATTACATCTTACATAGGTCAAATACCATCCCCACAAACCAGGGACCTGTAACATCACATCTTACATAGGTCAAATACCATCCCCACAAACCCGTGAACTGTAACATTACATCTTACATAGGTCAAATACCATCCCCACAAACCAGGGACCTGTAACATCACATCTTACATAGGTCAAATACCATCCCCACAAACCCGTGAACTGTAACATTACATCTTACATAGGTCAAATACCATCCCCACAAACCAGGGACCTGTAACATCACATCTTACATAGGTCAAATACCATCCCCACAAACCCGTGAACTGTAACATTACATCTTACATAGGTCAAATACCATCCCCACAAACCAGGGACCTGCAACATCACATCTTACATAGGTCAAATATCATCCCCACAAACCAGGGAACTGTAACATCACATCTTACAACGGTCAAATACCATTCCCACAAACCAGGGACCTGTAACATCACATCTTACAAAGGTCAAATACCATCCCCCAAACCAGGGACCTGCAACATCACATCTTACATAGGTCAAATACCATCCCCACAAACCAGGGACCTGCAACATCACATCTTACATAGGTCAAATACCATCCCCACAAACCAGGAACCTGTAACATCACATCTTACATAGGTCAAATACCATCCCCACAAACCAGGGACCTGTAACATCACATCTTACATAGGTTAAATACCATCCCCACAAACCAGAGACCTTTAACATCACATCTTACATAGGTCAAATACCATCCCCACAAACCAGGGACCTGTAACATCACATCTAACATAGGTTAAATACCATCCCCACAAACCAGGGACCTGTAACATCACATCTTACATAGGTCAAATACCATTCCCACAAACCAGGGACCTGTAACATCACATCTTACATAGGTTAAATACCATCCCCACAAACCAGGGACCTGCAACATCACATCTTACATAGGTCAAATACCATCCCCACAAACCAGGGACCTGCAACATCACATCTTACATAGGTCAAATATCATCCCCACAAACCAGGGACCTGTAACATCACATCTTACAAAGGTCAAATACCATCCCCCAAACCAGGGACCTGCAACATCACATCTTACATAGGTCAAATACCATCCCCACAAACCAGGGACCTGCAACATCACATCTTACATAGGTCAAATACCATCCCCACAAACCAGGAACCTGTAACATCACATCTTACATAGGTCAAATACCATCCCCACAAACCAGGGACCTGTAACATCACATCTTACATAGGTTAAATACCATTCCCACAAACCAGAGACCTTTAACATCACATCTTACATAGGTCAAATACCATCCCCACAAACCAGGGACCTGTAACATCACATCTAACATAGGTTAAATACCATCCCCACAAACCAGGGACCTGTAACATCACATCTTACATAGGTCAAATACCATTCCCACAAACCAGGGACCTGTAACATCACATCTTACATAGGTTAAATACCATCCCCACAAACCAGGGACCTGCAACATCACATCTTACATAGGTCAAATACCATCCCCACAAACCAGGGACCTGCAACATCACATCTTACACAGGTCAAATACCATCCCCACAAACCAGGGACCTGTTACATCACATCTTACATAGGTCAAATACCATCCCCATAAACCAGGGACCTGTAACATCACATCTTACATAGGTTAAATACCATCCCCACAAACCAGGGACCTGCAACATCACATCTTACATAGGTCAAATACCATCCCCACAAACCAGGGACCTGTAACATCACATCTTACACAGGTCAAATACCATCCCCACAAACCAGGGACCTGTAACATCACATCTTACACAGGTCAAATACCATCCCCATAAACCAGGGACCTGTAACATCACATCTTACATAGGTTAAATACCATCCCCACAAACCAGGGACCTGCAACATCACATCTTACATAGGTCAAATACCATCCCCACAAACCAGGGACCTGCAACATCACATCTTACATAGGTCAAATACCATCCCCCCAAACCAGGGACCTGTAACATCACATCTTACATAGGTCAAATACCATCCCCACAAACCCGTGAACTGTAACATTACATCTTACATAGGTCAAATACCATCCCCACAAACCAGGGACCTGTAACATCACATCTTACATAGGTCAAATACCATCCCCACAAACCCGTGAACTGTAACATTACATCTTACATAGGTCAAATACCATCCCCACAAACCAGGGACCTGCAACATCACATCTTACATAGGTCAAATATCATCCCCACAAACCAGGGAACTGTAACATCACATCTTACAACGGTCAAATACCATTCCCACAAACCAGGGACCTGTAACATCACATCTTACATAGGTCAAATACCATCCCCACAAACCAGGGACCTGTAACATCACATCTTACATAGGTTAAATACCATCCCCACAAACCAGGGACCTGTAACATCACATCTTACATAGGTCAAATACCATCCCCACAAACCAGAGACCTGTAACATCACATCTAACAAAGGTCAAATACCATCCCCACAAACCAGGGACCTGCAACATCACATCTTACAACGGTCAAATACCATTCCCACAAACCAGGGACCTGTAACATCACATCTTACATAGGTCAAATACCATCCCCACAAACCAGGGACCTGCAACATCACATCTTACATAGGTCAAATACCATTCCCACAAACCAGGGACCTGTAACATCACATCTTACAACGGTCAAATACCATTCCCACAAACCAGAGACCTGTAACATCACATCTAACAAAGGTCAAATACCATCCCCACAAACCAGGGACCTGCAACATCACATCTTACAAAGGTCAAATACCATTCCCACAAACCAGGGACCTGTAACATCACATCTTACATAGGTCAAATACCATCCCCACAAACCAGGGACCTGCAACATCACATCTTACAACGGTCAAATACCATTCCCACAAACCAGGGACCTGTAACATCACATCTTACATAGGTCAAATACCATCCCCACAAACCAGGGACCTGTAACATCACATCTTACATAGGTCAAATACCATTCCCCAAAACCAGGGACCTGTAACATCACATCTTACTTAGGTCAAACACCATCCCTACAAACCAGGAACCTTTAACCATGGCAACATCACATCTTACAACGGTCAAATACCATTCCCCACAAACCAGGGACCTGTAACATCACATCTTACATAGGTCAAATACCATCCCCACAAACCAGGGACCTGTAACATCACATCTTACATAGGTCAAATACCATCCCCACAAACCAGAGACCTGTAACATCACATCTAACAAAGGTCAAATACCATCCCCACAAACCAGGGACCTGCAACATCACATCTTACATAGGTCAAATACCATCCCCACAAACCAGGGACCTGTAACATCACATCTTACATAGGTCAAATACCATTCCTCGAAACCAGGGACCTTTAACATCACATCTAACAAAGGTCAAATACCATCCCCACAAACCAGGGACCTGCAACATCACATCTTACATAGGTCAAATACCATTCCCACAAACCAGGGACCTGTAACATCACATCTTACATAGGTCAAATATCATCCCCACAAACCAGGGACCTGTAACATCACATCTTACATAGGTCAAATACCATTCCTCGAAACCAGGGACCTGTAACATCACATCTTACATAGGTCAAATACCATTCCCACAAACCAGGGACCTGTAACATCACATCTTACATAGGTCAAATACCATTCCCACAAACCAGGGACCTGTAACATCACATCTTACATAGGTCAAATACCATTCCTCGAAACCAGGGACCTGTAACATCACATCTTACATAGGTCAAATACCATTCCCACAAACCAGGGACCTGTAACATCACATCTTACATAGGTCAAATACCATCCCCACAAACCAGGGACCTGTAATATCACATCTTACATAGGTCAAATACCATCCCCACAAACCAGGGACCTGTAACATCACATCTTACATAGGTCAAATACCATTCCCACAAACCAGGGACCTGTAACATCACATCTTACATAGGTCAAATACCATTCCCCAAAACCAGGGACCTGTAACATCACATCTTACTTAGGTCAAATACCATCCCCACAAACCAGAGACCTGTAACATCACATCTTACAACGGTCAAATACCATTCCCCAAAACCAGGGACCTGTAACATCACATCTTACTTAGGTCAAACACCATCCCTACAAACCAGGAACCTTTAACCATGGCAACATCACATCTTACATCTTACAAATATTAAGTGTTACATCCAGAAGGAATTGTAAACAAAGGCCACTAAAGAACTGATGGTATCACACGGGAAAAGTGGGAAAAAAACAAGGATGTTTGATCACCAAGCACCATCGTAACATCCCCAACTCCAATACCTGCTATAGAGACAACTCTACTTTCAGAGACAATATAAGACACATACCTGTGTCAAGTTTCAACTTACCAAATGTTACATACAGAATAGCACCAAGTACAGGATAGTAAATGCTGTTAGTTCTTGCTGTCAGCCATAACTTCCACAGCCACCGGTTCACATAATACTCCAGCAGAGACTCCCCTGTAAGTACAACACACTATGATGAGCACATGGTTGTTTACCTGCAGCAACATGATGACAGTGGAAATCTCCACAGTGAAGGTGGGTACCGCTTAACACTGTTTTCAACAGCATCTCACCAACATCAGTGTGTGCAGCTCACTGAACAAGGGTAGCACAAAGTGGGGCGGGTCAAGGTGAGTGAGGATGTTTTTATCATCCAAAACTGGCTCCCATACATCGCTTGATCTCACCCAAGCGATATCTACGCTGTAGATATCGCTGCAATGAAATTGCATCACAATGCTTTAGAGGCCATTATGACGTCATTGGTTACAGTGACGTCACAATCAAATGACATCACTAATGGCTCTGCTACTGAAGCTGTTAGCAGTACTTTTTACATTTAAGACACTGCTTATTACTGTCTACAAACTGTAAAAGTTGGAAGAATGATGTTGGATGATAAATAAAATCTCACCCTCGTGTCTTTTGATATCAAATATATCAACACTCAACAAATATATCAATATATCAAGTTTTCCAACTTTTATCAACTCGTGTTGATATATTTGATATCAAAAGACACTCAGGTGAGATTCTCTATGTACGCCGCTTTTAGCAATATTCCAGCAATATCTTGGCACAGGGACACTGGAATATGGGCTTCACACATTGTACCCATGTGGGGAATCGAACCCGGGTCTTTGGCGTGACAAGCCAACGCTATAACCACAGGCTTGCTCCACAGCCCCAGAGCAGGTCAAAGACACTGACCAATTTTGGTGAATTCTAAAAGCATGGGAACGATGTTATTGAACTAAGCGTCATAATATAAGCTGCTGAAGCACCACAGAGCACTGGTCACCTGTAATGCTCCCTCCACACTAAACAGAGTGAGTGAGTTGTGTTTAACGCCGCTTTTAACAGTATTTCAGTTATATCACGGCGTGTCAGCTTAATGTGGGAGGAAAGCCCCGAAGTGATGCAGGTCTCAGACATTTACCACTTCGGTGAAACCCACGAACACGGGTATGGTGCTGACAAACCTAGAAACATAATCGGGGTGAACCAGGATTTGAACCCACAATCATAGGTTTCTGGTGTGACCAAGGGACACAACTCTGCACAGCGAATCGCGGCGCCTTAGACGACTGGGACACCCGTGCCCCCCTTGAGCAAAGAACCAACACTGGTTGATGTGTAAGGTGTTAGAGAAAAACTGTGCACAGCGAATTTCTATCTCTCTATCATAAACTGTTTGTGTTAAATTATCATGTAGATGACTGTGTGTGGATTCAACTTGTCACACTCTTTAGTGAGTGAGTGAGTGAGTGAGTGAGTGAGTGAGTGAGTGAGTGAGTGAGTGAGTGAGTGAGTGAGTGAGTGAGTGAGTGAGTGAGTGAGTGAGTGAGTGAGTGATTTGAACCCACAATCATAGGTTTCTGGCATGCCCAAGGGACGCAACTCTGCTGTGCGAATCGCGGCCCCTTAGACGACTGGGCCACCCGTGCCCCCTCACATTCTTTTGTGACTGTACAAGAAGTGTGCTCCTTGTATCAGTATTTTCAGGGTCTTTTATGTCTGAAAACATAAACTAAATACTATAACACTGGGGTGGTCTTTATAATAAAACATATTTAATAAGCTGGGGTTAATGCAGCTTGGACGGTATGTCACTTTATCCAAAGATATTAATGTCAGCTATTGGGGGAGGAAAGCCAAAAGTGATTTTTGTGAAACCCACATGCACAGGTATGGTGCTGACAGACCAAGCATCATTATCTTGGATTCTGGCAGATCCTAGCACAGTCAAGGGACACAACTCAGTTGGTGGGGCATAAGACGACTGGACACCCATACCTCATTCTGATGGATCCTTAAGATGGGATAATCATGAAATATAAGATAATAACATTCCACAACTTTTAACATATTTAACATAACTGTTTTCTCACCTTCAAAAAAGAAGTTCCTTATGTTTGAGCACTGCCGCAGGAAGCCTAAGAATAGTATGTATACAAACACCATAGCAGCGTATATCACCTTGCCCTGGAACATCAACATGTGTTAGGCTTTCATCACATTTAAATAAAACTGTTGGACTGATGTTTCCTTACATTGGGGAATATACTCCACATTATCATGGTTAGTTAATGAATGAAGATAATTTTCTGCCACCTGTCACAATAATTGATGACATAATCCTCCATCTACATTACCGTCTCATCCAACAGAGGCTTATTAGAAACAAAGTCATGTGCCATAGAAAACAACCCTCATTTTCATAATCTATGACTCACTCATCTTCCTGAGGCAAGGGGTTAACTGACTATAAAAATCCAGTTTCCACCCTTGCTGAATTAGGATGCATTTATGGAGTTATATTTTGGCTGGACTAACGAGTCTATGCATAGTCCAACAAAATCGCGAAACAAAATCAACATCTGGTTCGTAAACTGCCATGCAGATTTTGTCCGATTGCAGACTTTACAAAGCATGTGTACCGACAACTTAGCGTCAACAGAATTTTTCCAAATCTTTTCATGTTTTTAATCAAGGTGCTCATGTGATTTGATATACTTCACAAAGTAAGACCTGTTTTATTACAAAATAGATCTTGATTATTGATCAGATCTTCTACAGTGGGTGATGCCATTTTATTTGAAGCAAATGCAAGTGATATGAGAGGTGGTATCTGATTGGTTAATAGGAGGGACATAGAAGGAATATAACTCGTAATAGCCACTGGTGGCGCTATGATTGAGCCCAGCAATACCAGCTTAGTTCGGCAAGGTAGGAAACTGGACTTTTACAGACAGTTAACTCACTTGCCTCAGGAAGATGTGACTCACTCATGCGATCCATCCACCTTCTCTGCACGGCGTAAGTTACGTTCCCTGATTTGTGACCTGTGCATTTCATGCAACGTATGAAGCCGATGTGTGTGTCTCCTCTTGGGAATTTTCCAATAGCATCACAAAACCTTTCTCCCTTACTGTAACGACAAAAGCCGTAAGATATCCTCAAGACTTACCACAGAGGAGATGTTCATCATGAGGAGAATACGAGGTGCAAAGAGGAAGTCTGGCCGGCTGCCGTCCAGTGAGAATGGCTGTTGAACATTCTTCTTTTTGCCCTCGATATCCTAGGAATGAAGTATTAGGCTTGTTAAAATAAACATGTTTCCATGACCTGCCCAAACTTAAAATTGCCCAGTTTTGAGAAAGTCAAAAAGGACAAGAATATTGCTCACCTGGTCCTATTTAGTACACTTACAACATTTGTGGATCTGACTTTTAGTCACGTGAGCTAATAAAGCCTAAGGCTAAAAAAATAATAGTCATGCTTCTCAGGCACCTTCCGCATCATCATAAAGTCCGCTGCACGTTTTGTTTTTATTTCCATTTTAAAAAAATAAAAAATCTGTAAATATTCCGCACCTCGATTACACGACCCTGGCAGTGAAATGCTACAATACTAAGGAACAATAATGATTTCAAAGAAATTATTATAAACCAACTTTGGTTACATACTAGCTTGAACTACCAAAAAAAACAAAAAAAAACGCCTGCCCGCACTATATTTTCAAAAGCCATTGCCTGAGAACCAATCCTTTTTTTTAAGCCTTACGTTAATAGCTTATAGTGCATCACTTAAGCCTAGTCGTAAGATGGCCCTCACCTCTACTGTGACTCTAATACTGTGGATGGCTGTGCTGTAGGACAGGGGGTTCCATTGAAAGACATACAGGGGACCTTCAACATGATGAGCATTGCCAAGGAAACGGTTGTCTATATACACTGACACTGAGTCTATCGTCACTGTGTGGAATATGAGGATCCTGAAATAAACACAAACCATGTCACCAATGACTTGTCTTTATTAGAAGTCTGGATTTCTGAAAGGACAGAACAAAGACAATATACAGTCGAGTCTCGTTAATTCGACACTCGTTAATCCGACAATCAGCTTTATCCGACACTAATGATGGGAACCGATTAAATCAGTGCTATTAAGACCCGTTAATCCGACAGTCTCGCACTCCGTCTCCGACACAGCTAATTTGCAACGAATCAGTCTTGTTAATCCGACACAGTGATCACCATACTCTGTGGTCATCTGCCCGCAAGTACACAGCCTGTGTTATGATGCAAGACGAGTCGGCTGGTTGCTGCATATAACAATGCAGAGATAAACTTGCTTAACAATAAACAATTAATGCTTTAAATAAAGAAAACAGGATTAATCACATACTTAGATTACCTCAATATCATTAAAATCAGATACATGTTCTTGCTATCGCCGAGGACATCCCATTACAGGTGGTCACGTCAGAACAACCTTTCACCAACGATGACCGACCAATGAAATAACTAACAGGAAGTAAACGTTAGCCACTAGAAAGCAGCTCTCTTAGCTTTGCAGTACCAGTTTCAAACTTGCGACTTCCATTCCAGACTATGCTTTTAAAAGTATTTTGAATAAGTCATACAGTCCGTAACAGTTGTTTTGTGTTGAGCTTAAGAAGTTGCATGATTAGAAAACATATTCCATTAACAATGTAACATAACAATATGAATATTTCATTTATATTTTTATTACGTGTTTGTATCGTTATCCATCATGTAGTTGTCCGATTTTCGATCACGAACGTTGATACTACTTCATTTTGTTTATCCGACATACTCGTTAATCTGACATAATCATATGCAACCAACAATGTCAGATTAACGGGACTTGACGCCCTTTTGTAAAATACATGGCAACATATTCAGGGAAGCTTTTGAAGAACATAAAAAGTGCCTTTTTCTCATCTGTTCTCAGATACCTGATATGTGTTGACCCCCTCTGTCTGTACAGAGGTTCGTGAGACTCGGCCTGGAACAGGGCATCCTTGGGGTTGGTGATGATGACAAGCGGCCACTCTCCCAGGCTGGCATCAAGGAAGGACATGATGTCGTGATCAAACACCAGGATACGGAATCTGCACGACAAGCACACACAAATACAAAACCCCTGTGCATAAACAGGGCTCAATTTAGCTGTATAATACATGCACAAGTACAACCTAGCTGAGAAAAATGCAACCTAATATTTATGTCTACATGCACTAAATGCATGTCAAAAATATTAAATTTGTGTCTGACTGACCCTTATTTGTCCACACAATTGACCTTTGAACACACCCAATACCCGTAAAGTTTTTTTCACCATACCACATCAAGAATCCCTGTGTTATGTGTAATTTGTCATGCTTTCTTAGGCGTAATGTCATCAAACTCTGGGTCCTTTAAGGTTTGGTGCCTATTACATTCTTTAACAATGACCGGCCTATGTTTCAACTTTATAAGGTCATGGGACCAGACCGCAACCTGGTTTTGTTTGATGCAACTTGGTCCTTTACGGTTATGTGCCTATTACATTTTACAACAATGTGTCATTAATTTATGTGACACTGGCAGCAGACCGGCCTATATTTCAACTTGATAAGGTCATGGGACCAGACTGCAACCTGGTTTTGTTTCATGCAACTTTGTTTTCATGTCAACATGCACTTGGTGCAAGTGAAATAAGCCCTGATAAAGTAACACCAGCATTCAGGCATTTCCACAGTGAACAACTGACAGCCATTTTCTGTTGACCTCTGCCATTAATATATTAGGATGTTCTTCCTTAGTATCTAGGGCTGGGGCGAGTCCAAATTTACTACCCAGGTACCCACCCCCATATTACCCGACCCTACCCGGTACCAACTGTAGGTCTCAGGATATGTCTCAAAATGTCAGACTGGGAACATTTTTAGCATAGTCCTGGCAAAACGTATTTAGATACATGTATTAAACAATCTGGTCATTCATACACTGAAGTTGAATTAAGTTATAACTTTATTAAACCATACGAAAAATCAGAAGGAATGGATGCATAGTTAGTGACTTGTAGTGTAACCATAGAGTTCCAGACATTTTTGTCATTAAACAATATATCACGGGACTAACCACGGGTCCGGGTAGTCCTGTGGATACCCGGGTCCTATTCAGTACACACCCGACCCGGATACCCGAGTTACCCGTCCCAGCCCTATTAGTATCAGTGTCAAAGTTTTAAGGTTTCGGTCTGGATCACTGAATTGTAGGCTGATAAATGTTTAAGAGTGTAAAACACATTTCTTTTAATTACAGGTGATGAAAACATACTGCATGATGATTGAAATGTGCTCCATATTGTGTAATGAGGAAGTTGTTTGCAAGCTCTTATTGAACTTCTATGTTTGAGTGTTCAGATGTGGCTTTCATATTAAGTGTCAAGGTTTAAATCATATTAAACCAAACAAATGCATGCAGAAAACATTTGTTCTACCAACAGAAATGTATCCTGTATTTTTCATCTTCCCTATATTGACAGCTTCAAACAAATATGGGACCAAAACCAAGTCATATTTCATTACTGAAACAAGTTGTTTTCCTTTAAGTTCTAATTTATTTATGTTATTCCACATTCATCAATTTTTGGTTAGGTGGAATCTGTAAACACAGTAAATAAAAATAATGCTGTATGCGTTTTTGGTTTAAGATTCATACCTGTGATTTTTAGAGTTAATTTTTAGAATTTCTATTGTCAAAATCCTGATTTCATCCTGCGTTCAATACTTACATCCTGTTGTCCTTCCAATCTCCCAGTTCCAACTCCAGCATGCCGGTCTTGTGTCGAGTGTACATGTTCGGCATCAGGCCGTTCAGGGTGTGCAGGTGGCCACAAAGGTAGACAATCCCTCGCCTGTGCACAACAAAGTCGATATACATGGATGGGGGAATCAGACTGATGTCCATGAATCGTCATGGTTATTCCCATGTTGGAGAAACATCATGGTTGAAACCACTGAGAGAGTTTGGTTTAATGCTGCTTTGAACTCTATCCCATTCATATCACGGCATGTCATCTTGATGTGGGATGAAAGCCGAAAGTAATGCTGGTCTTAAATGGTTACCACTATGGTGAAACTCATTACCACTGATATGGTGCTGGCAAACTTACAGAAATATATTCAGGGCGATTCTGGGATTCAACCTCAAATTTAAAGGTGAGGAGAAATGGGGCTTAACGTCGCGTTCAAGATTCATAATCAGAGAGATTCTCAGATTTGCACCCCTGATCATTTACTATCTACAGATAAGTGACAAACTGTTTACTATCTACAGATAAGTGACAAACTGTTTACTATCTACAGATAAGTGACAAACTGTTTACTATTGAGATTCAACAGTAAACAGCTAATTATGACAACAACACCACTGGGCTACCTATGTCTGTCTGAGTATACAATGACACCCAAAACATAATAGAAACAGTGGAATATAACTCTCACTGTGGTCATTCATCTGATGCTGCAGTTAGTCCATTAACACTGTGAGCAGCTCCATCTTACACTGCACTAACACTGTGGTGATTCCATCTTACACTGCACTAACACTGTGGTGATTCCATCTTACACTGCACTAACACTGTGAGCAGCTCCATCTTACACTGCACTAACAATGTGCTGATTCCACCTTACACTGCACTAAGACTGTGGTGATTCCATCTTACACTGCACTAACAATGTGCTGATTCCACCTTACACTGCACTAACAATGTGCTGATTCCACCTTACACTGCACTAAGACTGTGGTGATTCCATCTTACACTGCACTAACACTGTGCTGATTCCACCTTACACTGCACTAACAATGTGCTTATTCCACCTTACACTGCACTAAGACTGTGCTGATTCCACCTTACACTGCACTAACAATGTGCTGATTCCACCTTACACTGCACTAAGACTGTGGTGATTCCACCTTACACTGCACTAACAATGTGCTGATTCCACCTTGCACTGCACTAACAATGTGCTGATTCCACCTTACACTGCACTAAGACTGTGGTGATTCCACCTTACACTGCCCTAAGACTGTGGTGATTCCACCTTACACTGCACTAACAATGTGCTGATTGCACCTTACACTGCACTAACAATGTGCTGATTCCATCCTACACTGCACTAATACTGTGGTGATTCCACCTGACACTGCACTAACACTGAGTTGATTCCACCTGACACTACACTAATACTGTGCTGATTCATCTTACACTGCACTAATACTGTGGTGATTCCATCCTACACTGCACTAATACTGTGCTGATTCATCTTACACTACACTAATACTGTGCTGATTCCATCCTACACTGCACTAATACTGTGGTGATTCATCTTACACTGCACTAACACTGTGGTGATTCCACCTTACACTGCACTAACACTGTGGTGTACCACTGACTGACTGTTGTTCTTACCTCATGATGTGCTTGACACCTGGTGGATCCTGCACTATGAGGGAGGTGGGGTAGTGACCAAACCACACAGTCTGATTACTGTCTTTCGTTTCATCTGTATGTCTCTGAAGCTCTGTCACACGATCCTGAAATTATTGCACAGCTGAATGCTCTGGCACAATGGGGGGTCGTCATGTGGTTCACATGCAGTCTAAATCCCCATAATATACTCCAAACAATTCACATTATACAATAGTGTCAGCAAGGTGAAAGTACTGAGTTACACAGGCAGCTGGGCTGTGCGTTGGTGTGCAAAGTAACAAACTGTTTACTATCTACAGATAAGTGACAAACTGTTTACTATCTACAGATAAGTGACAAACTGTTTACTATTTACAGATAAGTGACAAACTGTTTACTATCTACAGATAAATGACAAACTGTTTACTATCTACAGATAAGTGACAAACTGTTTACTATCTACAGATATGCTCTTCATGGATTTTGTTTTTATTTGTTTGTTGTTTAACGCCGCTCTCAGCAATATTCCAGCTATATGACGGCAGCCTGTAAATAATCGAGCCTGGACCAGACAATCCAGTGATTGACATCATGAGCATTGATCCACGTGATTGGGATCGATGACATGCATCAACCAAGTCAGCGAGTCTGACCACCCGATCCCGTTAGACGCCTTGTACGACAAGCATAGTCGCCTTTTATGGTAAGCATGGGTTGCTGAAGACCTATTCTACCCCGGATCTTTACCGGTCCGCTGCTCTTCATGGAACTCAAGTATATGGTCACTTAGACATAGAAAGGACTCATGACAGTTCTTTATCAGGATTTAAAAGACAGCTACGAGATAAATTGCAAAGAACAAAGAGGGATGAAGCATGGTTTACTTCACGATAAACATTGTTCTCATGACATCATTTCTGGAGATTTGAACATGCGTTCGCATTTGATGAAATCGTAAATTAGACGATGTTATTTTTGAGAGGGAAGTGTCAAGTGGGTTGTTCCCCATATATGCAGCTCGGAGACGTAATTAAACGCAATGGCTGAACAATAGCACCCAACAGTGGGAGAGATATGACAATCAGTATTGGATAAAAGGTTCAGATACTAAAAATTATGAGAATATCTGGGAAATACCAAACATAAGCCCCCTTTCATAAAATGGACTTGCCTGACATTGCCGAGGGGAGATTGTATTCAGGGAGTCATCATTATTTAAAAACAGGTAAATATTTTTAAAAATTGTACAAATTATTAATATCAATAAAGAGGCTGTGCATAATGTTGATGTATCATATAAGAAATAATCGACTCATGCAGTGCCCCTTATGGTTTATTCTCCCTGCAGTGTTTTATCGTACAATAAACTCCCACTTGTCATTTACTTCTAAAATAAAGGAGCAACTGTGAGAGCAATTAGACTCCGTTCTTGTAACTGCAACTTGAGGTTGTTTTGTACAAGGGGGCCAAAGCCATAAGACTCTGCACTGACTTGAGGTGAGGTGAAATGGGGTTTAATGTCGTGTTCGAGATTATTGCACTCATATATAATGATGTGCCTGCACATGTGTGTGCATGTGGCTGCATGTACTTAGGTCTAATCATATAAAAAAAAGCAAAAATTTTGCTGATGCAAGCAGTTCCTTGAAGTCAAAGAATTCTTTTTAATTGAGTTAGTTAGTATGGTTTTACACTGCTTTTATCAATATTCCTGCAATATCTATAGGCAATGCTAAAAGCAGCGTAAAACCATACTTATACTCACTCTTCTTTAGACTTACGTCATTCAGCTGACCAAAGAAGTTGAATGGCCTGCGAGGGCCTGGATCTGGACATGCGTCCACGGAGATGAAGGAGTATTTGCCGTACTTGGTGGTGTGAACATACTTGTAGGATGTCGTGTGCTCCAGGCCCTGCGCCGAGTACTGTCTGAAACCAACAAGATCCACAACAGAGATGCAATGAGTGAATCAATACAGGACAGACATTAATTTTTAACCCACAAAAAAATTACTATTATACTTTTTTTGGTTCACCATTGGGCAATAAAAAATAATGATTAATTTTCTTCCTGCATCACTTCCAAATACACACATACTCACCATTGTATCATCCTACAGATGAAGTAAATTGCTGAGTGTATCCCTTCTTTCCTTACTTGACAAAATACACCATAAGATTTGCCCATGTCCACTAGCAGACTACTATTTCCTGATTGATTAATAATAGAGAGGACAGGGCTTGTATTGCATTATTAAGCCAAGCGATGTCACTCATTTCATATTGTTGTCTACAGTTATTTGTGTTAATGATTAAATTATCATTGTTCCCATGTCCATATACAGCATGCACATCACTTTTCACATTTATACCTCCATTAGCGCTACAAATATTGCAGTCAGTTCTTAAATAATTGATTTATTGTGAACTATGATTCGAAGGACATTTACACTATATCTGGTTGAAGGTAATTACATGCAAAGTAAGAAACAGTGGAGCCTGTATCAAGGGACATGATGAAAAAGTTACGGATCACATCAAACCTGCTCCCTCTCTGACTACAACTAACCTACTTCTTCTTCAGATTAAAATTAATGTTGTACAACACATATCTGCAAGGAATCCAGAAACCTCATCAAAAAGATTACAACTATTTTCTCTTGTTCAATGTATACTTTAGCATTCAACATGTTTACCGACCTGTACAAGTTCTGTTGACTTTGTAGATCTGGCACATCAAATGCATCTGAAAAAAAATTTGAAACTAAACAAACTTTAGCATTTATGCAAATTCAGAAAACAGTAATGTTGCTCCCATTCATTTCCGTGTCGTATTATTCTGGTATTATTCTGTTTGTCATATTCATGATAGATGTAGCAGGTATCTATAGTATGTCTCTGACTTGCAATTGTTTAGGTGAGGTGATGTGAAATGGGTTTTAACATCACATCCAAGATTATTGCACTTAAGTGCATGCACATGTGTCTGTGTGTGGCTGCTTGAACCAGTACTAGTGCTGGCCCACTGAGATACCATGCCGCAGTTTAACATGAATACCCCACTCAGACACAGTATACTGACTCTGAGCTTACCAGTCCTTGTTTTAGCCCCTAAATGTCGAGTGCCAGGCAGGGTAACAACAAGTACCATCTTTTAATGTCTTTTAGTATGATGCGGACGGGGATCGAACCCCCGACCTTCCACTCTCTAGACGGATGCTCTACCATTCGACTACTGAGATGGCTGGCCTAGCAAGAGATGGAAATGAGTGATCTATAATCTGTTATCTCAAAGATGACAAGTACCATCTTTGAACCTCTTTTGGTATGACATGGCCAGGGATCAAACCCATGAACTTACGCTCTCCTCTCTACCCAGGTCCACCTCTGAGGTGGACCTTTGCATTTAAGATTAATGTATGCACATGCACATTAGAATAAGATTTTGTTTGTAGAACCCATATATATATCAACCAATGCTTTTTTTAAAGAAACCTGTAAACTATGCGATAAAACAACCTCTGTAAGTTTATCTTGTAAAACAATGTGACATAACGTTTTGAGAGGTAAAAAACAAAAAAACAACAACATTGTTTCGGTTCACGTAACACGAATAATTCATAAAAATCGTCAGTGTAGGCTTTCTGTTTGATGGAGCAAGACACCCTTTTACTGTTTTTTGTCGTCAACCAATATTCGCTGTCTTTACAGACGTAACCTGGACCAATATTCATGGTCCTTATAAATGTAAAGTGTGTACTTGCTCCTATAGTAAGTGGTTCATTCCTACATTTGTGGTCATGTACCTAACACAGTTTCTTTATTTATATTTATTCATGTTTAGTTACCCATATGTCATCAAAAGAGAATCACGTTTAATTACCCATATGTCATCAAAAGATAATCATGTTTAGTTACCCATGTCATCAAAAGAGAATCACATTTAGTTACCCATATATCATGAAAAGAGAATCACGTTTAGGTTCTCATGTCATAAAAAGAGAATCACTTTTAGGTATCCATATGTCATCAAAATAGAATCATGTTTTGTTACCCATGTCATCAAAAGAGAATCACGTTTAGTTACCCATGTCATCAAAAGAGAATCAAGTTTAGTTACCCATATGTCATCAAAAGAGTATCACGTTTAGTTACCCATGTCATGAAAAGAGAATCACGTTTAGTTACCCATATGTCATCAAAAGAGAAAATCACTTTTAGTTACCCATATGTCATCAAAAGAGAATCACGTTTAGTTACCCATATGTCATCAAAAGAGAATCACGTTTAGTTACCCAGTAATTGTATAATTTCAAGTGGAGTTAGAAGGACGGAAGGTAGACATGTGATCGTCGCCTTCCACTGCGTAACATAAAGTTATAACAAGAGTTTTCTCAATTTCAAAATGAAGAATGAAAGCTATGGGGTTCCTTATGTCCAAATGTAAAGGTGCGTCTAGACTCAAATGCCCCTAGTTTCAAAGACTGCTTTGTCCAGTGATCACCATGGTTTCCCCTGATGTCCAGCCATCTGGCGTTGTGGAACTTGCTACATTCCCTCATGGTCTTGTGGTACTCCTCCCACTCTGCCCGATACTGGCGTGATCCTCGGCCATCTTTTTCCTTCGCATCAACAAGATCCCCTAGAAAATGGAGAATGGTGTTTTACTTCATGGTTGTACTACAGCTATATATATATATATATGTCTGCTTCTGGAATAAGGCCAGGTCAGGCAAATCAGTGGATGATCTAAAACACAACACCCAAGAACAAACACATTGCTTATCCAGTGTGCTATATCTCCATTCCATCAGATACGGTACCATAGCTTCATTTTCAACTGTATTCAACAAACATGCCACTACAAATACATGTGTAATCAGAATAGCGAGAATACATAGAGGTGATCACGCTTGTGTGTTTGGGGATGGTAAATATCCTGCATTAGGAAAAAACATTGTATTTAGCAAGCCTTGGCGAGCTAAATACATAGTGTTTATTCCTAATACAGGATATTTACCATCCCCAAACACACAAGCATGATAAACTCTTTATCATATAATGTCATTCTTTAATTCTGTGCTTCAAAATTGCTTTCCCCTCTCTCACAAACATTACCGAAACATTGCGAGTTTTCCTGGAATGCGCGCATTAATATTTATTACGTCATAGGGTAAATGATGTGTCAGTCGGACAGTGACAGTAGCCAATATAGTTCCAACTGGAATCTGTTTCTTATCCAGTGGCAAGCAACATATACGCAAAACAACAATTGTTTTTAATGGCCTTTTGTGGCAATCCATCGGTCTGTCCGCTAGAGTAACTGCCCTTTGTCAAAGGGAAGCTACTCTGACCCTAGTCTATGAGACGTCACGGCCATGGTCAGACGTTGACAGTCGGTCTGTCCTGTCATAACGTTAAGAAGTGTAGTCAGATGTACACACAGCGACAAAACGAAACAAGGTAACAATAATTATAAAATGCCTTAGCTACGTAACAGTTAGACACAGATTTTCAGTATATTAGACTGTTCTTTTGATAATGATAGCAATTTTCCCTGTAGTTTATCCAGATTCCCGATGGTTAATTCTGACTCAATCGCCGAATGACGAGGGCAACGCCATGTTTGTTTATAAACAGTGAAAGTAGTCCCTACTTGACCTTTGATATTTGCATCTCTATCCGCATATGACCCCAACGGATATAGTTTTTATCCGTTGGCTTTATCCTGCCGAAAAACCTACCCATTTTATGATAAACAATTATGAGTGAGAGAAATCCTGGCTAACTTAGTGAGAAGAGAGAGGGAGATGGTGATGCCACTTCCAAAAGGAAGCTTTGGTCCAGAATGGGTTCATTATGACAGAATGGAGATATTATTCCGTGGTTAATCAAGGATGAAAAAAGATAAACGTAGAATATGTCTCGAGGCAATGTAACCCAATGCATAGATCCTCACCTGTGGCCAGCACAATGTCAGGTTTGATCACACTCAGGTAGTCTCTGCAAAATCTCACTACATCTGGCGCTCGTTGTTTGTCATAAAACTTGCTGATGTGGAAATCTGAAATCTAAAACAGTCATCAGTGTTTATTATCAATGATTGTTTACCAAACAACATACCAGTGCTGTTTTATCACACACAAAATACCTTGCAGATATCTTACAAGTTTAAATTGATAACCAATAGAAATATGTACATGAGCATTTAACATTTGTTGAAGTTCTCAAAGTTAATATTTTAATCTTTCTAAAAATGATAAAGGGTAATTTTGTGAGTTATTGTATAGTCATTAGTGTTATTTTATAAATAACACATTTTTTAATGGTCTCATACTGGTCTGCACTGATAGATACAGAATGTTGTTTTATTCAAACATATATGCTGTCCTTTTCAGACACTTAACATCTACACAATCTTAGTGTTTTAGTTTCATGTCTACTATGAAACCTAATCACCCTGTACCTTCCCTTGCATACTTCAAGTCAAACGACACATGAGATTATTGATGAGATATCGTGCTATCTATATAAGTTTATCACCATTCATCGGTTAATTCTTGCCTGATGCAATCCATTGTAAATATTGCCACGTCTTTTCTGATGCAATAAGACCAGATTTTTTTCATATGTTGGTTTTACTTTTGGGGGAAAATCCTGGTCAGCATGGTCAGTAGTTCAAAAACAATTCAGATAGTTCTATTTTTTTTCATGTTGCCATGTGGGCAGAGGTTGTTCCACTTGCAGTTTAATCTATTGCTATTGCATGGACATACTTTTGTAGGGAACATGTAAATTACAGTCAGCAGGGAAAAATAGTCCTTTTCTGGGGGTTTTATTTGTCAATTGTCTTCCCTATGATTTGAAACACCTTTAGCATGTTTAGTTCTAAACATTTAAAGGTGTAAGATAATATTGCATATTACATACCAAAATTCTCAGATTGTTTAATGATTGCAACCAATTTAAGGCTAAACATTCTACTTTGAATGACAGACAAAACTATTTATTAGTATAACTGAGAAAGGAAATGCAAATTAGCATATATAGAAAAATTGGATAATGTGATAAACATGGATCATGGTAGCAAATCAGGGTGGCATATTATGAAGTATTATTGTAAACAAACAAAAAGACTGAAAGGATATTTTCCTCACATAGAAGAAAATGATGTTGTGTATGAAGATGATATTAATAAAACAAATATATAGAATAAGTCCTTCGTAGGCATTGCAACTGTTGATAATCCCAATGATGAAATTCCAAATGATATTTTGGAAAACGTTGACTTTTGTGTTCAGAGAAAAGGTCTCCAAAAATCTGAAGTTAGAGACATTTTGTTATCTCGATGTTTCCAAAGCAACAGGGCCTGATAACATTAGTACTTGTATCGTAAAATATTTAGCAGAACAATTATCAGTTCCTTTAAGTAATTTCATTAATTCCTCTATATTAACTTCACATTTTCCAGATAATCTGATATATGGAAATAGTGCATGGTTCCCTCTTGAAATCGTTTGAAAGTTATTTAAATAATAGAAAACAACTGACTGTAATAAATGGGTTTGAATCTAATATAAAAACAGTAAACACAGGAATCCCACAGAGGTACGGTCTTAGGACCAATAATATTTTTGGGATTCATTAATGATAAAGTGAATAATATTCAGTGCCATAAGAAGTTATTTACTGCCGATACATCTCTATAAGTAATTATTGATGACCCTGATTCATCAACAATATCTTAAAATACAGATTTAGAATCGACAGCAAAATGAGCAAAATAAAATAAAATGAAATTCCAACAACAGCAAGTACAATGCCAGATCTATTAATGAACAATATCAAGATTGAATCTGTTAATGCACACAAACATCTTGGACTAACTCTGCAGACTGATGGTCAGTGATAGATGCATATCAATAATATTATTGCCAATGATCAACTGTTTAAGAAGCTTGAAATACCATCTTCAAAGGAATAGCT
Organism: Haliotis rufescens; assembly: GCF_023055435.1. Lineage (NCBI taxonomy): Eukaryota > Metazoa > Mollusca > Gastropoda > Lepetellida > Haliotidae > Haliotis > Haliotis rufescens. Next base: position 26,063,376 of record NW_025964001.1, on the reverse strand, counting down.
TCTAAACTGTATATAGCTCATTCATTTTACCAATATCAGATTATGGTGATTACATCTGGAATAACTGTACAAAGAAACAAGACATGTCGCTTGAAAAACTTTATTATTCATTAAGAACCATATGTGGATCTGCAAGAGGAGTGTACCAAATCTATAATGAAATGGGCTATTCATTTCTAAGTGGCTGTCACTTAACTCATAAAATACTGTACTCAGTGTAATAAGCGCCCAGGGCAAAATTAGGAATAGGGGGCTCTTAAAAGAATATTATTTTGGTGAAAAAAACGGAGTTGAAAGATAAATTTCGTGGTTTATGTTGACAGCCTGAAATGTTTATGTACGACAGATATATTTTTCCAGAATTCAATTGCCCATAATTGAGGGTGCATTTAACACACATGCGTATTATACGCAAATAAATAAGTCATGTGTACATTGATCAATTGGAAGGGGTGCTAATTGGGATCGTTCATTAGCCAATATATTAGCAAATATCGCCGTGGGCGCTTATTACGTCGAATACGGTATGTGACTTTCATAAAATGTTTTATAAAAGAATGCCAGATTATCATATGCTACAAGGTACTCCACCCTACTCCAAATTCCACTTTGTCGCACAGAAACATACAAAAAATCGTTTTGATCATCTACTGTATGCAACTGGAATATATTGGATGACACTCTACGATGAATAGACTCTTTGCCTTTATTTAAAAACACTTATGATAAAAACATACAAAGCAATGTATATCACATCTTCAAAACATATGGAACTAGAGTTAATCAGATTATTCATTGTAAACTTTGACTTGTACACAAATGTAATTCTTTCATTAGTGATATTTCAACTTGTAGCTGTGGATTTTACTGTTTCATTATCTTTTGCAGTGTTCAAATTTCAGCCATGTGAGATCTACCTGTTTTTGCTGCGATAAGGTATATGGTATAACAGCTGTATTGTTTGGTAATGCAGACTTGCCAGATGCATTAAATTTTAAGATAACTGAATCTGATTATTCACCCAAACAGATCGCTTTCGTAACAAATTTTACATGTTTATACAAAACAAGCAATGTGTGTAAAAATTATGTTTTACTCTCTATAATCTAAGTCAAGCTAACTAATACTATGTACCATATACACTGTTGTCTATAGCATGATTTGAAAATTGTATTGATCATATGTGGGTACTGGAGAGGTCTTCAAATAGGTATTATGCCTGTTGACCAATCCAGGTTTTCATTCATGGAAACAAAAATATTGTTTAAACTACACTATTTACATTAGGTGTCTTACATTATTAATCTTTATAGTACATTTTTGTATTTGCCCTGATTTGTCAATGCAGTGCATAGTTCATGTACTTAAGACTTAATATGATGTTAAGACGCTGAAAGAACACGTTGAATTCATACAATGAAGTCTTTCTCATTTGTGTTATGGTTCCAGTATAATGGTTTAAGAAGTAAGATAAATAACTAACAAAAAATAACTAATTTCAGTTGTTTGGGGAATGTGTCTCAACGACTTTTTCTGGGGATCTCCTTATCACCAGCTGATGCAATGTTTGAACTGACACTCTTTCAGCATTTGTTCAGTTGTAGCATGTTTATCTCAATAGTCTATTTGCATGAGTGATTGTCATCACAACGTTATGCACATTTCTAATCAACATACATTCAACTACTGTGAATCATTATGTCAGATTACGCACCTGTACAACCCAAAACACTCTATCATACTTATCACCCATTTTTTCTTCATTCTTCTCAGCATCATTTTGTTTGGCAACGTGATCGTTCCCAGTTCTTGAATCAATTAAATCCACGATAAATGCACACATAACAGCTATGCCAAGGAGGTACACAATGAGTAAATGTAACAGTCGCATTTCAAACCCGTAAGTCCCCTCATGTAGAGAACACTAATGGGTTAATATTTCGTCAACTGATTTTAGCAGACACCATTGCTAACAAATCAAAGGGAGGTAATTCTTGAAAATACACATACACTTGCCATCCACGAAAGAATGACGTGGCTTGTCATACGACATGTTATCCTGAACTATAAATAGACGTATATTACTCAGTTCTGTTTAAAGTAACAGTATTACATCGACAGCAGCCCTTCTGTCCTGAAAAATATTACTTTTTATGAATATATAAGTCGACAATAAATTATTATACTTCTTCAATGTTCAACCTTCGACGATTCATACAAGAAATATTGATTTTGAACACACGAGGTTTGGGTTCAAAATAGTTTTTGTATAGTCATTTGAGTCCGTCTACATATTTACAGGTTGGTTAGTTTTGGCAGAAACAAAAAAGAAAGACTTCTAAATAATTATTTCCGTAAGAGGCTCTTGAATGCCAAATCCTTTAGTTTAAAGACTCTGTATTCACGACTCTCTTAAGCTCACACTCAACTAATCCCTTGTAAAGTAATGTGTTTGTCATAGTTTTTCATGTATAAAATTGTTATTTTCACAAAAAGAACTAATGCTATAACTGTGTCTTTCGGAATGATAATCATTTTTATTTCAGTGTTCGTTTAATAGTTTAAATAGCTACCGATGAGGAAAAACATGGAGTAAATTATTAATTTTCTGTAATGGATAATGCTAATGTTGTTCATTAAAGTACATTTTAAAAAACATTTTAATAATAACCAAAATGTACGAACACACAATGCCATTTAGAAAGTGGTCAAATGTAACAGATACTTGGTTGGTTGCGTTTCACCGTATCCTGACGCCACGGGACGTGCTCATAACACCAATTACTGGTTTGTCCGATCCCGACTCAATTAATTACAGTACATAGTTCACTAGTGGATTGATCCAATCATCCCACTGGTGTTGAAGACTTCCCCCTGGTAATGTAAACGTCCTCCGCAGTTGACATTACGTCATTATCGTCTGCGTGATGCCTGCCAGACAGTTCTTTCTTCATGCTTGGGAGGAGAGGGATATCTGACTGTGCCAAATCTGGTGACTGCAGAAAATGTTCAAAGTGTCCAAAGCCACAGTCATGCATTGAAGCCATGGCGACAAGCCGACAACAGACTCGTGCAAAGGTGCATTGTCCTGATGAAATAACGCACCTCTATTGGGTGTTCCACAACGTTTAGCTGTCAATTGATCTTCCCACGCAGCTGCCTAAACTGATTAGAATAATATTGACCATATATGGTCTGACCTCTCGGAAGGCCCACCAGGAAAACGAAGCCATCACCTTGCCAGATGATGGAACAGACTTTGTCTTCTTCGTCGGAGATGTCAGATGTCTCCACCGCTTTGATTGTGGTTTAGTCTCTCGGCAAATGGTGACCCTGAAGCGTGCTAAAACCTTTTGTCACGCTTAATTCATTCCTCAGGACGTTATCAACACTCCCATGAGAGATTCGTACTGTATATGATATGTGACGCGTGTTGATTCGCTGATCATCCACATTTTCCTTTGTGAGGGCTGTTGAAGGTCTTCCTGGTCACGTCATGCCGAATACCCGGGTTAAATTCCCCACATGGGTACAATGTGTGAAGCCATTCTGGTGTCCACCGCCGTGATATTGCTGGGATATTGCGAAAAGCTGCGTAAAAACGAACTCACCCGCTCACTCTTCCTGACCATGGATCATCGTCGAGGCTCTCTCTTCCCCTCTTGAAGTCTGCTGCCCAAATTTAACAGTGGCAAGGGAATGCGCTTCATCCCAAGTGAAGTTTACATCATGTCCGCGTGGATGGATATGTTATAGTTTCTGTTGAAGATACTTGATGACAGCGTGGTAGCCAACTGTGTCCATTTCCATCAATTTGACACAGAATACCTAGTCACATTGATGCACGTAGGACCTTGCTGCCAGGATTTGGGTTTCCATGCAGCGTGTAAGCATGAGAAGGGTTGTACTCCATACCTGTACATACAAACTGCAAGGGCGTACTATACGTCCTTCGTAGTTAGGCTCAGAATGTTTCAGCAACTCGTCTTATACAGCGTGTCTTTCGGAAAAGGAATTTGTGACAAATAAATATGTTAAACTGCCCTGATCTCACGTTATATCAACATAATAACTGTAAAGAATGAGCCTTGGCTTATCGTTTCACCCAACCTACATCCACATGACGCAGACGAAAGAACTCGAGTCAGGTTACATACATGTATACAAGACGACTGGTCCCCCTGCACGGATGGCCCAGTCGTCTAAGGCGCCGCGATTCACCCTGCAGAGTTGCGTCCCTTGGGCACGCCAGAAACCTATGATCGTGGGTTCCAATCCCGGTTCGCTCCGATTATGTTTCTAGGTTTGTCAGCACCATAACTGTGCTCGTGGGTTTCACCGAAGTGGTAAAAGTCTGAAACCTGCCCTTCGGGCTTTCCTCCCACATTAAGCTGACACGTCGTGATATAAGTGGAATAGTGTTAAAAGCGGTGTTAAACCCAACTCACTCATTCACTGTTCGTTGGTGCTCGTCAGATATATAATCACTCCCCCCTATCCCCCACCCCCTACCTTACTCACTCACTCACAAGAAGGGGTGAAAGGTGACTTTATAAAAACGCATTTTATGAACCGAACACCTATTTCTTTCAATGATGTAACTGTCACAGAGCTGGGGTTTCCTCTCGTTTGGAAGCTCAGTCCGGCGATGGTAGACAAAACTCGGGTGAAGTTTAAGACGCCAGGTGTATTGCATCTTCCCATGGCAAGAGAGTTAACTGACTATAAAAGTCCAGTTTCCACCCTTGCCGAACATGGCTGGAATTACTGGGCTCGATCGTAGCGCCACCACTGGCTTTTTCCAGGTATGTCCCTTCTAAACCTCTCCTATGGACCAATCAGATTCCACCTCTCGTATCACATGCATTTGCTTCACACAAAATGGTGGCGCCCAGTCAAAACGATCTGATCGATAACCAAGACCTATATTGTGATAAAACGGGTCTTACATCGCGAAATGCATCAAATCACGTGAGCTTCTTGATTAAAAACATGAAAAGATTGGGAAAATATCTGCTGACAAGGAGTTGGCGGTGCACATGCTTTGCAAATCCTGCAATCGACCGAAATCTGCACGACAGTTTACGAACCGGATTTCGATTTCGGTGCGCGAATTTGATTGGACTATGCGTAGACTCGTTAGTCCAGCCAAAATGTAAATCCATAATACCAGCCTAGTTCGGCAAGGGTGGGAACTGGACTTTTATAGTCAGTTAACTCTCTTGCCTCGGGAAGATGGGTGTATTGTTGCGGGCTGCGAAGGGTCGAAATGGTATACAAGTACAGTGGTGGTAATCACGTGACAGGACGGTCACCGGGATGGTGTGGGGATTCGGACTTCTCTTATACGCATGCATGAAGTTGGACGGCGATTCCTCGCCAGTGACCCGCCTACATGTACACCTGTGTCAATATAGCTTCATTGAGAGGCATTTAGAAGTTGGAGTACTAAGTACTCGCTCCTACTTGTAACAAAGAAGTTGTTCATCCATTAATCTTATCCTCACGTGTTAATGTAGACTTTTATAGATAGCACTCGGGATTAAGGATCCTGCTCAGAAGGGGATTTATGTTTAGAAGGGATAAGTGGAATGTTTGCTGAACATATTAAAAAGACAAAGGAGATAGAATTTCGTTCCACTTTGGAAGTATCTTGAAAGAATTTAGGTATTTTGATAAATGGAAGTTTTTAAAAACACCTATAGAAGTAGTTTTCACTATGACAATAAACATGAACGTCGCTGAATACTGTATGGGATATTCTCGCGATCTCGACCTTTGGAAACGAGCTAAGTATGACCCAAACACGAGAATGCGAGATTTGGCCAAAATCTCGCGATCTCGCATTCTCGTGTTTGGGGCATATTTAGCTCGTTTCCAAATGTCGGGATCGCGAGAATGTCCCTTACAGTTTTCAATACATGACAGACAGACACATACTCTATACACGTCTCACCTCATGTACAGCAATATTATACATAACAGGCATTTACAGATAAAGCACATGCATAATTCCTTGTGGAATTGTGGCTACATATAAATATGTACACTTCTAAATACTTTACAATAATTATATATTTTTAATAATTATTATGTACAAATAAAAAGTACCCGAACATACTACAAGCTTCGGCGACGAGATAAGATAAGAAAAGAAAGAGGGTTTTGTCATTAGAAATAAAAGCGACAAAAGACTAAAGTTTCCATAATCATACGGAATCTCTGCTGAAAGCAGTTTCGATTGTATGATTCCGACTATATCATGAGCACGTGTTTATGAATCTGACTGATGATACCCCGTGTTCGCGAAAAGGTGAATGGTATCCTGCGCCACAGGTGTCACCGGTCATAAATCCATACAAACGAGTTCATCGGAAGAAAACATAGGAACATATGCTAAAAGTCAAAATAGCGATACTAACAAATTCACATACCTAATTTATAACATACCTTATATGTACGTTCATGTTCATCAGAATTCGTATATATACAGTATCATGCTGAGAGTTCCAACAAAACGTTCACATATAGACCTGGCCGTGGCAGCCCCCAATCCCAACCCCCACCCCAAAAACAACAACAGCTAGACAAGATAGTCCTATTACATTTATTGCACTGCGTAATTAGATTCAAATCTGCCCGTCATCAAAAGAGAATTCAGTTCAAAAACAGGAAGGCGAATTTCTAACATCTACTGTTAAAGCCGGGGCTCTGTGCAGCCTGCCTGAAAGCGTCCGGTGGAAGATGTGACCATCACAGCTTACCATAGGCGGCAAAGATTGGGGTAGGCTAGGCACCACTAGGGACTGTTTGCGCGCCAATGGTGTTACGCCATGTTTACAGACGAAATAGAGTTTTGCCTTAGGATCACAGATGGCAGAAATCGTTGTTGGCGACGTAGCGGCGAGCGGTATAGTATGCCAGGGCAACACTTGTTTGTCATGATCGGCACGGGGACGCTAGTGTCATGGAGTTTGGGCTACATCACACATGGCAGGCGAACTGATTTGATTATTGTGAATAGACATTTGACTAGCCAGCAATATGAAGGTGAAATTTTGCATCCTTTCGTTGATCAATTCGCTAGCATCATCGACAGATTTTTTTAACTGCAAGATGACAATGCCACCACATACCCAGGTCGTCACCGATCATATCCGACGAGAACAATTAGGGGTATTGGAATGACCTGCTAAGTCCCCTGGCATGCCCCCAATAGAGCATGAATGTACGCCAGGGAACCAGTACCCGCCAACGTGGCCCACTTAGGGGAAGGTCTTCAGGCGGAATTGCAGGTAACTTACCAAGGGCAACCATACTCAAGGTAATCAACAGTACATTGTGGACTCACCAGATATTGATCTACTTTTATCGTCGGTGGTATATATATGACATACTTTCAAAGATTGTCTCCCCTCCCTGATATTGGCAAAGGGTGTTAGGTTAGGTTTAGGTACAGTAAACTACGGTTATAGCGAACACGCTTATAACGAACTGACGGATATAACGAACTTACTTATTTGGTCCCGACTATTTGCTTTAGTTATTCTGTATATATGCTTATAACGAACTACGGTTATAACGAACTAAAATTAGTAGCCCCTATGAGTTCGTTATAACCGTAGTTTACCGTACTAGCTGCATCGTGCATTCAATTACGAAGCCAATGATTTGTTTATCTACATGTTGTTTTTGTTTGTTGTTTAACGCTGCACTCGGCAATATTCTTCCTACATGACGGCGGCCTATAACAATTCAAGCTTGGACCGGACAATCCAGTGATCGATATTGTGAGCAGCAATCTACGGCGTCTTCGTGCGATGACTCACAATCAACTAAGGCACTGAGCCTGGCCAACCAATCCACTTGGTCGCCTCTTGCGACCAGCATAGGTTGCTGGTACCTATTCTAACCCGGAATCCCCACGAAGTTGTTAACCTACAATTGCAGGTGGCTGCCACAAACACATTATCAGATTAACGCCCAATAACAAATTAATTCATAGCACCATCCGAACTATATGTTATTCCACTTTCAATTTAATAATCAATACTATTACATTGTCTTGAACATTCCAACAGATAATTTATATGGATGTGAACCATTCATATTGTAAAGATGAAACTTATATACTGGCCAAATATGCGTATTTTGGCATCCCCAAAACACGATATATCGGATGCAAAGAGCGGTCGGTAAAACACTACCAGCACACTGAATTCGTCAGTGTAAAGAATACTCATGTGAAAGCCTGATACGATATGACTGCTTTAGATTGAGAGCTTGGTTTAGTGTCGTTCAGTTATATCACGATGTGTCAACTTGATGTTGGCGAAAAGCCCCGAGGTGATATAGGCCTGAGACGTTTATCATTTTGGTGAAACCTACGAGCACAGACATGGTTCTGATAAATAAAAGAAATCTAATCTGGGTGATTCACGATCATAGTTTTCTGGTAAACCAATGGGACTCAACCCTGCACGGCGAATTACGGTACGTAAGAACACATGAAGTTTGTTTGAATTATATGGTGTCTCGACCTTTGTGATTACTGTATACAAATTGCTTTGATCAGAGACCATATACCGGTATATTGTCTCTGCTTTGATGCTGCCTGCAGGCAGTGTGATGCTGTTATAAGGGATTAAAATACTGGGTTAGTTGAAAAGAGCAACGGTCAACGAGCCACAAGCCATAAGACAAGTAAAAGTTTCTCCTAAAATAAGAAAATAGTGCTTATGCTTGTAAATTGTAATGCTTTTACCCCACCCCCCCCCCCCAAAGGAACATTATTTTTTTATATTGTGTTTGTCTTTTTAGGTCGAAGATGTATGGCTCAGCGCCTTGGGGGCATGCCAAACGACCCCCAATCTCATTAGAATCAGACCTTAGTCTAAGGTCTGATTTTAATGAGATTGAACGACCCCCGATGTGTCCCGCTTGCTGATTACGTCACAACCTTTTGGTTTGAGGGTGGCCTGCCTTTGATTTCCTTTCAGACCAAGCACCAATAACAGCATGGACGACTGAAGAAGTTAACAAAAAAAATGACACACCCTAACGTGTTCGTCTTTCGTCAAAGAAGAGCAGATATAAAACGAGCTCCGACTGGTTTAATCCAGGGGCGGGCAAACATTGCCATCAAAGAAAAAGAAATACACATATATTAACAAAAGCCTGAATCTACTTAAAAGCAGACACCAGACTGCAGACTGAAAGAATAAATGAATGAGTTAATGAGTTTATTTCAGTAAAGAGGCCACCGGCCCATTATACAATATGGATACAGTGGATTACAACAATAGCAGGCGCCAGATATCACAGGTGATATACATAGTGAAATAACTGAATTATTGCATACATTTGAAAAAACTGTTGTTTCTTAAAAGCAAGAAAAATACAGACTGCTGACATGGATGTCTTCCATTATGCAGATCTTGCTCCTACCTGATTTATTGTCATGAACTGTGATAACTGTAAACGTATAAAAAATATGTTCAAACTGTGGTACAAATTGTTAAAGATCGTTATACATATGTGAATAAACATGAGATACGCCTATTTCGTCTATTTTTCATTCCCTATTTTGGGAAACAATTTTTTATCACATTAAACTTCTTTTGTTCTGAAAAGGTAACCAGCCCGATAATCCTTATATGCATCACCCGCTTTGTTATTTCTAACATCACAAAGGTCGATCTCAAGGTAATGAACCAATCATATGTAGGCGACCTGTAATAATCGAGTCAGGCACAGCAAACCAGAGGATTATGTCAACGAGCCACCCAAACAACCAAGTCACGATTTGGTCGCCTTGCACGTCTAGCATAACCTCCAACAAGCCTTGAGAACAAGACGCAAGAAAAGAATTATGTTTCAACATTGTTCCAAAATGGGTTTATGTGAGTACAACAGTGTCGGTGGAAAATGTATTTCGGATTTTTTTATATCATTTTATATTGGAAGCAGGGCCGTCACCGAGTCTAGCAGTCTATAAGTGTTTTAGTTGGGCCGATGTGATTAATGATGTGAGTGGTACCTCGTATGTCACTCGTGCACTGGAGGTTACCATGCGATTTAGTAATAAAACACCTTCCTCAGAACACGTTCTTCTTTGTCAAATGAGTACAATATAGGAAACAAAGAAAGCTATATTGCAGAAACGTTCGGTTAAGAACACGCTAAATATTGATTAGGGTGATATTATATTCATACTGGAAGCGGACTTTCAGCATTATAGCGGGAACCAAAGAAGACTCCCGCAAACTCCCGACAGCGGATATACACGTATATAGGAGTAGATCCTGCACGGAGTACGCACAACGCCGACCGCACCTGAGCAATCGCGCTGTCCTTCACTAGGAGATAAAGGTAGGTCGTTTCAAAAGTATGATGTATTACAAATTAATTATATTTTTTAAGCAAAATTTCTTTCTGTGGAAATTTAGAACATATAATCTGGCCTTTCGGTTAGTGTAAAGCATTTTGTTTTGTTTTGAGGAAGCATCTGTGTTGATGGATGTTGTAGCTTTGTCTTGTACTATATATTGGCGATGAGGCAGTGCAGTGGATAAAGTGTTTGGCGTCAGGGTAGTTTTTTAGTTTGGTTCCAATCCTCCACACGGGTACAGTGTGTCCCCCTTTGTGCCCCCTACATGATACTGCTGTAATTATCAATAGATGGCGGACCCGTGAAGATCCGGGGTAGAAAAGGTCCTCAGCCACCCATGCTTGCCGTAAAAGGCGACCATGCTTATCTTATCGGGTGGTCAGGCTCGTTGACTTGGTTGATACATGTCACGCCGTCATATAGCTGGAATATTGCTGAGTGCGGCGTTAAACAACAAACAAACAAATTACATAATTTTATTGTCCCAGGCACCCAATCATATCAAATGGTGGGCCTAATTACCACTTGATTTGATTATAACTCATCAATATTGTAAAACTTAGGACCAGTGTATGTTTAAGGGCACAACATACGTCTGCATAGAGGCAAAACCGTTAACATTAGAAACCGTTCAATTGAAAGAGCTTTTTTTCATAAACACTCACTTCTGGACTGACGACCCATATGGTTATGACAGGGTAATGTTCAATATTTATCCTGCCTCAACATTTGTCAGACAGAAGGACGGAAATTTTTATTTTCGTCTCACCGCTGTAAATAAAAAAAACATGCATAAAATAAAAGTGTATACATAAAACATTCAGCGCCACTCATATAAAGTTATGAGGGACGATACAAAACTGAATGGTGTAAACAGATAAAACATTTACCCATATAACAAATGCTTTCTTCATTGTAGTATAAAAACTGGTTTATACCTCATGCCTGAAAAGGACACACAAGCCGTTTTTTGACAGGTTTACTTCGTTGGACATTTTAGCCGTTATTTCAGCGAAATTGTAACTCAGTAATACCAGCCTATTTCGGCAAGGGTGGAAACTGGACTTTTATAGTCAGTTAACTCACTTGCCTCGGGAAGATGCGGCTTTTGCAGCAATACAAATCTTTAATACGTACGTTTACATTATTTCCCAATAAACATTCCTGCCAGATTGGCAGATACTCTTCCATACGAACATTTTGCATTTTGTAAGAAATGTTCAAAAATGGTGATTTAAGATTTTAATTTTTAAGATTTTAAGATGTTTAAGTCGGCCAAATATGCCGAAAAACCAGAACTCCAAATCTTATTTTCTTTGATAGGCATTTAGAAGTTGGAGTACTAAGTAAGGATACGAATTTATGGATGAACAACTTCTTAATTACAAGAACCTACACCGAAACGTCGCTCTAAATTGTAATAAAGAAGTTGTTCATCCATAAATTCTAATCCTTACTCCAAATCTTATGTTTAGCATAAAGCCTGTAATATCGTTCGCAGTTTCCCATATGTTCAATGATAAGCCATCTCTTAAAGTGAGTAAAAGTATGTGTGGTGGGGATTACCTGTTAAAACAACTAAATGTCATAATAACTGCATGCCAAAATCAGTACACGTATAAAATAAATAACACCTTACCCATTGATGTAGTGGAATAGTCCACTTTGTCGGTCCCTATTGTTACAGTACGGTCAGTGAGTCGGGAGAATCCATTAAACAATGGGGGTTTAAGATGTAATCTATTTCAGACTCATTGTTCCCATAAAAAAACACGGGAACATATGGTACAATTCAAAAGGGGAATGGCATCGGACATAATTTATGTCACTGATGCGTCAAATTTGGAAATGTCCTCCATAAACCTTTTTGAAAGCTTTACTGAGGCATTGAATGCTGTATAACCTTGATTAAACAACTTCTGAACAAGACTCGTATGACGCTCCTTGAAATCTCAAAAGTTGTCAAAGACTGGATCTGCTAGAAGATTGCTCGACATGAAGGGAAAGTGACTATTGGCAACACAAGAGCTAATTCCCCCAGCACGGTGTCATTTATAATGAATACAGAGTTGACTTCCAACTTCTTTCTTTCAGTGCGATGTGTCGGTACAGATGCTTGGGCCTTTATCAAGCTAACTTCATACTTGATTGCTTGATAAATATACCAGCAAATGCACCGACATAGCGCACTGAAAGAAATTCAAAGAAAGAAGTTGATATCCACATGTCAACCCTGACTTCGTTGTTACAGCTTATAAAATACTACACAAAAACATATGTTTATGTAAACAGTATGAAATATCTCCTCATCAAAGAATGAGCGATTTGTTAAGAACGGTTAAAATTACTAAACACAGAAAAAATATCTTTACTACATCTCGCCCTTAATCTTGAATGGTGAAAGAAGAAGAAATGTGTATACAAAATGCAGAACTGAAATCATTATATATTGTCTCCAGGAAAAGAGATCACCCTCTGACAACATTGTTTCTTATGCAGGACAGTACCAGCCTGGACAACAATGGCGCTGAAGATGCTGCTGAACATACTTCAACTGTGGATACTTATGTGCCCCTCTGTAAGAGCTGGTGATTCAAGCGTCAACGAAAACATAACCTCACTTATCCTGAGATACGAAGAAATGTATTGTGGATCAAGCTGCCTCGAAACAACAACACCCCGCTCTGAAGATTCCCCGAACTCTATTCCAGCAAGAGCATTTCTACCTTCTCCAAATGACACACTTGCACCTCCCCCTGACTATTTGTGCAGCACTTGCTTTTGTGATTCCGAGTGCAGACGCTTTGGTGACTGTTGTTCCGATCTGTATATTGGTAAGGGAGACTTTGAGTTTCAGTGTGAGGAGATCATTTCGGCAACAGGTACATCAATATCATTATTTGTAGTGACAAAATGTTCGCCACGCGATGAAAAGTACTCGGAGGAACTTTCCAGCAAATGCAATACCCACAGCAGACTAAACTACGACGAAGAAGTGTTGGTTTCTTCTGGGAGGGAAAATCGGACATCACTAACGTTTCGAAATAAATATTGTGCACGGTGTCACGGATATGAAGACTTTCAACCATGGACTGTTGATATATCATGTAAAGATTTACCAGATGAGATAAGCGACATTTCCGATCCAGCTGATATCTTTACAAGGCTCCAGAAATCTCAAGTTTGCAAGGTTGGTCAAAAGAAACCCAAAGACATTTCAACTCGGTCATGTTCAGCGCAGTCTCTGGTATCAGATTGCAATGTTACAGGAGCCTGGCAAGATTCTGATTCTGATATTGAAGCTGCATGTCACGCTTATACTCATGTCTTCATCGGCCAATACAGGAATGTATTCTGCTATATTTGTAACGAGAACGAAAATATGCAATTTGAGTTCTATCTTGGTGGAGGCTCTCTTCAAATAGTTTCGTTGACGGGAATACTGCAGTTTGAGGAAGACCAAGCTGAAAGAACAACGCCTAGGACTAAATGTCCGAGGGAAGAATATGATGACATATTTACAGTAAGTACAATCATGCTAAAAGGTTTAGCATCAAAAGTTTATTTTGAAATGTACCAATTCTCAAAACTTGTCAACGACCACGGCATTGCTAAGACAAAGGGAACAAACTCTTTCGTTCAAATCCGGTCAATTGAATATCTTTAAATGTCGGATGCAGTACTGTAAAATCATCCTCATATAAGGAAGAGAATTTATGGAAAGAAGAGAATTTATGGATGTCAACTTCTTCTTTATTATGAGGAACACAACGTTTCAGAGTATATCATCAGGTGAATGGATGCTACGAGAGCAGAGAGCATATATATGTACATGTAAGAACAACAAAAGTACTAAGATAACGAAAGGTGGAAACTTAACAAGGGAAACCAACAGATAATTGGCGCTGATAGGTGATTATCTTCAGCAAGGTATATAAATGCTCTCATAAATTCTCTTCCTTATGTGTATCACTTCTAAATGCCTTTGAAAGATTCCATCCTAATATAGTAAGTCACTACGTTAAAATATGGGATCGACTCTAAGACAAAAGTAGTGTGTTTTGACTTGAGAACATCCGACTATGACATTATTTTGTGTAAATATATGCATGACCAGATTTGTGAAGACGTTTGAAAAACAACACGCTTACATAAAACAGACAAGTGGGATAGCGATTGTATTTTCATATTTTTTATGTTTCGGAGAATTTCACTTGGACATTCATTAACCCTAACGTAAAGAGAACATCAGCATTAAATACACCTATAGCCACGAGGTTGTATAGCTCACCTTAAGTTATAGTATTTGCATAATTTGATCTAAAGGTCAACAAGAATATTCAATAACAGAGGTTTCTACCCAACATATATTCTCCTTTATATGTATATTCAGTTACCGGGTACTAAGGGACAGCATTATGTTTTCGTCAGCGACTGCGTTACATGAAGGTCATTGGTCAAAGTTGTCCTAAATTTCAAGACAAACAAAAAATCGTTAAATCTGACATGTCATATACTGTATCAACTGTATCAATATTACACAAGAAAGGTAATGGGTACAGATGATATTTTCAATATGGCTGCCGTGGAGGACATACTTCCATTAAGATTGGAATTTGGGGACACCATTGTTTGAAGCATCAATATTATTCAACAGAGATCACGAATAATGTACATGGGTCTGTGTGAAGGATGAAAACAAAATGAAATGAAGGAAATATAAATAAGAGCGTTCTCTAATCCAGTAGGTCAATCAGTGATTTCAATCCCTAGAACGTGCCTCTTATTTAACCAATATCCTCGTGCAAAAGGAAAACAAAATAAGAAATTATACTTTTTAAACCTAGTGCGTGAAAGGGAAACACAATTTAGGCTATTTAAGCATAAAGAAAGATAATATACCTCGAAATTCAAACACAGCATGTTCTTCTCTTTTCCTCCTTGAAAAAAACCCGAGAACTTATTGACTTGAGTTGAAGTAATTTTTGGCGTTGCTCAAACAGTCGTTTTTTTATTAATAGGGAACTCGCACAATTATGTGAGCAAAATGTAATCGCCATCTTAAAAAACAAATCAGTGAGTGAATTGTGTTTAACGCTGCTTTGAATGGTATTTCATTTAAATTAATACCATGACGTATCAGCTAGAAGCAGGAAGAAAGCCTGAAGTGATGTAGGTCTCATACCACGGGTATGGTGCTGACAAATCTAGAAACATTATCAGGGCGAACCGGGATTCGAGCCTACGATCATAGATTTGATGTTCCAAAGGGACGCAACTCTGCACAGCGAATTGCGGCAATTTAGACGACCGGACAACCCGTGATCCATCAAGCAAATTATGGGAACCATCTTAAGTCCGAGTCCACTGTTATAACTGAGGAAAGCCTAAAGAGATGTAGGTCTCATACCACGGGTATGGTGCTGACAAATCTAGAAACATTATCAGGGCGAACCGGGATTCGAGCCTACGATCATAGATTTGATGTTCCAAAGGGACGCAACTCTGCCCAGCGAATTGCGGCAATTTAGACGACCGGACAGCCCGCGACCCATCAAGCAAATTATGGGAACCATCCAAATCCACGCCCACTGTTATAACGTCGCATTTTAGAAACAGAAACCTACCATTGTATTCAACACACCACTCAGCAATATGTCAGTTAAATGACAGCGGCCTGTAAATTGATAAACCAGTGATGGATACTATGAGCAACGTCCCACGCCTTCGGTGTTCGACGAGTTACCGTGTCGCCTCGTACGATAAACATTGTTTACTTTGGACCTTCCAGAATACCCCGGGGAACTTATGCAATATATCAACACAATAACAGTCCGTACCAGCTCACTGGGTGTCACTGAAGTTTATGATACATACTCTAAATCGTATTTAATCTGGTTTCTGTCCGTACAAGCTGTCTAAGTGCCCTTGAAGTTTATGATAACACTTTTAATCGTTTTTTTCTGGTTTCTGAATCAAAAGTCGTGTCAAACATACTTTGAAAAATGTTCAGTATTTTGTAACATACATGTGTTGAAAGAAATTGTTTCTCTTGAATATTTCCTTAAACAGTACTGCGTTGTTTGTATGAAAGTGAGATCCATCTTATTGAGATCACGATGGACATGTTTAAGCAGCAGAATCTCTGCACTGGTACAAAATTTAATAGATCGTTTACATTAGTTTCAACAAAATCAGTAAATGCACTATCGTGTCACTGGAGTGTCTGGTTTATTTACAGGCGACCGTCGCATGACAGGAGTACGGATGTGAGGCGTCAGGCAATAAATATTTAGTTATTTTTTAATGAAAATTGTGTAAAAGGCGGAGGCTACCGGTAGGACAGGACATGCGTACCCTTTTCGCGAACACCTGGTGTCGTCATTGATATTCAGTGGTCAATTCATATAATGTTCACAGCTATTTTGCCCTTTACGTCAAATGGAATCTGTTTCGGCAGATAATCAAGACAGCTTATTCTCTTGCATTGGCGTTCTATATTTACAAAGAACTGACGATTACTAGTTATTTACTGTGTCATGTGCATGATACGTGTCTGCTCAGTAGTCAACATATCCACATGGATGTCTCATCACATAAAACAGTTCGTCCCCGTCCCCCTGCATGTAATCAGCCCCCCCCCCCCCCCCCCCAAAAAAAAACAAACAAAAAAAACAAAAAAACCCAACAAAAACAACAACAAAACAACAACAACAACAAATGAACCTGTACAGGTGGAATATCATACCAAGATGCTGACATTTAAGAATCTGGTTTCATCACTGGCGTTACACTACTTTGTGTTGAAATAATATGTGTCGTTACATTTTGTCCATTACGTAACTACTGTATTTCCTCGATTAGATGCCCGGGCGCATATTTCTATCAGGAACTCTTTACCCACGGCGTTCAATTCCAAAGGAAATAATGGGGAGAATTCCTTGCATTAAAAGTACACGGCGATTCATTGAGACCCCGACGTTTATTTGAGTTTAATCGAGAAAATACGGTATTCGATGAAATGGGTACACTAAATGAAATGGTGTCTGACATTCCTAATTCCAAATTTCAGGACCGATGTCTCAAGATCCTGTGTCCACCATTCTACCAGCTACACAAGAGAGAATGCACATTTCCAACGGGCCTGCTCGACCGTCCTTTTACTCTGCAGTATTTTGTCCAGTTACACCTCATTCCTATGCACGGTGATTATCTACACCTAAGAAATGACACATTGAACCCGTTGCCTGGGGAACTTCAGAATTACTACAGATTGCAAGGTACGCTGAACGGCTGGCATCTTCACAAGTTAGTTGTCAGATTGTACTGGGAGAACTCATCGCTTGTCCATGGAGCAAAGACCGAAGACGTTCTTCATCATACGACAAATGATGAAGTTGTCTGTGACGACGGTCGTCATGGGAACATATCACACCCAGATGAACAGTACATCATCTCCAGGATAGACATTGATCTCTACGCATCCTATTCAAGGGAAGACTATGCTAATTTCTTTGAAAGCTTCTCAAATCTGCTTTTTGAAGAATTTTCTATTTCTGTTGAGGGTAGTAATATCACTTACCGTTCTGTATATGAGTCAATGCTACCACAGACACGCCATACTACAATTCCCACTCAGTTTTTGTTTCAGGATGCAGATGATTTTAATTTTTCTAGACCCTTCTCACCTAAGTACGTGAAGCGAAACTGTGCACAGGTGTTGTATCCTCAATCAAATTACACTCTCTTTTCAAACAACAGTGTTATGCTTGAAGACAGTAATATTTTTATATCAGGGGACAATTATACTCTTACTGAAGAGTTAGGTATTTTGGTATGTCTCTCTACAGTTGAAGATCTAAGGAGGAGATACGAAGAACGCATGGGGGAAAAGCGATCAACTGCTGAGCAAGGATATGACATTCTTACCATTCTAACAGTTATCTCTTTAGTCTTTAGCATGTTCTTCTTGTCCTTATCATTTCTTGTTTACGTCATGCTGTCAGCGTTACGAACCTTGCCAGGTTGCAACCTCATGTTTTTGATGAGTTCTCTTTTCCTCGCACAGGGACTATTTCTTTTCGGCGCAGGCGCAATTGAGAATCGCGTCGTATGCAAGATAATGGGCGTACTGATACACTATTTTTGGATGGTCACATTTGCGTGGATGAATGTCTGCACATTTCACGTTTTTCGTGTTTTTCGCAACATTTTGTCATCGGTTAAACTATCAGACGATAAAAGAATCATCTTATTGAAATATGGTGTATTTTCCTACTTGACCCCAGCTGTTATTGTTGCCATAACCATTGTTGCGAATTATTTCCTATCTCGTAAGTCCACCATCGGGTACAGTGACAGCCATGCAAATTGTTTCCTCAATCCTGGCCTCATCACTCTGGTTGCGTTCGGTATCCCAACCGTTTTTACCGTCGTCTGTACGGGGGCGTTCTTCGTATGCACAGTCGCAGCTCTTAGACGGGCGTCAGCTGATCGTGCCCGGGTGGGAAAGAAAGAAACAAAGGTCATTCTTAATTTGGTAAAGTTATCCTCTGCCACCGGTCTCTCGTGGGTGTTTGGCCTCTTGGGCTCATTATTTTCAGTTGAAGCATTTCAATACGTATTTGTGATCCTAGCAGCGGGACAAGGTGTCCTCATCTTCCTGAGCTTTGTGTTAAACAAGCGTGTTTATAAAATGATGCTTCGTCGTTGTTGTCCAAAACAGCGAGTAGAACGGCAGAGGCCAACTTCATACACTATTTCTGGGACATCGAAAGTCTCGTCAGATTCAATCGTCACATCAGTGTAATGCGTGATAAGTCATACGGTACACACGCTGAGTCCATTCGCGGCCATTGCTTTGTTTGAACCGTATTCGAAACCCCCGCAGCTAAAGATAGCCTTCCAATAAGATTTCAGTCATGATCGAGAGAAATCCTGTGCAAAGTAAGTGATAAGAGAGATACAGACGGTGACGTCACTTCCGAAACGAAGCTTTCGTGGCGAATGGGGTCCTGGGTATTCATAACATAAAAGGACATAATGCCTGGATAATCGAGGGTCTATTGTTCGAGTCAGTGAGTTGGTGTTGACGTCGCTTTGAACAGTACTCCAGTTATATCACGGCGTGTCAGCTTAATGTGGGAGGAAAGCCCGAAGTGAAGCAGATCTCAGACGTTTACCACTTTGGTGAACCCTACGAGCTTGGGTATTGTGCTGAGAAACCTAGAAACAAAACCGGGTTGAACAGGGATTCGAACCCACGATCATAAGTTCCTTGCGTGCACAAGCACGGCGAATTGCGGCGCCTTACGCGACTGGGCCACCTGTGCCCACTATGTTGGGACGAAAACCCTTTAGATAACTTCATTACTTCACTTATGTTTCCATTCTGTAGTGTGTATTTCACACATTTATTGGTTAGCATGTTGATATCATCAGTTTGATGTAGGTAGAGAGGCGTGTGTGTGTCCGAGGCCTCTCTTGTTTATCACCCGCTTGATGGACTTTTGTACGAAATGTAAATTGTTTAAAAGATTTTTTGATCGGATGAAATAAAGTAATGTGAATGAAAATCTGTTTTATTATTTACTCAAGGGGTTATCCCCCTTTCCATATGGAGCTGCTTTTGAGGGTAGGTCTACATGAAAACATAACTTCAATGAAAGAAGGAAAGACCAACCGCAAAGAAAATGGCCATCCGTGGTTTGTGGTAGAGCGTCTGCCCAGAGAGCGGAAGGTCCGGGGTTCGATCCCTGGCCGCGTCATACCAAAAGACGTTAAAAGATGGTACTTTCTGTTAGCCTGTCTGGCGCTCGGCATTAAAGGGCTAAAACAAGGACTGGTCGGCTCGGAGTCAGTATACTGTGTCTGAGTGGGGTATTCATGTTAAAACTGTGGCATGGTATCTCAGTGAGCTAGCACTATAAATCGGCATCAGTCCGGACTAGTACAAGCAGCCACACAAACACACTCACGTACATGCACGCCGCTATATAAGTGCAATAATCTTGGACGCGACGTTAAACCCAATTTAACCTCATCTCACCTCAATCCAAAAATACTGCTTACTTAAAGCTTAAAGTTGAAAAAGAAACACAAGCCATTGAAATAAGAACACTGTTAGTGACTGACAACATGAGACGGTGATCTGTTCAAGCAACTTGTGCCACACGAATGTCCTGAAAACATAAAAGAGAATATATAATAAAATTTGCTGTGTTCGACAAATTAAGGATTGAATAAGATTTTAATAATCCCTTCGTGTCGATGTTTTAGTAAAATTATTATTACCGCCTAGTGGTTAAAGCGATCAATCAATCGATCAAGGCCCGGTTTCGATTATCCACATGGGGACTTTTAGGATTTCTGGTGTCCTCCTCTCTGATATTGCGGGAATATTGCTAAAAGTGGCGTAAAATCCAACTCACTCACACAGTAAATCATATTCCTGACAAATGACCATCCTATCACGACATACATCTATTATCGTCATAATGTTAAAGCTTAGCCTCCTTTCGGTCAACCTAGTACCTCTTCGCAGCTGTTCAATATATTACCATATATTTTTCATTGTTTCCTTTTTCAAAGCTCTACACATTAATATATTAATATATATACCTAGAAATTAATTACGCACCCCCTGACAAAATACAGAACAGTGATATACCCGTTTATGAAAATTGATGTTTCATTTAGTCATTCATAGAATGGTTGTCGATCTCGAGTACAGTCATGAAAATAACTGACCGTGTCGCCCAAACACAGAATATGAACGTGAAGGATGATACAGTAAACTATGGTTATAACGAACACGCTTATAACGAACTGACGGATATAACGAACTTACTTTTTGGTCCCGACTACTTGCTGTAGTCATGCTGTATATGTACTTATAACGAACAACGGTTATAACGAACTAAAATTAGTAGTCCCTTTGAGTTCGTTATAACCGTAGTTTACTGTACCCTTGAGTTTCAAGAAAAGCACTTTGGTATTGATGCAAGTAAGGGTATATAAAGCAGCAATTATGCGATTGTTTAGTCAGCACAAATAACCATGGCACGCAGGAGGCTGTCAGAGGCACTCTGTTGGAAAATAATTGGCATGCATGACTCATATATGGCATAACTGATCATGGAACTTCCCAAATCCTTAGTTTTTGTGGTTATCAATTTGATCAATTACAGTGCCATGGCAACTGTGTTATTACTCCAATTAAAATATTGAATTTGCATCATTCTCTGTGGTTTCATAAGTGAAGTTTCATCTTACACAATACTATTAATTCTCCACCATAGCTCAGGCTTGACGCGAATGATAACTTGTTGGATAGATATGGTCGCAAAACCAGGGGGTGCTTAATTAATTTCTTGGTGTATATCATTAAATGGTGAAGTTTCATTGAGAAAATATCATTAACATGAATAACTTTTTTTCCATTTCCAGATGAATCCTTTGTTTACGATGGGGGTACGGATCCACGTGAAGAGATCCAACCCCTATTGGCAGCTAGCGACACGGTCACTTTGATGTGTATAGGTATACACGTCACTGTCGCAATTGTAGTAGCACATCTTTATATGTTTACAATCTGTAAATCGCACTGAAAGGCTACATAAAACCGGATGTCAGGATAAGCGCATTTGTTTACAAACAGGAAAAACGTCCGGTCACACGTGATATGCAAAAAGTCTTGTGACAGTTGTGTAACGCTAAGTCATCACTGCGCCGGGTGTGTTTGAAATCGCTATTGCTTTCGACCCACTACACCCACCCACCCCCTCCCTCCTTCTCCTCCGGATGAACGCTGGTTTGCTTCCGTCTTCTCCCATTGTTTCAGTTTCAACACTTATATATCACTTAAATATCAGTGCGACATCAGCATACACACACACACTCACACACTCACACACTCACACACACACTCACTCACTCACTCACTCACTCACACGCATATAAAATACAAAATTCCAAAGATGAGATGTATGTTTGTAAATATATATATATATATACATATATACATACACGCACACGCGCACACGCGCACACACACACACAGCATTTACTCCGTGATACCAGCCTCCCCTAACCAAAACACCAACTGTCGTACAAAAACATATGTAATATCTCTTTATGAGCGACGTTAAATGCCATACTAGTCCCATTGCAGATCAATATGGATGATGATGTATGACTGATATTAATCTTATCGATACACAAATACAGAAAAGAACACTTATTCATTTCTATGTACTTTTGTTATATTATATCGACAAGAGATGCCACCACGACCAATAAGAATCGTACAGTCGACCCTGCTTTTAGCAAATAAAGGGTGTTGTCGCTATTATTGGTAAATATCTGGTATTTTTATGTAACACAGACAAGTCAGAACGAAATGATATGAATAGATTCCTGGATATAATTCTGTCTTCTTTAACCAATAAACGTGACCCGAAATTCTGACAACGGGATATAGCGTCAAGGAAATAGAATAACGCACTTGACATGTTGAGGTTCACGTATCAAGCTTACTGCGTCAGGGCATTTGTTTGTGTGCTGTGAAAGAAGACATTTATTTCACCACCTGTCAACATTTCAGTGAGTACTCTGTATTAAATTATTTCTGCGTTAGTTTCATTGCTGCTTAACACCGCACGCAGCACTATTCCAGCTCAGTGACGGTGATCTGTAAATATTCGAGTAAATAATCACGATCTACGCAGTTGGGATACAATGATATTCATGAACCAAGTCAGCGAACCTGACCATCCGATACCGTTAGCTGCCTCTTCCGACAAGCATGGGTTGCTGAAGACCAATTATAACCCGTATCTTCTCTTACCCATCATTATACTCTTTAAATACGAGGGTTGATTGGCACACGTTTAAAGCTTCACAGAGAAGGAATTGCCTTTCAGGGAAATATTTTGTTGTGGACGTTCAGTTATTTAATGAGGAACGTATCCACAGAGTGATCGTTTAAGTGTGGCACATCAATAATATAAGAGGGGTAGGAGAAACTTTGTTTCGAAAATAATTATCTTTCATATCGTTGGAAATTTGTTTAAAATTTCATAGATGAAACGGCGTTTTTAATTTTTTAATTTAGTATCATAGTTTTAATTTAAAAATATCTGGTTTTGCATCTGTAGCTGAATATCTAGTCTCCAGACAAGATCTAGCACGAGTGACCAAGGTGAAATGTGAAATGGGGTTGAATGTCGGTTCAAGTTTATTGCACTTACAAAGCGACGTGCATCCATGTGCGTGTTTGTGGTTGCCCACTTAGATACCATTCGGCGCGCTGTTTAACACAGTTTACTGACTGGGCCGACCAGTCCTTGTTTTATCCAATTAATGCCGGGTGCCTGGCAGGGTAACAACAAGTACCATCATATAACGTCTTTTGGTAAGACGCGGCCGGGGATCGAACCACCGACATTCCGCTCTCAGGGCAGACGCTCTTTCATGATGTTTACATAACGAGTACAGTGTTGTAGGAATAGCATGATTCAAACATGATATGACTACCAATTGACTCAAAACTCTTTCAAAATGATGCTTCCTTCAGCAATTTTGACTGCATTTTCTTTTACTTATATTTCAGAATATTCAGACAAATACTGGTGAAAAACACAATGTTGGTGACTATCCTGCTGCAATTGCTGGTGATCCTGAATTTAGACGGCATGAACCACGTAAGTGAATCTAACAACTAAAATATTACGCCACTAAGCTAAATTGGGCACAGCTTTACTTGGGTCCAGCTGGATCACAACCCCTCTCTCCGACAGGCCAAGTAACTAGATGGGGTACTTTCATAATGAGACAGGGGCCGGTCGGGTAGCCTAGTGGTTAAAGCGTTCAATCGTCATGCCGAAGAACCGGGTTCGATTCCCGACATGGGTACAATGTGTGAAGCCCATTTCTGGTGTCCCCCGCCGTGATATTGCTGGAATATTGCTAAAAGCGGTGAAAAACCATATTCACTCACTCATAATGAGACATGACATTTTCTGGAATGACGAACGCTGTTATAGGAGTGTCTTTCTTATCTGATGCGAGTGGCAGTCACGCTTACAATGGCTGGAACAGATACAGGGTCATCAGGCTGTAAGAAGAGATGGCCTACTGGCGGTGCTCTGAAGCTCTCTTGAAACGGACTATCCAGACCGTAGACGATCGGATGTTGATGACTGGACCAGAACACAACCATCCTTCAGCTGCGTATCTGTATGATGTGGTTATCTTCCAAGTCCAGACGTCTTCACCGTCCTGGGACCCAGACAACATCAATTCAAAAAACTCTGAGGAGGAACGTGATTCCTGAGAAATACTTCTTGTACTTTCCAACATTCGAGTCCACGCGACGCCAGAAGACGATTACCAGCATTCCTAAGAGTAGATCTAAACTTATTTACTGACACAGGCCAGCCATGTCTGGCGGCTGACCATAGAGGTAACGACAAGAAATATGATCTTCACCACGAAAGAGAATCTAGAAGCAGACATCCTTGTATGCAGAGGACACATTGTACTCTTCCCCTCCACCCTTTCTTCAGATTTACACCATACATCCCTAAGTACAATGTTTTACGTATCCTTTCGAAAACTTGCTTCTCTCGAGCTAACAAGTCTCAGACAACATACCTCACGGTATTACAACTCCCGGAAGCTGAAGCAGAAAAAGCCAATCTGAACCTGAAGCCTCAGACTTTCCACATAGGCTAGAAAGAGCTGTCCCCAATCCTCAAACACTTAATCAATGAAAACATTTCTTTCAAATATATTTTGTTCTTATAAAGAACCTTTCCTCTCTATCAAAGAAACTAGAATTGGTTTAGTAAGATCTAGACTTGCCTGGGCTTTCAGTAAAAAATATATATTCCACAGTCATGGCGCAGGACTAGTCCTGTCCTTGTAGAGTTCTTTCACTGAACTCGGGTCTTATGGATGAAGATTCAGCAACTTGATCTCGCAACAAGGAGGATGCCGATTTCAGACAGTTTTCCCACAGAGCCAGTTCCCTTCTCCTGGCGGCCCTGGGTCAGATTGACAATTGACATACCTGGGTAGAGAGTTTTTCCACAGAGCCAGTTTCCTTCTCCTGGCGGCCCTGGGTCAGATTGACAATTGACATACCTGGGTAGACAGCTTTACCGCAGAGCCAGTTTCCTTCTCCTTGAGGCCCTGGGTCAGATTGACAATTGACACACCTGGGTAGACTGTTTTCCCACAGAGCCAGTTCCCTTCTCCTGGCGGCCCTGGATCAGATTGACAATTGACATACCTGGGTAGACAGCTTTCCAACAGAGCCAGTTCCCTTCTCCTGGCGGCCCTGGATCAGATTGACAATTGACATACCTGGGTAGACAGCTTTCCCACAGAGCCAGTTTCCTTCTCCTGGCGCCCCTGGATCAGATTGATAATTGAATACCTGGGTAGACAGCTTTCCCTCAGAGCCAGTTCCCTCCCCCTGGCGCCCCTCAGTCAGATTGACAACTGAAACCTGGGTAGAAGGCTGCTAGGATTCGTTAGACTGGAACCACTTCGCGAATAACAGCCACAGATCCAACAACCACATGGTCGGCTGGCACTTTGAGCTGAACTCACGTGGTGATTGAGACTATATAATGCTTCATGAGACAAAGTATATGAAAGGGATTGCATTGTAACAATGAAAATAATGCTAACTGTACAAAGTAAATCATACTAAGATTGATTGTATTGTTAAAATAAAAAAGTAAACTCTGCGAATATGACTATTGTGTACAAATGATAAAGTATTTCGAAATGGTGATCAATGTCTATGTCTTTGTTCAGTTTTCGGGACTGGAAATACTCACATTGCTAATTTTATACCTCATGTTAATGAATAAGGAAAACTCTCAAGAATTCGGAAATTGGCTCTTCCATACCCATATCGCCTAATTTGTCAAACACAGAAACCTCACATCGCCTAATTACTTGTACCTATCGTAGGTGTAAATTAGGCGAAGTGAGGGAATACTTCTGACTCACTGGAATTTTAAAACACACACTCATGTCCAAAAGAAACTATACCAAGTGTTTAAAAGGTTATGGAAGAAAAATATAACCATACAGAAAATTCATATTGGTATATTTCATTAAAGCAATCTTTTAACATCATGTGTACAAAAAGTCATTACCATCAAACTTTGACATGGAGACGGACAGGCCAATAAAGACACGCGGGGTCAACAATGAAAGTAACGGTCATAACACATAACCAGGCAAGTGTGCGATGTCAGAGTGTCAGAATACTCATCATAATGTCATGTTGATATCGGGTATGTCCACCTTGAGCATTAATGTACGGCAGCACGGGCCGATGACGTTGGCGGGAATGCGTGGCCATTCGGCAAGGAGGCATTGTTCGTTTGGACATAAGTTTCGGTTGACATCATGTGTGCTAGCTCAGTTGACAATCAGACTTGACACCAATCTGAAACACCCGAAAGAAAAATTCACGTGCTCAGTTGAGAAGCAGACACGAAGGATTATATCCCGAGATGCTGTATAAATTATTTAAATATTGGAATATTTCAAATACACAACACATGGAACACGTTTCTTGTACATCAGTATATTTATGGCACGATGCTCATTTATGTTGATATTAATGGATATATTCCTGTTCTAGATTCTCTGTGAATGGATACTATTTAATGGCTATATCGCCTATTCTTATACATATAACGTTTATCGGTTGTAAATACGATACATGTATTTGCAATTTTTTTTCTCATTTATTTGCTGTAGCATTGAACAGAATCATTTCTAGTTCATTTACGATATATTTGGAATTTTTTTCTGTTTTCGAGTTAGACCACACTAAGTCATTGTCTTCACAAGACTTTTCGTTTGTAGGTGTGTAAACACACGTTATGATAAGCACTTCTCAGGTGAAATCTCGAGTTTGTGCACCAAGGCACAAAAGCGTAAACGTAAAATGCCTAGCAATGGCTTCCAAACCTTCGTTAACATTGATGATGTGACCCCGCGAAGACGCTTATATTTCCAAAATCCTTCCATGACAAAGGATGACAAAGTTTTTAAATTTTTTGCTGATCTCTGTTCACAAATTACTTCGCAATACATTTCTTACATCTCGCCCCGGCATCGCGTGACAACAAACATTGGTAGTAGTGACCATGCTGTGTTATGTTTATAATACTGGGAGTGCAGCATTCAGGAAAATGTAGCCAACTTCCGGTTGACGTCGCCATTCAAATCAAACAGAAGTCCAAGTAATCCTTTGGATCTAAGTTTGAATCCAAGATTCGCCCTGAATATGTTTTTAGGTTTGTCAGAACCATATTGTGGGTTTCACCAAAGTGGTAAATGTCGAAGACCTGCATCATTTCGGGCTTTCCTCCCACGTTAAGCTGTCATTCCGTGATGTTACTGAAGTACTGTTCAAATCGGCGTTAAACAAAACTCACTTAAATATTACGGTTTCCTCAACTGGCTGTATTCGCTCGACCATTGACTATATTTGCTGTGTTTATATTTTCAGAACACCCAGGGAATTTCAGCTGATATTGGTGAAAATCTCAAATCACTCATTCTGAGCTACGAAACAGAGTATTGTGAATCAAGATGTTTGCCGACCCTTGAAACCGATATCATGGCCCCGTTTCCAGCAAACGATAGCATCTGCACAAATTGTTCCTGTGACGCTGAGTGTAGGGACTTCGGCGACTGTTGCCCCGATCTGTACATTGGCAAAGGCAAGCACGACCTAGAATGTGTAGAGTTTTCTCAAGGCAATTCTCAGGCTATACAGATCTATGTGGTGACACAGTGTTCGCTTGGTGATAAACATTATTCGGAAGAACTTTCCAGCAAATGCAACACTTCCACCCGGCTGCCAGTTTCCCTTCGAAGAGAAAATGTGACGTCCTTAACATTTAGAAATAAATATTGTGCACAGTGCCATGGTTATGAAGATTTTCAAACATGGGACATAGGTGTTGCATGTGAACAGTTTCCAGAGGAAATCAGCCACATTTCTGATCCAGTGGCTATATTTGACTTGTTAGAAAAATCACCTTTGTGTATCTTTGAATACCGTGTGCCACAAAACATTTCGACCCGAAAATGTCATGAAATGTCACCAATTTCTGAGTGCAATGTGACAGGTATTTGGGAGACGTACAATGCTTCTATCGAGGCCGCCTGTCATGCCTACAGCCACGTCACTAATTGGGGTTATCAGAATATATTCTGCCACATTTGCAATGAAGGTGTCATATCTACCTCGTGCTGTGGTCAACCCCAGACTCGTCCGGTGAGGTTCATGGCACTGACGGGGTTGTTACAGTTTGAAGAGGAACATATGGACTTGCCACACAGCGAGAAGACATGTCTGGGGAAAGAATACCACGACAGACTCACGGTTAGTTCTGATTGTTTTGAAAGTTTGGCGTGACTGTGGGTGTGGGCGTGGGCGTGGGCGTGGGCGTGGGCGTGGGCGTGGGCGTGTAAGGTGGATGTGGGCGTGCAAGGTGTGGATGTGCAATGTGGATGTGAGTGTGGGTGTGCAATGTGATATGGATGTGAAAGGTGGATGTGTGTGTGCAAGGTGGATGTGCCATGTGGATGTGTGTGTGTGTGTGTGTGCAAGGTTGATGTCGATCTTGGTGCGCAATGTGGATGTGGGTGTGCAATGTGATGTGGGTGTGCAAGGTGGATGCGGGTGTGCCATGTGGATGTGGGTATGCCATGTGGATGTGGATGTGGGTGTGCAAAGTGGATGTGGATGTGGGTGTGCAATGTGGATGTGGGTGTGGGTGTGCAATGTGATATGGGTGTGCAAGGTGGATGTGGGTGTGCAAGGTGGATGTGGGTGTGCAATGTGGATGTGGGTGTGGGTGTGCAATGTGGATGTGGATGTGGGTGTGCAATGTGGGTGTGGGTGTGGGCGTGCAAGGTGGTTGTGGATGTGGTTGTGGGTGTGCGATATGGATGTGGGTGTGCAAGGTGGATCTGGATGTGGGTGTGCAATGTGGATGTGGATGTGGGTGTGCAATGTGGGTGTGGGTGTGCAATGTGTGTGTGTGGGTGCAATGTGGAAGCGGGTGTGCCATGTCGATGTGGGTATGCCATGTGGATGTGGGTGTGCAAGGTGGTTGTGGATGTGGGTGTGCAATGTGGATGTTGGTGTGGGTGTGCAATGTGATACGGGTGTGCAATGGAGGTGCAAGTGGATGTGGGTGTGCAATGTGGGTGTGGGTGTGCAATGCGGATGTTGGTGTGCAATGTGGGTGTGGGTGTGGGCGTGCAAGGTGGATGTGGATGTGGGTGTGCAATGTGGATGTGGGTGTGGGTGTGCAATGTGGATGGGGGTGTGGGTGTGCAATGCGGATGTGGATTTGGATGTGGGTGTGGGTGTGTAAGGTGGATGTGGATGTGGGTGCGCACTGTGGACGTAGATGTACAAGTGGGTGTGACTATGATAACAAATTATATGTTGATGATGGCGTGGATGTGGGTGTGCAAGGTGGATGTGGATGTGGGTATGTAAGGTCGATGTGGATGTGGTTTGGCAAGGTGGATGTGGATGTGTAAGGTGGATGTGGATGTGGGTGTGCAATCTGGATGTGGATGTGGACGAAGATGTACAAGTGGGTCTTGACTATAATGAAAATCGTATGTTGATGATGGTGTGGATGTTGTTGTGGTTGTGTATGTGTGTGGTGTTCTGGGTACGGAGGATGTCAATGCGGGAGTTGGTGAAGGTGTGGGTGTGCAAGGTGGATGTGGATGTGGGTGTGCAATTTCGATGTGGATGTGGTTGTGGATGTCGGTGTGCAAGGTGGATGTGGATGTGGGTGTGCAATTTCGATGTGGGCGTGCAATTTCGATGTGGGTGTGGATGTGGATGTGGGTGTGCAAGGTTGGTGTGGATGTGGGTGTGGATGTCGGTGTGCAAGGTGGATGTGGATGTGCAATGTGATGTGGGTGTGCAAGGTTGGTGTGGGTGTGAATATGGGTGTGCAATGTGGATGTTGGTGTGGATGTGCATTTTGGATGTGCAATGTGGATGTGTGTGTGGGTGTGCGACATGGATGTGGGTGTGCAAGGTGGATATGGATGTGGGTGTGCAATGTTGATGTGGGTGTGCAATGTTGATGTGTGTGTGCAATGTGGATGAGTGTGTGGGTGTGCAATGTGGATGTGGGTGTGCAAGGTGGATGTGGGTACTGGTGTGCAATGTGGATGTGTGTGTGGGTGTGCGATATGGATGTGGGTGTGCAAGGTGGATCTGGATGTGGGTGTGCAATGTGGATGTGGATGTGGGTGTGCAATGTTGGTGTGGGTGTGCAATGTGTGTGTGTGGGTGCAATGTGGAAGCGGGTGTGCCATGTCGATGTGGGTATGCCATGTGGATGTGGGTGTGCAAGGTGGTTGTGGATGTGGGTGTGCAATGTGGATGTTGGTGTGGGTGTGCAATGTGATACGGGTGTGCAATGGAGGTGCAAGTGGATGTGGGTGTGCAATGTGGGTGTGGGTGTGCAATGCGGATGTTGGTGTGCAATGTGGGTGTGGGTGTGGGCGTGCAAGGTGGATGTGGATGTGGGTGTGCAATGTGGATGTGGGTGTGGGTGTGCAATGTGGATGGGGGTGTGGGTGTGCAATGTGGATGTGGATTTGGATGTGGGTGTGGGTGTGTAAGGTGGATGTGGATGTGGGTGCGCACTGTGGACGTAGATGTACAAGTGGGTGTGACTATGATAACAAATTATATGTTGATGATGGCGTGGATGTGGGTGTGCAAGGTGGATGTGGATGTGGGTATGTAAGGTCGATGTGGATGTGGTTTGGCAAGGTGGATGTGGATGTGTAAGGTGGATGTGGATGTGGGTGTGCAATCTGGATGTGGATGTGGACGAAGATGTACAAGTGGGTCTTGACTATAATGAAAATCGTATGTTGATGATGGTGTGGATGTTGTTGTGGTTGTGTATGTGTGTGGTGTTCTGGGTACGGAGGATGTCAATGCGGGAGTTGGTGAAGGTGTGGGTGTGCAAGGTGGATGTGGATGTGGGTGTGCAATTTCGATGTGGATGTGGTTGTGGATGTCGGTGTGCAAGGTGGATGTGGATGTGGGTGTGCAATTTCGATGTGGGCGTGCAAGGTGGATGTGGGTACTGGTGTGCAATGTGGATGTGTGTGTGGGTGTGCGATATGGATGTGGGTGTGCAAGGTGGATGTGGATGTGGGTGTGCAATGTGGATGTTGATGTGGGTGTGCAATGTTGGTGTGGGTGTGCAATGTGGATGTTGATGTGGGTGTGCAATGTTGGTGTGGGTGTGCAATGTGTGTGTGTGTGTGCAATGTGGATGTGGGTGTGCAAGGTGGATGTGGATATGGGTGTGCAATGTGGATGTGTGTGTGCAATGTGGATGTGTGTGTGCAATGTGGATGTGTGTGTGCAATGTGGATGTGTGTGTGCGATGTGGATGTGTGTGTGCGATGTGGATGTGGGTGTGCAAGATGGATGTGGATGTGCAAGGTGGACGTGGGTGTGCAATTTGGATGTGTGTATGGGTGTGCAACGTGGTTGTGGGTGTAGGTGTGCAATGTATATGTGGGTGTGCAATGTGATCTGGGTGTGCAAGGTGGATGTGGATGTGGATGTGGATGTGCCCGGTGGATGTGGATGTTGGTGTGCAAGGTGGATATGGATGTGGGTGTGGTTGTGGATGTGGGTTTGGTTGTGGATGTTGGTGTGCATTGTGATGTGGGTGTGCAAGATGGATGTGGATGTGCAAGGTGGATGTGGATGTGGGTGTGCAATGTGGATATGGGTGTGCAATGTGAAGTCGGTGTGCAATGTGGATGAGGGTGTGGATGTAGACGAAGATGTACAAGTGGGTGTTGACTATAATAAAAACTATATGTTGATGATGGTGTGGATGTTGTTGTGGTTGTGCATGTGTGTTGTTTTCTGGGTACGGTTGATGTGGATGTCAATGTAGGTGTGGCTGTTGAAGTATGTAAATGTGGGTATAGATGTAGATGTCGGTGTACATGTAGGTGTGGGTGCAGATGTGGGTGTTGTGTAACTGGATGTATATTTGGGTGGTGTTGTGAGTGTGGATGTGGGCGTTTTTTCGTGTGTGTGTTGTTGTGAGTGTGGAATGTATGTGTACAAAGTGTATGTAATTGTGGGTATAGATGTAGATGTGGGCGTGGGCGTTGGTGGAGATGTTGGTGTTGTGAATTGAGATGTGGTGTTGTGGGTGTGAGTGTAGGTATGGATGTTGTGGTTGAGACCGTGTGTAACTCGATATTTGTTACAAAAGGTATGTCCACTGAATCTGACATGAGCGTGGGTATGCATCGTTGATGTTGACAAGGATGAGTATTCTAACACTCCGATACAAGACCGATGCCCCACCCCTGTGTGTGAAGGAACTGATAACCCCCTATCTCGTGATAGGATACCGTCAGGTAAACTTTCTCATCAAACAATCAACGTCTTCTCGGTACAAGTGAGCGAAGAACCGATGTCAGCATGTATGATATCCGTATCTCGAAAACGAACTAGAAAAAAGGCGGTGCCATTATATTATTGTGCATGTGATTCATACATCAAGGAATTAAACTACCAGTTCCAAATGCATATAATAAAAGTAGAAAAAAAGAACGCGCCAGTATATTGTTGTTTATATATTACGGCTTTTGTGGATTTTTTCGAAATTTCATAATCGTTTTAGAATTCTGACATCGTATTGGTTCAGGAACCCACGCATCCTTCATTTAGCTTGGGCAGTTGATTCAGAGTAAGAGTTATGATTTTAATTTGATTTTAATTTTATTTTAAGCTGACGTGCTATGATATAAATGAAAGACGATTCACCCACTTAATCAATATGACACACATATTGCTTTATAATATTAGTATGATCCACTATTGTATCAATATGTTGCATATGTACATATTCACGAAACAGCAACCTTCGACAAAGTAACAAAATGATTAATGGATATAAGACCAAGGTCAATGAAATAATACGTTCTATTTCCTTGCAGGACCGATGCCATGAAATACTTTGCCCTCCGTTTCAACAACTGAAGAATAGAGAATGTAAAGACATTTTCGCTCCTTTTTTTAGGATGTCGAAGCATTTTATTGATATTTTTTTGGTCCCTATAGTAACAAAAACCTCTAAAACAGTCAATTTGACCCATTTGACCTGTGTTCTGACCGATTATTACATCTCACAAATTCCCGGGAATGACACAGCAATTGAGAAGGTGGTTGTCATCGTTAATTTCAACAACTCATCACATGCTGACCTGTCCTGGAACAACCATACTGATGGCGATGATTATAGTGAAATTAATGCTTTCGGTAATTTTAACATAGATATTAGGATATATTTTGCTGTAAATTTTACTATTGGAGATTCCTTTGCAGTGTTTGCTGAACGTTTATCAAACCTTCTTTTCAGAGATGTATTTCTTTCCGACGAAGCAATGCACATCACTCTGCGTGCTCTCTATAAAGATATGTTGCCAACTATACATTACAGTACAAATCATACCTCAGTATATGACCCAGATGTTATTGGTGAAGATGCATTTGAAGCCTTTCCAAGTACGTATACCAAGCGTAATTGTCCTCAGATTTTGTATTCTCAATCTGATTACACACTGATGGCCAATGCAAGTGCATTGCTGGGGAATAACCGTTCACTTATTCCAGAAGACAGCTTTACGCTCACTGAAGATTTAGGTATTTTGGTCTGCCTATATACGCTTGAGAATTTTACACTCGACAGTTTCACTCTCGTCCTAAACAATGACAGCAGACCTGATAAAAAGTCTGGCCTAGAGCAAAGCTATGATATTCTTACCATTCTTACAACTGTTTGTTTGTCCTTTAGTATGTTCTTTCTTGCGTTGTCATTTTTGGTGTATGCAACCCTGACTACGTTACATACACTACCGGGGTGCATCTTGATGTGTTTGATGGGTTCGCTTTTCGTCGCACAAGGACTATTTCTATTTGGAGCAGGTGCTCATGATAATCTCCTGGTATGCCAAATAATCGGCGTACTGACACACTATTTCTGGATGGTCACTTTTGCATGGATGGGGGTGAACACCTTTCACGTTTTCCGAGTATTTCGAAACATTTTGTCTTCGGTTAACCTGTCAGGCAATAAACGGAAGATCTTTTGTAAATATGTAGCATTTGTCTACATGGTCCCAGGTGTGATTGTTGGCTTAACCATTCTTACGAATTTATACCTACCTGGTAAGTCAATTGGGTACAGTGACAGCGGAGCCGCCTGTTTCCTCAATCCTGGCGTTATCACTCTGATATCGTTCGGCATTCCCATCTTTGTCACTGTTGTGGGTACATTCGCGTTCTTCATATCCACAGTCACTTCTCTTAGACGGTTGTCAAAAGAGCGTGTGCAGGCGGGACAAAAAGAACAAGGAACTATCATTCATATGTTAAAAATAGCCTCTGTAAGTTCTATGTCGTGGGTGTTTGGCCTTTTGGGATCCTTATTTCCGATCGAAGCATTCAACTATGCTTTTGTGATCCTAGCCGGTGGGCAAGGTCTGTTAATTTTCTTAAGCTTTGTTTGCAACAGTCGTGTGTTAAAGTTGTGTATGAAAGGTAAAACTAGACCATCACCTTGCAGAAGTAAACATGTAAACTCAAAAGTAACATTGAGTTCAAATGTTTCTTCAGACTTGAGCTCCCGTGAGTAATCTACATGGATCCTTGGATTTCTTCAGTGCCAAAATGTAAAGACTTTGGGGGTATTCAGATCCGTTTCTCTGCCACATGACATGAGCAAAGAAATACTCCATTTGTCCGAGAATTGGTCCCCAGTTACCTATGACTGTGGTATGAGACTTAATTAATCCTATGGTCAAATTAGCTCGGTATATTAGCTGATTGTGTGTCATCGTACCGACAGCGCGATGCGTTGCTAATAGTATCAATCACTACATTATCGGGTCCAGACATATGTTATTTACAGACCGCCGTGGTATAGCTGGATATTACCGAGTCCGGCACAGAGACAAACAAAGCATGGATTATATTTGGTAACCGAATATCATCTAAGATACCCATCAATTTACTTAGTATTCGAGGCGGTCGGGTAGCATAGTGGTTAAAGCGTTCTCTCGTCTCGCCAAAGACCCGGTTTCTTTTCCCGACATGGGTACAATGTGTGGAGCCCATTTCTGGTATCCCCCGCCATGATATTGCTGGAATATTGCTGAAAGCTGCGTAAAAGCATACTCACTCACTCACTCACTCACTCACTCACTCACTCACTCACTGAGTATTCATTTCAGTTGTTGCACATTTTGTATTATAATGATTATTGTAGCAACAACGATCACAGCTTTATATATATGATTTATATATAATACAACACCAAGTAGATAATATACAAATAAAATCTTGACCATAACTGAATGTTTGAAAGGGGTCAAAACAAGTGTCTGGTCACAAGTTTAACCAAAAAGTTAAACAAAATTGAATTTCAATTACAAACTGCGTGAACTTAAGGTAAATCAGACATGCAGTTTTCACACTTCCTTTAGAACTATGTCTTATTATTTATGTATTTATGAATGTATGTATTATTGAATGCAGTCCATGACTTTCTGAATTTCTGTACATGCGATAAAACAGAATTAATTATTTTTTATGAAGTCTTCTTGTGTTGAATTGTTTAATAGCAAGCACCAGTTATGTAAAACTGTGGTTCAATGTAGCTGTTTCATATTTTCAAACTATTTTATAATCGTGCATGATGTTTATTAACTATGTCTAATTATGCTACTTTATCATTCTTGTATCTTTTATAAGATGCTGTAGTTAATATTATTATTATTCTTATTCTTTTTTGTATAGTTGTCTGTTATTGAATGCATTGTGAAAATATTTGTGAACACTATATCATTATTTTCTGTATATCATTTAACACGTTGACAAATTAGGAGATGACCCTACAGTTTTGAATGCCGAGGTCGTTTCATTATATATATATTCTGCTGAAACAAGTCAAAACAAGTCCAAAACCGCTCTCTACTGTGTTTCAAAGCCAATATATTTCTTAAACGTTTTTCTTCGCTTTATAAGCATTTTTGACTTAATTGTTTACAGGTCGCTGTCGCATGGCAGGATCACTGCTGCGCGGCACCAGGCAATAAATAAATACTTACTTTTGTATGAATGGCGGGTGCTACCGGCAGGACGTACTAACCCTTTTCGCGAACACCTTGTGCCATCACTGATTTTCAGTGGTTCAGCCATATAATTTTCACAGCCAGTTTGCCATTTACGCCAAATGGAATCTGTTTCGGTGGATAATCTAAACTGTTTGTTCGCTTGCATTGACAATGTATACTACTCAAACGAAGTTAAGGATCAACTGATTCTTTCATATTACAATACTTAATCTCTCATGCCATGACAGATTAACTTTACCAATATGAAAGAATCGGGTTATCCTTAACTTCTTTTGAGTAGTATAATTATGTTTCATTCTGTCAAAGTGCCAATTAACCTTGCTTGCCTTCTATAAAATAATATCTACAGTTTCTGCTGAATAATTGTCTTTCTGTAAAAGTTCAATTTAAACAATTACTGTGGTTTACTGTTATATCTGAGCGGAAGAAGAATTTCGAGATATGTACGCCTTATCAACGGAAATGGAAACCCACGTGAGTGTATACGTGTAGAATCGCTGGTAACTATGAAACAATGGTTGTACTTCCTCAACCCCAGCATGCTAGTTCTTTGTGTAATCTAGGTTACGAAAGTCAATGATGAGCAATACTGAAATGTGTTGTGTATACTATGCAATATTAAAAGAACCGCCTTCTCCCAGCCAGGCGAGACTCGCATCCCACCTTCGCCCTGATTATGTTTACCAGGTTTGTCAGCACCATACCCAGGATCGTGAGTTTTACCAAAGTGGCCCACATCTAAAATGTGTATACCCTTGGGTTTTGTCCCACACACCGTGTGTGACTGTAATACAGTTCGAAGCGGCGTTAAACCAAACTCACTCACTCACTGTAAACGTGCCGTGCCCATAGACTTCACCCCTCTTTACTATTTGTTATCTTGTTAGGGACTGACCATTCGATTCATTGTGTATGTGTGTGTGCGTGTGTGTGTTCGGTATTTTCTTTCAACTAAAACTGCCAAATCAGACATATATTTTCATTAAATCTATGAGCTAAACACTTCAGCCTCGTCTCCTTAACCTAAACATACACCCCCCCACACACACACACACCCACCTCCCACCACCCACTCACCACCCACCACCCACTCACCTCCCACCACCCACCCAGCCCCCCACCAACCCACTAACCTCCCACCACCCACTCATCTCCCACCACCCACTCACCTCCCACCACCCACCCATCTCCCACCACCCACTCACCTCCCACCACCCTCTCATCTCCCACCACCCACCCAGCCCCCCACCCACTCACCTCCCACCACCCACTCACCACCCACCCACCCACTCACCTCCCACCACCCACTCATCTCCCACCACCCACTCACCTCCCACCACCCACTCACCACCCACCCACCCACTCATCTCGCCCCACCCACCCATCTCCCACCACCCACCCAGCCCCCCACCCACTCACCACCCACCCACCCACTCACCACCCACCCACCCACTCACCTCCCACCACCCACTCATCTCCCACCACCCACTCATCTCCCACCACCCACTCACCACCCACCCACCCACTCATCTCGCCCCACCCACCCATCTCCCACCACCCACCCAGCCCCCCACCCACTCACCACCCACCCACCCACTCACCTCCCACCACCCACTCATCTCCCACCACCAACTCACCTCCCACCACCCACTCATCTCCCACCACCCACCCAGCCCCCCACCCACTCACCTCCCACCACCCACTCATCTCCCACCACCCACCCATCTCCCGCCACCCACTCATCTCCCACCACCCACTCACCCCCCACCACCCACTCACCTCCCACCACCCACTCATCTCCCACCTACCACTCTCCTCCCCCCACCCATCCACTCACCTCCCACCACCCACTCATCTCCCACCACTCACTCACCTCCCACCACCCACTCATCTCCCACCACCCACTCACCTCCCACCACCCACTCATCTCCCACCACCCACTCACCTCCCACCACCCACTCACCACCCACCCACCCACTCATCTCCCACCACCCACCCACTCACCTCCCACCACCCACTCACCTCCCGCCACCAACTCACCACCCACCCACCCACTCATCTCCCACCACCCACCCACTCACCTCCCACCACCCACTCACCTTGAATATTTGCTTGATGCGGCACTTGTGTCTGTACTGAAACGTCGCATTACAATAATATAAAGGACGTTGAAACCCATGTCAGTTCTGTCTTCTTTTCATTCAGACATGTTGATGATATCGTATAAGTGAGTGGATTAAGCCTTACATTATATCGGCATACGACAGCCATGTAGAAGGTGGGGTGAAATGGGTTTAACGTCGCGTCCGAGATTATTGCACTTACGTAGCGCTAGCATGCACGTGTGTGTGTGGCTGCTTGTACTTATCCGGACTGATGCCGATTTAAAGTGCAAGCGCTCAGATATACCATGTTGTTTAACATGAACACCTCACTCAGACACAGTACACTGACTCCGAGCCGACCTCTCCTTGTTTAAGCCGCTTAATGTCGATCGTCAGAACACATATTCAATAGCTTTATGATTTATTTATATCTACACCAGGCCAGCAGCAACCCAACTGGGGATCATGGTGACCAACTGCTT
Organism: Haliotis rufescens; assembly: GCF_023055435.1. NCBI lineage: Eukaryota > Metazoa > Mollusca > Gastropoda > Lepetellida > Haliotidae > Haliotis > Haliotis rufescens. The sequence goes on along the minus strand of NW_025964001.1, from coordinate 26,024,131 downwards.
CCTTCATGATGTCCCGGCGGGATTTACGTCATCACTTTACCAGTGGTTATTTCTATGATATCCTGTGATAAAAATCTCAAAACAATAACCACAAGATGATAATATTAATTTTGAGTTAGATTGGTTGGTGACATTGGTTGCCTTCTTAATGATTACGTAACTTCTTTGAGAGGAATTTAGAAGTTGGAGTACTAAGTAAGTCTTATCCTTACTTAATGATTACGTAAGAAGGAAAATTAATGCTGTAGACGAAGCACCACACACCGCACCATTTGGCTCTTTAACTACTGTGCCATTGGCTAAAACATCATACAATCGAACCCCGTTGTGTCTAAGTAGGATGTGACCGCCTCCGTGGTCTAGTGGTAGAGCGTCCGCCCGGAGAGCGGAAGGTCCGGGGTTCGATCCCCGGCCACGTGATACCAAAAGACGTTAAAAGATGGTACTTGTTGTTACCCTGTCCAGCGCTCGGCATTAAGGGGGTAAAACAAGGACTGGTCGGCACGGAGTCAGTATACTGTGTCTGAGTGGGGCATTCATGTTAAACTGCGGCATGGTATCTCAGTGAGCTAGCACAATAAATCGGCGTCAGTCCGGTCTAGTACAAGCAGCCACACACACACACACACACACACACACACACGTGCATGCATGTCGCTATATAAGTGCAATAATCTTGGACGCGACGTTAAACCCCATTTCACCCATCTCACCTCTAAGTAGGATGTGTCGAATCTCCGGCTATGTCGAACTCACAGTCCGGTCCCGGCAAACTCTAACTTTATTTACCACTATTTTGATATGGCGAACTGGATGTGTTATCTGGACTTCAAGTTGAAGACCAAAGAGTTAAACATATTATAACATTAACTTACTCCGATAAGTCTAACTGAAATAAAATTAAACACAAAATCTAGCATAGGTTTGAATATATATAATTTGTATAAATATATATTAATGCATACATTTATTTAGATCAATCTATATATTCCCAGCTGTAACCAAGAAACTATTTATGCGATGAGCATTATCAAACCATCTATTCGTTTTCACTATTAACACAACACAATTTTGTTTGGGTATTTTCCACAAAACAAGCTATTCATTTTTGTCACCACTACCAACAAACTTTTCATTTTTGTCACCACTACCAACAAGCTATTCCTTTTTATCACCACTACCAACAAACTATTCATTTCTGTCACCACTACCAACAAACTATTCATTTTGTCACCACTACCAACAAAATATTCAGTTTTGTCACCACTGCCAACAAACTTTTCATTTTTGTCACCACTACCAACAAGCTATTCATTTTTGTCACCACTACCAACAAACTATTCATTTTTGTCACCACTACCAACAAAGTATTCATTCTTGTCACCACTACCAACAAAGTATTCATTCTTGTCACCACTACCAACAAACTATTCATTTCTATCACCACTACCAACAAACTACTGGTATTCATTTTGTCACCACTACCAACAAAATATTCATTTTTGTCACCACTGCCAACAAACTATCCATTTCTGTCACCACTACCAACAAACTACTGGTATTCATTTTGTCACCACTACCAACAAAATATTCATTTTTGTCACCACTGCCAACAAAATATTCATTTTGTCACCACTACCAACAAACTATTCATTTTTGTTACCATTGCCAACAAACTATTCATTTCTATCACCACTACCAACAAACTATTCATTTCTACCACCACTACCAACAAGCTATTCATTTTTGTCACATACAACCTTACAAATCGGCATATTGCCATCATACGTCAATGGTGTACACAACGTCAAAACTGGTGTAATCGTCGCTGGTCACGTGTCATGTTTTTAGATGGGTCCTAATTCATTTTGCACTTGGTCGTGTCTGGCGACGTCAATATGAATGTCAAGCCAAAGTCAGCCTGAGACCTATGACAGACTTAGCGGTGGATCGGTTATGGTGTGGGGTGGCATCACTATGACTGACCCCCACTCCATGTTGTGAAAGGGTCACTGGACAGTACTATCGGGACAACATACTGTCCCGTTTGCAAGGTGCGTGGGGCAATGTTTTGTCGTTCAGCCCGTGCTCACCGTTCATCAATGCCCACCTCCACCAGCTCAGCATCCATAGAATGACAGGAACAGCAATGAGCCGAGAGCTTTCCCCCATTCAAGATACGTCTCGGAAATGACAGGGTGACGTGTACGTCAACGCCATAGGCGTCAAATCGCAATTGGGAGATTAAATGCCTCGTCGAGTGAAGGAATGTTTGACTAATCATGGCGGCATTACGCATCACTGATCCAAAAACGTCAACTTTGAAATTTCTATCTTACCCCTATCGTCTTTCAAATCGTTAGCGGTAATAACAGCAACTTAATTACCGGCTGTAATGTGTTCACAATTCGTTCGTTATTATCATTACTGTTACTAAAAAATAGAAAATAACTTGCAATTTTGGAAATTTTGAGTTACTTCCTGGTACTTATTATTAAAAATGCTGCTTGTTGGATATGAACACGTTTATGCATATGTATGCATCACTTTTTCGTCTTGTCAGCACAGCAATAATTTTCGACCCACTTCTCGTTCAATAACGTCCTGTTCATTGTGTAAAGCACGTCGTTACAAACAGATCTTTCTTCCAGGTTATGAATAGCGATAAAAACCACTTACTCACAGCACAAACATACATTGTAATATTTCCTCGTCAAATCGTTACACTGTTTGACTCTTCATTTGTGATCGACCAGGAGAAAAGGGGCATTATGGGTGCTAAGTAGGGCTGGGACGAGTCCAAATTTACTACCCGGGTATCCACCCCTATTACCCGACCCTACCCGGTACCAACTGTAGGTCTCAGGATATGTCTCAAAATGTCCAATTGGGAACATTTTTAGCATAGCCCTGGCAAAACGTATTTAGATACATGTATTAAACAATCTGGTCATTCATACACTGAAGTTGAATTTAGTTATAACAATATTCAACCATATGAAAAATCAGAAGGAATGGGTGCATAGTTAGTGACTTGAAGTGTAACCATAGAGTTCCAGACATTTTTGTCATTAAACAATATATCACGTGACTAACCACGGGTCCGGGTAGTCCTGTGGATACCCGGGTCCTATTCAGTACCCACCGGACCCGGATACCCGAGTTACCCGTCCCAGCCCTAGTGCTAAGATACAATTGTGCTGTGACGTCATAAAGATGTTTGGCGTCAACTTCAATAAAAATCGCCATGTGTGCGGACTGTACATAAATCTTATTTCTCTCTCGTAAGTTCGTAATGTAATAAAAACATTATTTCAAAAGCTTTTCAGCATAAATGTCTACTTTCAATTATTCAGACATATATAAAAACTGCAATTATTACAAAAACAGATATTAGTCGGAAAATGGGTCCAAATGTTTGATGTCGTGAATGTTCGTAATAAATATGATTTGAAGCTTGAGAATTGTACTTTTGAGTTCCTAAGACAATGTAGATTAAAAAGATGATGAGAAGTGAAAATCTGATTTTTCTGATGGTGGGTCACATTTGTTGCTGGTACAAATGCATCAGTTCTGTTTGTACAGTTGAAACCAAAGGTTCCAACGGCAATATTACTAAAATACTTCAGTGCAGACACCGTGTACAGTTCACTGAATGACACCCAAACACGGGAATCATTATCAAAATGATATCGAAACCCAATGACTAGGTTTCTGATGAACCCTCTGGGATTCTGGGTTAGGATATAGGTCCCCGGCAACCCATGTTGTACTTAGCAGCAACTAAAGAAGTCGGGTTGTCAGACTCGGTGAGTTGGTAAAAAAATGTCAAGGTATCTCAACTTCGTATGGATCGATGCTCATGACGTCAATCACTAGTTTGGTTCAGATTCGAGTACGTACAGCCCGCCGCCATATAGCCGGAATATTGCAACGTTAAATAACATATAAGCCTAACTATAACGTCTCTAAGGAAATAAACCCAAACATTTATTTCCTCATATTAATAGTTTAATAAATTAACGTTTATTTCGTGAGTGCACTTACTTCTTCCGCACGCGATAAACTTGTTCAAATTTGTATTCACAGTCTGTGAAAATATCAGTGAGTATGCATTATGTTGTATTCTTCAGTAGTTTGAAACCTTATAAATCACTTTCGTATATAAGTTAATTCAGTGTTCATTATATACACAACAGTACAAGCACTATATATTCTGAAATTACGTTTCAAAGGGGTGTTATATGTTGTTGACCAATATTGAGCAGGCAGATATAAATCTTAACTCAAGGTTGTTTTATATCAGTTATATCAGTTTTCAGTTATATCACGGCATGTAAACTTGATGTGGGAGGAAAACCCGTAGTCATGCTGGTCGTGAAATCCACAACTATGTGTATAGTGCTGACAAACATATCATATGTTTCTGGCACGCCTAAAGGTGGCAATCCTGCACAGGGAATTATGGTGTCTCACACGACGTGACCACCCGTACGCGTGAACAATATATTTTGTTTATATTAAAACATTTTAAATATCACAAAACTCAATGGCCTGATCCTTGCTTATATAACTAGCACTTCCCCAACGTTTTGGATTCTTCAAAAATGATGGTTCATTCAATTGACCGTACTTGTTTAATGTTATTGACTGTATTTGCCTGTTCTGATACTTTCAGAACAGTGTCACCCAAGAAACATCTACTGATGATGTTGGTGTTGAACATTCTGCGGTTGTTGGTGATCCTGGATCTTGCAGATATAAGTTATGAAAGTGGACCAAGTGTCAACGAACATCTAGCTTCACTCATTCTGAGCTACGAAACAGAGTATTGTGAATCAAGATGTTTGCCGACCCTTGAAACCGATATTATGGCCCCGTTTCCAGCAAACGATAGCATCTGCACACGTTGTTCCTGTGACGCTGAGTGTAGGGACTTCGGCGACTGTTGCCCCGATCTGTACATTGGCAAAGGCAAGTACGACCTAGAATGTGTAGAGTTTTCTCAAGGCATTTCTAAGGCCATACAGATCTATGTGGTGACACAGTGTTCGCTTGGTGATAAACATTATTCGGAAGAACTTTCCAGCAAATGCATCACTTCCACCCAGCTGCCAGTTTCCCTTCGAAGAGAAAATGTGACGTCCTTAACATTTAGAAATAAATATTGTGCACAGTGCCATAGTTATGAAGATTTTCAAACATGGGACATAGGTGTTGCATGTGAACAGTTTCCAGAGGAAATCAGCCACATTTCTGATCCAGTGGCTATATTTGACTTGTTAGAAAAATCACCTTTGTGCAACTTTGAATACCCTGTGCCACAAAACATTTCGACCCGAAAATGTCATGAAATGTCACCAATTTCTGAGTGCAATGTGACAGGGATTTGGAAGACGTACAATGCTTCTATCGAGGCCGCCTGTCATGCCTACAGCCACGTCACCAAGTCGGGTTATCAGAATATATTCTGCCATATTTGCAATGAAGATGCAATATATAAAACATCCAGTTCTCGACTTCCTGCGGCGGGCTTGCAACCAATTAAGCCACTGACTGGATTGCTGCAGTTTGAAGAAAGCAATATGAACACAGCTCCAAATGGAAACTACTGCCCTCGAGGAGAATATCAGGATACACTCACTGTGAGTAGTAATGTTATGGCTACTGTGATTTTGTCGAAAGTTTCTCTTGATGTTGTGATATTGCGCTTGCGTGAGTGAGTAAGTGAGTGAGTATGGTTTTAGGCCGCTTTTAGCAATATTCCAGTAATATCACGGCGGGGGACACCAGAAATGGGCTTCACACATTGTAGCCATGACGGGAATCGAACCCGGGTCTTCAGCGTGACAAGCGAACGCTTTAACCACTAGGCTACTATTTATGATTTAGTATCTTGTCGACAGTTATGTGGGTGCGGATGATGTCGACAGTGATGTTGGTGTGGGTGTTGTCGACAGTGATGTGGGCGTGGATGTTGTCGACAGTGATGTGGGTGTGGATCTTGTCGACAGTGATGTGGGTGTGGATCTTGTCGACTGTGATGTGGGTGTGGATGTTGTCGACTGTGATGTGGGTTTGGATGTTGTCGACAGTGATGTGGGTGTGGATCTTGTTGACAGTGATGTGGGTGTGAATGTTGTCTACTGTGATGTGGGTGTGGATCTTGTCGGCAGTGATGTGGGTGTGGATCTTGTTGCTGACAGTGATGTGGGTGTGAATGTTGTCGGTTGTGATGTGTGTGTGGATCTTGTCGGCAGTGATGTGTGTGTGGATCTTGTCGGCAGTGATGTGGGTGTGGAGCTTGTTGCTGACAGTGATGTGGGTGTGAATGTTGTCGGTTGTGATGTGTGTGTGGATCTTGTCGGCAGTGATGTGTGTGTGGATCTTGTCGGCAGTGATGTGGGTGTGGATCTTGTTGCTGACAGTGATGTGGGTGTGTACTTTGTTGCTGAAAGTGATGTGGGTTTGGACCTTGCCGACAGTGATGTATGTGTGGATGTTGTCGAGAGTGATGTTGTTGTTGATGTTGTCAACAATGATGTGGGTGTTGGTCTTGTCGACAGTGATGTGGATGTGGACCTTTGTGTTGACAGTCACGTGGGCGTGGACCTTGCTGCTGACAGCGATGTGGGTGTGGACTTTGCCGACAGTGATGTGAGCGTGGATCTTGTTGAATTTGATGCTGGTGTGGATCTTGTTGAATGTGATGTGGGTGTGGATCTTGTTCAGTGTGATGTGGGTATTGATCTTGTTGTTGACTGTGATGTGGGCGTGGATCTTGTTGACAGTGATGTTGGGTGTGGATCTTGAATCTGCTGTGGGTGTGATCCTTGCCGTTGACAGTGATGTGGATGTGAATTTGGATCGTCTTAACAGTGTCGTTGACAGTGATGTAAGTGTGGATATTGTTGTTGACAGTGATTTGGGTGTGGACATTGTTGTTGACATTGTTGTGGGTATGGACCTTGTTGCTGACAGTGATGCGGGCGTGGACCATGCTGCTAATAGCGATGCGGGTGTGGACTTTGTTGCTGAAAGTGATGTGTGTGTGGACCTTGTTGATGACAGTGATGTGGGCGTGGACCTTGTTGATGACAGTGATGTGTGTGTGGACCTTGTTGATGACAGTGATGTGGGCGTGGACCTTGTTGATGACAGTGATGTGGGTGTGGACCTTGTTGCTGTCAGTGATGTGGATGTGGACCTTGTTGTTGACAGTGATGTGGGTGTGGACCTTGTTGCTGACAGTGATGCGGGTGTGGACCTTGTTGATGACAGTGATGTGGGTGTGGACCTTGTTGTTGACAGTGATGTGGGTGTGGACCTTGCTGTTGACAGTGATTTGGGTGTGGACCTTTTTGTTGACAGTGATGTGGGTGTGGACCTTGTTGATGACAGTGATGTGGGCGTGGACCTTGTTGCTGACAGTGATGTGGGGGTGGACCTTGCTGTTGACAGTGATGTGTGTGTGGACCTTGTTGCTGACAGTGATGTGGGTGTGGACCTTGCCGTTGACAGTGATGTGGGTGTGGACCGCGTTGTTGACAGTGATGTGTGTGTGTGTGTGTGTGTGTGTAGACCTTATTGATGACAGACTGAGTGATGTTGGTGTGGGTGTGGATCTTGTTGCTGACAGTGATGTGGGTGTTGTTGACCTTGTTGTTGACAGTGATGTGGGCGTTGACCTTGTTGCTGACAGTGATATGGATGTGGACCTTGCTGCTGACAGTGATGTGGATGTGGACCTAGTTGTTGACAATGATGTGTGTGTGTGTGTGTGGACCTTGTTGATGACAGTGATATGGATGTGGACCTTGCTGCTGACAGTGATGTGGATGTGGACCGTGTTGTTGACAGCGATGTGTGTGTGTGTGTGTGGACCTTGTTGATGACAGTGATGTGGGTGTGGACCTTGTTGTTGACAGTAATGTGTGTGTGGACCTTGTTCCTGACAGTGATGCGGGTGTGGACCTTGTTCCTGACATTGATGCGGGTGTGGACCTTGCTGTTGACAGTGATGTGGATGTTGATCGTGTTGACAGTAGTGTGGGTGTGAACGTTGCCGTTGACAGTGATGTGGGTGTGAATGCGGATGTGGGCGTTGACCTTGTCATTGAGTTATGTGGGTGTGGCGTGAATCTCCCGGTAGTTATTGGTGACAGTGGACGTATTCAATGCTGTTGACTTCAACATGGGTGTAGCAGTGACTTGTGTAGTTGACATGGTTTTATTTCTTGTGGGTGTGATGCTGGTTTCAATGAGGATGTGGGTGTTGGTTTGGATGTGGGACAGTGACGTGAGTTCCGGTTCTTGGTAAAGCTGTGTTGCGTGTGAACGTTACAATGATTGTCATGCACAAAACAAAAATCATTTTCTCAACTCTGTATCGTCACTGTATACAGATGATACATTGGGGTGTAAAATACCCACCTCGTACACGACAGATATTCTCGAATACATATCAAAACAAACAACAACAACAACACCTATTCCAGTAAAATAAGACCATGCCATTTGTTTTCAGGACCAATGCCGTAGAATTCTTTGCCCGCCGTTTCAACAGCTGAAGAACAGAGAATGCCTGAACATTTTCACGCAAATTCCATTTAAAACGTCGAGGTATTTCATTCGCCTTTACTTGGTCCCCGTCTTAGAAAATCACATAGACGCAGTCAGCTTGACCGAATTGAAGCGTGTTCTGACAGACTATTACACCTCACAAACGGACTTGAAAGCAACAGCGCTTCAGAAGATGGTTATCACGATTTACACCAAGTCATTTTATGTTGATGGGGGTTGCAGCGTCATTGGTGACATAAGTATTGCCGATATTTCTCGCATGGAGATAACGATATATGTTGTTAGTAACTTTTCTATAGAATATCCTTTTGCGACTTTTGGTGAACGTTTATCAAACCTGCTTTTTGGAGATGTATGTCTTCATTACGAGGGGTTTAATATTTCCTTTCGTGCGGTGTATAAAAGCATGTTGCCCGTTACACAAACTGTAACATATCACACCTTATCGTGTGTGTACGAGCCATTTACTATTGAAGTAGGTGATTTTAAGGCATTTCCAAGTGAGTATGTGAAGCGTAACTGTCCTCAGATTTTGTATGGTCAATCTGAGTATACACTGATGGCTGACGCTAGTGTACTTCTCATCAAAACTAAGACACTCATCGCAGGGGGAGACTTTACTGTAACCAACAGTTCTGATATTTTGGTATGCCTATCTACCCTTGAAGATCTTACACTACCGCTGAACTACAAGGACATGTACAATGACACCATGCGCATTTCCAATATTGGCACAGAGCAAAGCTATAGCGTGATTACAAGTCTTTCAACTGTTTGTATGTGTTTTAATTCTTTATTAATCTGTAATTTGGTGTCTACTTCCAACTTTTGACGCAACCTGGTGTATCAGCTTTTTATTAAAAAGGACTATTTTGATATGAGAATATGTGGGCGTACTCAAACGTCATGTCCTCACATTGTTGACGCATTTAACCTATGAAATGATCCAAACAAATATCACGGATATATGCATGGAATCTATGAACTGTCATATTGAAAGAAGGGTGCGTATGTGTGTACGTGTCTCTGCTGTCACGACTTTTCTTTTGAATTGTGTGCTAACGCGCATGCGTGCGTACGTCTGCGAGTAGTGGGGTGGTCGGGGCAAGGAATACTCCGTCACTTGTTGAAAGTTGCTTCAGTAAGTGCTTTGTTTAGTGCATTTTAGAATCCTTATTTCAAATTCAAGCACTGAGATATGTTTTAGTGTCCCAGGCGATGGGACAGGGTCTGTAATGCTGTGTAGTATTATTTTCATGTGCGAGTTTAAGCTTTCATAAATTTGGGTATGTGAATGTTGTAACTCCACATTTAGCAATATTGAGCCCCACAGGGCTTTAGTTGTTGTTTAACACCATAGACACTAATATTCCAGCGGCGAGATGTAAGTATCAAACCTGGACCAGACAAACCACTTGTTGATAATATGAACAGCGTCCAACGTTGCAATTCAGTCAAGTCACAGAACCTGGCCACTTGATCCCCATCTTGCGAGAATCATGAGGTACTGAGGACGACACTGGCTGACTGAACCTCACGTCTCTACTGACCTTATCCTCCCCTACACACACACACGCACGCACGCACGCACGCACGCGCGCGCGCGCGCTTTCGTAACTAAATTCCTTGTCCCAGTGGAATGATATAATGTGTGATCAGTGGGCTAACCAATATTTTCATCCCGTTGAGGACTCGTGTGCTCTGATCGAAAAATTGACGTGTGGTGGTGTTCTTGTTGTGTGTGCGTGCGTGCGTGCGTGCGCGTGTGTGTGTGCGTGCGTGCGTGCGTGCGTGCGTGCGTGTGTGTGTGTGGATTCGTGTACTAACGCCGGTTTTATAGTGCTCCAACTTCTGAGCGCCAGATAGGGTTACAAGTACTATCTTTCAGCGCCGTTTGGTATGACGCGACCATGGATCGAACCACCAACCTTGCGCTCTCCGGGTAGACGCTCTATACACTAGACCACGGAGGCGGTCTACATGTACAGAACTCTTTACATGAGTAACCATTTGTGGTTATTTGTCAAGTATATCTGATACTCAGATTCCTTTACTCTATATGCATAATATATGACACAACTGTATGTTGAATTTTTATCAATTTAGTAGCATGCTAATAAACAAAGCTTTGTTCCAGTTTGGTTTTCCTTTGTTATTTAATTATATAGCTACACTTTAAAATAATTTTATTTAATACATATTTGAGAATCATAATTTTTGATGAAATTAATTACATGAAAAGTTACTCACGGTTATTATATACAAGTGACAAAATATATCCATCCCCACAATACAAATCAAGCACTCCACCGCGCATACTGTTTCACAAGCGCATGACGCCAAGTTCATAAGCGCGAAACGCCGAAGTGGTAAACGTCCTGCATCACTTAGAGCTTTCCTCCCACATAAAGCTGACACTCCGCGATATAACTGCACTAGTGTTAAAAGCGGCGATAAATCCAACTCACTCACTCATGGATGGATGGAAATGAAAACATCTTGAACAAGTAAGTGTAGTTTGGTAACCAATGTTGTGACTGACAAATTCCTTATATATGAACCTCTCTACTCACAGACAAAGTGGGTCATGTGCTTGTCTTTAATATTTTGGTGTACCTTAACTACAGTGAATCCGGCCCGCCTGAGATACTCCTGTGCCTTCTCCGACGTCCAAGAGGGTCCAAGTTGGGCTGAATTTTCGTATCGGCAACTATCCGCCAGACATAACATCGTAGAACCAGTAAAAAGGAAACAAGCACCCATGTTGCCAACATTCTCAGCCACACTTCCATGCATACAAATATCTAGCATACTAAAGGTTCCACCGGATTTTACAGCTCTACGGATTTCTGAAAGAGCTTTGTCTAAGTAAGCCAGATCGTGAGCCACATCACTGATGAATATCCAATCAAAGGAGTTAGTTAGTTCCTTAGGTAAATCGTAGAGGTCATACACTTTGAAACTGATGTTTTTTAAATTCCTCTTGGATGCAGTTGCGTTTGCCGTTTCCACAACATCCGCCACCACGTCACTTCCGGTGAAAGAAGACTTAGGGAATCTCGCCGCCATATTGGCAAGGAGAGAACCCCTTGCGCTTCCGAATTCAGCAACAGTGATACCAGCTTCTGCAAAGTAATAATGAAAATCATTCAGTGAAAAATGGCTTACTAAGTTCAAATTGTGTTTAAATTTAGACACCCGTGAGATTTGCATAGAACAGAAACATCCCCGTCACTTTAATTATCATTGACTCAAGAAATATTTTCTAAGTAAGAGCATCATCTTAAAGAGTGACCTACGACTACGATCTATTGAGAGATTAACGACGAAAGAACAACGTCATACTACTTAATTAGAAACTTCTTGTTCTCGAGAGCACCAGGTAAGCTTATACAACGATGCCAATTCAATCTCTTAAATGATATCTGTTTCATGTAACGAGAGACAGTTTTTGGTAAGTAGTTAGAAGTATTCACGTACCCAGTTTCTCTTTCAAGCCAGGCACCGCTGACAAAATGTTATCTATAAACATATCCTGACTGACTGAACGGTAGTCGTCCATGATGTCAAACACCTCTGGTATTGCTCCGAAAGCAACTCCTGAAAATCATGATATATGATATTTGAGGTTAGCCCAACAACCTTAGTGTAACAATACCCATGTTCCATGAGTAGTGTAGTGCTTGGTTGGCTGGTTTGATGTTTAACGCCGCACTCAGCAATATTCCAGCTATATGACGGCGCTCTGTAAATAATCGAGTCTGGACCAGACAATCCAGTGATTGATATCATGAGCATCGATCCACGCAATTGGGAACGATGACATGTATCAACCAAGTCAGCGAGCCTGACCACCCGATCCCGTCAGTCGCCTTTTACGACAAGCATGGTCGCCTTTTACGGCAAGTATGGGTTGCTGAAGACCTATTCTACCCCGGATCTTCAAGGGTCGAGTAGTGTAGTAAACGAAGTAAACGAACTATTTCATTAATCACGGCGACATGTAAACATTAATAGTCTGGACTAGTCACTCATTTACGCAATCTTGTATGATGGCACGCAGTCATCCATGTCCAAGCGTCTGACCATCCGATCCCCTTTTAAGCCGGCTGTTAGGACAAGCATGAGGCACTGGCAACTGTGAGTGAGTGATTTTGGTTTTGCGACGCTTTTAGCAATATTCCAATAACATCACAGAAATGAGCTCCACAAGTTGTACCCATGTGGGGAATCGAACCCGGGTCTGGACTCAGTGTCAACGCTACACCAGGTTGTGTTGTCCTCAGCATAGTTTCTTTTCCTTGTAACAGATACTTGACTTTTGATTACAAGAACACTGCTAAGCACCGCGTTTTTCTGTGAAATATACCTTCATCCACCATCGGGGTGGCCAAGTCGCCTAAGGCGCCGCGATTCGCTGTGCAGAGTTGCGTCCATTGGGCACGCCTGAAACCTATGATTGTGGGTTCGATTATGTTTCTAGGTTTGTCAGCCCCATACCCGTGCTCGTGAGTTTCACCGAAGTGGTAAACGTCTAAGACCTGCATCACTTCGGGCTTTCCTCCCACATTAAGCTGACACGCCGCGATATAACTGGAATGGTGTTAAAAGCGGCGTTAAACCCAACTCACTCAATCACTCATCCACCATCGAGTGTCCCCGTTCTGCACACAATGGTTATAATGTTACACAACCTAAAGTAAGCGTGTTGATATATCCACCTTAGATACTGATGTCAGATTACACCCAAGGGATCCTACCTTGGGGTCCATCCAGCTTGAAGCATTCCTTGACAGCAGGGAATCTCTGGCCAAAGTGTGGCATCATCCTACAGAAGGCGGACGTCGAGCCCAGAACGCTCTTGTGACTGCTTGGTACATGGTAGTGAGAACTGTCCTTGCTCACCTGAATCACTTCAGCTGTTGCAAGCGCACCCAACACCTCACGCACGTACCTGATGGACGACAAGACAGATGAGGAAGGAGAATGAGGATGGCCCGTGTGTGTGTGTGTGTGTGTGTGTGGGGGGGGGGGGGGGGGGGGGGGGGGGGAGGGTTGCGGTGTTAATGGAGGAGGAGGTAATGCGGATGCAACCGAGTGAGTGTATGGTGGTTGGTTGGTTGGTATGTTGTTTAACGCCGCACTCAGCAATATTCCAGCTATATGACGGCGGTCTGTAAGACCTATTCTACCCGTGTATAGTGGTAAAGAATTGAGGTCTGTGGAGATATTCAGTTTCTATGGACCTATGGTAAACATGGTAAAAATGGCGATCTCAATCTGAATTCCAGCTACAGTGTTCATGTGTAACCAGGAAGGAAACAGTATATATGTAGTATGCAAAAACAAATTTAATCACCTCTCCTTTAAACCCGTTTTCACGGCAATTTCCTGTGACGTCATCGACACTTCTGCTTCCAACAGCTTTTCAAGAATACCGGTTTCCCTTGCCATTGCGATGATTATTGCTGCAGACCCCGCACCCATAAAACCAAACAGCTTGGCACCATACTCGTCTTGGTTCATCATTTAGCCTGTTTCGAAAAATCAGATTAATTCCATGAGTAAGTTTCTGGAGCCGCAGTGTGCTTTGATATCACTAGGTGCAACACGGGATGGGCAAACCAACAACTTTCTCTGTTAGCAAAATATTGCAGGCAAATATTTGTTAATTAACATTTTGGATGTATAATTTTTATGTGTTTTATATATACTGACGGCCAAAAGAAACTTAACCACTTTGAAAATGAAATTGAAAAAAAATTATAACACAAGTTCAAACTAAGTCAATGCAAAATACATCACCCAAACACAACAATGCTCTATGCAGAAAGTGATGCACGTCACCGGCACGGGTTTGTTTTATTTTTAGAAAATAAGAAAAACTGAAAAACGTGCCGTTTGGGCAGCCAAATCTACAAGTGAAATAAGCGTATATAAATGATACAGTCGGGATAACGGGATAATTTAATCACCAAAACAATACCATGACTGACACCCAAACAGACCGGGCACACTTCAGACAGGCTAAGAACAGGTAAATCCAGGGTAACAACACCCATTGAAGACCCGTACTTACGTACTTTGCCTCTCCGGAATCGATTCCTGACAGCGACGTCATGAGCGACGAATGCCTTAGGGCATATGGTTAGTCGACTGACAGTATCCAGGCGACTCCGGGCTCAAGAAATTAGGGCTTACAGACCTTAAAGAGGACAACATCGTCGTCAGAGATTGAGATGGACAGGGCCTGTTGGTCGTTGGCAGCGACATGACTGATGAAGAGGTTCTGTATCTTCAGAGCTGTTAACCACCGAAGGGGAGACCGAACGGCGGCATGTTGCGTTCAGGAAATCAAGAAAGAGGACAACATCATCGTCAGAGATTGAGCTGGGCAAGGCCTGTACGCCGTTGGCAGCGACATGACTGATGAAGAGGTTCTGTATATTCAGAGCTGTTAACCACCGAAGGGGAGACCGAACGGCGGCATGTTGCGTTCAGGAAATCAAGAAAGAGGACAACATCGTCGTCAGAGATTGAGCTGGGCAAGGCCTGTACGTCGTTGGCAGCGACATGACTGATGAAGAGGTTCTGTATATTCAGAGCTGTTAACCACCGAAGGGGAGACCGAACGGCGGCATGTTGCGTTCAGGAAATCAAGAAAGAGGACAACATCGTCGTCAGAGATTGAGCTGGGCAAGGCCTGTACGTCGTTGGCAGCGACATGACTGATGAAGAGGTTCTGTATCTTCAGAGCTGTTAACCACCGAAGGGGAGACCGAACGGCGGCATGTTGCGTTCAGGAAACCATGCCGTATGGTGGAGGGGTATTGCAGGGTGGGAAGGAATTTGTGGGCAGGAAAGAACACCACTAGTCATCGTTAACGGGAAGTTTGACATCTCAGCTTTCCATGGATGGCATTCTTCGTCCGATTGTCCTACCATTTCTACAACAGCTGCCACGCGGTGTCCTTTATCAGCACAACGTCAGACTCCATACAGCCCGAATCGTACACAACTTTCTTGCAGCCAACAACGTCAACGTGTTGCCGTGGCCTGCACGCTCCCAGACATGTTCCCCTATAGAACACCTCTGGAATGTCATGGATCGTCGTGCTAAACAGCGAACGCACCCGCTTGCCAGCCGACAAGAACAATCCCGGCCTTCCAAGAAGAATGTCCACGTATATCACGTGACGTCATCAGACGACTGACTTTGTGAGACGAAGAGGTTTTGGCTTGTCTTGTAGCAGGGGGTGGACTTACACCCTATTTATATCACGTGTCATGACTATTTGATAGCGATTCATAAACACATGCTCATGATATAGTCGGAATCGTACATTCAACTCAGCTTTTATCAGAGATTTCTTATAAATATGGAAAGGGTTTTGTCGCTTCTATTCAGTAGCAGAAACCTTTTAGAAAAGGACGGTTGTAATACCTATGTACAGCTCACACTGGCACACCTTTCCAACATATTAAGGAAATGGTAACTGCAACTAGCAACACGTATGCATAGCCTTATGTCGATAAGGCAATATTTACTGCGAGTGCTCTGTCAATATGACTCTACCAACTGTACAAGGTTAAACAGTGTGACGCATCAGCCACCCGTGTTGACAAATGTGTCACGTCTGAAAGTAGGTCACCTTGAAGCTTTGCGAACTGAATATAATTTAAGGGTAATACATTCCGCCTTCCCTGTTTTGATTCCCTTCTCTTGAGGAAATTTCAGTCATGTGCCATTACAAATGTCACGCTAGCACACATTTTCATGACTGTATGACATACCGGGTGTTGCTGAGCTTGGGTTAAACTCTTCGTTACTGTATCGGCGGGTCCAAACAAGGGAGGCTACTCGCATACCCCGAACCGACAAGCCGATCAAAATGGCGAGTCGGGCGCGGGGAGTCCGTACCTCGGGATCGAATCCTTTGCTTTTCACATCGCTTTCAATCGCGTTATTTCGGCAACTGCATCGTCATGATTTCCAGCAGGTCCAGTGAACGATTCTGTTTATTTGCAGTGTTTTA
This sequence comes from Haliotis rufescens, assembly GCF_023055435.1. Taxonomy (NCBI): domain Eukaryota; kingdom Metazoa; phylum Mollusca; class Gastropoda; order Lepetellida; family Haliotidae; genus Haliotis; species Haliotis rufescens. The sequence continues at coordinate 26,007,512 of NW_025964001.1, read as the reverse complement.
TTTAAAGACAAATACATCTCATCACTTTTTCAAAAAGGACATTATTATTGTTGTCGTTGCTGTTGTCGTTGTTAAAAGTATTGTTATTATTATTATAGTATTTGTGGCAGACCGGAAATCGTAATTTGACTACACCACTTGAGAAGATGGTTGTCAAAATTTACAACAAGAAGGCAGGTGATGCAGCTACTGAGCAGCTTGCATCGACGACATTAGCTGTAAGAGTTAGTCATCGTGTCATCAATATCGCTGACATCTCCAGGATGGAGAAAGGTTCTATATTGTCACACACGTTTCTACATAAGATCCATGCTCACAGTTTGCTGAACGTTTACCGAATCTGCATGTCATTCATTCATGGGATTGAATATTTCTTTTCGTGCTTCGTAAATAAATGCGAAAACATGTTGCCCGTTGACGATGCATGTCAATAAAAGCGATAGAACCCTTTCCATATTCATAAGAAATCTCTACTTAAAGAAGAGTCAAATGTACGATTCCGACTATCACCAGCATGCGTTTATGAATCACGATCAAATGATCAAACCAAGCCTTTCTGAGTACCTGTGTCAACCTGTTAGTGTTTACTTTCTAGCTCTTTAGTTTCGGGTCTCCTCCCAACCTTTCTGGGATGCAACTGATGCTGCACCACTGGCAATAGTTTTTTCTTGTAGTATTCTTGTGTGTGCTAACTCTGGCTCAGAAGTTGTTTGATCAAGGTTACAACATTAAAGGCATCAGTAAAGCTCTCAAAACGTTTTATGGTAGACATGTTGAGGCCATTTCCAAACTCGACGCATCAGTGACAAAAATTATGTCGGATGCAATTCCCTATTTTGACTTGTACCATATCTTCCCGTGTTTTGTTTCAAATGAACAGTTGACTTGCCTTTGCATGTGTTTGTGACGGGTGCCACCGGGGGGCAGGATACGCTCACCTTTTAGCGAACACCTGGTATCATTACTATTTGATAGTGATTCATAAACACTCATGATGTAGTCGGAATCGTACAATCGACTCTGCCTTATGCAGAGGTTTCTATTGAATATGGAAAGGGTTTTGTCGCTTTATTAACAGTGATGTAAGAACGTTATAAACATTGACGAAAGCATGAACTTTTATATATAATAATTTTTATCATTTTAAATTACATGATTTATTGTGTATGACTTTATAAAAGATTTCTGGTAATTCGATTGATTTAATCAATAAAACTCATATGTCATAGTGTGTGTGGACATTGTTGAATTTACGAGAGGTAAATTAACATCGCCTTTGAGTGTTCTTTAGTGTAGTGACATAACACTATATTTACCCTATGGCGAGCAGGCCCACACATACCTGTACTTACTCGCTAGAACGAGAAACATGCTAGAACTCCCCTAGCTACTCACAGGGCAAGCTAGTATGACTGGATAGGCACGGATCTTAATTACGGTGTGCATTGCATCCTTTTGCAAGGGGTCGTTGCGAATGTGCAATGAAACATCTTATTAAATGTATGCAACAAAGTTTTAAAAAGAAAATGTCTATTTTAAAGAGTTTAAGTATTCATTAACAGTGACTGTGTGTTTATTTTAAAACTTCTTTTATCTGTGACATCATCAACACTTCTGCTGTCATCAGCACTTACACAATACCAGACTTTGGGCTATGTGATAAACGTCTGATTTAGTAATAAAGTTATGGTAATTATTCACACTCTCCTCGAATGGACCATATCTCTATACCGTACGTACGTACGTACGTACATGCATGCATGCATGCATACATGCATACATACATACATACATACATACATACATACATACATACATACATACATACATACATACATACATACATACCTACACACGCACACACGCACACGCACACACACACACACACTCTCACACACACACACACACACACACACACACACACACACACACACACACACACACACACACACACACACACACACACACACACACACACACACACACATGAACACTGGGACCAGAGTATGAGGAATTCTTTATTTTGAAATATGAAGTGAGACAAAATGCGATACAAAATCAATATGTACACTATTTTCAACAATTTGTCATCAACTTGTCACAAATATATAAGCATTCTTTACAGTATCGATAGTGCAGGTTGCTTTTTATATTCCAGCATTATCATGGCGGTGGGGCACCAGAAATAGGCTTCACACATTCCCATGTTGGGAATAGAACACGAATCTGGGTGCCGAGCCATTTTTTTAGCCACTAGGCTACCCCTCCTTCCTTAGGAACGAACTTTATGTTCAGGTCGATCTTTGAAAGCTATCATACAAACTATTTTACACAATTATTTTAGAGTGTTGTGATATGATAAAACAACATAGTAATAATAAAAATAAACAAGAAATTGTGGAAATATACATTTAGTAACAGTTATTATGAATAACATTATGATCATGAACAATATACATAGCAACAACATCATGTATAAAATGTACAAATATTTTGCCAGGCTTTCCCAGATAATTTTTTGGACTTAGCGGAAAAAGCTGTTTGTTTGTAGTTGGTTATTGGTGATGGTAATTTTGGAATATGGAAAATATGCAATGTGTGTGATAAAAGGGCCTTTGTTATTGACAAAATATTTTATAAACGTTCTTTTGACAGTGGGTGTTCTCCGTAGCAAAACCCTAAGCTAAGGAAATTCACTTGAAAATAATATTTATTGAGTATCAAAATAAAGTATTTTTTAAGAACGTTTTGGTTGTCCCAACTGGTGTCATTCGCGCTCATGCGTGTCATTCTGTGTAAGCCAGTAAGGAAAAGACGCTTGTTACGAACGCACTTGTGCGAGAATAAACGATTTTGGGTGATAGGAATGACGTGTATATGTGTATTTCATGTTGAGGACTCCGTTACCTATTTCCTTGTTAAGGATAAGAATATTTTATGGATGAACAACATCTTTATTACAATTAAGAGCGACGTTTCGGTGTAGGTTCTTACACCGTTATCAAGCAAGTGATATTCAGAGTATGGTTGACAAGTATATATACAGGTAGGAGGCAATGTTTATACAGTAGAGTAGATGTCAGATGTAGTTATACTGGAGTGGAGAAGCCTGTTATGTACACGCAAGGGTAGTAATGAGATTCATCGGTGAAGTCAGTGACATAAACATAAACAATTTCCTTGTTATCACTTGTTGAAAGTCAACACTCTCAGTCAGTCATCTCTCATGTGAAGCTTGTTGATACAAGTTCCGTGTCACATACAATTTATGCTGTGCTCCGACCATTGCTAACGATCAATAATTTGTTCACCCAAATACTGGGGAAAATATAGGTTTTAACAAAGGAAATACTAAGTTTCCCCCATATACAAATTGTTCGGGTTCTCCTTTAAGCATATGTGATACATATATCTTGAAGCAGTGATCGAGACTACAAATCCTGTCGCCGACAAATTACCAGTTCCCGCTTTGATTTCTCAGTTTGTTTGTTTGTTTGTTTGTTTTTTGTTTAACGCAGCACTCAACCATGTTCCAGCTACATGACTGCGGTTAATAACTGAGTCTGGATCAGACAATCCAGTAACTGATATCACGAGCATCGATCCATGCAATTTGGATACGATGACATTGATCAACCTGACCACCCGATCCCGTAAGTCGACTCTTAAAACAAGCATGGGTTGCTGAAGACCAATTCTAACCCGGATCTTCACGGGTATTTAACGTTAAGTAGTTCTATTTTGTTTCGTTTTGACAGCTTAATATAGGGAGTAAGCCTAAAAGTAAAATTCCGTGAGCACTCGTAGGCATGTCCTGGCAGATAAGGGACGTTACTCTGCACATTGAGGTACATGCCGAGATCACATGTTCATGTAAATGTTGCCGCCATCTTCTTCTGTAGCGAAAGAATCAGAATTTTCACATTGTTCCTCAGGGGCAGGGGCATTGTGGCTTCTCCCCGGTAGGGTGGCGTCACTGACGTAGGGGGTCGGGTTCACGTGGTCAGCATCTCCGTACGTTAGGGGTGGGTACGCAAAGCCTTCATACTCTACCTCTTCATTGACCAAGGGAGGGGGAGGGTACTCTACCCCTTCATACTCCACAGGGGGATACGGGAAGCAGTCGTCCTGAATGTCCTCATTTGTCGGAGGAGGGTAGGGGAAGACTGTGTTTGTGCCTTTAACGGGGAAGTTGGAGTTAGCATGCCTATCGTTATAGGTGGTCAGAATCAAGCTGCCGCGTCTGTTGGCGTCGTTAAAGGCGGCGTACATGAAGCTCCTGCGTTGTGAGTTCGCTTCATCGGAGAACGTGGTGCAGGACAGGCTTTCTCTCTGAGCCTCAGATTCGGACAGCCGAGTATAGGTTACGGTTTCCATGTACATCTTGGCAGATTTGGGATCTTTTTGAGGTTTCTCAACATTTTGAACGCTAACCAGCATATTTTGGTCCGTAGCAACAGCTGCCCAAAGATCTACCTGAGCTGAAACAGATTCTTTAAAACTTAACAGAATGTACAGCTTAATTCGTAATTCAGCTATGAGTCATACACGAATATTCAAAAGAGCCAAGAGGTTCTGTATCTCACCTGAACATTGAACATTTATAACATTTGACCAAATAGATCATATGAGGGTAAACGCATAAGGCACATTAAAATATGTACAACTTTGGTCATTGTAATGACACAATAACATGTGTTTCATACCACAACTTTAATTTCAGGTGAGCTAAAGCGCATTTGCAAGTTACCTTCTTCGGTATTGTTAGTAACTTCATACGTTGCTTTCGTTGCTTTCACGGGTCGTTTCGAGCGACATGGTCCTGTATTGGAGAATTCATGTTTGACAGAATAGTTTGTACATGAAATATTGAAATAATCAAAAAGGCTAAATCAGTATTCTCATCTTGGCGTTATATATTTATGCCGACATTTTGGTTCGTATTTGATGCGAAGAGTTCTTTCAATGTGATGCTAATTCATGTTTTAATTGAAAACATTAAAATATTAGTGCTGCATAACAATTACGCTTAAAAGTTTGTTTAAACAACTTTTTTGCAAACAACAATAATGATAAAGATGATGTGACTTACCACAAAGAAACAAGTACGTCAGACAAATTAGAATGGCTGCCACAAGCACCATGGCAGCCACGACGAGGACTACAGTGAAAACTGAAACAGGTTAAATGCGAGAATGAAACACAGAAAGAACAAGAAATAATGAAGGACCCAAACACAAGGGGTAACTTCACTTTATGTATGTTCATTGTGTATTGTAGTGGTAGATCCCATACACAAACAAGCACAGGCACAACATAACACACTCACAACCAACCAAAGGCACACCCGAACACATACATTACCTAGCATACACCTGACACATACACAACCTAGCATACACCCGAACACATACACAACCTAGCATACACCTGACACATACACAACCTAGCATACGCCTGACACATACACAACCTAGCATACACCTGACACATACACATCCTAGCATGCACTTAACACATACACAACCTAGCATACACATGACTTATACACAAGCTAGCATACACCTGACATATACACAACGTAGCATACACCTGACACATACACAACCTAGCATACACCCGATCACATACACAACCTAGCATACACCTGACACATACACAACCTAGCATACACATGACACATACACAACCTAGCATACACTTGACACATACACAACCTAGCATACACCCGATTACATACACAACCTAGCATACACCTGACACATACACAACCTAGCATACACCTGACACATACACAACCTAGCATACACATGACAAATACACAACCTAGCATACACCTGACACATACACAACCTAGCATACACCTGACACATACTCAACCTAGCATACACCTAAAAAATAAACAACCTAGCATACACCTGACACATACACAACCTAGCATACACCCGATCACATACACAACCTAGCATGCACCTGACACATACACAACCTAGCATACACATGACACATACACACAACCTAGCATACACCCGAACACATACACATCCCAGTATACACCTGACACATACACAACCTAGCATACACCCGAACACATACACAACCTAGCATACACCTGACATATACACAACCTCGTATACACCTGACATATACACAACCTAGCATACACCTGACATATACACAACCTAGCATACACCTGACTTGTACACAACCTAGCATACACCCGAACACATACACAACCTAGCATAGACCTGACACATACACAAACTAGCATACACCTGACACATACACAACCTAGCATACACCTGACACATACACAACCTAGCATACACGTGACACATACACATCCTAGCATACACCTAACAAATACACAACCTAGCATACACATGACACATACACAACCTAGCATACACCTGACATATACACAACCTAGTATACACCTGACACATACACAACCTAGCATACACCCAAACACATACACAACCTAGCATACACCTGACACATACACAACCTAGCATACGCCTGACACATACACAACCTAGCATACACCTGACACATACACATCCTAGCATGCACTTAACACATACACAACCTAGCATATACATGACTTATACACAAGCTAGCATACACCTGACATATACACAACGTAGCATACACCTGACACATACACAACCTAGCATACACCCGAACACATACACAACCTAGCATTCACCTGACATATACACAACCTAGCATACACCTGACATATACACAACCTAGCATACACCTGACAAATACACAACCTAGCATATACCCGAACACATACACAACCTAGCATACACCTGACACATACACAACCTAGCATACACCTGACACATACACAACCTAGCATGCACCTGACACATACACAACCTAGCATACACATGACACATACACAACCTAGCATACACCTGACACATACACAACCTAGCATACACCCGATCACATACACAACCTAGCATACACCTGACACATACACAACCTAGCATACACCTGACACATACACAACCTAGCATACACCTGACACATACACAACCTAGCATACACCTGACACATACTCAACCTAGCATACACCTAAAAAATAAACAACCTAGCATACACCTGACACATACACAACCTAGCATACACCCGATCACATACACAACCTAGCATACACCTGACACATACACAACCTAGCATACACATGACACATACACACAACCTAGCATACACCCGAACACATACACATCCCAGTATACACCTGACACATACACAACCTAGCATACACCCGAACACATACACAACCTAGCATACACATGACATATACACAACCTAGCATACACCTGACATATACACAACCTAGCATACACCTGACATATACACAACCTAGCATACACCTGACACATACACAACCTAGCATACACCCAAACACATACACAACCTAGCATAGACCTGACACATACACAACCTAGCATACACCTGACACATACACAACCTAGCATACACCTGACACATACACAACCTAGCATACACTTGACACATACACATCCTAGCATGCACCTAACAAATACACAACCTAGCATACACATGACACATACACAACCTGGCATACACCTGACATATACACAACCTAGCATACACATGACACATACACAACCTAGCATACACCCGAACACATACACAACCTAGCATACACCTGACACATACACAACCTAGCATACACCTGACACATACACAACCTAGCATACACCTGACACATACACAACCTAGCATACACCCGGTCACATACACAACCTAGCATACACCTGACACATACACAACCTAGCATACACCTGACACATACACAACCTAGCATACACCCGATCACATACACAACCTAGCATACACCTGACACATACACAACCTAGCATACACCTGACACATACACATCCTAGCATACATATGACACATACACAACCTAGCATACACCTGACACATACACAACCTAGCATACACCTGACACATACACATACTAGCATACACCTGACACATACACAACCTAGCATACACCTGACACATACTCAACCTAGCATACACCTAAAAAATAAACAACCTAGCATACACCTGACACATACACAACCTAGCATACACCCGATCACATACACAACCTAGCATACACCTGACACATACACAACCTAGCATACACATGACACATACACACAACCTAGCATACACCCGAACACATACACATCCCAGTATACACCTGACACATACACAACCTAGCATACACCCGAACACATACACAACCTAGCATACACATGACATATACACAACCTAGCATACACCTGACATATACACAACCTAGCATACACCTGACATATACACAACCTAGCATACACCTGACACATACACAACCTAGCATACACCCAAACACATACACAACCTAGCATAGACCTGACACATACACAACCTAGCATACACCTGACACATACACAACCTAGCATACACCTGACACATACACAACCTAGCATACACTTGACACATACACATCCTAGCATGCACCTAACAAATACACAACCTAGCATACACATGACACATACACAACCTAGCATACACCTGACATATACACAACCTAGCATACACATGACACATACACAACCTAGCATACACCCGAACACATACACAACCTAGCATACACCTGACACATACACAACCTAGCATACACCTGACACATACACAACCTAGCATACACCTGACACATACACAACCTAGCATACACCCGGTCACATACACAACCTAGCATACACCTGACACATACACAACCTAGCATACACCTGACACATACACAACCTAGCATACACATGACAAATACACAACCTAGCATACACCTGACACATACACATCCTAGCATACACCTGACACATACACAACCTAGCATACACCTGACACATACTCAACCTAGCATACACCTAAAAAATAAACAACCTAGCATACACCTGACACATACACAACCTAGCATACACCCGATCACATACACAACCTAGCATACACCTGACACATACACAACCTAGCATACACATGACACATACACACAACCTAGCATACACCCGAACACATACACATCCCAGCATACACCTGACACATACACAACCTAGCATACACCCGAACACATACACAACCTAGCATACACCTGACATATACGCAACCTAGCATACACCTGACATATACACAACCTAGCATACACCTGACAAATACACAACCTAGCATACACCTGACACATACACATCCTAGCATACATGTGACACATACACATCCTAGCATACACGTGACACATACACATCCTAGCATGCACTTAACACATACACATCCTAACACATACACATCCTAGCATACACCTAACACATACACAACCTACCACATACACATCCTAGCATACACCTAACACACACACACACACACACACACACACACACACACACACACACACACACACACACACACACACACACACACACACACACACACACACACACAATCTAACATATATACATCATAGACTACAACCTAACACATACACAAACTAACACATGCACAATCTAACACATCAACACCCTCGCATACACCCAATACATACACATTCTGACACAGGCATAACCTAGCATACAGCATAACACATACATAACCTGACACATGCACATCCTAGCATACACCCTAACACATACATAACCTGACACATACATAACCACACACATACACATCCTAGCATACACCCTAAAACATACACAACCAACACGTACACATCCTAGCATACGCCCTAACACATAGACAACCTAACAAATACACATCCTAGCATACACCCTAACACAGACACAACCTAACACATAAACATCCTAGCATACACCATAACACATACACATCCTAGCATACACCCTAATACATACACAACCAACACATAAACATCATACACCATACATAACACATACACAGCCAACACATACACATCCTAGCATACACCATAACACATACGCATCCTAGCATACACCCTAATACATACACAACCAACACATACACAACCTAAAACATACACAACCTAGCATACACAACCTGACAAACACACAACCTAACGCTTACACATCCAACCATACACCTAATACATACACATCCTTACACAGACACAACCTAACACATAGACAACCTAACACTTACATATCCTTGCATACACCCTAACACATGCACAGCCTAACACATACACACCCTTACACGTACTCAACCTAAGGGTCAACTTTTTTAAAGTGTGAAGGAGGGGAACAGTGTCTCCGTCGGGCGTCGTACCGGTGCCTCAGACGTGAAGAAACCACTGGCGATGGGTTCGAATCGAATTAAAACATTCATCACTTCCGTCATTTTGTAATTTCCTCACATACACCTGTCGCAGGCAGACACCAAAGCCACATTTTCATATTTTAAGCAATGTAGGAGAACTGAAGTCATTTGAAGGAAACACTGAAAGCAAACATGGTCATAAGTCAATAAATTTACTATTAAGCATATTAAACTATCTAAATATCAGAACTAAGGCAACAGGGGTATGCTTTCGGGACATCCTTAAAAATAGCCTGACATGTACACTAGGACCATAACGTTATATCCCGACAAAACGAAACCTTTTTCGCGCATACAAACATTCACGTCTTCCCTGTTTGCTCTCGGTGAATCTGAACAGGATGTACAATCTCGAAATGACATACACTATTTATGTATGAACCGGGCAGACGCTTTGTTCGTGTGAAAGTCAATGCATAAACAAAGGGGCCGGGGTTTGAAGTTAAACATAGCTGTATTTGGTTGGAATTAGATCATGACGTCCGACATTAATAACCGGTCAGCCTCATTGGAGCATGCAGATGTAAACACGAACTGATAAATATGACTCACTTGATTCACGCGATTCCGCTCTTATAAATACGTAAGTCCATTGGAAAAATAATGTTTTTCTTCAGAGGTTTATATTTTATGTACGAGGTTTCCGGGCGTTCTTTGCTATAGGCAAACATACAATTCAACTCGTCAAAAAGCATGGTGACTTCGGCAGGGGACGATAACTCATAGAAAATCGCACTATAGTGACATTCGCTATTTTAATTTTATGTCTGTATTGTTTTACCGAACAAAACCATACTTATTAAAGGAAACGAAAATACTCGTTCACCAGACATGTTTTTGTGTCCATCGTGCGGATAATTAGAAACATGTTTAACCTTTTTTGGACGAATATAATGCAATTTTGTCTGGTTCCCCTTAAAGAATGACACATTTACTATTTGCAATGCATCCTCTAATAAATGAGCGAAAGATATCTTACCAGTTGTGAAATCTTGGCTTGAACCACCTGAAACATGAAAAGGATATATCACCTATCATATGATAACATATCATCAAAATGACAATTTATTAGAACCCAAACTGTCATTATGTTCAGTTATAAAGTATACAGTTTTATTTGCCGATGTTTCATGTGACATATCAAATTTATATCCATATTAACCCTTCATATTCACGTGTAAGGGCACAACATATATTACCACTGATAGATATGGGCACAGTAAAGTATAGGACTGAAGGTTTCAAATAATGATGGATTTCTTATACCTCTAGCGGCAGTGCTGGTAGAGAAACTGAAAAGATTTACTGTTCTTCGGGACAACAACAATCTTTCAAGATGAGAGCCGGGCTTTATTGTGCTGCTAAAGAACCTGTACAATGGAGGAATAACTATTTGACAAAGGCCGTTCTGCTTAAAGTTCGTCTAATTATCTTTTATGTCCCTTATAACAGTGAGTGAGTGAGTGAGTATGGTTTTACGCCGCTTTTAGCAATATTCCAGCAATATCAAGGCGGGGGACACCAGAAATGGGCTTCACACCACACATTGTACCCATGTCGGCATTCGAACCCGGGTCTTCGGCTTGACGAGCGAATGCTTAAACCACTAGGCTACCCGATCGCCCCCCCCCCCCCCCCCCCCCCCCCTCCCCCCCTTATAACAGCCGCGTGCTAACACGTGCTTCAGAAAACGAAACTAGGACGTTTCCAACGACCTTGTTTTTAAAATGTAAAAATAGTTTCGGTTGACCATGACAATCGGGACACATTGACATTCGTTTCAGGGAAAGGTTACTCATTTAGCATCACATTAGACCCGTGAAGATCCGGGGTAGAATGGGTCTTCAGCAATCCATGCTTGCCGTAGAAGGCGACTATGCTTGTCGTAAAAGGCGACTAACGGGATCGGGTGGTCAGGCTCGCTGACTTGGTTGATACATGTCATTGATCCCAATTGCGTGGATCGTTGCTCATGATATCAATCACTGGATTGTCTGGTCCAGACTCGATTATTTACAGACCGGCGTCATATAGCTGCAATATTGCTGAGTGCGGCGTTAAACATCGAACCAACCAACCAATCAACCAACCAGCATCACATTAATTATGGACGAGACAATGTCTATATATGTTATGACTCCAACACACCAACGACATCACACGAAATCCATGTAATCGCTATTCAAAACCGTCACACAAACACTTATGTCGTCCATCGTACCACATACACACATACATGACACACTTCAAGCTTCCTTGATACACGACATCGATAACATGACTCATATGAGGCGACGCTGGTTTATATTGGTCAACGGATTCCGTCGCCCCTAAAGAATGAAAAGAGGATGAGAAACACAATAGGAGAAAAGTGGTTCTGTGCTTCACTTCATTCAAAAATATCGTCGACTACTTTAAGTTAGTTTGCAACACAGAAGGTTACAAAAGGTTACACAACACAAGCTGAATCCAATGCAATCCCCATACATACAATTCATACAACTCATATATGTTACTTTTCCCATCTGATTTCACGAAAGAATCCTTGATACAAACGATATGATGTAATAATCACAAAGTACATTGCTATTAACTAGAATGAAACTTCGTATTCACCCCATGTCGACCCCAACCCTCTCTCTCTCTCTCTCTCTCTCTCTCTCTCTCTCTCTCTCTCTCTCTCTCTCTCTCTCCTCAAATATACAATGTCTCGTCTACAGCGTCAGCAGAACTTGTCCCCTATTCTGTACGCTTCTTGTCAATATAAGTTTATTTAAAATCAACCATATAGTTTGCAAACAATCCGAAAACAAAGAATGTAAAAATATAACATGGCCCAACAAACGTAGTAATTTTGTTACCGTTCTCTAGTGTGGCGACGACGAGTTCCTCTGAGTAGTTTCCTTCGCCAGCTATATTGACTCCCTGTACCCTTATGAAGTAGGTTACGTCGCTATTTAACTCAGATAACGTCAACGAGGTAGAGGACGTTTCAGTTGTTTCCGGCTCTCTGGTTCCACGGCGACAGGAGATCTTGAAGGTTTGGACTGCATGGCCGTCAAATCCTGGGAGCCACGACAGCGTGACGGTGGTCTGTGTGACGTTCACCTCCGTCAGGTTGGTGGGTGGGGACGGTGGTACTGAATGAAGTGAGTGAAAGAGTCGTTTTGGAGTTCAACCTGAAGTGACGCATGTCTTAGACGTTTATCATTTTGGTGCAAGGCACGAGCACGGGTATGGTGCTGATAAATCAATGCTAATAATTAGGGGAATCTGGGATTTGAACACAAGATCACAGGTTTCTTGCACACCAAAGGGAGGCAATTCTGCACAAGAGATTTTGGCCATCCGTGCCCCCGTAAAGTATATCAGAGTAGAAAATAATCTTAACTAAACAATATTACTATTTATTGACTAAAATGCCCATTAGCGGGAGTAATTTATCATTAGGGTCTAAACTGGGTTATCAGTTTAGAGTTTGCAAGTAAATAAGATAGTTAGGAAATGTGGAGGAAAGTCTTTTCACGTGAAAGACTGACGATCTACACTTACAGTCTTTACCGTACGCTTGACCTTACGTAATACCTTGAACGATTAGTGTGTAGTTGATGTCGTATTTGCCGAGGGAGTTGTTGAGCTTCACGATGTAGTTCCCAGCATCTTTCTCCTGGACGTCCAGGTGAACTAGCTCCAGTTGGTAGGATGACCCGGACAGCTTGTTAATACTTTTTGCGGTCTTGTGTTCCGGGTTACCATTTTGAAGGGATCGAGACCAGATGAAAGTTGGTTTTGGATTGGCTGTTATGTTGAAGTGTATTTTATCAGATTTATCGGCGGGTCTGTAAAAGATACTTGCCTCGACTCCTTTGGGTTCGTTGACAAATGGAGCACCTGAAACAAAACACATTTCTAATCCGACAGAAGACTGTTTTATCTTGAAATGGTCTCAAATGTACTCATAGAAAACAATTAACCAACACACACACGCGCGCGCGCGCACGCACGCACGCACGCACACACACACACACACACACACACACACACACACACACACACACACACATATATATATATATATATATATATATATATATATATATATATATAGCTATTTGTTAACATGAAACATATCCTGTATTAATTTTCTATTTATTTCTAATAACATTTGTTTTTAACTACAAAATGACAGGCATACTTGTTTCAAGAAATGCAGAAACCGGAAACCGATCCTCCACTGACTTGTTTTATCTGTCAAGGCAATAGTTATGCGACTTCTTTTCTTCTAGTAGTTCCTCTGCGTTCGCTGCATTGTCTGGTCCAAACTTGATTATTTACACACCGCCGTCATATAGATGGAATATTGCTGAGTGCGGCGTTAAACAACAAACCAAGCAACCAACCAAAACCTCAGCATTTTTGCATCACTTTGTGTGACAGAGTACTTGGACCATTCGGAGAAACATACAATGTCCTTGTAATAACATTTTAGATATTTAAAAAAATACACAAAACCCTAAACAAGGCATGTGCTTAACTTTGTTTACAAGGTGTATTAATGGCCAAAGCTATTTTTATTCTATACTCACACATAAAGTCGATGTCAATGTTTTTTGACCTTTTCAAACCAACCCCATTGGTGACAGCACAGGTATAGGTGACTTTTCCAAGACATTTGGTATTGTCAATGTAGTAACTATAGGCGTAGTTGTGAGTCGGCGTGTTAGATGAAGAGTCGACTTGAATAACAGCCTCACTGACAGATAGCATCCGACTGGACAGGAGTGTATTGCCTCTCAACCATGTGGCGTTGGGCGGAGGCAAGCTGTCGACAATGCACGTCAAACGGATTTTGGAACCCGCTGTTGGCGTGGTGTCAGTTGCAGCCACTGATATTTCTGAAAGATCTGTAATGACATACAACTTGCCATTTGTATTCATGCACATGTGTGTACCTATAATGCGTTTTTAAATGTTTCCTTGATAAGGATATTTTGTATGTTAAAATGTCATGAGCTTGTTACTTAAAATATTTCCTCAAGTGAGGAATTATGCATTATCCATTAAATATTATGCATTACGTTTGATTAAATGTCACCAATTCACATGTGATATATGTATGTTTATTCTGATATTAAACTTTTTCATGCGATATCAAAACATCATATGAAATACATTTTGGACTCGATTTTCATTTTGAGATTACATTAAGAACTATTTTAAAATCACACAACTATTTACATTTGACGATCAGCTGAAATGTTGCGTTTGCTTCGCCACGCGGGTTCCAAGCCCTGCATGCGTAATTGCCAGTCTCGTTTCGATGAACTTTACTAATATGCAAAGTTTCCCCCGAGGCCTTGCGCCTACCATCCACTGACCAGTCAAATTGGCAGGGGGGTCTGCAGTCAGCATTGCAGGTTAGAGTGACGGATGAGCCAAGCGGAGTTAGAGTTGTGTTCTCCTCATGATGGATATTGGCAGCTTCCGGTCCGTCTTGAAAGACATATTAACGGAAATATATATGTACTTCGAGGTAATTGCATGGTGCAAATATGATTGCAATATTCTGTTATAAATGCTCCCCTGGGTCTCTAGTTGAAGATGTATGCTTCAGTCATTCAATAGAGGCTTAAGTTTTGTTTACACTTCAAGAAAGGTAAAATAATGAGAGGCAAGTATCTGTAAACGATAGTTACTCCCCGTTTGGCTTATCGGTTAGATTAGGTCCTTGCCGTATGATGATGGGTCGGGTGGTGAGGTTGGACGACCCGGTGAGTTATTGTACCCCGTTGGTCGTAGTCAAACCCTGATGTGTCTGGCTCCAACTCAATAATTTACTGGCCGTCATCATATATACATGGCTATAATATTGCTGAGTGGGGCTTTAAACAACAAACACAACAACAAAAACTACATGGTATGTCATCCCAAACATATAATTGACCTTCTCGTATTTCTTGGGACCAACATAAAATGGAATATATTCAACTTTTTACGAAATATGATTAAAAGTAGACCGTTTGACATTTTATAATGTAACTACTTACATTCGACATAAATCTGTACAACCTTGTTCGTCTGTCCACGTTTATTCTTCATTTGACACGTGTGGTTTCCCTGGTCACTGCGGACAAGCTGTTTAATTGTCAGCGTGTTTCTTTTGGATAGAACACGTCTGTTATGCGTCCATGTTGTTTTACAGCGTGGGAAGCAGCCAGTCATGCTCCTGCACTTAATACTTATAGACTCTCCTTCTTCTTTCACGAAGCGTATCTCATTAGGAGTCAGCCTGATTTCATTTGGTGCCCCTAGTTTAAGAAATAATATATTATGTAGTATACTAATCACAGAGTGTGAAACATTGAACCTATAGGTACGGCAGCCTTTTAGGGCCATTTGTATTTTTTGTTTTTTTCGATAGTATCTTGAAATTTCAAGATACTAAGTTGAAATTTCAAGATATTTCAAGATACTAAGTTGAAATTTCAAGATACTATACTTCTATTTCAAGAAGTTGAAATTTCAACTTAGTATCTTGAAATTTCAACTTAGTATCTTGAAATTTCAACTTAGTATCTTGAAATAACCTCATTAACATGAATTATTCAGGTATTTCAGGGATTATACATATTCTCGGATTTGACATATTCCCTGTATGTATGTATGTATGTGCGTGCGTGCGTGCGTGCGTGCGAGCGTGCGTGTTAATCTGTACATCTATCATTACAGTAATTAAACAGACCGTCTACTGATACGATTGCATCGCAACTTTTGAGCAAACAAATAACATTCATGGCCATTGTATATGCACGTTGTGTGTACTTGAATGGATCGACTCGTATAATACTGTGTAATGAAAGTTTACTCACGTTCAGCTGTGATTGAACTGACACCCTCCTGCGAAGAGACTCCATGTTCCTTTGAGACACACGTAAACGTCTGTTCTTTCACCCACGTAAAGTTCTTTATCTCTAATGTTGAGTCACCATCGCTTACTAACATTTCTTCATTCCTTTCCCAGCGATACGTCATTTTGAGATTGTGATTGCCAGGTACAGTCGATGAATTCGATAAACACTTCAGGGTTAAGGGCTCGTAAAGAAGAGCAGTGCCATAGGCTTCCACGATGGGAGTTGTTGGTGTATCTGAAAAGTCATATGTTAACGAGTTACAGCAAACGTTTATAACGAACACGCTTATAACGAACTGACGGATATAACACACATATTTTTGTTCCCGGCCATTTGCTGTATATATGCTGTACATATGCTTAAAACGAACTACGGTTATATCGAACTAAAATCAGTTGTCCCGAGTTCGTTTTAATCGTACTTTACTGTATTGCAAAAATGAATACGAGAGAGTGACTCGGTTTGCATTTCACGCAACCTTTCAGAAATAGCATTTCAGCCAAAACAAAGTATGAATTGATTAATCAGTTGACTGGTGGAGAAGAGTCCAAATGCTTATAAACTGGATTCTGGATGAGAATACGTCCTCACAACTCCGTGATTGTCGTACCAACCGAAGTTGAGAATCAAGTGGTCACAAATTTCACTATCATTATCAATGGGATTCCGGGTGAGAATAAATCACCAGCACTACATGATTGTCGAACGAACCGAAGTTGAGTATCAAGTGGTCACAAATTTCACTATCATTATCAATGGGATTCTGGGTGAGAATAAATTACCAGCACTACATGATTGTCGAACGAACCGAAGTTGAGTATCAAGTGGTCACAAATTTCATTATCATTATCAATGGGATTCCGGGTGAGAATAAATCACCAGCACTACATGATTGTCGAACGAACCGAAGTTGAGTATCAAGTGGTCACAAATTTCACTATCATTATCAATGGGATTCCGGGTGAGAATAAATCACCAGCACTACATGATTGTCGAACGAACCGAAGTTGAGTATCAAGTGGTCACAAATTTCACTATCATTATCAATGGGATTCCGGGTGAGAATAAATTACCAGCACTACATGATTGTCGAACGAACCGAAGTTGAGTATCAAGTGGTCACAAATTTCACTATCATTATCAATTGGATTCTGGGTGAGAATAAATTACCAGCACTACATGATTGTCGAACGAACCGAAGTTGAGTATCAAGTGGTCACAAATTTCATTATCATTATCAATAGGATTCCGGGTGAGAATAAATCACCAGCACTACATGATTGTCGTACGAACCGAAGTTGAGAATCAAGTGGTCACATATTTCACTATCATTATCAATGGGATTCCGGGCGAAAATAAATTACCAGCACTACATGATTGTCGTACGAACCGAAGTGAGGAACGGGTGGTCACAAAATTGACTATCACAATCATTTATAAACTGCATTCCGGGTGCGAATGAATCCCTCGTACCCCATGGTTGTCGTTCGAAACGAAGATAGGAATGAGAATAATGGGGAACAGTCACTTTCCCTGTCGTTATAAACTAGCAATTGGGGCGAATCAAGCCAGTTGTGGATGGGGTCTTAGGCACTGGACCATCGGTGCCGTCAGATTAAAGATCTATTGTTGATCTAAACATACCTAGACTAAATTGTTGAACGAAAACAATGTTTGCACAGAGATTGTGTCAGTTTAGGTAGTACTGAAAACGTTAGTAGTTAACAATTTGCTAGAGTTTGTCAAAGTTTAGGTCAAGGAACCTATATTGCTTTCTGTAAATCTAATAATGCGGGGGCACGGGCGGCCCAGTCGTCTAAGGCGGCGCGATTCGCTTTGCAGAGTTGCGTCCCCTAGGCACGCCAGAAACCTATGATTGTGGGTTCGAATCCCGGTTCGCCCCGATTATGTTTCTAGGTTTGTCAGCACCATACCCGTGCTCGTGTGTTTCACCGAAGTGGTAAACGTCTGAGACCTGCATCACTTCTGGCTTTCCTCCCACATTAAGCTGACACGCCGTCATATGACTGTAATAATGTTTAAAGCAGCGGTAAACCCAACTCACTCACTCACTCACTCTAATAATGTATACCCGATTAAGAGCCAACAATATTATCTTTACATAACGTGTACCAACATTCATAATTAAGTTGACATTGAGCAGGATATGCTTAATAAGCATTATATAAACACGTTGAATTGACTTACCTATCACGAACAATGTAAAGATTGTGCCAAAAATATTGTTTGGTGACGCTTCTGTCCAATTGTAGACACCTGCATCGGATGTGTTCACACTGGTTACAGAAAGATGCACTCGACCCTCAGATGAGTTGCTATAGATGAACCTGTCACCATAGTTTGTCGTTATGTTCCGAATTATAACGCACAGGTATTCATCAGACGGGCTCAGGGCATACAACAAATTTGAAGAAGGAAACTCTAAAACTGCACTGAGGTCTTCCCCAACTCTTGCAAAAATGTTATCTGAAAAATATAATTACAATGCAGTCTGTGTCACATGTTGCTTCAATCATCTTGTCGATATAATCCGGCATATACTATTTCAAGGATTCATATTCCAATTTATGTTCAACATAACTATATCTGTTTTCAATTTTTCTTTATATTTACATTTGGAGAAAGGTACTCAAATTCATCTACATGTAAAGTTTAAGCTAAACCATCAGAGATCTTTCACAAAGTAATTATTCAACAAAGATTATCATGTTTTTTTTGCGCATATTTTACAATACTTTTAAAAATGTGCTTAAATTACAGCTCCTGAAATTTGAAAATGACTACTTACAAGCATCGGTTGCATGGACAGACAATATGACGAAGATGTGTAACCACATCTTGATACCCGGTGTTAGCCTACTCGATTCTGGGACATCCAGTTGACTTCACAGCAACTGTAACACAACGCGATTCTAGTTTCGATATGCAAATACTACCGGCATGCTTTCTGTTAGTATTCGCATGTCAGATGCGTGTAATGTAGTATACATATATAATACAGGGAAGTATTATGCGACAACCAGATATTCTAACGGAAACCATCAGTACACGGAAGCAGATCGTACTGACCTTGGGGATGTGTATGAATGACATTAGCTTAATCACCACCGCCGACATTGGACTCAAGTAGTTAGCGCTGGTTTTCGTTTTGATAAGTGGCCGACCATTGACTAATCAAGAAAATCGGGGATAAATATTTTTGTTACACTACTTCAAGAGATACTTTTTGATTATCCAAAACTGGCTTCTACGTGAGATATCGCTTGGGTGAGATCAAGCGATCTTTTCTCGGAAATATCGCTACAATGAAATAGTGACGAAAATGTCTCGAGATGAGAGAAAAATGATATTTCACTTTTTGTGTTGGTGTCTACCGGAAAATGAAATTATTTCATTACAAATGTGAAACCTTGAAACGTAAATCTCTCCTACGACGAGTGAGATTTGTATATTTCTCATATGAGATATCAACATTATCATCGTATAATAAAACGTCATTTCTTGAGATTCGCAGGTTAATGACGTAAATTCGACGTCGTTATTTATGAGAGTTAGTTGTCTTGAGTACCATACAATAAAACACTGCAGAGAAAATAGACAACTGTATGATAAATAGAATCCCCCCCCCCCCCCCCCCGTTTACTGAAGAGAATGCTAATGAGACCAGGTGTTCGCGAATAGATGAACGTATCCAGCTTCACCGCTGACACCCTTCACGAACACATGCGAAGGCAAGTCAATTGTTCAACTAAAAACAGCCGCAAATATATGTTTCCATAAAACATTTAAAGTTATATTGTCAGTTATGTTTTTTGGGGGAGATACAGGAGATCTTCATTTACCCTGATTCCAACATGGATGCCAGTTTCAGAAGTGAAATCGTATTAACCCACAAGTATTTCGAGTGACTTTATCGACAAGTAATTCAAAGTGTCTTGAATAAAAGCAATAAAAAACTTAACATATTCATAAGAAATCTCTGCCGAAAGCATAGTCGATTGTACGATTCCGACTCTACCATGAGTGAGTGAGTGAGTGAGTATGGTTTTACGCCGCTTTTAGCAATATTCCAGCAATATCACGGCGGGGGACACCAGAAATGGGCTTCACACATTGTACCCATGTCGGGAATCGAACCCGGGTCTTCAGCGGGACGAGCGAACGCTTTAACCACTAGGCTACCCGACCGCCCCCTCTACCATGAGCATATGTTTATGAATCACAATCAAATAGTGATGACACCAGGTGGACGCGAAAAGGTAAGCGTATCCAGCTCAAGCGATGGCACCTGTCACAAAACATACAAAGGCAAGTCAGTTGTTCACTTAACAAAAACAAGAGACCATATTGTACAATTCAAAATAGGGAATTACATCGGACACCATTCTTGTCACTGATGTGTCAAATTTGGGTGTACTCCACATGTCTACCGTGAAACTTTTTAAAAGCTTCACTGAGGCCTTGAATGTTGTAACCTTGATCAAACAAGGAATACAGTCAGTTTGACGTAAGAAAGTCATCTCGAACTACCTCAACTCGATATATCGACGTAGGCGATGTAAGATCAGTTTTTATCCTTTTTGTCAATGGGGACCCAGGTAAGGATAAGTCCCCAGCATGCTATTGTTTGGTCGAAAGAGGAGACTAAATTAGGGGGCATTCCTATGAAAGCCTATGTGTGCCACTTTGGTAGCACTAATTTGTTGTTGTTTTTTAAATCGAAATTACTTCAATTATTTTCTCGAAATAACGAGTGTTTTCTCGTTATTTCACATTTATCTAAAAAACTCGAAATTTCTCATTTTTCCTCGTTGCTTGGATTATATTTTCGTTATTTCGACTATTTTCTCGTTATTTTTATTATTATCTTGTTGCTTCGATTTTTCTCTCGTTACTTTGATATTTCAATCATTTTCTCGAAATTACGAGGTTTTTTCTTGTTGTTTCAATTATTTCCCGATACTTCGACTTTTTTCTGCTTACTTCGAATTTTTTCTCGTAATTACGATTGTTTTCTATTTACTTCATGTATCTTTTTTGACATAACTTGAAATAATGAGAAATTAAGTGACGATAAAAAAAACTCGAAGCATCGAGTAAGTAATTGAAATAACGATTAAACATTTGAAGCAGCGAGAAAAAAATCGAAATGTCGATTTTTTTAAAAATAAACTTAAAATAACGAGAAAACAATTGAAATTACGAGAGAAAAAGTTGAAGTTAGGAGAAAATACTTGAAATTCGGAAAATATAATCGAAATTCCGAGAAAATAAACAAATAATTGGAATAACCAGAAATTTCGATTTTTATCACTGATTTTCAGTGATCCATCAATATAATTTTCACAGATATTTTGCCTTTCATGTCCAATGGAATCCGCTCCGTTGCAAAATCATCAAGACTGGTTATTTTCTAGTATTGGCGTCTTTTATTGTATATATTCGCATGATCTTTATCTATTTATACGTTTTAAGAATTTTGATATTGATAAACATTATATATTTGTGTGAACTACTTGACATGTATTCTCCTACAAATACTGGAAACGGGATACGATTCTTGGCGTACTGAAAGGGACTTAATTTAAGCATACGGCTTTGGTCTCCATTTGCTTTGAAACCTTTCAGAAATAGATATGAGTTATCATTTTCTGTTAATTTGGACATTTTACAAATAACAGGGGAAAATTAATCCCCATATATTATTTTGTAGACCTTTCAGAATTCACCTACCATTAAAGAATCTATATAAAGAATATGATTATATAGGATTACGAGTGCATATGCACACTGTGTGTATCAAGCATGTGGCCTTTATTCGTGAATTAATGTTATTTCCTTTTCCTCCTCTTCTTGTTTTTGTAACAATGTATTTTTATTGTTTACATTGTGCGACCAATATAAAAATGATCTTGATAAAAATGGTCTTTATAACCAAGTTATAGCCCTAAACAGCTACAGCAACCCTTTAAAATTGAGATAAGCCGACAACTAACTTGAAGCACTTTAAAAACATAATTTTTTGTGTAAACTTTAATGAATTGTCCAGCAGTTATTAAGAAGTGAACAATATCCAATGAGTTGTTCCCTTTAATTCCTATTGTTTTGACATTCACCACGTGGCGTGAGTGAGTATGGTTTTACGCCGCTTTTAGCAATATTCCTGCAATATTACGGCTGGGGACGCCAGAAATGGGCTTCACACATTGTACCTTTGTAGGGAATCGAGCCCGGGGCTTCGGCGTGACTAGCGAACGCTTTAACCACTAGGCTACCCGACCGCCCCTTCACCACGTGGACAAGTGGGAAGACCCCCTTTAGTGGATTGGGTGGTGATGCTTGACGATCTGGTTGATTGTTTGTCATCGCATCCTATGGTATCAATACCTGATTGTCTGACCCAAACTCTATCAGTAACAGGTTACCATGATACAGCTGTAATATTGTTTACTGCGACTTTATAGACACAGACACAGGTTGTCTAGTAATGGCGGTCCTGTTGTTTGGAACCTGACTCATAGTGGGAGTTGACGAAATTTCAGAGAAAATGGAGAAATCCTCAGTAAACTGACCCGGGGGGGCATCCTTCCTTTAACATTGAACGTAACTAAATATTCCTGTTTCAGAAATAATTTCCTCCTATGATCTCATTTTATGACAAATGATACAATAATTGGTGTCCCTGAGACATGTGGTACTATTTTGAATTAGAACTGGGAAGGTCAGCGAGAAATCAGTACCTAGTTCTACTATCTCTACTTTTTTTTTGTACCTGGTATTGTCAAGTTATTTGTTTTGTTGACCGCCTCCGTGGTCTAGTGGTAGTGCGTCCGCCCGCTGAGCGATCCCCGTTCGATCCCCGTCATATCAAAAGACGTTAAAAAGATTATACTTGTTGTTATCCTTCCTGGCGCTCGGCTAAAAAAAATAGTTGTCGACTTGCAGTCATTATACTGTGTCTGAGTTGGGTATTCATGTTAAACTACGGCATGGTATCTCAGAGGGCATCAGTCCGGACAAGTACAAGCAGCCACACACAAACACACGTTCATTCACGTCCCTAAGTTTATACAGTATATTTATGAAATTTTTAAACTTTATTCCAATTTATTTTATTATTTTTACTCATTATATTCTTTAGCGTATGTACTTTTTGGTGTTTATATATTCGAATTAATGGCTGTGTCTCAATTGTCATTTATATTAATAGTAACACTTGCTTATCCTGCAGTGTTATGCACAGCCACTATTATGTATTTACATGTATTATGTATTTACATGTATTATGTATTTACATGTATTATGTATTTGGGGCGGTCGGGTAGCCTAGTGGTTAAAGCGTTCGCTCCTCACGCTGAAGACCCGGGTTCGAATCCCGACATGGGTACAATGTGTGAAGCCCATTTCTGGTGTCCCCCGCCGCGATATTGCTGGAATATTGCTAAAAGCGGCGTAAAAGTAAACTCATTCACTCACTATTATGTATTTACATGTATCAAAATAAGGTTCACAGAAAATGGACAAATACTCAATAACAAAATATATTCCTTTTGGTATGCAATGTTTCTGTTAGTATCATCTATTACCTAAACAGGAAACACATGAAGCCCTCCCTGACACGTCGCATTGTAAACACTGGTCATGATTCTCTCCATGCTTTCAGTTTGACTAAGCATGTCAAGATAACACACACAAAGTCAAGTTTAACTAACGTCAATGAGTTACTTACACATGCAAGAAACCAGATTGCAATTTAATGTGAAACCTTCCCCAACACTCGGTCAATATGTGACGGAAATAATAACTTCCCTATTTGATAACTGCATATAACATCTTATAAAACAAGTTTTGGAAACAGCAGCCTATTGAGATTGATATGGTGTTTGGATAGTGGTATTCGATGCCCCGTTAGTCTACTTATACACTGAATGTTGAGTGAGTGAGTGAGTGAGTTGTGTTGTTTTCTAGGTCAAGTTCAGTAAAACTAGATCCCAACTAACAAAAACAAATACTTTCTTCAGCACTGTATTTAAGATAATAGACGTTGACCTCACTCCTTCTCACCTTTTCCTCCAAGTATTAAGTAGTAAATAGTGAATAGAGCATCTCAAGAAATAGTACTATTTCCGGGTTTGAAATACCGACACAATATATTGTATAATCTCTTCTTTTTAGACATTTGAAAACGTGAGGGGTGGAACAAAATCGATTAAAGAAAATCGCGATCGATTGCATGGTCGTTTGGACCTTTCGATCAATATTCGATCATTTCAATTAATCTGAAATCTACTACCAGGCAGTTTACAATAATACTAACATTGCCGAATACGACGTTCAGCGTACACTTGCACAGAAACATGATTTTGAATACAATATATGTAATCATATTCCTACGAAATATTTTACTGGAATTCGGAAAAAATGATATATTAAACGAATATATGTTTTTTTTAATGCATAGCCATGACGATTGTTGAGTTTAACAATATACGTCAGTTTCGATTTCATCACACTACAGGGGCGGTCGGGTAGCCTAGTGGTTAAAGCGTTCGCTCGTCACGCCGAAGACCCGGGTTCGATTCCCGACATGGGTACAATGTGTGAAGCCCATTTCTGGTGTCGCCCGCCGTGATATAGCTTGAATAGTGCTAAAAGCGGCGTAAAACCATACTCACTCACTCACTCATCACACTACAAGTCCGTCAAGAGTTATTTTTATATTCTTTCTCAGTGAAGGCTTATTTCGTATTAAGCATATATTTGGGCCGCTTCTTTCACATTCACTTTCACTCAAATTTTGAGTGGTGGCAACGAGATGGGAGTGCATGCACGTGTGTGTGGTTGCTTGTACTATGTCCGGACTCATGCCGTTTTTTAGCCCTCGCCCACTGAGAAACCAAGTCGCAATTTACAATGGATACCCCACGCATGCTTTTCAGGTTATGACAAGTGACCAGCATGTGGTACTCATTGTGGAAAACATCTCTCAAGTACTATGGTCATTTCATGACAACTTTATTCTGATAATGATGGGCATGTGTTCTACAAATTCAATACGATGGTATTCTGAAATTGGTGCATAATACTATCTATATTTCCCGCGATTCCGGCAGTTGTTCTATCTACACAATACAGAATTGATCTATATACAATGAATAGTATTCTCGTTGTATTTATATAATATTATATTATTCATATCATGTTATCATCCATGTTATTATTCATCAAATGTTACTATTCATATTATCATTCATATTATGTACACATATGGGCACTCGTGAAGATCGGGGTGGAATAGGTCTTCAGCAACCCACCCTTGCCATAAAAGACGACTATGCTTGTCGTGAGAGGCGACTAACGGGATCGGGTGGTCAGGCTCGCTGACTTGGTTCATTCATGTCATGGTATTCCAATTGCGTGGATCGATGCTCATGATGTCAATCACTGGATTATCATGTCCAGACTTAGTTACAGACCGCCGTCATATAGCTGGAATATTGCTGGGTGCGGCGTTAAACAACAAACAAAACACCACATGGAATTCATTTTGCATTTCGTCTCACTACGCAATTTCGTTTCCATTAACCCATCTAAACAGTAGACTTGTATATACATGCTTAATGTAAAATTCTTGTATCATCTAACATTATCCATTTGCATTCTATTTACACAGTATGAGATTGACGCTACTTTCTATCTGTCTACAGGAGTCACACGTGCCCCTGCCCTAGTTGTCGAACGTCCCATTGGTCTCAGCGCTAGAAACCAATGATAGTGGGTTTGAATCCCAGATTCGCATTAATAACGTACTCGTGCTGGTGGGTTGCACATGAGCGGTAAACGTCTAAGATCTGCATCCATTCGGGGTTTCCTCCAACATTACGCTGATAAAGAACTGATTCCCAAACTTCTTTCTCTACCCTGAGTAATGTCAACGTTGTATCTTTCATCTCTGTGGTTAATGCGTCTTATTATGTACATTCAGTGGCAACTCATAGTCTCTCAACTCATATATGCAGTCGTCTGTGACTCCTTCCGACACAGCACTCCTGGGGGCCTTGAGGCTTTCAGAGTCCCACTCTGATCCAGGGTGATCTGCAAAAGAAATTATCGTTGTCTTTCTATGGAGAGGTTTGGAGTCATTTTGTAAATGTTACAGAAATGTAATACTTACTGAAGTCTACCCCAATTCCATGCATGTCTGAGTGGTTAGTGAATAACTTTCTTTATGTCTGAGCACTTCATACGAAATAGCAATATGTTTGTCTATAAAATACAGACTAATACTTTGTAGAAAGTGCAGAATTATCCTTTGCACAACCGAAACTGTCTTGTTGGTCTTTGATGCGCGAAAGGAGGTTGTGTTCAGTGTTGGTCCTCGGTGCGCTAAAGGAGGTGATGTTCAGTGTTGGTCCTCGGTGGGCTAAAGGAGAGAGTGTTCAGTGTTGGTCCTTGGTGCGTTAAAGGAGGTGGTGTTCTGTGTTGGTCCTCGGTGCGCTAAAGGAGGTGGTGTTCAATGTTGGTCCTTGGTGCGCTAAAGGAGGTGATGTTCTGTGTTGGCCCTTGGTGCGCTAAAAGAGGTGATGTTCCGTGTAAGCCTTTGATGCGCTAAAATACGTGGTGTTCAGTGTTGTTCAATGATGCGCTAAAATAGGTGGTGTTAAGTGTTGGTACTCGGTGCGCTAGAGGAGGTCGTGTTAAGTGTTGGTCCCTGGTGCGCTAAAGGAGGCGGTGTTCAGTGTTGGTCCTTGGTGCGCTAAAGGAGGCGGTGTTCAGTGTTGGTCCTCGGTGCGCTAAAGGAGGTGGTGTTCAGTGTTGGTCCTTGGTGCGCTAAATGGGGGGTGTTCAGTGTTGGTCCTCGGTGGGCTAAAGGAGGTGGTCTTCAGTGTTGGTTCTTGGGGGGGCTAAAGGAGGTGGTATTCAGTGTTGGTCCTTGGTGCGCTAAAATAGGTGATGTTCAGTGTTGGTTCTTTGTGCGCTAAAGGAGGTGGTCTTCAGTGTTGGTTTTGGGGGGGCTAAAGGAGGCGGTGTTCAGTGTTGGTCCTCGGTGCGCTAAAAGAGGTGGTGTTCAGTGTTGGTCCTCGATGGGCTAAAGGAGGTGATGTTCTGTGTAAGCCTTTGATGCGCTAAAATAGGTGATGTTTAGTGTTGGTCCTCGGTGCGCTCAAGGAGGTGGTGTTCAGTGTTGGTCCTCGGTGCGCTAAAGGAGGTGGTGTTCAGTGTTGGTCCTTTGTTCGCTAAAGGAGGTGATGTTCAGTGTTGGTCCTTTGTGCGCTAAAGGAGGTGGTGTTCAGTGCTGGTCCTTTATGCGCTAAAGGATGTGATGTTCAGTGTTGGTCCTCGGTGCGCTAAAGGAGGTGGTGTTCAATGTTGGTTCTTGGAGGGCTAAAGGAGGCGGTGTTCTGTGTAAGCCTATGATGCGCTAAAAAAGGGGGTGTTCAGTGTTGGTCCTCGTTGGGCTAATGGAGGTGATGTTCTGTGTAAGCCTTTGATGCGCTAAAATAGGTGGTGTTCAGTGTTGGTCCTTGGTAGGCTTAAGGAGGTGGTGTTCAGTGTTGGTCCTCGGTGCGCTAAAGGAGGTGGTGTTCATTGTTGGTCCTTCGTGCGCTAAAGGAGGTGGTGTTCAGTGTTGGTCCTCGATGGGCTAACGGAGGTGATGTTCAGTGTTGGTCCTCGGTGCGCTAAAGGAGGTGGTGTTCATTGTTGGTCCTTCGTGCGCCAAAGGAGGTGGTGTTCAGTGTTGGTTCTTGGTGCGCTAAAGGAGGTGGTGTTCAGTGTTGGTCCTTTGTGCGCCAAAGGAGGTGGTGATCAGTGCTGGTCCTTTATGCGGTAAAGGAGGTGATGTTCAGTGCTGGTCCTTGGTGCGCCAGAGGAGATGGTGTTCAGTGTTGGTCCTTTGTGCGCTAAAGGAGGTGGTGTTCAGTGTTGGTCCTTCGTGCGTTAAAGGAGGTGGTGTTCAGTGTTGGTCCTCGGTGCGCTAAAGGAGGTGATGTTCAGTGTTGGTCCTTTGTGCGTTAAAGGGGGTGGTGTTCAGTGCTGGTCCTTTATGCGCTAAAGGAGGTGATGTTCAGTGTTGGTCCTCGGTGCGCTAAAGGAGGTGGTGTTTAATGTTGGTTCTTGGGGGGCTAAAGGAGGCGGTGTTCTGTGTAAGCCTTTGATGCGCTAAAATAGGTCGTGTTCAGTGTTGGTCCTTAATGCGCTAAAGGAGGCGGTGTTCAGTGTTGGTTCTTGGGGGGCTAAAGGAGGCGGTGTTCTGTGTTGGCCCTTGGTGCGCTAAAAGAGGTGGTGTTCAGTGTTGGTCCTCGATGGGCTAATGGAGGTGATGTTCAGTGTAAGCCTTTGATGCGCTAAAATAGGTGGTGTTCAGTGTTGGTCCTTGGTAGGCTTAAGGAGGTGTTGTTCAGTGTTGGTCCTCGATGGGCTAAAGGAGGTGGTGTTCAGTGTTGGTCCTCGGTGCGCTAAAGGAGGTGATTTTCAGTGTTGGTCCTTGTTGGGCTAAAATAGGTGGTTTTCGGTGTTGGTCCTTTGTGCGCTAAAGGAGGTGGTGTTCAGTGTTGGTCCTTGATGCGCTGACAGAGGTGACAGTCAGTACTAGTCCTTAATCCGATGACAGAGCTATGGTCAGTGTTGATCCTATATGGGCTGACAGAGGTGGCGGTCAGTGATAATACTTGATACACTGACAGAGTTGACGGTCAGCGATAACGCTTGGTTCGCTGACAGAGTTGACGGTCAGTGACAACGCTGACAGAGGTGACTGTGACTGATAATACTGAGGATACGGCTAGTATTGTCTAGTGATGACGGAGGTGACGGTCACTTGATGCGGTAAGAGTTTTTTAGAAGATAAAACGCAATCACAAATAAAACAAACATATATATATCGAGGTAGACGTGTTATTATTACCTTCAATGGCTTCAGGATCCTCAGCTCTACCTGTAATATACGTCACTTGATACTTAGACATTGCACGTTTCCCCAACCCTGTTGACAAAGCAGAAATACATGTAATGTATACATCATATCACTCGATACTTAGACATTGCACGTTTCCCCAGCCCTGTTGACAAAGCAGAAATGCATGTAATGTATACATCATATCACTCGATACTTAGACATTGCACGCTTTCCCAGCCCTGTTGACAAAGCAGAAATACATGTAATGTATACATCATATCCCTCGATACTTAGACATTACACGCTTTCCTAGCCCTGTTGACAAAGCAGAAATGTACATGCAGTCAGAATGTTTATATCAGGTTTGCAATAATTTGTTGTTTTTAGATTAAGAAAGTACCAGATATATATAAACTGCGGTGTTTGAAAGCAGGTTTTCCTACCTCTATATATCAAACAGCATCCCACCATCAGACTCAGGACACCACAGAACAATGCCAGTAAAGCGCCGATGTAAAGTGGTCCTTGAAAATATAACCCAAAGAAGTTATACATTCTTTATGCACGAACAGACAAAGGAGAATACAGGATAATATATCCCTTCTATTATGATAAGTAGCCTTTATGCCTTAAAGATTTAAAGTGTCCTATTGTTTAATAGTCCCGACGTTTGACGTAACAGACTTTCTTTTTCTTTATCTTCCGGATTTCATTTTCATGTTCTGCCTACAGATTACAGATTTTACCCAAAAGCGATGTACATCTGCTGGGATGAGTACACAATGTGACTGGATTTTGATTCCAACAGGCATTCAAACAGCATCAAGCTAACCTGACAAAAATGTTTTGCTGTCTACACAATTATTAATTGAAGTTTTAATTTTTCATTATTCAGTGAGCAATGAATATATACGTACACTCCTATGTACACATCAATATGTTATTTCAAACCATTGCCAAAGAGTCCAAAGTTCAACTTACTTGAGAAGAAAAGTTTCCCCGTGTTTGTTTCATCTAACAATAAATAAGGAAACAAGAACAACAAATTAGTGTATGATTAAATATAGGCTGGTGTGGTATATAGTATGATAGGCTGAACGAGTGGGTGGGTTTGGCTCAACAGGCTGTGGTATAATGAGGTGATGTTAACTGTGTACGTGGCTTTGGTTTAACACCACTGTGAACGTGTTTACAGTATTTCGGTTACATTGCACCTCTTCAGCGTGAGGTGAGAGAAAAAAAGGAAGTGATGCGGATCTCAGCTGTGTCCATCTATATTGAAACCCACGGTCATAAAATGCTGGTACCACCGAGGGATGCATCTCTGCACATTACATGCTGGCGAACTCCCCAGTATTGACAAATAATATTGGACATAAGTAAAGTAGAAATAAGCTTTACTGAAAATTCATTTGATCAATAACTGCATGATATGTTTAAAAGTTTCCACACAAATTGTGAATTATTTATCATTATGTACACTGACTACATTTATATTGAAACCTTGTAGAACAGGGATATATCTACTTGGTAAACACGCTTCACAAATCCCCTCACAAACGGTTGCTGTCCCAAAACTGGGATGTTTCTTCCGAAACATGGCTATTGTTTAATCCGTATGATTTAGGAACGTTTAAATACCGTTCTGGTAAGATTTCTGTATTCTGCGTCACCTTGATACATTAATCTTGAAAAGTATTAATCCGAATCAGTGCACTGGTAACAGTGCCGTCTTGATTAACGAGGTTTCTGTACATAGTAGATTCTAAGGCTCAGACGAAGGGGGCACGGGTCGAAGCCGTCAGACACCTATGATCGTGGCTTTTAATCCCAGTTTGTCCCTGATAATGTTTCTTAGTTTTGACGTGGGCATCATCAAAGAGGTAAACGTCTTAGACTTGCATCAATTCGAGCTTCCCACTTTAAGCTGACGCGCCGTCATATAACTGAAATAGGGTAAGTTCAAAGCGGCGATAAACCAAACTCACACTTGCCATGAATAATAATGCTGTAGTTGTAGCTGTAGAGGCCCCTGACGTTGGAGATTATGACGCTATACAGCCCGGCATCCTTCTCCGTCACATCCACATGGTCTAGCTGCAGCTGGTAGGATGTACCGGAGATGGGCAACAGTTTGTAACTACTCCTTGTGCGATCTACTTCAGACACACTTCCACTGTACAAGATTCGATACCAATTCAAGATTTGGGGTTCGGGGTTTGCTGTTAGGTTCAGGTGTATCCTTTCCGATCTACTATGTCTTTGCATGGTGTTAACGTTGACAAGAGGGGCACCTGAAAAAACAGATAAGGTCTACAAGCTAACAGTGTAATTGAAGAGAAGGTGCACTACAGTGTATATATAGACAAATTGTAAATGAAGCAATCAGTGCAAATAAGTCCCTTCCCATTAATGATCGGTATCTTTGAAGTTGGACAACCCTCAACTTCCGCAATGTGTCGAGTTCCGTCCCATTGGGTGTGTGGTGGGTGCTTTGGGTGTGGGTGTGGTTTGTGTGTGTGTGTGTGTGTGTGTGTGTGTGTGTGTGTGTGTGGTGTGTGTGTGTGTGTGTGTGTGTGTGTGTGTGTGTGTGTGTGTCCGGCCTGACGCCTGTTTTTTTGTCCTAGCACACTGAGATACAATACTGCAGTTTAACATGGCTACACCACTCAGACGCAGTATCCTGACTGCGAGCGAGTACGAATCTTGTATTCGAAAATACAATTAGCGGATCCTGGCACACACGAAACATCTCCTTTCAAAGAATCAATACTTACGTTCAGCTGTAATTGTGAAAGAGTAACTCAGGTTGGGAATGCAGGAACAATTAAACCTCTGTTCCCTTTTCCAAATGAAACGGCGGATTTTCAGCTTAAATCCTTCCACAACGCAGTTAGTGTTAGACTCCAGTATCATTTTGTTATTTCTCGTCCAATTACAGTTCTTAGCCTGGTCTTTATGTTCATCGTAAGTTGACGAATTATTCCGACATTGTAGAGTAAATGGTTTGTCAATTTCAGCAGCGCCTCTAGATTCCACAGGCTTGGCTGATGTAGTATCTGAAAGAGAAAACATTAACTAACAGTAAGAAGAAATGGCTACGTCGACGCTAGGGCGACTTAATAGCTCACGTGGTCATACGCTACATCGTATCCCTACGGCGTGGATTGATGCTCATTATATATATCACTGGATTGTCTGGTCCACACTCGATTGTTTATAGGCCGCCCTCATATTTATCAAATATTGCTGAGTTGATGAATTCCA
Source organism: Haliotis rufescens (assembly GCF_023055435.1). Lineage (NCBI taxonomy): Eukaryota > Metazoa > Mollusca > Gastropoda > Lepetellida > Haliotidae > Haliotis > Haliotis rufescens. The sequence goes on along the minus strand of NW_025964001.1, from coordinate 25,974,059 downwards.
TTATTTGTTTATTTGTCCATCTTTATAAAACGAAAGAATACATTTTTACACAGATTCTACTACATCAACCCTTCTACATAAAATTATTTTGCTTTTCAATAATTCACGATTAGGAACATCGAAAAGCCTGTTCAAATTCTGTAAAATCATCATGTCATTGTTTTAACCTATCAAGTAACTCTGCCTCTTATTTAATTGCATATATATTACTACCCTACTGAATCTGTATAAACATGCATGAATGCATGCTCGGCAAAGATGTCTTTGTATCTGTTCTACTTAATGTATATGCATTATGTTTTTGAATTAATTTCTGATGCCGCTGATGCGGCCTGAGTGTAAATAAAAGTTAAGTTCAGACAACAAAGCTAAACAAATAAGCTAAACATGGATGCTAGTGGGTCAAGGCGTTCATCACTGCAAACCGTTGATATGGTTTGTTGATGTTGTCGATCATATACACAATACGCATCAATTTCTCACTTTGAGAAATGCTTTAACAAGTCATTATACTGTGTCTAAATGGGGTATTCATGGTATGACAGTGGGCTAGCACTATAAATCATTTCGGACTAGTACAAGCACCATACACACATTCACACACACGCACGCACGCACGCACGCACGCACGCACGCATGCACGCACGCACGCACACACACACTATATATATATATAAGTGCAATAATCTAGGACGTGACGTTAAATCCCATTTCACCTCACCTCACATCTTATCTTCTATACAAGATCATTATATACATTACCCAGCGAGGGCTCAATAGTATCTTTTGCTCGGGAAGAGTTCAGCGGAGATATATGATAATCTTCTCGACATTTTCATTAACACCCGGTACAGAGTGGATGACATCTATAAAGACACAGGGATAGTCAACCGCACATTTTATAAACCTATTCATTGGGATCGCTATTAAGTAAGAGACTTCTTTCTATAGGCATTAAAACCTATTGTGAGGTTTTACTTTCCAGTCGGGTTAAATCTCATAAACAGGGACGTTGTAATGTCCCTGGGATTTTATATAATATCCCTGTGATTGTATATAATGTCCTGGGTATTTTATTAATGTAACTTCCGTTCAGATTGTAACATGTAATGAAATGTAAAATCAAATGACAAATGTTTTCTTTATATTCCCGAGGATCGAACTCGCAACCTTCATATCTGTAACCCAGTGAGTGTACCACGAGGCTACAGAGGTGTTGATAAGCTGGTTTTTAGAATGTCCTTTTCAAGATCCGTACGCCAGCAACAGATATTTTACGCGCGTTTCCTAAGGTTCATGGAAAGTATGTTCGAAACATAAAAATGTTGATAAATGTTGTTTTAAGTTTCTTTTTTCGGTTTATTAGTATGGAAAAACACTTTCCCTCGGTTTTGGTAGACAGAGCATCTGTCTACCAAAACCTCGTAAGCGTGTTTTCTCCAATACATACAAACTTAAAGTGAATACAAATTTAGGAGATGCAATTTCTGGGCATCGAATACTCAATAACAACCGCAAATATGAAAACACATATCGACATAAAAAGTTATCAATCCTTTTCGGTAGCATTCTTATAACCTAGAAACTGGAATCGTGCTCAAACCAAGTCTTCTATAAAACAGTTTGAAAGATTTACTGAGGTCTTGTTACGTGTAACATTAATCAAACATTTGTTTTAGATTCAGAGGTGACTTTATGGAAACGGTGCCTTTTCTCGTGTGAGGGTCATGTGATTTAGGAATATTAGCAGGGGACAGCAAAGAATTTGCTTAAGACTGTGTCCACTTTCTGGGATACGAATCCGGACCTCGAATGTCTTAAGCGATAGGGCTAACAGTTTTCCTAGTGCGGGCATGAACGCGAAAAGCTGTAATATTCAATGACATCGTAAAATCAACATTGTGAAACTAAATTCTTACAAAACTTAAATACTTACAAACACTGGTGTTTAGTAGAACCACGAGGAGTAGAATAGGCAGGCACATGGTGTGGTAGGTATGCTGCAAGTGGTTGAACCAGAGGTGGTAGAGTGTAAGTCACTCATAGTTACATAAATAGCACGAGGAAATATTACCCAAGAATTAATAAATTAGTTCACGTCCGTCAGAATAGATTAAGATAATTTCTAAAAACTTTAACCTTTACACAAATCAGCAATGCTTTTTCTTTTTCTTAACAATAATCGTGTCAGCGTATCAATATGACTGACACCGCAACGCATACAACTTGGACAAGCTTGTCGAACTTACAACACATCTGATCGTTCGGGGATGGAGATTTGGTTATTCAACAATGCCTTTATTACCTTTAACCAAAACTTTAAGTAATTTATTTTTGAAATCACTTAAGTAAATTATCACATAGTAATATTTGAGGATGTGTATAAGTCGACCAGAGCTAGGACCAGTTGGCTCGGATACTGCGTCTGAGTGGGGTATTTATGTTAAACTGCGGCATGGTATCTCACTGGGCTAGTACTATAAAGTCTGCATTAGTTGGGACTAGTACAAGCACACACACACACACACACACACACACACACACACACACACACACACACAACTTGCACTTTGTAATATAAGTACATCATTTGTTAACGGTACGTTAAACCCCCATTTCACCACAACTGTGTATGCATCTATGAGGTACATGTTTCCAAGATCGATTAAGGCAGTTTGGAGATCTAGTAAAATTATGAATTTGCTACCCAGGAATATTAACAGAGTCAATGCAGTCAAGTTTTGTCTGAACAAATCCGGTTACATCATAACTGCTAATGAATTGTAAGTTATAATGTGCTAAAAGTCTTGTTTTTAGACTCCATACATTCAGATATATATTACCGAATGGTAGACTTAAACAAATGTCATGTGAGCACTCAGGCGTGGATCCAAGCGCATGATGCTAATCAACTGATAGTCTGGTCCAGACTCACTTCTTTCTAGACTGCCGTCATATAGCTGGAATAGTGCTGAGTGCAGCATTACAAAACAACAAACGAACAAACAAAACACAATTGAAATTAATCCCTCTTTATTTTAAAGGGCACGTGACAATCGAAACTACCTGAATACATATTGCCGCAAATTACTGAATATGACATAGAATGGAAACTAACATAGACGGAAGCAATGGTGAAATTGATACATTACCCATTCCCGAGGAAATGACAATACAATTTCAGAAAAACAAAAACTTGATTTTGTTTCTGCACTTTCAATACAGACGCAAATGTATAGAAAATGAATTGGACGTATTTACAGCTTCATGTAAATATCAAACCTTACAGTTATTAATTAATGAGGTATCTTTGAAGTTACGCGACGTCACTTGGGCAACTTTAACTTCCGATTGGGCACGGAATAATGCCTGTTGTTTTTAGTGCTAGCCCACAGAGATACCATCACACAGTTTAACATGGATACTCTACTCATGGCACAGAAGACTGGCTCCGAGCCAACCAGTCCTTGTTTTGTTCCCTAAAGCCGAGGGCCAGGAAGGTTAAGACAAGTAACCTCCTTTAACGTCTTGTGGCACGACGCGGCCGGGGATCGAACCACCGACCTTTCTTTCTAGGGAAACGCTGTGTCCACTAGCTCACAGAGGCGTTCTAGCAAATGAAGATTGTAACAATTGTGTCTGTATTGGATAGAGGAAACGTTTCTATGCATAACCATTTCGCTGACCAAGAGAAGTCATTGAGTAAATTTATTTTACGCAAATATTTCCGTAAACACCCTTCACGTAGTCAGGCGACACACAGGGAAGCTCCCGTTTGTCTGACAGCTTATAACAACAACATGTCTGGGTGAGCTCACAGCAAAACTACTGCCTATCACCCCCTGTTGGTAATGGAATCACCCATGAAAAATAACATAATCTGATTGTAGCCTCTTGATGGACATGACAAGACGCTCTGCAATATTTATCATACACAGTATTAGTCTTTGTCTGAGCGTACGCCGGCCAACTGAATAGCCTTCTTTGCCAGTACAAGGTTATTGTTAGCAAGGGCATTACCGCCGCTTTGAACATTATTACAGCACAGCTGGAATAGGCCTGGCAGACCAAGGGTCATAATCAGTGCGTATCTGGTATTCGAAAAACCGTTTGGCGGACCCTGGCACACTAAAAGAGGGTACCTTGGCAATATATGGACACTCAAGGCACTGTTTTGTCTTCTCGTGGAATCAACGCTTGATTAGGATTCGAAAGTTTAAGTCAGTCAGTCAGTCAGTTTAACGCCGCTTTGAAAAGTATCACCGTCACGGCTTGGTGCCGAATCTCACGACCACGGGAATGGTGCTGACAGTACAACGATCATAATCAGGCCGAACTGGGATTTTAAAATATTGGACGCAAAAGATACTCCTATTCTTATGTATGGAGTAGAAGCCTGGTGTCTAAATGATAACATTATTGAACTCGTTCATCTATGTGCTTGTAAAAGATTCTTTGGCGTATAACAGTATACATGTTTTATGGACCGCCTCCGTGGTCTAGTGGTAGAGCGTCCGCCCGGAGAGCGGAAGGTCCGGGGTTCGATCCCCGGCCGCGTCATACCAAAAGACGTTAAAAGATGGTATTGTTGTTACCCTGTCTGGTGCTCGGCATCAAGGGGCTAAAACAAGGACTGGTCGGCTCGGAGTCAGTATACTGTGTCTGAGTGGGGTATTCATGTTAAACTGCGGCATGGTATCTCAGTGTGCTAGCACTATAAATCGGCATCAGTCCGGACTAGTACAAGCAGCCACACAAACACACACGTACATGCACGTCGCTATATAAGTGCAATAATCTTGGACGCGACGTTAAACCCGATTTCACCTCACCTCACATGTTTTATGGTGTATGATGGGCACATTGTTACTCATTGTCGAACAGAGATATTTGGTGTTTATAAACCTCACAACTGAAGGACAGTAGTATGACAATACTGCACTTGTACTACTGGTGCTATTACTTCCGTAGGGAAACTGGTTGTTTTTCGCTGGGTATATTACACAATAGGCGGCCATTAAATATTAGATATGACATGACATTCAGTTTGTCCTTTTACGAGAAAAGAATGACTAAATAAATAATTTAAGAGTCGCATTAGCCATGTAACAACCATAATATCAACCTCAGTAAAGAGGGGGAACTTGATCATCGTAGGTTTATTTCCGTCTAAATCATATTTATGGGTTTATGAATCACTATCAAATACAGTAAACTACGGTTATAACGAACTCAAAGGGACCACTAATTTTAGTTCGTTATAACCGTAGTTCGTTATAAGCATATATACAGCATAACGACAGCAAATAGTCGGGACAAAAAAGTAAGTTCGTTATATCCGTCAGTTCGTTATAAGCGTTTTCGTTATAAACGTAGTTTACTGTAGTGATGATACCAGGTTTTCGGGAAAGGTAAGCGTAGCCTATTCCACCGATGGCACCCGTCACTACCACATACAAATGTAAATTGATTGTTTACCAGGAAATAACACGGGATTAGATGTGAAAGTCCAAATAGGGAATCAAATCGGACATCATTTGTGTTAATGCGTCAATTTGAAAATGTCCTCCACATCTCTACCATAAAACGTTTTGAAAGCTTTACTGAGGCCTTGATAAGAAACTATTGAGCAAGATTCGGATGACGCTCTTTGAAAACTTCGTAGAAAGACACCGAGGGCTGGAGCTGCAGAAATATTGCTCGACATAACTGGGAAAGTTGACTATTGAAAAATTGAAGTCATCCATCTTATCATACAGTCTCTCTGAATCTGTATGCATAGATCTAGACATAAAACAGACTGGTTTAATAAGCTTAATTTACACATCTTGGCCAGATTCACTCTCTTGACTTTGATTCATATACATAAAGATACAGATCGGGAAGAAAGGGAGCTCATTTGGAGCCCATAGGGATGCCTTCATCTTAAACTTCATTTTTACATAGATGTTATCAATGACTATTCCGGGTAAGAATTAATCCCCGGAAACCGATGCATGTCGTGAGAGGTGACCAAATGGATCCGAATGATCATGTTCGGTGATAAAAGAAAACTAGTAACCGTTTGTAAAGATTCTGTGTAACATTTGAATGCTCAAAGGCCTTATATATCTGCTACTGTAGTAATGTCGCCTTTGTATCAAATTGCCAATTCACCTGCAGTCTAATCCAAGAGTTTTGCTACGATGACCAAATTTGTCTCTTCACTGGGGGTGAGATTGTAGTTGTTATGTGGCTTATACGACTCTTAAAGTTTTCATTTAATCATTTTTTTTCCAGTAAAAGGACAAACTGAATGTCATCTCATATTTGATAGTGTATCGAATGTCCAACCAATGTGTAATAGACCCGGCGGCCATTGTCCTTACAAGCAGGGCAGGATGTTGTATGTTAGTGATTATCGACTATGTAACGGTAACAACAATATCCAGAAAGGTTCCTTGTTTCACACAGGGCACTTATCACAGGCTGAGTAAAACGGGACTGGACACCTTTTCACAATGGAAGACCCGTGGAGATACCGGGTGTAGATTATAGGTCCCCAGCAACTTAAGACGCCGCAAAATCGACTGGGGGGTCGGCTTCGGTGACTTGTTTGATAGCATCATCGTGTCCCAATACTGCGTGTATTCAGGGGTTGAATCACCGTATTGTCTGATCGAGACCGCCGCCATGTAGCAGGCATATGGCTGAGTGCCATCAGATCACAGGCATCTGACACACGTCAGTTCGTGAATTTGACACATAACGGTAACCAACTAACCAGCAATGGTGGAATTGATATGTTTTCTATTTCCTTAGGAAATGACAAGATAATTTCAGAGAAACAAATCTTTATTTGTTCCAACACCAATTCAGTAGCATATATATTGAAAATGAATTGAACATGTTGACATCTGTACATGACAAAGCTTACAGATATAACACAAACATATAAAACATCGTGTTATTACGGTGAGTGGGTGAGTGAGTGGGTGAGTGAGTTAAGATTTATTGTCACATCGGCAGTATTTCAGCCATATCGTGACTATCAAAACGTTATGCATTATATATATATACATTCAAACAATAAAAAAAACTGTCAAAGAAGGATTATTACGGTGAGACATAAGGAAAACACGGATAAACATAAATGAATATTCAAGTCACCGTTTCAACACTTGAAGTGTTTAATTTAACAACACCGAACACGGCACGACTAGAATGTGTAACAAAGGCTGGTTTTAGGTCGTTTTAAATATCTGAAAATGAGAATGGGGGCGGGTTGTGCAAGCGGTCAAAAGAACCAGTCTAGCAATCGTAAGGTGCTGAGATCGTCACCGGGTTGTTATTCAGCCTTGGTACCAATACTATTTACAGGTCTTTACAGTGTTGTCATCACCCCTAGTGTACAGGACATTTACCTTGTGCAGGGGCGGTCGAGTAGCCTAGTGGTTTAAGCGTTCGCTCGTCACGCTGAAGACCCGGGTTCGATTCCCCACATGGGCACAATGTGTGAAGCCCCGCCGTGATATTGCTGGAATATTGATTAAAAAAATGGCGTAAAACCATACTCACTCTTTCACCCTGTGCACTCTAAAGAACCCACTCATCCACTGTTAGATGACCAGAGTGAGTGAGTGAGTATGATTTTACGCCGCTTTTAGAACTATTCCAGCAATATCACGGCGGGGGACACCAGAAATGGGCTTCACACATTGTACCCATGTCGGGAACCGAACCCGGGTCTTCGGCGTGACGAGCGAACGCTTTTACCACTAGGCTACCCGACCGCCCCAGATGACCAGATGGTGGAAACACGAAACACGTGTCAAAAGGTGTGGTGTCACACAGGCCAAGTGACTTAGTTAAAATGTGCCTCCGCTCACCCAGCAGGGAATAGGTAGGTTCCAGTATGTGAGATGGAAACCTCTAGCTCCCTTAAGCAGCTTGGGTTGTATGTATAGTATAATATAATACAAGACAACTTTGATCCAGCAGATCAACACGGCGCAAAGGGATTTTGTAGCATACCTATCTATTGATGCAAGTATCTATACTGCCACAAAGCGCACATGCACTCAGCATACGATAAAAGGATTGTAATTTGCATGTGGTACCTTCAGAATCAAGAATAAGAATATGGCACATTTCAGTTTTTATTATTTATATAATATAAAAGTATTTATTGAAAACACAACTAGTAATATGTTTTCACAACAATGACTTCCCGAAACATTTGTTATGGTTTTGAAGGAACAAGGGTATAAGGCTGACACAATCATTGTGGTATACATGATATATTTACAGTGGTAACGTTATTAATATTTCTTCATAATTAATCTTTTCAAAGTAATAGCTACATTGTTGTAATATTATTTTATAATGAAGTAAATTAGTGGAGACATGCAGATTGTTAAAATTAAAACCCATAACGTTGTGAGTGCGGGTTTATTTTAACCATGAACCATACTTCTCTATGAGAGTAAGCTTCCTAATGCTTATACGTTTACTCCTGTAGCCTAACACGTCTATTATTAACACTGTCGAGAAGTGCTAATATCTCGCTACCCGATAACTGGGTCGACTTTTGCCACATAGCGCTATGATGTAGGTCTGTCCCTGTCCCTCTCGACAGACAGACCCGCTACACGGAAATGGGTCAACGTTTCACCGCAGCGAAATGCTGAATTCAGTTGGAAACAGCTTGACTGTACTCTTAGCTTCGCCTCCTTGCGGCTGCAGGCGAAGGGGCAGGTAAACGGATTGTGCCCGATGTTTAGGGTAATAATTTACAGTTAGGAATGTTTTAAAAAATATTTTCATAATAATTTATGTATAATATAATATGTGAGACGAAGATAAAGCTTCTTTTAAAAGTTTGTTTACATCTTTCCAACTATTACTCATCACCATGTAACTTTCTCAAACCATAAACTGGCGCCGTGCAATAAATTTTTAAAAAAATAATTATGGTGTGCCTTCAAATACACGTAATGTTTTTAAAGATGAGATCAGGACACACACTCGAAACTTATGGTTGAATAACGATAGTATTATTATTTTTATTAAATTTTTATTGTGACTATTTAATATGAATAATATGTTTACACTTTGAACACTATGTTTGCGATCATATGCATATGAATGACAAAGTATATTATTTACATCAGTGCATGCGTTTGGTTTAACGCCGCTTTAAACTGATTATACAATATCGCAGTTATATCACGGCGTGTCAATGTGGGATTTTGGATCAGAAAGTAATCTGACTTATGAATCGCGAATAACTAAAATTCACATGTCATTCTCTGGCGGGGTTGTTCCAGTTTTGTGTATCTTTCTGATGTTGTCAAGTACAGGGCAGGTGCGTCATTGCTTGACGCCCCCACCACGTCAGGCACGTCATAGATGTGTTCGCTTAATCGCGATGAGCATCCAGCCTTCTCGTCACCATCTGCAAGTCGAGAATAATTCAATATTGAACTTGAATGGATCATTTTTAACCACAGCACCTGATTGATATGGTGAATAGTGTTTAACAACAGCACCTGATGTGGTATGGTGAATAGTGTTTAACCACAGCACCTGATGTGGTATGGTGAATAGTGTTTAACCACAGCACCTGATGTGGTATGGTGAATAGTGTTTAACCACAGCACCTGATGTGGTATGGTGAATAGTGTTAAACCACAGCACCTGATGTGGTATGGTGAATAGTGTTAAACCTCAGTACGAAAGGTGATATGCTGGATTGTTTTAGATCTTAGCACGTGGGGTGGCATGATGGATACTTCCAGACCTTAGCACGAAATTTGGTATTATTGATAGTTTTAGACATCAGTACGAGAGGTAGCACGATGGATAGTTGTAGACATCAATACGAGAGGTAGCAGGATGGATAGTTGTAGACATCAATACGAGAGGTAGCATGATGGATAGTTTTAGACATCAATACGAGAGGTAGCATGATGGATAGTTTTAGACATCAATACGAGAGGTAGCACGATGGATAGTTGTAGACATCCATACGAGAGGTAGCACGATAGATAGTTGTAGACCTTAGCACGAAATTTGGTATTATTGATAGTTGTAGACATCAATACGAGAGGTGGCATGATGGATAGTTGTAGACATCCATACGAGAGGTAGCAGGATGGATAGTTGTAGACATCAATACGAGAGGTAGCATGATGGATAGTTGTAGACATCCATACGAGAGGTAGCACGATGGATAGTTGTAGACATCCATACGAGAGGTAGCACGATGGATAGTTGTAGACATCCATACGAGAGGTAGCACGATAGATAGTTGTAGACCTTAGCACGAAATTTGGTATTATTGATAGTTGTAGACATCAATACGAGAGGTGGCATGATGGATAGTTGTAGACATCAATACGAGAGGTAGCACGATGGATAGTTGTAGACATCCATACGAGAGGTAGCACGATGGATAGTTGTAGACATCAATACGAGAGGTAGCACGATGGATAGTTGTAGACATCCATACGAGAGGTAGCACGATGGATAGTTGTAGACATCCATACGAGAGGTAGCACGATGGATAGTTGTAGACATCCATACGAGAGGTAGCACGATAGATAGTTGTAGACCTTAGCACGACATTTGGTATTATTGATAGTTGTAGACATCAATACGAGAGGTGGCATGATGGATAGTTGTAGACATCCATACGAGAGGTAGCACGATGGATAGTTGTAGACATCCATACGAGAGGTAGCACGATGGATAGTTGTAGACATCCATACGAGAGGTAGCACGATGGATAGTTGTAGACATCAATACGAGAGGTAGCATGATGGATAGTTGTAAACCTTAGCACGAAATTTGGTATTATTGAAAGTTTTAGACATCAATACGAGAGGTGGCATGATGGATAGTTGTAGACCTTAGCACGAAATTTGGTATTATTGAAAGTTTTAGACATCAATACGAGAGGTGGCATGATGGATAGTTGTAGACCTTAGCACGAAATTTGGTATTATTGAAAGTTTTAGACATCAATACGAGAGGTGGCATGATAGATAGTTGTAGACCTTAGCACGAAATTTGGTATTATTGATAGTTTTAGACATCAATACGAGAGGTAGCACGATGGATAGTTGTAGACCTTAGCACGAAATTTGGTATTATTGAAAGTTTAAGACATCAATACGAGAGGTGTCATGATGGATAGTTGTAGACCTTAGCACGAAATTTGGTATTATGGATAGCAGTAGACATCAATACGAGAGGTAGCAAGATGGATAGTTGTAGACCTCAGCATGAGAGCTGGTATGAGGGATAGTTATAGAACCTTGCGTGAAATGTGATATGATGAATAGTTTTAGAAGCAAACAAATATACAATATGGTACTATATCGACCAACCAAACTGGACATTTCAATGTAGTCTTCGCGAAAACGTACACTTACCATCATATCCATCAGCGCCACAGTCGCCTTGTGTCGACAACTCATACGAGTTTTCCAGTACTCTGATTTGCCTGTGCTGGTTCAGGCTGACGCCGAGGCGCATCAGCATACACTTTAATGGTCCTGTTCATAGGAAACAAATACCGGTAGAATACCATAGCATGAAAAGCATAGTTCATTGGTACCTAAATTGGTCTGGACTAGCTTTGGACTAGTTTTAATGTAATATAGGGTGTATATCCATGTGCAGGATACATTATAAATTGTCAACCGATCTGTAAGGGCATATGGTGAGATGTGCCCTGTGTGATAGTCTGTGTAACCGTAGCCGTCAGAGAGCGAGAGAGAGAGAGAGAGAGAGAGAGAGAGAGAGAGAGAGAGAGAGAGAGAGAGAGAGAAGGAGGGATGAGGGAGGGATCGGCTGACAACGAATTTATGTCATCCATACAGGTCCGGATTATATGTTCGCAGTTTCACAAAAATCATAGCAGACGACAGCAAACAAACCGAGTTACTTCCCTTTACCCAATGCATTGGTTCATTTCAGAAACTCAACGATGCTGATGCGAGATAGGCAAATACCTAAGATGTGTTCGGATTGATTTCTCAACGGGATACATGAAAAATAATTTAGAAGCTTGTATTTTAATGTAAGGAATATGCCATAGTAGTACAAATATTTCAATCTTAAATATCTTTCATGTTTCAAAAGAAACTTGAAATACATATAAATTAATTGTATTTTCAAGGTCTTGTTTGTTTGTTTGTTTGTTGTTTAACGCCGTACTCAGCAATATTGCAGCTATATAAGTATTATTCAGGAACCAGCACACCGTTAAACTACACACATCGATTCAAATGTATTATTTCAATCTTAAATATCTTTCATGTTTAAAAAAACCTTGAAATATATAATAAAATGACGGTAATATTCAAGGTCTTACCTTTCAATAAGAGAAACCAAACAATTAGGAACACCACAGATGTTCCGATCAAAGCGAATACGATCCCAGTGATACGAGAACCTTTAACAACGTAACCCATTGTTATATTTTATATGCACTACAATTGACCAAAAACAAAATATAATGTCCACAAATGCCTCAAATATATATAAACAGCTATTGTCTAAAAAACAGATATCTATGTATTTTTTTGGTAGGATTCGATGAAGTTCTTGTTTGTTTGTTTGTTTGTTTGTTTGTTGTTTAACGCACTCAGCAATATTCCAGCTATATGACGGCGGTTTGTAAATAATCGAGTCTGGACCAGACAATCCAGTGATTGACCACATGAGCATTGATCCACGCAATTAGGATCGATGACATGCATCAACCAAGTCAGCGAGCCTGACCACCCGACCCCATTAGTCGCCTCTTACGACAAGCATAGTCGCCTTTTCCGGCAAGTATGGGTTGCTGAAGACCCATTCTACCCCGGATCTTCACGGGTCCGATTAAGTTCTATTTGATAAAAAAATGATGCCATCACTAAAGATTTAAAAGTAATATATGGAAAGATAATATGTCCATATTTAAATAAATAAATAATAAATTTTGAAATAGATGATCTTATCAGTTAACTAAACCCACACACACATGCAAGCACACGCACGCACACACGAACACACGCACACACACACACACACTTTGCATACGTGTCTTATTCTGAACACAATTATACTCATACCGTGTGATTGAGGATAGAACCCATTGAATGATGTTTCATTTTCCTTCACGTCTGTAAATGTCGAAAACAGACATCATGAATTTCAACAAACAGATAGAATGAACGTGTTTTTATGTTTGCTGAAATTAATTATTTTGGATATTATACCTATAATGTATATTTGTGACGATAATAATTATATCACAAACATAAACATGTTGAGTAATGCCAAAATGATTCAATGAAGGAATTAACAACGGGCTAGTTTCTAAGTTTAAAAAGGGAACTATATGCTTACGAGTGTTTTCATCAGAAGATGCGTGATCCGATATTGTGCGCTGGGTTGTTTGTCCTGAAATGTTAAAACTATAAGGCACAGGTGTTTTTATTGCAGGAATACGAATTACAAACGAAATAATTAATTCAATGAAACTTATTAGTTTAATAAAAACAAACTTCATATAGTTGTCCAAGCCGTCTTAGGCGCTGCAATTCGTTTAACAGAGTTGCGTCCCTTAAGAGGTTGGGCACACCAGAATCGTATGATCCTGGGTTCGAATCCCACTTTGCCCTTATTATGTTTCTAGGATTGTCCGCCCCATATTCGTGCTCATGGTTGTCATCAATGTGGTAAATGGTTAAGACCTGCATTACTTCGGACTTTCCTTCCGCTCCGAGATGACATGCCGTGACATAACTCAAATACTGTTCACAACGTCGCTTAAACTCACTCACTCACTCGCACATACAACAATCATATGAGGTCACGATGACACAGACCCTCCCGGTCACGTGGTTCCGAGCGACTCTCTGCTTGGGCTGTTTTCCCTGAAAAGAAAAAAAACAACATTTCCTTGTGAAAACAGGAAACATTGTTTTACACGTTCACACAGAATATATACATCCACCCATACTTGATATTCCATATTCTTTCTATTTCCTTCTCTGTTGGATATGTTCGAGTTTGTTCATATGAAAAAGGTCATGTTTAAACAGTAACGCACTTTCCTTCACTGCACTGTCGTGCCTTGGTATTGAACTCGCGTTATCAATAATCTCTGCACTTGTACAAAGCAGAAAATTTAAAATTAACGTATCGTTTTTAGTTTCAACAAAATCAGTAAACGCGCTTTCGTGTCACTGGATTGTCTGGTCAAGACTAGATTGTTCACAGGCCGCGGCCTTACGGCATGAGTACTGCTGTGCAGTGTAATGAAACACTTACTTTTGTATACAAATTGTGTCAGTAGATCTGGAAATACTTATTCTATTCGCGAACAGGTGTCATCACTTTTTCATTTTCCCATTCATATAATTTTTACCAATATTTTGCATTTTTAAACCAATGGAATTTGTTTCTGAAATCAGCAAATAAATCTTTGGCATTGACATTCTAGATAGTTTAACGTTTACAACAACAAAATAACATTCGTTTCAACCTGCCAGAGTTGGTAGCATGTTATACTTTGAAATACAAGAGTGAGTGAGTGAGTTGGGTTTAACGCCGCTTTTAACATTATTCCAGTTATATCACGGCGTGTAAGCTTAATGTGGGAGGAAAGCCCGAAGTGATGCAGGTCTTAGACGGTTACCACTTCGGTGAAACCCACAAGCACGGGTATGGTGCTGACAAACCTAGAAACATAATCGGGGCGAACCGGGATTCGAACCCACAATCATAGGTTTCTGGCGTGCCCAAGGGACGCAACTCTGCTGTGAGAATCGCGGCGCCTTAGACGACTGGGCCACCCGTGCCCCCTGAAATACAAGAAGAAAATAACTTGAAAAATACCTTGTCCATATGTCTGAATAATCAGCTCGTTGGAGTAACCGCTTGTTCCAATGTCGTTCCATGCTCGAACACGGATCCTGTACCCAGTTCTTTCGTCTAAGCCACGGAGGTTTACCTGCGTGGTGCCTTCATTGATCATGGTCGGGTCAACAGTCCAGGGTTGGTTCTTGGTTGCACGTGCATGTTTGAATGATATTTCAAAGTGTTGAATAGCGTGTCCATTAAATCCTTCCCTCCACTTGATAGTAGCATATGTTTCTCCAACAAAGGCAACTGTCAGATCCTCGGGTGCCTTAGGAGGAACTGTGAGAAAAGAATATAATACATGTACCCATCATACAATGTGTATGTGAAGGTGTTTGTGTGGGTGGGTTTGTGATATTTGAAAAAAGATTCGGGTCCTCCTTTCGGAAGCGACTGAAAACAGAAAATCTCAGGCTCGAACAACAGCGAAAGGCACGCCCATTGCTACTTCAACTACTACTACTACTACTACTACTACTACTACTACTACTACTACTACGTGGTTAATGACATATGTGTATATCAGCCCCACCACCACAGCCAAAGCTGTATCATCAGACAACAACCGGTGCGGTTTTTGGAAAACAAGATGGCCGCCGGTTCAAAAACGCTACCGGTTATTTGTTTTCGATCTGGAATCCTTATTCAAAGTTCACTTTCGATAACATAAAGTATACGTATTTGGAGGTAAGTGTTTACGGACAGACTATTATATATACATTTTTAAAAAGTGAATCACAGCCAATCGAAGCTGTAGAACGACACGTAGTCCCTAGTTGTAACATATACCCTATCTTGCCCATTGATGTTAGATGCAGTTCTTCTGTAAAAACAATTACGTCCTTCTAATAATAGGTGGTCCTGTGGCCCGTCTGCGGCTCCGCAATTACATGTACCAGAAACCTATGATCTTTGTTTACATCCCGGTTCACCTTGATTATGTTTTACTGGATTTTCAGCACCTTATCCTTGCTCGTGGATTGACCAAAGTCGTAAACATCTAAGACTTGCATCATTTCGGGATTTCTTCCCATATCAAGCTGACACAATGTGATATAACTGAAATACTGCTCAAAGCTGCTGTAAACCGAACTGACTCACACAGTAGTGAGTGAGTGAGTGAGTTGGGTTTAACGCCGCTTTTAACAGTATTCCAGTTATATCGCGGCGTGTCAGCTTAATGTAGGAGGAAAGCCCGAAGTGATGCAGGTCTCAGACGTTTACCACTTCGGTGAAACCCACGAGCACGGGTATGGTGCTGACAAACCTAGGAACATAATCGGGGCGAACAGGGATTCGAACCCACAATCATAGGTTTCTGGCGTGCCCAAGGGACGCAACTCTGCACAGCGAATCGCGGCGCCTTAGACGACTGGGCCACCCGTGCCCCCGCCTCACACAGTAAGGTTAATATAACACAGGGTTACTATCTCGAGGCTCATAGGATGGTATACAACATACCTTGAACAGTTATGATGTAACTGTACTCAAGGCTTCTTCCAACACCATTGGTCATTTCTGTACTATACTCCCCTTGGTCACTGTCCATCACGTCTATATGCGTTAAAATCACACGATGTTCAAATTCATTTGGCATGGCAACATACGTCATGATAACCCTCTGTTTGTGGACCACGGCCTCCTTGCCACCCACAATATGCTTCCATCCAACAAGTTCCGGTTCGGGGTAAGCGATGACATCTACTGTGACATTCTGCGTTGTTCCTCTCGGGGTAATGAATGAACGAGGATGATCACCGGCCATGCGCACAGAACCTGCAAGCAAACACAATATTCCTGTAAACCATCATTTGGAACATTTGTTGTTCCAGAACATTATTGCAATACATAATTTTGCATCACAAAAGAAATTCTTAATTCCACGTGCAGCATGTCCTAAAACAAGTGATAAATATATGATTCTTCCCAATTTCAAAACAGAGACAGAGCTTGTATGCATTGAAACAGTAACAATCAAATATTATAACGGTTATCGTTAAATGCTCGGTCGTTAATGGCACGTATTAATCATTTTACATATTAAACATTTTACATATTAAACATTTTACATATTAAACATTTTACATTTTAATCATTTTACATATTAAACATTTTACACATAAAACATTTTACATATTAATCATTTTACATATTAAACATTTTACATATTAAACATTTTACATATTAATCATTTTACATATTAAACAGCTTACACATCACACTCAGAGTAACGGTCTCCTCTGCTACAGTTCCAACACCATTCTTGGCTTGGCATCTGTACCGGCCGCCATCTCGACAAACTGCACTTTTCTTTGTGAAGATGTTGCTGAAGATGTGCTGGGCTCCGCTGATCGTGGGCACATCCCCATCGAGCACCCTCTGCTTCACTGTGATGCCGTCTTTCAGCCACGTGGTGGTTGGTGCTGGGTTGCTGTCGACATCACATCTCATATCAACCTCTTGACCCTCGTTGATTTTTTGTGTCCGAGTAAAGGTTGCTCCTTTTACAATGTGTGGTTGATCTATAATCAATAATCGATTATATATAATCGATAATCACCATTTTATTTTAGTACTGTAAGATTATATGAGAGATAGTTTATGGTAATTCAAGGTCGGCATAAAAAATATTATTATGCGGATGGCAAAATGAAAACGAATATTTAGAAGAACTAACAATTGCCAAGAATGGGTATTGTGGACTGTCATCTCAATCATTATGTGTTGGGCTAGAGATTAGCTTTCGAGAGAAGAGATATACACTACTATTACATGTTTTGGTAAACATCTGACCTTACAGGGGTGGTCGGGTAGCCTAGTGGTTAAAGCGTTCGCTCGTCACGCCGAAGACCCGGGTTCGATTCCCGACATGGGTACAAGTGTGAAGCCCATTTCTGGTGTACCCCGCCGTGATATTGCTGGAATATTGCTAAAAGCGGCGTAAAATCGAACTCACTCACTCTGACCTTAAGAGTAAAAGCAAACAAGTCTGGGGACAGATCCAGCAAGTCCAGTGAACGAAACACGAGTATAAATATTTTTGTAAACTCCGAGGAAATAAACTATGTTTCCAACATTTTCGAGAACATATTTTTTTATTTTCAAATTCCCAGACCCTCCACCCCATCCCCAAGAAGTAGCACGTGATAAGCACGTCAGTAAATCTTCAACTCACACAGAACGTCCACAAGGACTGGCTTTGACAGATCGCCATGGATATTGGAAGCCTTGCAGCTATAGTACCCACTCTGTATCCTTCTGACCTGTTGCAGTACCATCATCCCTGACTCTGTGTCATGCAGTCGTCTCTCCTGTTTCAGCCACATGTAGGTACAGGCTGGTTTACAGTCAGCAGCACACGACACAGACAAGCTGGTATCCTCTTCAAGCCTCGCTGTCCCAGATACATTAACATCAAGGTCGTATGGTCCATCTGCAGTGAACAGATTTTATTGTATTTACAGATTACACATGTAGCTGTTAACCCATATCACAGAATATGCAGTCTGTAACTTTTTAATACTTTCCCTTTTGTGCAACACTAAAGGGGAATGAATATGTCCTGATATTCAGATTTTATTGTATTTAAGATTACACATGCAGCTGTTAACCCATATCACAGAATATGCAGTCTGTAACTTTTTAATACTTTCCCTTTTGTGCAACACTAAAGGGGAATGAATATGTCCTGACATTCAGATTTTACTGTATTTAAGATTACACATGTAGCTATTAACCTATATCACACAATATGCAGTTTGTAACTTTTTAATACTTTCCCTTTTGTGCAACACTAAAGGGGAATGAATATGTCCTGACATTCAATATTAACATGAGTATATAGCACAAGCGTTGCAAAGCGCAATTTGAATTATATATTTGTTTATGAATTGAACTTATAAAAATCTTTAGAATGTTTATGAATTCAATTTTCAGCGAAATTAAACATCATTTCGGTTAAAATCCTCAAAAGATATAACACGTCTTAGAATAATAAGTCTCGATAATCTAGCGATTAAATTGGGCGTAAACGGCAAAATAGTGATGAAAAGTTCCTTAAATATATGGATCACTGAAAATTAGTGATGACACCAAATTCTTAGAAAGCACACTATGACAAATAAGAACATGGCCAGCTATTTAAAAGTTTTTGTTTGTTTTGTTTGTTGTTTAACGCCGCACTCAGCAATATTCCCGCTATATGACGGCGGTCTGTAAATAATCGAGTCTGGCCCTGACAATCCACTGATTGATATCATGAGCATAAATCACGCAGATGGGATACAATAATATGCATCAACCAAGTCAGCGAGCCTGACCCCGTTAGTCGGCTCTCACGACAAGCATATTTTTAACGTAATATAGTTAAGTAGAAACTGCAACAATTGCTTATCAATATTATTCACGCTGGTTTTGGTTTAGATGTCCTGTTCCGGGTTAGATACAGGATGTTGATATTGATACTTCATCATTTCAAATCTTGTTGCATTAATACAGCCTAGAAATAAGTATCAATTCGTATCAACAGACCCGTGTAGATCCGGGATAGAATAATTCTTCAGCAACCCTTGCTTGCCGTAAAAGGCGACTATGCTTGTCCTAACGGGGTTGGGTGGTCAGGCTCGCTGACTCGGTTGATGCATGTAATCTTAACCCAATTGCGTGGATCGATGGTCATGATGTCAATCACTGGATTGTCTGTTCCAGACTCGATTAATTGCAGACCGCCGTCATATAAATGGAATATTGCCCAGTACGGTGTTAAACAACAAAGAAACAAACGGTATCAACAGTGCGCATGTCAAAGAATAAATATTTTCAGATTGGATTGGATCGCAAACTTCATGTAACGAGAGTATGCACATTTTTTCATTTTGTTCTTTTTTTTAAAGGCTGGATCCACCCTTGAACAAAACTGAACCTTTGTGTAAATACGCAACGTCCTATATTATCTCTTTGTCCAATTACGAGACATGACAGGTTAAAGTTCATATAATAAACGAAGATGGACTTACATTCAGGAGTGAACTTTAGTGTCGCCATGGGTGATTCAGACTCTCCCTCAGTTGCCAAGCATTCATACTGGCGTTCCCGACGGCTTTTGAGATGTGTTATTATTAACGAATGTCCAAAAATACCGATGTTGCTGTTGTTACCAAGTAGATGATTGTACTGGAACCACTGGTATCCCATTACCAGGGAATGGTTCGCGGGTATGGTTGTTGAATTTGACTCGCATCTAACTGTGACTTGGTGACCGAAAACAGGAGTTTCTAGAAGGTGTATGGTCGGGAGAGTTGGTCTGTCTGCGGGGTAAAAGATTTCTTGAAAGGTACTGACCAATTGATATTCGGGGGCTGGGAATCCTTTCGAAATAATAAATTGTCCCTGATAATTCTTGAAAAAAATCATTATGTTTCAGTAATTGAATATGAAAACATATTCATGCTCAGGGATTTAAGCCTATAAATACCGAACAACTGGTAAGTGAGAATGTGAATAATATGGAATACTGTAAGGGACATTCTCGCGATCTCGCATTCTCGCGATCTCGACCTTTGGAAACGAGGTAAATATACCCAAAACACGAGAATGCGAGATCGCGCGAAAATGAAATGTCGCATTCTCGCGTTCTCGCGATTTCGTGTTTTTGTGGCCTAATTTGACAAGTCGAGATTGCGAGATTTCGAGATTTTGCATCATGTCCAAATGTCGCATTCTCGCGTTCTCGACTTTTGACAAAAAGTGCTATGTACCAAAAACACGAGAATGCGAGATCGCGAGGACGCGAGATTTGGGCCAAATCTCGCTTTCTCGCGATCTCGCATTCTCGTGTTTTGGGTATATTTACCTCGTTTCCAAAGGTCGAGATCGCAAGAATGCGAGATCGCGAGAATGTCCCTTACAGTATTCCATAGAAAAATGAAACATTTCATTACTGTAACATCATAGTATAGCAACTTTAACGTTACAGTGCGCAATGTTTTCGCCGTAGCGCTGTATAGGAGCTTCGCCACACAGCGACTTCTCAACTTTTTTAAACTTTTGAACAATCAACATTTTGTTCAACATTGTGTTTTGAATTCATTTCCATCCGGAAATAAGTAATGATTTTAGATATTGTACATATATATTAGTCAGATATAGACCGCAACAATTCGATCAAAGGAATTTAAAGAAGAGCGTCATGATATATAATTTCTACATAGCATTACATAATGCATCTGAACAATTTCAAGATGATCTCAAACATGAAAGCGGTCGTTATATTTAACCATTTTGTACTTAATGATTTATAAATATATTGGATAATGTATAAAATCATTTGAAAATCAAATATATCAATAATCGTCGTTAAAGGTAGCAAACATCGCTGCAACCACTGTAATCAATTTTTGTTGATTTATGGGATGTTGAAATATACAATACTAAATCTGCCGAAACAGATACCACCGAACGACGGTGAAACTTTTATGGCTGTATCAGTGATGGCACAAGGTGTTCGTGAGAAGGATAAGCATGTCCCACGTCTCTAGAATATCTATCTTGGTTGTATGCTCTGACCTGTCACAAACAACGTCATCAGCGTGCCGTTGGTCCTTTGCATTGAGCCCAGTGACCAACCATAGGGTCCTGCATCCTCTCTGGTTATGTTGGTCAAAGACATCTTGACCTTTCCCATCTCGGTGGAATTTCTGCATCGGAACATCTTATGATGACCAGGGAATATTTCCATCGTCTCTTTCACTTGGATTATTACACATAACAGTTCATGATTAGGACTGACCACATATAGGAATGGCAACGAATTGAGCGGAACATCAACGTCAAGGTTACCTCCAACTTTTCTGAACAGTGTACCTGGAAGAAATTGGCGTGTATTTGAATTATTTAATTACCTTAGTTTGGTTTACCGCAGCTAACACATTTAAGCTATATCACGCTATATGATTTTGGTTTGGTTTGGTTTGCTGTTTTACGCCGCACTCAGCAATATTCCAGCTATATGACGGCGGTCTGTAGTAATCGAATCTGGACCAGTGGTTGATATATTGAGCATCGGTCCACGCAATTGGGATCGATGACATGCAACAACCAAGTCAGCGAGCCTGACCACCCGATCCCGTTAAACGCCTCTTACGACAAGCATAATCGCCTTTTACGGCAAGCATGGGTTGCTGAAGACCTATTCTACCCCGGATCTCCACGGGACTCACGTTATGAGGGTTGGGTCCCTTGTGCGTCCCAGAGTTAATGGGTTCGAATTCCAGATTCGGACTGATTATGTTTCTAGTTTACTTAAAACCATCCATGAACCTAGCATGTCTAAGGTCTAAGGCTTGCATCACTACTGGCTTTCCTCTCACATTTAGCTGACATGCCGTTAAATACTATTCAAACCTACAGTAAACCAAAATACATACCTGCCATGGCACATTGTAGAGAGGTGAAAACAAACGCAGCGAACAACATGATGTTCCCTACCCTGTCTTACATTGTGCGGAGTAGCTATGTGAACAGGACGCATAAGAAGTAGTTTCGAAATTTACTGCACATTTGTGAAACTTACATGTACGGGGAAATATTGATGACAATTATCTTGTTGTTTTTCCAAAGTGGTGGTACAGAAATAAAAGCGCTAAAACCATATTTATTTTCATGAGTAATCTGCTAAAAGCTAAAAGAACGATTCCGATATATTCATACGCATGTGTTTATAAATCGCTATCAATTGTGATGATGCCAGGTATTAGCGAAAGGGTGAGTGTATCCAGCCTCGCCAAGGGCATCCGTTACAAACACAGGTAAAGGCAAGTTGTTTTTTTCACCTGAAAACACAAGGGAATATATGGTAGAAGTGAAGAATCGGGAAATGCATGGACCATCGAGTTTTGAAAATATCCTGAAAAAACGTTTTGAAAGTTTCACTGAGGATTTACAAGTTATAACTCTGATAATCAAACATCTTGTACTCCCTTCCAGCCCCGACCACTTCGCTGTGCCACCCTTCCAACCCTCGCCGCTTCGCTGTGCTACCCTGCCATCCCTCACCGCTTCGCTGGTACACCCTTCCATCCCTCATCGCTTCGCTGTGCCACCCTTACAACCCTCACCGCTTCGCTGTGCCACCTGTCCATCCCTGATCGCTTCGCTATGCCACCCTTCCATCCCTCACCGCTTCGCTGTGCCACCCTTCCATTCCTAACCGCTTTGCTGTGCCACCCTTCCATCCCTCACCGCTTTGCTGTGCCACCCTTCCATCCCTCACCGCTTCGCTATCCCACCCTTCCATCCCTCACCGCTTTGCTGTGCCACCCTTCCATCCCTCACCGCTTTCCTGTGCCACCCTTCCATCCCTCACCGCTTTGCTGTGCCACCCTTCCATCCCTCACCGCTTCGCTATCCCACCCTTCCATCCCTCACCGCTTTGCTGTGCCACCTTTCCATCCCTCATCGCTTTGCTGTGCCACCCTTCCATCCCTCACCGCTTCGCTATGCCACCCTTCCAACCCTCACCGCTTCGCTCTGCCACCCTTCCATCCCTCATCGCTTCGCTATGCCACCCTTCCATCCCTCACCGCTTCGCTGTGCCACCCTTCCATCCCTCCCCGCTTCGCTGTGCCACCCTTCCAACCCTCACCGTTTTGCTGGTACACCCTTCCATCCCTCACCGCTTCGTTGTGCCACCCTTCCTCTCTCACCGCTTCGCTGTGCCACCCTTCCAACCCTCATCGTTTTGCTGGTACACTCTTCCATCCCTCACCGCTTCGCTGTGCCACCCTTCCATCCCTCATCGCTTCGCTGTGCAACCCTTCCATCCCTCACCGCTTTGCTGTGCCACCCTTCCATCCCTCATCGCTTCGCTGTGCCACCCTTCCAACCCTCACCGCTTCGCTGTGCCACCCTTCCAACCCTCACCGCTTCGCTGTGCCACCTTTCCATCCCTCACCGCATCGCGGTGCCACCCTTCCAACCCTCACCGCTTCGCTGTGCCACCCTTCCATCCCTCACCGCTTTGATGTACCACCCTTCCAACCCTCATCGCTTCGCTGTGCCACCCGTCCATCCCTCACCGCTTCGCTGTGCCACCCTTCCATCCCTCACCGCTTTGCTGTGCCACCCTTCCAACCCTCATCGCTTCGCTGTGCCACCCTTCCATCCCTCGACGCTTAAGTGTGCCACCCTTCCATCCCTCACCGCTTTGATGTGCCACCCTTCCAACCCTCACCGCTTTGATGTGCCACCCTTCCAACCCTCATCGCTTCGCTGTGCCACCCGTCCATCCCTCACCGCTTCGCTGTGCCACCCTTCCATCCCTCACCGCTTTGCTGTGTCACCCTTCCATCCCTCGACGCTTTGCTGTGCCACCCTTCCATCCCTCACCGCTTTGCTGTGCCACCCTTTCATCCCTCGACGCTTTGCTGTGCCACCCTTCCATCCCTCACCGCTTTGCTGTGTCACCCTTCCATCCCTCACCGCTTTGCTGTGCCACCCTTCCATCCCACACCGCTTTGCTGTTACGCCCTGCCAGACCCCATAATTTCGCGGGTACACCCTTCACGCTGTGATCACTACGCTGTGCCTTCCTTCCAGCCCTCAGCATTTCGCTGGTACACCCTTCCATCTCTATTCACTACGCTGTGCCTTCCTTCAAGCCCTCAGCATTTCGCTGGTACACCCTTCCAGCTCTAATCACTACGCTGTGCCTTCCTTCCAGCCCTCAGCATTTCGCTGGTACACCCTTCCAGCTCTAATCACTACGCTGTGCCTTCCTTCCAGCCCTCAGCATTTCGCTGGTACACCCTTCCAGCTCTAATCACTACGCTGTGCCTTCCTTCCAGCCCTCAGCATTTCGCTGGTACACCCTTCCAGCTCTAATCACTACACTGTACCTTCCTTCCAGTCCTCAGCATTTCGCTGGTACACCCTTCCAGCTCTAATCACTACGCTGTGCCTTCCTTCCAGCCCTCAGCATTTCGCTGGTACACCCTTCCAGCTCTAATCACTACGCTGTGCCTTCCTTCCAACCCTCAGCATTTCGCTAGTACGTCCTTCCAGCACTCAGCTCTTCGCCTTGCCACTCTTCCAGCCCCCATCATCTTGCTGTTACGCTCCCCCAGCCCTCTGCACTTAGCTGTGCTACCATCACTACGCTGTGCCTTCCTTCCAGCCCTCAGCATTTCGCTGGTACACCCTTCCAGCTCTAATCACTACGCTGTGCCTTCCTTCCAGCCCTCAGCATTTCGCGGGTACACCCTTCCAGCTCTAATCACTACGCTGTGCCTTCCTTCCAGCCCTCAGCATTTCGCGGGTACACCCTTCCAGCTCTAATCACTACGCTGTGCCTTCCTTCCAGCCCTCAGCATTTCGCGGGTACACCCTTCCAGCTCTAATCACTACGCTGTGCCTTCCTTCCAACCCTCAGCATTTCGCTAGTACGTCCTTCCAGCACTCAGCTCTTCGCCTTGCCACTCTTCCAGCCCCCATCATCTTGCTGTTACGCTCCCCCAGCCCTCTGCACTTAGCTGTGCTACCATCCCAGTCCAAAGCACGTCGCTGTACCATCCTCCTAGCCCTCAGCACTTCGTTATAACGCCCTTCCAACCCTCAGCACCTCGCTGTGACACTAAACTTCTAAACGTCTAACTTGAACATTTCTACCTCATTTTCTTCCCTTTCTACATGCGAATACCTGGTATCATCACTGTATTATTGTGGTACAAAAACACATGCTCATGATATGGTCGGAATCGTACAATCGACTCTGCTTTGGCAGAATTGTCTTTTATGAGTATGGAAAGGGTTTTGTCGCTTATAATATTATGATATACACTTCCTAGCATGTTTGTACGCAGAGAATACTGCACTCGTTCTCGTTGGAATCCATTTTTACGAAACGAGCGGATTTTGTATGTTACTACTTTCGCTAAAAGGAAGAATGAATACATGTATATATAAATATTTTATACCATCGAAAGAGCCGCTCTCTGACTCTCGGACCATAGTCGGTCACCGCCCTCATTCCCGCTATGCAATTAACAAATTCGGTTTCCTGTGTGTATCTGCATAATTTCTTACATGTCCCTGCTATTTCTGAAAAGAGAAAAGCTGTTGCTTGACCATTTGTGTCTACCGACCAAATCCTAGTTATTTTACGGCACTTTAGTAAATAGTGGGAGGCTATCGTAGAATCATAAATCGCAGTTACCTGTACCAAATAAAACCGATAAAACCCTTTCAATAATCATCAGAAAATCAGAAATCTATTGTGCGATTCCGGCTATATCATAAAACTACGGTTATAACGAACTCAAAGGGACTACTAGTTTTAGTTCGTTATAACCGTAGTTCGTTATAAGTACATGTACAGCATGACTACAGCAAGTAGTCGGGACCAAAAAGTAAGTTCGTTATATCCGTCAGTTCGTTATAAGCGTGTTCGTTATAACCGTAGTTTACTGTACGTGCTTATGAATCATCATATAACAGTGACGATACCAGGTGTCCACACATGATGTCTCACAGGTGGCACCCGTCTCAAACATATATAAAAGGTACCTGAAGCCAGATAAGGTTTACAAACTAAATACAGTAAACTACGGATATAACGAACTCAAAGGGACTACTATTTTTAGTTCGTTATAACCGTAGTTCGTTATAAGCATATATGCAGCATAACTACAGCAAATAGTCGGGACTAAAAAGTTAGTTCGTTATATCCGTCAGTTCGTTATAAGCGTGTTCGTTATAACCGTAGTTTACTGTACGTGCTCATGAATCATCATATAACAGTGACGATACCAGGTGTCCACACATGATGTCTCACAGGTGGCACCCGTCTCAAACATATATAAAAGGTACCTGAAGCCAGATAAGGTTTACAAACTAAATACAGTAAACTACGGATATAACGAACTCAAAGGGACTACTATTTTTAGTTCGTTATAACCGTAGTTCGTTATAATCATATATGTAGCATAACTACAGCAAATAGTCGGGACTAAAAAGTTAGTTCGTTATATCCGTCAGTTCGTTATAAGCGTGTTCGTTATAACCGTAGTTTACTGTACGTGCTTATGAATCATCATATAACAGTGACGATACCAGGTGTCCACACATGATGTTTCACAGGTGGCACCCGTCTCAAACATATATAAAAGGTACCTGAAGCCAGATAAGGTTTACAAACTAAATACAGTAAACTACGGATATAACGAACTCAAAGGGACTACTATTTTTAGTTCGTTATAACCGTAGTTCGTTATGAGCATATATGCAGCATAACTACAGCAAATAGTCGGGACTAAAAAGTTAGTTCGTTATATCCGTCAGTTCGTTATAAGCGTGTTCGTTATAACCGTAGTTTACTGTACTGAACTCTTTCACTCTAACTTTAACCCGGATAATCCCAATAAATATATCCAGGAGGAATGGTTCAATTTTTTTATCAAATATTCCGAAATAGGTGTTAAGTGGCGTTTACCACATGGTCAAACACATTTCAAAATACTCTTCATAGATACCGATTATAGAGGCGTAATCGAGTGATCGAGACACCTATTAGTTTATAATACATCAACAACTTGACCGTTATAGAAAACACTTTTTATTACGTCTCACTGCAAAATACATTTTAGTAACTATTCCGTTTTGAACAAAACGAACAGAGTACATCAGGGTGCTTCTTCGCATCGCTTACTCTATCAGAAGTAAAGATAGCATCATTTGTAAACAATATAACAACGTCTCAAGCATATCTGGATAGACTTGTATTCATCCTTCGCATGAATCTAAAATATCTGTACCGTAGTTACTGATAAAAGAGAAAAACAAATCGGGTTTAACACACAACTGATTTAATCCATAAACGACACAGTTCATCTACCGCATATGCACTATGCATATGTTTGTATGTTCTCACGGAAACATATGTGCATTTAATTGTGTTTAAGCGTATTATAACCAGATAAACATTTATACAAGGAAGGGCGTACGGGTGGCCAAATCGTCGAAAACGCTCTACAGAGTTGCGTCCCTTGGAAAGCCAGAAAACATATGATCGTGGGTTCGAATCCCGGTTCGCCCCGATTATGTTTCTAGGTTTGTCAGCAACATACCCGTGCTCGTGGGTTTCACCGAAGTAGTAAACGTCTGATATATGCATCTCTTCGGGCTTTCCTCTCACATTAAGCTGACACGCCGTGATATAACTGAAATGTTAAAAGCGCCGTTAAACCCAACTCACTCTACTATCATAATAAGTAATTTTATTTATATTTGTCTAAAATGACATCATTTAACTGGATGGAATGTTGTTACCCTGATATAATAACTTTTAATTTTCTTACATTTCATATATTGTAGAAATAATCACTTCATATTAGAGTATTACAAGTAGAAGATGTATGTATTATATAAATATTTACATATCTTCATATAACTCACCGTGATATAACTGGAATACTGTTAATTCGGAGTTGAACACAACTCACTGTTACAATGACAGGGCGGTGGGGTAGCCTAGTGGTTAAAATGTTCGCCGGTCACACAGAAGGTCCGGGTTCGATTGCCCACATGAGCACAATGTGAGTAGCCTATTTCCGGTGCCTCGTGATACTGACGGAAATATGGCTAAAAGCGGCGGAAAACCAAACTCACTCGTATTTATTATGATTATGGAAATGTTTTTATCGCTTTTATTATATTTATTTTATTGTATTATTAAGATAATCAACATGATGATTTAAACATTTCCGTGAATAAGAGCGGATCGGGGAAGGGGGTTCGTATTCATAATCAAACAGGATTTGGGTAATTAAATACTATATATAGGGTAATTGACTTTTCTATATGTCAAATAACATGTTTAAGTCATTGAGTAACCTGACAAAATTGACCCAGCAATAATTTAAATGATGAGACAACCATGTTAATTGACACACCATATGTTCTGTATTTTCTAACTGATCTTATATTTTATAAACAACATAGTATAATCGTGACAGAATGAAAGTAGTTCCAACATAAAGTGTTCTTTCGCTCGCGTAAAACTGCATGCTATTCAACTTGAGAAAAGTATAGATCTTTTACACATCTTATTTCATCACTGTATACGAAATAGAGCGCAGTAATTGTCAACATGGAGTGTCCCAAGCAACATATTATACATGCTCATTGTAGCTCGTGTTTACAAAGACTTTCATCACCGTATGTCTTCCAAATATCGTACATGTTGTCAGGACTCACATCTACACTTAAATCCCGCTTTTTAGTAACAAAATCACAAATGTCTACTTCATAGTTTCTGTCAAACCAAAAGGTCTTGAATGCTTTCATTGGGACACCAATTATCCTGGGCAAAATGGCAGTTATATACACGTCTTCCATTCTTACATAAGGCACGAACTGAGAAGCATCCAAGAGTCTCGACATAATCCCCATTGGCATCACATAAAAGTACCCCAGAATGTAAGATGGAATCATACAGAAAGGGTATTCCTCGAAGCTTAACTTGTATTTGCCAGAGCGCTTGGTAAAGGAAAACCAGACTTTATGGCCACTTATGTAGGAACTGAATTGTCGTGTCCGCAAATGGTCAATAACCTGTGGTAAGTCTACAAAGACATCATCGTCCACCTTCATGACGTATCCAGTCCCTTGACAATGTTCCTCTACCCATTTGAACCCCATCAGGATCTTCTTCGTCACATTAATTCCATATGCCTCTGTAATTCCTACCTGAAGAACGTCTCCAAATTCAGATGCCTCAGATCGAAGTCTTTGTCTCAAGTTGGCGTTGTCTGAATAGCCGAAGAGGTACACAAACTTGATGGAGGTCCCAATATGTCTTGAAGGCCATTTATTTGTCCTTGCGACGCTTCCCCATGTTTCTCGGATGGACTTCCTCATGGTGTAAGCCTCAACTGTTGTCAATACAATGACCAATATTGAAGGGCTGTTGGAGTTGGAGCAGACATGTCGAGGTGACATAATGTACTCAAACTGCAGAGGGTTGATCTTGCGCTTCTGGGGCGTGAAGAAAGCAATTCCTGGATAGGACCACCATAGGAAGGCTAAAGCCATTGTCACTAATGGTAGTAGTACAAGCCACCTTGTTTTAAGTCGTGTTAGATAGTGTCTAACTATCCTTTTAATGTTTAAACCAGAGATGCTGTTAACATCCATACCATAATTATTAAAGTAGGAACAATTTGATACTGAAGCTCATCTGCAGTTGAGGTTATCTCTTCCCCTGAAACATAATCAAAAGCATCTTGTGATTAGTAAAAACGATACATCTTGCGAAATGTCAAAAATGATATATCTTCTTGTTGTGATATGTTAAAAAGATACACCTTATGAAATATAACCAAAATACATCAAAACGTTAAAAGGATACATCTTGTGTCATCTCACTGTATATTAAAATATTAGCTTCTGATTGGTTAAAGAGCTGGCAATTCTTTTCCATGCAGCCCGCTCATATAGCCCGCTAAAACATCAATCGGAACACACCTTAGGGAACTTGCTTATCTCGTGTAAGTACCGTTGAGTTAAAATAAACCGATGTTTATCCGAATGCATTGGGTAAAGGAAAGTAACTCATTTTGTTTTCGTCGTGTGATAGCTGTGAAAATGGCTGAATCAAAGCGTTTTTCTCATCGAAACTTCGGACATATATTCCGGGTCTGTATCAATGAATGTCGGTGGAGATACATTTGTTGTCAACCGATACCGCGGGGCAACTGGTGTGATGTACTCTGTGTGTGACGGCTCGGGCTACATAGGCTCACACATAGGGTACATCTCACCATATACCCCTCAGAATCGGTTGACAACTTATAACATACTACCGACAAAAATAGATGAACTGATGAATGAGAGTGAAGGTGTAATGACGATAAATGTCTGTTAAATTAATTTCGGGAAATGTAAATCAATATCTGGTGTGTCCACCATGTTGGGCGATACATGCACCACACATTGATGCCATACTGTTGATTAACAAAGATATGGTTTTCCTTGGCATCGCCCGCCATTCCGACTGAAAAGCTATCTCAAGCTGGGCCACGTTGGCGGGTGCTTGGTTTCTGGTGTACACTGATGCTCTATTGGGGACATGTCAGAGGGCTTAGCGGGCGACTCAGGTGTCCATATGCCTTCTTGTCGGAGATAATCGGAGTCGACCTGGGCACTGTTTGGTCCGGCATTGTCATCTTGCAGTTCAAAATTGCTGCCGATAATCTAGCGAATGGTGCATCTTGCGAACAGGCCGCAAAGAGTTGTCAACATATCGCTTGCCAGTCAAATGTCCAATCACAAATACCAAACAAGTTCGCCCGTCACGTGTGATATCGTCCCACACCATGACACTACCGCACCAATACCGATCATTGTAAAGAATTTGCTTTCAGGCAGGTTGCAGAGGCGGTTATTTCCGGTAGATGTTTAATTCGCCGTCCTGTTGTTGTACGGAATACTCTGCTGATAACAGGAGCAGACATGAATCTGGCAATTATTGTAATAAGACGTTCTTGTCTAGGTGTCATTTCTGGGGCCTGCCACGCCCAGGCCTCATTGCATCCCCACCCGTTTGATGGTATTTGTCCCAGTAGAGAAATTAAACTTGAATTTGCCAAACATTCGGGCACTTGGGATATTGACGTCCTCCCTCCCCTCTGTCGTACCCACAATTCGCCATTATGTCTGTCCATTTTTAAGCGACCCGTGAAGATCCGTGACCGTAAAAGGCGACTGTGTTTGTAGGAGGCAATTAACGTGATCGGGTGGTCAGGCTCACTGACTTGGTTATTGCATTTCATCGCATCCCAATTGCGTGAATAGATGTTCATGATGTCACCCACTGGATTGTCTGGTCCAGACTCGATTAGGTACAGACCACCGTCATATAGCTGGAATATTGCTGTAATGCGGCGTTAAACAACAAATATACAAACAGACATTTTTAAGCGTGTGGTTAGATCAATGGCATTATTGATAGTGAGTTTCCCTTTCGCTGCACATATGCAGTTTGGCGTCTGTGTTCACGTGCCACGTGTGCTGTCCATGCATGATGTGACATTTCATTGTTATTAGATGTTGCGTTTAGATGCAAAGCCTGGGTATTGTAAACGTACACCTCAATGATAGCTACATTCAAATCATCAGTTCCCATATTTATGTAGATAGTATATGTAAGAAAATCAGATCTGTTCAACAATTATTTTTGTCCTAAATTTTATATAATTTAATTAAAATATTATTACTTCTTTTTCAATTTCATTTAAACAATTTTGCCGTTACAAGGATACTTTAAGTAGATATCTTCATATATAATATATGCGTTTAAGGGCCCGTGTATTCATCACATGTAAATATATGCCTGATCAGTCTACACGCAGCCGAGTGAAGAGCGTGTTTGGCATAGATGTCAGTTGTCATAGCTACGAATGTGTTTGTCGTGAACAGTGTGCATACTCACAGCTAAAAGTAACTGTGGATATTCTCTTTTAATTTACTATCATCATGTGATTGCTTGAAGTTAATCACTCTAAAACCTCCCTTGTCTTTAAAGATTAGAAGGTTTTATTCGACTTAATTCTGAACCGGCAGGAAGTCTCAATTGTCTGGATATTTACATCTCCATTAGGTATGTATATATACGCCTTCTTATGGAAAAAAGTTTGTTTGAGGTGGGACTTTCTTTTATATCAATATGTTTCAGAAGCGCATCAAGCTAACCTGAAATTTCTCGACAAGTGGTTTGTTGTGTACATGGAAGAAAAACGGTTCTTCAGTATTGTTTACAACGACCACAGATATGGCTTTCAGGTAATCAATTCACTTGCCTTTGCATGTGTTTGTGACGGATGCCACCGGTGAGGAAGGATACGCTCAACTTTTCTCGAATACCTAGTATCATCACTATTTGATAGTGTTTCATGAACACATGTTTATGATATAGCCGAAAGCGTACAATAGACTCAGCTTTTAGGAGGGATTTCTTATGATCATGGAAAATGTTTTGTCGTTATCAGTTTTAAAAAAAAATAACAACTAAGATCACACATATAGTCTCTGCCATGCGGAAACGTTGCATCAGTGTACCTTTTGTTCCGTTCAACATTTTTGGAAGTAAAACGACAAAAACATTTCCATTTTCACAGTGTCCATTCCGACTATACCATGAGCATGTGTTGAGAATCACTAGCAAATAGTGATGATACCAGGTGTTCGCGAAAGGTGAGCATATCCTGCCCTAACCGATGTCACACGTTACAAGCACATGCAAAGCCAAATCAAAATAGTGAATTGCATCGTACATCCTTTTTATCACTGATGCGTCGAATACAGAACTGTCCCCCCCTGTCTACCATTTTTGAAAACGTTTTATTAATATATATATACACAGCAATAATTGCATTTTGATAGACGCACACAAATGTTGAGCTCGCCCCGACGTATATATATATGCTTAACACCATGTCATAAAAGTATCAACTGACCTTAAACTGTAGGTGATATTCATAGTCTGGATCGTGCTTCATTTTAGAGAGGCCGTCGGTTGGAGAGGCCGCGCCACACTCTACCTTTCTCTGAA
Organism: Haliotis rufescens; assembly: GCF_023055435.1. NCBI lineage: Eukaryota > Metazoa > Mollusca > Gastropoda > Lepetellida > Haliotidae > Haliotis > Haliotis rufescens. The sequence continues at coordinate 25,940,557 of NW_025964001.1, read as the reverse complement.
TGAAGCTGGTCTAATTAAAACATATGCAGTCAAAATAATTTCATCTACGCCTTCGATACCATAATAAGCTGGTTAAATCGCCACACGCACAGAGTCTCATGCAGGACACGCATCACCACATCATGCTTAGACTTTTAAATTATATAATCTAAATCCTACACAGCAATCATTGAGTGAATGCAACAAAATAAATTACAAAAGGCAGCATGTCCACTTCACCGTTGACTTATCGACGAGATAATAAATATCTTTGATGTAGATTATTTATTTCAACTGGTAACTTTGATTATCAATATGTTTTTGTTGTTTTTTTAATTATTATTGTTTGATTCAGAATCCCACTTTGCGGAGGTCGTTGGAATTCAAGTTCAAGTTCAAGTTCTTTATTTCACCCAAACCACTCACAGTGGTACAGGGTACAATTCAGTAAGTGTGTGTATACCACTCAATATTTGCCAAGGACCACATCTTGACTACATATGGCTATTTCAGTACGTCGCTATATAAGTGCAATAATCTTGGACGCGACGTTAAGCCCCATTTCACCTCACCTCACCTATTTCGGTCCTTAGAAAATGTTGAGTAGTATATTTATATGAGGCAATATCATAATACAATATTGATACTAATGGTATGAGAGCTATTTCAACAGACCTGTGGTATTAAAGCAATCAGACGACTGAGTGTTCTACTATCATAATAAGTAATCTTTTTAATATTTGTCTAAAATGACATCATTTAACTGGATGGAATGATGTTACCCTGATATAATAACTTTTAATTTTCTTACATTTCATATACTGTAGAAATATTAACTTCATATTAGAGTATAACAAGTAGAAGATGTATGTATTATATAAATATTTAAATATCTTCATATAATTTTCACCTCGTTTTGCCTTTTAAGTCTAATGTTTCATAGGAAAATCGAGTGGTCATACTCTCGCATTGGCCTTATATATTTCTTCAACATAACATATTCAAATAACCACTTATAAGCATTTAGAGATGAAGAGTACTGTTTAAAGTCCGTTCGTAAAGACCTGGCAGGGAAGAGTATGCCTTTTTATCTTTACATGTAAATATAATAGGGTTTTCATCAATGGTTTTGATATTGATAGTCTTAAGAGTTTAAGGATTGTATATCTGTATCGATATTACATACTGTTGGCTATATTGTGATCAATGGTTTATAAAGAGAGAGAGAGTGTGTGTGTGTGTGTGTGCGTGTGCGTGCGTGCGTGCGCGCGCATGTGTGTGTGTGTGTGTGTGTGTGTGTGTGTGTGTGTGTGTGTGTGTGTGTGTGTGTGTGTGTGCGCTGCTTATTTCTGTGGTGCATAATAGGGAGTGCGTGAGAAGGCTTTACACATTTTACCCAAAATAAAAGGGAATCTGATAAGCATAGTTTCAAGATTTACAAGTATTTGGTTCTGTTGTTTAATTATTCGGTTGAATTTATCATGTCCATAAATGTCATTAATGTTCCTTAAGACACACAAGTGGACGCTTTCAAATTTTGGCGGCAAATCCTCCTCTGAAAATCCTGCGTACTGTTGTCAGTGAACACGCCATTTTGTAAAAGTCGGTCACCGGCAATGTCATACTGTAGAAAACATTGTTGTACATATTTGGTAATTTCATTGAGGTGAACATTTTTAACTCGGCATCATTGGGGTTCATTGATCTTATCTAGTTTGCATTATCATCGTCGCCTTGATAATCCACAGATGGAGGAAACGTTTTTTATTTTTAAGGGTAGGCACTGCAAACACGAAAACGTCGTTTTTTTCCGTATATGGTCATTGGACGGAAAAACGACTAAAAATTTCATTAAAATTGATTAATTGGTCAGCGTCTAGAAAGTGTCCAGAAAAGGGTCGAGTTTTTCAAGCGTAAAATGGACGGAAAAACGATGCTTTTTGCTCCGCCTTGTACAACTGTTAACGGCCAATCAGATGGCGCTGGTCCCCCGACGCACGTGATGTCCAAGGCTTCCTTTCGGAAGCTTTAGGTTTCGTATTTCTGGCATGCCTTGCTCTAGTATCTCTCGCGCGCAGTGCAGCGAGATTTGCTGATAAGCTAGTTTTAGGATATGTTACATATTAATGGAATTCAGACACGCGCCAAGAAGTCAAACCAAACAATGTTACCAAGTTTATTGTGGTAACGGCTATGTACAGTTACCCCTATCGGATAATGGGTTGTGTTTCATTTGGTTATAACAATAACTATTTTTTTAATGTGAAGTTTACAAGGTATACGACTTGGACGCAAGGTCGGTCTCATGACGTTCTTCACGTGACTGTATTCTTGAAAAGGCGTAAACACTGACTACTTCCACATTCCTGGGGAAAACCCTTGGAATTCCCTGGTACGAATTCATACAGAAGCGTGGTTGCAAGCCCATTTAAGGATACCCTCGCTACAACCCATCCCAGAGAGAAAAAAATACGATAAAAAATCCAAACTGTCGCAGTGACAATTTACAGAAATCTATGAATTTATCTTAGTATCTATTTGACACATCTTCACAATCACCTTTCAATGATCGGCCAATTGATCAGTGATGCCAAAGGCTTGAAATAGCAACAGGTTAATTAACAACTTCGAAAATATCTCCCGTCACGTTTATCGTGTCGGCCATTTTGACGTATTGTACTTGATGTAAATGTATTACGACGCTCTGTCATTGTAATCGACTTACTGAGGTAATTCTGTAAAAGATCTTCTCATCTAATGAGGATATTGTTTGGAATATATTTCTTGTAAATATACTAAAACATATGTTCCTCGCTTTGGGGGAACTATTTTATTCCGGGGTGGCCCATTAAATCTAGTAGTAAGTCAAGGCACCATGCGTGATCTGTTATTTTATGTGTTTAAATTACGATTTGGGGCGTTAATAAAATACATTGACGCAAGTATATTCTATTCAAATCAATTGGCTAATTGAATATGCTTTCTTTTACATATTACATAACATCACTGCACAAAATATGAACAGTTGCAGTAACACACTACGGTAATCGCATTAAACATCATTTTCAACTGTACAGTTTATCAGTATTTCAGTTATATCATGGTGTACCAGACTGATGTGGGATAAAAATCCGAAGTGGTTCAGGTCATCCAATGGGTGTTCGGGAAAAGGTGAGCGTATCCTGCCACACAAGTGGCACCCGTCACAAACACATGCAAGGACAAGTCAATTGTTCACCTGAACAAAGCACGGAAACACACAATGATGCCCGTCCTCATTTTTACCGAGCATGTAAATTATTTTGTCCGTCAAAAACATGGACGAGTATAAACAATATGTTCATTCACGTAATACATGTCATACATTTTACAAAATGTATTGACTCGGAGCATTATTGTTAATCACAGCGTATGCAGTTGAACTCATCACCCATCCCATTATTGATAACCCTTCTTGAAGATCTATGAAATCAGAAGCTGCAACACTCTATCTTTTAACTGGCATGTCAGACTTCTATTTCATTACTCAGTTTTATTTGCACGGATTACTATGGAAGGGACATTGTCTCGTTGTCGCATTGTCGCATTGACGCCTTAACAAAAACAAGCAAAACGTGTCAAAATTAACAAAAGCGCGACAATTGGCCATTTGTCGCATTGTCGCGTGTTCGCATTGTCGCTCTTTGATAATCCTTTTCTTTATTTTACAAAAGGGCGACGATGCCGTAACGCGACATTTTCAAGGTCAAAATATGTCTCGTTGTCGCATTGTCGCCCCATCACAAATGTGTATAAAAGGCGTAAAGTTCAGTTATTGTTACAGTTAGGAAGTTCAACCTGATAAATGTACGTCTTGAAATGAAAACACAAGTCCGCCCGCGAGTCCATAACGTTTTATTGTGAGCTCTTCTCTAAAAGTGCTTGGTGTTCAACTCCCAGTTCCAAACACGTAGTACCTCCTCAATAATCCACAAACCTCCAGTGCAGTGGTCTTCCGGAAGATCTTACTCTTGACCGTATTAGACAACTGATATTGCCTAAAAGTCGGGCCGGGCCGGGCCAAGACGGACCAAAGTGTTATTGGCTAATTACTTCATTATCGGCGATCATACCTACATATTATTGATGCAACATACACACATGACATTAATGAACAATCACCAACCAAAAACGTGAAACATAATTAGGTATTTCGGAGTAAATCGCTTGAAATCCAGAAAGTGGAGCTGTGTGCAAGCGTCGCTGATCTAGGTAACATGTAAAAGAGCAATCGTTAAACGAAATAAGATTTGAAACGTATCAAATACTTCCAGCTCTCGCGATACAAATTTCCATCTGTCGGCATAGTGTTTATATTTATAGGATAGTACTATATCTATGTAAATACCACTTAATAATGTCACTGTTCATCGTGTATAAAGCAGACACGTTGGTTAAAGTAGACCTCTTCTCCCCATACTCTAAACAGTCTCACAAGTGTTCGGTCCGACTTGGCCCGGGCTGTCAAAATCAACTTAAACCTCACAGATGTAACATGAAATGGATTCACACCTATAGATTAGTATTATATCTACCTAAATATCTCTTTATAGTGTCTCAGATCGCGGTTTTTAAAGAAAACAAGGTGCTCAAAGTGAAGCCCTTTTCCCTCTACATTCTCAACATAGTCTCTATCAGAAGTGGTGCTCGGTCCGACTTGTCCCGGGCTGTCAAAATCAATTATACACACAGATGTATCATCAAATGTGTTAATTACTGTAGCTTAGTATTATATCTACCTATAAAACACTATAAATGTCACAGTACATCGTATTTAAAGAAAACAAGGTGCTCAAAGTCAAGCCCTTTCCCCACTACATTCTCAACATAGTCTCTATCAAAAGTGTTTGGCTTGTGGTAGGTCCGACTTGGCCCGGGCTGTCAAAATCAACTTTAAACACACAGCTGTATCATCAATGTAGAGGGAAAAGGGCTTCACTTTGAGCACCAAGTTTTCTTTACATACCGCGATCTGAGACACTATAAAGTGGTATACAGGTAGATATTATATCATTTTGTCTTGGAACATCTTTAAGATGTACAGCTACATGTATTTACCAAAAGAAAGAATCTACGTTTTTACTTCATTAAATAAACATTCACTCATTGAACATCTCCAACAGTTTTGTCCATGTTGAGATCCACTGAAATGGTTAGTTCACTTGTTACATTTATATAGAACAGAACGATATTTGTGATTAAATATGATTGTGGATACATTTACCTTGGCTATATTTTAAAATTCAACAATAGCTTGCGTGTGGTTTGTTTGGAAGCATAAAATCAACTATTGTTTGTAAAAACCATTTGTGTGTGTTAATATATATGTTTTTTAAAGGAAGAGGTGTTTGAATAAATAATTATTTGTGTGTTCACAAACCCCTATCATGTAATTATATTTTCCTGCATAACATGTTGTTTGCATGTAAAATAAATGTCCCTGTTCACCTATGTAGAAAGTCGATAAGCGAAATAAAACTGAGTAACAGACTGTGTATTATAGATCCATAGAAATACGATTGCATAGACGATCAATTCAGAATACAACAGGTGTAAGGTGTGGCTAATTGACATGTATCTCGATGACTAATTGAAATGTATTTCGCAGGTAATAATCAATAAACATTGTGACAGAAAAACAAGTGAAGGATTGAGTTGAATTTTAGTTTTGCGAAAAAGGTCCGTGGTTTCTGTGGATGAAACTAAGTTTGACAATGTTGCAAATGATCACTTTCTTTGACTTCATTACGGATTCCTCAACCTGTATCGAGGAGAATTGTTTACAGTTAAGTAAAATTCTAATTAAGATTTCTTAGAGCTGTCACGGTGGCAAATTCAAACTTCGATATCATGGTACACAGTTCTATCGTAAAGTCAGATTGGGAGTTCGAATTGGCGCTATGTATTTTTATCTCGAATTTGAAATAAGCGGTTAAATTTATATGTTTTGTTTGTTTGTTTGTTTTTTTGTTTAACGCCACACTCAGCAATATGCCAGCTATATGACAGAGGTCATGCAAATAATCAAGTCTGGACCTGACAATCCAGTGATTGACATCACGAGCATCAATCCAAACAATTGGGATAAGGTGATATGCATCCAATCAACCAAGTCAGCGAGCCTGACAACCAACCCGATCCCGTTAGTCGCATCTAACGACAACCATAGTCACCTCTTAATACAAGCATTGGTTGCTGAAGATCTGTTCTAACCCTGATCTTCACAGGTCCAAATCTATATGTATTTTTATGGTGAGGCGGTCGTGATCGGAGAATAGGTTCGAGAGTTCGGTACACACATTCGTGGTCAATATCTCTCATGTTGTGGATGATAGGGATTTTGTCATGTTTTGAAGAAATGTCATCACTGGCATGCTTTTGATGGTACACAAAACGTAAGCTTTACCTCGAACATGCTAGTTCCGGTCACAAAATATATGCTTTATCTATTACTGATTTTTTGTATTAATAACATTACAACGTTTCTCAAGGTTACAGACTCCAAGGATTCATTAAAGTGCATTTTAAGCACCTAAAATTGATAACTAACACCCTGATCGCAAAACTCCTAACGATTTTTACTAAAAATAGATACGAAAACTTTTGCTGAACCCGAGATTTGAATGACTGACAAATCCGTACTTTCTTGTGTTCTCATACATAAAACAGCAGTGTAAACATGATCTAACATGGCTTAATGTGGAATGTGTCTAGGATTGTAAACTGTCCATATTATTCCAAATTGTATGCATACACATGTGTCATGTCTTTATTTGGTTTTGTGTCTCTACCCGCAAACATATGTGGCAAGATACACCTTCCAAGATAGTGGACGATGTGGACACTGACGAAAATTTCTACAACATGTCCAAACATTCCCAAACAGACAGAATCATGACTTCTGAAAGTCAATCCAGCACATCGTTGTTGTCGTTGTCGTTTTTGTCGTCTACGTCATCATTATCCTTCAAGGATAGTGGACGGTATGGACACTGGAATATTTCGAATATTTGGAAATGTGTGCATTTTAATAATTATAAACACTATTTTAAGCGTCAGGAAACGGGATTCTTCTTGTCATGAATGGCGAGTATAACAACTTGGGAAGCTAGCTTGACATTTCGTTAGTACGGTCCTCATACTGTCTTTGCCTTGTTTCTCCTGAATCTCATTAGTTTCAAAAGAAACAGATAAATCGGTCATACAATGCTTTCATTGGATTTATCAAAAAGGACCATATCAGGTTTGTTCGCTTGGATACGTCTGACTCTGTATGTGGGCGTATTCCAAAGAATTTTATATGTAATTATCATTTCCCACGACGCCCTCTGCATATTCTGGGTCGTACCATTGATGGTCTCGGAGTCAAAACCACACATTACGGTAACAAGAGGATCGGACCATGCCAAAGATACTGTGTTTGTGTCAAGCTGGACATCAACTTTGATACAAAATCACACATTGACGTTTACGAGTAGCAAGTGACTGGTTCTAGGTCGATTTGATATGGCACTTCGCTTGATTGACATTCATTTCTGTACCGTCCAGCACCATCAACAAAATAAACATTAACATTGATATTCAGTACTGCATCAATGGGTCGTTTAGGAAAATCCATTGAATGACTTGTTTTCAGTCTTGACATGCTTCACAAGAGGATCTTCAGATAAATATGTGCAATAGTGCACGATTAAATTCAATCATGAAAGGCCTCCTTGTTAATCACAACACAGACGTTAAAATATGGTGATCATCCCCATCATAAACAACTATCATCATCATTATCATTATGATGTTTATGTTCCCGTCAGAGTACATCGTATTTAAAGAAAACAAGGTATAGATATAAACACATTTGATGATACAACCGTGAGTTTAAAGTTGATTTTGACAGCCCGGGCCAAGTCGGACCCAACACAAGCCAAACACTTTTGATAGAGACTATGTTGAGAATGTAGAGGGAAAAGGGCTTCACTTTGAGCACCTTGTTTTCTTTAAATACAGCGAACCGAGACACTTTAAAGTGGTATATAGGTTAATATTATACTCGTTTATAGATGTGAATACATTTGAATATACATCTGTGAGGTTTAAGTTGATTTTTACAGCCCGGGCCAAGTCGGACCCAACACTTCTGACAGAGATTTTCTTAAGAAAATACAGAAAAAGTGTTTGACTTTAACGGACCAGTTTTCTTTAAATACGGTGTTCTGAAACATTATAAAGTGGTATATAGGTAGATAAAATACTAATCTATAGATATAAAACACATTTGATAATACATATATGTGTTTAAAGTAGATTTTGACAGCCCGGACCAAGTAGGACCTAACACAAGCCAAAAACTTCTGATAGAGACTATGTCTAGGATGTAGAGGGAAAAGGGCTTCACTTTGAGCACCTTGTTTTCTTTAAGTACAGCCATCTGAGACTCTATAAAGTGGTATTTAGGTGGATATAATACTAATCTATAGATGTGACTCCATTTGATGATATATCTGTAAGGTTTAAGTTGAGTTTGACAGCCCGGGCCAAGTCGGACCGAACACTTTTAACAGGGATTTTCTTAATAAAATACAGTAAAAGTGCTTGACTTTAACGGTCCAGTTGTCTTTGAATGCGATATACTGTGACATTATAAAGTGGTGTATAGGTAGATATAACACTAGTCTATAGATGTAAATACATTTGAAGATACATATGTGTGTTTAAAGTAGATTTTGACCGTCCGGGCCAAGTCGGACCCAACACAAGCCAAACACTTCTGATAGAGACTATGTTGAGAATGTAGAGGGAAAAGGGCTTTACTTTGAGCACCTTGTTTTCTTTAAGGACAGCGATCTGAGACACTATAATGAGGTATTTAGGTAGATATAATAGTAATCTATAGATGTGAATCCATTTGATGATACATCTGTGAGGTTTAAGTTGATTTTGACAGCCCGGGCCAAGTCGGACCGAACACTTCTAACAGGGATTTTCTTAAGAAAATACAGTAAAAATGCTTCACTTTGAGCCCCTTGTTTTCTTTAAATACGATGTACCGTGACATTATAAAGTGGTATATAGATAGATTTAATACTAATCTATAGATGTAAACACATTTTAAGATACATCTGTGCGTTTAAAGTAGATATTGACCGCCCGGGCCAAGTCGGACCCAACACAAGCCAAACACTTCTGATAGAGACTATGTTGAGAATGTAGAGGGAAAAGGGCTTCACTTTGAGCCCCTTTTTTTCTTTAAAAACGATGTACCGTGACATTATAAAGTGGTATATAGGTAGATTTAATATTAATCTATAGATGTAAACACATTTTAAGATAGATTTTTGTGTTAATAGAAGATTTTGACAGCCCGGACCAAGTCGGACCTAACACAAGCCAAACACTTCTGATGGAGGCTATGTTGAGAATGTAGAGGGAAAAGGTCTTCACTTTGAGCACCTTGTTTTCTTTAAATACAGCGAACTGAGACACTATAAAGTTGTATATAGGTAGATATAATGCTAGTCTATAGATTTAAAGACATTTGATGATACATTTGTGTGTTTAAAGTGCATTTTGACAGCCCGGGCCAAGTCGGACCCAACACAAGCCAAACACTTTTGATAGAGACTATGTCTAGGATGTAGTGGGAAAAGGGCTTCACTTTGAGCACCTTGTTTTCTTTAAAGACGATGTACTGATATATTATAAAGTGGTATAAAGGTAGATATAACACTGATCTTTAGATGTAAACAGGTTTGATTATACTTCTATGTGTTTAAAGTTGATTTTGACAGCCCGGGCCAAGTCGGACCCAACACAAGCCAAACACTTTTTATAGAGACTATGTTGAGAATGTAGAGGGAAAAGGGCTTCACTTTGAGCACCTTGTTTTCTTTAAATACAGCAAACTGAGACACTATAAAGTTGTATATAGGTAGATATAATGCTAGTCTATAGATTTAAAGACATTTGATGATACATTTGTGTGTTTAAAGTGCATTTTGACAGCCCGGGCCAAGTCGGACCAGACACATGCAAAACACTTCTGATAGAGACTATGTTGAGAATGTAGAGTGAAAAAGGCTTCACTTTGAGCTCTGTGTTTTCTTTAACTACTGAAATATGAGACAATAAAGTGGTATATAATTAGATATGATACTAATCTTTAGATATAAAGAATCTTAGGAACTTGAGAAGTGCTTGGACAGTTATTAACACGTGTCGTGTCAGTCCTTTGACATTCGCGAATATCCACTTCCAGAAAACATCCTGTGTTGGTTTAACACGAATTAGTAAAGGTTAATTAGGGATGCCCAACACGTTAATTAATGAAAGAAGAGTAGTCAAAACACTGTCGTTTCCTGTCCAGGACATCACACCCCTACACGCCAAGGTCGGTGAGAAGCATTCTAATCAAAGAATACACACAGTCAATACACAGTCAATACACAGTCAATACACAGTCATCTCGGCTTGGACACTCGCCCCGTGCAGACGTGTCCTTCCAAGCTCGCTACCCACGCTCAACTATGAGAGACATCGCTCTGTCGCTACCGAGGGAGCTAGTTGCCATCCTGGAGCCCTTGCTGGCTTTCAGGGTTGGGGACTACTCCCTCAGGACTTCCTACAAGTCCAACTCCTCCACCATCTCCTTTGACTTAGGTCAAAGGAAAAGACCTCTGGTCAAAGCTCCGGCCAAGACCAAGCCTAAGGAGAAAACCACCCCGGCCCCTATCCCTGCTGCACCACGCCCGGTACAGAAGGCCAGGCCGCCCAAAGTGAAGAAGGCTCCACCAGTCGCCGCCATGGAGATCCAGGAGAGCCTACCCACCACCCCTCCGCCCCCAACAGCAGCATTGAAACTCGCTCCCCTCGAATCCAGAGGGGAGGAGCCCTTTCGCACGCCTGTAGGGACAGGACACGGAAGGAAGAAGAGAAAGAGGAAAAATATCTTCTCCTCTCCAACACCAGCCAAGTCCAAACCGACCCGGTTCCGGAACCAGTTGTTGAGGAAGACGTCCGTGTCGACCTTGCCCAGAAGGCCAGCCTCATCCTGGAGCAGCACAAGGTCCACCCTAACCCCTGCTACCAGCATGAGAGCGGCAAGGTATACCCCAGCAACCACCCACGCCCACCCATGGTGCTGGTGCAGTACTGGGGAGAAGAGAGATTTCAACATGAAATCCTTAGCTTCCAGGATCTCTCGGATTTCCTGGTCGACTGCGATCTTCAAGTCAGCCCCCTCTTCATCACCAACGCTGCCGCCCGCCTCACCACCGCACTGTTTCAAGCTCTTCCTCCAGGGGAGCTTGACCTAGACAGGAGGCTCCTGGCTGGGGAGAAACAGTAAGCTCCAGCTTCCACCACCACCCTTGCTCGCCAGCCGACGCCGTGCCTTCCCACGCCTGACCCCCCCAAGCCCAACTTTTCCATATTATTTTTGTTCTCTTATCACCCCCTCCTTCCCAGCCAAAACACACACCCCTAGATTATCATTTTAGGTTTACCTAATTTACATTTTTTGGGGTCGCACCTCTTTATTTATTCATTATGCTTTTTCACCCCAATAGTATAAGTGTTTCCCCGTGTGCGAGATAAGCTAAAGTGTAATTTATTACACGCGGAAAGCGCACGTTAAATCTCCGAATGAACGAACGAGCACAGTCAAGACACTGACTTTTCTACGAGACTCACGGTATGTAGCCATAATCATCAGTTTATTACATTGTTGAAGGTGCATTTTTATGCAAACTCAATTAAATGAGCAAAACTATACGTTTGTGGACATTAGAGATCTGCCTAGATATGCCCGTTTCGTTTTATTTTTCTGCAATCCATTTTTAGGATTACCCGCTGGCCCGGCCCGGCCCGACTTTTAGGCAATCCCCCCACTGACGAGTGCACGCCTGACCTGTGACCTCGTTGCAACCCTCGTGATGTGTTTGCCGAAGGGAGAGGTGTAGGAAATGTGTGCTCCAGCCCAGCGCAGAGCTCGCGACACACTGTATACTGATGTATACAGTATATTGCAGTTGATATACTGTATACTGCATGTGATACATATTTGCGGAAATGTTACAACTTTCAAGATTCAAGATTCAATTTGCATATATTTCATATACAACAGACCGCCGTCATATATCACTGGAATACTGCTGAGAGCGGCGTTAAAACAAATTGTTTTCATAATGGAGCGCTGCAGTCATTTAAAATAGAACCGTATACATATGTACATGTAGTACCAACTCACTCTATTTGTTTCGAATATTCAGCAGAAAATATATTATTAACCAGGTCTTTGGGAAAAGATATCAGATTTTTATAAGCAGCCACATAGGGATGATAAAGGACCCCTCGCTGATTAGGTTCTTGTTTACTTAAGAGCAGAGTTGGCCATGTTAGATGATATAACCAAAATCCAGGCGCTCCGGCGGGGGGCAAGCTGGTCTTGTTAGTGTATGGTATGAGCTGTGACGTTGACCCAAGAGAATAATGTAAAACATGAGACCAACTCAAGTCTATAATGATTGGGAAAGTCTAGATTTCCACAGCTCTAGCCTGAAATTAAGAATTGTTCTATGCACCATTTTAATTGTATTATTTTCATTTTGTAGACATGGATGGACCAACCAGGAAAGAAATTGATGGAATATTAATATCACATGTTACCACTGATCCAGTTAAATTCATCACACAATAATAAATTAGTATTTGACATTACGGCATTTGATTATTAGGGCATGATCATGTACATGTTCACTGTAGTAATGTACACACCAGTCAACTTGATTATAATTTTTATCAAAGTGTAGCGCGGCATCAACGATTACTTTATGATATCCTCACTTGTCATCGATGTATTGACATCGAACAATGGACGGCAATTCGAAATTCTTATGGATAGCTTCAATAGGGACAGCGCCGGTGTCAGTACAATTTTCCTAGTTAAAACAAGTATCTACAAAATATAATCTGAAGCAGACAAGAACAATATTTTTTTATTAATGCTTACTTTCATGGATAGAATTAAGGCAATCTAGGCTTGCCAAATCGTTCTAGACTTGAGCTGGATTCGTTTTAAATTTATTCTGTATGGTCTGGGAGACGAACGGGCGTCAGTATCGCATGGAGAACTGGGACAGCCTTAATCAGTGTAATCGGATATGTTGTGGAGTTTCGGTTTTGGGCTGTTTGCTGAATATATAGAATTGCGAGTTATGTATACTCTGTATTCTTTCGTCATGGTAGCATATATATTTTCTATGTTGCTATGTTGCTTTTTGAATTATCCACAAATAATGAGAACTACAATGTAAACCTCTCTCTGGAGATATGCAATAATACTACTGAAGGGCATATCTGAAAAATGGGACTTCTCGACAAATATTTCTTTCTTAAATACTACCCGTTACAGGCATTCTGATCATTATATCATACTTTGTACAGTTTAAAAGTCAAATAATGGCAAATTGTGTATCTTTCTACATTTTGAATTAATTATATTTTCTGAAATAAAACCTTAGCATCAGATAGTGATATAGACGAATATGATCTATACTATTATAAATGAATTATAAATATCGTTTTATGAATGAGATAAACAGAAATATGATAGTAAAACAAATTATTTTAATCTATTCTTGTGAGTAGGTAACGAGAGATCTAGGCAACGCACTAACGTAGCCATTTATGAAAAATGAAATATATAAAGTTTAGGGGTTTGAACATGCACATTGAATGACAGGGAAGAAAGCAACGCAATAATGAAATTATGAATCAAATTATGTTATAAATATAACAGAATATTTAGAAAATATAAGTTTAATTTCTCATTGTTGGAAGGTGTTTAATAATTATATAGATTTTGTTTGATTGTTTGTTGTTTAACGCCGCACTCAGCAATATACCTTCTATATGACGGTGGTTCGTAAATAATCCAGTCTGGACCAAACAATTTAGTCATTATCATCAAGAGCACCGATCTGCGCATTTGGGATACGATGACATGCATCAACCAGGTCAGCGAGCCAAGTCGCCTTCGTAGAAGCATGGTTTGTTGAATGCCTATTCTAACCCGGATCTTCACGGGTATTTTTTTAAATAATAAGGTACAATGAAATTCTGTATATGTCCATAATAAGTGTGTATAAGTAGATGGATAATATGTCCATACATGCCAAGTAAATGGTATATGCATTAATTTAAATGCAAATGATTCAATGATGAGTTCTTTCACAAGTCCATATTTCAAGGCATGTATTTGATATTCATAATAACTCCACAAAAGCTACACAATGGCAACAAAACGGTACCAGCATCACAGATACCAATAATACATGAGATACATATAATTACTTTAAAGTTAAAACATGTATCTAAATAGAAAATTAGAAGGATACGCTTCCGACATTTTTCGTATTTTGTTTTCGTTTGGAGAGAGAAGTTGTGATTGGTATCTGATGGGTGCAAACAGGCGTTCCCTTCCGCCCAGGCCTTGCGGCAATGCTATAGTCGATATGTGTCAGAAGAAATTAAATATTACAGCACTGGTGAATAGGTTATATGCGCATGTCAGCGTCGATCCTATAATATCCTTTTATGCAAAATACATATATACTGATGAATTAAGGTAGTAATACTACGCAAATATATGTCAAGATGCATACATCAGTATCATCTCGTGATCTTAATTCGTGCTTTGAGCCCTTTTTCTACCGGAGATTCTGGGGTTTTACATCACACCAGAAAGCCAGGTCCAAATTCAAGTCATAATTTCATGGTCCGTCTTGTATGTTGGAAACCAATATCGCAATATGGCTAAATATTGCTGAACGTGGTATTAACCCGATTACTCATATAATTATTCCATTTTCTACAGTCATCTACGAACACTATCTTTAAGGAGGTATATCTGTATCATCCAAATGTCCATACATATATGTCCACATTTATATGTATAAAGCAAGTCGTCCTGCACTCTTCCTTAAAAGATAAAAGTTAAGCATTTCCTCTGTATGGATTTATATAATGTAATATCGTTTTAATGTAATGCTGATGCAGTAAACGTACCACAGACCTAATGCTAGAATAACATCTAATTTCTGAAATGAACATATTTTACAGAAAAAAACAGTTGTTTAAACAATACTTATAAAATAAAAGAACAAGGAGCCAAGAGCCAAATATTGGGCTGTGTTGGACATATTTGTTTCGGGGTCTTATGACAGACAAACCTGATGCCTTTAAGTATAAAGATAAGTAAGTATAGATGTTGTACATATTCAAATATGTTCGTGATTAACCCAACCTTGAAAAATATTGAAAGATGAGTGGTAACTATTTATGCCATTATTTCAAATTAGAATGAGAGCACATCAGGAAAGCATGGTACTTTAATATACGTATCTTGTTAACCCAATATTCTTTTTTAAGTAAGAGCAGCATGTATATCGAGAGTATAGGTTTGGTGCGTGACTTATCACACAGTACTTTCAGAAAGTGTGCATATTCTGTTTATCGGTAATAAATAACATAAGACGATTCATACGGGTAAATACGATTTACTTCAGAACTAGTATAGATTATTTAAGGTTAGGGGGAAATGTATGTAATTAACAGAACTTTGGCCGGGTTTGAAGGATTTGGGTCCTGGCTTGGGCTTTGTGTTGGACGTGTAGACGGCATTTCCAGGTTTGACGTATCAATGTCAAAAATGATGTCAGATGCAATTTTCTGCCTTTTCGGGTGAACAATTGCCTTGCCTTTGGATGTGTTTGTGGCGGGTGCCACTAGTGGATCGGAATGAGCTCGCGTTTTTGCGAGCATCCAATGTCATCATTTATTATGATGAATCATGAAACATGCTCCTGATGTTGTCGCAATGGTGCAGTTGGCGCTACTTTTGGCAAGGGTTTCTCATGATAATGGAAATGCTTATGTCGCTTTTGTTGACCGATAAACATGAAAAGATATAATGTTAGTGTATATGGTCATGTAATTAAGAAACAAACGACGAGTGGGAGTTGTTTATTGTACGATAAACAACGACCGAGACTCGTTTATTTCTATATGAGATATCAACATTACGTACAGCCTCTTTTAGGGTGTTAAATTAGGAAAAAATACACGCTTTACAATATTTACCCGTACTTAAATAATGATGATTCCTTGAATAGAATCCGACAGCGGCCATGCTAGATAAATCCATTTTAGGATTTGAGTTTGGTCCCGCATATTCTCACAATTTTCTCGTCAATCATCTGTACCTTTTCTCCCAATACCGATTGTCATATCACTCTCATTTTCGGATTCTCCAGCAACATTTATTGGGAACAACTCACTAGACACATACCTCTCAAAAATAAGGTCAAATTTACAAATTTTACTTTTCAAGTTGCGAGTGCATGTTCGAATCTTAATAAATGACGTCATGATAGAACAACGCTTCCTTCTTTGTTCTTTGTGATTTATCGCGTAGCTATCTTATATCATCAAATGCCAATTTCTAATTGCTTTATCATGACGTATCCGTGTCATGTAGCAATAACATACACAAATATCGTTGACTTCGACGTTGAATAGTATCATGAAATCTGATTATCCTCTTGTGTGCAACATTTCTGGTTGATAAATCTAACATATTCTTACTTTAAGAATAGCGACTATACATTATTATATATCGCTTATCAGGTCTCTGTAACATTTGCAAAATGATACAAATATAAAAATACAACTGAACCTAAATGTAATGTTTTAATATCCTTACGTTGCTGAGTGCAGCATTTAACAACAAACAAACAAAACATAATATATTTAAGAATTATGTTAACAATTCCGATGCTAAAAATAATCTCACAATCTCCATACCTCTTCTCTCTCTCTTTTTCTTTTCTTTTTTTAATAATCTGAAGGAATAATAATGGCAATACTATCATAATTATCATCATTATTTATGTTACTTATCCTCAAGTGAAGTAGTCCTTCACACTATACATTCAGTGAAGAAGCCCATGAACATATGAACTATGTAACATACATTCATGGAAATTAGATGAACAGTTGAAGTAAGCAAATGATATTATTCGGTCGAACGTCTATCAGCCATCTATTTTATTCATGAAGAACATTTCACGTGGGACCAACAGAGGGAATTATGACTATCGACTTGCTAATTATTTTTTATATTCATGCCAGCTCAAACGATCTATTGGCTTGATTCATTGTTATGGTATCCACAAAATAAGTAGGATCCGATTTTTTTCCGTTTTTGTTGAAATAAAACTGAATAATATTTGCTGTTTACATATCAAAGTTTGCCAAATTGTTACAAAATGTTTGCCCACAGCAAGGCTACGTATCCCCAACATATTGTGCTAGGCACAGTATCACTGGACTGAGGGAGGGCGGTATTCCTCCTTGTGTGTCACCTGCTTGGCAATATGGGACGGGAAAACTGCAGGGGGTGAGGGCAGTTAAGTTGATGGTACAGACAGATAAGAGAGATCATTTTACAAATGTGAAACCTCAGTCCACAAAGGAAGAGGCGAAAGCTGAAACTTGGTGAGGTTTACCGAACAAAGGCAGTTATTTCTAGTTTCTTACTGACACTCGAAGATACATTTAATAAAACAATTAATGCGTGTGTGTGTGTGTGTGTGTGTGTGTGTGTGTGTGTGTGTGTGTGTGTGTGTGTGTGTGTGTGTGTGTGTGTGTGTGTGTGTGTGTGTGTGTGTGTGTGTGTGTGAGGTAGAAGAAGAATTGTACACCATAAAAATGGCTACGTATGTAGTTGGGGTAGATATGTTGAATGCCCGGCCAGTATGACCTTTGAGTCAGTACAGTTTCGGTCATTTAAATGCGTAAAACAGTATTTGAGTGAAAGAAAACACTATAAGTGAGTGAAACAAAAGACCTCAGTACAGGCACACCCAGTCCCCCAACCCCAAGTTTGTATGTATCAATGCTCATACCTGCCACACCCTCAACCACTTAACTTACTCACACAATCATCTGACAACATGTTCGCCAACCCTCGTATCACAACGCATGTACGCATGCACGCAATCACATTCTTCTTTCCCCACCATTATATCTACGTCAGCCATCATGGATCCATGCGCATGCTTTCATACATAATCCATCCTCCCACCATTCCCCAACATCCATCGAACTATAACTAAATCCGCCCTCATGTATCGGTATTCGTGCGTTCATACATACATACATCCCCCTACCATTCCCCTACATCCATCGCAGTATAACTATGACTATAACCGCCTTCGTGCATCCGCACTTATGTTCACATTGCATTGCATATGCATCGAATTACACGTTTAACACATCGTAAATATTTTACTACATGTACATATTATATATCAGCAAACAGAGATTATTATAACGCAATAGATTTCATCCGTCAAAACATCACAGAAAGAGGGGCAGCCTGGAATGTTACAATGGCATCTAAATGCACTAATGTTCAACTGGTCAGGAGGTGAGAGTTGCGGAAGATTACGGTAAACTTCAGTTACAGATCTTCATTACGAATATCTAAAGTATGAATAAAGATCACAGCTTGCTATGACGTGTACTTCATGCCTGCAGAATTAGCAATGTCCTTAGCTCTAAATTGTATGTCTAAATGCTTATGTAGACAAGGACCCAAATGTATATAGGCATGACCATATTATATTCTACGCAAATATCACCACATTTAAAAACAAAGCTAGATTGAGTCTTTGAAGGGCATTAAGAACTGATACACACAAGGAAAACTATTTATGGATGTCAACGGAGGAACACTGCGTTTCGGAACATATACTTTCTCCTTCATCAGGTGCATATTATTAAATGCTATGAGGCAGAGAACATATATTTGTACCTGTAAGAACAACAAAAGTAAAAAGATAGCAAAAAAGGGAACGCAACAAGGGAAGCCAACAGATAACTGGCATGGGGCTGATTACCCCGCCTCCCGTTTGCCCATTGTCCATTTCCCATTACCAATCATTATTAAGTTAAGTTTTGGCTTTAATTTGTCCATTGATAATTAACCATCAACGTCTATTATCTCCACCCTAAAAATATGTAGTTTACTGAGAAAGTGGTATCCAAATATAATGTGTGTTACTGTTGACCACTTTCTTAAAGGCATTGTTGGTTCAAAGCTTTCGGTCATAGAAGCCGTGCCATTTTTCTCTTGTCAGAGGAGTACACAAAGTATACGTCATCTGGACTAACATTTTTGGTTCGGTGGCTGGGTTAGATCGCCAACTTTGTGTTCTGGCGATTGGGTGCCTCACTCACAGTGTAGGTTCAAATCCCGGACGGGACTCAACCCAAGAAAGTACGAGAATCTGTACTTTACTCAGAAAGTGTTATCCCAATTATAACATTTGTTGTCAAGAAAACACAATAAATGTATATTCGGCTTTGGATGGGTAATGATATCACAGACATATACGGATATTGATGATGACTTCGAGGAGCTTCGTAACGCACGTCTTCTCAATTCAGGGATTGGTAAATCCAAATATGTGTGTGCGCGTGCGTGCGTGGAGTTGGATTAGCATGTTAACTATATGATCTTCTTTAGGCAGAGAATGCCGCGCATGAATGTATTGATGAAATTCCTAGGTACATGGGGCCTTTTCGTCCCCAGGAATACCCACAGTGGAGACTTCAATGGGGATAGGGTGTACACAATGTGCTACCTGGTAGATTGTGTGTCATCAGACCGGACAACGTTGGTCTTTGACTGATTGTGGCGTAAAACACACTTATTCATTTACTTATATCGGAAATTGAATGTTCATCTTAATTGTTATTGTTGAACATGTAATATATTTTTAAAGAAATAAAACAGTGACATAATAACTACAACTTTATGTGAGTGCGAGTAGCTTTTTTGGAATGAGATGAATAAGTCTTATAAAGTTGTAAGCTTCTTCACAACCGTGTAACTATGAATTGACTTTATTGGGTAATCAAAAAAGAGATAGGACCTAAAATAGCCAAATTTCATACGATTTCACTTGTCCGCCATCTTGGATGCAAAGGCAACATGTAAGGTGATCTTGAGTGGGATTCGCAGATGGATTAGCATATGAACTATGATTCTCTTTAGGCAGAAAATGAGGATCCACGATGTTCGACCTGGTAGAAGTGTGTTATCAAACCTCACATCATTGGTTTTTTGACTGACTGTAGCGTCAAAACAAACTCATTCATTTACTTGAACTGAATGTTCATCTTAACTGTTATGGATAGTCACGGAGCCATGATCCAGAGAACAGGGTGTCATTAGATAGAAATAAACTAAGTAATAATAGGATTAGCAGAAAAACGGGGTTTCACACACAAGCCAATAAACTTCGCTCATTAACACCAGAGTAAGTCAGTACAAGATTGAAAACTGCCCCATAATTATGTATGACATGCTTGTCGGGTATTGCTACATATATATGTGAAAACAAAGTTATTAAAATGAAGAGCAAAACTGAAGAAAGTTAACAATAAACGTGTATACGTGTTATATCGTCACTGCAAAAATAATGATTGTTTGTCTTTAGTATTAACATTCAAATACGTTATATCTGTATTAGCGATATTGTCTTTGTTCCACCGGTGAGTCAGCGTTAGCCGTACTATCTCGTAGTATAATTGAATTTCTGAAGACATCACGATACAGTTTTTACGATGCATCACGTCTGCACTAGCGCTTGATAACAGCCTTGTGTTTGGGTGTTTCAGTGGTTTAAATCGCTGCTCTTGATATTGTTGATTAAACTTTGATACTATGAACAATATGTGAGAGGTTGACTTTAGAACGGTAACATACTAATAGTATATAGGATGACATAAACAGAACAATGAGAAGTTCGTCCAGATTAGTGTATAGGCAACATTTAATAATTAAAATAATTACATTCAACAACTCCCATTTTAAGTCCATTTTCCTGACTTATAAGTAAATGCAAGAACAATCGGCCGGAATACAATGTATAGTTCTTGTCCACTTCCATATGACTATATAGCATACAATAAGCTATCGGGTCCCGTTTAGATCGGTTTGGGTGGCAGCCTAGATAGCCATAGAATAGTTTCATCTTGGAATCTCCCATATCACTGGGGATCCTCTTCAATTTAAATGGAGTTACTCGTTACGATTCCGAACCTTCACGTGACTGTGTTTATGAAACATTGTCAAATAGCGGTGACATTAAATCTAGGAAACAATACGCGAAATCGCGCATGCACAGAACGGAAAATTTGGTCAAGGCATTAAGTAATCCGCATGCGCAGAACGATTGATTTCAGTACTTCCGCTAAGCGCTTCGAGTGCAGCGTCAAACGCGGGCCTGTAATCTAACACGCGGGGACTGACCAATGAAATCTGAGAAGTAGAAACACCGGTAGACGCTGTTGCTTGATTGACAATGTCAATCAAGAAAGGGAGGAGCTTAACGCTATCGTTCTCTCCCAGTAAATTCCGATGTCAAATAACGACGTTATTTGGACGGGAAAACGATGGTTTGAAAACGTCCAAATAACGTCGTTTTTCCGTCCAATGACCATATACGGAAAAAAACGACGTTTTCGTGTTTGCAGTGAGGGTCACAATATTTATGAGTAGTAAGCAGTACGTCGGATGACGTCATTTATGACCGTGGTGTTATGTATGAATGGGCCACTGCGATCATGAGAATAGACAAAATGCATCGATTCGATGCTAAAAAGGTGCGATTTTAGGGTGTGTAAGAAACAGATTACTGTACTCGTGCCTGTCATATACCATTTATCTTACAACGAGTCTTTTCAAAACGTATATAACGAGCGAATAAATACTCAAACATGACATATTTCAAATGATTTCCCTTTCAATGAACTAGGGTCTGGACCATCTGACAAAGGCGACAATGCTTGTCGTAAGAGGCGACTAACGGAATTGGGCGGTCAGACTCACTGACTTGGTTCATGCATGTCATCGTATCCCAATTGCGTGGAACAATGCTCATGATGTCAATGACTGGATCGTCTGGTTAAGGCTCGATTATGTACAGACCGCCGTCATATAGCTGTCATGTTGCTGAGTGTGGCGTGAAACAGCAAACAAAGAAAACAATTTAAGTTTACAAGTGGACACATTTGTAAATGACAGAATTTGCAAATATGTCCATGCCTTATAAATGTTGGTACCATTTTGAATATGAAATTACGTATAAGAAAATATAAGCAAGTGACTATCGATTTCACAATGATTATTTTCCTCGAGTTCACAACGATTTATTTTAACACTGCAAACACCAATGGAATCAATGGTAATATTAAATAACGGCATTAACGTTACAGCCCTCAGCCTCCATGCATACACAAACAAAAGTGACAAAACCCTTTCCATAGTCACAAGAAATATGTGCTAAAAGCAGAGTCGATTGTTCGATTTCGACAATATCATGAGCACGTGTTAATGAATCAATATCAACTAGTAATGGTGGCTGTGTGGAAAAAGATTAGCATATCCTGCACAACTGGTTCACCTGTCAAAAACACATGCAAAGGCAAGTCATTTGTTCACCCGATAATACACGGGAACACATGGTACAAGTCACTATTGTTTGACATAAAGGGGAAAATGACTATTGGAAAGTTGAGGTCTCAACACACGTTAATGGATTACTATAGAATACATATATGAATTACAAATAAACGCACGGGTCTGTGCACAACACACACGCATTATTATACTAGCAGTATTATACTAGCCTTGAACAATTACATCAAATGTAAAACGTCTAAAACATACAGACATATTTACAGTGCAAACATAGTGTAAAACGTCAACGTCAGAGAATAACGGGCTCAATTATCCACCGAAACGGATTCCATTGGGCGTAAATGGCAAAAGAGTGGTGAAAATTATATGAATGGATCACTGAAAATCAGTGAATTAGTAAGAATCTCCTGCACTACCGGTAGCACCCGCCACCTATACAATTTGTATCAAGAGTCAGTGTTCGTTGCATTACGCCACACGGCAGTCCTCCAGCCATGCTTGGTCAAATGAGTTTTAATATAAA
Source organism: Haliotis rufescens (assembly GCF_023055435.1). Classification (NCBI taxonomy): domain Eukaryota; kingdom Metazoa; phylum Mollusca; class Gastropoda; order Lepetellida; family Haliotidae; genus Haliotis; species Haliotis rufescens. The sequence goes on along the minus strand of NW_025964001.1, from coordinate 25,917,470 downwards.
TATGCAAGGGACCATTTAAAAGCCTCTGCAGTGTTTGATGAAAAAATATATATAAATGCAAACTGTATGAATTGTGTCATGTCCTTCCTTCAATTACTTTCGCACATTTTACTCATGATAATTCACTCATCGGGGCACTCTTCGGCAGTCCAATCAGTGGAGTGGTCACAAGACCGTGGAGCGTTGTCTCCCTTAACAAAGGCACGTGTCCTGTGTTCTAATGGCGAAATCAAAGCAAAATTAAATATCTTTTATCCACATGATATATATCGTGGATAATATGACTTCACTATACTTCAACAATGAAGTTAGATCCATGGTCGAATTTCACCTTCATTTGATCTTCCTTTGTAAGCTTGGGGGGTAGCGCCCTAGTGTGCCACACAAGCACCTGTCAAAGAAAGAGTGAACGAGTGAATGTGATTGACGCTTTGAGCAGTATTGTATCAGAACAAATTATTGGAAGTGAAACATCATGTAAAATAATCAGCTCGTAAAATATTCTCCGAAAGTGGCAATTGGTAAAGTTGAGGCATTTCACGCTAACGCGACTTTGTACAGTAATTCAGTTATATCACAGCGTGTCAGTTAATATGGGCGGAAAGCACGAATTGAAGCAGGTACAAGGGGACAGACGACACTTCGGTGACACCCTTAAACACGGTATAGTGCTGACAGACCCAGGAACATAACCTGGGATTGAGAACCTGAAAATGGAAAGGTGAGGTGAAATGGGGCTCAATGTCGCGTCCAAGATTATTGCACTTACATAGCAACGTGCATGCATGTGTGTGTCTGGCTGCTTGTACTTGTCTGGACTAATGCCGATTTTATAGTGCTAGCCCACTGAGATACCATGCCATTACCCCTTAATGCGGAGCATCATGCAGGGTTATAACAAGTACCATCATTTCACGTCCTTTGGTATAACGCGGCCGGGGCCTTACGCTCTCCGGGAGGACGCTCTTCAACTAGACCACGGAGGCGGTCTCGAAAAGTGAGTGAGAACATGGCAATGCATACCTTTGTACAGTTATCAGCCAGAGGCTCAAGATCATTCAGGGTTATATTGGTCTTCGAGATGATATCGGATTCCTGAGATCCTGGCCGTGTGTAATGGGAAAATTGAAGATCAGGATGTTCAAAGAAAAGATGAAGGTTCATAGCAAAACCTGCCATGTCTGTAGCGAACTTTCGAATTGGATCATAGCTCACCCGCCAACCAGTCACCTGTAGTGAGAGCAAATGCTTTAGAGTGAAATCAACGACGTGGCCCTAGACAGTGGAACATCATTAGTCCGGAACAGTGCAGACCCAAGATTTTCAAACACTTTTCAAAAGACCGTTCTTGCAAAGTACTTTACTCCGTAACGATGATTCGCTTATAAAAGGTAGCTCAAATACCAGGAATGGCAATGGTATTTTTACTGTAACAGGAGCAATAAAACGTTGTTAATATTTTCATTGTAAAAAAATATTTCTTCAATGTGTTTACTGGAACAAATGATCTTTTTTCACTAAATCTTCTCTATCCCAAACCCAAAGAATATAAAATTGGCTACCCCAAATTCAACGATGCCCCAAATACCAGGAAAGGCAATGTTATTTGTACTGTACAGTACAGTACAGGAACAACTAGTATTTACCTTGTTTTAAACATCTATGGCAAATTCAAAACCCCAAGAATATAAAATGATATTTCCCCTAATTTGTGTCTGAATATACAATCAATGTTATTCTACCTTTCCATTCTTCACAATAGGCGCTTCATATCTTTGATCTCCAACAAGTCCAACGGGCCATACAGAAATCTTCCGAGTCCGTCGCATCTACGGGAAACACACGAGTGTTCATAATTTGTGAAACAAAAAATGGTTAACTTTTTTAAGTGGCATTTAGAAGTTGGTGTGATGAAGTAAGACAAGTTCTATGGATGAACAACTTCTTTATTACAATTAGTTCGACGTTTCGGTGTAGATCCTAACACCTTTATCAAGCAAGTGATTGATAGTGCTTACTTACTTACTTACTTTGGAGATTTAACGTGCGCTTTCCGACTGATGCGTGCTAAACAACATAGGTATATATACTTATTAACATCAATGTTTATACAGTAAATATATTGATGGACACAGAGAGCTGATTAAGATAATTTGAAGCCAGTGGATGACTAATGGGACAGGGTAAACAACCACGGAAGCTGATTTGGATGATTGGAAGCCAGTGGATTGGAAGCAGTGAATTGTCTAATGGATAGCGAGGGAGTTTGAACAGTTTTTCACCCATATCACGGCGTATTTGCTTGATGTGGGAGGAAAGTCCTAAGTGATGGAGGTCTTAAATGTTGACCATTTTGCCACGTGTATGGCAGATAAGGGGGGCAATCAAAAGGGCTTCAACAATAGTCATATATTTTATGTAAACACTAAAATCGTTCTTACTCTTAAATTAATCAACTACAGAACAACTGTTCTCTTTTCACTGAAACGGGAATTCGCAAATTATAACCATATGTATCCCCACTTTCCTGGCATTTGTCATGTAAGATTTTACCTCGGCAAAAATTCGCAAGTCGTACGTGTTATCATCATCAGCAAAATATACAACACCAGGCTGAGTTGCCAGGTCCACATTTTTCCGGAGCCAAGATATCCCGAGGTTTCTTTGTTCCACTCCTTTTGCTGATTTTCTCACGAGACCACCAATATTTAACTGGGAGTCTGAAGGTGTCAAAACACACAAATGTGTGTATGACATACCACAGTTTCTTAACAAGTTGGCGACTAACCGAGATTTCTTCCTGGAATCTTCCACCACAATCCAGTGAAAACTGGACATGTGAAGAAACGTCTGAGATAGCCTTGTAAGTTCGGCCTTCTGTTGACTGCGTGCGTGTGTTGGTGTAATGGCATATATCACTGGAAGATCCTTCGAACTATTTATCCGAGTTTCAAGATTCAGAGAAAGGTTTAGTATTCTCGCCTCTGCAAGTTTATATCTGTTTGAAATTTCTTTTATTTCATTGTCCTTATCTCTCAATTGTTCTCTGTAACTTCTGTAAGAGGCCAGAAGAGTTTCTTCCTTCTGTTTCAACAATACTTCCACTGTATGTAATCGAGTTCTTGAATCTACTTTTGAATACCACATCTCTATAAAGGAGAATGATGACATGTTGTGTGATTAACAATAAAATCCAGAGACAGTGCTCTACATCACTGGGAATATTTTATCACTTCATCCGTGAAAGGTAAATCAACCGAATTAATATATAAGATGCCAATAATTAATATATATACTATATGCAACGGAATGCCAAATGACATTGAACTATGAAATACAGTCTGACTGGGTTTTGTTGTTTTTTATTTGGCCCGATAACTTGTCTACCGATCGACGCAGCTCAACGTTATATGTTAAATAAACGTTTGGCTGTTTTGCTCTTGTGTGTAGGAATTACAAACATTAAACCTACCATAAGCCACAAGGCGTAAATAATAGCAACGGATGCCACTCGTTAATTTCGCTATTCTGCTTGGCATCACACAGAGATCTAGATATTAGCCTATCTTATCTACCTTTAAATATATATTGCCTGACAAGGTATATACTCGAGTGTGGATTTCTGTAATCAACATTGAATAACGATTTTGGTTTGCACACGCTTGCAAGGAATGAAGGAATAGCCAAGCTTTAATTCTGACGAACAGATATAGCTTAACTTGAATGGTTGACAGTAAAGAAGACAATGATGCCATGCATATATAAATGTAAACCGTCAACGCCAGAGGATAATCAGTCTTGAAACAGATTCCATCAGGCGTATAAATATATATAAATAGTGGTGAAAATTATATGAATGGATCGCTGAAAATCCCCGATGACACCACAACACACATTGGATGTGAAATATTCGTATTACTAGCTTCGGTTTCTATACGCTTGCTCGGAAGCTTCAAATAAGACGTTATAACATTATCATGATACTCAGTATGAAATCGTTTTGAAATACAACGTAGCGTCATGTTGTAAATCTCCATGTATTATCAAAAAGTATGACACTTACCGGAAAATATGATAAAACAAACAGACACCAGTACAGAGGGAACCAGAAGGGAAAAACAACGGTTTCCAGTCTTCGGGGGCATGTTAAACCGTTGTTAATGGCAAATCCCATTTGACTATGCTAAAGTGAAGCTGAGGCAGGCCATGCAAGGCGCAGTTTACACGCTCACAGCTGTGTGAGGGTTTCGTAAATTGATATTCTTATTAGAACGATATCGATGTTGATTTCATCTGTGTGTTCATTAATTAAAATAATACCTGAGGATAAATAATTGAAATAACATTCTGATGGACATATCAAAGAACCCTTCCGAAATCAACTATTTCTTCATCATTATTTTTGCGTTCTAAATGATAATTCAAATATCATATTTAGGGCTTGAGCACAATGGTGGTCAACCTTCAACAACATGAATAGACCTTACATGTATACTCAGGAACAATAGTTCCTGTGACACGCCTTTCCAATCGGTTGCATACATGAAAAACCTTTCTGGTGTGCAAATTGGATACGAAAATATGAAAACATGTTACACAAACGCAACCTCAGCAGAAAAAAAATGATCTAATGGCAAAAAGTCTTGCATGCAGCAATAATGCAATCGATGATGTAAAAATGGGTATAAAAGCGTACGTGTTGTAGGGATTCGGTATGCCATATGTATCTCAAGGATTGTGTTAACTGGTCACAGAAGGCTAGCGACCACTCAGACAAAGCTCGTCCTAACGATCTTTCACCAACCTTTTTAGCAAACCTCTTGCAAGTGGAATTGTGGTGACGTATTTTACATTCACTGTCAATATATCTTCAACGATGTCTGCTCAAAGTGTATGAGGCAATCTATCCTGTTGTTAACATGTGGCCATACCGATGTAATAAACGTATTCCGTGTTCTGGTAGATCTCCGTCCGTGTAGCTTGATGCGAGATCCTGCGCAGCGACATAGCAGCTTCGTTTACATAGAAAGGTTCTCATAAGGACTAATACATCACAAGGAGACATACATACAAGATATTTACAAAGTCAACTTCTCAGAAGTATCTGTGGAAATGCAACACTTGTCCTATTTTGATAACTGATCCTGAATTCAAGTCTAACTGTACAGCTAAACATACTGCATAAAACGTTTAGAAGGCCTGTCATGTCGAACTGCAAACGTCATCTAGAGATCACAAGAGAAAGGGATCAACAGAAATGTTTCCAAATGTATCTACCAATATTTCAGTTCTGAAAATCCCTCCAACCTTAACTGCAGTCGACCTTATATGATGTACAGAGAATCATTGTATTCGACTGTTTGTGTACAGCAATACTATATGGATGGAATGACAACATATAAGACGAATAATGACACAAAAACTTCTCCACAAGACTGTATGACAAGAGGGATAACTTCAACTTCCCTATAGTCAACGTTGCCTTTATGTTGAGCAATATTTTAGCAGCTCCAGTCTTTGGTCTCTATATTTCTCAACTTTTGAGGTACAATCGAGAAAGCTCTTACTACGAAGATTTCACAAAGCATCATTAGAACCTATGTTCTTGTGACAACATCGTAATTTTTGGGTCGGGTAGTGGTTGGTACAAATTACAAAACCCTCTCCATATTCACATGAATATTCTGCTGATAGCAGAGATGATTCTACGATTCCGACTATATCATGACTCACTATTCACGGGTGCCCATCACAAACAGATGCAAAGGCAGGTCAATAGTTCATCCTGAAACAACACGTAAACATGTGGTGCAAGTCAATATAGAGAATTACATAGGAACCATTTGTTTCACTGATACGTCAAATTTGGAAATGTCCTCCACACAATTACTACAAAACAGGCTTTCAAGCGTTTGTACGTCATGTCGAATGTCCGGGTTGGATTTCCACATTAGTGCATGTATGGAGCCCTTTTCTGGTGTCCCCCGTCGTTATATTGCTGGAATAGTGCTAAATGGTCTTTTGTCACTGAAACAATGGCCCATTTCTGAGTTGGAGCTGGAAAATGGTCTTGGGAAAATTCCCAATAAGAACAGGACAAATTTATTTTGATATTGTTAATATCACATAAAGAAAATCTCGCCTTAGATCATATACGTTAATATATTAACAGGTCATATAATAAAACGTTCACATAAACGTGCTGCATTCTTAATTCCTTGTGTATACAATCGTAGTGTATGTATCTATAATACTGCTACTTGATCTTCCTGGATGTTCATGTCTCGTTATCTGGAATGCCCAGGTATCTCGAAGTTGCAACAGGGTCCTGCTTGTTTCGAGATTAGGGAGTTTGACTGTATGTTAATATATTGTCTACCCACCCAAAACAGTAGCAACGACCATCGCCGTCGAGATACATTAAACACATTAACAGCGATACAAAAATCTTCATAATCATATGACCCCGACTGTATCATGAGCATGTGTTTATGATTCAAGCAGATAGTGATGATACCAGGTTTTCGCGAAAAGGTGAGCTTATGCTTCCCAACCGGTGGCACCCATCACAAACACATGCAAAGGCAAGTCTAGTCCCTGCAAATGCAACATCTCAGATCGTATGACCAAAAAGGCTGACTGAGAAATGAATATTTATTATGATGGTTATATTAGCTTAAGGGAGTCACATGATTTACAAAACATAAATACACTTCTTTTGACCATGTGTTGTCTACCATCTCTATTCAACCGCAACTCTGTTCTTTTTGACAATATCCTAGGATATTGTTCTGGTAAACGTAGACAGCACACTTTCATGTTTGTTATTCTTATTTCCGTCCTGATTTTGTATTGTTACAATATTATATGTAGTTACACTTCCTTAGAAAAGTAGGGTCCCTTGTGCAGTTTCGATTTAATTCTACTTTCCCCAGATAATTTTGTTTCTTCTGTTCTCCTATGCCACACGAGTAGGTTCAAAGAAAACAAAATATTGTCCATTAAAAAGTCACGATTAACCTGGCAAATGATTCAAAAACGCTAATGAAGGTTATTTATTTCAACTGGTAACTTTGAGTATCAATATGATTTTGTTGTTTTAAGAATTATTATTGTTTGATTCAGAATCATTTTGTATCCCTCTTTGTGGAGGTCGTTTGGAGTTCAAGTTCAAGTTCATGTTCTTTATTTCACCCAAACCACTCACAGTGGTACAGGGTACAATTCAGTAATTGTGTGTTTACCACTCAATATTTGCCAAGGGCCACATCTTGACTATATATGGCTATTTCGGTCCTTAGAAAATGTTGAGTAGTATATTTATATGAGGCAATATCATAATACAATATTGATACTAATGGTATGACAATATGACAGTTGGCAAGTGAGAGCTATTTTAACAGACCAGTGGTAGTAAAACAATCAGACGACTGAGTGTTCTACTATCATAATAAATAATCTTTTTATTATTTGTCTATAATGACATCATTTAACTGGATGGAATGATGTTACCCTGATATAATAACTTTTAATTTTCTTACATTTCATATACTGTAGAAATATTAACTTCATATTAGAGTATAACAAGTAGAAGATGTATGTATTATATAAATATTTAAATATCTTCATATAATTTTCACCTCGTTTTGCCTTTTAAGTCTAATGTTTCATAGGAAAATCGAGTGGTCATACTCTCGCATTGGCCTTATATATTTCTTTAACATAACATATTCAAATAACCACTTATAAGAGTTGAGCATTTAGAGATGAAGAGAACTGTTTAAAGTCCGTTCGTAAAGACCTAGAAGGGAAGAATATGCCTTTTTATCTTTACATGTAAATATAATAGGGTTTTCATCAATGTTTTTATATTGATAGCTTTATGAGTTTAAGGATTGTATATCTGTATCGATTTTACATACTGTTGGCTATATTGTGAACAATGGCTTATAAGCATAGTTTCAACATTTACAAATATATGATTCTTTTGTTTAATTATTCGGTTGAATTTATCATGTCCATAAATGTCATTAATGTTCCTTAAGACACAAAAGTGGACGCTTTCAAATTTTGGCGGCAAATCCTCCTCTGAAAATCCCGCGTACTGTTGTCAGTGAACACGCCATTTTGTAAAAGTCGGTCACCGGCAATGTCATAAAACATTGTTGAACTTTTTTTACTCGGCATCATTGGGGTTCATTGATCTTATATATCTAGTTTGCATTATCATCGTCGCCTTGATAATCCACAGATGGCGGAAACCTTTTAAAGTTTAGGTGTAGGGTCACAATATCCATGAGTAGTAAGCAGTACGTCGGATGACGTCATTTATGACCGTGGTGTTATGAATGAATGGGCCACTGCGATCATGAGAATAGACAAAATGCATCGATTCGATGCTAAAAAGGTGCGATTTTAGGGTGTGTAAGAAACAGATTACTGTACTCGTGCCTGTCAGATACCATTTATCTTACAACGAGTCTTTTCAAAACGTACCTAACGAGCGAATAAATGCTCAAACATGACATATTTCAAATGATTTCCCTTTCAATGAACTAGGGTCTGGACCATCTGACAAAAAATTTCGTTAGTCGCCTCTTACGACAAGTAAAAGGCGACTGTGCTTGTCGTAATGGGCGACTAACGGAATTGGGCGGTCAGACCCACTGACTTGGTTCGATTAAGGCTCGATTATGTACAGACCGCCGTCATATAGCTGTCATGTTGCTGAGTGTGGCGTTAAACAGCAAACAAAGAAAACAATTTAAGTTTACAAGTGGACACATTTGTAAATGACAGAATTTGCAAATATGTCCATGCCTTATAAATGTTGGTATCATTTTGGATATGAAAGTATGGTTTACACAATATAAGCATGTAACTATCCAGTTCACAATGATTTATTTTCCTCGAGTTCACAACGATTTATTTTCCCACTGCTAACACCAATGAAATCAATGGTAATATTGAATAACGGCATTAACGTTACAGCCCTCAGCCTCTAGCAACGCAAAATAACATTTTGCAAGGTGACAAGTAATCATAATGTAAGCAGCTAAACTCTTTCCTCCCTCTGTATCTTTCCGAGGCAAGGGAGTTAACTAACTTTAAAAGTCCAGTTTCCACCCTTGCCGAACTACGTTGGAATTTCTATGCTGGAGTTTAGCGCCACCATTGACTATTACATGTTATGTCCTCTCCATGTCCCCCCTCCCCTACTGAACAATCAAATTCCACCTCTCCTAACTCTTGCACTTGCTTCAAACAAAACGGCGATCAAGACGTTTTCATCGATATAAAAGACCTTTATTGTAATAAAACGTTTTTTACAAAATTAGATGAATGGATCACTGAAAATAAGTGATATACAGCAGGTGTTCGCGAAAAGAGTAAGAATCTCCTGCACTACAGGTAGAACCCGCCACCTATACAATTTGATTAAAAGTCAGTGTCCGTTGCATTACGCCACAAGGCAGTCCCCCTCCAGCCATGCTTGATCAAATGAGTTTTAATTTAAATATGTAAGGGCATTTAAAAGACTTTGCAGAGTTTGATGAAAAGAATATATAAATGCAAACTGTATGTATTGTGTCATGTCCTTCCTTCAATTACTTTCGCACATTTTACTCATGATAATTCACTCATCGGGGCACTCTTCGGCAGTCCAATCAGTGGAGTGGTCACAAGACCGTGGAGCGTTGTCTCCCTTAACAAAATGGCGAAAATGGTTCTAATGGCGAAATCAAAGCAAAATTAAATATGTTTTATCCAACAGGAAATATATCGTGGATAATATGACTTCACTATACTTCAACAATGAAGTTGGATCCATGATCGAATTTCACCTTCATTTGATCTTCCTTTGTAAGCTTGGGGGGTAGCGCCCTAGTGTGCCACACAAGTACCTGTCAAAGAAAGAGTGAATGAGTGAATGTGATTGACGCTTTGAGCAGTAACGGTTTCCTGTCTTCGGGGGCATGTTGAACAGTTGTTGATGACAAATCCTATTTGGCTATGCTAAAGTAAAGTGAAGCTGAGGCAGGCCACGCAAGGCGCACTTTTCACGCCCACAGCTGTGCGAGGGTTTCGTAAATTGATATTCTTATCAGAACCGTATTGATGTTTATTTCACTTGTTTGTTCATAAATTAATATAATCCCTGAGCTTTTTTAAATAATTGATATAACATTCTGATGGACATATCAAAGGACCCTTCCGAAAATAACTATTTCTTCATTATTATTTTCGCCTTCTAAATGATAATTCAAACATCATATTTAGGGCTTGTGCGCAATGGTGGTCGACCTTCAACAACATGAATAGACCTTACATGTATACTCAGGAACAAAAGTTCCTGTCACGCCTTTCCAAACGGTTGCATATATGAAAAACCTTTCTGGTGTTCAAATTGGATACGAAAATATGAAAACATGTAACAAAAACGCAACCTCGGCAGAAAGAGATGATCTAATGGCAAAAGTCTTGCATGCAGCAATAATGCAATCGATTATGTAAAAATTGGTATAAAAGCGTACATGTTGTAGGGATTCGGTATGCCATATGTATCTCAAGGATTTTGTTAACTGGTCACAGAAGGCAAGCGACCGCTCAGACAAAGCTCGTCCTAACCATCTTTCACCAACCTTTTAGCAAACCTCTTGCAAGTGAAATTGTGGTGACGTATTTTACATTCACTGTCAATATATCTTCAACGATGTCTGCTCAAAGTGTATGAGGCAATCTATCCTGTTGTTGACATGTAGCCATGCCGATGTAAAACATGTATTCCGTGTTCTGGTAGATCTCCGTCCGTGTAGCTTGATGCGAGATCCTGCGCAGCGACATAGCAGCTTAGTTTACATAGGAGGGTTCTCACAAGGACTAATACATCACAAGGAGACATACATACAAGATATTTACAAAGTCAACTTCTCAGAAGTATCTGTGGAAATGCAACACTTGCCCTATTTTGATAACTGATCCTGAATTCAAGTCTAACTGTACAGCTAAACATACTGCATAAAACGTTTAGAAGACCTGTCATGTCGAACTGCAAACGTCATCTAGAGATCACAAGAGATAGGGGTTAACAGAAATGTTTCCAAATGTATCTAGTTCTGAAAATCCCTCCAACCTCCAACTGCAGTCGACCTTATATGATGTCCAGAGAATCATTGTATTCGACTGTTTGTGTACAGCAATACTATATGGATGGAATGACAAAATATAAGACGAATAATGACACAAAAACTTCTCCACAAGACTGTATGACAAGAGGGATAACTTCAACTTTCCAATAGTCAACGTTGCCTTTATGTTGAGCAATATTTTAGCAGCTCCAGTCTTTGGTCTCTATATTTCTCAACTTTTGAGGTACAATCGAGAAAGCTCTTACTACGAAGATTTCACAAAGCATCATTAGAACCTATGTTCTTGTGACAACATCGTAATTTTTGGGTCGGGTAGTGGTTGGTACAAATTACAAAACCCCTCTCCATATTCACATGAATATTCTGCTGATAGCAGAGATGATTCTACGATTCCGACTATATCATGACTCACTATTCACGGGTGCCCATCACAAACAGATGCAAAGGCAGGTCAATAGTTCATCCTGAAACAACACGTAAACATGTGGTGCAAGTCAATATAGTGAATTACATAGGAACCATTTGTGTCACTGATACGTCAAATTTGGAAATGTCCTCCACACAATTACTACAAAACAGGCTTTCAAGCGTTTGTACGTCATGTCGAATGTCCGGGTTGGATTTCCACATTAGTGCATGTATGGAGCCCTTTTCTGGTGTCCCCCGTCGTTATATTGCTGGAATAGTGCTAAATGGTCTTTTGTCACTGAAACAATGGCCCATTTCTGAGTTGGAGCTGGAAAATGGTCTTGGGAAAATTCCCAATAAGAACAGGACAAATTTATTTTGATATTGTTAATATCACATAAAGAAAATCTCGCCTTAGATCATATACGTTAATATATTAACAGGTCATATAATAAAACGTTCACATAAACGTGCTGCATTCTTAATTCCTTGTGTATACAATCGTAGTGTATGTATCTATAATACTGCTACTTGATCTTCCTGGATGTTCATGTCTCGTTATCTGGAATGCCCAGGTATCTCGAAGTTGCAACTGGGTCCTGCCTGTTTCGAGATTAGGGAGTTTGACTGTATGTTAATATATTATCTACCCACCCAAAACAGTAGCAAAGACCACCGCCGTCGAGATACATTAAATACATTAACAGCGATACAAAAATCTTCATAATCATATGACCCCGACTGTATCATGAGCATGTGTTTACGATTCAAGCAGATAGTGATGATACCAGGTTTTCGCGAAAAGGTGAGCTTATGCTTCCCAACCGGTGGCACCCATCACAAACACATGCAAAGGCAAGTCTAGTCCCTGCAAATGCAACATCTCAGATCGTATGACCAAAAAGGCTGACTGAGAAATGAATATTTATTATGATGTTTATATTAGCTCAAGGGAGTCACATGATTTACAAAACATAAATACACTTCTTTTGACCATGTGTTGTCTACCATCTCTATTCAACCGCAACTCTGTTCTTTTTGACAATATCCTAGGATATTGTTCTGGTAAACGTAGACAGCACACTTTCATATTTGTTATTCTTCTTTCCGTCCTGATTTTGTATTGTTACAATATTATATGTAGTTACACTTCCTTAGAAAAGTAGGGTCCCTTGTGCAGTTTCGATTTAATTCTACTTTCCCCAGATAATTTTGTTTCTTCTGTTCTCCTATGCCACACGAGTAGGTTCAAAGAAAACAAAATATTGTTCATTAAAAAGTCACGATTAACCTGGCAAATGATTCAAAAGCGCTAATGTAGGTTATTTATTTCAACTGGTAACTTTGAGTATCAATATGATTTTGTTGCTTTGAGAATTATTATTGTTTGATTCAGAATCACTTTGTATCCCTCTTTGCGGAGGTCGTTTGGAGTTCAAGTTCAAGTTCATGTTCTTTATTTCACCCAAACCACTCACAGTGGTACAGGGTACAATTCAGTAATTGTGTGTTTACCACTCAATATTTGCCAAGGGCCACATCTTGACTATATATGGCTATTTCGGTCCTTAGAAAATGTTGAGTAGTATATTTATATGAGGCAATATCATAATACAATATTGATACTGATGGTATAACAATATGACAGTTGGCAAGTGAGAGCTATTTTAACAGACCAGTGGTAGTAAAACAATCAGACGACTGAGTGTTCTACTATCATAATAAATAATCTTTTTATTATTTGTCTATAATGACATCATTTAACTGGATTGAATGATGTTACCCTGATATAATAACTTTTAATTTTCTTACATTTCATATACTGTAGAAATATTAACTTCATATTAGAGTATAACAAGTAGAAGATGTATGTATTATATAAATATTTAAATATCTTCATATAATTTTCACCTCGTTTTGCCTTTTATGTCGAGTGGTCATACTCTCGCATTGGCCTTATATATTTCTTTAACATAACATATTCAAATAACCACTTATAAGAGTTGAGCATTTAGAGATGAAGAGAACTGTTTAAAGTCCGTTCGTAAAGACCTAGAAGGGAAGAATATGCCTTTTATCTTTACATGTAAATATAATAGGGTTTTCATCAATGTTTTTATATTGATAGCTTTATGAGTTTAAGGATTGTATATCTGTATCGATTTTACATACTGTTGGCTATATTGTGAACAATGGCTTATAAGCATAGTTTCAACATTTACAAATATATGATTCTTTTGTTTAATTATTCGGTTGAATTTATCATGTCCATAAATGTCATTAATGTTCCTTAAGACACACAAGTGGACGCTTTCAAATTTTGGCGGCAAATCCTCCTCTGAAAATCCTGCGTACTGTTGTCAGTGAACACGCCATTTTGTAAAAGTCGGTCACCGGCAATGTCATAAAACATTGTTGAACTTTTTTTACTCGGCATCATTGGGGTTCATTGATCTTATATATCTAGTTTGCATTATCATCGTCGCCTTGATAATCCACAGATGGCGGAAACCTTTTAAAGTTTAGGTGTAGGGTCACAATATCCATGAGTAGTAAGCAGTACGTCGGATGACGTCATTTATGACCGTGGTGTTATGAATGAATGGGCCACTGCGATCATGAGAATAGACAAAATGCATCGATTCGATGCTAAAAAGGTGCGATTTTAGGGTGTGTAAGAAACAGATTACTGCACTCGTGCCTGTCAGATACCATTTATCTTACAACGAGTCTTTTCAAAACGTACCTAACGAGCGAATAAATGCTCAAACATGACATATTTCAAATGATTTCCCTTTCAATGAACTAGGGTCTGGACCATCTGACAAAAAATTTCGTTAGTCGCCTCTTACGACAAGTAAAAGGCGACTGTGCTTGTCGTAATGGGCGACTAACGGAATTGGGCGGTCAGACCCACTGACTTGGTTCGATTAAGGCTCGATTATGTACAGACCGCCGTCATATAGCTGTCATGTTGCTGAGTGTGGCGTTAAACAGCAAACAAAGAAAACAATTTAAGTTTACAAGTGGACACATTTGTAAATGACAGAATTTGCAAATATGTCCATGCCTTATAAATGTTGGTATCATTTTGGATATGAAAGTATGGATTAGAAAATATAAGCATGTAACTATCCAGTTCACAATGATTTATTTTCCTCGAGTTCACAACGATTTATTTTCCCACTGCTCACACCAATGAAATCAATGGTAATATTGAATAACGGCATTAACGTTACAGCCCTCAGCCTCTAGCAACGCAAAATAACATTATGCAAGGTGACAAGTAATCATAATGTAAGCAGCTAAACTCTTTCCTCCCTCTGTATCTTCCCGAGGCAAGGGAGTTAACTAACTTTAAAAGTCCAGTTTCCACCCTTGCCGAACTACGTTGGAATTTCTATGCTGGAGTTTAGCGCCACCATTGACTATTACATGTTATGTCCTCTCCATGTCCCCCCTCCCCTACTGAACAATCAAATTCCACCTCTCCTAACTCTTGCACTTGCTTCAAACAAAATGGCGATCAAGACGTTTTCATCGATATAAAAGACCTTTGTTGTAATAAAACGTTTTTTACCAATCTAGATGAATGGATCACTGAAAATAAGTGATATACAGCAGGTGTTCGCGAAAAGAGTAAGAATCTCCTGCACTACAGGTAGAACCCGCCACCTATACAATTTAATTAAAAGTCAGTGTTCGTTGCATTACGCCACAAGGCAGTCCTCCTCCAGCCATGCTTGATCAAATGAGTTTTAATTTAAATATGTAAGGGCATTTAAAAGACTTTGCAGTGTTTGATGAAAAGAATATATAAATGCAAACTGTATGTATTGTGTCATGTCCTTCCTTCAATTACTTTCGCACATTTTACTCATGATAATTCACTCATCGGGGCACTCTTCGGCAGTCCAATCAGTGGAGTGGTCACAAGACCGTGGAGTGTTGTCTCCCTTAACAAAATGGCGAAAATGGTTCTAATGGCGAAATCAAAGCAAAATTAATATGTTTTATCCACATGATATATATCGTGGATAATATGACTTCACTATACTTCAACAATGAAGTTAGATCCATGGTCGAATTTCACCTTCATTTTATCTTCCTTTGTAAGTTTGGGGGTAGCGCCCTAGTGTGCCACACAAGTACCTGTCAAAGAAAGAGTGAATGAGTGAATGTGATTGACGCTTTGAGCAGTATTGTATCAGAACAAATCATTGGAAGTGAAACATCAAGGTGAGGTGAAATGGGGCTCAACGTCGCGTCCAAGATTATTGCACTTACATTGCAACGTGCATGTATGTATGTATGTGTGTGTGTGTGTGTGTGTGTGTGTGTGTGTGTGTGTGTGTGTGTGTGTGTGTGTGTGTGTGTGTGTGTGTGTGTGTGTGTGTCTGCCTGTACTAGTCCGGACTTATATCGATTTTATAGTGCTAGCCCACTGAGATACCATGCCATTACCCCTTAATGCGGAGCATCGTGCAGGGTTACAACCATCATTTCACGTCCTTTGGTATAACGCGGCCGGGGCCTTACGCTCTCCGGGCGGACGCTCTTCAACTAGACCACGGAGGCTGTCCCGAAAAGTGAGTAAAAACATGGCAATGCATACCTTTGTACAGTTATCAGCCAGAGGCTCAAGATCATTCAAGGTTATATTGGTCTTCGAGATGATATAGGATTCCTGAGATCCTGGTCGTGTGTAATGGGAAAATTGAAGATCAGGATGTTCAAAGAAAAGACGAAGGTTCATAGCAAAACCTGCCATGTCTGTAGCGAACTTTCGACTTGGATCATAGCTCACCCGCCAACCAGTCACCTGTAGTGAGAGAAAATGCTTTAGAGTCGCATCAACGATGTGGTCCTAGACAGTGGAACATCATTAGTCCGGAACAGTGCAGACACGAGATTTTCAGACACCTTTGAAAAGAACGTTTTTGCAAAGTACATTACTCCGTAACGATGATTCGCTAATAAAAGGTAGTTCAAATACCAGGAATGGCAATGGTATTTTAAAAGAAACAGGAGCAATAAAATGGTGTTACTATTTTTATTGTAAAACATATTTTTTTCCATATGTTTACTGGAACAAATTATTTTTTTTACAAAATTTTCTTTATCCCAAACCAAAAGAATAAAAAATAGGCTTTCCTACCAGGATACCCCAAATTCCATGATGCCCCATATACCAGGAATGGCCATGTTATTTGTACTGTACAGTAACACGAACAACTGTAACAGGAACACAATTAATGTTATTCTACCTTCCCATTCTTCACAACAGGCGCTTCATATCTCAGGTCTCCAACAAGTCCAACGGGCCATACAGAAATCTTCCGAGTCCGTCGCATCTACGGGAAACACACTAGTGTACATAATTTGTGAAACAGAAAATGGTAAGTAATGTAAATTAAAGTTTCATTCATGAGATGAAGTAGATAGCGAGGGAGTTTTAACAGTTTTTCACTCATATCACGGCGTATTTGCTTGATGTTGGAGGAACGTCCTAAGTGATAGAGGTCTTAAACGTAGACCATTTTGGTGAAACCCGCGAGCACGTGTATGGCAGATAAGGGAGGCAATCCAAAGGGCTTCAACAATAGTCATATACACTTTATGTAAAAACTAAAATCGTTCTTATTCTTAATCTTAAATAAAACAACTACAGAGCACACTGAAACAGGAATTCGCCAATTATAACCATAGGTGTCCCCACTTTCCTGGTATTTGTCACGTAAGATTTTACCTCGGCAAAAATTCGCAAGTCGTACGTGTTATCATCATCAGCAAAATATACAACACCAGGCTGAGTTTCCAGGTCCACGTTTTTCCGCAGCCAAGATATCCCGAGGTTTCTTTGTTCCACTCCTTTTGCTGATTTTCTCACGAGACCACCAATATTTAACTGGGAGTCTGAAGGTGTCAAAACACACAAATGTGTGTATGACACACCACAGTTTCTTCACAAGTTGGCGACTAACCGAGATTTCTTCCTGGAATCTTCCACCACAATCCAGTGAAAACTGGACATGTGAAGAAACGTCTGAGATAGCCTTGTAAGTTCGGCCTTCTGTTGACTGCGTGCGTGTGTTGGTGTAATGGCATATATCACTGGAAGATCCTTCGAACTATTTCTCCGAGTTTCAAGATTCAGAGAAAGGTTTAGTATTCTCGCCGCTGCAAGTTTATATCTGTTTGAAATTTCTTTTATTTCATTGTCCTTAACTCTCAATTGTTCTCTGTAACTTCTGTAAGAGGCCAGAAGAGTTTCTTGCTTCTGTTTCAACAATACTTCCACTGTATGTAATCGAGTTCTTGAATTTACTTTTGAAAACCACATCTCTATAAAGGAAAAGGATGACATGTCATGTGATAAACAATAAAATCCAGAGACAGTGCTCTACATCACTGAGAATATGTTATCACTTCGTCTGTGAAAGGTAAATCAACTGAATTAATATATAAGATGCCAATATTTAATATATATACTATATGCAACGCAATGCCAAAATGACATTGAACTATGAAATACAGTATGAGGTTTTTTTGTTTCGCCCGATAACTTGTCTACCGATCGACGCAGCTCAACGTTATATGTTAAATAAACGTCTGGCTGTTTTGCTCTTGTGTGAAGGAAATACAAACTTTAAACCCACCATAAGCCACAAGTCGTGAAAAATAGCAACGGATGACACTCGTTAATTTCGCTATCCTGCTTGGCATCACACAGAGATCTAGACATTAGTCTGTCTAGTCTACCTTTAAATATATATTGACTGACAAGGTATATACTCGAGTGGGGATTTCTGTAATCAACATTGAATAACGATTGTGGTTCGCACACTCTTGCAAGGAGTGAAGGAATAGTCAAGCTTTATTTCTGACGAACAGATATAGTTTAACTTGTATGGTTGACAGTAATGAAGACAATGGTGCCATGCATATATAAATGTAAACCGTCAACGCCAGAGGATAATCAGTCTTGAAACAGATTCCATTAGGCGTATATATAGATATAAATAGTGGGGAAAATTGTATGAATGGATCGCTGAAAATCACCGATGACATCATAATACACATTGGATGTGAAACATTCGTAATACTAGCTTCAGTTTCTATACTTTTGCTCAGAAGCTTCAAATAAGACGTTATAACATTATCATGATACTCAGTATGAAATTGTTTTGAAATACAACCAAAAGTCATGTTGTAAATCTGCCATGTATTATTAAAAAGTATGACACTTACCGAAACATATGATAAAACAAACAGAAACCAGTACAGGGGGAACCAGGAGGGAAAAACAACGGTTTCCTCTCTTCGGGGGCATGTTGAACAGTTGTTGATGACAAATCCTATTTGGCTATGCTAAAGTAAAGTGAAGCTGAGGCAGGCCACGGAAGGCGCAGTTTACACGCTCACATCTGTGCGAGGGTTTCGTAAATTGATATTCTTATTAGAACGGTATTGATGTTTATTTCACCTGTTTGTTCATAAATTAAAAAAAATACCTGAGTTTTTTTTTTAAAGAATTGATATTAACATTCTGATGGACATACCTAGGGACCCTTCCGAAAAAAACAACTATTTCTTCATCATTATTTTCGCGTTCTATATGATCATTCAAACATCATATTTAGCGCTTGTGCGCAATGGTGGTCGACCTTTAACGACATGGATAGACCTTACATGTATACTCAGGAACAAAAGTTCCTGTGACACGCCTTTCCATTCGGTTGCATATATGAAAAACCTTTCAGGTGTTCAAATTGGATTCGAAAATATGAAAACGTTTAACACAAACGCAACCTCAGCAGTAAAGGATGATCTGATGGCAAAAAGTCTTGCATGCAGCAATAATGCAATCGATTATGTAAAAATGGGTATAAAAGCGTACATTTTGTAGGGATTCGGTATGCCATATGTATCTCAAGGATTTTGTTAACTGGTCACAGAAGGCTAGCGACCGCTCAGACAAAGCTCGTCCTAACCATCTTTCACCAACCTTTTAGCATACCTCTTGCAAGTGAAATTGTGGTGACGTATTTTACATTCACTGTCAATATATCTTCAACGATGTCTGCTCAAAGTGTATGAGGCAATCTATCCTGTTAACATGTGGCCATACCGATGTAATAAACGTAGTCCGTGTTCTGGTAGATATCCGTCCGTGTAGCTTGATGCGAGATCCTGCGTAGCGACATAGCAGCTTCGTTTACATAGAAGGGTTCTCACAAGGACTAATACATCACAAAGAGACATACATACAAGATATTTACAAAGTCAACTTCTCAGAAGTATCTGTGGATTTGCAACACTTGTCCTATTTTGATAACTGATCCTGAATTCAAGTCTAACTGTACAACAAAACATACTGCATAAAACGTTTAGAAGACCTGTCGTGTCGAACTGAAAACGTCATCTGTGGCATTTAGTGTACCCTTTCTGGGTTATGTTGGCGTTTATCACAAGAGATCGGGGTCAACAGAAATGTTTCCAATTGTAACTACCAATATTTCGGTTCCAAAAATCCCTCCAACCTTAACTGCAGTCGACTTTATAGGATGGACAGAGAATCATTGTATTTGACTGTTTGTGTACAGCAATACTATATGGATGTAATGACAAAATATAAGACGAATAATGACATAAAGAACTTCTCGACAAGACTTTATGGCAAGAGGGATAACTGCAACTTTCCAATAGTCAACGTTGCCTTTGTGTTGAGCAATATTCTAGCAGCTCCTGTCTTTCGTCTCTATATTTCTCAACTTTGGAGGTAAAATCGAGAAAGCTCTTTCTACGAAGATTTCACAAAGCATCATTAGAACCCATGGCCATGTTCTTGTGACAACACCGTAATTTATATGGTCGGGTAGCCTAGTGGTTGATACAAATGACAAAACCCTCTTCATATTCACATGAATTCTCTGTTGATAGCAGAGATGATTCTACGATTCCGACTATATCATGACTCATTATTTACGAGTGCCCATCTCAAACACATGCACAGGCAAGGCAATAGATCACTCTAAAGCAACACGAAAACATGTGGTGCAAGTCAGTAATAGAGAATTACATAGGAACCATGTTTGTCACTGATGCATCAAATTTGGAAATATCCTCGACATATCTACTACAAAACAGGCTTTCAAGCGTTCCCTTTTGTATGGATCCCTTTTCTGGTGTCCCCTGTCGTTATATTGCTGGAAAAGTGCGAAATGGTCTTTTGTCACTGAAACAATGGCCCATAGGATCTGGCAAATGGTCTTGGGAAAATTCAGAAATGGTGTCCCAAAAAGAAAAGGAAAAATTTACTTTGATAACAAATGATTGTTAATATTGCATAAAAAATCTCGCCTTAGATCATATACGTTAATATATTAACAGATCATATACAAAACCATCGCATAAACGTGCCGCATTTTTAATTCCTTGTGTATGCAATCGTAGTGTATGTATCTATAATACTGCTACTTGATCTTCCTGGATGTTCATGTCTCGTTATCTTTTTGTTCGCGAAAAGGTGAGCGTATCCTGCCCCACCGGTGGCACCCGTCACAAAAACATGCAAAGGCAAGGCAAGCCCCTGCAAATGCAACATCTCAGATCGTATGAACAAAAAGGCTGACTGAAGAGAAATGAATATTTATTATGATGGTTATATTAACTGAGAACACTCACGAGAGTCACGTGATTTACAAAACATAAATACACTTCTTTTGACCATGTGTTATCTGCCATCACTATTCAACCGCAACTCTGTTCCTTTTGACAGTATCCTAGGATATTGTTCTGGTAAACGTAGGCAGCACACTTTCATGTTTGTCATTCTTCTTACCGTCTTGATTTTGTATTGTAACAATATTATATGTAGTCACACTTCCATAGAAAAGTAGGGTCCCTTATGCAGTTCCGATTTAATTCTACTTTCCCCAAGTAATTGTATTTGTCCTGTTCTCGTATGCCACACGAGTACCTTCAAAGAAAACGAAATGCTGTTGATTAAAAAGTCATAATTAACCTAGCAAATGATTCATAAACGTTATTCACAAATAGGGAAATCAATGAATCCTTTGAAGCACGAGCGAAAGGGAACATGCTGACAAATGTATTTAATAAATTCAGAAAGCATGTTTTGCTTCCAAATAATATTTTAGTGAGTGAGTGAATATGATTTTACGCCGCTTTTAGCAATTATTCCAGCAATATCACGGCGGGGGACACCAGAAATGGGCTTCACACATTGTACCCATGTCGGGAATCGAACCCGGGTCTTCGGCGTGACGAGCGAACGCTTCAACCACTAGGCTACCCGACGGCCCCCAAATAATATTCTAAACCCTAACTGGAAACGGAAACGTCATATAACATCCATGTGTTAGACTAAACAAGGAAAACAAATTGCAGTATACTGCATACATGACAGATAGATTTACCATAATCAAACTGTACCGCGTTACCAGTATACATGATAAGTGGTATGTCGTTTCAGCTTGAATTAACACCCACCTTTGTGCAATTATCTGCTAACGGTTCAAGGCCGTCCAATGTTGTGTTGAGTGCTAACAGGATACTGGATTCTTGATACCCGCTTTTGACGTTATAGTTAAAGAACTGTGCCTTAGGATATTGGAAGAATAGTTTAAGGTTGATTGCAAAACCTGCCATGTCAATAGCAAATGGCCTTTCCGGAGCCCATCCTGTGAACCAACCAGTCACCTGGAAAAGATATTTGGATAATATTCAAGTTTTTAATCATTCGACCTGCCTAAACCCGCGTTAAATTCAATCCTTAGCGAGCCCTACCTATTTTCTCTGTCATATAAGTCTCTTTATAGTAAAATGACCTTCGAAAATGACTGAGAATAAAGTACTTTGTTTAGTAAAATAATCTTCAGCGGCGCGGTGATGATGTTTCAAGCTGAGGTGGTTTTAAGGTGATTTGATACTTCTGATTCACCAATCAGAATCGTGTAATTTCCAAATTCATGATAGAATTGTGATACATATGATTTTGCCAGATGAATCCATAGAAATACTAATGTCAAATTAGAATTGAAAAAAACCCTCGGATGACCTTTCCATTTTTTACGACGGGTGCAGCATATTTCAGACCTCCTGTAAACCCCACTGGCCACACAGAAACCCCTTTTGTCATCCGCATCTGAAATAAAGCATCCAATAGTTATTCAGAGAAGCATCGTACAACAACAGAAAATGTAGTATGCTGTATATTGGGTACATGTTTGTAGGTCCAACATTCACGTTGACTTATCATTCATGAAGGTGGCTTGTCCATGCATTGTTCACTATAAATGAAAATGAAATTAGGCGGTGCGATATTTTTATCAACTGGAGATGCATAATTATAATAATGAGGGGACATTTGCGAAATAATAAGCACAGTCCTCCGAGGTGACAGAATCTTTCGATCTAATGATTTCGTGACTTTTGTTACAACAGTATGCTATCCACGAATGGAATCGCATTGCCTCTCTTTGCTCGTTTGGCGACAAGCATGGATTGCTGGCATGTTCTCTGCCTCATCATTCACTAGTTATATAAGAGCTTTGCTTGTCAACTTAACTTGCTATCTAAATTGTGATCCCAAAGAGCGGTTGTTCACACATGCTTTTGTATGTCTTTGTGACGAGTGCCTCAGGAGAGGCAGGATACGCTCACCTTTTCGCGAACACCTGGTATCATCACTTTTTGATTCATAAACACATGCTTATGATATCGTCGGAATGGAACATTGGAATCTGCTTTTGGCAGAGATTTCGTATGATTATGGAAATGTTTTTGTCGATTTTTATGTGTTTTTAAAACAATATTCCACATTGATATATACTTTCATATTAAACAAATCTTAAATATCGGATATACTTTCATATCACAAAATTGCTAAACTCTTGTATACTTTGTATTACAAAAATGTTTGATTTAATACATGTCCACACCCGTGAAGATCCGTGTTAGACCATGCTTGTCGTAAGAGGCGACTAACTGGATCGGGTTGTCAAGCTCACTGACTAGGTTTAAGTGTGTCATCGTATCCTAGTTGCGTAGATCGATGCTCGTGATGTCAATCGCTGGATTGTCTGGGCCATATTATTATTTAAAGACCGCCGTTCTCTGGAATGTTGCTGATAGCGTCATTAAACAAACAAATAAATAATATCCGTATAACTCACCTCAGCAAATATCCTTAAATCATATGTGTTATCATCATCAGCAAAATATACAACTCCAGGATGTTTGTCTGGATCTAAATAACGCCGTATCCATGACAACCCTGCATTCCTCTGGGATACACCTCTTGGTTTTGAACTATGAGATTCTGTTGGTTTCAATTTCCTATCTGCTGGTGTTAAAGCATGCAAGTGTGTATATGAGAGCCCGCTTGACCGTAAAAGGTTCACCACCAGATTAGTTTTGTTCATATCATCTTCTACAAGTATCCAGTGAAAATTGGGCAGATGAAGCAACGTCTGTGACAACCTTGTAAGTTCGGCCTTTTGCTCAATTCGAGCATATGTTGGTGTTATGGCATATATCACTGGCATAGATGGATCGAATACCCGAAGACCTGTTCTTTCACCATCAAGATGCATAGTCATATCACTGTTTCTGAGCAAGACGTGCTCTTTGTTTCTTTTACGTAGGTGGCACCATCCTGGAAAAAAGTTTAATAGAGCTTCACATATGTTTGAAACGGACGAAAACTTCATGGCCTTTGTCAGTTTCGGCATAATTCGTATCCACTTAAACTGGAAATCCAAATCTGTTAATCCAAAAATGGGTGTTTAATGGATTTTTGTATGTGATACCGTTATATGACATTTATTAGCTTGAATTAAATAAAACCCTGAACTGTGATCTTGCATTATATTCTTAAGCAATACGCCGTGGTTGTATTTTATAAGGAAGCATAAACATATATTTCCTTCGTGAGGGACATGGGGGTATTTGTGGCCAGCCATGTGAGTAACGTGTACTTGGATAAGAGAAAACACACTTACCAACTGTAAAGGTAATCTATATATTTCCTTCGTGAGGTATCCGGCAATGGACCCCTCAACGGAAAGCACGCCTCCTGGAATCCAGCACCGGATACCTCACCGGATACCCCAATCTGGGTGTCCAAGGAACCCTGAACTGTGATCTTGCATTATATTCTTAAGCAATCAGTTGAGCTACTGTACGCCGTGGTTGTATTTTTTAAGGAAGCATAAACATATATTTCCGTCGTGACGGACACGGGGGTATTTGTGGCCAGCCATGTGAGTAACGTGTACTTGGATAAGAGAAAACACACTTACCAACTGTAAAGGTAATCTATATATTTCCTTCGTGAGGTATCCGGCAATGGACCCCTCAACGGAAAGCACGCCTCCTGGAATCCAGCACCGGATACCTCACCGGATACCTCAATCTGGGTGTCCAAGGAACCCTGAACTGTGATCTTGCATTATATTCTTAAGCAATCAGTTGAGCTACTGTACGCCGTGGTTGTATTTTTTAAGGAAGCATAAACATATATTTCCTTCGTGACGGACACGGGGGTATTTGTGGCCAGCCATGTGAGTAGCGGTTACTTGGATAAGAGAAAACACACTTGCCAACTGTAAAGGTAATCTATATATTTTCTTCGTGAGGTATCCGGCAATGGACCCCTCAACGGAAAGCACGCCTCCTGGAATCCAGCACCGGATACCTCACCGGATACCTCAATCTGGGTGTCCAAGGAACCCTGAACTGTGATCTTGCATTATATTCTTAAGCAATCAATTGAGCTACTGTACGCCGTGGTTGTATTTTTTAAGGAAGCATAAACATATATTTCCTTCGTGACGGACACGGGGGTATTTGTGGCCAGCCATGTGAGTAACGTGTACTTGGATAAGAGAAAACACACTTACCAATTGTAAAGGTAATCCACACAATTCCAAACAAAAGGATCCCTGATAAGATAAGCTTACGAATTCCAAGAAACATCATGAACAGTTTTATCCACTGGTTAATATCAGTTGATGTGATGCACAAATTACATCTGTTACCACCAGCATAGGGAAATCGATGGACAATATTAATGATAAAATGTACTATACTTGAAATGCTGACAGATGGCATGGATGTCCCTGTAAAGTGCTTGAGTGCCATGGGTGGTCTAGTAATGTAATTGGGTACCATGGGTGGTCCAGTGATATGCTTGAAAGCTATAGGTGACCTAGTAAAATGCTTGAGTGCCGTGGGTGGCCTGGATAAGCGCTTGGGTGGCAGGGGTGGTCCAGGTATTTGCGAAATGGGTGGTCCAGTGATATGCTTGGGTGTGACATGAGTGGTCCAGTGATAAGCTTTGTAGCCATGATGGCCCAGTGATGTGCACCATGGGTGGTCCAGTAATATGCTTGGGTGGCATGGGTGGTCCAGTGAAAGGCTTGGGCTGCATGGTGGGCCAGGGAGGTATTTGGGTGCCATGGATGGCCTAGAGAAGTTCTTGGGTAGCATGGTGGTCCAGTTATGTCTAATATGGGTGTTCCGGTGATATGCTTGGGTGCCATCGGTGACCTACACACAGTAAAAATATGCAGTTTTCGGTATCCGGATCCGTTCCGGATACCTCCGGACACTTACCCAAAACGCATCCTGGTATCTGGTGGCAGATAGCTTGACGGATACCAGATCCGTGGTATCTGGCAATGGACCCCTCAACGGAAAGCATGCCTCCTGGAATCCAGCACCGGATACCTCACCGGATACCTCAATCTGGGTGTCCAAGGAACCGGCACCGGATACCCTACCAGATACCTCATTCTGAGTTTCCAAACAAATTTTACAATTTGGGGGGTGCATTTTGTTCAATTAAGTGTGAAAAACCTAAAAATATATTTGAAACTAACCAAGAAAATTGAACATTGCTGAAAGTATCCGGAAGGTAGCCGGCAGGTAGCCGGGTGCAATTTTTCGAGATGCCTTTTTCTAGTCCTGGAATGATGATATCCTTACATTTCATCTTCATATTCCCAGTTTGTTCTAGCCTAGTGGTTGAAGCGTTCGATTCACCACATTGGTACAATGTGTGAAGCCCATTGCTTGGTGTCACCCATCATGATATTGTTGGAATATTGCTCAAAGTGACATAACACCATACTCACTCTGACAAAAAAAAATGAAAGTCACTGGCTATGTGCTCAGTTGGGCCTTTGTTCCTGGTGAGATTAAAAGATTATTTTGGAACGGTATCAGTACATCTATACAGACGAGTTTCATTGAAGTTTGAAACAGCATATAATTGCCCCAAATAGGTGCATAAGACTAATGGCATCCATAGAAAACACCTAATAAAGTACTGGTACATAAAAATATCAATGTAATTTTTCTACTGACATGGAACTAAAAACTTTTTTCAATGAGCTGTATTAATTGTAGGAAAATATTCAGGGCATTAGTATATTTGATATATGTTCAGCACCTATGTTATGGCTGATCAATAATATATTTTTTATGCTAATGAAGCAAAACAAAGAATTTGTTTTGATAAAAAAAAACATTTTTATTGATTTTATGACATTTCATTGGTTCAGTAAGCAGAGGTGTTTGCAAGAACTTTCAAAAACAGAAACAGACGCTTCAATGCCATTTTCTAAATAAACAAATTAGTCATATCTCAGAAGAATTTCAAGGTAGACGAATATCTAAAGTCAATTATGCTTGTGCAGTAAACCACAAAAGTCATTCAGATTTGTAGTCAGCATCAGTGTACACCACATAAACATAGTCACACTACTGTGGTATTAATTACTTCAGACTTGATTAGTGTCATAATAAAACAACCCACCGAATCAAACTGATGTGGCATTATTCATTCAGAATCATCACTTTCTGAGGTGAACCTGTTGGCTGTTCTGGGGATGATTATTCATCATCCGATGAGTCATTTGTATGACTTGTCTGAGCTGGTGTCACTGTGATATCCAGGTACCGGAAACAATTCATAACATCGTTGAAAGCTTGTTATTAAAAAAAATAAGAAACACACATACATCGACAAAGAGTAAAAAGATGTTTTCTCGATCGGTAAGGTAATCACAATTTATCAAGCAACCGATATTTAACCATGTTAACCAATCTTAGAACATGTAAAAAAGCCATAGCAAACCGTAAATTTTACAGAAAATACAAAATTGTATCTGATCTAAAAACAATTCCTGTAGTGCCACAAGGCTCACCTGAAATTTTCTTGAATGTTTGCATTACATCAAAAAGGAAGGGTGAAACAAGGCAATGCAAAATTGCATAAAATAGGTTCTACATAAAAACAGAACTACTCGAAATTATCAAAACGTGATCTCAAAATACTATACAATGAGTGAGCAAGTTAGTATAGTTTCACACGGCTTTTAGCAATATCTCTTCGGGGACACCATAAATGGGCTTTTCACACAGTACCAATGTGGGGAATAGAACCTGGGGCTTCAGAGAACGCTTTACCCACTAGGCTACCCTATTATCCCCAAAACAAAAGAAAGTAACATAAGGATTTCATACAACAGATATTTTCGGCAAATATCAAGTAGCTATACAAATGATTAAATTACTGATTAGAGGAGCAAATACATTTCAATGTAGCAGCTGTACCAGGCTTAATTTGAATCGTTCCTTGCTTTAGTTGCAATGGGAGCCACATTGGAAATAATTATCTCACTTATTATTGATATTTATTATTTACCATTAATTGGCATGCAAAGAACCAGCTGAACCATCAACTAAAAACTATGTATATTACATTTAAGGGACCTGTCATGTACTGGTATGTTCTTATACATTTTTACACGACTCTCCCTGAAAAGGAAAAATGCAAAGGACTTTATATTTTATTATCCATTTTTCATAAACCTCCCCTAGAGACTGTCATATTTTTGGGTGACCCTCACTATTCGTTTTGACCTTAATTCGGCTACTGGCAATATTCATGAGTAAAATCATTATCATATTTTTATCATTTATCCTATCGTTTTTGAAAATTAATTTAATGAAGATTAGCAATAACAGGAAAAAATGCCAAATTTATTGGTCTGGCAAAATTAAAGTAGTTCTATTCGGTTTTGGAACTTTGTAAATATATGTGTATATTTCCTATGCGAATACTCATTTGATTGTTATAAAGCTAAACAGTATAGGATCTATCGTCTGTTTCTAAATACAGTGGAACCCAACTTTGACACAATTGAATCATACCTCAAGTTCTCTATGCATTGTTTATGCATCTGCACAGAGTAGTTAAAGTCCTTGTCACACACATAGTTTGCTACAAGGGAGAATCCAATAAATACAGTTGAGACATCATGTTGTATCCAGACAAATTGTCTGATAATCTCGAGGGCGGCCTTGGTAGCATTAAGGGATGTAGCTAATCCTAAATAAGCATCAAACAAGTGACAGCATCTATTCTACAGAACATATGATCAAAGCCTGCCCCACTTTTGATGTTTATCATCTCGCTAAGCTCATTAGCAAGATGAACTCAATGTCAACTCATTGTGGATCAGGGATTAACAGGACAATTAGTGTCGGGTGGGTATCATCAGTAGTTTTATGAGTAGTGACGGCTTAGTTAGTTTCCAACCACACTGACTGCTATGCTACTTATCAATCTAGTTTACTATGTAACATGTTTCTGGGGACCAAGGAAATGTATCTTGTCAGATAATAGTTTTTGTCCACTTGTCTACTTTTCAGATATAAAATAATGACAGTTTTGATATGCAATTCTCCCAACAAAGACATTTAACATTTGATATACATAAACTGTACACAAAACCATAAGTTTAGAATAAGTGTACCTGCTGTTGAAACTATAATGATGCTAATATACAAGGCGCACATAAAAACACACATGCATATACTGGTACATAGCCAACATACATAATTTTTATACGCATATGTAGACGCTTGTACACATATACTTCTACATAACGGCATATCACACATACAAACAATCATTAGGTTGATGTAATTGTTCAAAACTACTTTACATACAAAATCAAATGAACAGATTCTGTAATAGCGTGGTTAATATCGGGAGATGTTTCAGCATTTCCATTTTCACAGAATCAAAGTCATATTCTTTCATGACTCAGATTAGCTTGTAGTGATTTTAATTCACATAAAACGTTAACTGATGAATACTAAATGGCCTATCCCGCACTTATGGCACCTTTTCTAAAAATACCATTCATTACTTATTTGTGTGTCCAAATAATATGTATTATTATACAGCATGGGTATGATGGGAACACCTCATGTGCCCTCACATATTGTTATAGGGTACAGGTGTGGTCAGCCGTGGTTAAGTGGGTAACAATTGGGGGATTACCTATAGTCTGTTGCATGTCTATATAGAGAAAATTACTATCTATCAGATTCATAAAATTTCATTTACATTTCAAAAGTACATTCACTTTACAGAAGCATATATTTCATAAAATGTCATATATTTCATATTGATAGATTACGTATTGCATAGTAAATATACACAGATATATATATACAGATATCCAATTGGTGTCAGTCTGCCAGTCAACAAGTTGTCCTTCTCTATCAGGATGTTGTCATCAATTTGGAGATATTTCCTTCTCTTTGTTGGCAGTCTTCCTTCGGCGTGAATTTGCGTCAATAATGTCACTGAACGTGATTGTTCATTCTTGATTCTGTCAATAAATTTACAGATTTTTTCAGCTTGGAGTGCCAGTTCTAAGTGATTGGTTGTCCTGGAACCCACTGTCCCAAAATGGTTCCACACGTCTCTACTGTCAGCTTCCACCCACCCGCTGTTCTGTCACATAATCCGCCAACTTAAGGAGTTTTGCATCTTCCAGATTTGAGCAGCATTTAGATAAGCCTTCGGCTTGTTTGCAAATCCAGTTCATTATGAAGTAAATATGTTTAAAACACATGTAGTAGAGTAGAGTTTTCTGATTTTGTAGTCTGATTGATTGTTGGCTAGGATCTTGATGTTGTTCCACTGGATATTGTGGTAGGGGTGGGTTTGGGTGTGGTCGGAGATGGCTGATTTTGAGTCATTTTGGGGTACTTTTTGTGTTCTTTTATTCTAATGGGTAGGGGCCTGAATGGTTCATACCTCTGCTGAGCGAGCGTATTCCCCAACTCGCGTTTTAGTATTGATGTAAATGAAGTTGTTGATCAACTTAAGGGTCAGAAAGTCATACCCGCTAAGCGCTTATTGAGAGTGAAAGAACAAGAAATCACTCCATCTATATATTGACACTCCTCGTCTTCCTGAGCGCATAAAGATTTCAATCATTCCGTGTCCGTCACTACGTACTACCAGCAATTAGGTGTTAAAATTGTCAACGGTTTGGCCATGTGTCTTCTCGGTGCAAGAGTAAACTTCAAGTATGTACATGATGTAGTGGGACCATAGGGTTGGAAACTGTAAGGTCCAAGTGTCGACATTTTGGAGGAAATTACAGTGCTGCGTACCGAGGTTGTAAAAAGTATAAGGAAATAGTGTCTGTTCAGCGAGTCCGAGTTGAAAACAAATTCTCGTATGCGGAAGCCACTCGCATAGTTAGGGTCGCTCCTGTACCTCTTTCGTGTCTGCCTGGCGGGCAGAAGTGTTTATCTCCCCTACCCATCAAGTAGAGATTGCTGCCGTGCATCAGTTGTTCCCCGCCATATAATGTCATATGCAGAGGAAGGAAGTGTAAGCAATGGGAGGACAGGATTGGTGTAAATTACAAATTGGTTGTTATTAATGCAGTTATCTTTGCAAAGCACAATAACAGTGTCTTTAAAATGGTCAGCACAAGGAAAGCCAAAGCAAGAAAACACATAAATGGGCGTGTCAGGCAGAACTTGGTATCTACCAACAATTAGTGCCAATAATATAAAAAAGTCCTTTATAGATAACACAACAAATATCATTTTAAACAAATATCAATCTTTCTGGTCAAAATGTTGGTTGGGTTAAATAAAAGAAACTTTTGAAATAGTAAACACAAATAAATGTAATGAATTTGAAATGTTACGCAATTCATATCTCATCTAAAACATATTTGTTGTATGTTAGTTTGTAACAGTTGTGTACGGGGGCACGGTTAGCCGAATCGCCT
Organism: Haliotis rufescens; assembly: GCF_023055435.1. NCBI lineage: Eukaryota > Metazoa > Mollusca > Gastropoda > Lepetellida > Haliotidae > Haliotis > Haliotis rufescens. Next base: position 25,885,768 of record NW_025964001.1, on the reverse strand, counting down.
AATGCGCTGTATTCGCTATGCAACGTTGTGTCCCCTGGGCACGACAGAAACCTATGAGAATGTGTTCGAATCCTCGCCGTAATATAACTGGAATTCTATTCAAAGCGGCAGATCGGGAACTCCGTCGCCGTTCTAATTGTAGCACGCTATCCTTGTCGATATCATATGCAAAAACTTGATCATCAAGAATCAGTTTTTCAAAGCGAAGAAGAGCTCTACTATTTTCTTCCATGGCTTTTAGGGAATCATAAGTTTAAGGTTTTTCCGCTTTTCTCTGACCAATCTTGACAAATCATCCGTGATCCACACATTTAAAACTCTTAAGTTTCTTTCCCGCTTCGAAAATCCGTTTCCTATCATGATCGTCGTCCGGTATCTTTGCTATGATCGCAAATCCATACAATAAATTAATATTCATTCATAAATATATTGATGGTGTGGGGAATTGTGGGGGTAGTGAATTGTGGGAAAATGAATGTGTGGGGAGGTGTCCAACCTCTGAGACATTCTGAATGACAAGGCATTGAATTTAAAAAAACATATTGGTTTGTTAGCTCGTTTCATGGACTAGCAAATGGGTAATAACATAATGAAATGATAAAATCTTTTCCGGGGGTCGTACCAACGTTTATTTTCATAAAGAAAGGACGAGGGTATTTCTTCGACATAAATAATTCAACGAAGACGAAGAGCCAATGCGCAAATACAACCAACTACACCTGCATCGAAATGAAACAGGCGGTTGGTGGTGACTACAAAACTGCACATGGTGAACAAGTTCATGTTGATAGGTGGTTTCAGGTACATGTATTTGGGGGAAATTGTTCGTGGGAAATAAAACACGGTTCGAACAATACAATGACGGTAAAGTGGTGATGGAACTGAATTGAAATAGAGGTCTTGAATATTAATGAAAATCGACATAAACTGTTCACGAGTGAACCATGTTTTCTAAATGTTAGTCTGTACCGCCGATTATTCCGTTTTGTACTGCTTTCAAGTTAAAGTGTGATGAGCTACTATCGTTTGAATGGATCTAAATGTTACCGCGTTGAAAGGTGTTGACATCTGTTACAAAGGTATTTACTGTTATCTTCACACGCTGGACTTTTTGTAAAAAATATTCACATAGTTTAATGTTGAAATGTTGTATATCACTTTTATAAGAAGCAGATTCTCCAGTACAAATAATTAAGCATTAAGAAGCCTGAGACAGAGTTATGATGTTCAATGCGCATTCTCAAGGCTTGTGAACTTAACATCAGTGGTAATTGCACTGTACCTCTATTATGTTCAATCTTACCCGAATGTAGTAAGACATTTTACACATCAATGGTCACATCCAAATTAATAAGCCAATCGTTGAGTAAATAATTACACCAGAAAAGAGAAAGCGCCACTGATTGCTACATATACCAGACGCCGTCGTCCGAACACACACACTGAAGGCAGGGACTTACTTACTTACTTACTTACTTACTTACTTACTTACTTACTGTTGTGGATTTTACGTTCGCTTTCCGCCATTATACGTATTTCGCAGGTACAGAGAGCAAACACTCTCATTCAGGGTCTTTTATCGTACATAATTTTTCAAATTTATCAGCTGAGACTTTAAAATCAGGGTTTGAAGTCTGTAATTCCTCATAAATTTAGATTTATCTGAGGAGTTACTTGGACAACGTATATAGACTTTTCTAAGAGTCAATCATTCCGACACCTTCCGTGTCAGTGAATATGTTCAACAATATAGTAAAATCATACCTATGGCTACATACTGATAGTCCTCTAAGAAGAGCCAGTATCTTGATTCTATGTGTTTTCTTTGAGATGTGCATATGAGGTTTCTAACTGACCTTCTGACTGACTGTGATGTCCTGACCAGTGTCAACAAATAAAATAGGATTATTCTTTAAAAAAAAATATCATCCTCTACTATGATATAAATCTCCAAGATAAGGGCTTTCAAATCATATTTCCAACTCAGGATGGTTTCAGAGTATCTTACCAAAAAAGACAAATATTCGAAATAAACGTATCATGCCAGGTCCCTACTGGCAAACATCAACTCGAGGTGTCATTAGAGTTAGTCCTGGAGATACAGATGATGACCTCGCACTTTTTACCGAAGAGGCAATAACCAACCCCAAATAATCAGTACTCGGAGCATAACTACAACTGGGAAAGGTCAAAACCACCCTACATCTAATGTAATTAGCAATTACCAAATAACAGAACATTTGTTTCCCAAAGAACCCCAGAAATAATCTCTTTTGGTGACCATAATAAACGAGAGGTCAAACCTTATATCAAACCAGTCAAACAATGTACGAAATGCCTCAAGCACCACCACACAACATCCCAATGCAACTTATGTGTGAATAAAATATCTTAATGCAAAACATGCGCATAACCAAATTGCTCAGGCCCATGCGCCACGTGGTGCATACACTGCAAAACTATAAATCCCACCTCATTATGAAATCATTGCCTCCCAGCCACACCCTCAGGCCAACAAACACATAAACATCGCAGGCCAACAAACACATAAACATCGACACAGCAAAACTACAAACAAGAAAACCTGCACCACCCACATCAAAACCACTCCTCCCCAACCAACAAACAAACAACAAACAACAAACCACTACCAAAACTCAAACAACATCTTAAACAAATAAACTCTGTTTGGGACCTACCAACCGAAAAAGGACCCATCATCAACGCACCCAACCCACCAACATCCAGTAGATATCTCACGGCAGAGTTCTCCATACAAAAATATGCCACAACAGCAACTCTCGCAGGCAAAACAAGCATACTCAAACCTAACACCCATACCTCCACAGGCAACTGGTCACTGGTCGCGAAATAAAATCCAAATCCAGAAAAAACTTAGGTCCTCATGTCATATGCGTCCAGGAGACCCATTTCTCCCCCAAATCAAAATTCACTCTTCCCAATTATAACTATGTAGGGCAGACAGAGTCAAATCTCGCCCAGGTAAAGCAGGCGGTGGCCTGACCATAGATGTCAGGGAGGACATAAACCTTAAAGAAATTACAATAAAAAACAAATCTAGAAGCAAATGGTATACAAGTAGCAAATCATAACCAAAAAAAAAAAATCAGTATATACCACTGGATCCTAAAACAAATGAAATTTGACTTAGACTTAGAATCCCTCATTCAAATAGGTCAAACATCAACTCTCTTCCTCGGGGACTTCAATACCCACCACCCCTCCGGGGTACCACAGATAAAATATCAAAACGGCAAACTCATCGACGACAGGATCGAACAAAAAAACTTATACTATTCAATGAAAACCAACCAACTATGTATGACAAAAACACCAAAGTATGACGGCTATGGACTTAACCATCTTTACCCCTGATCTAGCCCAAAGCACTCTGAGGAAAGTGCACAAGGAGCCACTCGACAGCGACCATTTTCCAATGCACTTTAAGATAGGAAACATAAACATCCAAACCCCAAATGGACAGCAACTTTCACAACAACAAGAATTACTGGGACAATTTCAAAACTCTTTGCAAACAGGTTAACCTCGAAAAAAAAGGCCCCGAAACATACTGCCAAAACTTAAAAGTATGCAAGTGAGAGCCATTTTAACAGATCAGTGGTAGTGAAGTAATGATCAATACCAATTTCTGAAATATGCAAACAATATACTTACTTAGACGATTGAGTATTCCGCTATCATAATCAGTAATTTGATTCATATTTGTCTAAAATGGCATAATTTAACTGGATTGAATATTCTTGTGCCCTGACATAATCACTTTAAATTGTCTTATATTTCATATATTTTAGAATTATTAACTTCATATTAAAGTATTACAAGTATAAGATGTATTTATTATATAAATATTTACATTTTCACCTCGTTTTGCCTTTTACTTCTCATGTTTCATAGGAGAATCGGGTGCTTATACGCAGGCATTGGCCTTATATATTTCTTTAACACAACATATTCAAATAACAACTTATAAGAGTTGAGCATTTGGAGATGAAGCGTACAGTTTGAAGTTCGTTCTTAAAGACCTAGAAGGGAGGAATCGTTACATGTAGATATAATGTTTTTGAAATTGAGAGTTTTAAGAGTTTAAGGATTGTATATCTGAATTGATATCCAAATACTACATACCGCCAGATATATAGTGATCCCTGGTTTATAAGAAGAGAGAGCGAGAGTGTTAGGCATAGGCAAGTCAATTGTTCACCCGATAATACACGGGAACACATGGTACAAGTCACTATTGTTTGACATAAATGGAAAATTGACTATTGGAAGGTTGAGGTCTCAACACACGACATATATATATATATATATATATATATATATATATATATATATATATATATATATATATATATATATACATACAAAAATGAGGTAAATGTTCACTCGGTGTACATGTAATATATAATAAAATAATAAAGTCCACGTTAGTCCATCATCATATACACACAAATTAGCGCACGGGTTTGAGCATAACAAACATGCATACACGTGTGTTATAGTACAGTATTATACTTCCCTTGAAAAATTACATTGAATCAAAACGTCTAAACTTATACAGCCATGTCAACAATGCAAATATATACTATAAAACGTCAAGGCCAGAGAATAACAGGCTCAATTATCCGGAACATATGCCATTGGGCGTAAATGGCAAAATAATGGTGAAAATTATATGAATGGATCGCTGAAAAAGAGTGATGACAGCAGATGTTCGAGAAAAGGGTAAGAATCTCCTGCACTATCGGAAGCACCCGCCACCTATACAATTTGCATAAAAAGTCTGTGTTTGTTGCCTTACGCCACAAGGCAGTCCTCCAGCCATGCTTGATCAAATGAGTGTTAATTTTAGTATGTAAGGGTCCATTAAAAAGCCTTTGTAGTGTTTGATGAAAAAATATACACAAACTATAAACTCGAAATGTTCCTCGTGTATTGTGTCATTTACTTCATTCCATTACTTTCGCACATTTTACTCATGATAATTCACACGCTAAAAGAGGCACTCTTTGGCAGTCCAATCAGTGAAGTGGTCACAAGACCGTGGAGCGTTGTCTCCCTCTACAAAGGCATGTGTCCTGTGTTTTAAAGAAGAAATCAATGCAAGATGAAAATGTTTTATCCAACAGGAAATATATCGTGGATAGTATGACTTCACTATACTTCAACAATGAAGTTGGATCCATGGTCGAATTTCACCTTCATTTGATCTTCCTTTGTAAGCTTGGGGGGTAGCGCCCTAGTGTGCCACACAAGCACCTGTCAAAGAAAGAGTGAATGAGTGAATGTGATTGTCGTTTTGAGCAGTATTGTATCAGGACAAATCATTGGAAGTGACACATCATGTAAAATAATCAGACCGTAAAATATACTCAGAAAATGGCTATTGGTAAAGTTGGGAGATTTCACGCCAAAGCGACTTTGAGTGAGTGAGTTTGTGAGGTGAGTGAGTGAGTGAGAGAGAACATGGCAATACATACCTTTGTACAGTTATCAGCCAGAGGCTCAAGATCATTCAAGGTTATATTGGTCTTCGAGATAATATCGGATTCCTGAGATCCTGGTCGTGTGTAATGGGAGAATTGAAGATCAGGATGTTCAAAGAACACATGAAGGTTCATAGCAAAACCTGCCATGTCTGTAGCGAATTTTCGAATTGGATCATAGCTCACCCGCCAACCAGTCACCTGTCGTGAGAGCAAATGCTTTAGAGAGGCATCAACGATGTGGTCCCAGACAGTGGAACATCATTTGTCCGGAACAGTGCAGACACCAGATTTTCAGACACCTTTCAAAAGGTTTTGCAAAGTACATTACTCCGTAACGATGATTCGCTAATCAAAGGTTGCTCAAATACCAGGAATGGCAATGGTATTTACACTGTAACATGACAATAAAACGTTGTTACTATTAATATTTAAACAAAATAATGTTTTCCATGTGTTTACTGGAACAATTAACTTTTTTTTACAAAATCTTCTCTATCCCAAACCCAAAGAATATAAAATACAATACCAGGATACCCCAAATACCAGGAATGGCTATGTTATTTATACTGTACAGTAACAGGAACAACTAGTGTGTACCTTGTTTTAATCATCTATGGCAAATTCCAAACCAAAAGAACATGAAATGATATTTCACTTATTCATGCCTGAATATACAATTAATGGTATTCGACCTTTCCATTCTTCACAATAGGCGCTGCATATCTTTGATCTCCAACAAGTCCAACGGGCCATACAGAAATCTTCCGAGTCCGTCGCATCTACATGAAACTGAGTGTTCATAATTTGTGAAACAAATCATGTTCAGTAATTTTAATTAAAGTTTAATTCCTGAGAGAAAGGAGATAGCGATTTAGGGGGTGAGTTTGGTATAACACCGCTTTGAACAGTGTTTCAGTTATATCACGGCGTATCAGCTTGATGTTGGGGGAACGTGCGAAGTGATGGAGGTCCTAACCGTTGACCATTTTGGTGAAACCCGCGAGCATGGTGCTGACAAATCAAGAAACATAATCTGGGCGAACCGGTATTCGAACCCACGATCATAGGCATCGTCAAAGGGACACCACAATGCTCTGCGAATTATGCTGACCACCCGTGCCATCCTGAGAGAGAGAAAACCTTAATCTACGCATGAATACTGTGAAGTAAGTGATGGTGCTGTATTGGCACACATAGACTTCTCAGACTTTGTTAAAGCAGCCTGAGTCAAGTTTGGTATGGTTTTGACAAACCTACGATCACAAACAGGGCGAATATGGGATTCGAACCAACGAAGAGTGGATCCTGGCAGATAAGGGAGGCTAATAGGGCTAAATATGTTATGTAAAAACTAAAGTCGTTTTAATTCTTAAATGAAACAACTACAGGGCACACTAAAACAGGATTTCGCCAATTATAACCATAGGTGTCCCAACATTCCTGGTATTTGTAATGAAAGATTTTACCTCGGCAAAAATTCGCAAGTCGTACGTGTTATCATCATCAGCAAAATATACAACACCAGGCTGAGTTTCCGGGTCCACGTTTTTCCGCAGCCAAGATATCCCGAGGTTTCTTTGTTCCACTCCTTTTGCTGATTTTCTCACGAGACCACCAATATTTAACTGGGAGTCTGAAGGTGTCAACACACACAAATGTGTGTATGACATACCACAGTTTCTTAACAAGTTGGCGACTAACCGAGATTTCTTCCTGGAATCTTCCACCACAATCCAGTGAAAACTGGACATGTGAAGAAACGTCTGAGATAGCCTTGTAAGTTCGGCCTTCTGTTGACTGCGTGCGTGTGTTGGTGTAATGGCATATATCACTGGAAGATCCTTCGAACTATTTCTCCGAGTTTCAAGATTCAGAGAAAGGTTTAGTATTCTCGCCTCTGCAAGTTTATATCTGTTTGAAATTTCTTTTATTTCATTGTCCTTAACTCTCAATTGTTCTCTGTAACTTCTGTAAGAGGCCAGAAGAGTTTCTTGCTTCTGTTTCAACAATACTTCCACTGTCTGTAATCGAGTTCTTGAATTTACTTTTGAAAACCACATCTCTATAAAGGAAAAGGATGACATGTCATGTGATAAACAATAAAATCCAGAAACAGTGCTCTACATCACTGGGAATATGTTATCACTTCATCTGTGAAAGGTAAATCAACTGAATATATATATACACCTGATGTACACCTGATGCCAGAATGACATTGAACTATGAAATACAGTATGACTGTTTATTATATTGGCCCGGTAACTTGTCTACCGATCGACACAGCTCAGCGATCATATGTTAAATAAACGTCTGGCTGTTTTGCTCTTGTGTGTAGGAATTACAAACATTAAACCCACCATAAGCCACTAGGTGTGAATAATAGCAACGGATGCCACTCGTTAATTTCGCTATTCTGCTTGACATCACACAGAGATCTAGATATTAGCCTATCTAATCTACCTTTAAATATATATTGACTGACAAGGTATATACTCGAGTGTGGATTTCTGTAATCAACATTGAATAACGATTGTGGTTCGCACACGCTTGCAAGGAATGAAGGAATAGCCAAGCTATATTTCTGACGAACAGATATAGTTTAACTTGTATGGTTGACAGTAATGAAGACAATGATGCCATGGATATATAAATGTAAACCGTCAACGCCAGAGGATAATCAGTCTTGAAACAGATTCCATCAGGCGTATATATAGATATAAATAGTGGTAAAAAATTGTATCCTGAGCCAAATTAAAAACTTCACATTTTTAAAAGTAATCCCATATATGATATACAACGGACAAATGTATCAGAGAAGGTAAGTTTTAATCATTAATGTCCAGAGAAGGATTTTAATTAACGGTTGTAACCATAACTGGTTCCAAGCACCTACGGTATTCGGTAATAACATCAATAGTTTAAATCATAAGTCCCAAGCACGAGAATCTGATGGCACACAAGTTCAGTAGCGTGTACGTCCACCATGTGCGTTGACAACTGCCACACAACGCCTCGGCACGGACCTTGTGATGCTTGTGAACATATGATTGGGAAGACGACGCCATTGTTGCTGCAAAATGGTGCGGTTGGTTCTGGAGAGTGCGCAGACTTCTGCCAAAAGCATACCAGACGTGTTCGATGGGATTGAGGTCGGGAGACCTTGACGGCCAGTCCATGACGTTGACTCCAGCATTCTGAAGGAAATTCCTTGTCAAAATTGCTGTGTGGGGTCTGGTATTGTCGTGTTGGAAGATCAAACCGGGTCCATGTGCTGCCATGAAAAGAAGAAGTTCTGGTGTCAGTACCTGGTCGCGGTAAGCAGCAGCGTTGAGGTTGCCACGGATGACAAGAAACCTGGAACGTGCATTGCCACGGAAAGCAACCGACACCATGACACTTCCGCCTCGAAATCTGTCAACTTCCTGTACACAACACTGGGCGTAACGTTCATGACGGCGCCTCCACACCCTCGCCCTACCATCAACAAATCGAAGATTAAATCGGGATTCATCACTGAAGACGACTTGATTCCAATTCCTCTGAGTCCATCGTAAGTGTCACTTTGCCCACAATTGACGTTGACGTCTGTGCAATTGAGTCAGAATCGGCCCGCAGTATGGCCGTCGTGCTTAAAGGTGAGCAGTTTACAGACGGTTTCGAACAGTTTGTGACTCAGTCTACCCCTAAACAGTTCATTTCTGGTTGATGTAGCCGTCAAAAATCGGTTACGGAGGTGACGTAAGACAGTCTGACGATCCTCTGCATGTGACGTCACACGTGGTCGACCTGGCCGAAGGCGATCAGCGGTGGTACCCGTTTGCTGTAGACGCGTCTGTAAATCATAAGCAGTCCGTCGACTACAACCCATCGTCCTTGCGACTTCAGCTACGGACGTTCCCGTCTGCAACATGCCGATGGCACGTTCACGTTGAACATTTGAAAGGCGTGGCATAACAAATGGCCGCAAAGACTTTTGTTTTCTTGTGTTTTTCTTTTTTTGTTAATGACTGTTAACAAGTATGGCTGAAAACACGTGTGGTATTATGGCCACGTGACCAGTTGCAAGTGAAAAACCCACTTTTGCCACTATAGTGCTGTGCACATGATTTTGATCGATTCACCTGCACAAAAACGGGTGTTATCTGAAGACAATGCGTGGCCATTGCCGTTTAAATACACAATAAGGGCCCACAATGATAACTGGTCACAATGTTCAAATTTTAGGATTGTGAAGTTTTTAACTTGGTTCAGTATATGAATGGATGGCTGAAAACACCGATGACACCATAACACACATTGGATGTGAAACAATTCGTATTACTAGCTTTAACTTCTTTGATAGGCATTTAATAGTTGGAGTACTAAGTAAGGATAAGAATTTATGGATGAACAACTTCTTTATTACAATTAAGAGCGACGTTTCGGTGTAGGTTCTAACACCGTTATCAAGCAAGTGATTTACAGAGTGTAGTAGGCAGGTATATATACAAGTAGGAGGCAATGTTTGTACAGTAGAGTAAATATTGTTATACGGGAGAAGAGAAGTTTGTTGTGTACACACAAGGGCAGTGATGACAATTAGAACCTACACCGAAACGTCGCTCTTAATTGTAATAAAGAAGTTGTTCATCCATTAATTCTTATCCTTACTTACTAGGTTTAGTTTCTATACTCTTGCTCGGAAGCTTCAAATAAGACGCTACAACATTATTACGATGCTCAAAATGAAATCGTTTGGAAATACAACCAAGTTTCATGTTGTAAATCTGCCATGTATTATTAAAAAGTATGACACTTACCGGAAAATATGATAAAACAAACAGAAACCAGTACAGAGGGAACCAGGAGGGAAAAACAAAGGTTTCCGGTCTTCGGGGGCATGTTGAACAGTCGTGATGACAAATCCTATTTGGCTATGCTAAAGTAAAGTGAAGCTGAGGCAGGCCACGGTAGGCGCAGTTTACACGCTCACAGCTGTGCGAGGCTTTCGTAAATTGATATTCTTATTAGAACGGTATTGATGTTTATTTCACCTGTTTGTTCATTAATTGATATAATACCTGAGCATTTTTAAATAATTGAAATAACATTCTGATGGACATATCAAAGGACCCTTCCGAAATCAACTATTTATTCCTCATTATTTTCGCGTTCTAAATGATAATTCAAATATCATATAACACAAAAACATGTAACACAAACGCATCCTCAGCAGGAAAGCATGATCTGATGGCAAAAAGTCTTTCATGCAGCAATAATGCAATCGATTATGTACACCAGGGTATAAAAGCGTACGTGTTGTAGGGATTCGGTATGCCATATCTATTTCAACATTCACTGTCAATATATATGCTCAAAGTGTATGAGGCAATTGTCAAAGTTGACATGTGGCCATACCGATGTAATGAACGTATTCCTTGTTCTGGTAGATATCCGTCCGTGTAGCTTGATGTGAGATCTTACGTAGCGACAAAGCGACCTCTTTTACATAGGGAGGTTCTCACAAGGAGACATACATCACAGGGGAGACATACATACAGGATATTTACAAAGTCAACTTCTCAGAAGTATCTGTGGAAATGCAACACTTGTCCTATTTTGATAACTGATCCTGACTTCAAGTCTAACTGTACTGCATAAAACGTTTAAAAGACCTGTCGTGTCGAACTGAAAACGTCACCTATGGCATTTAGTGTACCCTTTGTGGATTATGTTGGAGAGATCACAAGAGACCGGGGTGAACAGAAATGTTTCTAATTGTGACTACAAATAGTTCAGCTGCTTTATATTCTTAAACAATTAGGGGAGCTTCTGAACGCAGTTTTGTATTTTAAGGACGCATAAACACATATTTCCTTCGTGAGGGACAAGGGGGTATTTGTAGCCACCTTAGTAAACTATCTCACCAACTCCTAATGTAATCCATACAATTCCAAACAAAAGGATCCCTGATAAAATATGCTTACGAATGCCAAGAAACATCATCAACAGTTTGATCCACTGGTTAATATGATTTGATGTGATGCACAAATTACATCTGTTACCACCATCTTAGGGAAATCGATCGACAATATAATAAAATAATAATATGATAATAAAATGTTCTATCCTTGAAGTGCTGACAGGTGGCATGGATGTCCCAGTGAAGTGCTTGAGTGCTATTAGTAGCCTAGTGAAGCGCACCATGGGTGGTCCAGTGATATGCTTGAGTGCCATAGGTTGCCTTGTGAAGTGCTTGAGTGCCATAGGTTGCCTTGTGAAGTGCTTGAGTGCCATAGGTTGCCTTGTGAAGTGCTTGAGTGCCATAGGTTGCCTTGTGAAGTGCTTGAGTGCCATAGGTTGCCTTGTGAAGTGCTTGAGTGCCATAGGTTGCCTTGTGAAGTGCTTGAGTGCCATAGGTTGCCTTGTGAAGTGCTTGAGTGCCATAGGTTGCCTTGTGAAGTGCTTGAGTGCCATAGGTTGCCTTGTGTAGTGCTTGAGTGCCATAGGTTGCCTTGTGAAGTGCTTGAGTGCCATAGGTTTCCTTGTGAAGTGCTTGAGTGTCGTGGGTGGCCTGGACAAGTGCATGGGTGGCATGGCTGGTCCAGTGATGTGATTGGGTTGCATGGGTGCTGGTCCAGTGAAATACTTGGATGGCATGGTGGGCCAAAGGAAGTATTTGGGTGACATGGGTTGCCTAGAGAAGTGCGTACACTGTAACTACCATCAACCAGTGAGCACTTAGTAATTGTGGCTAGTCTTGTGCACAGCCACCAGAAGCTAAAGTGATGGCGTAAATGCTGCTGGGGTATCGTTCAGGAAGCATAAGCACCGTAAGTCCCCATGAGTCCCACTGAAGTAGCTTAGCTTATGTTGCTTAGCTTATAGCCCGTGTTTTAAACAGTTGTAAATAATTTGTTATGCCAAAATACGTTTGACAGATTTGTTGTTATATATAATTGTTGATTCATGATTTACTTATATATATCAACTCGTTCTCGTCGCTATATGGCTGAAATAATGCCGACGTTACATTTTAACTCACTCACTCATTATATATTTGGGTTAGTTTTACCACTAAATATTTAACTTTCATGCGACAATGCTGTTTTAAAGAAATATGAGCAAAGTTTCAAAGCGGAAGAAATGTTTAAATGAAACACAAGTGATGTTGTCTTGGTTTCTTTTATTCATATGTTTACATTTGTACACTTCGTGTGTATATATTTCACCATCTTCGCTTCTTTGATTGTATTTAAAACATATTGAAATCTATGCCATTCTAAATAACAAGCGGAGAAGGTATACCAAGTTGTGTAACTTGTCCCAAATCCAATTCACTTTTGTGAACAAACTAAGAAACTAAACCAGGTTAATATACTACTGATTGCATAAATGTATTAGTTGATTGCAGTGAAAAATAGTGGATTTGATGGATGCTCCCCGTATTTCGGCGTACACTGGTCCCTGCATTTCTGCGTAATTCTATTATCTCGTAAAATGCTTTTCTCCGGATTCTGGTCTCAAATTAAAAGACAAAGGACCAATATAGTTGTCCTGCTTAGATTTAAAACTCACCAAACAAATCTAAAACGAACAATATCATATCAATAAATTATGTGTTTGCGACATGTATTGATGCTCCTCTGAATAGCATCGACTCTGGGATAAAACCGATTACATCACAAACAAAGCTGAGTCTGTTGTGTTGGTATCACAATGTTGCCAGACAAGACAATCGCACATCCGTGATGCCTATTGTGTACCCACGACTGATTCAATAAACCTGTATCACAATGTTGCCAGACAAGACAATCGCACATCCGTGATGCCTATTGTGTAACCACGACTGATTCAATAAACCTGTCCCGGTTTTTCAAACCGTAGTACTGAATCAATCACACATATCAGATGACATGGCAACTGTTTTCGGTTCTCTATTTAGTCTCTACGTGTCTAATGAATGTTTTATAACGGACAGAATATGACTGTCCAAACAAGAAAAACGCTGGGAAATTTAATATTCACATTAGCAACAGCTTGATTAAAAACCAGTCATAATAAAAGGCTGTTCCATGATTCAAGAGTAGTCAGAACGCAATTCCCTGTCTCCCCTCCAGGTCCCGATAAAAATAGAAGGTACGTACATCTTTCACTAATATGTGGCTTTATATTGCTAAAGATCGCTCATAATGTTGATTCTGTTTTATGCATTCATATTCTGCCGTAAAAGGTAACTATGCTTGTCGTAAAAGGCGACTAACGGGATCGGGTGGTCAGGCTCAGTGACTTGGTTGATGCATGTCATCGGTCCCAAATGCGTGGATCGATGCTCATGATATCAATCACTGGATTGTCTGGTCCAGACTCGATTATTTACAGACCGCCGTCATATAGCTGGAATATTGCTGAGTGCGGCGTAAAACAACAAACAGACAAACATTCATATTCATATATCTCATATATTATTCTAAAGGTTTCAGGTACGTGTGCAGAGTTAATCATCGGAATTGTTATTTGTAACTGAAGGGGACATTAGGTTTATTATTCAACATCTTACATTTCTGACCTTAACACATGTGTCCACTGAGGGATATTAAGAAAAATCATATGTTCCAATATGTCATTGTGGTATATGTCAGTAGGTTGCATGTAAACATAATATTATAAAATATAAAAAAAAATTATAATATTCTTTATAATATTGTGGTTGTATCACTATAAAACAAATCTTAATATGACCTTCGTCACATGTATATATAAGCACACTATATTTAAACAAGTCCTCATGGAACAAATCGTAATATTACCATATCGAGGTTTATAAAAGTACACTATGTGTGAACATATAATATTATATCACACGACGAGGGATAGCAACCTTGTTGAGCAGAATCTACAAAAAAGTTGCCGAAATGACTCAACAAACATGTTACAATGTCTCACTTCTTCCCATAACCAAATATAACCAAAACCATATTTTTATAGAAGATTTCTAACATGAGGGGCCCAATTCGGACGGCTTCTATCACATGTAATTTTTAACATTATGTAACACTTGTAAGTATATCTATTATTGGACTTAGAAATTATTCGGACCCAGAATTTTATACAATTCACATAATATGAAACAAAAAGTCGATGTCTACCACATTTCCATATGAAACGGGATTTGGTGTACTTCAACCAGTATGTAAAATAACTTTACTAAATTTTCTGTCAAACTGTCTATAATTTCTCTGACTTTAAATCCCCATATTTCACTACCATATATAAGTATTGGTACAATATTACTGTCAAATATTTGAAATGAGTCCTTAATAGAAACATCATATATCCTAATTAGAGATTTTATGTGTATGAAGGATTTATTCGCTTGCTCGGAAAGTATATTACATGCATTTGTCCAGACTAATTTTGGCGTGGCCATTAGTTTGGTTTGGTTTGTTGTTTAACGCCGCATTCAGCAATATTCCAGCTATATGACGGCGATCTGTAAATAATTGAGTCTGGACCAGACAATCCAGTGATTAATATCATGAGCATCGATCCACGAAATTGGGATCAATGACATGCATCAACCAAGTCAGCGAGCCTGACCACTCGATCCCGTTAGTCGCCTTTTACGACAAGCATAGTCACCTTTTACGGCAAGCATGGGTTGCTGAAGACGTTCTCTACCCCGGAATCTTCACGGGTCATATAATTATATAGCAAATGTTAATATGACTGTAAACGGTATAACACGTCCCATTTTAATTCTGGAAAC
This sequence comes from Haliotis rufescens, assembly GCF_023055435.1. Lineage (NCBI taxonomy): Eukaryota > Metazoa > Mollusca > Gastropoda > Lepetellida > Haliotidae > Haliotis > Haliotis rufescens. The sequence goes on along the minus strand of NW_025964001.1, from coordinate 25,870,489 downwards.
CCAAAAGTCCAGAAACTCTACGGTCTTTGCCCAGAATCGGTCAAAGTTATTTACAAAATTAAACATGCTGTTTTCATTGGAACATACCAAGGAAGAAAAAATGAAAAAAAAAATGTTTAAAAACTAAATATTTACACGATGTCGCCCATGGGCCTGCCCATAGGCCTGCCCATGGGCGAAGTTTGGCCCATGGGCGAGAATATATTCCTTTACTTAAAACTCATGTTTTTGTTTCGCAAATACATTAAATGTATTCATTCAAGTATCATGACACAAAATATAACTCATTTTAACTTAATTCAACTATTTTATAGCGATATTGAAATAATTCGCCCATGGGCGAGAAAAAGGTTAGGCCCATGGGCGAGAATATGTTCCTTTACTCAAAACTCATGTTTTTGTTTCGCAAATTATACATTAAATGTATTTATTCAAGTATCATGACACAAAATGTAACAAAATTAAACTCATTTTAACTTAATTCAACGATTTTAAAGCGATAATGAAATATTTCGCCCATGGGCGAGAAAAAGGTTTGGCCCATGGGCGAGAATATTTTCCTTTACTCAAAACTTATGTTTTTGTTTCGCAAATACATGCGGGTGTTCTTACCATTTTCATGGCACATAATGTAACTCAATTTTACTTAATTCAGCTATTTTATAGCGTTATTGAATATTTAGCCCATGGGCGAGAAAAGGTTTGGCCAATGGGCGAGAATATTTCCCTTTGCTCAAAACTCATGTTTTAGTGTCGCATATACATAAAGGTGTTCTTAGAAGTTTCATGTCACATAATTTAACAAATTTTAACTTAATTCAACTATTTTACGGCGTTATTGAAATATTTCGCTCTGGACGAGAAAGATTGGCCCATGGGCGAGAATATTTACCTTTGCTCAACAGTTTTAGTTTCGCAAATACATAAAGGTGTGTCTACAAGCATGACACATGATTCAACTATTTTACGGCGTTATTAAAATATTTCGCCCATGCTTTCGTCAGTCCCTTTAAAGCATCAACTAACCGTGTGCAAAGTATATTGTATCGTGTTAAATATACTTTATATTATATCATTACATTACCTTTTAAAAAGGGCATTTGATTGAATGTTTCCTTTATAGAAGTTCTACAAATTTCACCTGTTTTACATTTTGTAGCGATCTTTAATGAACCCGGCCTTACCTCTCAAAACGTTTTGACAGTTTATCATACGAATCCATGTGCGTGTACTCCAATTCATTGGAGTTATTTTCCACAACATTAAAGTTAAGTTAGTTTCTATTTCATTTATCATTTTATGCCCCGTTGATACATCACACTGGGCAATTACGTAACACTAGGTATGAAATATACAGGTACGCGTGCGCGTATTTTAATGAAAAAAACTATTCGTCTTTTATTGCATAACGTTTGGCTGAATATCTTACATTCTAACGAAATCTCGAAATAATTATTTAATAACATGCGGTGTCGAACTGACCAGTGGAGAATTATGTTTCAATGCGATTGAGGAAAACGTGAGTGAATATTGTGACACTAAAGCACCTTTTACCTGCATTGCCACTTGGGGTATGAAAATGGTAAGAGTTCAGAAAAAAACAACAGCCTTCTTATGATAATTCTCATATTCTCATTAGGACGTTGTATCTAATTACAGTGTCGGCGTTATTTACAAGTGATTCTACAATACCTGCTGTCGGTCAATTACGATCTACCACACCGCGCGTGAATAAACAGTTATGCAGGTGTTGCTGTGGGCAAACACCTAGCCTGAAAATGTTTTGTTTTTTGTGGATACATGTTTTACAAATGTTTGTTGATATGTGGATATATTAAGCACAAAGACAAACAAATGTTTATGAAAGATGAATAAGTGCCTTGATATATTCATCAAGATGTGTATCATCCTTTAATGGGGTCATTCAATTAACGTATGTTTGAAGGAGATATCAAAGGAGCCGCCCAATATACACATTAAAATCTATTTCAATTTGTTTTCACCATTTTCCCTATTGGCAGTCGTTGTTACGTGCGTCACTAGGTAATTAGTACGGCATTGACCTTGTTGATTGTTACTCTACTTTGAGGATTTCTGTGGCCAGTGGCGGACGTAATTCAAACTCCTTCCACACTGACATCCAAATATATTTGTGTACCGATTACATAACTCTTACTGACAGGGTAGGGTGGTAGTTCACGCGAAATGGACGACACTGTGTAAAGCTCACAGATGTATCATCAAATGGATTCACATCTATAGATTAGTATTATGTCTACCTAAATACCACTTTATTGTGTCACAGATCGCGGTATTTAGAGAAAACAAGGGGCTCAAAGTTGATTTTGACAGCCCGGGCCAAGTCGGACCGAACACTTCTGACATAGATTTTCTTAACAAAATACAATAAAAATGCTTCACTTTGAGCCCCTTGTTTTCTTTCAATACGATGTACCGTGACATTCTAAAGTGATACATAGGTAGACATAATACTAATCTATAGATGTAAACCCATTTGAAGATACATCTGTGTGTTTAAAGTCGATTTTGACAGCCCGGGCCAAGTCGGACCCAACACAAGCCAAACACTTCTGATCGAGACTATGTTGAGAATGTAGAGGGGAAAGGGCTTCACTTTGAGCCCCTTGTTTTCTTTAAATACGATGTACCGTGACATTATAAAGTGGTATATAGGTAGATATAATACTTAGCTATAGATGTGAATCCATTTGATGATACATCTGTGAGGTTTAAGTTGATTTTGACATTTTGTATTAAGAAAATACAGTAAAAGTGCTTGACTTTAACGGCTCAGATTTCTTTAAATGCGATACTCTGGGACATTATAAAGTAGTGTATAGGTAGGTATAATACTAATCTATAGATGTAAACACGTTTGAAGATACATCTGTGTGTTTAAAGTCGATTTGGACCGCCCGGGCCAAGTCGGACCCAACACAAGCCAAACACTTCTGATAGAGACTATGTTGAGAATAAGGGCTTCACTTTGAGCCCCTTGTTTTCTTTAAGTACAGCGATCTGAGACACTATAAAGTGGTATTTAGGTAGATATAATACTAATCTATAGATGTGAATCCATTTGATGACACATCTGTGAGGTTTAATTTGATTTTGACAGCCCGGGCCAAGTCGGACCGAACACTTCTGACATAGATTTTCTTAACAAAATACGGTAAAAGTGCTTCACTTTGAGACCCTTGTTTTCTTTAATTACGATATACTGTGACATTATAAAGTGGTATATAGGTAGATATAATACTAATCTAGAGATATAACACATTTGAAGATACATCTGTGTGTTTAAAGTCGATTGTGTCACAATATTCACTCACGTTTTCCTCAATCGCATTGAAACAAAATTCCCACTGGTCAGTTCGCCACCGCATGTAATTAAATAATTATTTCGAGATTTCGTTAGAATGTAAGATATTCAGCCAAACGTTATGCAATAAAAGACGAATAGTTTTTTTCATTAAAATACGCGCACGCGTACCTGTATATTTCATACCTACCCCATTAAACGATGATACACATCTTGATGAATATCTCAAGGCACTAATTCATCTTTCATAAACATTTGTTTGTCTTTGTGCTTAATATATCCACATATCAACAAACATTTGTAAAACATGTATCCACAAAAAAATAAACATTTTCAGGCTAGGTGTTTGCCCACAGCAACACCTGCATAACTGTTTATTCACGCGTGGTGTGGTAGATCGTAATTGACCGACAGCAGGTATATCTTTAAATAGTAATGTAATGATATAATATAAAGTATATTTAACACGATACAATATACTTTGCACACGGTTAGTTGATGCTTTAAAGGGACTGACGAAAACATGGGCGAAATATTTTAATAACGCCGTAAAATAGTTGAATCATGTGTCATGCTTGTATACACACCTTTATGTATTTGCGAAACTAAAACTTTTGAGCAAAGGAAAACATTCTCGCCCATGGGCCAATCTTTCTCGTCCAGAGCGAAATATTTCAATAACGCCGTAAAATAGTTGAATTAAGTTAAAATTTGTTAAACTATGTGACATGAAACTTCTAAGAACACCTTCATGTATATGCGACACTAAAACATGAGTTTTGAGCAAAGGGAAATATTCTCGCCCAGGGGCCAAACCTTTTCTCGCCCATGGGCTAAATATTTCAATAACGCTATAAAATAGCTGAATTAAGTAAAATTGAGTTTAATTTTGTGTCATGATACTTGAATAAATACATTTAATGTATTTGCGAAACAAAAACATGAGTTTTGGGTAAAGGAACATATTCTCGCCCATGGGCCTGCCCATTGGCCAAACCTTTTTCTCGCCCATGGGCGAAATATTTCAATATCGCTATAAAATCGTTGAATTAAGTTAAAATGAGTTAAATTTTGTGTCATGATACTTGAATAACTACATTTAATGTATTTGCGTAACAAAAACATGAGTTTTGGGTAAAGGAACATATTCTCGCCCATGGGCCTGCCCATGGGCCTACCCATGGGTCAGTCTTCGCCCATGGGCAGGCCCATGGGCCACACTTCGCCCATCGGCAGGCCCATGGGCGACATAGTGTAAATATTGGGTTTTTGAACAATGTTTTTTTCATTTTTTCTTCCTTGGTATGTTCCCATGAAAACAGCATGTTTAATTTTGTAAATACCTTTAACCGAGACTGGGCAAAGACCGTAGAGTTTCTGGACTTTTGGGTTTCAAGAATTAAAATGGGACGTGTTGTATGAAACAAAGCTTAATATTAATGGAATCAACGTCTATGATCGTACACTATGTGCGAACAAATCCTAATATTCTCGTAATCGACATCGAGATGAGTACACTTTGTGTGAATATATTCTGAATAATAAAAAGCGACAAAACCCTTTTCCATATTCAAAAGAAATCGCTGCATAAAGCAGAGTCGATTGTACGATTCCGACAATATCATGAGCATATGTTTATGAATGACTATCAAATAGTGATGATACCAGGTGTTCGCGAAAAGATGAGGGTATCATGTCCCACCGGTGGCACCCGTCACAAATACAAGTCAGTTGTCCAACTAGCATCGAACATCATTTATTTCACTGATGTGTCGAATTTAGAAATGTCCTCTTCTTGTCTACCACAAAACGATTTGAATGCTTTACTGGGGCCTTGATTATTGTAACTTCGATCAAACAGCTTCTGACTCTTTGAAATCTTGGTGAAAGGAGTATGCTGGAATGCACTACGGAAAGTTGACTTTGGGAATATCGAAGTCATCCATCGTGTTTTGTCAATCTTTATACGAATCTTTATTTCTAAATGCGAAACAGATTAGGCGGTCTCATTTGTCTCCTTTATTTCTTGTTCAGGTGGGTAATGAAGTGGAAGGAATTTGGCTATTTGATGGTTATTGAAAGATAGCATTAATATACTCGAAGCTTAAGTTTAACATCTTGGTCAAATTACCTTCTTTTGGCTTTGCGAATCCGACTGGAAATTCCGATTCATAAGCGTAAAGAAAAGGATCAGCAAAAAGTGGAACACAAATGGTGCCCATGGAGATGCCTACTTCTCACCTAAATGTCTTACCTCCAAATTCTACAAAGATATTATTAATGAGGAAGTCCAGCATTTCACATATTGTTTTCTCAGTAAACTTCAGATGGCATTTGCATTCATTAGTGACATATTTCCCCGACCCTCTGGAGATAGTAACTGCATCTATCGTCACCACGTGTTGGTAAAAAAATCCAATGGACCAAGGAATACTAAATTTTCTTAAGTTTGTCATGTGGGAAAGTGGTGTACAAAGTTGAATCTTAAAATGTTCTGACAGAATTGAACTTGAATCTTTCCTGAGATTGTAAAAAATCAAGCAAATATTTTGAGGTTTTGGGAATCCACATGATATTAACTCAACCTGTTTCAAATACTTTCTGTGAATATGTGGTAAGTCCTCCCTTGATTGTAATCTTTGAAACAGGGATATAGGTGGTACATAGTCCTGATGCGTGGTTTTGAATAACTTACAACGGTTGTCAATAGAGAACAACAGAGGAGTCACCTGTAGTTATATGACCTACAGGTTGATAACAGTATGATGAGTCTTGGGAGCCACACAGAGAGGAACGAAGCTTGATATTACCGTAATCTATGTCTATGAAAGTACAGTATATATGAATATATAATTATATAACAAGTCTTAACAGTATCATGTACTCTGTCTAGATAAGAGTACCATGAGTAGTAGTTTTTGTGGCCCAAGAGAATTGCTCGGACGGAAACGGCGTAAAATAGACAGTGATAAGTCTTTCAATTCGTTGATATTGGTCATGATGAAAGGATGTCTTCATTTAAACTTATTTCATTGTGCAAAATTAAATGGGTTAGATGACATACTTCATAGGCCTCCTCCTATATACATTTCATTTCATTGAGATATGTGAATAATGATAGTTCTGAATATATATGCAGTGCAGAGAAATTATGTACAAGAAATACATTTCACATATACATGAATGTATGCACATATGAACCCATACATATACATACATATATGCATTTACTTTTATATGGCAGTGTTTAACAATAATGTCACTGTATTATCTTGTTTCTGTTAAGGTTCATTTGGGGTTCATAACATTGTGTTTTAACAGGAATTAGATGTCAGAATGGTATACTATTTGACTCAGTGAACGACTGTGCCAAACAGAGTGAAACGGCTAATGGTTAAATATAAGTGTTGATAACATCCATGGAATAACCAACTAAAGTAGGCAATGAAGGATTGATTGACAATGTAGAATTTGCCCTTTCTTATCATTAGGTGAGTTGAATACACTTTCGTCGCCTGAGATCCAAAATGTCCTATCTCCATTGTACAAGTTTTGAGAAAATATAATTTCTCAACATTTAATTTTATAAGTGCTATATAATATTAACTTAACGAACGATATGTATTTTCTTCACATAAAGCAAACAAATACAAATTAATTGATATGCTAAAGCAAAAGTTATAATCCCTCTTCTCATTTACAGATAATTGCTACTTTAATTTTCAAAATTAAATTTTGTTTTAAGATTTATACTGTTCTATCTTCACTGGGTACGGGTGGCCCAGTCGTCTAGGGCGCCGCGATTCGATGTGCAGAGTTGCGTCCCTTGGGCACGCCAGAAACCTACGGTTGTGGGTTCGAATCCTAGTTCGACCCGATTATGTTGCTAGGTTTGTCAGCACCATACCCGTGCTCGTGGGTTTCACCGAAGTGGTAAACGTCTGGTACCTGCACCACTTCGGGCTTTCCCCAAACATTAAGTTGACACACCGTGGTATAGCTGGAATACTGTTAAAAGCGGCGTTAAATCAAACTCACTCACTAACTCACTAACTCACTCAATCTCCATTTCTATTTTCTTTAATCTTTATGATTTATTTCAAATCTGCACGTGGCGACAAAGGAGCCTTCCCTTAAACAGCGCCGTCTGAAATTATACTTACAGTACATCACAAAAATGGTTTTTTATCATCAAATCCACCTTTCGATTTAATCCTCTTTCTGAAGAAAGAATTACAAACATCATCTTTTTTCCACCACTTTGAATAAGAATCAATTCCGCTGCTAATATTAAACTTTACGATATAGATCCCACCCAACTTTGTTCTTCGACTCCCGGACAAATGGTAACGCTAGATGTAGACCTTACATTAACTAAACCTAGGAAATCAGAAACATAGTAACCAATTTATCAATTAAGAAACACGTATGACAGCTACAAATCTATATAAATAAATGGATCCAAGGATAATGGCGCAGTTGCAAGTGCAACTATCATTTGACCCAGAACAATATCTTTAAGATTACCAGATAACAGCTCCATTTTCTCAGCAGAAGAAAGGGCCATTTTAATAGTTCTAAAATACATCAATAACCAATCTAAACATTAACAGTTCATAATATTTTCAGATTCTCGGGCCTTCAGGCTATTAAAGGTATGTCATGTAAACATTATTTTCTTTTACTTGATATTGTTGAATTATATAATGATCTTGCTACTGGCCAATATGAAATCCTCTTTTGTTGGTAACTCAGTCATGTTGGAATCATATTGGCAACACAATCTGTGACACCGATTATGATGTAGATGTTACAATAAAGTGAGTGAGTGAGTTGGGTTTAACGCCGCTTTTAAGGGTATTCCAGTCATATCGCGGCGTGTCAGCTTAATGTGGGAGGAAAGCCCGAAGTGATGCAGGTCTAGTTACAATAAAGATATGAGGGGACCATCCAAGTAGGTTTTAATAAGTTACATGTAATCAAACCATCTCTCGGTTGGGTTGTCTTTGGGTTGTCAGTCCAGATTTGAAGAGGTCATTTACGACGATGTCGTATTGGCCATAACAAATGAACAAATACAGAAAAATATTTTGACACGAGAGTGAGATTTAATTTATTATCCAATACCATTCTTTTAACTTTTGTTTGTAGACAGTATTAAGCAGTGTCTTAAGTGAAAAAAGTACTGCTAACAGCTTCAGTAGCCGAGCCATCAGTGATGCCATTTGATTGTGACGTCGTGGTAACAATGACGTCACAATGGTCTGCAAAGCAGATCCTCCATCTGACTCACCCTCACTTATTAATACTTCTTGGTCTTTGAACTGGAGGTTCGAGTCAATGTTGGAATCCATACTGTAGTCACGGTCGATTCTTAGTATAATTGTTGAATGATTCTCTTTGTTGACTGTCCTGACTAGTAGGTAATCTTAGACACCTTGTCGACATCAATGTTTAGTCACACTCGATTCTTAGTGTATATTTAATCATAGATGTTGACGTATGAGAATCGGGACGAAGCTCTCCGTGCGTCATATCTGTCCGCCATTTGGTGTTGCATATGAAAGGGGCGTAACGGCGACTTGATTTTTTTCAGTTTTGGTAAAAAAGAATTTAAACTCATTTTTCATATTTCTCTACCGACTTCTAAGTGTTTAGCAAAGGTTTCAAGTATTACGTATAGTTGCACAGTTGTATCTGCCCTTATGACGTAATATTACAATGGAGAATGGCAACACCTACTGTGTGATGGATGAAAACAATGTCATACTCTTATCTTGTTTTATCTTGATTATACAATCATCCACTGGTAAGTAAGGATAACTTGAGTTGTGACCTGACAATTAACTCTGTATGAATACATGTATGTGTGAGGTCCGCCCACTGGCGCGTACCATTGTGAAGAAAGGGTAGAAAGTATCGTGACAGACAGACCAGTGCCAATGCTTGAGAATTTACTGTGAAAAGCATTTTAGAGAATTTTGGTATCGTATCGACTTCTTAATTGTCTTATGAGCAATCATAGATACCATCGTCATGACCTGCTCGTGCATAACACCCTCTCTATCTGTAACAAACCAAATATGTTTGCCCAAATTCTGTGCACCGCCTTCTTGTCTCAAAGCCATTTTGTAAGTTGGTTCAACTTATTCTGGATTACCAGTGATGTGTTTATTGTCTACGCACTTTCCCCAGGGTGGTGGTTTTCTTATCATGTTTAATATTTCCTGTAAATATTGTCTTTGTGTTCTACACCATGTAATATAATCAGGGTTTACATATCATATGTCTGTTCTACTTTGAAGGAAAACACAGACTTTATATAAACGAGTATATTATCGTGAACACTGTCGAATGTGTGTTATAATATTTCTTTGCGTTGTTGAAAATTACAATACATCGTCCTCTCATTGCAGGTCAAGATAAGAGAGTTTATACCAATGGCCTACGCTCAAGTCCTTCTTTTTCTTCCACTGGTTCTGATGTCATCTGCCATTATTAGCGATGACGTCAAATCCCTGATATACACGCTACAAACTAAGTACTGTGGCCGATCTCTCTGTTCAAAAGACACATCCCATACTCCTCCAGTATGTCTGGAACAGTATCCAGTCACTTTGAGGCGCAAAACCGTAGGCGGTACTACTGTCGTGACGAATCTCAACACAACTGTCGAAAACTATACCTTAGATTCATCCAGTGTATTCAACATGAAGACCAGCAGAGGAATTACCACCATCAGCCCACAGACCAGCTCGCCTGAGTCAGCTCCTGCAAGTGAATATTTTGAACACATTCTGACTCCGGAGATATTACAGCAGTGCGAGCCGTGTTGTGAATGTTCATGTCATGATAGTTGTGTGGTATTTGGAGATTGCTGTGCTGATAAAGAGATTGGTGGGAAGTATTTCTTTGACTGTGAATTAATCGAAAAGTATCACGGTGGAGGTGTTAATTCAGACTTTATCCTAACTGTAACAAAATGTCAGCAAGATGCTCCCAGCTACACTGAAGACCTTGCTGAGAAATGCGAGCATGGAGAACTTGGGTACGTCCAAGATGGCCGCCTGGTGACGGCGCCACATCCCTTCAACACCAGCGTCACCTTTAGAAACAAATACTGTGCTGCATGCTATGACGTCAACAACTACACACCATGGGACGTGTATATCAGCTGCCGAGAAGACTTCGATTCATCCAATTACACAGACATAAATTCATTGATACGTTCAGCAGAGGAAATACATTGCTCGATTTCAACTAATATAAAAAATAAAGACTACTATAACACATGTTTTTTAGGAAGAAAATTGGTTTCAACTTGTAATGTTACTGGACTTTGGCAGGAATACAACAAAAGCATAGAACAGGCGTGTCACTCCTATTACAACCCAACACGAATGTACTATAAAAACATCTTCTGCCATCTATGCAACGGAGAACCAGAGCAGGAACTGAAATGTCCTTCGGAGTGTCATATTTTTGAAGTTCTCGAATTTTCTCTCACGCCCTTTGCTGCATTGCTCAATTTTGAAAATTCAGATGCAGAAGTTGTTGTAAGCCCAGGGGGACAAGAAGGCATCTACCAATCAATTAAACGATTTGGAGATCAGACACATGCTCAGTGCAGAGATGGAGATATTTATGACTCATGTTCCGTGAGTATTACATAAATCATGTATAAGATGTAGATGAAATAGTACGTAGTGACCGAGGATAAATTAGGTGAGATCAATGATCAATAGTAGTTTGTGGATGGTGCCCTCTACAATGTTTACAAAAAATAATGATAGTATCCATATGGGTTCTGGATGAGCTATAAACTAAAATAAACATGCACATAATTTCAAGCGAGTTATACTGTTGACGTTATATTGATTCATTTACTAACTTAATAATCACATCACAAATGAAACATTGCGTAATGATGTCAAAATAAATGGTGAGTATTGCTGATGCTATGCTGTAAGTTTCCAATGCAGAAAGACCCGTTCCACTTCACTACGGCTTATTCATATAAGGGGATAATAAGGACACACGAGGTGTAATATTTTATTGATTTTGTGTTTTCTCCATATATTTCCATAGCAGTGATTCGAGATATAAACACGCTCATGAAATACTCTATTTATACCCACAATGACGTACTACAATGCTGTATATATCTAAAATATAAAAACCTTCATCTTTTTCAGAAAAGGTGTCGAGAAACATACTGTCCTTTATCAGAACGAAAGGATAACTCATGCATTCAACTGGTACCAGATGAACATTTGATCCTCACCACATGGTATGCCACACTGTCATTTAATGAAGATGTCAAAAGTTTACCTTTCAATCCACCCACTTTTCTTTTTCCTTTCGGTCAAAAGTTTCAGACTAATATTCAAAACTTGCTAAGTGAATATGGATTCTTTATCTATGTAATGACAGAAAATTCTTATGCACGTATCAAGAATGCTGACAACCTTGTTGTTGATGAAGTTCATTTACATTTCACACTTCTTCTCATGCCAAATTACACCCTTGAATCTTCAAGAGAACGTTTAGCTGCTTTACACAATGTGACACTGAACATGACCGTGGCAGGGACGACATTGGAAGTTGAAATACAACCAGTTACAACACACAGAAATGTACAGGACAAACTGATGTTGCCGCCAACAATGTTCCTACAAATGTTACATTCTTCTATGCATCTCGACATGTCACTAAGTATCAACGTTCCACTTGCTTTTAACATGACATGCTCAATGGCTGAATTTGGCAGTCGGGAAGTTATCCGTGTAAACCAGTCTGTCTTCATACATGGAGATATAGAACTGAATGAACATGAGTACTTTACAATAAAGCACGGAACCTACATTATATGTCTTGATGCAGTTTTCAGAAGACGGAAAGAGATGGTCGTACAAATGCCAGCTTATATAGCACCGGCATTTCTTGCGTCTAAAATAACTACAGCGGTATGCCTATCCCTCAGCATACTCTTCCTCCTCCTCACCCTGTTGGTCTACATCCTGATTAAGGAGCTACATACTGTGCCAGGCCTCAACCTCATCCTGCTTTCATCCTCCCTCTTCCTCGCACATGTGTTTTATCTGTTTGGAGCTGGAACTGTCACCACCCCGACCATCTGCACCGTCATTGGAGTCCTCCTTCACTACTTCTGGCTCGCGTCCTTTGCCTGGATGAACGTCTGTTGTCTACACATGTTCAGAGTCTTCACCAACCTCTTCTCCTCGCTACACTTTGCTGACAACAAGGAGTCTCTGATGATAAAGTATTCAGTTTTTGCTTATGGTGTTCCCCTGGTCATTGTAACGATGACGTTAACTATCACCTACATCCAGTCTGGCAACACAACTGTTGGCTATGGTGGTCCTGCTCTGTGTTTCGTAGCTCCTGGATTGGTGTCACTTGTTTCCTTTGGTGGTCCTGCTAGTCTAACACTTGTCATCAACGGGGTATTATTTCTTTGGACGATGATCTCCATACGACGCAGAAACACACAAAGTGAGTCATTGGGAAAGAAACAGGCAAACGACGTCATTACATTCTTCAAACTGTCTACCATAACAGGCCTGTCGTGGTTGTTCGGCTTCGTTGGCTACTTCCTTCAGAGAGTGGAGCTGATGTATGTGTTCACTGTGCTGACAGCTGGCCAGGGCGTCTTCATCTTCCTCTCGTTCGTTGTCAGTCGGCGGATCCTCAAGCTAATCAGAGACCATCTCAGATGTCTGTGGGCGAAAAAGGAGAAAGGCCATGTAAACACGACAGAAGAGTCAGCTGCAACAGGTGCTTCAATGACGAACTCATATCAAGGAAAAGAGACACGCATGTACTATTAATTATGCATAAAAAACATCAACATGGCCTTCACACTATTTAATTTCACCTCTTTTATATACATAAAAAGAGGTGAGGTATGTGTGTACAGTTGCAATGTGACGTCATAAATATATAAATTTACTTTATATACATGTACTTCCGCAGACTATTGAATTTCACTATTATATATATATATATATATATAAATAGTGAAATTCAATATATATATATATCAACGTCACTAAGTTATGACGGCATATTGCAACTACATAAATACTGTAACGTGGTGATGCAATGAGGTCACATTGGCGGCTTAAAATGACATTTATATAAAAGAGAGGAAATTAAATAGTGTGCAGCAGCTCATAAATATAGTAAATTCACAAAATTAGCGTCCGTCAACAGCAGATAAGGTGCATCTCCTTTATATCCTTCACATCGACAACTGTGCAGCCGGGAGGGAAATACAATTTAAGATATTTCCTTTCTTTCAATGTTTGTTTGTTTGCTAATACCATGTAGCCTAATGCTAAAACGTTTTTCATTAAATAGTTGTGTCCATGTTTAAATATGTTACGCGATGTGTATAAATTATATTTGTATGTTTTGAGAATGTTACTACTGTCGTTTTAAGCCACTATGTGACGTCATTGGAACACCACGTCAAAGTATGTGTGTACAGTTGCAATATGACGTCATAACTTAGTGACGTTACAATACAATCTTCAACTGTAATTACATCTCCCTGAAGATAAAACTGAAACATGCGGGAAAATTCGTGCCGTGTGAATATTTCGTGAATATTCATAAGAAACCTCTGCTGAAAACAGTGTACGTTGTACAATTCCGGCTATATCATCAACATGTGTTTATGTATCACTATAGAATAATGATGATACCAGGTGTGGAAATGTCCTCCACGTGTCTATCATAACATTTTGAGGAATGCTTTACTTAGGCCTTGAATGTTAGGACCTTGATTAAACAAAATCTGAGCAAAAGTTATATGACATGCTTTGAAATCCTGGTAGAAAGAGCATGATTGTACCTCAAACGTTGTGAAATGAAACTATCAAAGACAGGAGTTGCCGGGATATTGCTCGACATAAGGGGGAAATTGCATTTGGAAAGTTCAAGGCATAGAGAATCTCACCCGTGTGACTTTTGATATCAAATATATCAACACGAGTTGATAAAAGTTGGAAAACTCCGAGGCTCAAAAGACACGAGGGTGAGATATTATTTATCGTCCAAAATCATTCTTCCAACTTTTTCATCTGAACACGATGTTGAAAAGTAGCTCTTAGAATTTGAAAAGGTGGCTAACAGTTTAAAATGGCCTTTTGCTCATTTGACAATGTTGTTGCAAAGTGAATTTAGGGGTAGAGCACAGGAGGTTTGCACTGCCTAACCTATTGATAGGAGTTCTGATTATCGGGTTGTTAAGGCTGCAGTTTTGAAGGCTTAAGAATGGGTTCCATAAGTTTCTAGGCAAAAGGCTAGGTCTGCTAAGAAAAGGGATGGTTCTACTTTGGTTGACTGTGCTTTTGTTTGATGGGTGGTGTACTACTAAGGAAGTCAATGGTGATTTTGGTAGTTTGAAGCAGATGGTTTTGCTTGAAGAATTTAGGCAATGTGTGTCAACGGACATTCGGACATATCTTGATGAGCAGAAAGTCGATCACTTTCACCAGACTGCTACTTTGGTGATGATTATTAGTAAACTGATAGGGTTAGTTTTAGGCATTCATGGTTTTGAGGCAGGAGTTTGCTGCGGTATAGATCAGGAAAGGATAGTTCATCCACTTTTAGTTCTAGTTCTGACATTTCTGGTCTGGTGCAGAGTTTGTTGACAAAAAGCTAAGTTCTACTCCAGATGGTTCTGAACATACTTCTGGATTTCCGTTAGCACCTACTTGTAAATATTGTCGTAAGCCAGGGCATATCAATATGCCATTTATGAGTGCTAAACTCGCTCTTATTCTTCCTCTTATCCGATACTGGTGCTCTTCAAACCTATGCTTTTTGGACAATATTTTGTCACTTCCTGAGGAGTCATCAAATAACTGTGAGGTTTTGTTGGTTAGTATATTTTGGTTTTACCAGTGCGCCTCTCCATTATGTGAACTTAAAGACAGATTTGGTGTCTGGCTGGGTTTTGGCGGGGGTTGTTGAAACTCTTCCTGTTAAAGGTGTATGCCCTTATTGGGAATGATTTCGCAGGGCAAAATGTTTGGCTGATCCTGTGTTTGTCTTGAGCCTAGCACTTCGGAAAGTACTGACAATCTTGAAAAAGAAATTCCAGGTATTGTCCCTACCTGTGTACGCGTGCTATGAAAAAGCCCATTTCTTCTGAGAATGATTCCAAGTATGATTTGGCTGGCACTTTTATGGATCATTTTCGTGACCTGTCTAAATTGTCAAGGAAGAGTACTGAAAACAGTTCAGACAATTTGGCTGTTGAGGAACCACTTCTTGGTAGGGAGCAGTTGGTAACGTTACAGAGGGGAAGACCCTTAACTCAAAATTCCTGCCAATAGGGCACTCTCTCTACAAGAAGTTGACAAGGTTCGAGGTTGCAATTATTTCAAGGATATCATTTGTTGAAGAAATAGAGGTTGCCAGATATTCCTGCTGATGACGAATTGGAGGATATTGTTGAAATCAATTCCAGCCTTCGAAGAACCTTTCAGGAGAGTCATCATTGGTTGTGTTGTTCCTTTGTTAAAACTATGTCAGGTTATCAGTACATGCTAACTGTCATGTGTGCAACAGTTGTGTTAAAATTGATTGCACCCTGATTATCCAGCCTAGGCCTATTTTGGAAGCACGACCACTGTTGGTACAAGGGGAATATTATTATCTCTGACTTTATTGGTATTGCCACTGCCATTGTATTTGTACTGCCTTTGAATTTGGTATTGCCATGCTGTTGTGTACTGCCATTGTCAATTATTTGTAAAACTTAGTGATACAATTTCTGAATTGTGTACCATATCTTTAACGGTACCGATGTTTAAGTCGACACGTAACAGCATAATCTGCGAACGTTCCTATTCTTGGTGTTTTTCTGTGAAACTAAACCTTTTCATGAAGCCATTTCTGACAAAGCAGCTCTAAACGTTTCTTGATGGAAAACAAAGATGATATTCCGATGAAATATTATTTACGTCCGAACCAGTTATGAATGCTGTTGTTTCTTATTGCAATATTGTGTATGGTTAAGGACTTTTCTTCACAATGAATTATCAAATACTATTTGTGTCAAGTAACTGTTTAACTGTTGTTGAAACTCTCAAGGACGTACATAATTTTCATTTTGGTATAGGGGGATTCGCGATTCGCTGTGAAGAGTTGCGTCCCTTGGACACACCTGAAACCTATGATTGTGGGTTCGAATCCCGGTTCGCCCTGATTATGTTGCTAGGTTTGTCAGCATCATACCCGTGCTCGTGGGTTTCACCGAGCTGGTAAACGTCTTAGACCTACATCACCTTGAGATTTCCCCCCACATTAAGCTGACACGCCGGGATTTAACTGGAATATTGTTAAAAGCGGCGTTAAACCCAACTCACTCACTAACCACTCATTTTGATATATTTCCGGTTTATTTCGGATGGAGACAGAGGATGTTGTGTAGTTAATCTGTAAATCACAAAACAGGGATAAAATAAAATGATGGGTATACATGTATACATGTTGATAGGTATACATTTTTGTGTGTGGTTCCGTGTCCAAAATTATATACATTCGGTGATAAGGCAACAAAAAATCAGATCAGTTTTATCAGGTCTGTCCGCTAGAGTAACTGCCCTTTGCCAAAGGGAAGCTACTCTTACCCTAGTCTATGGACGTCACGGCCACGGTCAGACGTTGTTGACAGTCGGTCTGTCCGTTAGAGTAACTGCCCTTTGTCAAAGGGAAGCTACTCTAACCCTAGTCTATGGACGTCACGGCCACCGTCAGACGTTGCTGACAGTCGGTCTGTCCGTTAGAGTAACTGCCCTTTGTCAAAGGGAAGCCGCAGAGGTCTACAAGCACAGATATGGCTACTGATCCCGCTTGGCTAGGCCTCGTGCCCTCGCAAAATTGTTTCGAAATTTATATCTCCAAAGTTGCCAAAACTTATAAAATGCCCTAACTACGTCGCAGTTAGACACTGATTTTCAGTATATTAGACTGTTCTTTTGATAATGATGGCAATTATCCTTGTAGTTTATCCAGATTCCCGATGGTTAATTCAGACTCGATCGCCGAATGACGAGGGCGACGCCATGTTTGTTTATAAACAGTGAAAGTAGACCTACTTGACCTTTGATATTTGCATCTCTATCCGCATGTGACCCCAACGGACACCTTTTTATATGAAAACAGGATAACTTATATAGATGAGTGAGTGAGTGAGTGAGTTGTGTTTAACGCCGCTTTTAACAGTATTCCAGTTATATCACGGCGTGTCAGCTTAATGTGGGAGGAAAGCCCGAAGTGATGCAGGTCTCAGACGTTTACCACTTCGGTGAAACCCACGAGCACGGGTATGGTGCTGACAAACCTAGAAACATAATCGGGGCGAACCGGGATTCGAACCCTCAATCATAGGTTTCAGGCGTGCCCAAGGGACGCAACTCTGCACAACGATTCGCGGCGCCTTAGACGACTGGGCCACCCGTGCCCCCTTATATAGATGGAGATGTGTTAGTCATTGATTGAAAAAATAGAAAATACCATGCACATGTATTTGCCTTTGGAATGATTTTCCGATTAATGTCAATGTGAAAAGAGTGTTTCGTGTTAGTTTTATTGGAGATCTGTTACTATGTTAATTTTGAGAGGCGATTAAGTTTTTTATCAAACGGTGGGTAGGTGGTAGTTTTCACTCCTTGATGATTTTAAGGGGAGGGGGTGAACCCCCTTATTCCCCAATCTGGATCCACCACCGATGATTAGTTTAGTCATATACTGTGTGTAAATCTGAGATAAGATACAGTATGACAGCTGTTTGAGGTCAGACAGATGTGAATGTGGTATACAGTTTTAGAAAAATTATAATGTGACATGTATATTTTAGTTTTATATTTTCAGTTATATTTCATTTATTTGTTGTTAAATAAATTGACTGTGTTTAAACCATTCTTCGTTTGTGTCTGTCTCTAATACATGGTAGTCCATGACATAATGATGGATGTTTTTGGACAAGAGAAATAAAGTGCATGCAGTAAGCTAAATGCCAATCACTAATATTCCTCTTTTTCTCAATGAAATACATAAAATTAGAACTATGTAATCGACAGTATTAAATGAACCTACCATCACTAGGTAATACGATGAATTCATAAAACGTACGTAAAACAAATTGACCTTTCGCCCCATACTAATTGTTTGGGAACAATGCTCAACGAACACCTGACCAATTTTACATAGCAAAAATAACTGTCTCATGAAAAAAATATATATATTAGATAAACATCCGTTTTATTTAAGAATGTCACACAACATGAGATGCCTTCTTATCCTACAATATAGTATAGCTACGCGATAAATCGCAAAGAACAAAGATGAACGATGCGTGATGTATTTCATGACAAAACCTTTTTCTATCATGATTTTTAATAGAGGGGCGGCAGGGTAGCCTCGTGGTTAAAGTGTTCGCTCGTCACGCCGAAGACCCGGGTTCGATTCCTCATATGGGTACAATGTGTTAAGCCCATTTCTTGTGTCCCCTGTCGCGATATTGCTGGAATATTGTTAAAAGCGACATTCACAAGGACACCAGGTATGGCCATCTGTAATGGCAGAAAAGGTACAGATAATGGTTTATTCTCCCTGCAGTGTTTTTAATACGATAAACAACGACCACGAGGCGTTGATTTCTTCATTACAATACGAAATATATCTAACTATATTCGCAATCTAAATTTTAACTGTATCAAAAGTACGATAAAACAATTATGTGAATCCATGCATTGAAATGCTATGGTTACTGTCATAGTGCTTGTTAACGAAAATCGGATATGAATCTGTAAAGCAAGCACTATAAAATCGTCCGATCATTCGACCCGATAAACATCAATCAATCCTATGGAGTACCCACAGTGTTTGTTGTACCCGTGTTTATCATTTAATGCAACTGCTCCCCTGGGTCAGATAGTATCGCGATATCCTATTTCACCCTGTTAGTTGATTGCATTACCGTCCGTGCTTGATTTGAGAGCCATGAATAAATTATATCACAGGTACAATGTAGCAACTTCTTTTATATGAAAATGCAGATATTGTATTACATAAAAATAGCGAATAGTCAGTTCCCTTCCACTGATTTACCCACCGGACCCAAAAGAGACAAGTGAAATCGTCTCATCACTTTCATGCTCAGATCTGTGCTTAGATTCAGAGTGACACAAATCTATCCACTAGACTGTATGACGAGAGATGACTTCTACTTTAAATGCTTATGATGAAGCCAGATTCATACAATGGATTCTGCTTTTATGGAAAGGGTTTTGTCGCTTTTATTTACAAGTTATCCCTTTTCATAATAATAAAAGCAGAATTACAACACATAGTTTTATAGAACATCAGCATTAGATGAGATACATCAGTAAGAACTACCTCAGTACGCCAGTCAGTGATAGAGCGTCGTAATTCATCTACTTCAAGTCAGAACATCAAAAAGGCCTGCACGATCAACGTAGCGCTGAAGATTTCCGAAGTTGTCACTGAACTTGTGGGGATAAGATTAACATGGATCAACTGACTGGCCTTTTCAGAAGGGATTACATTGAGTACTTCATTGAGCAAGAAGTAAGAAATCCAGAAACAAAGATGCTCCGAACCTAAATCAAAGGGTGTGTCCTGTGACAGTTATTTCGTTAAATTTACACGAGATTTCAGATGCCGTTTTATCTTTAGATACAAATAGTCGACAGGCGACAATAGGACAAACCGTCATTGACGTTATCATTTTATCTGTCGTCAAACAAGAGAGTGTTATACCATTTCACAAGAAAGACAACGTAATGTACTGCTGTGGGGCGTCTGGCAAAAAAAACACTTACTTTTTTATAATTGTGTGAGTGGTGGGTGGTACCGGTAGGGCAGGTTGGTTGGTTGGTTTGTTGTTTAACGCCGCACTCAGCAATATTCCAGCTATATGACGGCGGTCTGTAAATAATCTGGACCAGTCAATCCAGTGATTGATATCACGAGCATCGATCCACGCAATTGGGATCGATGACATGCATCAACCAAGTCAGCGAGCCTGACCACCCGATCCCGTTAGTCGCCTTTTACGACAAGCATAGTCGCCTTTTACGGCAAGCATGGGTTGCTGAAGACCTATTCTACCCCGGAATTTTCACGGGTCCGGTAGGGCAGGACACGCTTACCATTGTCATTGTCACCTAGTGTCATCACTGATTTTCAGTTACCCATTCAAACATTTTCATCGTTATTTTGCCTGTAACGCGCAGTTGAATCTGTTTTAAGTGATACTCGAGACTGCTTATTCTCCGTTGTTGACGTTTGACTCAAAAACAAAACAAACACATGTCACTACATACGTGCAACAGCCTACCTGTACTCAAATAGAAACCATCTATTGTCTTGCCGTGAAAGGTGATTTTGCTTGTCTTAAGGGGCGACTAACGGGATCGGGTGGTCAGGCTCGCTGACTTGGTTGAAGCATGTCATCAATTCCAATTGCGTGGATCGATGCTAATGATATCAATCACTGGATTGTCTGGTCCAGACTCTAGTATTTACATACAGACCGCCGTCATATAGCTTGTAAAACAACAAACCAACCAAACATCTATTGTCGGGAATATTGTCCAAACACAATACAGTCTAAGGAGCATCCATCGGTTTAAAGACACCAAGACACACTAAAGAACTGTCAAACATTTATTATATTTGTAAATGTTTTCATCTTATGTTGATCTCAACTGCCCGAAGACCATACATGTAATTGTAAGTATATGTCTCTCTCACAAGTTTCAAAGTTGAACCGAGATTCAAACATACGGTGGCTGCTGGTCACACATTATATTTCAAATAAGGAGGATCCTTCTGTTTTCGGTGCATAGTTGCTCTTATGGATCTCAGGGTAATAGGAATTGGTAGTTCCGATTTTCTTGTATTCAACACAAAACTTGAAAAACTTGAAGAATTGTAGCCAGGTCACTTGATGCTATTTTGTCGAAACCAACCTCAATTTGTCATGGATTACACCACTCTGAAAGAAGGAAAACGTTGTGAACTTTAGTGCACTCCCATAGTTGCATGAATTACAAGTAGACCAACTGTATTAATTAATTTATTAATTAATTAATTCCATGACATTTATTGGCCTAAATAATAATATACATCTCATTCAATTTTAATTTCCTCTCTGAATGCCCAGGCTGTCTGCCGCAATGTATTGACTGCTCTTTCCTTCATCTGCAGTCTGTCAAGTTTCTCTTCATCTAAATCGCTCTCATTATCATTTCAATCAACAAATTTGAAGTCAGTAGATTCGTGAAGCGCTCGGTCAATCACACGAGCTGTCGTTAACACCGATCGCATCGGACGCCATCTTTGTGACGCAATCCTTACATAAGCAACTATACGTCTGAAATTTGGAGTTTGCAGATAATGAGTCCAGATGTTTGATGCCATGTATCTCTGTAATAAATATGAATCAAAACATGTTATATGTTGTTATATGTTCCTTAGTTACTGTAGTATTACGTATACAATATCACGAGACTTCAAAATGTGATTTTTCACCCATAATATCTCTTTTCTCCTTGTGGGTCATATATAATTCTTCACAATTTCAGACACAGGAAAACATGTAATATTTCACCCATAATGTCTCTTTTCTCCTTGTGGGTCATATATAATTCTTCACAATTTCAGACATGAAAACATGTCTGGTGTCTTATGAACGCATCAAGAATGCTGACAACATTGTTGTTTAATTTATGTACATTTCACACTTCTTCTCATGGCAAGTTACACCCTTGCATCTTCAAGAGAACGTTTAGCTGCTTTATACAATGTGACACTGGACACGACCGTGGCAGGGACGACATTGGAAGTTGAGATACAACCAGTAACAACACACAGAAATGTACAGGACAAACTGAAGTTGCCGCCAAGAAGCTTCGAACAAATATTTCATTCCACTATGCATCTCGACATGTCACTTGCTTTAAACATGACATGCTCAATGGCTGAATTTGGCAGTCAGGAAGTTAACTGTAAACAATTTTTTCTTCATACATGGAGATATAGAATGAATGGCCATGAGTACTTTCTAGAAAAACATGGAACCAACTTTATATGTCTAGATGCAGTTTTTAGTAGACGGAAAGAGATGGTAGTATATATGTCAGCTTATTCAGCCGTCATTTCTTGCTTCTAAAATAACAACAGCGGTCTGTCTATCCCTCAGCATACTCTTCCTCCTCCTCACCCTGTTGGTCTACATCCTGATTAAGGAGCTACATACTGTGCCAGGCCTCAACCTCATCCTACTGTCATCCTCCCTGTTCCTTGCACATGTGTTTTATCTGTTTGGGGCTGGAACTGTCACCACCCCGACCATCTGCACCGTCATCGGAGTCCTCATCCACTACTTCTGGTTCGCGTCCTTTTGCCTGGATGAACGTCTGTTGTCTACACATGTTCAGAGTCTTCACCAACCTCTTCTCCTCGCTGCACTTTGCTGACAACAAGGAGTCTCTGATGATAAAGTCCTCAGTTTTTGCTTATGGCGTCCCCTGGTCAATGTAACGATGACGTTAACCACCACCTACATCCAGTCTGGCTACACAACTGTTGGGGGCGGTCGGGTAGCCTAGTGGTTAAAGCGTTCGCTCGTCACGCCGAAAACCCGGGTTCGATTCCCGACATGGGTACAATGTGTGAAGCCCATTAATGGTGTCTCCCGCCGTGATGTTGCTGGAATATTGCTAAAAGCGGCGTAAAGCCATACTCAATTAATCACAACTGTTGGCTATATCTGGCGGTCCTGCTCTGTTTCGTAGCTCCTGGATTGGTGTCACTTGTTTTCTTTGGTAGTCCTGCTTGTCTAACAGTTGTCATCAACGGGGTATTATTTCTTCGGACGATGATCTCCATACGACTCAGAAACAGACAAAGTCAGTCCGCAGAAAATATACATGCAATCAACAACATTAGATTATTCAAACTACTATAACACGTCTCTCATGGTTGTTTGGCTTCGTTGGTTACTTCCTTCAGAGAGTGGAGCTGATGTATGTGTTCACTGTGCTGACAGCTGGCCAGGGCGTCTTACATCTTCTAACTCACCTCAAGGAATGGAAAGCCGTTTCTGATAGAGCTGTGTGGTTATTTGGAGATGCTCGGTTTCTGTATATCTATCATCCAGGTATCTAACATTATCAGTATCTGAAAAATATGTTGACATATGTCGAACACATGTCATCACCCAAATCAGAGATTACTGTTGAATATGGAAAGGGTTTTGACACTTTTATTTCAAAGACGTACTAAATTCACGTGTGTGCCATTTTCTATGGTCATATTTCACCATCTGTTGAATATGCTTTTATGTCTTCAGGCTATTCGTATTAAATATTAATAAAAAAACGTCAACACCAGAGACTAATCAGCTTCGCTTAAGCGCGGACAGAGTTTTGATTCGGCCTGAAAGGCAAAGTATCAGCGAACCGTATATGAATGGATCTTGAAAATTAGCGATGACATCAAGTGCGAAAAGCGTAAGCGTGTCCGGCCCTACCGACAGCATCATCCACTCACATTATTTGCACACAAAAAGTAAGCATTGAGCTGTAGAATTCAAAATTTATATGGAACTGTTCTGATCAGTGCCTTGATCGTGTCTTGTGAATGTTGTCAAGTGCTATTCCGACAAAGTAATATGTTTGATGTTCCTTCAGTTGATATTGTTCTGCTGAAGGATAAAGTGGTTTGAGGTGATTAAACTGATTCCGGAATGTGGTTTCATACGCTTTGTGTAGGTGGTATGAACGACCCACATGAATGCAAATGTGACTTTTGAACAGTCATTTTTTTAGGTTTAGACAATATATATTTCAGACCATCTACATGATACTTGTTTCGTATCAAATATTGTTTCACACGATAAAGAAACATTGGGTTACAACATCCAATGTCTTATAAAAGCTTTCAAAACATTTTACGGTAGACTTGTGAAGAACATTTCCAAAATAATGTGTCAGTGACCAAAAATAATATCTGATAAAATTCCATATTTTCATGTCTACCGCATGTCTACCCCGGTGTTTGTTCAGGTGTTTGAACACTTGACTTGCCTTTACATATTATTGTGACGTTTGCTACCGCTGGGGAAGTATGACCGCTCACCTTTTCACGCACACCTGGTTTTATCAGTTTCTTGTCATAACTACATGTTTATGACATAGTCGGAATCGTACAATGGACTCTGCTTTGAATGGAGAGTTCTTATGATTATGGGAATGGTTTGGTCACTTTATTTGATATAAAGTTATATTTTAAGTGATGCATTCATATAATATTCACCGCTATTTTCACTGCTATTTTGGAATTTACGCATAATTGAATCTGTTTCGGTGGATAATCGTGATTCTCTGGCGTTGACGTCAACTATCGCATGAAGTATCTAACTTGTGACTCTAACGTGTGATGGAAGTGCTTCTAATTCATTTTGTAGTGGAATAGAAAGATTGCAACGATTCTTTTCACACATTGAAATCATTTGAAATCATTTTCGGTAATTCTCAATTTCATAGTTTGGTGGGTGTTTTTATATCCGAGGGTCTTTTTGTATTACACTAAATATTTTCATTTTAGAAAGACAATACTAATGATCGAAACATTTGGTTGAAAGCAGCTATAAGATTATGAGGAGAACATAAAATGTGGTTCGTTCTTTATGTAATATTGTATACAGCCCAGGATATTTTCTCCACAAGGAATGCTCAAGTGATCACCGTGTCGAACAATTATTTGACAGCTGCTGTTGAAATTTTCTATGAATCCAATATTTTCCAGTAAGTTATGTTTCCGTTTAGTTCGAAATGAAGTCAACGGGACAACGGAATGAAAGCAATGGATCGTGTTTGTCTGCAAGGCACTGAAGCGGGATAAATGTTGGGTGAGAATGCATGTATATGCTAGTCTGGTTTATACCTTTTTGAGTGCATGCTTAGGCAGTATGCTTACATGTATTAGGTGTAAGTTTCCAGTTATCGTCAAATCGTCAATTTGTCAATTATAATGGATCTTCAATACAAATTCATGAAGACATCTCGACTTTAAGGTCGTGATTCACAATTTGTTAATGTTGCATGTTAATGTAAGGCACACAATTTGGATGTTTGTGTATTTGTTGCGAGCATGATCAGGTACTCATTAAAAGACTTGTGGTTCGCCGTAAATAACGTTTACACAATGATACGGTTTGCTGAAAATCAAAGTCAATGCGCTGTGGGTATACTGAAAACAGGTATGGTGCAAAAGGAAGTTGTCAGATGCTTTAATGTTCATCGAAACCCAATATTATCTCTTTGGAGACGTTAGTCCAGGTTTCATCTGGACAGCTCTGATGGACGTGCCAGGGTCTACAGGCGTCCAGGAGAACGTTTTAGCGGCGCTTGCGTTACTCAACGTCGTCAGTTTAGGGGTGGAAGTCTTATGACATCTCGTCACCGTTAATGTCAGTTTGAATGGTGTACGCTACCGGAATCTTTCGAGATTATGTTCAACAATCTGTGCAATTGCAGGGACGTAACGTCACATTGCAGCAGGATAATCACACACACACGCGCACGCACGCACACATGCACGCGTTGTTAGATGGAGCGTCGCTACAATAGGACCAGAACCAGCCGGTAACGCTAGCTCAGTTGGTCCAATCTTTGGTTGACATCTGGAACAAGATCCCCAGGCTGTCCCCAACATCCCCAACATCTGGTGCCGTAACTGAATCAACGCAAACAGTGGTCACACCCGACATTGACATTGTTAATTGAGTTGTGTCACTAATCCAATATTAGGGCATGTTGCTCTGTCTCCTGTTACCAGGTATGAGTTGTGTAAATTAATTATGATAAAACATTGATCAGAGACGACTTATCCAATTTTATGTTGTTATTTTCCATTACATACCATTTGCCCCACTCTATATGAAACACGGTGACTAGTAGTATATAAACAACTTAAGACAAAGGTGTATATCACTTACTTACTTCTTTGTGTAAGTCCCGAGAGAGTTTTTATGTGGATGTATACATGCATTGAACGTCCGTTAACATTCCTTTTCTGTCGACGGTGATTGTTATTATTCCTCTCAATAATACAATATCTCCGTTGTCCAATCGGAAATCGGATATGAAACAGTATTTCGAAAACAAGCAGTATAAAACCATCTGATGATTTCGCATTGCGAACTACAATCGATCTGTTGGACGAACAGTGTGCGTCAAAATAAAAACTACAACTGCCCCTCTGGGCCTGATAGTATCGCTAGATTCCATTTCGCCCACTTCATGTTTTCATTAGAGTCATGCATTAAATATGTCACAGGTGTGGACGATTGGTCCTGGGGGTATTATTGCAACCTACAGGCGTGCCCTTGTGTCCATCATAATCACACGACAACTCAATTCCGTAATTTAGAACATCAATTGCAATTCAGATACTGAATTACAAAAATAAGAAGAAAATGAAAGTGGTGCAAATGTTCATATTAAACACAAGTGTTGTGTTCATGGCTACGTATAACAATGTATATATTACTGTGCTGTTCATATATATATATATATATATATATATATATATATATATATATATATATATATATATATATATATATATATGTATATCCGTATTATAAACATTTTGTAGTCGCGAGTGGAGAATGTGACCTGAGTCATATAACATGTTCCCAATCAAATTCACTTATGCGAATAAAATATGCTTAAAATGAACCCGGTCAATAATCACGTGGTTGCATTAATGTATCAGCTGATTGCAGTGCGAGAATGGTGGATTTGAAATTTGCATCCCCGTATTTTTGCATACACTGGCGCCTGCATTTATAGCTTATTTAGGAAATACGTTTCTCCGAACGCTGGTCTTCAATTCAAAAAGACAAAGGTCCAACGTAGTTTTTCTGCTTACATTTAATACTCACAAATCTAACATGTGTTTAATACTATCTCACTTATACTGAATGACGTCAACCCAGGGGTAACACTGATGACAATACAACCAAGTACTGCCTGCCTGTACCTTAATAGAAACCATATACTTGACTGGCATTTTTAAAAGTTAGTAAGTAACAGTTACGGCAAGATATGTTTTGGGTGACGATTTCTTTATTCTATTCTGATGTGACATTTTGGTATAGATCCTTGACAACACTCTTGCTTGACAACAGTGTAAGGATCTATATCGAAACGTCGCATCAAAGAAGTCGTCATCCAACAAGTATCGTCTTTACAGAAACCAACTGTCTACTGGAATATTGCAAAAACACCAAACAATCGAAGGGGAATGGAGAAGTTTTCTGACACCATATTAAGGATACGATAAACTTAAATAATAGCTGTAAATGGATTCAGCTTTGAGCCTTCACATTCGATTATACTGGTTCATGTCATGATGAAAAGCGAATTGTACAGTTTCGTAAAAAAAGAAGAAGTTAAACATAAAAAGTCAACGCCAGAGAATAGGAAGTCTCGGATATCCGCCAAAACAGATTCCACTGGGAGAAGAAGGCAAAACAGCGGTGAAAATTTTATATGGAGGTATAACTCACATCAGTGATTTCGCTGGATGTTCGCGAAAAGGGTAAGCATGTCCTGCCCTACCGGTAGCACCCGCCATTCATACAATTTGCATAAAAAATAGGAAATTTATTGCTTGGCGCAGCACAGCAGTAATCCTGTCATGCGACGTCAGCCTGTAAACCAGACAATCAAGTGATCGATTAACCAGAAATCCACAGACACGATATTATCATTATTTATTTTGTTGTAACTAATAAAAACGAAAAATACTGTGACTAATGTGTTGATGTGAAGTGCCCGAAGTCCATACATGTTACAATTACAGATGTCTCTAGCATCCCTGTGCCGCTCCCCTCCCCTTTTTCGGTACAAAATCCGTCTTGCATGGCTGCGTTTGAGGCGTGTTGGTATCATAATGCTGACACACAAGCCAATCGCACGTCCGTGATGACTGTTGTGAAGACACGACTGAATCGATAAACCTGTTAACGTGGCAACTGTTTCCAGTTCTCTATTATGACTCTGTGTATTTCCTGACTGTCCAATCAACAAACACGTTAGGAAATGTAATATTCACATAAACTACAGAGTGACAAAATACAGTCACATTAATAGGCTGTTCGCTGATTCAAAAGATCGTGAAAACGCAATTCGCCGTCTTCCCTCCAGGCTTGTTGTTCTGATATGAATGTAAGGTACGTACATCTTTCACAAGTGTGTGTGTTAATATTGTTACCGTTCGCTCATATCGGTGATATTGTTTTATTCATTTATTCGAATTGTACAATGTATATTGCTTGTTTGTTGTTTAAAGCCGCACCACCATGTATGTATGTGTTTGTTTGTTTGTTTGTTCGGACGGACGGATGGATGCATGGTTTGTGCTAATTAAGTGCTAATTCCTCGTGGTGCTTTAGCCAGGCATAGCCAGTTAACATATTCAGCAGTTCAAACATATACACATATTATTCTAGAAAGTTTTAGGTTCATGTGCAGAGTTAACCATTTGAGTTGTTATTGTTAAACGTTCTCAACATCTTCCCTTGGCAAGAGTGTCCACTAGCCTACATAAGCCAACTTTCCGTCCTTGCCATTTCAATCGTGTGCTAAAATATAAGAGGACTATTGCACTTATCGTTAGTCATATCGGAGAACGTTTTATAAACTCAACATCCATGTTCCGAAAACGTGGTCGTTGCTGTGGACACAGCCATCGTGTGTCGAATTTGCGCTGGAATTAGTCCAAACATTATGCGAACACAAAATATTTTTGGTGAGAGGGGGAACCTGCGATTGTACGGAGACTTGATATTTCATGGGCTACAGCTGCAAAACCAAATTATCAATTAAAACTGTTATCAATTATAACTATTATATTATTTTTTTAAATAGATATCTTTACAGGAATGCATTTTTCGTGACTTATTCGTGATTTATTTTTATAACCAGTCTGAAGCATAAATATATTTTTTCAAACATTCTCTGGGACAATTCTTTTTCTCGATAAAATCAGGGCCATTAAGAAAACGAATCTTGACAGCATCGAAGTCTATGCCTAGATAAGAGTGTCAAGTGTATAGTGGTTTTGTGACCCACGATAAATGCTGAGCGTAAAAGAGAAGGTCAACCATTCGATGATACTAGTTCATGTCATTATGACAGCCGAATTGAACAGTTTCTCCCAAAAAGAAGAGAAACATAAAAGGTCAGCGCCAGAAATTAACCACTCTAGATTATCCGCCAAAACAGATTCCACTGGGCGAAAAGGGCAAAAGAGCGGTGAAAATTATAGAGCGGGATCACTGACATCAGTGATGAGCCTGGGTGTTCTGAAAAAGAGTAAGCATGTCCTGCCCTACAGGTTGCACGCGCCACATACGCAGTTTGCATGAAGACGCAGGTGTTGCCTAACGTCGCTCATCAGAAAATATGAGCGACAAAACCCTTTCCATATTCATAGGAAATATCTGCCAAAAGCGGAGTAGATTAAACGATCCATCTTTCATTTTGATATAACTCCTCCCCAAAATTCTTAATTATACTGTGTCAAAGTCGAGGACAATGTCATACATCTTGTTTTATAGTGATAATATCAGTGCTGTAATGTGTATTGTGTCTAATATGTGTTATGATTTGCTTAACTTTGCTGACATATCGACCTCAAATTTCAGGTGGCGACAACAGTAGTTAACCCAATGGCCTACACTCAAGTCCTTCTTTTCCTTCCGTTGTTCCTCACGTCATCTACCATTATTAGCGATGACGTCAAATCCCTGATATACACGCTACAAACTAGGTACTGCGGGCGATCTCTCTGCTCAACAAACACATCTCATAGTCCTCCATCATGTCCGTCACAGGAGCAGACAACCGTCGGCGTTTCTTCTGGAGTGACCGATCTCAACGCGGCTGTCGAAAACTTTACTTTAGATCCATCAAATACATTTCACACTGAGACCAGCAGAGAATTTACTACCATCAGCCCAGGGAGCGACACATCTAAATCAGCTGCTGTTACGGAATATGTTCAAAATAATATGATATCACAACCGTGTGAGCCTTGTCATCAGTGTTCATGTAATGATAGTTGTGTGATATTTGGAAATTGTTGTGCTGATAAAGAGATTGGCGGGAGATATTTTTTTGACTGTGAACGTATCACAACATATGATAACGAGATTGAATCATTTTTGTTCCTAATTGTAACAAAATGTCAGCAAGATGCTCCCAGCTACACTGAAGACCTTGCCGAGAAATGCGAGCATGGAGAACTTGGGTATGTCCAAGATGGCCGCCTGGTGACGGCGCCACATCCCTTCAACACCAGCGTCACCTTTAGAAACAAGTACTGTGCTGCATGCTATGATGTCAACAACTACACACCATGGGACGTGTATATCAACTGTCCAAAATACTTCGATTCATCCAATTACACAGACATAAATTCCTTGATACGTTCAGCAAAGGGCCTAAATTGTTTAGTTTCAACTAATATAAAGAATAACAGCCATGTTCATACATGTATTTCTGAAAAAAAGTTGGTATCAACTTGTAATGTTACTGGACTTTGGCAGGAATACAACAAAAGCATAGAAGAGGCGTGTCACTCCTATTACAACCCAACACTGAAAAACTATAAAAACATCTTCTGTCATCTATGCAATGGAGAATCAGAGCAGGAACTGAAATGTCCTTCAGTGTGTCATACATCCAAGGTAAAAGGAGTGATCTTCATGCCATTTGTTGCATTGCTTAATTTTGAAAATTCAGATGCAGAAGTTGTTGCAAGCGCAGAGAATCTAAGGGGCAAATACGACTCCATAAAACGATTTGGAGACCAGACACATGCTCAGTGCAGAGATGGAGATATTTATGACTCATCTTCCGTAAGTATTACATAACTTCTATTATTATATTACATTATCAGACATAGGATAAAAATGCAGTGATTGAGGAAAAAACAGATGATCAATGATATATTTTCGGATGGCACTATCAATACTATTTACAGGGAAAAAATTATATTTATTACCATGAGGGTCGAGATAAACGACTTAATAAAAAAACATGCAATTATTACTCCAAGTGTTCTATATCGTTGATGTAATGCAGATAGCTCCCCTTTTATAATAACATAACTGATGAAACATTCATTTGTGTAATGACGTCACACTTGATGGTGAAAAATGTGGATGCTGTAGCTTCGGTATTTAAGTGGTAAAAATCTTCCCTATCACTACAGCTTATTCTTATTTGGGGATAATAAAGAGACAATGTGTGTATTATTCTATTGAGTTTACGAACCTTGTGTTACAATTAATGGATTTCAATTGTTTTCACTCGAGTTATAAACACGCTCATGGAATACTCATTATTATCTTTATTGACAGATTACTATGCTGTGTAAGATCTTAAGCTTGAAATCATGTGGTTTCTTTTCAGAAACGATGCCGCGAAACGTACTGTCCTTTATCAGACAGGAAAGATAATTCGACATGTATTCAAGTGGTATCAGATGAACATTTGATCCTCACGGCATGGAATACCACACTGTCATTTAATGAAGATGTCAACATTTTGCCTTTCAATCCACCCACTTTTGTTTTTCCTTTCGGTCAAAAGTTTCAGACTAATATTCAAAACTTGCTAAGTGAACATGGATTCTTTATCTATGAAATGACAGCGAATTCTTATGCACGTATCAAGAATGCTGACCTCGTAGTTGATGAAGGTCATTTACAGTTCACACTTCTTCTCATGCCAAATTACACCCTTGCATATTCAAGAGAACGTTTAGCTGCTTTACACAATGTGACACTGAACACGACCGTGGCAGGGACGACATTGGAAGTTGAGATACAACCAGTAACAACACACAGAAATGTACAGAACAAACTGATGTTGCCGCCAACAATGTTCGGACAAATGTTACATTCTTCTATGCATCTCGACATGTCACTAAGTATCAACGTTCCACTTGCTTTTAATGTGACATGCTCAATGGCTGAATTTGGCAGTCAGGAAGTTAACAGTGCAAACCATGCTTTATTCATACATGGAGATATAGAGTTGAATGATCATGAGTACTTTATATCAAAGCACGGAACCTACTTTATATGTCTAGATGCAGTTTTCAGAAGACGGAAAGAGATGGTCGTACAAATGCCAGCTTATATAGCACCGGCATTTCTAGCTTCTAAAATAACAACAGCGGTATGCCTATCCCTCAGCATACTCTTCCTCCTCCTCACCCTGTTGGTCTACATCCTGATTAAGGAGCTACATACTGTGCCAGGCCTCAACCTCATCCTGCTGTCATCCTCCCTCTTCCTCGCACATGTGTTTTATCTGTTTGGGGCTGGAACTGTCACCACCCCGACCATCTGCACCGTCATTGGAGTCCTCATCCACTACTTCTGGCTCGCGTCCTTTGCCTGGATGAACGTCTGTTGTCTACACATGTTCAGAGTCTTCACCAACCTCTTCTCCTCGCTGCACTTTGCTGACCACAAGGTGTCTCTGATGATAAAGTATTCAGTTTGTGCCTATGGTGTTCCCCTGGTCATTGTAACGATGACGTTAACTATCACCTACATCCACTCTGGCTACACAACTGTTGGCTATGGTGGTCCTGCTCTGTGTTTCGTAGCTCCTGGATTGGTGTCACTTGTTTCCTTTGGTGGTCCTGCTTGTCTGACACTTGTCATCAACGGGGTATTATTTCTTTGGACGATGATCTCCATACGACGCAGAAACAGACAAAGTGAGTCATTGGGAAAGAAACAGGCAAACGACGTCATTACATTCTTCAAGCTGTCTACTATAACAGGCCTGTCATGGTTGTTTGGCTTCGTTGGCTACTTCCTTCAGAGAGTGGAGCTGATGTATGTGTTCACTGTGTTGACAGCTGGCCAGGGCGTCTTCATCTTCCTCTCGTTCGTTGTCAGTCGGCGGATCCTCAAGCTAATCAGAGACCATCTCAGATGTCTGTGGGCGAAAAGGGAGAAAGGCCATGTAAACACGGCGGACACGTCAACTGCAAGAGATGCTTCAATGGTGAGCCGGTTGTGATTTCAGCCATGAAAACTGAGAACTTATTTACATACCACACACATATGAAGGTGGCTCTGTGTTGATGCAATATATTTGTTTCTCAATAAATGTCTGTTGAAATATATTAAATTCGACATTAAATGCATTTCACGCGTGTTAAAGGTTATTTGACATGCCACGTGTATGCAAATATTTCGCCCTTCACGTGGTTAAAGACCACTCCTACTTTGTCCAAATTTAGTAAAAATAGGAAAATAAGTTTCTGATACAATGGTTTTGATGAGGGGAAATATGTTTACATAATTAGGTAATATTTATTATCTTAACATTGATTTTTTGTGCATATATCCTTCAATAAATCAAAGGCAAAGACCTGTTTCGTGTACTCCACATGTTATCTTCATGTTTCTGTGATTGAATATGGTCATTGGTTTCAAAAGCAACATATATACTGTGTTGCGAAATATTATTTTTTTTACTTTACTTGTAGCAGCGGAATATCTGCACTTGTACAAAGCAGACGTATTTTGAAAGTAACATATAGTTCTTGGTTCCAACCAAATCACTAAATGTGTTATTGTGTCACTTGATTGTCTGGTTCGTTTACAGGCCGGTGTTGCGTGGCAGGAGTAGCGCTGTCCGGCGTCAGGCTACAGATACTTAATTCTCTTTGCAAATTGTGGAGTGGCGGGCGCTACCGACAGGGCAGGACGTGTTTACTCTTTCCAGAACACCTGCCCTTCCGTGATCAATTGAAATAATTGTCACCGCTATTTTGATTTTACGCTCAATGGAATCTGAAAATGGAGACTGGTGATATTATATTATGTTTTCACCAAAGTGATAAACGAAATCACTCGCCTGTGTTATTACTCCCGACAACAATGCCTTGCATGACTAGGGTTTGGTGTCACCCTGCCTCTCGCTTGTTATTAAAGGGCTAAAACAAGGACTGGTCGGCTCTGAGTCAGAGTACTGTGTCTGAGTGGAGTATTCATGTTACATTGCGGCATGATATGTCAGTGGGCTAGCACCATAAAATTGGCATTAGTCCAGACTAGTACAAACATACATACATATACACACACACATACACCATGACTCAACCACGCACGTCTGACATTACCGGTGATTGCTCCATTTACCAATTACGCCCTGTCTTGTTTAATGGGTATTTGCTAAAAGGCACAATTTGCCAGACAAATTAACAATCCCAATGCCAAATGTATTATTGACACAAACAACAATTTGACTTCATGATTACTTTGGAATAATATTTTATGAGTTAAGAGCCGTCGATTTGTGATCTTAACTTAAGGTAACGTAGATTACATTTAATGACTTTTGCTATTCTTTTATCATTCGTAAATATATAATGTCAATGCCAGAGAATAACCATCCTCGATTATCCGTAAAGTGGATTCCGTCGGGCGCATCAAAAAAGGCGTTAATTATGTATTTTTTTTCTCTTGAGTAAGATTAAAACAGGTGTCAGTGACTAACTCTCATATCCAATACATATAAGCAACAAAATCTTGTTTTCCATATTCAAAGGAAACCCGCGCTAATAGTTCAGCCACGATGTCAAAACGAGCAATTCCTGCTCTGGTTCTCCATTGCATTGATGACAAAAGATGTTTTCTTATAGTTTTTCAGCATTGGGTTGTAATAGGAGTGACATGCCTCTTCTTCTGTGCTTTTTTCGTATTCCCGCCAAGGTCCTGTAACTTTACAAGTTGATACCAACTGTTTTTCAGAAATGCATGCATGAACATGGCTGTTATTCTTTATATTTGTTGAAACTAAACAATTTAGGTCCGTTGCTGAACTAGTCAAGGAATTTAAGTCTGTGTAATTGGATGAATCGAAGTCTTTTGGACAGCTGATAGACACGTCTAATGATGTGTAGTTGTTGACGTCATCGCATTAATGTGACCAAAGTTCTATTTGCATGATGTTTGAACACACAATGACTTTTAGAAAGTGGTCAAATGTAACAAATGTTATATTTGGGATTACACTTTCTGAGTAAAGTACAGGTTCTCGTACTTTTTATGGTTGAGTCCCGTCCGGGATTCGAACCCATACTGCCAGAGTGTGGCGTACAGATTCTCGTACTTTTTATGGTTGAGTCCCGTCCGGGATTCAACCCGCACTGCCAGAGTGAGGCAGTGTGGGTTCGAATCCCGGATGGGACTCAACCATAAAAAGTACGAGAATCTGTACCTTACTCAGAAAGTGTTA
Source organism: Haliotis rufescens (assembly GCF_023055435.1). Taxonomy (NCBI): domain Eukaryota; kingdom Metazoa; phylum Mollusca; class Gastropoda; order Lepetellida; family Haliotidae; genus Haliotis; species Haliotis rufescens. Next base: position 25,834,729 of record NW_025964001.1, on the reverse strand, counting down.
TCCCAAATATAACATTTGTTAATGTATGATCTTTGTTTCTACAGTATGGCCTCAGTTCTATTGGTATGTCATTTGTTCTATAGTATGACCAAGGCTCTATCAGTACGACCTCGGTTCTATAGTATATAGCATACACTGTCTGAAATAATGAACTGTCTATTATTCCGACGCCATAAGATATTGGCCCAAAGCGTCATCTCTGAACCAAAATTTACACACATGACAAAAGTATAGCATATTTTCATATATCTCGAACGTCCATGTATCTTTTGGAAGTATCTGCCTTGACAGTAATATTTTGTGCTTATGGTGATGCCAACAAACTTGGATCTTCTTATAGTCATTACATTCACACAAAGTTTAAGCCCTGTGGCCCTTGGTTCTCAAGAATTACAAAGTGATACCAGTTTCAGGTGATTGCCGCTTTGGTGAAACCCACTAGCATTGGTATGGTACTGACACACCTGGAAACATAATCTGGGTGAACAGAGATTCGACCCCACAATCAAGGGTTTATGGCGTGCCCCGGGGATGCAACCCTGTACAGCGAGTTGCGTCTCCTTAAACGACTGGGCAACCCACGTCCCCCACGGTCATTTGAAATGACAAAACAGATCTGTGAAATATGTTAGGTTTCTGAAATATAACTTTTAATCATTATGGTACATGAAACCATTGACAAAACATAAAACAATGAGAGTTTATAAAATTGCATGTAGATTACAAAAGCAAAGAAACACTTACCTCATACACTCATCGTGATTGGTTTAATTGGCTCACTGTCCGTAAACCATTTTAAACTGGTAAATAAGAAAATTGAATGCATCAACTTTATGCATAGATTAAACAATTTAATGTGAATGCATATCATTTGGGTTGGTTCTCTCAGACTGTGTCAAGGCTAATGAGGTGAGTAACTTTGAAATTTAGTGATCAGTGTTAATGATAATGGTAGTTTCAGTAAGTGAGTTTAGTTTAACACCGAGTGGAACATTATTTCTGTTATATCACGGCGTCTCAGTTTTACGTTGGAGGGAAGCCAAAAGTGATGCAGGTTCCAGAACATTACCACATTGTGCAGCTCACAAGCACGGTTATGGTGTGTGCAACAAAAATCCTAATCTGCGATGGAAACCCACTGTCACTGGATTCTGGTACAATAGGTGAAATTGGGTTTAACGTCGCGTCCAATATTATTGCACTTATACAGCGCCGTGCATGCACGTGTGTGTGGCCGCTTGTACTAGTCCGGACTAATGCCGATTTATAGTGCTAGCTCAGTGAGATACCATGCCGCAGTTTAACATGAATACCCTACTCAGACACAGTATACTGACTCCGAGCCGACCAGTCCGTGTTTTAGCCCCTTAATGCCGAGCGCCAGACAGGGTAACAACAAGTACCATCTTTTAACGTCTTTTGGTATAACGCGGCCGGGGATCGAACCCCTGACCTTCCGTTCTCCGGGCGGACGCTCTACCATTAGACCACGGAGGCGGTCTCTGGTACAATAGAGGGAAGCAGCTGTGCTTAATGAATTGCTGCACCTTAGGCAACAGAGCAACGCATACCCCGACCTCAGGCTCATGACATGGCTGATTATTGTTGTACAAAAGCAGGCGACAGTGTATATTACTCTTAGATTTAATAACGGTTATTCCCAATTCCCAGAATGACAACAGAGTGAGTGAATGTTGTTATATGTCCCAGTCAGCAGTATTTAAATGCATTGATATTCTCATACATGATGACAAACAACAATGGAAAAATGACATTTTGGATGATAGAAATACCATAAATGGTAATAAGTTAAGATCATACAGGCTTTTTTAAATCAGAATTGACTGTTGACAATTATGTATTTAAGCTTAGATATAAGGGCCAACGCTTGTTTTCCTATGTGAAAGTTTACCCCTTGATAGAAACTGGACGCTATTCTGAACCACAAACCCTACTATGTTACAGAATTTGTAAATATTGTTTTAATGTTTTAAATATCCGCACTCTTGAAAATGAAATGCACTTTCTTATATGTTATCCTTTTTATGAAGATTTAAGATATGAATTATTTTATGAAGCTTTAAATATATCCCAATGTTTTTATACCCTTGATGATATGCATAAGTTTTGTTTTATATTGAAATCGGATGACTTACACAATTGTTTATCTAAGACCCTTTTAGTAATGTATAAATGATTATTATCTTTTATTTGAATTGTCTTTAACAATACTTTTCTAGTGCTGAAATTGTTTTATTTTCATACTTTTTATGAATTATATGTTTTATATCTTTTCACCGTGTCTCATAAGCCCTATGGCTGGGCGTTACATAATCTACTTATGTATTTATTTGTATATGGTTTATCTGTAACATTGTACCGCGTGACATGATAATAAACTATATCTCCCCCCCCCCCCCCCCCCCCCCCCCCCCCCCCCTCTCTCTCTCTCTCTATTTAATCTCTGTCCATGGTTCACTGCGTGAGCAGGGTATGAATTTAGTGAAAGCCACAAGCTGTGTTCAAATACCCGGGGCTCAATGATTAAGATGAGTTCATTGATGTTATGATTACATGATCCGTCATGAGTTCGCCTACCTACTCCAAACAGGATATCAACACTGTGTGACTAGTTTGATCGTTGCCGATATAATGACCATATACTACTCAACATTAGCTAAGGACCAGAATAGTCATCTATAGTCAAATATGTGTTCCTTAGCAAAAGTTGAGTAGTATATATGATCAACAACTTTAGAATGTGAGTGAGTGAGTGAGGTTTTATGCCGCATAGTTCAGGGATAAACCAGCAGTACCATGGACATGCAAGGAGCCACAAGCCTTCTCCCACCACTTCCCTTCATGCCAGTCATGAAACATAGTGTGTACAAGCCGGAAGAATTGATGATGATTCAAAACAAAACAAAAAACAAGCAGTTATAAATAATATTTCTCAATTTTATTTTATATAACAAAAACCAATTTGCATTCATATAAAAATATATATTCTAAGACTGACTTCAAACACAGACTGGTTTCACACAATACAGCAGGCAGTGAAACCAAATGCAGTTTGTGCCACTGTAGAGGGGTACTGCCAATACCAATGAGTCACTATTGGTGCTTGCAAGTACTTGCAGAAACAGAAGCAGCCCCCCACCACCATTTCCTCAAAGCCCTCCAAGCCCATGAACATTGCTTCCAAACTTTGACCTTAATCAAGATCCAATAATTACCACGTCTACAAGCAAACCTGCAACACAGGAAGCGAGGGACAGCATATTTCACAATTCCTTCAAAGAATACACTGACCTTTGATAGACATGGATTTTCTCATGATCTGTTAATGTACATGCAAACAAAACGTTCAAGCCAGTCAAGGTCACACTGATTCAGACACTGACAATGACATGACTGTTTTACAAAAATCAGAATGCTGGCCTTCATCTTTGATTCACTTTGACCAGACCTGTTCATCTTAAAAAGATGTACATAAGTGTAATGATAAATGATTTGTAACCAAAATGGTTGTTTCTCGTGACCTTTGTCCTTTTCATGACATTCCAAACGAATTCCCCAGGGCCAGACGTCTATGTAAGATATCTATTGTAAATAATCTTTGTGATAGACATTAGAAAAACCACAGGCAGCAGCAACAAGAAGACCTTAAAGCATCCAATTCAGTCAGTGTGTCCCCTCACAGATATAACTGGTCATGATCCTCCAACATTTGCTTGCAATCACTTACTCCCACTTTTCGTAAACTGAAAGGCAAACGTTTCTGATCACATACATTTTTCCTAACTTGAACACTCGAATATGAATATGATATGGAACATATGCTGTGGCTTTGCAGATCGATCAATGCTCTACCTACACAGCACAACACTTGTGAAAACAGTACAGGTGAGCTTCATTCACATTTTCATTTTTTATGCAAATATCTATTGGAAAATGAAAAATACCTGACATTTCAACTAAAAGAACACAAAACTTTCTGGAGGAAAATTAAATTTGAAATGATCTTTGTTTAAAAACATTTCATTTGTCCTCTTTTTAAAACTATAAATGTTTAGAAAACACAAGTGGTCAATCCTCAATCCAATCAAAAGCTCTAAATCTTCAAAGGAAAGTGGAAAATTTTATGTGCTTCTAAAATATACAATGTATAAGACATTATCCTTGTTCGCCTTTGTGTAACATTCAAACATTAAGTACGAGAACTGACTAGCTCCTACGGGCCAGTGGTTATGACTTTATTATCAAATGTTCCTCTCTCAACTCACCCCACAGTAACAAAACAGCAAACACAAAATAATTATACATGTATATTTTAATACAGTCAACCACCCTTGAATCGAAGTTGAAGGGACGTACGTAAACAAATTATCCGATTTAACAAAAAATGATTAATAAAGAAGGAATACACTTTCACTTGAGACAAAACTTCTGCATGTCTTCTGCTACTGCCCCCACACAGCCTATCCAAATTACTTTTGATTTGTCAATATTAATTTTTAACCCTAAGAAATTATAAAAGGTTGTCAATGTATCATGAGAGGCTTTTAAGCTATCTTCTGTACCGTCTAGCTAAGGTTGGGTATCACCTGCAAATTGTCCTACATTGGTTTCTTCATCATTAAGAGTTATTCCCCTCATGTTGTTATTTTCCTTTATCATAAATCCCAAAATCTCAGCCTCCGGGGATCACCTTCTCTACAGCCCCTGGAATTGTTTCAAAACCGGAAAACCACTTGCTGAAGAATTTATTATTCAAAATATTTACCCATTTCACTTTGTAAGGACCGAAGCCATATCTTTCTAAAACAGCAAGTATAAATGGGTTTGAGACGGTATAAAAAATTCTTTCTCAAAATCAATTAAAAATAGCATGCTAGGTTGGATGCAGTTCAAATGTAATATCATACAGTGTTCTGTACAACCACCAGGAATAAATCCTGTCTGATCTCCATGAAATAATAAATCGAGTGTTATTTTTAATCTATTAGCTATGCAAGTGCTCACAATTTTGTAAAGTGTTTAGTAATGAAATAGGGCACCAGTCTTTAAGAAGTGTTCTTCTCAGTCAGGGAGCGAGTCAGGGAGCTAGTCAGGGAGCTAGTCAGGGATCTAGTCAGGGAGCGAGTCAGGGAGCTAGTCAGGGAGCTAGTCAGGTAGCTAGTCAGGGAGCGAGTCAGGGTGCGAGTCAGGGTGCGAGTCAGGGAGCTAGTCAGGGAGCTAACAAAGGATCATATCTATCTGCAATAGAAGATTTAGAAATGGGGTTGATAATGCCTTCAGACCAATCTGATGGAATCATCCCGTTCAAGAAGTTTGCATTGAACAGGTTCATAGGAAACTGGAACTGATAGCATCATCCTTGTTGTCACACCTACCTATGTTATCCCACTCATGTATGCCCTTGTTGTTACTGTTAATCCTCTACTGTTAATCCTCCACTTGCTATATATATTCTGCACTATGTCCCTCATTTAGTCTTGCTTGACAACGGTATAAGGATCTATACCGAAACGTCGCTTTTTACAGTATTAAAGAAGTTGTTATCCATAAAATTGTGTCTATCTTGTCATCCGCGAACTTCTAAGTAATGCCTATCAAACAAGTAATGCCTATCAAACAAGAAACTGGAACATCTTTCGTTTTTCAACACCTCAGTTGGGATATTATCATAACCTTGAGCCTCTGGCTTAGCCGAGCTGAGTGCCTCCCACACTTCCTCGTGTGTGACAGCTCTGTTCAAATCTAATCTTATCCGTGTTTGGAGCCTCAGTCTTTTGATCATTCACAGTTTCATCAGAGTAATTACAATTAGGTAGGTCACTGTACTCTTTCCACTGTTTCAACACAGCATCTTTATTATCGGTGATACTTCCATCCTCCAGTCTCACTTTCATTGCCACTGATTTCCTCCTCTCATTTCCCACGCCTATTTTCTTCCAGAATTCTTTGTTTTCCTCATCGCACACAGTTTCTAACTCTGACAAGTTTCTCGGATATCTTTTCTCTGTGCTTGTCTTTTTGCTTTATCAAAAAGTTTTGTTTTTTTAATATAATCAGCTCTTAGATGTCGTCTGCTTGGCCCTTTACTTCTACACCATACTCGCTCTGCTGCACACATATTATTTCACATGAGAGTTAGGCCGTGGAGCGGGCGAGTGCCTGCAAGCCGAAGTCAAGGGGTCTGTTAGTGATGCCATCCTGATGCCCTTCAAGACTCGGTATTTCAGCGCCAGGTTCCAGTCGGAACTCAAACCGCTGCAACAAGTTGGCGGCAAACAGGAACAGCTCCATCATCACCAGGGGTTCCCCCAAACACGTGCGAGGCCCTGAACACAAAACAACAGACAAGATCTAGTCAGTGAGTGAGAGAGTTTGGTTTTACGCTGCTTTCAGCAGTATTCCAGCAATATCACGGCGGGAATGGGCTTCACACATTGTACCCATGTCGGGAATCGAACCCGGGGCCTCGGCGTGACGAGCGAAACTTTAACCACTAGGCTACCCTAAGATCTAGTGAGTGAGTGAAGGTAGCAATAAGACAGCTTTATCACGATGGCCATTATATGCTGGACAGGACTGCTTATCTCCAGCCAACGTTAAATGAATCCTTGTAATGTTTGTCCTCTGGGACATGTTGTTCGAGACATGGTGGTGTACTCACCTGCCCCAAATGGCATGAAAGCCGGGTTCTTGATGATCTTGCCCTCCTCGTCTATCCAGCGTTCGGGGCGGAACACTTCCGGTTTTGTCCATAACTCAGGGTCCATGTGGCAGGAATAAAGATGGAACACCACGAGGTCGTTGACGTCGAGATTGTAGCCTCCGATCTCCACTGGTTTCACCACAGAGTGCGGGGGTGCCATCGGCGCTAGGGAAACGTGACACAAACAATCACATAAAAAAGGACAACGGGGAAGGAGGTATGAAGGCAATTGACATTTCCACAAACACCCCTGCCTCACCCTGTGACATCCTGATCCACCCGGTGACACACCTTGATCCACCCCTGCCCCGCCCGGTGACACACCTTGATCCACCCCTTCCCCGCTCTGTGACACATCCTGATATCCACCCCTGCCCCACCCGGTGACACTCCTTGATCCACCCCTTCCCCGCCCGGTGACACACCCTGATCGAGCCCTGCCACGCCTGGTGACACCCCCTGATGCACCCCTGCCCCGCCTGGTGACACACCTTGATCCACCCCTTCCCCGCCCGGTGACACACCCTGATCCACCCTTTCAACGCTCTGTGACACATCCTGATATCCACCCCTTCCCCACCCAGTGACAGACCCTGATTCCCCCCGTGATCCACCCAGTGATCCCCCCGATCCACCCCTGCCCCACCCAGTGATAAAACCGAGCCACCCCTTCCTTGCTCAATGAACGCCCCTGCCCCACATAGTGATTACACCGATTCCCCCAATTCACCCCTGCCCCGCCCTGTGACCCACCGAGGGATTAACCCGATCCACCCCTGCCCGCCTGGTGACACACCCTGATCCACCCCTTCCCCTGCCGATGACACACCCTTATCCGCCCCTTCCCTGCCAGAGATCCATCCTTGTCAAGCCCTGTGACACACACTGACCCAACCCTGACCCGCCCTGTGACACACCCTGAGCCACCCCTTCCCCGGCCGGTGACACACCCTTATCCACCACTTCCCCGCCCAGTGACACACCCTGAGACACCCCTGGCGCATACAGTGATTCCAGCGATCAATCCTTGTCAAGTCATGTGACACACTCTGATTCACCCCTGACCCGCCCTGTGATCCACCCCTGACCCGCCCAGTGACACACTCTGATCCACCCCTGCCAGTGACTCACCTACGGACGCCAGGCGCAGGACTTCGTTGAGGGTGGCGACTATGTAAGTCAGCTTGTCCTTGTCCGCCAGACTCACGGGCCGCCCACCGCCCGTCTCCTACAGCAAGGAGTGAGACGGTGTTGTTTCAATTGTACAAGGTTATCAGCCAATTTAAAATCAAATTTAACATGCATCGTTTTACAAATCCGCTATTTCGGACAGACATGAGTATGCCCTACCTTCTTGACTGCGTCCAGGCAACGCTGCTGGATGTCTGGGAAGCGCGCCATGTACAGCAAAAACCACTGCAGCGCCACAGACGTCGCCTCCGACCCTGCCAGGAATAGGTCCACAGTGGTCCGGAACACGTCCTCCACAGCGACTGAAACAAGCATCCCACTACACAACACGTGTCACTGCACGGGAAAGGCACTAACGCACGAGAAGAGTGCCGGAATTTGGAGTGAGTGAGTGAGTGAGTGGGTGAGTGGGTGGGTGGGTGAGTGAGTGAGATTTTACGCCGCTTTGAGCAATATTTAGCAATATCACGGCGGGGGCCACCATAAATGGGCTTCACACATTGTGCCCATGTCGGGAATCGAACCCGGGTCTTCAGCCTGACGAGCTAACGCTTTAACCACTGGGCTACCCGACCGCCCCTGCCAGAATTTGGAAATATGTATGTATGAATGTAATGGTGTTCAGTGCCCGGAAGACACGTCCATTCTTTGCTACAGTTCCACAGTGTTGCACAGTGTTGTGCCGTGAAATTCTCAATTCCACCTACTTTTACTGTCCCCTTCTTGCTCTGTCTTCAGGAAGAGGTCAATGAAGTCTCTCAGGTTATCGGGGTCAAAGTCCACCCTGTGCTCGTTCACTTTCTTCACCACAAACTCCTGCAATTTCTTGTCGTTGTTTATCATCTTCTGCGCCTACAACATCACCATGGCAACGTGAAAAGGCAAAACATCCATCTTCCATGGCAACATGGAAAGCGAAAATAATTTCAAATAGTCCAGCTCAAATTTGACAAATGTATATGAAACAAATTCTGCTTTTCTAAAATGTTAACAACCATAGAAACATTGAAAAGTGATCAAAGCAAGAGCCAAGTTTCCATGTGTTGTTCAGAACGTGGCAGTGATGTATCCATGTAAAGTGCATTTGGTCCTGGTGTCAGTTGTTAACGCTGCTGGCGAGGTACATCTAATAAGAATTTCTTAAACTCTTCCATGTTTTCATCATACATGTTTTATTTGCTTGTTGTTTAAAGCCGCACTCAGCAACATTTCAACTATATAACGGCGGTCTGTAAATAATCCAGTCAGGACCAGACAATCCATTTATTGACATCATGAGCATCGATCCACGCAATTTGAATACGATGACGTGCATCAAACCAAGTCAGCGAGCCTGACCACCCGATCCTGTTAGACGCCTCTCACGACAAGCATAGTCGCCTGTTACGGCAAGAATGGGTTGCTGAAGACCAATTCTAACCTGGATCTTCACGGGTGCATCATACATGTACATACTCGTCAAGTACAAGCATGCATTATGGATAGTCGTATGGATGGAGACATTATACTGTGGATATAGCACCTCACAGAACTCTTTAAAGCCTTATCCTTCAACAGTTGAAAGGGAACGAAGGTTTTCACCACCATCAACACAGCTTTCTTTATTACATCTTTGTTGTGACTTGAACAGTGCTACAGTCTGAATGTCTTGTTGAATCGGGGATACATCGCTACTGACCTACAAGATTGTATGCTACTTATCTTTACTACTATCAGTTACTTACTACGTTATGTTTGTATGTGGTTTAGTTTTGCACATACTGGATTATCCAGGGTCCTGGCATTCAACTCGTAAGCTATGAATAGGAGATAGGCCAAGATGTAAATAATACAAACATTACAGTTTACTTCAGTAGAATTCTTAGGATAAAATGGTTTTCACAAACTTGTCTCTATCCGTATAAACTTATATACTCAACAACAAAAGTTCCCGTGACACCAATATTTTAGTGTATTTTTCAAACAAGTAAAGTTTGGTTTTCAATAATGTAGTACATGTATGGAGTCAAGTCACAAAAACGCAACTGCTACAGAAAAGCATGCATTCCATGCAAAAGTTGACTTTTATGCACGCCCGATGCATTTCACTTCCCAAGAATGGGTACAAAAACATGTGCGTTAACGGGATTTCATATGCATTGTTTAGCATCGTGCTGACAACAACCACTCAGAAAAACAACAAAATTACGCAATTACTCAACATTACGAAATGCCACGCCTGTCCGAAAATGAGCGTCTGCGAGCCATTGGTATGCTTGAAGCAGGATCGAGTCAACGTGATATTGCAAGACTATTTAACGTCCACAGAAACACCATTTGGTGTTTATGGCAACGTTGGCAACAGACGAATGCAGTCAGAGACCATAACCAATAATCGACAAGACAAATGAATTCGAACAACACACCTACGAAATCGATTCCAGCAAGCAACAGTGACTGCCAGAAACATTCCTAGCCTTCGACGAATATCTTCACAAACCGTACGACGCCGCCTCAGATGTGCAGGGATTGTCGCCAGAAGACCCGACAGACGTCCCATTTTGACAGGAAACCACCGTCAAGCACGTCTACAGTGGTGCAGACAGCGTCTACGCTGGACGGCCATGCAGTGGGGACAAGTTCTATTCACTGACGAGTCTGTTTTTCCCCTCAGTCACAGCGATGGACGGATTCGAGTGTGCCGACGTCGAGGGGAACGTTACGTCAATCATTGTGTCATGGAAGAAGATCGGTTAGGGGCGGCAGCGTTATGGTATGGGGTGGGATTACAGCAAGACAGAGGACCAGTTTGATAGTGGTACAGGGAAATCTCAATGGACAGCGCTACCGCGACGGGATCATCGGCCCTGTTGTCCTACCGTTTTTGCGTCGTCATGGCCCAGGCACTACCTTTCAACATGACAACGCCCGGCCTCATATTGCTCGACTTCTTCAGGATTCTCTTCAACAAAACAACGTGAATGTCACATGTGGGATGTGATGGATCGGCGCCTTCGACGTCAACCACGTGTTCCAAAGACACTCCAGGAACTTCGAAACATGCTCCTGCAGATATGGACAGATATTCCACAGGACTTTGTGCGACGCCTGGTCCATTCCATGAGACGAAGATGTGTTGCTTGCAAAGGCAACCAGGGGTGGACACACACGCTATTGATTTGTAAATTGACGTTTTGGCATGTTCATGGTTTTTTTAATGAAAACACGCATTTTCTGAAGTCAGTATGGCAAAGTAAACCACTTACAGGAGTCTTTTATCAGTTGCAAACCGAAATTGTTTCAGATTTGGTAAAAGAACATAACTTTGCATTAAATCTTATTCAGTGTCACAGGAACTTTTGTTGTTCTGTATATATCTATATGCATAAGTCACAGCGCAAGGGAGAATTGCTTATTGAATTCTTGCGTATGTTCACATAATGCTGTGCAGATATACTTCGGTTTCTTCATGGCTTTTTATGGTGTTTTTTGCAGTATTAGATTGATCATTATTTATCACATTGAATTTACTTTTTACAAATCCAAATTCATATTCCCCGTATTTTCAAACACCACTGACCATATAACGTCCTAATGTACGCTAATATAGTTTATATACAGTAAACTACGGTTTTAACGAACTCAAAGGGACCCCTCATTTTAGTTCGTTATAACCGTAGTTCGTTATAAGCATATATACAGCATATATACAAAACAAATGGCCTGGATATAAAGTTCGTTATATCGGTCAGTTCGTTATAAGCATGTTCGTTATATCGTAGTTAACTGTTGTTGATGTAATAAGGTTGTTATTACTTGTATTAAGTTGTATAATGAAACGTGCCGTTATTATCGCCTAGCCAGTGTTGCTTCATTTACGTTACCTACTTCGAAAACGATGAGGAGAGTCGATTGTTTTGCATTTGTAGATGGTTTCTAAGTCATTGAAGTGGTTCCCCCTTTAAAAAAATCACTGTATACCACAAAGAGAAAATATAATTTATCCTCAGAAAACGTTTCCGTTTTGTAGCTGACATATCACGTTGTCTCTCGAAAGGGGCGTAACTCACCAAGGGAAATAACTCACCCGAGAACTTGAAAACTATTTTACTACTCGAGTAGTAGCTCTACCCGAATCGTACTCGGGTACCAGGGTACCCGTTTCGACCCTGGTGGCCACGAGGCAACAACAGACTTCTCTCAATACGGCCACACGACAACATCCTGCGGCGCTACTTACTGGCGTCGGGTCAAGAATAGGTCTTCAGCAACCCATGCTTGCAGTAAAAGGCGACTATGCTTGTTGTAAGAGGCGACTAACGGGATCGGGTGGTCAGGCTCGCTGACTTGGTTGATGCATGTCATCGATCCCAATGGATCGATGTTCATGATGTAAATCACTGGATTATTTACAGACCGCCGACATATAGCTGGAATATTGCTGAGTGCAGCGTTAAACAACAAACCAACCAACCAAACCAACTTACTGGCGCATCTCCCCGGATGTACCTGATCCACGGGAAGAAGTTTTCAGGGACCTGGATACCAGCGTTCTTGAAGAGGAACTCCAGGTACCCCAGCAGCTCCTTGAACTCCTTGTCTGTGTACTCAAACCTACAACATAGACACACACAAGACACACTAGACTCGTGTACCAAGGGTAAGCCACCAGCTCCTTGAACTCCTTGTCAGTGTACTCAAACCTACAACATAGACACACACAAGACACACTAGACTCGTGTACCAAGGGTAACCCACCAGCTCCTTGAACTCTTTGTCTGTGTACTCAAACCTACAACATAGACACACACAAGACACACTAGACTCGTGTACCAAGGGTAAGCCACCAGCTCCTTGAACTCCTTGTCAGTGTACTCAAACCTACAACATAGACACACACAAGACACACTAGACTCGTGTAACAAGGGTAACCCACCAGCTCCTTGAACTCTTTGTCTGTGTACTCAAACCTACAACATAGACACACACAAGACACACTAGACTCGTGTACCAAGGGTAACCAACCAGTTCCTTGACCTCCTTGTCTGTGTACTCAAACCTACAACACAGACCCACACCAAAAACACTAGACTTGTGTACAAAGGGTAACCAACCAGTTCTTTGACCTCCTTGTCTGTGTACTCAAACCTACAACACAGACCAACACCAAAAACACTAGACTCGTGTACCAAGGGTAACCCACCAGCTCCTTGAACTCTTTGTCTGTGTACTCAAACCTACAACATAGACACACACAAGACACACTAGACTCGTGTACCAAGGGTAACCAACCAGTTCCTTGACCTCCTTGTCTGTGTACTCAAACCTACAACACAGACCCACACCAAAAACACTAAGACTCGTGTACCAAGGGTAACCCATCAGGTCCTTGAACTCCTTGTCAGTGTACTCAAACCTACAGCATAGATCCACACCAAAAACACTAGACTCGTGTACCAAGGGTAACCAACCAGTTCCTTGACCTCCTTGTCAGTGTACTCAAACCTACAACACAGACCCACACCAACAACACTTAGATTCGTGTACCAAGGGTAACCCACCAGTTCCTTGACCTCCTTGTCTGTGTACTCAAACCTACAGCATAGACCCACACCAAAAACACTAGACTCGTGTACCAAGGGTAACCAACCAGTTCCTTGACCTCCTTGTCTGTGTACTCAAACCTACAACACAGATCCACACCAAAAACACTAGACTCGTGTACCAAGGGTAACCCACCAGCTCCTTGAACTCCTTGTCTGTGTACTCAAACCTACAACATAGACACACACAAGACACACTAGACTCGTGTACCAAGGGTAACCAACCAGTTCCTTGACCTCCTTGTCTGTGTACTCAAACCTACAACACAGACCCACACCAAAAACACTAAGACTCGTGTACCAAGGGTAACCCACCAGCTCCTTGAACTCCTTGTCAGTTGCTCAAACCTACAGCATAGATCCACAACAAAAACACTAGACTCGTGTACCAAGGGTAACCAACCAGTTCCTTGACCTCCTTGTCTGTGTACTCAAACCTACAACACAGACCCACACCAAAAAAACTAAGATTCGTGTACCAAGGGTAACCCACCAGCTCCTTGAACCCCTTGTCAGTGTACTCAAACCTACAACACAGACCCACACCAAAAACACTTAGATTCGTGTACCAAGGGTAACCCACCAGTTCCTTGACCTCCTTGTCTGTGTACTCAAACCTACAACACAGACCCACACCAAAAACACTAAGATTCGTGTACCAAGGGTAACCCACCAGTTCCTTGACCTACAAGTCTTACCTCTCCCCGAACCTGATGTTTCATGTGATGTTACCTCCCCCTGAATACGATGTTAGATATGATGTTACCTCTCCCCGAAAACAATGTTTTGTATGGTGTTACCTCTCCCCGAACACGATGTTACATATGTTACCTCTCCCCGAACACAATGTTACATATGTTACCTCTCCCCGAACACAATGTTACATATGTTACCTCTCCCCGAACACAATGTTACATATGTTACCTCTCCCCGAACACAATGTTACATATGTTACCTCTCCCTGAACACGATGTTACATATGTTACCTCTCCCCGAACACAATGTTTTGTATGGTGTTACCTCTTCCCGAGCACGATGTTACATATGATGTTACCTCTCCCCGAACACAATGTTACATATGTTACCTCTCCCCGAACACAATGTTACATATGTTACCTCTCCCCGAACACAATGTTACATATGTTACCTCTCCCCGAACACAATGTTACATATGTTACCTCCCCCCGAACACAATGTTTTGTACGGTGTTACCTCTCCCCGAACACGATGTTACATATGTTACCTCTCCCCGAACACAATGTTACATATGTTACCTCTCCCCGAACACAATGTTACATATGTTACCTCTCCCCGAACACAATGTTACATATGTTACCTCTTCCTGAACACAATGTTACATATGTTACCTCTCCCCGAACACAATGTTACATATGTTACCTCTCCCCGAACACAATGTTACATATGTTACCTCTCCCCGAACACAATGTTACATATGTTACTTCTCCCCGAACACAATGTTACATATGTTACCTCTCCCCGAACACAATGTTACATATGTTACCTCTCCCTGAACACGATGTTACATATGTTACCTCTCCCCGAACACAATGTTTTGTATGGTGTTACCTCTTCCCGAGCACGATGTTACATATGATGTTACCTCTCCCCGAACACAATGTTACATATGTTACCTCTCCCCGAACACGATGTTACATATGTTACCTCTCCCCGAACACAATGTTACATATGTTACCTCTCCCCGAACACAATGTTACATATGTTACCTCTCCCCGAACACAATGTTACATATGTTACCTCTTCCTGAACACAATGTTACATATGTTACCTCTCCCCGAACACAATGTTACATATGTTACCTCTCCCCGAACACAATGTTACATATGTTACCTCTCCCCGAACACAATGTTACATATGTTACCTCTCCCCGAACACAATGTTACATATGTTACCTCTCCCCGAACACAATGTTTTGTATGGTGTTACCTCTCCCCGAACACAATGTTACATATGTTACCTCTCCCCGAACACAATGTTACATATGTTACCTCTCCCCGAACACAATGTTACATATGTTACCTCTCCCCGAACACAATGTTACATATGTTACCTCTCCCCGAACACAATGTTACATATGTTACCTCTCCCCGAACACGATGTTACATATGTTACCTCTCCCCGAACACAATGTTACATATGTTACCTCTCCCCAAACACGATGCTACATATGTTACCTCTCCCCGAACACGATGTTACATATGTTACCTCTCCCCGAACACGATGCTACATATGTTACCTCTCCCAGAACACGATGCTACATATGTTACCTCTCCCCGAACACGATGTTATGTATGGTGTTACCTCTCCCCGAACACGATGTTACATATGTTACCTCTCCCCGAACACGATGTTACATATGTTACCTCTCCCCGAACACAATGTTATGTATGGTGTTACCTCTCCCCGAACACGATGTTACATATGTTACCTCTCCCCGAACACGATGTTACATATGTTACCTCTCCCCGAACACAATGTTACATATGTTACCTCTCCCCGAACACAATGTTATGTATGGTGTTACCTCTCCCTGAACACGATGTTACATATGTTACCTCTCCCCGAACACGATGTTACATATGTTACCTCTCCCCGAGCACGATTTTATATATGATGTTACCTCTCCCCGAACACGATGCTACATATGTTACCTCTCCCCGAACACGATGTTGCATATGATGTTGGCCACAGCATTTGCCAGGTACGGCTTGATGTTGAAGCTGCGCCCGTCCAGGTCCTCCCACGCCTCGATCAGGATGCTACACTCCTCGAATATGCGCTCCTCCAGGGAACGCTTCCCAACCCCCAGGTTCCTCAGGGCCACGACAGCGAATTTCCTCATGTGGCGCCATTGGTCGCCATTACTCCAGAACACACCTGTATGTGATAAGAGAGTTGCATGTATAGCTACCTATGTGGACAATGTGTGACTACAAGTGTTTGCAAGATACTCACGTTATGCGAGAGAGCATCTTCCCGAGGCAAGAGAGTTAATTGACTACAAAAGTCCAGTTTCCACCCTTGCCGAACTAGGCTGGTATTATGGAGTTACATTTTGGCCGGACTAACGAGTCTATGCATAGTCCAATCAAAATCGCGCACCGAAATCGAAATCCGGTTCGTAGAGTGTCATGCAGATTTCGGTCGACTGCAGGATTTGCAAAGCATGTGCACCGCTAACCCGCTGTCAACAGATATTTTCTAAATCTTTTCATGTTTTTCATCAAGGTGCTCACGTGATGTGATGCACTTCGCGATGTCAGACTCGTTTTATCACAATATAGATCTTGATTATCGATCCGATCGTCTTGCCTGGGCGCCACCGTTTTGTTTGAAACAAATGCAAGTGATACGAGAGGTGGAATCTGATTGGTCAATAGGAAAGGCATGGAAAGGACATAACTCGTAATAGCCACTGGTGGCGCTACGATCGAGCCCAGGAATTCCAGCTTAAACTGGACTTTTAAAGTCAGTTAACTCTCTTGCCTCAGGAAGATGACCGTTCTTATGCCTATTGGCCCCCAAGTACCTAAAAGGCGACTATACTTGTCGTAAGAGGCGACTAACGGGATGGGGTGCTCAGGCTCGCTGACTTGGTTGATGCATATCATCGTATCCCAATTGCGTGGATCGATGCTCATGGTGTCAATAACTGGATTATCTGGTCCTGACTCGAATATTTACAGACCGCCGTCATATAGCTAGTATCAAACAACAAAACAAAAAAAACACAACAAAAGACAATCATGTCTCTCACTTTCCTTGATATGTTTTTGATGGTCATGGTTGGATGGTTAATAGTAAAACCACTTTCCTTTTTGTTGTTTATGGTCGTAGTCGGGTGGTCTACAGCTTTACAGTCAAACAGGTATTCCCTCTGTCACCGGGACAACTCACACTCACACTCACACTCACACTCACCTTTCCCCTTGAAGATTTTGTCGATGATATAGATCCAGTTGGGTCTGTTGATGACGTAGCTGCCCTTGTTCACCAGAGTGTCGCGTACAAGACTGGGGCCGCACACCACCACCGTCGTCATCGGCCCTATCTTCAGCCTGAACACGTCGCCGTAACGTAATCGCAGCTTCATCATGAAGCGATGGACGTCCTTGATGCCGGCCATCTGCGGCATGTTGCCCACGACGGGGAACGCAAAAGGCCCGGGTGGCCGTTTCTTCCCATCCCTTCTAAGGAGCAGATAGCCTAGAAGCAGGGTGGACGAGAAGACGAGGACAGTGCGGATTGAGACGGATACATCCGGGGGTAGAAACGACTGCACACGTTCCAACGCAGGGGTCAGGTACTCCCTGACCGTGGACAGTGCTGAGCCCATAATTAGTATTGAAGAAGTATTGTGTCTGTATATTTCAAATTCTCAGACCACACAGATCATGTCCTGCTGTCTGTGACAGTTCGCTGCCTGTTTGTACCACCACGGACTTGTGTAACTATCTGTTGCGTTTCCTATCCAGGTTATATAGGTCCGTATTACCACACAGTCGTGTCTATTACGTGGAGTGCGGGACTGTCCAAGATTCGGGCCTCTACCGCAGGGCTGACATCGGATTCCTGTTCTGCGCACCAAGCCTACTGCCCTCACACGGAGCCAGGGCGAGCGTCCTATATTTTGACCTACATGTGGTGTACCTGTAGGTCAAAATATAGGACGCTCGACCTGGCGAAGTGAAGCAACGCGAACGTCGTCTGTGAACTGTTGATCTACAATGTATACAAAGACGGGTATACAAAGACGGGTATAAGCGACGAATGCGATGTTTGCTACAGACGTTGCCCAACTATGCAGTCATGAATCAATGCTGCCTGATTGCAACACAGCAGGATATTGTCGCTACGTCCACTTGGAGATCTCTTTCTCTATAGTCATTCACTCACTCATGATGGATAATACCTGACGATCGTTTAACTAAATCAGTACTCGCCAAGGATTGGGTTGTATGGCTTGTATTGTATCGCTGACGTCGGTTCGGGGGGGGGGGGGGGGGGGGGGGGTAAATGCATCAGGATGTACATGAATTCTTTATATATTTTAATATGGTGGTGTTGAATGTATTAACATGTTTGTAATGTATACATGATGTTGTACAAGTATAATTTTGTACCTCATAGAAAGAATGAATCATCATCCTTCATATTACTGGACTACTTCTGGGCACCTAAATTAACAGTGCCAGATGGTGATACGGCCTAATCCTATAACCCCTTATAGTTACTCTATCCAAAATCAAAGGAAGGCACAGTTGGGGTGAACCACCATATACAATCAGCATCGTTGACTTGAACCTGTCTTCAAACAAAGTGACACTATAAACCACTTGTTGTGGAGACTTACATGATAAGGAGGAAGACAGACACATGACAGACAGATACATACTCTAGGTAGAAGACCAGTCATTGGTGTCATTCTCTACAGTCGATAAAGGAGTGTCTTGAACCAATACACTTGCTCACACAATAGTTCACGAATGCACCATTCACGACATGTGTGACTGTGTTGGGAAGACTCCCATTAGGGCTGTTGGACCACAAGGTTGTGGGATTTAGCTAACAGTTCCACAACGTTTACACATCCTTGTGTTTGTCTGTCTTTTGTTTAACTCTGCTCTAAGCAATATTCCAGCTATATGAGGGCAGTTTGTAAATATTCGAGTCTGGGCCAGACAATCCAGTAATTGACATCATGAGCATCGATCCACGCAACTGGATGACATGCATCAACCAAGTCAGCGGGCCTGTCCACACGATCCTGTTAACCGTCGCCTCTTACGACAAGCATAGTCGCCTTTCACAGCAAGCATGGGATGCTTAAGACCTATTCTACCCCGGATCTTCACGGACCAAGTCCTTGTGTGACAAATTGTCTTTTCCATGCTACCCCGTCATAGTTGCCCAGATCATGGCGCTGAGCCTGACGTATGTGCCACACTCACCCCTCTCACAATAATCCACCGCTTGCAGCTGTCACATGGCTCAGGGGACACCGCCTGGATGTATGGAAGTACGTCTGCACCTTCGTTACCATGGCAGTAGCTCTGATAGTGTACCTTGGTTACCATGACAATAGGTCTGATAGTGTATCTTGGTTACCATGACAATAGGTCTGATAGTGTACCTTGTTACCAGGGTAGTAGGTTTGATAGTGTACCTTGTTACCATGGTAGCAGGTCTGATAGTGTACCTTGTTACCAAGGTAGTAGGTTTGATAGTGTACCTTGTTACCAAGGTAGCAGGTCTGATAGTGTACCTTGTTGCCATGGTAGTAGGTCTGATAGTGTACCTTGTTACCATGGTAGTAGGTCTGATGGTGTACCTTGTTTCCATGGTAGTAGGTCTGATAGTGTATCTTGTTTCCATGGTAGTAGGTCTGATAGTGTACCTTGTTACCATGGTAGTAGGTCTGATAGTGTACCTTGTTTCCATGGTAGAAGGTCTGATAGTGTATCTTGTTTCCATGGTAGTAGGTCTGATAGTGTACCTTGTTACCGTGGTAGTAGGTCTGATAGTGTACCTTGTTACCGTGGTAGTAGGTCTGATAGTGTACCTTGTTTCCATGGTAGTAGGTCTGATAGTGTACCTTGTTACCATGGTAGTAGGTCTGATGGTGTACCTTGTTTCCATGGTAGTAGGTCTGATAGTGTACCTTGTTACCATGGAAGTAGGTCTGATAGTGTACCTTGTTACCATGGTAGTTCGTGGCTGGTGTAACTAATGGTGAGTTGGTGCAATCACTCACAGTTTTGTCAGAATGAAAGTAAACAATATTGAATGAAATTTGAATATATTTAATAAAATGGATCACAAACATGAGTCCAGATATACAATGAACACTTTTTATAACCAGTATGTGTAATAACAAGATTAAAATAACACTGTTATCACATACACACCCCTTAGATCAACATTTCACATTGCGTCACTTCGCCAGGACAAGCGTCCTATGGTTTGACCTACATGTACATCACATGTAGGTCAAAATATAGGAAACTCGCCCTGGCAAAGTGACGCAATGTGAACTGTTGATCTACAATGCATACAAAGACGAAAGCGACGTTTGCTACAGACGTTGCCAAACTACGCAGTCATGAATCAATGCTGCCTGATTGCAACACAGCAGGATATTGCCGCTACTTCCACTTGGAGATCTTTTTCTCTATAGTCACTCACTTACTCATATTGGATAATACCTCACCTCGTCGATCGTTTGATCTTAACTAAATCAGTACTCGCCAAGGATTGGGTTGTATGGCTTGTATTGTATCACTGACGTTCCGGGGGGGGGAGAGAGAGAGAGAATTCAGAGGTAAATGCATCAGGATGTACATGAATATTTTATATATTTTAATATGGTGGTGTTGAATGTATTAACATGTTTGTAACGTATACATGATGTTGTACAAGTATAATTTTGTACCTCATAGAAAGAATGAATCATCATCCTTCATATTACTGGACTACTTCTGGGCACCTAAATTAACAGTGCCAGATGGTGATACAGCCTTATCCTATAACCCCTTATAGTTACTCTATCCAAAATCAAAGGAAGGCACAGTTGGGGTGAACCACCATATACAACCAGCATCGTTGACTTGAACCTGTCTTCAAACAAAGTGACACTATAAACCACTTGTTGTGGAGACTTACATGATAAGGAGAAAGACAGACACATGACAGACAGATACCAAGAGAAACAGCTTCCCACATTATGAAAGTGGATGACTGGTTTGTTAAATCTTTATTAGAAATAATAATGACTTTTTCCATATAATTACAACGTTTTTCATCTTATAATTTTGAATATCTGCGAGTACCGGCACATGTCTTGCAGTCCGACTTCGCAGTGTTTTTTGCCTTTCAATTCCTGGTTGGGCTTATCTGCGGGTCATATCATTTTCTTTCGTATTTCAATGGTCAAATTAACACCTCGGCTTATCTACGGGGTCGGCTTATCCGCAGTCATATACGGTACATACTCTAGGTAGAGAACCATTGAGAGTCATTGGTGTCATTCTCTACAGTCAATAAAGGAGTTGCTCTCAGATTGTAGGAGTAGATAAGCAAGTATATTACATTATAAATTCCACAATCGGCATATAATCTTAATACAGTCGAACCTTGCTTATCCAGACAGTTGCGTTTTCTCAAATAATGTCTGTATAAACAAATTTCCTGATATCCAGAATCCCTTGTCATTTACAGGATGCAAAAAAGTCTATTATATAATGCAAGATATTATTTGAATATTATGCACAGTAAAAAACTATTTCGTATCCCTTCAGCGAATTCAGGTGAACGAAAGGTGATAACAAACTTGGTCAATAGAAATGTGAAATTTGTGATAAAACATCATTAGACATGAAGATTTACCTTTTAAATTGTATTTCCTGTTCTGCTAGGCATTGTTTTACATGCAGGGATTAAGATAACCGTGTGTTTTTTCTCGTAAACTAAGCCAAAAATAGCAATCAGCTGTACACACATTTTCTCTTAATCTATCGGAGATTCAGTCAAAAAATACCTAATGATATAACTCCATCAAATTTTGATGCAATGATTGGAAGAAATTGTATCTGAAATTATTATTATATCAGGAATTATATATTCCATTGTCATGTTATTTTAGTTGCAGCGCTTAACATATATATTTAAAACAATAATAACCATGGCATAAGCATAGCATTTTGGTACAACTGATTGCTGTTGCCAGATGTAGTTTGATCTGTCACAGTTGAGATTTTACTGCAGTCTTTTTATTATGTTTGCATATAATTCTCAGGCTACAACAAATATGACTTTTAACGAGTCAAAGTATGGCATGTATGATATATGTATCCATTGTCAGTCAACTACCTTTCGTTACAAGGCGTCAATAGCGTTAATCAGTTCATGGCTGGTGTAACTAACGGTGAGTTGGTGCAATCACTCACAGTTTTGCCGGAATGAATGTAAACAATATTGAATGAAATTTGAATGTATTTAATAAAATGGATTACAAACATAAGTCCAGATATACAATGAACACTTTTTATAACAAGTATGTGTAATAACAAGATTAAAATAACACTGTTATCACATACACACCCCTTTGATGTCAGATGCCAGGTGTTGAATTGCAAAACAAACATCATCAAGCAAATTCTAAGCATAAAAAAGAAAATTTCTTGTTTAATAACACTAATGGTAAAGCTCATGAACCATCTGCTAATTATCATTTTTACACATTTTGTTTTGGAAAATCCAGAACATCGTGAAGGTTACCCTAAGTTACAGGTTGAATGAAACGGAATTATATGAAACTACACACATGATAAAGAGTTAGCACCTGACTATCAACTGATAGAGATTGGGAATCACAATTGTTTACAACTACGGAATAAAAATCTTTCATTTAATAAAATTCCAAACAATTTTTATCAATAAGGCAAAAGACCTAATATTTGATTATATAATCCCACCAACTGCTCAATGAGTGAGTGACTGAGTGAGCATAGTTTACTTTACTTTTAGCAATATTCAAGCTATATCATGTCGGGGACACCAAAAATTGACTCTCACACATCATAGCCATGTGGGAACTGAACATGGGCCTTCGTTGTGATGAACGAACACTTTAACCACTGGGCTATCCAACCGCTAACTGCTCAGTAAAGCAAGAGATGCATAATGAAGAGGAAGCATACCACTCAAAGAAGTTGAAGAACACCCATATTTTTCATATGACTATAGTTAGTCTGTCATGACAGATGTGTTCTTTAACATGTGTACATTTGACCACTTTCTTAATGTATAGTGTTCATATTTTTTTGTTGCTGAGTGCAGCATGAAACAACAACCAACCATCTTACTCTGTTGAGTAGTATATAAATATATGTTGAGACCTGCATGAATAAAGGCATGCAGTGTGTACCGATTCCACCATCCCCAGGAAGACAACATTTGTTACACTTCAACATTAGGATCAGATCCGTGGCCAAATTTTCTGTTCAACCTGTCTTCATTCTTGAGTTTGGGCGTCTCAGTTCTAGTGTGCCAAACCAGCACCTGTGTTGAAAAGATACAGCATTAATATCAGCAGACTGACACTTGACAGAAGATGCTAACATCAGCATGATCAGTAGACTGACGCTCATCTTCCGAAGGCAAGGGAGTTAACTGACTGTAAAAGTCCAGTTTCCACCCTTGCCAAACTAGGCTGGAATTCCAGAGTTACATTTTGGCTGGACTAACGAGTCTATGCCTAGTCCAATCACAATCATGCAACGAACTAGACATCCGGTTCGTAAACAACATGGAATTCAACATGCCGATTTCGATCAAATGCAGGATTTGCAAAGCATGTGTACCATCAACTGGGCATCAACAGATATTTTCCAAATCTTTTCATGTTTTTAATCAAGGTGCTCAAATGATTTGATGCACTTCGCAATGTAAGACCCATTTGTATTACAATATAGATCTTGATAGTCAATCTTGATTTGACTGGGTGCCGCCATTTTGTTAGAAGCAAATGCAAGTGGTATGAGAGGTAGACAGTAGACTGACACTAGACTTTGTAAATTGAGATCAGTATTCAACATAACTGAACATAATAACATCAATAGATGTAACACCAGTCATAACTTTTTCAATGCCCATAACAAGATCTCAAGCAACTGATTAAAACCCATTTTTATGGCTATCAAGAAAGAGTCAAAACCTGTCTTTGTGTGGCAGAAAGCAATAGTGAGTGAGTGAGTGAGTATGGTTTTACGCCGCTTTTAGCAATATTCCAGCAATATCACGGTGGGGGTCACCAGAAATGGGCTTCACACATTGTACCCATGTCGGGAGTCGAACCCGGGTCTTCGGCGTGACAAGCGAACGCTTTAACCACTAGGCTACCCGACCGTCCCCAGAAAGCAATAGTCTACACTAATGTTTTGTGAGGCTGCCTGGTTATACAGTAACCCACCTTTGTGCAGTGATCAGCGAGGGGCTCCAGATCGTCCAGGGTTATCTTCATGCCTGAGAGGATGGTGGATTCCTGGTACCCTCTCTTCACATAGTTGGAGAACTCCACCTCAGGATACTGGAAGAAAAGTTGGAGGTTGACAGCAAACCCTGCCATGTCCATAGCAAATGGTCGATCTGGCTTCCAGTATGTGAACCAGCCAGTCACCTGCAACACACAAATTAGAAGCATCAGAGTTTGTTTGAGGTAAACTCAACTATTTCCATGTACTTTACGTCTGTAATAATCCATGAAGATCCAGGTAAGAATTCGTCTTCAGCAACCCATGCTTGTCAAAAGACTTATGGGATTATTTGACAAGGTTGTCAAGAACGAAGATGCATCATTAGTGGTTAACCACTTGTGTTAACAAACTGTGACCTGACATGGTACCTCCCTCGTGAAGATCCGGGTAAGAACTGGTCTTCAGCAACCCTTGCTTGTCGTAACAGGCGACTTACAGGATCGGGAGGTCAGGATCACTGACTTGGTTGATGCATGTCATCGTATCCCAATTGCGTGGATCGATGCTCAAGAAGTCAATCACAGGATTGTCTGGTCCCTACTCAAGATTATTTACAGACCGCCTTCATATAGCTGTAATATGTCTGAGTGCGGTGTTAAACAACAAACAAACTTCTGTAATCACCAATAAGTATCAACAGACATTGGTTATACAAGAATTGCATCCCTATGGCATCATGGTTGTCATTTACTGAGCCAAGAAAAGTGAATTGCCAGCACATTTCAACAGAGCCCTGATCCATTCAATAAATAAGAATGATCACTGTTATGTAATGTCCATATCGGCACATCAGAATTCAGAGTAACCTCCCCTTGGTCTGTATATTATGTACTAACCATGTTATGTTCTCCATGTTCTAGGGAAGGGTGGGATTTTGGGGAAAGAACATCATTTCTTCCAGGATATAATGGAAACAAAATAAACTGCTTCATGTTTTACTTGAAAAAGTACATCATTCACTAGATGTCCTGTAGGGTACGGAAGGATAACTCAGGTATTCGGGTAGGATGGGTCCAGAGTAGGACCCGGGTACCCACAGGACTACCCAGACCCGTGGTTAGTCACATAATATATTGTTTAATGACAAAAACTCACTATAGCTCAGTGGTTACTAGAGAACATTGTACTATACGGCGCCCCTATGTAATCGACGGTCCCCTGTACCAGTGCACATGCGCAATCGGAACCGGAACCAGATATAATTACAAACACGCCCGTGTTTCAACCTGTTCGATACTTGTTTAGTTATTGTCATTTCACGCTGATTTTCTCAAGTAAACTGATCGAACAAATGGAACTCTGTTCTTATTTAGTTACACTACAAGTCGCTGATGTTCGCATTTCTTTCTGACGATACACACATTCCTTTTGACTTGTATATGTCTGAGTAAAGATAAAGCTTCAGTCAACTTCAGAGTACATATGATCTGATTGTTAGATACATGCATCAAAATAGTTTTAGCCAGGGCTGCGGCAAAACTATTCCCAATCAGACATTTTGTTCCCAACTCTTGAGACCTACAGCCGGTACCTGGGTTGGGTCTGGACATAGGGGTAGGGTACTGGGGTAGTAAATTTGCCCTAATGTCCTGAGAAAATAATGACAGCCATGTTTAAAGTCATACTGAAATTCTGTTTGCAACATATTTATACAAATTGTAAGCTTGACAATCCTTGTAGTTTCCATAGGAAGGTCCAGGGGAATAGCTGGGATCATGCAGACAAAGTTACAGCTCTGTAACTGTGTAGTTTTAGAGGAGATGTCATAAAAATATAAGTTAGCAAAAACCTGGACGACAACGTCCATAATAAGCTCTCTTGACTTTCAGTCAGGTGAGCTGAAAATGTATTGTGGGCCTAGAAAAGGTTTGGCTTTATGTCTAGAAGCAGCGACAGAGAAATATTTCTGCCTCTAACAAAGACATAAAAACAGCAACACACCATTATTCAGAAGCATGACATGCCCAAGAATCCCGTCTAAATCTAAAATGCTAAATCTTATGGACGAATGAGCAACAATCCAATCAAGTATTACCACCCTGTTGTCGTTTGAATCATGGCACCTACCTTTCCATTTTTGACAACAGGACTTTCATATCTTAGACTTCCTACAAGACCAACTGGCCACACGGAGACTTTTTGTGTCTGTCGCATCTGGAACACAAATTAACATCCATTGGTCATCGTTACACATATTGTAGGAGCATGGAAAAATTAATATGCATTTGGGGGATGTAATACATATAAACCCCAACCCACACCCCATCTCCCACCCCCACCTATAATAGATGACAAGTCCCTAACCCTGTGACTTTGACCGTATTGACATATATAATTTTATTAACTTGTTAGACCTGCTTTCAGAGTTGATCCACAAAGCATTTTGAACAAAAACAATACTTGTTTGAAGTAACACCACTAGGATGCGAACAATGAGCAACTGTAAGCTTTACTGTCCTACAACAGGATGCAAACAATGAGCAACTGTAAGCTTTACTGTCCTACAACAGGATGCCAACAATGAGCAACTGTAAGCTTTACTGTCCTACAACAAGATGCCAACAATGAGCAACTGTAAGCTTTACTGTCCAACAACAGGATACAAACAATGAGCAACTGTAAGCTTTACTGTCCTACAACAGGATGCCAACAATGAGCAACTGTAAGCTTTACTGTCCTACAACAGGATGCTAACAATAAGCAAATGTAAGCTTTACTGTCCTACAACAGGATGCCAACAATGAGCAACTGTAAGCTTTACTGTCCTACAACAGGATGCCAACAATAAGCAACTGTAAGCTTTACTGTCCTACAACAGGATGTGAACAATGAGCAACTGTAAGCTTTACTGTCCTACAACAGGATGCCAACAATGAGCAACTGTAAGCTTTACTGTCCTACAACAGGATGCCAACAATAAGCAACTGTAAGCTTTACTGTCCTACAACAGGATGCCAACAATAAGCAACTGTAAGCTTTACTGTCCTACAACAGGATGCAAACAATGAGCAACTGTAAGCCTTACTGTCCTACAACAGGATGCCAACAATGAGCAACTGTAAGCTTTACTGTCCTACAACAGGATGCCAACAATAAGCAACTGTAAGCTTTACTGTCCTACAACAGGATGCCAACAATAAGCAACTGTAAGCTTTACTGTCCTACAACAGGATGCCAACAATAAGCAACTGTAAGCTTTACTGTCCTACAACAGGATGTGAACAATGAGCAACTGTAAGCTATACTGTCCTACAACAGGATGCCAACAATAAGCAACTGTAAGCTTTACTGTCCTACAACAAGATGCCAACAATGAGCAACTGTAAGCTTTACTGTCCTACAACAGGATGTTAACAATGAGCAACTGTAAGCTTTACTGTCCTACAACAGGATGCCAACAATAAGCAACTGTAAGCTTTACTGTCCTACAACAGGATGCCAACAATGAGCAACTGTAAGCTTTACTGTCCTACAACAGGATGCCAACAATAAGCAACTGTAAGCTTTACTGTCCTACAACAGGATGTGAACAATGAGCAACTGTAAGCTTTACTGTCCTACAACAGGATGCCAACAATAAGCAACTGTAAGCTTTACTGTCCTACAACAGGATGCCAACAATAAGCAACTGTAAGCTTTACTGTCCTACAACAGGATGCCAACAATGAGCAACTGTAAGCTTTACTGTCCAACAACAGGATACAAACAATGAGCAACTGTAAGCTTTACTGTCCTACAACAGGATACAAACAATAAGCAACTGTAAGCTTTACTGTCCTACAACAGCCTGAGCATATTCACATAGAGAAACCGGATCCAAAAGGAGTCTAAAATCAAAGTACACAATTAATGCTGAAGGGGGCACAGGTGGACCAGTCGTCTCAGGCACCACAATTCGCTGTGCTGAGTGGCGTCCTTTAAGCACGCCAGAAACCTGTGATTGTGGGATCGAATCCAGGTTCACCCTGATAATGTTTCAAGGTTTTTCAGCACCATACCCATGTTTGTGGTTTTCACCAAAGGGGTAAACGTCTAAGACCTGCATTACCTCGGGCTTTCCTCCAAAATTAACCTGACACGCTGTGATTTAACAGGAGTGCAGTTCAAAATGGCATCAAGCCCAACTCACTCACTCACACACATAATCCTGTAATACATACCTCTGCAAATATCTTTAGATCATATGTATTGTCATCGTCGGCAAAATACACAACACCAGGCTGTTTTTCAGGATTCAGGTTTTTTCGTAACCATGACAACCCCATATTCCTCTGTAATACACCTCTTGGTTTTAACCAGTTAGGATCATCCAATTTTAATTTAACTTCTTTAGGTGTGAGAATGTTTAAATGTGTGTAAGATAAGCCACACAGATTCAAGAAGTTGGTGACTAGTTTAGTTCTTAATGCTGAATCTTCTATCACTATCCAATGAAAATTTGGCAGGTGAAGAAAAGTCTGTGACAGCCTGGTCAGTTCAGCTTTCTGCTCACTTCGATTGTAAGTGGGCGTAATGGCATATATAACAGGCATTGACTGATCAAACACTCGATTGTTCTTCCCCCGAACTTCCAGATTTAAGATGAGGTCTTGTATTTTCTTTTCTGATGTTCTCAATTTGTCCCCGGCTTCTCTAACTTCTTTGTCTTTTTCTTTTATTTGGTCTCTATATCTGGCCAACAAATTTTCCAATTTTTGTTCATTTTCATTCGGACACCATACACCTGAAACAAAGATGGATCAGTTTAAGACACTGCAAATGCACACAATGCAGTGTTGTCTGCTCGGTTATTCCCAACCTAGTTCCTTCTATGACCAACACGACCCGAGAGTATGTACGCCAATAACAAGAAACCTTGTATTCCATGCAGGACAACAAAGATATCATAAATAGTAGGAATGGGTATTGGAGGTTTAAAGTGTCTCACAATATTTAGCGATGCACAAGGCCGTATTGGAATATGTATCACACTATATTGTATAATCCTAAATTTTGAATTCAGAAGCAATCTGATACATTAAGCAATGAATAATTGAAGTTCATAAACGGAACAAAACAAGATGCTGGTACAACATGATGTTTATTCAATCAATAAATACGCAGCCATATTGGGGCCCCGGATGCATGCTGCGGGGCACCGAAGGCATTTGACAAGAAAATAACATTAAACACATGATAAAAATTGCTATTTGACATCACCCAATATATCGAGCATGATAAAAGGATATTGTGATATGTACCGGGAAAGAATGAACCTCAATTTACCAAGGTACCGATAATACAGCACATCCTCAATAAATAGATATGAGAAGTACCTAACAAGTTTTGCAAAGAAAAGATAACATCCTGAAATTTGCAGGGTACTGAGTTCTACTCTGCTTTAGAATAACAGGGTTGCAGTGATCCAGTCTTTGACCTTAATCAATACTGAGTGAGTGAGTGAGTGAGTGAGGTTTTACGCTGCTTTTAGCAATATTACAGCAATATCACAGAAGGGGACCCCAGAAATGGGCTTCACACATTGTGCTCATGTCGGAAATCAAACCCGGGTCTTCGGCATGACAAGTGAACGATTTAACCACTAGGCTACCCGACCGCCCCCATAATCAATACTGACTAAAATGATCACCTATTGACAGTGCCAGGTGTCCTCATTGATTATTAGTGAAAAGTGTTACTTTATATGCATAATTCTCATCCAATTCTCAACCAGTGAGCAAATCGATGAATAATTTAAGCCATTTAACAGTCATTTTCCATTACAAAAATACAGTATTTAAGCACTGTTAAAAACAGACACTTCAATATGTAAATGAACAAAACCTCTGTAACCAACAATGATAAGAGGGTCTTCGATCATGTCGATACAGATGTGTCTACAACATCCTATTTATTCTGTCCTTCCGTGTAAAATCAACTTACCAAAATTGACCATAAAACACATGAAGACCATCAGAATAACTCCAAAATAAAGGTACCAAATTCTTGCAGACCTCATGAGATACATTGCTGACTGTTGCCCCTCCACCAGTGTAGAGATCACATACAGCAATGATTGGCGTATCTGAAATAGAAGGCATCACACATAGGTCACACATGTAAAAAGATTTCACTTATAAATAATCACATGCTATACAACCGATAATTCTCTTAAACGTTTCAATATGGCAACTAAGATCAATTAACCAGGGTCCCGTTGTACAAAGCGATCTTAGCGCTAAGGTGATCGTAACTCCCATACCTTAACATAGACTTACGACAGTCGTAGCGCTGAGGTCGTAACTCCCATACCTTAACACAGGCTTACGACAGTCGTAGCGCTAAGGTTGTTTTGTACAACGGTGGCCAGGGTGTCGTTGTACAAAGCGATCTTAGCGCTAAGGTGATCGTAACTCCCATACCTTAACATAGACTTACGACAGTCGTAGCCCTAAGGTTGTTTTGTACAACAGCACCCAGGATCCTGACACAAGTGGAAATCTGAAAGGTCACTTAATTGTTTTCTTCCAAAATACACTTGTATGTTTTTAACCACAAGTTCAATATGAGTTGTGGACTAGTTGGATTTAACTCATGGTTTCTACCTTTAGTAACAGTTATTTGGTTGAAACATTGCCAACAGTTATGAGGCAGGGTGCAATTTTGGGGGTGCTCATGTAGCGGCCATAACATTTCCGAGACCCGTGATGAGATTCGAACCACAGACCTTCTGACCGAGGTCGGACACCTTGTCCGCATGACCAAAGAGGTTAACCCCGTCAGCAAGCTGACATGGTAGGATGTCACCTGTGGGACGGCTTCATGCCCTGCTACATACTCCCTCGTCAACAGAAGGCACATCCCGGGCCGCATAGTAGGGTACTGAGGCTTATTTTTCTCAAACTTAATATGAACATGCTCAACCCTACGTTGTGCGCCAATGTAGCGGCCACAAAATTTTCGAGTCTGTGATGCAAGCTGACAAGGTAAGGATGTCATCTGTGGGACGACTCCATACCCTGCTACACTTACATATGTTAAATATGTTGGCAGCTGTTTTGTTTCAAGGATCCAAAGGCTAAGGCAGAATGGGGATAATCTACACTAAACCCAAAAACAACTGACGCATATCATCAAAGAGGCATACATAAAAATGTATTTACCAATACTAAATACCAAGCGCGGGTGGTGAACAGATTCCATAATCTCACCGGAAACATACATTATTATAGAAACAATAATAATCACCTAAATACATGTTTATGTCCAGAATCCCAGTTTAAATGTTTGGTTGACTGCCTGGTCCGAAATAAGAACAATAATTGATGAGTAATAAATGTTTAAAATTTAAAGAATTAAAGTTATGAACATTCATTCGAAGTTTTATGAGAATCTATTTTCATTGCTGTTGGTGTATTTGGTGTCAGCTAAAATCAGTGGTCACCTAACTCGGCAATTGTATCAGCTATGTGCTATGAATATATCTCTGCATTGGTGGTGTTTGAGGAACTGATACATCCTTAGGGCCACAATGCACTGGTAAGCTACCAATCACATAAAGCTGAGCGTTTCATTAATATCAACTCTCCCGGTCTCTGTTCTTAGCCAGACAGTGGCAAATAGCTGCCCGTACTTTTATTATACGTCGTTGAAATCTAATTCGCCATCTTGACGTGTTTACCTGTATTGCAGTATGGCTGACTTCCACGTCCTTACGTTTACACCCATCGTGTCCGCAGAGGCTTCGCACTTCGACATCAGGCAGCCCGATACCTGTTCTCTGAAGTTTGAAGGAAGGGAGGTAACTCTCGCGTACCTATCAGCAAGACAAGCTTTCCTCGCGGGTCGTCACCAACCACGGTCTCAGAAACATGTGTAATTGCCATTTTATTTCGTTTTGGCCCCTCCGTTTTTACAGACGATCGTTATTTAAATCGAAAAAATAAATGATGAATTCTTATATTTCAATGAAAGAGATCAGTTATATAGTTATAGATCTGTAAGTACCTTTAGAGCGCAATAAACCAATAAACTCACTCATATCATGTGTGAGACCGGAATAAGCTTCTCCTTGCTATGAAGAGCAGCAAAACGGGGAAAATAACTAAAATGGAAAAAAAATACTATATCGATTTTAACATTTGCCACACAAAAAAGTAAGAAATGTTTTATTCTTTATAAAAACCTCAATAAGGGATCTGAGGAAAAAAACTAATAGATCTAGTTACTTTAGAATAGCCTTATGCGAGAATAGTTTATAGCATACAAGCATATAAGGTACTCTCGTATACTTTTTCAAATGTTTGGATCCACAACAATTTCTAGTTTACGGGTCCTAAATGAAAGATACGCAGACTTGTGTTGAATTACAATACGTGATTATCAAACCTCAGTAGCAGGCTTGCGAATATGGGAAGAACGAAAACTTTTTCTTATTCTATAAGTTTTTTCTTTTCGTTGTATCAACTCTACCCGTGGTTATTCCGAGTAAGAATATAACCACCCACACACCACACACCCCTAAATGGATCGGGTGGCGAGACTCGGTTACTTGATTGACTGCAGGTGATCGTTTCCCAATTGCGTAGATCGATGCCCGTGATTGTGTGTCCCTGAACTTTTACGATCCAGACTGATATTTACATACCTTTGATGTAGCGGGAATATAGCGGAGTGTGGCATTAAACAACAAATTAAAATTCAATTTATGTTGGCTAAGTTTGTGAATAAATATTATATATATCCTTATACTTAGGTGAAAGGGGAATCGACGTTCTCATATTTTTTCTGTTATATTGTATAATCCATATAGATCCAAATATGCAGTTAAGCTTGGTAAATAAAAAATAACGTGTGTGATAATATTTTCCTTCGACCTTCAGCTTTGTTAAGTAATGCCAACATTGTTGTAACTTGTAATGTATTACATACACTGTTATTACGTAATGTGACACATTGTGTTTCTGGTTATTTTCCGACAGGCTGTTGAATAAAGAATACACGCTTGTTGTAGTGCTGTTAACAAGGGGAATAGGTGATCATTACATTCGTGTGTGAACCATGCTATTTTTACGAAGTTGTGTCAGATTCGGTGTTTTAATCGATATCATATATATCATATAATTTGTTTGTTTGTTTGTTTGTTGTTTAACGTCGCACTCAGCAATATTCCAGCTATATGACGGCAGTCTGTAAATAATCGAGTCTGGACAAGACAATCCAGTGATTGACATCATAAGCATCGATCCACACAATTGAGATCGATGACGTGCATCAACCAAGTCAGCGAGCCTGACCACCCGATCCCGTTAGTCGTCTCTTAGACAAGCATAGTCGCCTTTCACGGCAGGCATGGGTTGCTGAAGACCTATTCACCCGGATCTTCACGGGTCATATATCATATAACATAATTCAGACACGTTTCATAAAAACAGTACGACAAAGACTATTAACTAATGTAAAAATGTCTACGTTTTCGTCCATTCGATGCTTATTTAAGTTTATTTACCATGTTGCGACATTTCAGTTCAGACACATAATACTAATGCCTTAATAAAATACGGGTGCAGGCTAAAACGGCACCTCAGCAAAACGTCACCGATTTCTCTGGCGAAAACGGCACCGCATTTGGCGAAAACGGCTACTATGTGATAGGCGAAAACGGCACCTCTATTTACCAGGAGGGTATTCTCTTGGCCTCACAAAAAATGTCCTGGACAGTAGGGGGCTAATTTCTACTGTAAACTTGTTTAAACATTTCACTATTATTAGTGTTTGTAAGAGGCGATGTGAGTTTAATTTCATTATTTTACTTCAAGGCATGTTATGTTTTCACAATAAGTTGAGTTGTGTATTGGCTAAGTTGGAAAATAGTTGGAGTAGAGGCTAAATTCTAATGTAAACTAGTTGTAACATTTCACAATTATTGGTGTTTGCAAGCGACCATGTTAGTTTTATATCATTTATTTTATCAAGGTTAAAAAAACATAAGGTGCCGTTTTCGCCAGGCATTAGTAGCCGTTTTCGCCTGAGGCGAGGTGACGTTTTCGCCAATCGGTGCCGTTTTCGCCAGGTGACGTTTTGCTGAGGTGCCGTTTTAGCTATAACCCATAAAATACCCATCTGGTGAAATTGTGTATACACTGGGATTCAATAACAATTACTTGTTTTCTATGCCAATAAAAAATACTGTCAAATACTATCGTTGTGTTTCTCCCGACCCGACCCGTGAAGATCCGGGGTAAAATGGGTCTTCAGCAACCCATGCTTGCCATAAAAGGCGACTATGTTTGTGGTAAGAGGCGACTAACGGGATCGGGTGGTCAGGCTCGCTGACTTGGTTGATGCATGTCATCGATCCCAATTGCATGGATCGATGCTCATGATGTCAATCACTGGATTGTCTGATCCAGACTCGATTATTTACAGACTGCCATCATATAGCTGGAATATTGCGGTGCGGCATTAAACAACAAACAAACTTAATGTACAACAAAGGGCAGAATTGAAGTAATCTCATTTATTTTGCACTTCTCATATGACAAGGATAAGTATTGTACACACAAATGGAAGGTAAACCATCATACATTGTCATCTAGTCAGCAGAGTTCTGAATAAAACTTACATGTTTTACTGAGCAACATGGTACATATGTCACATATGTAGTATGAAGATAATATACAGATGTACTGTCAACACATGCAGTATCTACACATGACATTCTGATGGAATCACATGGCCCATACAATACTTGAGGAAAACAACATTCTTGTATGTGTTAATCAAATGCAGTCATACTTGGGTAGTACCACTAATAAACACATTATACATCATTTACATATTTACTGTGTGAACTGACATGCTAACTGTCATAAACAATGTGTTTGTACTTTTCAAATGCTAGGAATTGTCCATGCTGCAGAACTGAAAAAGACTGTAATTGCTAATGGGGTTTCTATCATCAATCTGACCGTGAACAGTAAATAAGAAACGATATGCTTTTAGATGACTTGATAAAAAAAGGTGAACAATACAAAAATCTTTGATAAATTCCATGTACAAAAGTGATGTAAATTGTTGGTAAAATTTCAACAACAAAATAAAAGAAACAAAATATAATATGCTACTCATAGATCTTCACAAAATAAATCCAACATAAGTGGACTTTAATAACACAAGCCAATGCAAAATCATAATTTTACACATTTCTTCCAGATACCTTTATGTGAATATGCAGATTTAGCAAACTATATGAATAAATTAACATCTATATGATCAAGACAAATTTAAATTACATTTGAGGTTACATAATGACCCCTGAATTAGAACTAATTATATCTCCAGAAAAAAAAAATACATATCTGATGAAAAAACACCAAGACAAAAACCAAACAAATTATGGTGATGAAGAACTTGAGAAAGTGAAAGAAACTGTATGTAAACATACTTATTCATGAATATTATTGGATTCGTCAGGAAACCAATTAACCAAACATATTCAGTTTAAAGTTTAGAATCTGTAAAGTTCAACTTATACAAAAATATGTTTATTCCTCTATCTGTAAAATAAAATGGTAATTTGAATATGACAAGTTGCCAGATGCAACTCTAGTAAAAATACATGAATATCTACAAAATGTTAAATATACACGTCACATCTGCCAATATCTTTTGTACAGATTGCTGAATTGAAAGATGTCATGGATTAATAGTCATTTCTTTTACAAACAGTATATACAATGCATAAGCTTACCTACCAAAGACAGCACAAGTGGAGCCTTGTAAACCTACACAACAGAACATGCAGGTAACGAGACTACCAAGTAAATACATTACTATGTAACAAGGTGTCGAGAATGACATTGTGGTTTGGAGATGGTAATTTATGATAGGGTTGGTGGATGGAGGAATCTGAGGTTCATCCAAAAAGAAGAGATGTTCTTGTAGAGTGTCATTGACATAGCAGCCCAAAAGCTACATGTGAATTCTTCACCGACTCTGTGGAAGTGTGAGTGAGTGAGGGAGTATGGTTTTACGCCGCATTTAGCAATATTCCAGCAATATCACGGCGGGGGACACCAGAAATGGGCTTCACACATTGTACCCATGTCGGGAATCGAACCCGGGTCTTCAGCGTGACAAGCGAACGCTTTAACCACTAGGCTACCCGACCGCCCCTACTCTGTGGAAGAAAGACTGACCTGTGTAACATCTATTTGCATTCAAATGCCTTCATTGTGTAAAGAAACTACAGCCATAAGACACTCATTGTCTATGAAAGGCATGGAATTGATCACGCAATAGGTAAAATTCAACCAAAATATTAACTATCCTATGAATGACATCTAGGAGTAGTTGGGTGTAATGCTGGTTTGAAAAAAACATTTGTTATATCACAGCCTGTCAGATTAATGTGGCAGGAAAGCCTGAAGTGATGTAGGTCATGGACGTGAATCTTACCACCCAGCACAGGCAAGATGCTCACTAAACAAGAACAGATAAGTAGGACAAATCTTAGATGCAAACCAGTGACCTTGAGATTCTGGCATGACAAAGGGTAAAAAATAGAACAGAGCCATTTCCCTGGTAATGAGTGAGTGTATTGGTTTTAAAGCTGCTTGAAAAGAAAGTAATTCTGTTACCTGGGGTACATCACAGCATGTGAGCTTATTGAGGGAGGAAACCACAAAGTGTCACATGTTGCAAACATTTACAACTCATGTGATATCATGTTGCACAGGTATGGTGCAGACAACACAAGGAGTATAATCACAGCATATTTGGGATTCAGACTTATAGTGGATGCTGGCAGGGTAGACCTTGAACTGTTTCATAGGCATTACTTAGAAGTTGACGGATATTTGTGTCTACTTTTCCTTAGACCTTGTTGTTAGGAATGAAGCAAATTAGCTGTGATACAATTGAGCACCAACAGCATCACCTTGGCAGGTACAAATAATGTTAATCCAAAGGATGGCTATTCACCATTTGTAGACAACCATGTAATAACAAGTCAAGCAACCATCAATAGTGAGCGAGTGAGTTGGGTTTAACGCCGCTTTTAACAGTTTTCCAGTTATATCATGGCGCGTCAGCTTAATGTGGGAGGAAAGCCCGAAGTGATGCAGGTCTCAGACGTTTACCACTTTGGTGAAACCCACGAGCACGGGTATGGTGTCAACCATCAATAAACATGGACACATCCCATATTGATAGCTAAAACATCTTTCAGATGAGATATACCTTTTTGAAATAAAAAGGCTGCAGTAAAATGCATCTTTTGTTTATTTTGTGTCACAAGTAAACTGACAATAAAATAGAAGGTTGCAGTAAAATGGATCTTTCTCTATTTCTCTGACACCAGTACATATTTGGACAGCTGGATCACATTGGGAGGGTACCAGAATACTCTGGGTACAGAATCTAGATCCCATCCTGTAAGAAAGTACCTGTCCCCATCACTGGTGTTGGTTACATCAATGAACAGGGTTATTCTAGGATAGATAACACTTGTATTTCACCTTTTATTCACAAGTTTTCAGAGAGCATATCACAAGTAATATTGACAGAGCAGTGGGCAAACCATCCAACCAAATGTCAGACCATTGATACTCATAAGCTGAATGATGCGAACTTTCCAGCAGTCCGTGAAATCTGCCAAAAACATGGACACTTTTGTACCAGAGATGTGTTTTTGAAACTAGGAAATAAATTTAATCCTATCAGATTTCTTTCATATTAAAACATACTTCTTCATGTAAATATACCATTGTGAAGCAGAGCCCCCATGTCACAAAGATATGATGAATCCTTATATAAATACAGTAACAGAATTTGAATTTATGGATCAAATGGCAAATGGCAACTCATTCACAAAATTATACTTATACTGTTAATGATATGCTTTCACTGAGATTTGTTACTTACATTGATAATGCTAACTTGGACTATGAAGATAACAGAACCATTAGTCTATCAACTTACATCAACTAACCAACAAAGAGATGATACCTGCACTGACTACAAATGTTCTTATAAGGACTTGGTCTTCGCCAAAAGAGACCAAGTTGGGCAAGATGGGTGATCTCCCCTGATCTGACCAAAAGACAGCAAACACTCACTCTATTTATGAATACACTGATAGATATACTACTCAAAAGAAGTTAAGGATCACCTGATTCTTTCATATTACAATAGTTAATCTCTCATGCCATGACAGATTAACATTACCAATATGAAAGAATCGGGTGATCCTTAACTTCTTTTGAGTATTATATATTCAGCAGCTACATTATCGCCTTCATGATTGCTGTCTGGTCCCTGATCACAATTAGCAATATCAACATTCACTTAAACTAAATAAAATGCTACTCAAAAGAAGGTAAAGAACACCCAGTTTTGTCATATGACTATAGTTAATGTGTGATGGCCATGATAGATTAACTATAGTCATATGAATACAACAGGCTGTTTTTAACTTGTTTTGAGTACTATATACTAATGTTTGTTTTACACATCTGATAGAGCTGATTGCTTATTTAACATGAAACAATACGGACTAATCACTAGCAATGCTGATCCGTAACATCCTGTAATACATGTAGAAATGTTAATCAAATTATTATGCTACAACTGACAGTTTCATTTGGTAAATCATGAACACTGCTGTGAAAGTTGCTAGGAAGTTTATTGTATTTGTAACAAAACTGTTCGACATTTGTTCAAGTACCAATTGGATGACATAGATATATTTCTGTGCACCTTCAAATATGATGCAGCCATTCAGCAAAGTACGCATCTTTAAAGGTTTAATTTAACTCAAAACCTAATAAGTCACAAATCTGAGGAAAGAGCATCTACACAGATACATGACACAACAGGCAGTTCCAGATGCAGACCACAAGTGTTTCTTCTTGCAACCAAATGTATGCATTTCAAGACACAGATATATGTGATTATTGCCTTATTGTCCTATTAAAGTCATTAACATCCTTCGTGTATTGTACTTCTCCATGTGCAACATGCTTACATACAGTAAAAACAGTCATCAAACCAGGTCATGCTGATGCCATTGCTCTGATCGGTTCGTTTCTTGTTAATGCCATATTCAGCAATATTCCAGCAATGGCAGCAGCCCATAAAAAAATGAAAAATGGACCAGACAAACCAGTGATTGATATTATAAGCAATGACCCACACCTTCGGGGCATGATGACACATTATCAATCAAGTCACTGAGCCTGACCACCCGATCTATGAACTTGCCTTTTATGGCCAGCATTGGTTGCTGGGGACCCATTCTAACCCGGAATCCTCATGGAGTCTGAACTGACATCAATCAAACCATTTTTCTTTGAAGGTGATGATGCTTGACATTGTGATTTGATACAAAGATTGTCCTTTAATAACTAATGGTGCAACTCTTCAAGGCAAGAGTTTCTTATTGCATAGTTAGAATCTTCCAGTCTGATTGTATTACCACTGAATCAAATGGCTATCAATGCATCTTCCTACACACTAGTCTCTGGGTCTGGAACCTCTTCCATTTCATGGCTGACATGAGAGGCTAATTATGATGATACCAGACTGTTATAGAAAGAAGAAACTAAAACAATTCAAAAACACACATTCAACACTGTACAGGTTGTAGGGTCGCTGAGCCATGCTGCTGATCTTTGTGCAAGACACAAATTATGCCTTCAAATGTTTTAGTCATCCACAAGGACCAGCGTCCTATTACCGGTACACCAAACAGTACCTGCACTATGACCTCCAATACCCATACACTTTGAAAAGAATACTTCATGAATACTTCATGAACCTAACCATAGCGCTAAGGCCAAACTCCTGGTCTTTCGGTTTACGGATTCTGCTGAGCGGAGACAAAAGTCACATTTAAAAACAGAAATAATGCAAGTCTGTTTCGATTTGCTCGCCAACTCCATCTTTAATGGATAAAAGGATATCCATACAAAAATCGAAAAACATATTTTCGCAACTTTTAATCTTTTAAATGATAATTGATCAAGATTCTGGACACAGTAAAGGAAAACACTTTTGAAAGGATACTTCAGATTATTTTTTTGTTCTGAATAAGTTGCTATATTTGCAGTGATAGTTAAGCTTGTCCCATTGTTGCTGTATTGTAACCTTTTGTCTTGCAGTTTAAGATATTGTAGGCACCATTTTTTCTGTGGATAACACCGAAGTTCACATTAATTAATGATTTGATTATTATTGCTTTACTTTTATTATATTTAGCATCAGCTGAATCCGTAAAAGAATCAAGAAAAAAAGCCTTGCCTTATAAATATATATATATGTATATATATATATATATATATATATTTATTTGAGGTTCAGTTTGAAGTTGACGATGGTGGAAACTCATCTCCAGGTATTTGTATTTGTGTTCCTGCATTGAACTGATACTCAGTACGTGTAGAACATCACAAATATAGTGTGTATGTACACAAAAAACAACAACATTCTTTTATACATGAAATTTTGGAATATTGACTAAACCATGTACAGTTGCTACCACTGTGTTGACAATAACATGTCTCCCCCATACATAGGCTTCTACTGTGTGAAACAATCAACAGAATAGATATAACAGACAATTAAAAGAAATATCAATCAAAAGACACAGTTGTTAGCTAAAGTGATTAAATACTTGAAGCAGCCATCAACAAATAAACAGGCTAAAAATGAATTTATACACATCACATTGATAAAAATCACAATTTCTCATAGAGACTAAAATATCCATGAGGATGATGAGGCTTGCACTAAAACCAATAACAGGTTGGTAGTAAAATCACAAACAAAGACTGGCAATATTTAAATTACGTGGATAAAACATAGAAATGACAATGTCACAAATATTGTTTCACTTTTCTCATAAATGTTAGAATAAGAAGGTTATTCTTTAGAAGTTTTGAGCAATGAGAAAGACATCCTCGATTATCCAGGGCATTATACGTCCAG
The DNA here is from genome assembly GCF_023055435.1 of Haliotis rufescens. NCBI lineage: Eukaryota > Metazoa > Mollusca > Gastropoda > Lepetellida > Haliotidae > Haliotis > Haliotis rufescens. Next base: position 25,793,192 of record NW_025964001.1, on the reverse strand, counting down.
TTTTTTATCCTACATACCCTGACCCATTCGGTACCTTGACTTCGCTTTCAGCCCAATTCGAGTAGTTATCCAATCAAATTACTCTCTTGCATGAAAGAAATTCTTTGCTTAGTTAGAGATGGGAGCAATGGAGATGGTGACGTCACTTCCGAAACAAAGCTATGGTGGAGAATGAGTCCAGGACATTTATCAATATAGAATGGAGAAACTATACACTGGACAATCAAGGATGTGACAAAGAATATATCTTATAAACAGTTATCTTGTTCTTCATACAATTATTTAAAAGGATATCTATGAAATCTCGGAGTATTTGCATGAGTATTATTCCTATAAGGTAGGGTACCTCAATGTTGCTTACCATAAATAATATTGATCCCTTGGGAAATTAATTTCTGATATGTGGCCTATGATCTTCCATTCTCATTTAAATCAGATCTTTACTCTGATGATACCTTTCTCTGTGAAAATCTGAGAACACCAGCTTGTATCTGGTGAATTTCTATTCAGACAAGTATCTCCGATTTCTGCATCTTGAAAATGATTTAATATTTAACACATCTTGTCATTTGTGATTGTCATGGTGTCAACACCCGAAAGATTATTTTCAATGTTATATTTGTGTTTTTGTGACACTCTTCTTTTGCAGAGATCCAAATTTCCAAATCAAAGGGGTAAGAAAGCCGATATCTTATTGGCACAAGAACCCATGCATCCTTCATTTTGCTCAGGTAGACAAGTTAGCTCAGGCTTCACCTGACACGACCTCTTATGCTGGTGTCCTCAGTTCTTTATGCAGATAGACATCATATCGGATTTATATGAAATTGGTCTTGACAGAAGGGTTGTTAAAAAATTAATCAATCAGTACATGCGCATAATCTATATTGTGTTCAGACTTAAGCATGAGAGTCAAAGGGTTCTTCCTTATCACAACCCTGATATAAAAACTTCATTATATAGGTGCCCCCTCCATCCACCACATCCCCCCCCCCAAAAAGATTCAAACACTACTGCAGTCAAATTCAGATAATAACATTTTCAAGTTATGAGATAATAAAGAGAGAATTCAAATGCAACATTCTTAAATGTCCTTACTCAGACAAGAGGAGGTTGTTATAAGCACATGAAGATTTCCCGTAATGGCAGAGTCTACAACAAGTAGACTGTCTCTACTACAGTGTTACAGTGTGGACCTGATGTGTATTGTCAATGTGATTATTCATTTCAGTTGAATGATATCATGTCCATCATAACCATCAAAAACAAATTCACACACTTCTAAAACAGATTGTTTGATACAATCGCAATCATAATTTCTATACAAAATTTCTATAAAAACGAAAGTATTGCTGGGCCTCCAGGGTGCTTATGACTAGGTCACGGGAATGATGGGAACTCATTGTTTTGATGATGTTATTTTCTAAAAAGATTATGGTAGATGCAACAGACTCATAAAGCAAAAAAAAAAATCAAGATATCAGATTCTTATGTTTCTCCCTTCTGTAAGTATCAAATATAATCAAAACCCTTCGGAGGATATTGCAGAGCTTGATGTCTTTGGTGTTCACTCACAACATGGCTTAATGTCACTATAATCTCAATTCACAGGGATGATATATTGATAATCATAACCCATGTACTGAAAAGCCAAAAAATGCTTCAGATCAGATGGTTATTTAAAACATGCCTGATGAACATGGTGAACAAAATTCTTATTAGGATTATCAAAATATTTGGTTTTGGGAATTGAAGTCCTGCCTATTAGTTTTATGACTGATAATAAGGCTGGGACGAGTCAGAATTCACTACCCGGGTAGTGCGGTACCCAGCCCCCTACTACCCGACACCAACCGGGTACCCGCTGTAGGTCTCAAGAGATGGGTACAAAATGTCCAATTGGGAAAGGTTTGACCAGATCCCGGGCAAAAAGTATTTAAGTACACTATTAAATTATCTGGTCATGCATACACTAAAGTTGACTGAAGCTTTATCTTTTTTCAAACATATAAAAGTCAGAACTAATGCGTGCGTAGTCAGAAAGAGATGTGAACATTGGTGACTTGCAGTGTAACCATGGGTCCGGGTATTCCTGTAGGTACCCAGGTCCTACTCAGTACCCAAATTACCCATCCCAACCCTGAATAAGCATGATAAATTTAACAAAAGTTGTATTTTTTCTGGCCTCAATATGCCATTATGGAAGCCAAAAACTAGATAGTTAGATACAGGCAAGTTTACTCTACACTGGCTTTTGAGTTTGAAAAGCACTTGGTGAACTTAGAAATCCTGGTGACCTGGTCATTTCAGAAAAGAACTTCATATTTACAGTTGAGAACAACTAGGAATTATGAATTATCTGTCCTAAGTGAATTCATTTTGTAAGTCTTGAGTTCTGGGGCACTTTCACCATTGTTTCACGAGTTGCAAGGAAATGGAGACATCAGGGCCCACTTGCACAAAACGATCTTAGCGCTAAGATGATCGTAACTCCCATACTTTAACATAGGCTTACGATAGTCGTAGCGCTAAGATCACTTTGTGCAAGTGGGACCAGCTCTTGTTGCAATAACAGCATATAAAAACCTCTAGGAAACATCTTCAATTATATGCAACAGTGTGTTTACATGTCGACATGTCGTTATGGCTGCTATCACAAACAATAAAAACAATTGGTGTCAACTAGCCCATCAGCATGAAGCCAAAAATATGATCCTCAGTAAGAATCACTGAAAATAAATGCATCGATGTAACATCATGATTCCTATGTAATCTTTGACTGACTCTGAGCCCTGAAGTTGGTCGATCCTACACATATTATCAGTAGTGTTCAAGGAGGTACTACAGGTACATGTGTTTAAACAAACGTGGTGATATGTAGCAACTTAAAGCAACATTGCATGTTAAAACATGAAGTTTGAGACATTCTTCACTCCTACATAAACATACGAACATTCATGGCGGAACCGGAAGCCCCATGAAAACCATACAGTAACGTCACCATTCAATGGCGACGTTATCTTGGCATCCTGGATGACTAGGTATAATCTCAAAGCAGGAAGCAAAAGCCTATGTGCCATATACTGTGTAACATTTGACATGGTATGGATTGTCTCCCCTTACTTACGGTGAGACTGGCATCACTGAATCATACACCAGTGCCGACCATGTCAGATATGTCACAGTGATGGGGATACTTATCAAAGCATGCACATACTTTACACCTGACTACAAGCAATGTAAGTGCTTGGACTCAGCAGGAAGCAGGAAGGAAATGCTTATTGCTATGTCGGTTGAAATAGACGTCAATGGTGAAGCTAGCAGAGGCAATTCAGTACTGTGGTGCTGTGACAAGCAACTTTTGGCAAAGTGGTTGTGTTTTAATATTATCTGTGTTTTCAAATGGTAAAATATTTACATACTGTACACTTTATAGTAATGATAAGCCAAGCAGCTGGGAAGACATTGGCCAAACAACACTATGTATCTGGTACATAATACCATATTAAAGATATCTCCTCTCAGCCATCTTTCATCAAACTTTTCAGTCACAAAAACTATGAGCCATTTTTATGTTATCAAACGAACAAGTTTTAGAATTATAAAATAAAAACATTCAAAACTAAATTCAATGACTCATGGTAAATTAAAATCATACCACCGATCTAATTATTTCACAACAGTATGTAAACATTTACCTTTGACTCATCAAAGTTAAACTAATGATCAAAAACTGGCTTCGTAGAATAACATTTGATATTACAAGATTAATAAACTTCAATAACACTGGCACTTTAAATAAGTAACTGATCGAAATGTAACATTTAAAATCAACAGAATTTAACAGCATCCAAAAACAATACCATGTTGAAAAGGAAACAAACCCTTTGCTATAGGTAATGGATGATAATTTCAAAAGCTTCACATTAGCGTTGTGAACGCACTTGCAAAAAACAACCCCAATACAAGTATGTGACCATCACTGTACAATAATACCATTCATCAGCAACAGTCACAGTATTAAGACTGCTTTCAGCATGCTGTCCACAACCCACATTTCAACCTACCCAGATTCTTTTCACCTTTGCTTTAATGCATGTGCATGCACAAGCACCATGACAGTACCTGAAGTATATTTTTTCTTGCATTGATCCCTGATGATAATACTTGATCGTGGCCTTGAAAGGCCATGTAAAGTATCTACATGCTCCGACTTGTAAATAAGGCACAGAAGGCAAATGCAGTTTCAGACCATTCTGGTAATATCAGACATGACCAGTGAGAAGCTGCCCATTTGCGTATCACCTCCGCATGGCTGAGGATTGTTGGGAGGCATTCCTTTGTTCCTCTTCAGTGGGTTCGGGTATGACAGCCTGGAGAGCTGCTGGCGTTAGCCACTCCTTTGGTATTGCTTTCTCGATGAAGGGAATACAAGAGCTCATATATGCTAGCCTGTTGACCCAACTGGGCAGTTCCTTTCCACAAATGATCTGAAACAAGGATCTTTTGATTGTATGAAACTTGACAAGCATGAAGACAGTGGGGTGAAACAAATGATCAAACTGTTGCATGATGCATTATTTTATGCCACATGTGATATGGTGATAGGAAATATAAACCATAAAATACTACGTTGTTCTACGTACCACTAAAAACCCTAGTCAGAACTTTACAAATAATGTTAATTCACAATTTACGCAATGATTAACACTATTTGAAGAGGCATACATGAATCTATGAATGTAGAAACTGTTTGTAACAAATTATAATCAGTACTCAAAACTTCAAACTCCCTACCTGCAATTTTCATATGCAGTGTTCAAATCACTATAAACTTACTAAAGAATCAATGCTAACTTACCAAATGAAAATATTTTAGAACTACTTTGCATTGTTTGTTTGTTGTTTAACGCCGCACTCGTCAATATTCCAGCTATATGACGGCGGTCTGTAAATAATCGAGTCTGGCCAGACAATCCAGTGATTGACATCATGAGTATCAATCCACGAAATTGGGATAGGATGACATGCTTCAACCAAGTCGACGAGCCTGATGACCCAATGCCATTAGTCGCCTCTTATAAAAAGCATAGTCGCTTTTTACGGCAAGCATGGGTTGCTGAAGACCTATTCTATCCCGAATCTTCATGTGTATTTTTATAAAAGGGTGTTTGTTTACATACAAAAACATGCATCTCCATCCCTACCATTTCATGAATGTAATTATGAGCAGCAGCAAATGATTGAACACCTAGTAAAACATAACAAGTACTGTCATGGCCAAATTTTAATGGCAGTTGACAGCAGCAAGTAGGGCTTTCCAGATGGAATTAGGGTTATCTGCCCTTAGTTGTATGAGTGAGTGAGTATGGTTTTACGCTGCTTTTAGCAATATTCCAGCAATATCACGGTGGGAGATACCAGAAATGGGCCTCATACATTGTACCTATGTCGAGAATTGAACCCGGGTCTTCAGCGTGACGAGCGAACGCTTTAACCACTAGGCTACCCGACCGCCCCCTCAGTTGTATGAACATGGCAGGCTTGATCATTCAAGAAGTTTCTGGATGGGACAGTTTCTAGAAGGCAGTATATAAGAGTGAGGACACTTATCTGACCATTTGTATTGACTTTTTGATTGTAAACATAAAACTGTGTGTTTAAATATACTTTACTGATAATTCATTGATCTTGTGTGGTCTTTTACTGATCTCACATTTGTGTGTGAACTGATTTCTGGGTTAACCTCTGCCTTTCAATTTGGAAATCACCTCGTAACAGTATCAGGAACCATTTTGAGTTTACACCATCAGTTGTCATCACACATGCCCAATGGAGTACAACTTTGAAACAACTCTGGCTATGTTAACAACAGATTCTGGTTCAATAACATCACTTCAACTTTGAAGAGAAGGTCCCATGCCTCCAGCTTCTTAAATAACAATGTTATAAGCACTTCTGGTTCAATAACATCACTTCTGGTTAGGGAGTACAAGTTTAAAATGGAATGTCTCAATGCCTCTAGAAAAGAAAGTTACAAGCACTTTGGGTTTTAATGACCATGACCTTTAATGTCAGCCATGTATAAAAAGTTTCATAAATGCTGATCATGCTGATAATTAGAGCAGAGGACTACACAGAAAAGATAGTTAGGGTGGATTCCAATACAAACCTGTGTAAGAGACTGAGTAAAATGATTGCAGTTTTTATTGAGTAAGTGATACTGGTCCCCACGGAACTCCTTCCCCAGCTGTTCTACTAACTTCCTGATTTCATCAGCTGTGAAGTCAGTATATCCTAAAACAATGGATTCCCTGGAAAAGAAAATTGAAAATTTTATTGTAAATTGTATATTTATATACTTATTAAATCTCAAAATATGCATCTCTGCTTTCTTCTTCGATCCTATGTGGAAATGTGCTTGTGGTCACGCATTGTACTCCCACGCAAAGGGACTTATACGACCTAAACACGTGATTAACCCTGCCATATCATTCTGTTTTATCAGAACTAACAGTAGCTGTGATGCAGGGATGGTTGGGAGGGCATATAACAGGTGAGATAGTATATAAAGATACAATTTACAATAAAATCCTATATAAATATACAATTTACAATAAAATCCTATCTCACGCTATGCATTTATCCCATGGTTGAATACAACCATGAGATGTCAACGAGGAAGCTGGTGCTAAACAGTGAATTTAATAACACATCTAAAACACTGCCTGGTGTCTTGAAGGCAACAACTCATGAGCCGGAACAAACACCAAGGCTGGTGATATGATCCTGATATATTAGTCGGATGAAACAGCATGAAATCGGGTATAACATGCGGAACATGTTTTCACGTATGACATCATTACTTGAAGGAGTGCGTATCTGTAAAGAACGATCGAGACAGTGTATGACTTTTAATCAGCGGAAGAGCGGACAGGCACTTTATTAGATTTCTTGGGTTTCTTTATAGCAGACAGTTTCGCCTTGTCAGAATCCCGCGAATTTGATCTCCTGTCAGTTTCACGTCTGTGGCATTTCCGTCTGTGGCATTGTGAAGGATTCCTCCATCATGTAGTCACACTCAGAACATCGCATGGAAAGACTGAATTGTACCCAGCAGTTACACCAAGTCTCATTAGGGTCAGAGGCAGAAAAAAGTTGTACTGCCCTCCTGACAGACAGGGTGAGGAGTACAGTCTTTGCTCATTATCCTAAAATTGTTGTATATTCAGGGTGATATAGAGGAAAACTTGTTAAAAAAAATGCAAATCACTGTATTCTCTAAATATTTACATACACGTCTCCACTGAGTGGCGATGAGAAAGAGAATGATATGGCAGAGTTTATCAGTGTACAGTTAAGTTATTTATAATAGGTTGTGTAGGTCCCTATGTACGGGAGTACAGTGCTTTACCTAATTGTTGTAGTGTGAGATAGGATTAAAAAATATTCAATATCATTAATAAAGCTTGACTAGTGTTGACATTGATCTGAATACAGTGTGGTCAATTGCTACAGGATTTGAAATTAACATAGGGCCACAAGTCAAGTAGAAATCATGAAGGATTTCCTATTATCCCCCGCTTCACTTTGTGGGGGGAGATAATCTAGCATCAGGCACTTATTATGCTTATAAATCAGAAATTCATCTTAACTTCATAGATATACCAGCCCAAAAAATACTTGAGGCAGAAAAGGGTGATTATGAGAGCCAAATGTAAGTAAATTAATATGAGTTTGGTTTGTTTGACGTAATGTGCCACAATCAGCAATATTCAAGCAATATCACAACACTTACAAACATCTGGAAGATATAATCCAGGGATTGATATTTTGAGCAAAGTCCAATCTAATTAAAATCAGATCTTAGTTCTCGCTACCGCTAAACAAAGATCTGAGGACATCCCATTAGGGGTCACGTCAGAACGACCTTTCATCCGACCAATCAGACCGTCGCTTACACATGCTTACCAGATTATGAAAGTGACAGTTTGAATGTGATTTCTGATCATGCAATCTCGAAAACTTAAACACGGGGTTTTCCGAATGATATTTACGGGCTTAACGACTGAATCCATACAATCTAGACCATCTATTAGCCATTCCAGAATGTTCTTTTGTTCAGGTTTCAAATTTTTAATCGAGAATTTGTCAAAATATGTTTCGAAGCGTAGTCGCCAATTTGAAATTAGTGCCGTAAAACACGAGAAAGCTGCCTTCTGATTGGCTAATGTCGACTTCTTGATCTGATTTTAATGAGATTGGAGCAAAGTCCCATACTGTAAGAGTATGATGACATACAATTAACCAAGTCAGTGATCCTCTTACCCACAATCTGAACAGAGTCATGTCACATATACAGAATTCTTGCATCAGGAAATCCTTTAAATGTTTCAGACTGCAGTGGAAATAATTACCATAATTACTAGTATTACCAGTGATTACAGACCCATTTTTACCATGGTTATGAACCTATCAAATCATATCTACGTTTTGACAAATTAAGCAACATAAGCCAGTTTTATCATGTCCAAAATAAATTATACATAGGGCTAAAAAAAATAATAGTCTTTGTGCTCAGGCACCGTCTGCATCATCATATAGCCTGTCGCACGTTTTGTTTTTATTTCTATTTTTTTTTAAATATAAAAAATTTAATACTTAAACACAATGCAGGCAAAAAAATTGAAAATGGAACCAAAAACGAAACATGCAATGAATTTTATGATGATGTGGGCAGTGCCTGAGAACCAAGACTGTTATTTCTTTTAGCTTAGGTTTCTACAAATTTATGAACCCTCTATTCATGTTCACATAGTTAAGCAATATCACGATAACAGTTACTTTGAGGAACAAAAAGGATAAAGTAAGGAGTGTAATAGTCTAATAACAAAATATATATCTCACTTGAACTTGAACTGTTCCCCCAGGTCATCAGCATCCTTTGGAGCGATTTCAAACACACCAGAAAATGGAAACGGATGTCCTCCATATGCATATTCTGAAATAAGGAAATAATATTCAGCACAGCATCAAACGTACTGTTACAAAAACACCACAGTTGCTATGTAAAACAGAACATGTAGAAAGCTGATCTGAATCAGGGATGTAGCAGTCTGATACATCCTGATATGGAAACATGACTCTGAATGGTTTCACTTTCTCTTTCCACAGAAATGTCCCTGAAAGAAGTGTCACTGATGTTAGAAGAAAAGAATATAGTCATACAACAAATAATTTGAGTAAGCATGTGAGTGTTTAACGCCGGTGTGAACATGTTGCACAGTATTTCATTTATATCATGGCATGTCAGTTGAAGCATGGACATTGTTGAAGTTATGCACTTCTTAGGCAATTACCATTTTGGTGAAACTCAAGATCATAGGTATGGTGCACACAAACCAAGAATCAGGATGAATCTGACTTGAACCCATGATCAAAGGTTTCCGGCTTGTTTTAGGAATGCAACTCTGTGCGACTAGGCCACCAATGCCCAACATGAATAAGACAATATCTCAGAACTGGTTCAGATGCCCATGGGACTAGGGGCATTAGTCCCTGAAAACAACTAATGACCCTCTGATTATGGGCAATATTGGTCCCTTGGTCCTATATTTCGTACACCTGGCCCATAAATTTTCTAATCTCATTACCATGATCAAAATCAGATCTCTTACTCCAATAGGATACTTCTCTGCATGAAGATTCCTGCATGAATCCTCTGCATGAGGATACTTCCTCAAGAGGTTCTAAATTCTCAGTACGAGTGAGCGAAGCATAAGGTAAGCATATCTGATTTTAGTATCACAAAATCAAATATACAACTGTAATCTCATTCAAACCAGATCTTGGTTCTCGCTACCGCTTAACAAAGACCACAGGACATCCATATATGTGTCGCATCACAACGACCTTTCACCTCACCAATCAGAGCATCGCTTACCAGAAAAGGGAACTGACAGTGTTTTCTAATCATCCAACCTCACAAAGGTTAACACACGGTATTCCGAACAACTATTACAGGCTGTACACCAAATTCCGTCAAATTCATCGTCTATCTCTCACTTCAGTGGGAGACTTTCCATTGCCAATGGGAAGTACTGCCGTCCAATCTCGGCCATCTATTAGCTAACCAAGAGTTTTATTTTGTTTATTTCTCAAAATATTTTTTAAAGCGTTGTCTGGAATGCAAGTCGTCAGTTTCAAACTAGTGCCGTAAAGCTCGAGAAAGCGGCTCTCTGACTGGCTAATATCATGAATATCAACTGCTTGTTAGTCACTGGTTGGTCAAAGTTTGCGAAAGGTCATTCTGATGTGACCTGTAATGGGATAGTCTCAGATCTTTGTGCAATGGTAGGGGGCACTAAGATATGTATTTATTGAGACTGATATAAGTGGAGAGTTCCGAATGCTGTGGATATATTATACAATGTGTCTTTTGTGAATGCGATTGCATCTGCACCCAAAAGGGCATACAAGGAAGGGTATGCTGGGGTTATGTTGTGTGTTTCATCTGCTAATAACAAAATTTCCGAATTGATTTGTTCAAGAAATGAAGCCAAATCATTTAAGAAAGTGAATTGATTTGATTGTGGCTCAAGAACCCACACACCCTTCATTTAGATTGGGAGGTCAAAGTTCATGGAACCTTCAATGGAGGTGTTGCAGATCTTGATGCAGAGAGGAATCATATCGGATTAAAAGATCTCATTTTAATGAGATTAACAATTTTACAAGGAAATTGTACACCGGATTCTAAATCTTCAAATTTATTTAAAATCTCCAAATATATCAATATGTTCTATGTGCCATGGTAATGCTCAAATCCACATCTCACAACTAACTACATGGTTACTTGGTGCACTAGAACACTTTATATCTAAATACATCTCTGTCTGTACATTTGTTTAACACTGCAATCAGCAATAGTTCCAGCTTTATCACTGCTGCCTGTAGACAATCTAGTCTGGACCAGTGGTTGGGGTGAGGGCATGATCAACTTCCATTCGCTATGGTACAATGACACAAGTCACAGAGCCTGACCATGCAATCCCCATTTTAGTCAGCTCTTACTACTCTGTACAAGCATAAGTTCCCTGAGACTTGGAATCAGCACAGAGTGAATCACCTCCTGAATATTCTCACCTGTCCCATATACCTCTATGCCTGAATGGAAGACGCCGATGCCTAGTGATGATGTGTACTCATTGATCCAGTACTGCAAATGAAATTGAAAGGAACTGAAATTAGTAAACCACATGCTGGTAGGGTTAATAGACATTAGGGCTGGGACTGGTAACTCGGGTGCCCGGGTCGGGTGGGTACTGAGTAGGACCCGGGTACCCACATGACTACCCGGACCCGTGGTTAGTCACGTGATATATTGTTTAATGACAAAAATTATCTAGAACTCTATGGCTACACTTCAAGTCACTAATGTTCGCATTTCTTTCTGACTTTGCACCCATTCCTTCTGATTTTTCATATGGTTGAATGAAGATATAACTTAATTCAACGTCAGTATATGAATGACCAGATTGTTTAATACGTGTATCTAAATCATTTTGCCAGGGCTAGGCTAAATATGTTCCCAATCGGACATTTTGAGACATCTCCTGAGACCTAGGGTGGGTACCCGGGTAGGGTCGGGTAATAGGGGGGTGGGTACCCGGGTAGAAAATTTGGACTCGTCCCAGCCCTAATAGACATAACGCTGCAGTCAGCAATATTCAAGTTGTATCACGCACCCACTATTGCAACAGCCATTAAATAATGAGGCCCAGGCCGGACAAACCCAGGGATAAAAACTAACTGTTAAAGTCTACTAGTTCTTATAACATATAGCAAAACCCTTAAAAATGGCAAATTTCTTCTACTCCTTTGATACCTTAACTATTAGTGCAAGGACTATAGAACTAGTGCCAATTTCTAATATTGCAAACAAGTTGTTGATATTATGTGCAAATAGTTACTCGATAAATCGCAGAGAACAATGAAGACTGAAGGGTGGTTTAGTTCACGATAAAACACTGTTCTATCATGACGTCATTTCTGGTGATTCGAACAAGTGCTCAGAACGTGATGACGTTGGAAATAGGACAACGTTATTTTTGAGAGGGAAAGTGTAAAGTGAAGTGTTCCCCATAGATGTAGCTGAACAACATAGATAAATGCAATGGCCGAACGATCGCTTCCAAAATTGAGAGAGATATGACAATCGGTATTGGGAGAAAGGTTTCAGATAATCAACGTGAAAATTGTGAAGAACTGTTCATAAAATGGACTTTTCCGACATTGAAACAGTCAGATACTATTCAGGGAGTTATCATTATTTAAATAGGGGTAAATATATTTAAAGCTTGTACTTTTCACTAACATCCTTAACATTGCTTAAAGGGTCTGTACATAATGTTGATATCTCATGTATGCAATAAACGACGAGTGGGAGTTGTTTATCATACAATAAAACACTGAAGGGAGAATAAACAATGAACGATAAACAACTCCCACTCGTCATTTATTTCTTAAATAACATTAGCCATGTTAACATTTTATGACCATTTATGTATTTCTAAAACCTTATTTCCTGTTTTGAACAAGAATCTGTTGTAGAAATTAACATGAAAAGCTAATCAAGCTAATGACTGAGAAATAATAACATTTAAGAAAACAATTAAACACTGACTGAAAGTCCATTTGATACCTTTAACAAATCATCAATACTTCTTGGTTTTGAGTACACTATGTTCCTCCATCAACATGAACACATATGCTACAATGCTGGTTTCAAGTTCACCACAAGAAATAGACGCTATGAACATGTGTCTATAGCCAGCTTTACCTTTTTAACCTGCTCTGAAATATTTGTAGCAAAGAAGTTTTCACACGATTTGACGTAAATATGCGTATAGCGATATGTATCTTATCATATGTATCGTGATATGTATTGTATCCTGACCTTTCTGTATCATTTCACCCTTAGAACTTGGTGCCAACCGTACCATTGCCTGTCTTTAAAGCAATGTGTAGAGCTGACAGTCAGAAGGTTATGACAAATGCTTCACACTTCAACCATGTGTCAAGTGAAACACATTGCTAGTTGGGGCCATACTAGCTGAATGCACATTGGTCCTAGCTCCTTATGGCTTCCCTCTCACTTGAACCAGGCCCATCTTAAAACGCTTGTTAGAAATCGTGACTTCACCACGCCTTATGTATTCAAGGGTGACTGAGGAATATAGTGCACACCATCCCCTGGAGCATTAACATGATTCATAAATTTGAACATTTGGTAAACATGTTTAGACCAGCTGGCTTATTAACATGGACCATTGCTGATAATCTCATCCATACTGTGAAACAGACTGTTTGGGGGAATAAATCAAGGTTACGAAAGTCATGTATGAAAGTACCTACCACACCCAATCAACATGATCAATGGGGCAGGATTAAGAAATAATCCTCTTGGTAAATTGATTCACAATTTATCAGGAATTCTGTTCAATGATTTTAAATAAAAGCACAATTAGACAAGCAATCAAGTTGTACTTCAACTACAACTTGTAGTTGTAGGTATGTGTGTGCTTAGGTATTCTGATTTTGGCTAGGGTACATTTCTGTATACATGAACGTACCTGGTATACATATCTGTAGTACCCATGCCGACAATGACCCCTTCAGCCATATTAAAGGTGGCAGTTCATATAATAAAATTTGGGGTCATTTTCTCTACAATCTTATAAAACTTATAGAACCTATGTATGCATATACAATATAAGGTAACTTATATACATGTATCAGGATATGTATGCGAAAACATGATTGCTCCCCTCACCATTGCTTTCATGTCGAATTGCAATGCTTCTATGAATGAATGTAATTCCATGAAATATGAGGTTTCAAATGGGAGAATTTATGTAACATATATATTCTGAAATGAACACATCTATTCATGCAGAAATATTTCATTACAGAGAAATAATACTTACCATATCATACACATTCACAACAACTGGCTCTTGCGCCATAGCAGTACACACAACTGTTGGTTGGAAAGCCAGTTAGACGCTTTTGCATTTAATCAATTGGAAGAAACGTGTGGTAAGGTCACACACAAAGCCTAGGTGTGTACATAAACTGCAAAAGTTCATGCACATACAGTTGGACAAATGGTCCCGGCCAAGTGAGGTCACACCAATGAAGCTGGAGATGATCTGTCAAAACCAGACGGCACCTCCGATATCCTTTCCCAGTTTCAATCAGCTGATTGGGTTATCAGCATAACTATATCCTTCTTGACAATAATATACCCTAAAAATGATACATATCTGTCAAAACGTCAAAAATAAGAGTGACATGGATGAGTAATATTGGTGAACAATAAAAAAGGGAGAAATGTTCTACTGTGGGAGTTGTACAGGAAAGTGTATTACGTCATTTCCAGCAACTGAGTAATCATACTATTTTCCCAACAACTATTTCCAAAGTCGTAGATTAATGTTCAATAAATATGCCTTGTGTTTTACAATCTATTTAAATTATATTTGAGAAAATCGAGTAAGCATGTAAATAAATAGTTATGTTTGTACAATATTCACACCATGACTACAACCAACACGCTTTCCAAAAGCTTTTACGGATTATGATTTATTTCAACGAGAATACTTTCGTGCACCTATGTGATGACGTATTTCACATCCACCGTCAGTCATGGCATTTTCCAGATCACTGCGAATATTGCCATTTCTAAAGAATATCAACAGGGAACAACTGTTTTCTGTTGCACGGACCTTTCATACACAAAGCGTATGTTCTATGTCGTTTAGTGATTAAGCATAGATATTCCGATGACACTGCATCTATGCAAATGCACCCTCGTTCTTGAATGTCAATACGAAAATTCTGCCTCTTTGGGGCCCAAGTTGGTCAGTACAAGCAACTTGCCAGAGGGAAAGTCTTCCGCCCGTACCCCCCTCTAAAAGTTATATATGTATGCATTATCGCTCAATGCTATTGTGACTTGTCCCAACAGGGTGAACAATGCAGTTTACCGGGCACAGCTTCGCCCTCTACCAAAAGCTCAGTTACGGTGCTATAACCGCTACCGTGGTGACGCTTGAATGCACTCGTCTCCGGAGCGGACACACCTTTCTTATCCAACAACCCCTTTCGATCACTAGGGTTAGTCTGTTAAGGGCTAGGTATAGCATAAATTCTAACCTTTTTACAGTCATTCCGATAATCCAATAAGGGTAATAGTATGAGAGTATAGTCCGTTTTAGTATGTTTCATCACTTGATTAGTTACTCATTTTGATGGACAGTAGCAGGCATGGCTTCCTCAAAATGGTGAATGGAGACGGTGTGATGTCAGTAACATGCATGCATGCGCAATTCATTGTTTACTTATCTGCGCATGTGTGTTAATGAGGTGCAAATGACCCGTTTAACAAGCATTAATTACATGTGATGGCGTTCTTGGTCCAGTGGTAGAGCATCAGCTAATTAATGCACTAATTACCCGAGCCGGTAAGACAGTGAAGCATGTTCGAGCCCCCACACTAAATGGATCAGAATAAGTGCTTCCGGTAAAGTGTACCACTCCCCAGTGGGGAATCCGAAACAGAAACCTAATTACCGTATCTCAGTCCAAGATCTTTTAGGTGTAGATTAGAATTTCATGGTTAAAATGTGTGGCATGGCAAATAGATCATGGTGCCTATGCTGTAAGACAATAATTTATCTTTGCATACCCTATTTTTGAATTAAGACATTTGTGTTCATACCAGTGGATGATGTCTTCATTAATAGAATTCAGCTATGTCCTGACACAAATATGATTCTCGATGAAAGTTGTAACCTCTATTGCGTCTGTAAACTTCCATGGTACTCGAGCGATGTCACCTGTTTTCGTTTGGTTCAGTACTTCAGCATGGTTTCCATGAATAAACAGCTGTGTATGGTGCACCAGTTCTCAACATAATTCTTGCAGGCAGCAAAACTCCAAAATTGATTGAAAGTTTGAGACACATATTCACAAAATATGAATTCTTGTGAAATTACAGTGTTCACACATAACATGGGCACCAAATTCTAAATTATAATTGACTGTTCTGACAGGTGTACAGTACTTCACATGAACCCAATGTTGACAGTCCATATGTGTACACTGTCAAATCAGCTTCAATGATTGTCACACCTCTCGTTATAACACAACAAATCATGATCAATGTCTTTTCAAAAACAGGGTATATTTTAATTCTCTCTCACTACATTTTTAAAATTATTGCAGAAAATAAGAATATTGGTAATATACAGAATAACCTACTCAAAATTACAGATTATCTGTTCTTCATGAACTTCTTTTGTAAGTTCCTCGTCAAGCTGGGGAATTACAAAATTAATTCACTTGGTGACAGAAAATAACATTGGCATATACTATTCCTCATTTTCAGATCACCTCACTGGAAATTTGTTGTGACTTTCATTAAACTGTTCTGACATATCCATGTTATCTCTAAGAGTTGTCAAAGGTAAATGACTTGCAGAATGTGAAAGGATTTTTTAACCTTGACATGACCTGTTGCAGGTTCTGTCATCTCAGAATATTACATTTGAAGAGAAACCCGAGTTTCCTGGTTCCAAGTCCCACTATGTCCATAAACTGGAGTACATACAGCCTGAGTTGCTGGAGGGTATTCCTGTCTACAGAGTCATGGGAAGAGATGGGAAGATTGTGGATGAAACACAAGATCCAAAGGTAGGTTACCTTGGTTACAGTTTCAGATGAATGCTTCAGAAACTTTCATTCATTTCACTGAATATTGTTGAAAGTTTTATTGTTTAGAGTGTTTAAATCAGTGATGTGTACTTTTCTGGATATTTAAGTGTTTTTGTTAACAGTTCCAAGCTTGAAAAGACATGCTATTGGGCTTGGTGCAGGGATGCCACATTAATTATATGTTCAGAGATTCAGTTGATCAGTATTCATCAGAAAATTTCCACATGTTCAAGTTAGTAGTTGTTCTCCCTATTCTGTCAACCAGCTAAGAAGAATGTTCAACTATTTAAAAGGTTAATGTATTCTATACCATGTATACACAAAATCAAACATGAGTACACAATAACACACTCATCATTAATATGCAACCAATTTATGTTTGTGAATTTAGATGTTCAAAATTCCAAATCATAATTATCATAGTAAACATGATTACGGCATGTAAATGACAACGAGCATCTGAAAAATACACAAAATAATTGTGACTGATCGTAATTGATTCATAAGTATAAACTAGTTTAAACAATCAAGTTTGAACCCTATGTGATCTCTGTATGTCTGTGGGCACAGGTGGCACAGTCGTCAAAGGTGCCACAATTCGCTGTGCAAATTTGCATCCCTTGGGCATGTCAGAAACCTGCGATTGTGGGTTCGAATCCCTGTTTTCCCAATTATGTTTCAAGGTTTGTCAGCACCATACCTGTGCTCGTGGGTTCCACCAAAATGGTAAACATCCGAGACCTGCATCATTTAAGGCTTTCCTTTCACTTTAATCTGACACTTTGTGATCATAGTGATATAGCTTGAAAACTGTTCAAAGCGGTGTGAAAATTCACTCACTCACTCACTCTACATGACAGCCTGTGTGATATGTTGCAGCTGGACAAAGACACTGTGATAAAGATGTACAAGGACATGACTCTTCTCAACACCATGGACCGTGTACTGTATGAGTCTCAAAGACAGGGCCGAATCTCCTTCTACATGACAAACTATGGCGAGGAAGGAACTCACATAGGATCAGCCGCTGCTCTCGACCCCAGAGATCTTGTGTTTGGTCAATACAGAGAGGCAGGCAAGTTGCTTTCTGTTGAATCAGGATTTTAATGCAAGGATTGTCCCTCAACTGTGTTCAGTTGCACTTGCAGTCTCAACAAAGTCTGATCTTTTAGTAAAAGTTTTACTGATACGATACCTCTCAGTGTCAAGATATAACGACACTTCCATAGAAGGTTGCGTCAGGTGAACCCTGAGAAAACTTTGACTGCCCTATCTAAATGAAGGTTGTGGGGGTCCAATCGGATGTCACCTGTCTAAAACAATTTGGGTTCATTTCTTTACCACCTCGATTCAGAAATTGTATACATAAATATGCCTTCCATCATGTTCCTATTTGGCTGTAGATTCCCTGTTGCTCAGAAACAACAGGGTGCATGACACATCCACAACAATTATGCCGCAACTTCAGTTTTTGGCAGTTGAAAGTTCCTGGTCATATTCATTTTTCGGGATACGGAAATCAGATATGATGGTCTGAATGCTTCTTTTGATGCTGATTAGCTGATAATCAAGTTTAATCAAGTGACCTCCTAAATATCTAAATATGTTTTGCCACGGCTATGGTAAAAAGCCCCACTAACATCCTGTGCTGCATATGCCATGAATGGGAGAAATATTGAAATATGAGACTGTAGTAGGGGGAAAATCTATAACTAGGTTTCAAATCAATAAAGGTGATCTTCTCTCAGTCTCAAAATGCTAAATAAGCATGTCTTGTATTTTGCTATTTGTGTGTGTGTGTTTGTCAACAGGTGTGCTGATGTGGCGGGGTTTCACCCTGGACCAATTCATGAACCAGTGCTATGGCAATGCAGGTGATGTGGGGAAGGGGAGACAGATGCCAGTTCACTACGGCTCTCGGGACCTCAACTTCATCACCATCTCATCACCTCTAGCCACCCAGATGCCTCAAGGTCAGCAGTCAAAATGAAGATAATCAAAAAACATTATTATCATCTCCATATGAATTTTAATATGCAAGATTTGGTTAGTTTTCCAATTCGAAATGGGGGTACGGGAGGTCCAGTTGTATACGTAGTCACAATTTGCTGTGCATCTTTGCCTTTCATGAAACCATGATTGTGGGTTTGAATCCCAGTGTCACCCTGGTGTTGTTTCTAGGTTTGTCAGCACCGTACCTCTGCTTGTGGGTTTCACCAAAGTGGTAAAGGTCCAAAAACTGCATCACGTCAGGCTTTAGTCCCACATCTAGCTGACACACTGTGATATGACTGAACACTTCAAAATGGAGTGATCCATACTCCCCCATTCCCATAACAACATGGAATGATTGATCAGATAGATTTTGAAAAGTCAAACGGTTATGTCTGTAATTTCAAATTGATGAACACTGTATATGTGTGTAATAAATAACAAGGATTGAAAGTACCTTCCATGTTGTTATTAGATCAGTATTGTTTAAAACAGTAATTGAATCATCTTCGTGCTATGATATTCGTAAGTCTTACCCAAAGACGTTAAAAGATGGTACTTGTTGTTACCCTGCCTGGCACATGTCATTAAGGGGCAACAAGGACTGATCGGCTCAGAATCATATACTGTGTCTGAGTGGGGTATATTCATGTTAAACTGCAGCATGGTATCTCATCAGGCTAGCACTATAAAATCGACATTAGTCCAGACTAGTACAAGAAGCCACTCACACACAATCACAAACGTGCATGCATGTCGCCATATGAGTGCAATGATCTTGGATGCAATGTTAAACCCCATTTCACCTCACCTCATGGCAAGACACAACTATTCACAGTATATAGCCGGATGTGGTGTTAAACACTAAACATACATCCCTTCCTCCTTACAGCGGCAGGGGCTGCCTACGCCTTCAAGCTGAAGAAGAATGACCTGTGTGTGATGTGCTACTTCGGGGAGGGGGCAGCGTCCGAGGGGGATGCTCACGCTGCATTCAACTTTGCTGCTGTGCTAGACTGTCCCATCATCTTCTTCTGGTGGGTCTTCCTGATAACATCAAGCTTACTCAATCAATGGGGCATTTCGACAGCAGCCTATGCCGGTCATGTGAGGCAACTTGGTTTGGATTGGCTTGATGACTTGAATGATTGCGTGTTATGTCACCCCAATGATGTGGATCATTGCTTGTAATATCTGTTACTGGTTACTTTTTCTGGTCCAGACAGGCTGCTTTCATATACGTATCGCTGGAATATTTATGAGTCAAGCATTTAACAACAAGAACCATAATTATGTTACAAGAGAACCGTGCATATATGAGTCAACTATGGATCAGGTGGTTTAAATTTTTTCTCTGTTTAGTTATGCACCAACTAAATGGATGCTCATGCTAACAACCACTGTTTTGCCTGACCCTGCTGTGATATAACTGGAATATTGCTGACCGACAAAGAACAACTATTTTTTACTCTCTGATATTTTGGAAGTCTAGAAATGTGAAAGTACTTAAACATGTAAAATAGATTATACATGTAAAAGACAAGTATCCTTGTAAGTCATTCCACTGATCATAATGAAGGCATGATACTGCTGCATCAGCAAATATTTTTTCTGGGATATTAAAATGTTATTGGTAAGGATTAAGACCATGGATATAGAGATTACAAAACGAGTGTCTGTCACATATCGTTTGTCTTACAATGAGATGTTACGAAAGGTATCTAAACGAGTGAAAGCGAGTGTTAACAGTTAAATCAGTGTTAACACTCTAAAACCATAAAGTTTAAACACAGACGTAGGTGAATTCAACCGAAGCATGAATAAATTATCAATGAATTACAATCAGGAAAGTAGTCTGTCATTATTTGACCTTAGTACATCACCATGGAGTAGCCAATCACGGACCTGGAATTCAAGGTCACACATGTTTGATACCAGTTATCTCAAATGTGTTTCTCACTCACAGGTATATAAGAATAGGACGTCCCAACTTTTCAGTTCTATATTTCCAAACATGTTTTTCTGTAATATTTTCTTTGTAGTTTCTTCGTTATTTAATCCTCTTCTCTTGTTTCAGCCGAAACAATGGTTATGCCATATCTACACCTACAAAGGATCAGTACAAAGGAGATGGTATTGGTATGTGTTACCTTAGAAGCAAATATACTGAGTATACAACTGTTGTAGGTGTCATGTTATATGTGTTTTAGGTCACAGTAGCCATGTTATGTGTTGTACGACTGTTTCTGTGTAAAAACATACTCACTCTCTCTCATATTGAAGCAATTTTGGGGGAAGATGACTACAAGGCTATGGTACATGTTATTGCCGATGTTATTGAGCATTCTTTGGTCAGCGTACATGCTGGTTTTCTCTCACTGGAACCAGACCTTGACTTGAATAGTTGGTCATGTATTCATGGGTGATGACTTGAATAGTTGGTCATGTATTCATGGGTGATGGCTTGAATAGTTGGTCATGTATTCATGGGTGATGGCTTGAATAGTTGGTCATGTATTCTTGGGTGATGGCTTGAATAGTTGGTCATGTATTCATGGGTAATTGCTTGAATAGTTGGTCATGTTTTCATGGGTGATGACTTGAATAGTTGGTCATGTATTCATGGGTGATGGCTTGAATAGTTGGTCATGTATTCATGGGTGATGGCTTGAATAGTTGGTCATGTATTCTTGGGTGATGGCTTGAATAGTTGGTCATGTATTCATGGGTGATGGCTTGAATAGTTGGTCATGTATTCATGGGTGATGGCTTGAATAGTTGGTCATGTATTCATGGGTGATGACTTGAATAGTTGGTCATGTATTCATGGGTGATGCCTTGAATAGTTGGTCATGTATTCATGGGTGATGGAGACCTGTGAAGATCCGGGTTAGAATAGGTCTTCAGCAACCCATGCTTGCCCTAAAAGGCTACTATGCTTGTCGTAAGAGGCGACTAACAAGATCGGGTGGTCAGGCTCCCTGACTTGGTTGATGCATGTCATTGTATCCCAATTGCATGGATTGATGTTCATGATATCAGTCACTGGGTGATGAAGGAAGGGAATACATGGTGTTATTGGGCACTGTGTGAATAGAATGAAGAATGTAACTTTTTCCATATCAGCTTCCCGGGGAGCAGGGTACGGCATGCTGACAGTTCGCGTGGATGGCAATGATGCCTTTGCTGTGTACAATGCCACAAAGACAGCACGGGAAATGGCCATCAGTCAAAGCAGACCTGTCCTCATCGAGGCGATGACATACAGGTATGCACATTTCTTATCCCCCCGTCAGCCATCCATTTTCCGTTTCCGGAGCAAAACTCTGAAACTGTTACCGTATATGACCGCGTATAAGCCGAATTTTGAGGACCAGAAAAAAGATTCTGTAGAAAGGGGTCGGCTTATCCACGGGATACACTTTCATGATAGTATTTTTCAGATCGTGATCTGTCAAAAACATCGCCTGAATGACGGTCCGTTAGATCACAACTTTCCGAAAGTTTGGAAGTTGCCACGACTAGAGCCATTATTGTTATAAATTATCAATAAAGTTATTATTATACACCAATGTTGTCATTATTAAAAAAATGTTATGCATGTTACTACTTCCGATAATAAGTTTTCAATTGAATGTTCAAAGTTTATAGTATATATATTTTTTGTTGAGACTTTCTGTATAGATCAGTCTGGTGGGGAACTGGTGCATTTTGATGATTTGGGAATTTTATTCTTTATATTTTGTATTTTCATGATTTTCCATGATGTAAACAAGTAGTTTTCTATTTCTGGAGCAGAACTCCCAAACCGTTAAATATTTCTTGTTGAAACTTGATATATAGATCAACTGCTATAAAGTCGTGAACTGGTGCCTTTTGATGATTTGAGATTATTATTTTTTAAATTTCATGACGACAAGTTGGACTTTAAAATTAGTGTAGTGCTTATTTCTGGAGCACAACTCTAAAATCGTTGAATGTTTCTTGGTGAAACTTGCTATACCAATCAGCTGGTATCACAGCTGTTGCCAGGTTGTGTTATATCATAAGTCACATGCACAAAACTTGTTCCTATATGGATTCCCACAAATGGTGGCTCTAACACAGGACGGTTCACCACGCCTTGTATTTGCCACTAAAAAAGTAGTTTTGTGTTTGCAAAATCTTAAAAAAATATAAACAAAAGTAACAAAAATTATTTAGGGGCACAAATTCTGTATCATACATATAGATATGATTATATACAAAATCCACTTTAACAAAAAAAATATACTTGAAAACTACCAAACCACTGTTGTAAGCGAAAGAATACATGCTGGACAAGTAACAAAAATGGCACTTTGCAAAACGAACACTCTCGATTGACGAGTTTACAGTGTATAACAAAACATTTTCAAGAGAAGCCATATTAACTCCATAAATGGCCCTCTGTCATTATTTTGCCTTGTCAAGGTGGAACTAACGTAAAAAGGAAGTCAACAGTTTGTGTATGGGCTAGACACTTACGATAGAGGGAGACAATTTGAGGGGAGGTCTGTCTTGTATGACAATAGTTCTGTCAAAGTGTTATTTTCACAGCAGTGAAATATCAATTGTTATGATTCACTGCAATGAAAATATCACTTTTCTCAACTTCGGAAAACACTGTCTTTTACACTTAAGTATATAATAAATTGAATTCTGAATGCTGAAAATCAATATGTGTTGTCCAGAATTGGCCATCACAGTACCTCCGATGACAGTTCAGCGTACCGGTCAGTGGACGAGGTAAGCTACTGGGACAAGCAGGACAATCCAATCTCGCGACTACGCAACTACATGGTGAGCCAGGGCTACTGGAACGACGACATCGAAAAGGAGTGGAAGCTAGAGTCTAGGAAGAAGGTAGAGTGTTAGCTGTTAGCTGTTGCATGTAACAAAGTTGGCTACATCAGAGGAATTTATGGGGGTTCGCTGAGGATCTGCAGATGAAGTAATTAAGAAACACATCTAAAGTAATGGTAGGAAAGTTGACTGTCACATGTTATGAAATTTTTAGGGCAAGACATTACAGTGACGTCTTAATGAAGGGAGATCCACATCTGCAATTTCAGGGAAGTCAATTATCACCTGGTCACATAGACTAACATTTAGTCTCTGAAATCTTATATTACACAATATCCTTCTTGACTCTAAAAAGAAAAAAAATTCCCTATGCTGATTTCATATAGAGCTAGCTAGAGCTCGCTCGACTTGCTTTTGTATGCGTTTCTAGATTTTATTTTTTTTCATAAAATAAATATATTCCACAGTCATGGTGCAGGACTACTGGTCACAGTCACAGCTCGGATAGCATTTGGTAGCCTAATTGGTGTTTTATTAATGTTTTATTCTTATTGTCAGGTACATTTGTATATGGTATACATATGTCACATTATTGTTCTCACATGAACTTACAAATACAGGGTTCACATACAGGGTACAGATATACATATTACACTTTATATGTCACGTGTATTTTGTACATTGTAATACCGGTAACCAATAGTGAGTGAGTGAGTGAGTGAATATGGTTTTACGCCGCTTTTAGCAATATTCCAGCAATATCACGGTGGGGGACACCAGAAATGGGCTTCACACATTGTACCCATGTCGGGAATCGAACCCGGGTCTTCGGCGTGACAAGCGAACGCTTAAACCACTAGGCTACCCAACCGCCCCAAATAGATCAGGTGGGTCAGGCTGTGTGACTTGGTTAATGGTGTGCCATCATACCCCCATGGCGTTGATCATTGTTCACAATATAATTGTCTGGTCCAGATGTGATTATTTACAGGCTGCCATCATACAGCTGGAATATTGCGAATAGTGCGACGTTAAACAACAAACAGGCTGTGTATTTGTCAATCTCATATGTATTTCTCCGTTCTGTTGAGATGTGGTTTGATCTGTGGTTCTTTGGATGGTTACAACCTGCTACCTGGCCATTGTGACCCACAAGTGTTGATCATAGTTCATGACCCAGACCCTGTTTATTACAGGCCTTCACATGTTGCTGGAATATTGCGTGTGATGTAGTCATTCATTCACTCACCCAATATGTCTGTTTGGTGTTAGGCTTAAAAGAATAAAAGAATTGGTCCTCCCTACATGAACAAGCATACAAACTCCTATGACCACCATGACCATAACACAAGATGCGCAGTAAAGCGGCATGCATTTAAAGGGAAGTAACTGCATGCTATATTGGATAGCATTGTTTTTAAGTATACTGAGTCAAATTAAAAACTTCACATTTTTAAAAGTAATCCCATCTATGATATACAACGGACAAATGTATCAGAGAAGGTAATTTTTAATCATTAATGTCCAAAGAAGGATTTTGATTAACGGTGGTAACCATAATTTGTTCCAAGCACCTATGGTATTTGGTAATAACATCAACAGTTTAAATCATAAGTACCAAGCTCGAGAATCTGATGGCACACAAGTTCAGTAGCGTGTATGGCCACCATGTGCGTTGACAACTGCCACACAACGCCTCCGCATGAACCTTGTGATGCTTGTGAGCACATGATTGGGAAGACGACGCCATTGTTGCTGCAAAATGGTGCCAAGATCTTGCAAATTCTGTGGTTGGTTCTGGAGAGTGCGCAGACTTCTGCCAAGAGCATCCCAGACGGGTGCGATGGGATTGAGGTCGGGAGACCTTGATGGCCAGTCCATGACGTTGACTCCCGCATTCTGAAGGAAATTCCTTGTCAAAATCGCTGTGTGGGGTCTGGCATTGTCGTGTTGGAAGATCAAACCGGGTCCATGTGCTTCCATAAAAGGCAGAAGTTCTGGTGCCAGTACCTGGTCGCGGTAAGCAGCAGCGTTGAGGTTGCCACGTATGACAAGAAGCCTGGAACGGGCATTGCCACAGAAAGCACCCCACACCATGACACTTCCGCCTCTAAATCTGTCAACTTCCTGTACACAACACTGGGCGTAACGTTCATGATGGCGCCACCACACCCTCGCCCTACCATCAGCAAATCAAAGATTAAATCGGGATTCATCAATGAAGACGACTTGATTCCAATTCCATCGTAAGTGTCGCTGTGCCCACAATTGACGTTGACGTCTGTGTAATTGAGTCAGAATCGGCCGGCAGTATGGCCGTCGTGCTTAAAGGTGAGCAGTTCACAGACGGTTTCGAACAGTTTGGGCACTCAGTCTACCCCTAAACAGTTCATTTCTGGTTGATGTAGCCGTTAAAAATCAGTTACGGAGGTGACGTAAGACAATCTGACGATCCTCTGCATGTGACGTCACACGTGGTCGACCTGGCCGAGGGCGATCAGTGGTTGTACCCGTTTGCTGTAGACGCGTCTGTAAATCATAAACAGTCTGTCGACTACAACCCATCGTCCTTGCGACTTCAGCTACGGACGTTCCCGTCTGCAACATGCCGATGGCACGTTCACGTTGCTCATTTGAAAGGCGTGGCATGACAAATGGGCGTAAAGACTTTTGTTTTCTTGTGTTTTTCTTTTTTTTGTTAATGACTGCTAACAAGTATGGCTGAAAACGTGCGGTATTATGGCCGGGTGACCAGCTGCACGTGAAAAAACACTTTTGCCACTATAGTTCTTTGCACATGATTTTGATTGATTCACCTGCACAAAAACGAGTGTTATCTGAAGACAATACGTGGCCAACACAGTAAGGGCCCACAATGATAACTGGTCAAAATGTTAGAAATTTAGGATTGTGAAGTTTTTAATTTGGTTCAGAATATTAGAATTTTGTTTGATTTTTTTTTTTTTTAAATGGAAATAAAAACGAAACGTGCAGTGGACTTTATGATTATGCGGGTGGTGCCTGAGAACCAAGACTATTATTTTTTTTAGTCTTTTGTTAAGTGATTTTTCAATAGAACCTGTTTTTTTGTGTTTTAGGTGATGAATTCATTTGCAGCAGCAGAAAACCGCAAGAAGCCTAACCCAGAGGAACTGTTTCATGACGTGTACGAGGAAATGGTGCCACACATACGGCGCCAGATGCAGGAGATGAAACATCACGTTCTTCAATACAAGGAACACTACCCGCTGGAACACCACGAGAAGATGTCCTAACTCACACACAGAATCTCCCCGCTTCAAGCACTTTTTTTCAGTCCGTCTCAGGTTCAAGTTCCAAGCAGATATTTATCGATTCGATTCAATCAAATCCTTTTGTTTAATTGTCTAGGTTTTGTTCCTCAATGTTCCACAAAATATTAATCGCAGAAGAATGGTGCTTAACAAAATTTGCCACGCAGACAAAATATTTTTATTTGCATTGTGTTTTTTGGTTTTCTTGGATTTTTTTGGTAATTGAAGTATATAATAGTTGATAAATGTAATATGTGTTCCATGTGATTCCAGTTTTCAAACATTTATGTAGGCCAAGAACTATGTCAATGTGTTTATTGTTTGTCTGAAATTAGGCACAAATTTGAATGAGATGGCAATCTTGAGTATTAAACAGTCAGTTGCCATATAAACATGCCTGTTCATTTTTCTCGTATTTAGACACTTTAAGACAATCATCCTGTTCCAACAGAGCAATAGGAATTGACTTGTGTTAGTGTTCACTGATGTACCTTGATTTAATGTAAACTCGGCAAAGGTAAAGATCTGAAGGTTACATATCTGTAGATACTGTAAATTGTGTATATACAGGCTTGATAACATGTTACAGAAAGTGAAACATTCACTTACATTCAGGAGGGGTACAGTTCCTTACGTGGTTGTTTGGGTTGCAAATTTACTTATTGAGCTTCTATAATGGCTTCAGATTCTGATACTGAATTATTATTATTAGTTTTAAAGAACAAATATTCCACATGAATAAAATACTCACCACAAATTTGTCTTTTTCGTCACCAGGATTTTATGATAAGCCATGATAGTTCCAAGTCAAAATCCTGTATAATTTAGAAACCAACATTATTCACTTCTGATCGTTCAGGGTTGTATGCTTTATCATTGTTGGCAGCTAACGTATTCTTTTGTTCCTTGTTCTCACCTGTTCTGAAAATAGCTACTCGTGAACACTGATCATGTGGTAGAATTAGAAGACACACGATTGTCAGATATATTGACAAATGGTTCCTGTAACTGTCGCTGATATCTTGAGTATTAGAGAGTGTAATATGTCACATGTTTAGTTCTTTGACAGAACAGACTGACGATGAAAATGTTATGTTTGAGAGAGTGATTGTTCAATGTATATAGTGTGTAGTGTGGAAAGGAGTATCTAACTTTATTGTGGATGGATATGAATAAATATTGGATAAACTCATTTCTTTTGATCTTTTATTATTGATGCTTATTAAACTGATGTTTGTTAAGATGACAGTAGTGTTTTACCGCTGACGTTCTCTTGATCACATTTTCTCTGCAATCATTCTTAACCTGTTATTGAATGCTGCAAATCAACTAAACACCAGTCCAAAAGACTATTCTTCCTCCAAAACTTACTTCGGAAGATCTTTTCACACAGAAAAATATATTCATACTTAAGAAACATGTAACAGAGGTAACTACAAAACCATTGTGATTCCAGGATTAACACCCAGTAAACTGACTTGGTTGATAGCATGTGGCGAGGTCAAATCGGGTTTTACCTCATGTCCAAGATTATTGCACTTACAAAGCAACGTGTGTGTGGCTGCTTGTACTAGTCCGAACTGATGCTGATTTATACTGCTAGCCCACTGAGATACCAGATAGGGCACGGGTGGCCCAGTCGTCTAAGGCGCCGCAATTTGCTGTGCAGAGTTGCGTCCCTTTGGCATGCCAGAACCCTATGATTGTGGGTTCGAATCCCGGTTTGCCCCGATTATGTTTCTAGGTTTGTCAGCACCATACCCGTGCTCGTGGGTTTCACCAAAAGTGGTAAACGTCTTGAGACCTGCATCACTTCGGGCTTTCCTCCCACATTTAGCTGACACAACGTGATATAACTGGAATACTGTTAAAAGCCGCGTTAAGCCCAAACTCACTCACTCACACTCGTTGTATATTTTGGTAGACTTGTACACAAATGTTGGATAACCTGTACCCACCCTACATAATCAACTGGATGACTCGTACTCAAAAGAAGCGTATCCGTACACAATGAAAATATATATGTGGCTTCTATTGCAAAAGCTCGTTTATAAAGCAAAATACATCGTAATTTCTATGTTTTTTAATTATCGATGCCATATTAAACTGCTAATCATCAAGTACAAGAATACATATTTTATCTATACTTTGCTTCATTTTGACTCATTGTTAAGAAGGTAAGAGCAGATACGAGGTTTAGCAGTAGAAGCGACCATATGATTTCAAACATTATTCACTTCTTTTGTTATCTGCATGGAGCAGCAATGACCCGGAAATGACATTTGACACTGTTCATGGCGTGGTGACCAGGGAAATGTCATGAAACAATAGCTCACATATTCCGGTCCGTCTAGTACTTTTGTCATTTGGGATGTCATTTGTCCAACGCTCCACTTCGGGACAGCTTATAACCACGCTCCTCACATCTTAAATGGAGACAATGCTTGTTGTAAAAGGCGACTAACGGGATCGGGTGGTCGTGGCTCGCTGACTTGGTTGATACATGTCATTGATCCCAATTGCGTGGATCGATGCTCATGATCCCGATCCCAATCACTGGATTGTCTGGTCCAGACTCGATTATTTACAGACCGCCGTCATATAGCTGGAATATTGCCGAGTGCGGCGTAAAACACAAACACCAACCAAACCAACCATCTTCCCGAGGCAAGGGCGTTAACTGCCTATATAACTGGACCTTTATAGTCAGTTAACTCCCTTGTCTCGGGAAGATGCGCTCCTCACGGATAAATATACAAATTTCTGCACCTTGGTGGTAAGAAAGGTAGCACGCGACTGTAGTTTTGACGGAAGGGAGAAGACATATATTGCGAAGTGCAGGCACGTGTCTGTGTGGTTGCTTGTACCAGTCCGGACCTGTGCCAGTTTTATAGCGCTTGCGACCTGTGAAGATCCGTGGTAGAATAGGTCTTCAGCAACCCATGCTTGCCGCAAAAGGCAACTATGCTTGTCGCAAGAGGCGACTTACCAGATCGGGTGGTCAGACTCGCTGACTTGGTTGATGGATATCATCATATTCCAATTGCATGGATCGTTGCTCATGATGTCTATCACTGGATTGTCTGATCCAGACTCGATTGTTTACAGAGTGTCGTCATATAGCTGGAATATTGCTGCGTGCGGCGTTAAACAACAAACAAACAAACAAAGAATATAGCGCTTGCCCACAAAGATACAATGTTATAGCTTAACATGGATACCTCACGCAGTCCTTGGTTTATCCCCTTAATGCCGAGCGTCATTCAGGGTTACAAGTACCGTCTTTTAACGTCTTTTGGTATGACGTGGCTCGGGTATCGAACAAGCGACCTTCCGCTCTCCGGGCAGACGCTCTGTCCATAAGACCATGGAGATAACTTGAGAGTGAGTGAGTGAGATGGGTTTAACGCCGCTTTTAACAGTATTCCAGTTATATCACGGCGTGTCAGCTTAATGTGGGAGGAAAGCCCGAAATGATGCAGGTCTCAGACGTTTGTAAACCATTTCGGTGAAACCCATGAGCACGGGTATGGTGCTGACAAGCCTGGAAACATAATCGGGGTGAACCAGGATTCGAACGCACAATCACAGGTTTCTGGTGTGCCCAAGGGACGCAACTCTGCACATCGAATCGCGGCGCCTCAGACGACTGGGCCACCCGGCCCCTAGATAACCTGAGAAGAAATGATGATGTGAAAGAGTAGTAAGAAAGTATAGGTGGCATTTGAAGAATCAACAGCCGTGTGTAACTTTTGCCGAGTCCACAGCAACTTATTATTTTTTCAGACAATGTCTTACCATTTATATTGCAGTTGACGATATATTAGTTGATCAGTACAGAGAAAATACTTCACTCTTTAGCCTTCGAAAATGCTTTCACTTAATGTCCTCACTTGATTAAATGAATAATTATTATCAGAGACAAAGCCATCTTTGATACAGCATTATATCACTTATAGATATCAGTACCAGTCATCCAATGAATTACTTTATATACACCCCTGAAGATCCGGGTTAGAATAGGTCTTCCGCAACCCATGTTTGTAAGAGGCGACTAACGGGATCGGGTAGTCAGACTCGTTAACTCGGTTGATGCATGATGTCAATCACTGGATTGCTTGGTCCAGACTCGATTATTTACAGATCGCCGCCATATAGCCGGAATAATGCTGAGTGCGGCGTTAAACAAACAAACAAACAAGCAAACAGTTTCACATGGAGGTATGATAAGTGTAAATGTATGATGTAATTGCATGAATGCAGATGCAGATGCACACGGGCTCCAAGGCGAAAACCAAAGGACATACATACATTTGTCATAATTGCAACTGAGCTACCAAAAGTCAACAAACCCGAGCTCTTGGACAGATTTTGTAAACATTTCCCGTGTCGAACCCGGGTCCTCGGCGTGACGAGCGAACACTTTAACCACTAGGCTACCCGACCGCCCCACATGCTGTTAGAATGTAGTGCGGAACAATTATTCCAATTTGTCAGGACCATCCCCGTGCTCGTGGTAAACGTCTAAAACCTGCATGACTTCGGGTTTTCCTCCCACATAAGCTAACACGCCGTGATATAACTGGACTAAAGTTCAAAGCGGCGTAAGCCTAACTCACCCACTCACCCCATTACTGTAAATTTACATAAAACATTTCTGACATATCTATGTAGTTTACACATTCTGATTCAATATAATATTCCATATGCTTTACCGAATGACACAAAACTTGTAACGAGCGTGACTAAACAATAGGTTCACTAACATTTCATCTTGCCGAGGCAAGGGAGTTAACTGACTGTAAAAGTCCTGTTTGGACTTTTAAGTCAGTTAACTCCCTTGCCTCGGGACGATGTCAACATTCATGAACCTGAAACAAACATAAACATGTTTGAATGCTTGATAAAAGAACTCTTCAAAATATTGTTTGTTATAACTGAACATATTTTTTGAAAACAGTGTGATATCGAGGAAGCTCAGAATGTCGTCTGCCGCTGGGAGGCAGACGGACATCCTCTCCTCGTCGTCCTCGGCCTGGTCCCCTAAGCCTTCCCCTGAACGTGGTGCTCGAAACCAGCACACAAAGAAAAACAGAAAATACGCAGCCACACAAAGATACAACAAGGAAACAGCGTTATCACAATCCCCCCGTCATGGGACACATCAGAATGTTGTTTGCTCAAACAGATTGAATAACACGAAGTTAATGTTGAAAACATGAAGGCTTTGACTGTAAATATACATGTAGAAGCAAGGACGTCACTCTGGAAAAAAATATTTTTTATGGCACCAATTTTTCGAACTCAGTCTTGATAAGTATCTATCGGACAAGCTTGCAGAGTTTCATTTATGTACCTTCAGGAGTTTCTGAGAAAACTTGTCCCCAATGCAGACACTATGCACTAAGTACAACAAGGAAATACACACACATTATTTGTTAAGAAGTCCAGTTTGTTGCAAAGAAAACACACAAAATATTTATTTTAGAAATACCGAAACATCAAAAGGTACGTACCAGTTACATCAGACAATCAATCGTGTATTCAATAACACTGCTCACAGCGACCCATGGCAAACTACAGAAACATGTTCGGTTAGAGTGCTGCATATTAGATACATAATTTTATAACATACATCAGTTGCGGGCTTATCATTTTTTTTAAATAAGAGAAAATGTGAATTTCCACAATAAAATAGAGCACACACATGTACACATGCACACACGCGCGCACACACACACACACCTAAGCATGTATACGCAGGCGCCCTCTGATAGGCATTCAGAAGTCGGAAGAAAAAATAAAGTTTCTACGCATAATAGGCGTCATGTATTCAGAAATATTTAACTCCTGACAGATATATGTACCCTGCTTACCCACATGAGTCCCAAAGAGGGACAGGTCAGCCGAAATTGCTGAGGCAGAAGGCGACTTCTTAAACACTCAAAGCAACAACACACCCCGATCCCGTTAGTCGCCTCTTACGACAAGCAGAGTCGCCCTTTACGGCAAGCACATGTTGCTGAAGACCTGTTCTAGCCCGGATCTTCACGGGTCGACAAAATGAATTCCTGGCGAGATCTTAAAGCAACAACACATCACAGATCTCCCCAGGAACTCATTTTCTCGACCCGTGAAGATCCGGGCTAAAAGCAACCCATGCTTGTCGTAATAGGCGACTAACGGGACCGGGTGGTCAGTCTCGATGACTTGGTTGATGCATGTCATTAAATCCCAATTGCGTTGATCGATGCTCATGATATCAATCACTGGATTGTCTGGTCCAGACTCGATTATTTACAGACCACCGTCATATAGCTGGAATATTGCTGAGTGCGGCCTTTAACAACAAACAAACAAATCTCATGCACTCCTGCTGAGCAAACTTCAGGAAAGTCCCTACCTGTCATACTAACCCGCTGATCTGCATAATCCGTGCAGTCAATAACAACAGTAGGGATGGAAGGTTTGCTCGTAGGACAGTCGATTACACGCTTGCTTCCCGTCGACCAACTGTACCAACAAGAACTCCACGTTTGTTTTTTGACAGTGCTATATTTAAATCAGCAGTAAAACGTGCATGAGCTTAAATGTCGTGATGTCATTATAAAGCATATTTAGATCCCGTTGTATTAGCGGAAATGCGTCACTTCCCCTTCTCTCGTATTGTCATGCAAACAAAGGATACAGCGTGTAAACAACACACTTCATACGAAACATTGCATTGTAGTTACACCATCTCTTCCACATTGTGATTTAAGGGTATTCTCTATGTGCAGATATCACGCAATATGATTTTCCCTTGGAATAATAAAATCTTTTCGTTTATCTCATCTCTTATCTTGTCTTTCTCATACACTGTTTGGGCAACCCTTTTACATACTCTCTACTGGCATGTATTGGTATGTTGTTTGTTTGTTTATTTCTTTGCCTTAGCACCCTATTCATTAAATCGCCTGTAAGTGAGTTAGTGAGTATGGCTTTACGCCGCTTTTAGCAATATTCAAACAATATCACGACGGGGTCACCAGAAATGGGCTTCACACAAAATCATAGGTTGCTGGGAACAATTGTAACCCAGTATTCACAGATAGGGATACCTTGATGATTTAATCCTAATTAAATAAATATTATAAAATTTCATGTTTATTTCATTTTTTTCCTAGTTGTGTCAGTCATATTAAAGGTTATACGAATAATAGACTTGTGTTGCATAACTCGAGGTTATTACGTGTACGATGACAGGTTATAATGTACACGTGCGTTTGTTTACATTCAATGAAACAGCTCTATAATTGCGACATTGATTAAACACTTTCTTGGCTTTCCAAAACAATTTTTTTTATCATATACCAATTTAAATTGTATTTAAGTAATTAAAATAATAACCAATTTCAAAACAAGAATATTTTTATACTCTCATTGTAAAATTCATTCGATATTTACGAATTTGTTTCTAACCAACCAAAATTGCTAATGTTTCATTACAGACAATAAAAAATGTTATTTTCATACCTTATAGTTAGACAAATTATTACATTTACTAATTATATCTGTATTTTCATGCCATGACCTTCCTTATAACACGGTATTGCCCCCTAACCTGCCATGCTGCGATCAAAAGTGGTATTGCCCTGCGGGATTAAGCCAATGGATTCTATGGAGACATAAATATTTTTAGCCAATCAGCGGGAGCGTAACACAAAGCTTCTTGTTGTGCCTTATCTCCTGTGACTTCCCGGAACAATTGATTCAATTAATTATTGAATTTGAAATATTCTTGTTTTGTTTTTTTGAAATTACATAATAAATAAGTTATCGACCACAATATTATGTTTCATTGACCCCCCAAAAATTAGTTTGACCGCGGCCGTTGCTAGTCTCGGTCAAGAGTTTATTGGGTCTCTAAAACTTTATATTGTCCTCATGAAAGGTCAGTAATTGATAGATATATGTTTTCCTGAAATATCAGAATTTGTACAGTGGATATCTGACTATTGAAAGAAGAGAACGTTGTATTTCCTGATGCCATTCATATTTTTGCACGGTATTTGTCGATTATATCAAGAGGGGGCACGGGTGGCCCACTCGTCTAAGGCGCCGCGATTCGCTGTGCGGAGTTGCGTCCCTTGGGTACACCAGAAACCTCTGATTTTAGGTTCGGAGACCGGTTCGCCCCGATTATGTTTCAAGGTTTGTGAGCACCATACCCGTGCTCATGGGTTTCAACGAAGTGGTAAACGTCTTAGACCTGCATCACTTCGGGCTTTCCTCCCACATTAAGCTTACACGTGATATGCAGTGATATAACTGGAATGCTGTTAAAAGCGGCGTTAAACCCAACTCACTCATGTTCATATCAAGAGGCATGTGTACCAAATGATAGCCTTCATTTACAAACTGTATGTAGATATGACTATGCCGTTACAAATTAAATTTCTACGATCAGTCACGACAGCACTGATACAGAAAGACAATTCACTTTTTCACAACCAGTACTGTGACAATGATACTGAACTGATGTTCTATGGTGATGGATTGACACATACATGTTGATTGGTTGTGAAAAAGTGAATTGTCTTTCTGTATCAGTGCTGTCGTGACTGATCGTAGAAATTTAATTTGTAACGGCATAGTCATATCTACATACAAAACCAGTACTGCGTATATATATATATATATATATATATATATATATATATATATATATATATACAATAAAATAATAAAGTCCACGTTGGTCCATCATCTTCTTTATATCAGACTCACGTGGACTTTATTATTTTATTATATATTACATGTACACCGAGTGAACATTTACCTCATTTTTGTATATATATATATATATATATATATATATATATATATATATATAGGCGCAGTACTGGTTGTGAAAAAGTGATAAAGACAATTCTTATGTTTGATTCCCGTTAATCATGTCATGTTTGTTGTGCATTGCGCGCAAACACATCTCAAAATGTTTTTGTAAATATTTATCAGCAAAAATGCAAAGATTGCACGGAAATTGTTTTCAGAAAAAGATTTCAGCACAATGCACGTGCAAAATGTTGGAAACAAGAGTAGAGACACTGACTATAAAAGACCGTATAAAAATTCATCAGTTCATTACGAATTTTCTGACTGCAGCTGACCGAAATATCGCCAAAAGTTGGACCTGTCTTGCTACGTCTACACCGACAACGGCGTGTCCGGTGGTGCAACAGAGTACAGGCATAGGATCTCAGGAACTGGCGACGCGTTTGATTCAGCGATGAGTCACGTTTTCTTCTTCAACGACGGGATGGAAGACAACGTGTATACCGACGTCGACATGAACGTTTTGCGCCGAACTGCGTTCGACAGGTGGGCCGATTTGGTGGAGGGAGTGTCATGGTGTGGGGAGCCATATCCTACACGGGTAGATCACAGTTAGTGGTTGCCCAGGGCAATCTTACAGCAAACCGATACATAGACCAAATTCTGCGTCCTCACCTCCTCCCAACTTTGGACCGCCAGAGGGAGCTGTTCCAGCATGACAACGCTCGGCCCCACACAGCACGTGCAACAGTTATTTCCTTGTTAATGAGAACAGCAATGTCCTTCCATGGCCGTCCAAATCGCCTGATCTCAACCCGATTGAACATTTGTGGGACGAACTTGATCGACGCGTCCTTCAACGTCACCAGCGTCCCCGCACACTGGCACAACTCGCCAACGCCTTACAGGAGGAATGGCGAAGAATTCCCCACGAAAAAATCCGTCGACTTGTGCAATCTGTGCCAAGGAGGTGTCGAGCAGTGATGGCTGCAAGAGGTGGTACCAGGTACTGACAATGACGCCCCCTTGTGGCTATACACATGTGCAATGACCGAACTGAATTAATGCTGACAATGACGACAATTCTTTTGTCGATCACTGTTTCTAATTTCATTTGATTGTGTTCACGCATATTCTGTGTAGATACTTTTACATCCGCTTAATAAATATCCTTATTTTTTAACTATGCGTTTCTTTCTTTTTTTGAAGAGTGTACAATATTGGGATTTCACGTTTATTAACGATTATATAAATGTTATTACAGTAAACTACCACTAGCTTTACTTCGTTATAACCGTAGCTCATTATAAGCATATATACAGGATCTATACTATACTATATAGCAAATGCCCGGGACCAAAAACACAGTACGTTGTATCCGTTAGTTCGTTATAAACGTAGTTTACTGTACCATTAATATTATTTATACAAAAAAAGTGTGTACCAAATAAGAATTCCGAAACTGATGCACCTTGGATGAACGTACATATTCGAAAATTGATGAGATAGTTAATAGGTCCAGAACAGGGCAGGGGCGGTCGGGTAGCCTAGTGGTTAAAGCGTTCGCTCGTCATGCAGAAGACCCGGGTTCTAATCCCGACATGGGTACAATGTGTGAAGCCAATTTCTGGTGTCACCCGACGTGATATTACTGGAATATTGCTAAAATATTGCGGCGTATAACCATACTCGCTCGCGCGCTCACTCACTCACTCACTCACTCACTCACAAGACAAAGCGTAACATTTTACAACCTCCTCGGGTGCAGTTTAGAAACATGCTGAAATTCGAAAACGCAAAGTTGAATTCAATTCCAAAATTGATGATATTCTAAATACTATGCAAGGTGGTAACACTGGTAAAAGATATCTTCAAACATCAAGAAAACGAATTTTGTAGATCAAGCTTCAGTTACAAATCCAGATGACGTCAGTAATGACAACGTATTTCATGTTAATGATGATCCCCACTTGAAGTATCGACATCTACTGGAGCTGATATGACAAGTAATCGTATATTTAAGACCTAGGCTATTGTTTTATCGAAACCGCTTGTTAAGTTATTAGTATTTCATTTATCTGTCTCAATATACAGTAAACTATGGTTATAGCGAACTGGAAGGGGCCACTAATTTTAGTTCGTAATAACCGTAGTTCGTTATCATAAGGGTAACGCTATTTTTCAGGGCATTAGCATTTGCAGCCCGATGTCTTCCATTAACGGCCCGACGAAGGAGAGGAAAAGAGCGAGGGCTTCTGCAAAATGGCCCGTCGTCAAGCAATATGAGGGCATTATCAAGTTACAGTGGCCCGGTGATTTTCTTATAACATACTGGCGGTTTAATGATAATTCTATCCATATTAGCTATGGAAGCATATATACAGCGTTTATACAACAAATGGTCGGGACTAATAAATATGTTCGTTATATCATTCCAGGCGTCAGTGATCCCGATTTATAAGAAAGATGATAGCCTTGTTTGTTGTAATTACAAACCGATCGTGATTACAAGTAGCCTATCCAAAGTACTTGAAAATGTGTCCTAAAACATGTGCACAATTATTTCATGGATAATGAACGTGCATGTACGTGTGTGTGTTTGTGTGGCTGCTTGTACTAGTCCGGACTGATGCCGATTTATAGTAATAATAATAATAATAATAATAATAATATAGTTTATTACAGTGTCATGTGTTACAAAGCAATACAACATTTAGCACATACTTAAAATACAAACACCAGGCCTCAGAGGGCCGAAATGACACCTTAAGATATTACAAATATTAAAATACAATTAGATATAAAAAGTAATCATGCACATTCTTAATATCTAAATATACACATATTCAGTGCTATAGTGCTAGCTCACTGAGATACCATGCCGCAGTTTAACATGAATACCCCACTCAGACACAGTATACTGACTCCGAGTCGACCAGTCCTTGTTTTAGCCCCTTAATGTCGAGCGCCAGACAGGGTAATAACAAGTACCATCTTTTAACGTCGTTTGGTCGCGGATGGGGATCGAACCCCGGACCTTCCGCTCTCCGGCGGCAATTTCTTTTGTTTCGAACACTCGAAATCCCAATTAAATGGGTTTTTAACTTAAAATGGTCCTACGATGTTGTTGGTACATCTTCTAAATATCTACAGATACCGATAGATAAGGTGGCAAAACCAAAGGATATGAATATATTATTTGACTTTCAGGTTTGATATACATTTTATATCAGAAAGGTTCTATACTAATACAACAAGACTATGCGAGCGCTGTATCTATCGTCTACATATTTCTACACGTGGGTAGAATAAGAGGTATCGTTCTTGTCCCGGAATGGAACGAGTTCATCAGAAATGAATAGACTGACAAATAGTCCCAGAAATAAAGTTCTCTTATCTAAAAATATATATCTACAAAATGAAAAACATAAAATCCAAATGGAGCCCAGAACAATCCTTAAAATACAGGCGCTGGGGCAATTCAGTCTTGCCAAATTATTCTAGACTTGACTCTGGGAGACAGACTAAGGAATGGAAATAACGGTCAGTCGGTTGCGAGTTCAACTCCATGCATGGTTGTGGCTGCCTGTCACAGAGGGGAGCTGTGTCTGTTGACCGCAATAGCTCAGTGAACGGACTATCGCTGTGAGGACCTTGGGTGGAATTGTGATTTGACGTCACATTACATCCTTGTAATAAATGGATAAATTGTGGATAAATTAGATATGACGTCATTATTAGAGACGTTACATCACAATACGTAATTTTAACGCTATGCTTATTAGTAAATTAAAGTTTCTCTGTGGGGTTTAATAATAAAATAACCTTATCGGCGCACGGATTACCTGTCCCTCGTGAATAAAACTGTGATAATCTGGTCATTGTACTGTCAATCGTCGACAACGTTTCATATATTGTTGGTGTGTAACTGGTGCTATAGTCACGATGTGGCCGAAATACTGCCGATGTGATTTAATATTTAACATTTACTCACCAATCGATCCATCCTCCCACTCACTCACTCACTAACTTCCACGTATTCGTGCTAGGGAATTCCGATGCGGGGTTTCCCCAGGAATGTGGAAGTAGTCCTTTAGTGTTTACGTCATTTCAAGAGCACGTATGAACGTCAAATTGTGTCGTTTATACACTTATGAACGTCACTTTCGCGTTCAGGTGACCGATCTCTTGTCCAATTGAAAGCTGTATATCGTGTAAACTTGAAATTTAAAAAAAAATATCAAAGATTGACTTATAGCTATTTAAAACTACAAAATATTCATCATTGTCAAAAGGGGACATTTTTTTCATTTTTATTTTATTTTCGCATATATTCACAGTAAGTACGATTTGTTCTGATATTACATTGAATATTCGTATTGTTATTGTTGACAGTAAACACTGTTGTTGGATATGATCGAGAGTCATCAGGAATCAATGGAACCCCGCTTATCCGGACCCCTAAGTTAACTACGGCCTTGGTAATAGTTTA
The DNA here is from genome assembly GCF_023055435.1 of Haliotis rufescens. Lineage (NCBI taxonomy): Eukaryota > Metazoa > Mollusca > Gastropoda > Lepetellida > Haliotidae > Haliotis > Haliotis rufescens. The sequence goes on along the minus strand of NW_025964001.1, from coordinate 25,752,995 downwards.
ATTTAATACTTATGCTTTCAAATGCTGCTTGAGTTTGGTTCCTTGGATAATCATAATTTATGCACTTGATATGTAATTTGTGTTTCCGAGCGATAGACACGATATATGATAGGTAGATATAAACACTAGATCAATGTGCGCGTGGTCTATATTCGAACTATATAGGCATTCACGTTGTGATTGTACATGTTCAGTTCTATGTTATTATTTACATTTCATACCCGGTTTATTACTAACGGATAATATATTCTTATTGATCACGCGTTATTCTAAAAGTGATCATGGAACTCCAAGTTTCAGTTTCTTGACCAACTGGGCATCGAGTCTATTGGCTGGGGTTTTCCACTTTGGCCCACGCATCGTCTGCGCATGCTCATGTGTATGAAAAGTCGAACTATCAAGCGGGACGAACTGAGAGCGACAGCTTTGAATTACTATCGTCGCCTTGAACTGACGTAAGTAACTCTTTCAATACTATTTACCTGAGAGACATCACAATAACCAAATAAAGAACCAGATAGATAATACATATTATTTTCATTATTCATGCAATTTCTCAATAACTATATATTTTATTATAAAATGTTTGTTGTCGCTATCACGATCCTGTAATTACAACCTTCTAATGTCAAATGTTGATGTCGATAAAATATACTAAAATATAACCATTTAAGATAAATTTGGTAAAATGAATATTTAAATTATACAGTTTTGTCCATCTTCGGTAGGGTGTGTTAATTACTCCATGTGAGTTAGTGAATGCCGTTTGGACTATTATTCTGCACCAGAATCCCCAAGGGATTTTTATAGTTTTAAACACCAGAATCGGGGGGAAATGTAACCATTAATTTAAGATAAAGCGTAATGAATATGACTGCAACGGAGCGAGAATCGCGTTGATACCTACACGTGACTAGATAGCAAAGGTATGAAAACATAGAAAAATGGGAACCGAACGGATTTTCTCAATTCTTGAGGGGGTAGATTGACCGTAAGTTCGAATAAGAGGTAGTTTATTGTATAAAAAGCTAATATACTGTTTATTGTATAATTAACTAATATTCTCAATTTTAAAATATTTAGAAAATGATACAAAGTTTTTCATAAGACCACATGTAAAAACCTTCGATGTGTGTTTTAAGCGAATCTGAAATCTGATTGGTCAGTTGAACCGATATGACGTCATAATGCTGTTTTATAATAACAATTTCATACGACGTTTTCAATTGTTCGTGATGTCACAGTGACGACATGACGTCATTTAAACAGGAAGTGAAATTCAGTGAAGTTTCTTTGAAGGCTGTATTTTCACACAACATTTTTCAGCAGTTGTTTAGTGGACCATGAGCGTATACAGTACCGGCGTAGGTCATGCTTTTGTTTCCTGACTCGCAGCTTTAGCAATAGCCAAATGTGTAGACAATATGTTTACTTCAATAGGCAGGTTGGTAGGGGGAAGTATTTCAGTGACAAAACAAAATGTATTTATTTCGGATAATAATAATAATAATAATAATGTGTGTGTGTGTGTGTGTGTGTGTGTGTGTGTGTGTGTGTGTGTGTGTGTGTGTGTGTAGGTGTGGAGGGGTGGGGTGGGTTGGGGTGTTGGACATTATTGAATATAACTTGTTATCAATTATCAGTTATCAAAATAAAACAATACATTTTACATGTATTTAGGGGTGGGAATGAAAATTACTGTCATAAAATTGGGGGGGGGGGGGGGGGTGCACCCTGACTACCCCTATAATAAATTACCAGCCCCTGAACCAGTTGCCGATTGACTGGAGTGTCTCATATTACCATGATTACAGTGCAAGTGTCATGAAGAGTAGCAATAGGATTTACTTTCATCAACATGTATGATGTACAATACGTTGGCCGAGAAAACAGTGCGTAAACTTAGCGCAGTTGCACTTAAATAAAAGTATGCATAAAACGAATCTAAAAGCTTTAAAGAGGACCGTGTGCGAAATACGCATCAGTCGGAAAGCGCACGTTAAATCTCCAAAGTAAGTAAGTAAGTTTAAAGAGGAGGCGTTGCTTAATTATTAATTAGTATGGCCGACTAGGCCTGGAGGTGATAGGTATGAGACACCGACCATTGACCATTCGGGGGAGGGCTCTCGGATTTCGATCAAGTTCAGATTTTTTTCAGCTGCAGCTACAAACCAGATATTTTTTTTAATTTAAAACTATGAGGCTGAATTGTTTTTAATGAAAAACATCTTGCAACAATGTCATTTTTGTGGCAGGTTGCAGAAAGTTGACTTTGTTAGATCGCAGAGAGGTACGCCCCAATACACGTTCAACATCACCTCTACAAGATTCGGTGGGTCTAACAAAAGTGGCAATATTGACACATGCATTCATCACAATTTCAGTTCCTAAATTTAATTTAATCGTTGCCCGTGATATCAATCACTGGATTGTCTGATCCAGACTCGATTATTTACAGACCACCGCCACATAGCTGGAATATTGAGGATTGCGGCGTTAAACAAACAAACAAACAAACAAACAAACCTTGATGCAGTAATACATTACAGCTTGTTGAAGTAAAGCCTACATAATACAATGAAAGTATTTTCATTTCTTTATTGTGAGTATTATATTCTCATGAGGTGTCTGACAAATGGAGTATCGGGACTGATGTTACCACGTGGGTAAGAAGCACTGCATGGTGGGAGAACTCAATCGTTGGATTTGTGATTTTAAGGTGTCTGACAAATGGGGTGAGACCATTTGTATGGCTGCGGTCAGCCCAGGTACCATACAACACTCAGCAATGTATATGCAGTGTAACATAACACGGTAATGTAGCAAGTCATACGAAGGAAAGTACAGTGTACAAACGGTCATTGTTTGCTTGTGGATAGGAGAATATCTAAGGGTTAAAAAGGGTGAAGAATAGGTTTGATTTGCCGAGAACGTGTGCTTTCGATGTTTTGAACACAATAATGCATTAACGATGTTACGATCTATCAAATTCTGCAAAGTTGTATTTTCTCATGAGACACGCCCGTTAAGCTCGACCACAACCTCTTGTGGTAACTGCTGCTTGCAATGATGCATTGTTGGAACATATAAAATTAGAAAGTCGTTTTCATTGGTTTTCTCTGTTTCTCGTGCCCGGCCAACTAAAATATACACCAAAATTATTATTCTGGTGCAATGATGCGTTGTTGGAGCATATATATGGAATTAAAAAGTCGTTTTTAAAGTTTATGCTTTTTCTCATGCCCGGCCAACTAAAATTTACACCAAAATTATTATTCTATATAACTAACCCGTAGTCCTCGGACGAATACTGACCGGAAACCAATGTTTTGGTTCTGTCCCCCTGAAATCGCTTAACCAGTTATCAAACTTTTGAGAGATTTGTAATTTGGAAAGACTGATGACACACTTGCATGACTCTTATTAATGATATAAAACAGAACATAACAATATGAATACACCTCTATGCAGCATTACCTTACACATATATATAATTACCCACATTGTGATTGCGTTAGTAGTGAAACTCTTAACAATATTGTAATGTTTTGTATGAAAATACCTTTTTACCGAAAGATGACAACAATATTCTCTCCATTTTAAAGTAGGCTGGTTTGCATTTAGTTTTTGTCGATGCTGTTTTACTAATTTCGGGAATCAGTGAGCCAAGTTGTCTAAAATGGCGTGTCAGCAACCTATGATCGCGGGTTCGAATCCCAGATTCGCCCTGGTTATATTTCTTGTGTTGTCACCGTCCCCGTGCTCGTGGCTTCCACCAAACTGGTTAACGTCTATAAGACTGGGGCTTTCCTCGGATATAACTGAAATATTGTTTTATGTTGGTTCAACTAAACTCACTCGCATGTATTTCGACCCGTGAAGATCCGCGTCAGAATAGGTCTTCACCAACCCATGCTTACCGTGAAAAAACGACTATGCTTGTCGACTAACGGGATCGGGTTGTCAGGTTCGCTGACTTGGTTGATGCAAGTCATCGTATCCAAAATGCGTGGATCGATGTTCATGCTGTCAATCACTGGATTGTCTGGTCCATACTCGATTATTTACATACCTCCATCATATAGCTAGAATATTGCTGAGTGCGACGTTAAACAACAAACAAACAACATGAATTTCGAACTCTCAAAAATACGGCAAATATAAAAACTATATATATAAACTCATTCATTGGACATCACCAGTCAGTGTAATAGTTTTTTCCGTACAAGTAACGGTACACGTGTTCACCATGAAATACGATTTTGTTGAAATGCACTTCCGTGTTGTTATTGTCAGTGTGCGTGCGTGGACATATCTTCTACTCTCCTTACTAATGTCTTAATCGATCAACCAGAGTCGACTGAGCTATCTACTCTGCACACAACAGAAACCAGATCACATACTGCAATCACCTGCCGAGAGGTAAGATTCTTCCTATTTTGTAATCATCTACGTTGTTTTATGAACTTTTTTTTCTAAATGTTCACTTCTTAAATAAATGGATAATAAAAAATAGTTTTCTTTTTGATTTACTGCAACAAATTTTCTTACAATACACGTTAGTTGTCTGGTCCCATTATTTACAGGTCGCCTTAAACAGTTATACTTCTGTTGGCGTAGACTTGATATTTTGTATTGCCTATGTACAGATATAGCAGTGACCAGTGAAGATTCGGGTTAGAATAAGTCTTCAGCAACCCATGCTTGGCGTAAAAGGCGACTGTGCTTGTCGTTAGAGGCGACTAACGGGATCGGGTGGTCAGGCTCGCTGACTTGGTTGATGCATGTCATCATATTCCAAATGCGTGGATCGATGCTCATGATTTCAATCACTGGGTTGTCTGGTCCAGACTCGATTATTTACAGACCGCCGTCATATGGCTGGAATATTGCTGAGTGCGGCGTTAAACAACAAACGAAACAAATGATATAGCAGGTCTTTACTGTATATAGCGTATTGTCTATGCATGTAATATTGAGGGTCAATATTACGTCCTCGGTCAATATTGTGTTTCTCATAAAAACAGGTATTATATACGTTGTCGCGACGTTTTGGTTAAACGTTGTAGCAACGTAAAAAATGGACGTTGTGACAACGTCTTGATTTGGTTGTATTTTGGTTTACGCACAACGTTGTAGCAACCAATCTGGGAGTCTACAGAATTACGTTGTGACAACGTAACATCACAACGTTGTAGCAACGAAAAGTCAACGTTGTCACAACGTTGTCACAACGTAGAATTGTTTGCTGGGATCCTCCTGAAAAGTCTTGTATTTTGCCTTTGAATGTAATACTCTGGGTCTATATTTTATATAGCGTATTGTCTATGCATGTGATATTGAGGGTCTATACTTTATATAGCGTATTGTCTATGTGATATTGAGGGTCTATATTTTATATAGTATAGCGTATTGTCTATGTATGTAATATTGAGGGTCTATATTTTATATAGCGTATCGTCTATGTATGTAATATTGAGGGTCTATATCATATATAGCGTATTGTCTATGTATGATTATCTGGTCTATACTTTATATAGCGTATTGTCTATGTATGATGCTCTGGTCTATACTTGATATAGCGTTTGGTTATCTTGATCTCAAGTCCATATGGCAATATTTTTATGACAGTTCGGTTAAGTTGGTATTACGTGATAAAAATATTATGACCCTCGTTTTTCCATACCATGCCTCGACCCATGTGCAGATATTAGTGTCTCCGTCGGAATGATACGGGACATGATATCTAAAACAGAGGGGGATGATCTCAACATATTTGTTGTGTAGAAGGGCTATTACGGAAACGGCGTCAAAATGTTAATTTTCAGTTCTGAAATACCCACGCCAAAATATGTCGTGCCCATATGCTAAAGGGACCCAACAATTGCAGCACCTGCATTTCGCTACGCATGCAGCTATATATTAACGCAATTGCTATTTATATCAGAATGATAACTGAAGCTTTAAATGAAACTAAATATATTTTACTTATTTTGTGCGAAACTTAATCAGTTAATTGTTCTTATGTGCAATGTAGGATAACATTTACGAAAGACAGTCACGGAACCAAACTTAGGTAGGACTCGATAATACAGATACATGTAAACAAACGAATAATTATTTCATAACAATATTTACCAATATTTGATATTTTCGTCGATCGAGTTTGTTCTAATTTGCCTGTATGCTATTTTGAGCTCTCCGAATTCCTATATTGTATCAATAATCGTGTCTGATACTTTTGCTAAAAATAAATGACAAAACTTTCAAATGTGTCATAGTTTGAGTAAAAGGGACATTTGGTATGGCACTGGGTGAGAATTTCCGATTCATAAACCCAGGCGATATTTTAGATAAGCTGCAATGCACGCTGGGATGTGATATCAACCAATCAAAATGGAAAATCTGCTTGGTAATTCCCCGAAATCTATTTATAGTATATGACTACTTCTGGGAAAATCAGGAAGGTTGTGCACATATTTAGGGTACGAGTAAACCACGACTAGTGGTTCACCAATAACTTGTCAACAATGACGACTCTTAGCTCAGGTAGGTACAAATGTATGTCTCCAACAACACCCAACTGGGATATTTAGCAAACCATAAGGCGTGCAGTGTGCGATTAACCCTGCAATAAACTCGATTTCCGTCAACCGCTTGAGCAGGACGCCATATTTGTTGACAGCACATAACAGAGAAAACGCCTGCATGGTCAAGTACTAGGTAGCGGTGCAAAACAAGGGTACGCTGTGATTGACCTCAGCGGTTACTATAAGATGCATATTGCAGTACGGAAGACGTTTAGATGAGACTTTCTTGATGATAAACTCCATTTTAATTGAATAACTGATTATGATCAAGGTATACGAAAATATCGTATATTCAGCTTCAACGACAAGCTCATACAACCAGATAGACAATTTGTAATGGAAATAGCCAAAGACTGAAGTTGACAGTGACTGCAACCCGAATAATACGATCTCTCAAGTCGTAACTGTTGGTACACCAGGTTTCAGAATGTGCATGGTATCTTCCCTGCCCAAGGTAAAAGCTTGTGCAGATATCGATCATGTGGATATGGAAATACACCATAGGTTTTTACTTATACACTGTCTCTATTTATAAACAAGGCCTGAGTGTTTGGATATATTATGATTATGCTTTTTTAAATATGTTCACGATGTTTCTAAGTAGGTAAACTGATTAAAAATTGTTAACCGAATAAATAAATTACTAGTGTGTTAATTGTATCATCATTATATAATGGTCAATATATTGCCCATTGAGGTAGTGTTAGCTAGGCAGCCTAGGGATGGACATTTTGAATACTTAGTTGATTGTCTCCGTGGTTTATTGTATAGACAGAGCATCAGCCTGATGAGAGTAAGGTCGTGACAGGATCCCCGGTCTGTGTCATACCAAAATATGTTAAAAGATGGTATTTGTTGTTGCCTGTCATTTGGCATTAAGGGGATAAAAAGAGGACTGGTCAATTCATGTCTGAGTGTGATACTGTGTCTGAGTTAAACTATGGCCCAGTGTCTCAGTGGGCTTGCACTATAAAACAGACATAAGGCCAGACAAGTACGAGCAACCACACTCACTCTCGCATGTACTTTGCTGTATAAGTGCAATAATCTTGAATGAGTCGTTATACATGTACCCTATTTCACCTGGCATGACATGACTGCCTAGTCATTCAAGAACGCATAATACTAAAAATAACTAATTGGACATCATGACATTAAGGACGAGATTGACTTGTGGGTTTCAGTTTCTTTATTTTCAATGCACAGTTTTAGATGCTAGTACCTCATTAAGTGTTTTTTTCTAAGTCAAACATTTCATTGACAGTCAGTAGTATTGGAAAAAAGCTCCAGGAGCTTACTTTATCTTTTCCTTTTCAAAGGTACAGAATGATTATGATATCATTATCGTTACAAAACATCAACAATTTACAACAAACATAATTGGACACAGAAGCATGAATTAGATGTTTTTGTTGATTTACAGGTTTAAAAAGGAAATTGTTGACACTGTCAAGTTGGTGGGCCTTGTTATTGACTTATGATTTCATCATGTACATATACACAGAGATCAGCAAACAAGACAACAAATGATGACATAGCTTAGTGTAGTAATTAGCCCAATGTTCAGAAACCTAGTACTGTCTTGAGAGAGCTGTCATTTGACTGTGTTTTACTTCAGATTTCAACCTTGATGACCTGTCTGTTGCTCAGCTCCCAAGTGGTGAGCTTGAGAAATATATTCAAGCCAACTTTGGAATGCCTGAAGAACAACCAGTCCAGGCCACACAAGAAATGAATGGTTAGCCCGGTTTGTGTTCTATAGTAGTCTATTTGTCATACTAGTGCATCAACTGTGTTCTCAAAGTATAGTCTGGAAGTTAATTTAAGGTACCGACGTTTACTACAATATCTGAAAAACTATTGGACCTACTCCAGTCAAAGTTGGTATGAGATTATGAAACAGTCATACATAACTGGATATTACATTTAAAGACAATCGGTGCATGAATAAAAAATCTGTCTATTTAGCTATCACTATATTTCATCAACAACCAGACCTGTTCATCAAGGGTGGAACGAGCATTCATTGTAACAGCCATCTGCATAATGCTACCCCTGCATCACAGGCCCATATGACACAGTTGAACCAATCAACTCAACTCGAAAGGTTGCACGGGAATCACACACGCACAAATACGGTGTTAGCTTTAGATTTCATGATGTCTCACCACAAGCATCTTTCCGCTGATGCGAAAGGTTTCGTTGTTAAAATATTTGAATACTTTAAGGCTGAAAGTGAAAGACATTCGCCCTTCTTTGACATTTCAAAGTACATGAAAAGAACAATTCATGCGTTACAGCTTCCCAAACAAACCGTAGTTAAGATGTTGAACTCATAGCTGTTGTTAGTGAGTAAATGTAAGTATATATGATGTCATTGATGCGCCAGAACTGTTTTTAGTGAGTATATGTAAGTATATACGATATCATTGATGTGCCATAACTGTTGTTAGTGTTTATATGTAAGTATATATGATATCATAGATACACAAGAACTGTTTTTAGTGAGTATATGTAAGTATATATGATATCGTGAATACACCAGAGCTGACATATTGGAGAACAGCTGAGCTGTTGGCACGGTTAGTGACGTTTACATGCTATAGTGGTTATCATGGTTAGAGCAAAAACATTGTCCTTTAATCATGAATAGTCCATGTACTCTGTGTACTGTTGTTTTTGTTGCAATCAATCTGACATCACCATTAATGTATGTGGACTTATGTCACTGGTGCAAGTAAACCATTGCAATAAATCCTTGCTACTATTCCAGGTCAGGGACCCTCACAAGTCCAGACCGGAATGCAGGGGGGCATGCTTCGTCAGGTGCAGTCGCCAATGTTCTCCAGTGCTGCTCTGACCACAGAACCAGCACCTCCACAAGCACCTGCTCGCCAGAGCAACCAGCCATATATGGAGATAACCGAACAACCCCAGTTTCGCGGACTACGGTTCCGGTACGAGTGTGAGGGAAGATCTGCTGGCAGCATACCCGGGGAACACAGTACAGCCGAGAGAAAGACTTTCCCTACTATTAAGGTGAGCACCTGTTTCGAGTGAGTGAGTGAGTAAGGTTTAGTGCTACTTTGAACAGTTTATCATTAGTCAGCTCGTGTGTGGATTCTGGGCGACAATAGGACCCCAGCAACCTATACTTGTCCTGTGAGGCGACAATAGGACCCCAGCAACCTATGCTTGTCCTGTGAGGAGACTTAATGGATCGTGTGTGTCTTCGGTCATCCTGCCTCAACAGTGTGGAGACCGCCTCCGTGGTCTAGTGGCAGACGTCCGTCCGGAGAGCGGAAGGTCCGGGGTTCGATTCCCGTCCTCGTTATACCAAAAGAAGTTAAAAGATGGTACTTGTTGTTACCCTGTCTGGCCCTCGGCATTAAGGGGCCAAAACAAGGACTGGTCGGCTCGGAGTCAGTATACTGTGTCTAAGTGGGGTAATCATGTTTAACTGCGGCATGGTATCTCAGTAGGCTAGCACTATAAATAGGCATCAGTCCGGACGAGTACAAGCAGCCATACACACATGCATGCACGTCACTATATAAGTGCAATAATCTTCGACGTGACGTTAACCCCATTTAACCTAACCTCAACAGTGTGGACCATTGCTCAATGTCAGTCTGTGGACTGTATGGTCCAGACAGGATTATTTTCAGGCCTATGAGCTGGAATGTTGCTGAGTATCACATTAAACAAAAAACAATGAACAAAAGCTTAGAAATTGTATTGCAGCATGCTTAAGGCAGGAGTGTGGAAAGAATCTTCAGATCTTTGTTTGGCAGAAGTCAAATGCAAGCATTTTTTCTTGTCACCTTGTTGGTTGTCAACATTTTCAAAAGAGTTGATATGTTTGTTATACTTTGATTTCAGATACGTAATTATAAGGGCCCTGCTATTGTAGTCGTCTCCTGCGTAACCAGAGATGCTGCCCCCCTGTGTAAGCCACACCCACATTCACTTGTGGGGAAAGATTGTAAGAAAGGCGTGTGTACAGTAAAGGTCAAGGACACGGATACGATAACGTAAGTTGAATAATGAACTTGAAGAAGGTTACAAACATATATATTGGTAGTAGTAATTTGGGCCAGAGGAAGGTCTGTTTGCACCCACCAGAACCAGTGTTATGGTAGTTATTTTATTTTGATACATTGTCAGAGCTCCAGATAACTTTTTGAGCAATTGAGTTTTTACTCGAAGGTTTCTATTTTAATTGGGTTATAACATTTTTCATTGGGTAACCAATATTTTTTCACTCATCTATTCATCACTCTGTTGGGTTTTTCCCAAAATGAGTAAGCATTTTGAGATTTAAAAAAAAATGAAATAATGTTTTAGATGTATATAACGGTTCTAAATATAGGCTTGACTCGGAAAGTAAATTAGCTTGTAATTGTATTTTGGAAATTAGCTCCGTTGTACACATGCTGAAAAAGCTTCATTGGGTATTTATGCGTGCTGTTTTCAAACAATTGAGTTTTTCATTTAATGCATGCTTTTCTGTATGCAAGTTAATTAAAAGTAATTGGGTTTTGAATAGTTTTGAGGGGTATTTTATGCAAATACGCAGCTTATCTGTATCCCTGCATTGTATTCAATTGATGTTGATTTCCAGATTTCCACATCTGGGTATTCAGTGTGCCAAGAAGAAGGATGTGGAAAACAGTTTAAAGCTGAGGAAAGAAATTAATGTAGACCCTTTTCAGAGTGAGTAAATCTAACTGTTTCATGATAAAAATTGATTTTACATGACATCATTTCTGGAGATTCGAAGATACTGTGATGCTTGATGACATCATAAATTGGGTGACACTAGATTGTAGTGAGTTGTTCCCCTTAGATGTTAGCTGAGGGGAACAATCGCAGTCAAAATTTGGCAAGATATGGCAATCTATAATGGGAGAAAAGTACGGATTATGGCTGTCAATTGTTTTGATGTTTGTGAGAAAAGTCAGCAATACCTACACACACACCCCTCACCCATTCATTCCCTCCTTGTCCGACATTGCTGAGATGGTTGGTTGGTTTGTTGTTTAATGCCACACTCAGCAATATTCCAGATATATAACAGCAGTCTGTAAATAATCGAGTCTGGGCCATACAATCCAGTGATTGACATGAGTATCGATCAACGCAGCTGGCATACGATGACATGCATCAACCAAGTCAGCGAGCCTGACCACCCGATCCCGTTAGTTGCCTCTTACGACAAGCATAGTCGCCTTTTACGGATTGTATTCAGGGAGTTATCATAATTTAAATAAGGGTAACTATTTTTACAGGCAAAGAGGCTGTATTTAATATTGATACCTCAGATAAGAAATAAAAGACTTGTGGTTGTTGTTGACAATAAGACACTGCATTGAGAATAAGCCACTAGGAGCTGACCCCTTTGTGCTTTATTCTCCTTGCAATGTTTTATTGTATGATAAACAACTCCCCTTTGTTATTTATTTCATAGTTACCATGGTAACTGTACCATGTACAGTATTTAATGAAACAAAGTCTCACTTCAAGACTTGCAGAAATTGTTTTAAACGTCTATGCCAGTTTGGGAAAGGTGTTCTGACTGAATTCTCATTGATGTCATGTTGTATTTCAGCTGGTTTCAATCACGGCATAGGTCAGATTGATCTGAACGTGGTCCGTCTGTGTTTCCAAGTGTTCCTTCCTGATGCCAGTGGAAAAATCACAAGAGTTGTCCCCCCGGTAGTGTCACAAGCCATCCATGATAAAAGTAAGTACACAATAGCTACAGATGCTACGAGAAGGAACATTTAGAGTAACATCATCTGCATAAGGAATGCCTGGACAGAGTCTCTGAAACCTTAAGCAGGGGGAAGTACGCTTGGGAAAATGGCAAGTTTGAATTGAGTTGCATCCCTTAGACGTGCCAGGAACCTATGATCGTGGGTTCAATTCCCAGATTCACCCTGATTGTTTCTAGGTTTGTCAGCGCCACACCCATGCTGTTGGATTTCACTGAAGTGGTAAACGTCTAGGACTATCATAACTTGGCGTTTTCCTCTCCATTTAAGCTGACGTGCTGTGATATAACTGAAATACTGTTCAAACCTGTCTCAACTCACTCACTTTTTGCTGAGGAGGAATGGAGCCTTTGCAAACACATTATTGTTCAAGATATTTGGGACAGGCCTGTAAGAGACAGTGTCAAAGCAATAAAAAATATCACATATCTGGAAATTGATCTGTAATGATTTTTTCTATTTATTCTGTAATGCCGAAAATAGTAGAAACCTTTTTTTAAAAACTTGGTTCACAAATCCGCTAGAATATTCTGCCCACCAGGAATAAGTAAAATGTTAAAATCCCACTCTTTCACTGTCGCTGTCATTACAGTACTATAACTAAAACCTGTTGAAACTTTATCTTAAAAACTCCTGCCCCCACTTTACTTTTTATTTTCTAAAGTTCCCACCTACTTTGCATTTTGGGGGCAGTGGGGTAACCTTGTGGCTAAAGCGTTCGCTCACCATGCTAAAGACCCAGGTTCAATTCCCCTCATTGGTTCAATGTGTAAAGACCATTTCTGGTGTCCTGTGTCGCGATATTGCTGGAATATTGCTAAAAGCGGCGTAAAACCATACTCATTTACTTGCTTGACATAATGAGAAAATAAAAAAAAGGATACCTATGTATAATATATTTCTTTTTTTCCAAAGAATCTGTCAATGAGCTGACAATATGCCGTGTCGATCGCAGTTCAGGCAAGGCAAAAGGTGGAGACGAAATCTTTCTCCTGTGTGAAAAAGTTAACAAAGGTAATAATTGTCAAAGATATGCGACAAAGTATATCTGTACATGTCAAATGATTTTTCAAGTGTGTTTTGATTATGTGGTTGATGCTCATTAACCGAGACAGTGAGTTTCATATTTCCAGGAATAATGTAATGTTGCAGTGTGTATAACAATGTCTGTGTTGGTTTCAGATGATATCCAAATCCGATTCTTTAAAGACACAGCTGCTGGTTGTATGTGGGAGGACTATGGTGATTTTGGCCAGGGGGACGTGCATAGACAGGTAGGTGTACTTGGAGGGTGTCTGTTCACAGACAGGTGTACATGGGGAGGGGCACTGGGGGGTGTTCACAGACAGGTGTACATGGGGAGGGGCACTGGGGGGTGTTCACAGACAGGTGTTCAGGGGGAGGGGCACTGGGGGTGTTCACAGACAGGTGGACATGTAGTGGGGCACTGGGGGTTCACAGACAGGTGTACATGGGGAGGGGCACTGGGGGGTGTTCACAGACAGGTGTACATGGGGAGGGGCACTGGGGGGTGTTCAGGGGGAGGGGCACTGGGGGTGTTCACAGACAGGTGGACATGTAGTGGGGCACTGGGGGTTGTTCACAGACAGGTGTTCAGGGGGAGGGGCACTGGGGGTGTTCACAGACAGGTGGACATGTAGTGGGGCACTGGGGGTTGTTCACAGACAGGTGTTCAGGGGGTGGGGCACTGTGGGGGTGTTCAAAGACAGGTGTTCAGGGGGAGGGGCACTGGGGGTGTTCACAGACAGGTGGACATGTAGTGGGGCACTGTGGGGGTGTTCACAGACAGGTGTTCAGGGGGAGGGGCACTGTGGGGGTGTTCACAGACAGGTGGACATGTAGTAGGCCACTGGGGGGTGTTCACAGACAGTGTTCAGGGGGAGGGGCACTGTGGGGGTGTTCACAGACAGGTGTACGTGGGTAGGGGCACTGGGGGGTGTTCACAGACAGGTGTTCAGGGGGAGGGGCACTGTGGGGGTGTTCACAGACAGGTGTACACAGGTAGGGGCACGGTGGGGGTGTTCACAAACAGGTGTTCAGGGGGAGGGGCACAGGGGATGTTCACAGACAGGTTTACATGGGGAGGGCCACTGTAGGGGTGTTCACAGGCAGGTGTTCAGGGGGAGGGCCACTGTAGGGGTGTTCACAGGCAGGTGTTCAGGGGGAGGGGCACAAGGGGTGTTCACAGACAAGGGTACACGGGGAGGGCCACTGGGGGGTGTTCACAGACAGGTGTTCAGGGGGAGGGGCACTGGGGATGTTCACAGGCAGGTGTTCAGGGGGAGGGCCACTGTAGGGGTGTTCACAGGCAGGTGTTCAGGGGGAGGGGCACAAGGGGTGTTCACAGACAAGGGTACACGGGGAGGGCCACTGGGGGGTGTTCACAGACAGGTGTTCAGGGGGAGGGGCACTGGGGATGTTCACAGACAGATGTTCACGGGGAGGGCCACTGTGGGGGTGTTCACAGACAGGTGTACATGGGGAGGGCCACTGTGGGGATGTTCACAGACAGGTGTACATGGGGAGGGCCACTGTGGGGATGTTCACAGACAGGTGTACATGGGGAGGGCCACTGTGGGGATGTTCACAGACAGGTGTTCACAGGGAGGGGCACTGTGGGGGTGTCTCACTGTAAGAGGTCGCTATTTATGTTTCCCTTGTCTGTTTCAGTTTGCCATTGTGTTCAAGACCCCAGCTTACAAGGAGGCGTACATACAGCAGCCTGTCGAGGTCCAGCTTCAGCTGCGACGACCGTCCGACAACGAGACCTCGGAATCTATTCCGTTTACTTACATGCCGGAGGATCCTGGTTAGTTTCATTTTTCATGTTTGTGATTGACATCCCTTGTTTGAAACTAAGCATCATTACTTAAGGAAATTATTTACATAAGCATGGTAAGCAGTCATTTGTAGCCAAGATATCAATTTGATTCAAACTGAAAAATTATGTTTTAGTCTGTTTTCAGTCGTACAAATGGGTATCTCTCATACCCTCACGTCTAGTCGCACGTTTAAAAGGAAGCCAGAAGCTGGAATGTTAACATTAAACTTGTTTCCGACCGGTTGCGCACGCACCTCCCTATGACGTGTCACAAATCTCTCAGCGCGGCTCGAGAAAGGCTTTCGCGGTAGACTGCTAGTTTGTATTCTGCTAGTACTTTTCGCTTGTCTACAGTTGTTGTTCTAATAAAGTAATAATAAATATGTCTTCCCTGTGATATGATACCCATTTGTACGACTGAAAACAGACCAATAAAACATCCTTTTTAATCTGAAAAACCCATTATTTTGTGATTGTTAATATCAACATTGAAATATTTCAGACCCAGATAGAATTGAGGAAAAGAGGAAGCGTAAAGCAGCAAACTTTATTCAGAATTGGACCAGTTCAGGTAAGTCACTGACTAAAACACCCTGCATTATATTAACCATTGTTTTGTGCAAAATGTGAATTATTTTTGGAAAAGCACATGATAAAAGCAATCTTTGATCATTTTTGCGTAAGGTCACAATGGACCACAACCTTCCTTCAATCTTCTAAAGTGGTAGAGTTTCCGCTCAGAGAGCGGAAGGTCTGGGGTTCGATCCTGGTCCGCGTCATACTAGAAGACATTTAGAGATGGTACTTGTTGTTACCCTGTCTGGTGTTCAGCATTAAAGAGCTAAAAGAAGGACTGGTTGGATCAGAGTCAGTATACTGTGTCTGAGTGGGGTATTCATGTTAAACTGAGGCATGGTATCTCAGTGGGATAGCACTATAAATCGGCATCAGTCAGCACTAGTACAAGCAGCCACACACACACGTGCATGGAAGTGCTATATGAGTGCAATAATCTTGGACGCGACGTTAAACCCAATTTCACCTCACCTCACCTCACCTCACCTCACCTCACCTCACCTCACATCTTCTAAAGAAATTTATGCTGTCATCTTTACGAAATATTTATGTTTAGGTTGCAATACTGTTGTTTTTCAGGTGTGAGTGAACGAGGAAACGCAACAGTAAAAGAAGGGTTACGGACAAAGCTGAAAGCAAATCGTAGGATCAAGCAAGAAGGCGAACCAATGGCGCAAGGTACACAGACAGTCTGGATGTTGAATGCTGTGTGGAATTGTTTGAAGCATGGGGTTAATGGCTGGACAATTGTAGATACTGTGTTTTGTCTTTGAAGGAAGAGACGCACTTATTGGTGCAGTTGAGAGTTTGATGATTGGTGGAGGAGAGGGTACAAGGATGAAGAGATGGATTGGGCGGAATAGATAGAGGGGGATGGATGGACGAGACGAGATGGATGGGTGAAAGGGATGGGTAGGATGGTAGAGAAGGGGTTGAAGGAATAGGTGGAGGTGGATGGATGGACGGGACGAGATGGATGGGTGAAAGAGATGGTAGAGATGGGGTTGGTGGAATAGTTGGGGTGGATGGATGGATGGGTGGAAGAGATGGGTAGGATGGCAGAGATGGGTATGGAGGTGGATGGACGGGATGAGATGGATGGGTTAAAGGGATGGGCAGAGATGGGGTTGGTGGAATAGATGGAGGTGGATGGACGGGACGAGATGGATGGGTTAAAGGGATGGGCAGAGATGGGTATGGAGGAATAGATGGAGGTGGATAGATGGACGGGACGAGATGGATGGGTTAAAGGGATGGGCAGAGATGGGTATGGAGGAATAGATGGAGGTGGATGGATGGACGGGACGAGATGGATGGGTTAAAGGGATGGGTAGAGATGGTGTTGGTGGAATAGATGGACGGGACGAGATGGATGGGTTAAAGGGATGGGCAGAGATGGGGTTGGTGGAATAGATTGAGGTGGATGGATGGATGGGACGAGATGGATGGGTTAAAGGGATGGGTAGAGATGGGGTAGGTGGAATAGATGGAGGTGGATGGATGGACGGGACGAGATGGATGGGTGAAAGGGATGGGTAGAGATTGGGTTGGTGGAATAGATGGAGGTGGATGAATGGACGGGACGAGATGGATGGGTTAAAGGGATGGGTAGAGATGGGGTTGGTGGAATAGATGGAGGTGGATGGATGGACGGGATGAGATGGATGGGTGGAAGAGATGGTAGAGATGGGGTTGGTGGAATAGTTGGGGTGGATGGATGGACGGGACGAGATGGATGGGTGGAAGAGATGGTAGAGATGGGGTTGGTGGAATAGTTGGGGTGGATGGATGGGTGGAAGAGATGGGTAGGATGGCAGAGATGGGTAGGATGGCAGAGATGGGTATGGAGGAATAGATGGAGGTGGATGGATGGACGGGACGAGATGGATGGTGGAAGAGATGGGTAGGATGGCAGAGATGGGGTTGGTGGAATAGATGGAGGTGGATGGATGGATGGGACGAGATGGATGGGTTAAAGGGATGGGTAGAGATGGGGTTGGTGGAATGGATGGAGGTGGATGGATGGACGGGACGAGATGGATGGGTTAAAGGGATGGGTAGAGATGGGGTTGGTGGAATAGATGGAGGTGGATGGATGGAGGAAGATGGATGGGCAGGACCAGATGGATGGGTTAAAGGGATGGGTAGAGATGGGGTTGGTGGAATAGATGGAGGTGGATGGATGGATGGGATGAGATGGATTGGTTTAAGGGATGGGTAGAGATGGGGTTGGTGGAATAGATGGAGGTGGATGGATGGACGGGACGAGATGGATGGGTGAAAGGGATGGGCAGAGATTGGGTTGGTGGAATAGATGGAGGTGGATGAATGGACGGGACGAGATGGATGGGTTAAAGGGATGGGCAGAGATTGGGTTGGTGGAATAGATGGAGGTGGATGAATGGACGGGACGAGATGGATGGGTTAAAGGGATGGGTAGAGATGGTGTTGGTGGAATAGATGGAGGTGGATGGATGGACGGGACGAGATGGATGGGTTAAAGGGATGGGTAGAGATGGTGTTGGTGGAATAGATGGAGGTGGATGGATGGACGGGACGAGATGGATGGGTTAAAGGGATGGGTAGAGATGGGGTTGGTGGAATAGATGGAGGTGGATGGATGGATGGGACGAGATGGATGGGTTAAAGGGATGGGTAGAGATGGTGTTGGTGGAATAGATGGAGGTGGATGGATGGATGGGACGAGATGGATGGGTTAAAGGGATGGGTAGAGATGGGGTTGGTGGAATAGATGGAGGTGGATGGATGGACGGGACGAGATGGATGGGTTAAAGGGATGGGTAGAGATGGTGTTGGTGGAATAGATGGAGGTGGATGGATGGACGGGACGAGATGGATGGGTTAAAGGGATGGGTAGAGATGGGGTTGGTGGAACAGATGGAGGTGGATGGATGGATGGGACGAGATGGATGGGTTAAAGGGATGGGTAGAGATGGGGTTGGTGGAATAGATGGAGGTGGATGGATGGACGGGACGAGATGGATGGGTTAAAGGGATGGGTAGAGATGGGGTTGGTGGAATAGTTGGGGTGGATGGATGGATGGGACGAGATGGATGGGTTAAAGGGATGGGTAGAGATGGTGTTGGTGGAATAGATGGAGGTGGATGGATGGATGGGACGAGATGGATGGGTGGAAGAGGGGCTGTTTGCAGCAGGTAGGGTGGATAGAAGAGATGGGGATGGAAGAAGTGGGGTGGATCTAATATATTTGGTTGATGGATGGAAATTGTATGGACTGATTAAATAGAAAATGATTTAGTGTGCATTCTAGAGCATAGTATTGCCACATCTTTTTCAATACTGACTCAACACTGATCTCACACATGCGGCGGTTGGGCGAATGGCTTCTACTCCAAAGAAATCTCACATAGCTCAATATGCAGTATTTTATTTCGTTAATATTTGTCAACATGGTGGTATTTTTATATGGAATAGAGCAAGCTCAAGAAAATGAAGTATCACCGTTGGTAGTTTGCCTTTAGTCATTTATAAACAGTCTTACAATTGGCTTACGCCAGCATGGGCAAAGTTTTCTATTCGCATGTTGGAAAATCAACAACATATCAGTAGTGTCAAGCGTTTGAAGACACAATTGGGTTATTTACTGAAACAAAGTATGGAACAAGACAGCCAATCTTGCGATGGGACAGTCGGAGATAGACTCTCCTGTTTATGAACCAAATAGCAAGTGAATACCAAGCCAATTACAGCTTTCCTGTTACGGTAGGTGAGACATTGTCCCAGACCGACTGCTTTTTCCAAGAGAAGTGGTTTTATCTTTTTGGTTGCTTTTTGACCGAAATAGGAGTTTAATGACTCAAATTCAATCACGGGATAAATTTACAATGTTTCCGAACCCTGACATGCCATACTGACGCTGAGGTTCACCAAATAGGGAACCCTTTTTGAAAATGACCTCCCAAATTTTAAGATGGCTCCACTTCTTTGTGACTGGTGGGCCCAAAGGTGCCTTCCCTTTCAGCAACTTGAGTGAGCACTGAGATGATTGATGATTAGATGATTAGATGTAAAGATCAATGGAATGGTGTTGATCATTGATGGGTTGAAGTGTTAGAAGTGTTGGTTGGCACTTGATGACAAGTCGGTGGGGGATGAAAGACTCTCATTCAGGAAGGGGCGGTCGGGTAGCATAGTGGTTAAAGTGTGCGCTCGTCACGCCGAAGACACGGGTTCAATTCCCGACATTGGTACAATGTGTGAAGCCCATTTCTGATGTCCCCCACAGTGATATGGCTGGAATATTGCTAAAAGCCGCATAAAACCATACTCACTCACTCAGTCACTCACTCACTCACTCACGTAGAAACTCTTACACCAAGTTTTCATATGGGTGTAGAAAGTCAACTCACTGTCACTTCCTCACTGTTTCCAGATGAACTACCCAGATACTCCTTCACCAACACCGGCGCCAGTGCATCAGCAGGGAACATGACAGGCGTGCCCACGATGAACATCCGCACCGCAGACAACACGGCCATGGGAAGCATAACAGTCTCCAGCACAACCTCGGCTGCAGCCAACCCCCAGTTTCAGAACTTGAGGATCGACCACACAGGGAATGTGATTGACAGCTTGGTAGTACAGAACCAGCAGCAGCAGCAGCAGATGCTACTGGGAGCTGGCCAGATCAACCCTGCCACCATCGACATGGAATTGCTTCACGCCTATCTCCAGGATGCACAAGGAAATGGTGACGCTCTGTCAGCTGACCTGCTGGACGAAACATACGACCCCAATGTGGCTGCTATGGAGAGTGTGTCGAGTAACACCCCTCAGTTGAATCACCCCGGTTCCTTTGCAGCTACACAAGAGAGTTTACAGGGGCTAAGTGAGAACTCGTGAACACAACAGGTGAAGGACAGTTTGTTTTATACAGAGTGCTTTGTGTACATCGTCATGCATTGGTGTCCAATAAATGTGAAAAAATGTAAATATCAAGTCTTATTTCTCTCCCAGATTCAGTTACACTGCCAGAAAGATAGATGAAATTTTAGACAGTTTGGTCCCATTCAAAATCCTGTTCCTAATATGCATCCACCATGAATATGATGAACAATGTCAGAGCTTTTGTTGGGGATGTTTTTCTTAGTAAAAGGTCCATTGTTTCTGACCAACAGCAGATGAAATTTCTTCCAGGACATGTTCACTGATTCTTGGAAATCTATAAGTGAAAAAGGAAGCCCTTTGCAGGATATGTTACATGCCATTCATGAACTGAACATTGATATGTGTTATTTGTCTCCTGCGTTGAAGCAATGGTAGAGACCTCCTCTACACTATACGATGTGTGTTTTATGCTCCAAGTAAAGCCTTTCAAAGATGTTTTATACAAATGGTTATCATTATTGTTTAAGAATTGTACATACAATTCAGAACACATTTACAGATGTGTTTTAAAAATGTATCTGTGCTTTCTATTGTACTGTGTTTGAAATTAGGCCTGAGGGTCAAAGGGTCCTTATGATATCACGAACATTAAATGTTTCAGATTTAGGGAACCCTCTAGATTCAAATACTATAGCAGCATCTCTCATCGACCCCCAGGACCCCTCTTTATTTCTAACACTGTGGAGATATTTCCTTGGCACAGGCTTTTAGCCTTTCATGTGTGTTTGGCTGTATTTTTAGCATGACCACAAGACTGTTGCATTGTATGGGATGGACTTGTTCTTCATAGGACTGTCCGTGCTTCTACTCAAATCTGTGAACTGTTCATGACATTTAGTGCTTTGTTATCATGAATATACCATTGTTTGTGTTTTGTACTTCATGTTAAAAGATCATCTTAAAATATGTTTTGCATGAAAAGTGCCATCTTTCTTACAGTATCAAGGCTTCCTACATTATCAGATCGGGATGTTATTTGTTTGTTATTTTAGGTGCTAAGTATCCCAATCCGATTAAAATCAGCTTTTTTAACTCTGATATGATGCCTCTCTGTGTGAAGAATGACTAATCCCCTGTGGGAGGTCATGTCAGGTGAACTTTCTGATCAGCCAATCAGGACCTTCGGACGCTTTGTATGAGGTAGCAAGGTTTTGAAGCAGTATATATGATTTCTGTTTTAAAATTTTATTTAAAAAACAGACATAAATGGGCTGTTCCGATTTTTGAATAATTCCTATCATTTCTGAATGCCATGACATCAACACCCATAGGGGTGTATGATGGAATGGTAAACATGGGTCTATGCGGGTTTTGTTAAAGTTCTAAATTTCTGAATTGAGGTAGTAAAGAAATAAAGCCAAATCATTTTAGGAAGCCACATCTGATTGGCTCCAGCACTAACAGATACTTCATTGCAAGCTCCATGTTCAACTGGCCGCCAACGCATATGGAGTGTTAGTCAGTTCCTCATGCGGAGTGTTTCGGAGTGAAAGATCTGATTTTTATGAGATTGTGATTTTCCAAACTTTTGTGAAATGTGATATTTTGTTAATATTGATTCCCAATAACATCATGACAACTCAACAAGTAATTAGAGGATCTTAAAAAATGATTTGGAGAAGGATGATAAAAAATTGAAGGAAAACAAGCTGATTTGTTTACTAGTTGAATCTCTGTATATTTATGTATAAACCCTGCATACAATCTAGTTACGAGATATCTGCAGGAAGCTTGTAATTTCTTATCTTGCTTCATCTTGAGCTGTCTATCAGAATAAAGCATTTACAGAGCTATATTTGTAGTGAATATGTTTTAAGGTGCCTCTCATTATCACTAGGATACATCTTGCATTGGAGAAACAAGCTTTTTGGTGTCATATTTTTTCGCAAGTATGTGATGTAAAAGTAATTTTCATCTGAAATTAGAGTTTGACTTTGCATGAGGATAATATGTTTAACAAAACTTTTCTCCTCATCATTATGATCATGTTGGTTCAATTAAAATGTGCAAATAATTAACTTTTCAGGGCAACCAATAATTTCTGGTTTTGTCTGGATTAAGTCCGGTTTTGTGAATGTCAATATTGTCCGGATTTTAAGGGAAGAGTTATTTTTCTTTGCCCAAACTATGTCGCTCTGTTTGAATTAGTACCGGTATTATGCAGTCTGCAATTATATCCACAATCCTGAAGCCTAAGCCTGGTAACATTTCTTTTTGTCTAGTAAGTATGGTAATCTCAGCTCATAATAGTTCATAGATCAACATTAAAAGTGTTGCCAATAGATGAGCTTTTGTCATAGACTGTCTATGTTCAACTGCCCAGTGAGTGTGAAATGACCAAAAACCAACAACCTGGTGACCTGGTCTGTTTAAATATTAGCATCTGATAAGAAACATTTGCTTCATGCTCTGATGCTAAAAAAATCAGTTCCTGGCCAACTTTTTCATTTTGTGTCTACTTTGTGTTGTATTTCTTTTTGTCATTTCATGGACCCTAGATTACAAAGACATTATAAACCATAGAGGTGACATTGTGAAACATTATTTTCAAGCCACTGTTTCCATACTTAATTTAAATCTATTCCTGTTTAGGTTGGATTTCTCTTTGATGAGGATCAAGTTCCTAATTTTACAGGATACTCATTTCTCATTTCGCAGCACTTAGCATCCCGATGCAATTTCATTTAGTTACTCATTACAGCCATGTTGACATATAATGTGTTGACTTCAATACTCAAGTGTTCATTTAAAATGGGGGGCGGTCGTGTAGCCTAGTGGTTAAAGTGTTCGCTCGTCACGCAGAAGACCTGGGTTCGATTCCCGACATGGGTACAATGGGTGAAGCCCATTTCTGGTGTTCCCCGCCATGATATTGCTGGAATATTGCTAAAAGCGTCGTAAAACCATACTCACTCACTCACTCACCATTTAAAATGGTAGGAAGAGTGATTTGAACAAACTTGTGAATGATCTGGAGGAACATCTTCCTGAGGAAAGAGAGTTAACTGACTATAAAAGTCCAGTTTCCACCCTTGCCGAATGAGGCTGGTCTGATGGAGTTATCTTATGACTGGACTATTGAGTCAATGCACAGTCCAATCACAATCGCGGAATGAAATCAAAATCAGGTTAGTAAACTGTCATGCAGATTTCGGTCGATGGCAGGATTTGCAAAGCATGTGCACCTCCAACTTGGTGTCAATAGATATTTTCCAAATCTTTTTATGTTTTAAATCAAGGTACTCACGTGATTTGATGCACTTCACGATGTAAGATCCATTTTATCACAATATAGATCTTGATTATCAATCAGATTGTCTTGACTGGGCTCTGCCATTTTGTTTGAAGCAAATGCAAGTGATCCGAGGGGTGAAATCTGGTTGGTCCATAGGAGAGGCATAGACGGGGAAATAACTCGTAATAGCCACTGGTGGCGCTACGATCGAGCCCAGGAATTCCAGCCTAGTTCGGCAAGGGTGGAAACTGAACTTTTAAAGTCAGTTAACTCTCTTGCCTCGGGAAGATGATGAAGCAATAGCAGTGACACTGATTGGACAACAATCATATATTACTCTACTTTTGATAAGTTGATTCTCTCTCTCTCTAATGTCTGTCGCCCAACCTTGTTACGCCGAAGGAACCACACACTGTAAAAGTTTTGCTTGTCAATGTTTACAAAATCAGGACACCAAATTCTTTATTGACTTATATTTGAACATATGGGTCAGGTCATTGCTTGTTGGCTTGTTGAAATGTTAAGGTTTAGTTAGTGGATAACTGTTATGCTATAAGGTGTCACTTATGACATGAATTGTGTATATACTGTACATATGACATGCTTTACCATTTTGTTTTCTAGCATGTAGTCGATACATAATTATCAACCATTTTTACTTTCCATCGTGTATCCTTCAGCACATGTTCATTATCAGAGTATCATGAAGTGTTCATTTCATTGAGTTCATTTCAAGCTAATTAGTAAGTATTAACTCATTAAACACTAATTAATAAATATTTTTGTTTCTGTATCTTGTCTGTTCTTGGGTTATTGGTCTGACTTCTTTAAAAGATCAGTACTAGAAGTTACCATCTAAAGGTCTTCACAGAGTGCTGTCGAAAGGCTTCCAGACCAAAAGTACCATGTGACATGAATATGTCACAAGGAAAACATTCTTTCCCACAGTCCATAAGGGTAATAGAACGCCTCTGTGGTCTAGTGGATAGAGCATCTGCCTGGAGAGCAGAAGGTTATGGGTTTGACCCCCAGAGCATCATACCCAAAGACGTTAAAAGATGGTACATGTTGTTACCCTGCCTGGCACTCAGCATTGAGGGGCTAAAACAAGGACTGGTCGGCTCTGAGTTTTTGTCTGAGTGGGGTATTCGTGTTAAAATGTGACATGGTATCTCAGTTGACTAGCACTATAAACTCGGTTTGAGTCTGGACTAGTACAAGCATCCACACACACATGCGCATGCACTTCGCTATATACGTGCAACAAACTTGAACGTGATGTTTAACGCCATTTCACCTCATATCAAAAGAGGGGCGGTCGGGGAGCCCAGTGGTTAAAGCGTTCGCTCGTCATGCCGAAGACCCGGGTTCAATTCCTGACATGGGTACAATGTGTGAAGCCCATTTCTGGTGTCCCCCGCCGTGATATTGCTGGAGTATTGCTAAAAGCGGCATAAAACCATACTCATTCACTCACTCACTCATATCAAAAGAGAAATATCACAGCAATGCAAAGTTCTGATTAAAATAATGAATCAGTGGAATGGCATCACAAAATCTGTGCAACTTTAATCTGTTTCTATATCATGCTTTAGCATTGTTTAAACAGTCTGAGAAGCGAATGTGCTCAGACATTTGACTCCAGTGTCCTGTTTGTATCTTCATATCTCCAGGGGGAGGTCTACAGTTAGGTAGTTGTAGAGCCAACTTCCATGAATCGTCAGATAACTTGCAGTCCAATAACGAAAATGGCACCTAACACTTTTTTTTTCTTCCTGTCTAGACATATGACCAACCATGAGATAAAGGACATTATGGGTGAAAATCACATTTCGACTTTTGATCATAGTTGAAAACTACAGCATCTTTGAAACAAAAAATTCAATTCACAAGCATGAATTGATATTTATTACAGAGATACATGACATCACATTTGGCAATCGTCACTGAAGTATGTCTCTATGACGTCACAGCACAATGGTATCCCTGCACCCATAAGGTTCCGTTTTTTCTCTCCTGATGGGTCACATGTCAAACATCGAGGTCATGAACCTGTTGACACCTCCAACCTGCTTGCTGTACCAGAAATACCTCATCCAAATCAATCCAGGCCTGTGTTATGGCTTATGAAGACAGTGAGTTGGGTTCAGTGCCAGTACGAGAATCTGTACATTACTCAGAAAGTGTTATCCCAGATATAACATGTGTTAGACGGTATTGAGTTATATAATGGTGTGTCAGCGTAAGGTGGGAGGATAGCTTCAAGTGAAACAGATCACACAAAAAATGTTTACCACTTTCAGGGATGAGATTTTTTCGTAGATTTGCAGAATTCCCCAGATTTTGTTATGTCAAGGCTCATGCATGCCACAAGAATATACACATAAATCACATAGTCCCCCAGACTCCCGGCTACCTTTCAGTGTGTTTTCTCAAAACATTCCATTCTCATTTCTGCAATTAGGTAACACCCATGAGCAAGAGTAGGCTGCGGAGTGAGCATGGCACTTTCAATACAGTTGGGGTGGCAGGGTAGCCTAGTGGTTAAAGCGTTCGCTCGTCACGCCAAAGAACCGGGTTCGATTCCCGACATAGGTATTATGTGTGAAGACCATTTCTGGTGTCCCCCTGCCGTGATATTGCTGGAATATTGCTAAAAGCGGAGTAAAACCATACTCACTCACTCACTCACTCACTCACTCACTCAATATAGTTAATGGGATCCCATATCAAGGAACAACATGAGCAATATAGCATTAATAATTATTTTATTACAAAAACTCTTAAAATAATATGGTTAAAAATACATATAATACACTGTAGGTTGCATAAAATTTTCAGCCTGTAAAATATAGTTGATCAAAAAGAGATACAATTTTCAGACAAAGATCTCATAAACAAACAGCAGCAGCATTAGTAAATTGGCACAACTTATCCCATTGGCCATGGCAATAAAATCCAAATATATATTTCTCAACAAGAATCACCATTTCATGTTTGTAGAAAACATGCCCTATTCACAACCACTTCTACATCACGATGATAGATTTAGTTATTATCAGTTATATTGGTATTAAAAGAAAGAAATAACAGTATTATGATCTTGGTGATATTATCATAAGGTAAAATAAGGTTCGTCATGAACATCCGTAAAGTGTTTCCCCATGAATGTAAACTAGTGACATAATGTTAATGACCAGTAGGCCAGCCATTGGTGAGTGTGCAGTACCCATCATCTGGGTGCAGTGATCCTCCAGTGCCATCAGGGCTTTACACCACCCTCAAGGTACCATGACAGTCAAACTTATGGTACATACCCTCAAGGTACTACCCTCTAGGTACCATGACAGTCAAACTTATGGTACATACCCTCAAGGTACCACCCCCTAGGTACCATGACAGTCAAACTTATGGTACATACCCTCAAGGTACTACCCTCTAGGTACCACGACAGTCAAACTTATGGTACATACCCTCAAGGTACCACCCTCTAGGTACCATGACAGTCAAACTTATGGTACATACCCTCAAGGTACCACCCCCTAGGTACCATGACAGTCAAACTTGAGGTACCACCCTCTAGGTACCATGACAGTCAAACTTGTGGTACATACCCTCAAGGTACCACCCCATAGGTACCATGACAGTCAAACTTGTGGTACATACCCTCAAGGTACCACCCTCAAGGTACCATAACAGTCAAACTTATGGTACATACCCTCAAGGTACCACCCTCTAGGTACCATGACAGTCAAACTTATGGTACATACCCTCAAGGTACCACCCTCTAGGTACCATAACAGTCAAACTTATGGTACATACCCTCAAGGTACCACCCTCAAGGCACCATGACCTTCAAACTTTCAAGGTACCTATCCTGGGGGTCCCACTAGATGCAACCATGACATCATGACTTTGATGACATATACAATGAGGAACTAACGGAGCCATATTGTCCTGCCGATCAGCACTATGTATTAACTTACAAAAGTCACTGATGTTAATCTCTTCATGACCACAGTCGCACACAAGCTGCCTCGTTGAAACATTTTAAAGAGAACCATCAAAATCACAAGCATGGATCGCGTGTTTCTTAACAAAAGGGGTGCAATTTGTGATTTGGCAATTTGTGTTGGGATGTGATGTAATTTTGTCAAATGATTTAGTAATAGCGTAATATATTTACATTCAGTATACCTGATCGGCAATACAATGCCCACATGCATAAACGTTTAGTAAGCACCCCTTTTATATTCAGATGACCAGCATGATTGTAACAAGATATATATACCGTATTCGACGTAATAAGCGCCCCACTCTAATAAGCACCCACAGTGATATTTGCAAATATATTGGCTAGTGAACAAATCCCAATTAGCACCCCTTCCGATTGATCAATGTACACAAGACTTATTTATTCGTGTATGATACGCACTTGTATGTTATATACACCCTTAATTATGGGCAATTAAATTCTGGAAAAATACACCTGTCGTATATAAACATTTCAGGCTGTCAGCATAAACCACGATATTTATCTTTCAACTGTTTTTTTCATCAAAATATGGTATGTTTACAGGGAAACATACAAGTACAATGATACACATCCATACATTATATATACACACGCTACCTAGATTGTACTAATGTGCACTTTCATTCAAATGACATGTTCACTCAGAGAGCTATCAAACTGGAGCATTAGACATAATTCAGTTGGTACTAATGTGTTTTCCCTGCTCGATATCGTGATCAGCAGTGGAACTGCCTGTGTGAGCCTGTCTCTTCCAGCCCTTAAATATCACAACTGACTTTCAACCAGACAAGTCAAAGTACATATTCAAAAGCAATATCTAGGTTAGGCATATGTTTTTTGATAATATGATTTACAGATCTTAAACTTAAATTCCTTATTCCTGCCAAGTCATGTGTAGTGTCACAGGCACTGGCCTATTTTAGATGCCATCATAAATGGTAAAGAGTAAATGGTAAAAAAAGTGTCTGTAATATTTATTACTGTTGCTTTTCATCATCAATTCTTTACAGGTTTGTACTGCTGCAGAATGTTTGGCATTAACAAACTGGTCATGTGCCTATCATTTACCCTACTTCTATAGTTTAACTGACCGAATTATAAAACTATTGTCATGCAAGTAAACGACTCGACCTTCGTTAAACTGCTGATCATCTATAATGCTCATCAATTATTTGGTGAGGGAATTATAAAGCATTGTAGCGCGGGATCACTGTAGTTTCTTTTTATCATGAAAATAATACGAGTACAATCTATATTTCACTACGCTCAGCCAAGCAAGTTCTCTCCTATCAAATTCTCTCTCATCAAACAATGTTATAGTAATGTGATATGATGGCACACTAATCCTATATGGTACCCACCAAACAAACAGTGGCTGACAGCACTAATCTCAAAATAGGGGCGGTGGGGTAGCCAGGTAGTTAAAGCATTTGCTTGTCACTCCGCAGACCCAGGTTCGATTCCCCACAAGGGTACAATGTGTGAAAACCATTTCTGGTGTCACCCGCCGTGATGTTGCTGGAATATTGCTAAAAGCGGCATAAAACAATACTCACTCACTCTACACACAATATATCCCACAGATTCAGTTTTCTCACATGGCACGATGCTTGACTACTATTATGACGGTGAACATGATTGTCAGTATCAGAATTAGGATGTGTCATGATTGTTGTGTATGACCCTGTTGATAACGAGGGACTGTGGAAATGGAAGACAGCCCTTCGAAACCAAAGATCAAAGCGTAGCTGCAACCTTCTAAGCATGTCTACTCTGTAACCAGTACCCTATTTAATACCTCCAAACTATAGGTAAGGATAATCAAATGCATTATACAGAAAATCTCATCCAGATAAACTTGTTGCTGAATAGATCTTGGCCATTATGCTCTTTTTCAGAGTACATTCCTGGAACAAGACCTGCTCTAGTGTAGGCGCTATCCAGCTACCCAGAGATGCAACAGCACTCAGTGAGCACCAAGGTTGGCAATGGATGTTCAATATAACTTTACACAATCAACTGACAGCACAATCCACTCCAGCCCCCAATTTCTCGAAACAAACTTAGGTTTCCTCAAATTTGAGTAAAAACTCAGACTTAAGTCAGTTTTTTTAACTTAAATTAGTTTCGAGACATTGGAGCCTGGATCAGTGTTTTCGTTCTCTGGTATCCACCATATAGCGACCAAGAAAATATGGCTTGGGCTGTTAAGTCCTAGATATGTTGATCCCTGTGTTCGTTAAAGATATGGTAGGGTAAGAATGGATTTTTTTACAGACACCTTCTGCCATGGTAAGAGATGTGCACAAGCTCCTTCCTTAGTAATGGTTTCTATGTTTTACAGATGCCACTTTTAGTGCCCTCACAAAAATGGGTGGGATGGCCCTGATGATCATTCTGATCCTGAATTTTCTAACTCTCTTAATGCTTATTAGTGGCATCAAACAAACATGGTGGAGAAGTGCCCAGTAAAATACATGTGTACCGACAGTATACCTTTTGACTTGTAAGCATTATCTGACCCCTATACCTTTTGACTTGTAAGCATTATCTGACCCCTATACCTTTTGACTTGTAAGCATCATCCGACCCCTATACCTTTTGTTTTGTAAGCATTATCTGACCCCTATACCTTTTGACTTGTAAGCATTATCTGACCCCTATACCTTTTGACTTGTAAGCATCATCTGACCCCTATACCTTTTGACTTGTAAGCATTATCTGACCCCTATACCTTTTGACTTGTAAGCATTATCTGACCCCTATACCTTTTGACTTGTAAGCATTATCTGACCCCTATACCTTTTGACTTGTAAGCATTATCTGACCCCTATACCTTTTGACTTGTAAGCATCATCTGACCCCTACAGTATACATTCTTTAAAAAAATGTAAATGGGTCACAAAAATAAACATGGATGTATAATGAAACAGAAAAAATGGCAGGTATTTCCTTTCTGAAAATAAACATGAGTCAGACATGTATGGTCAGTGCTAACTTAACCATTATAAAGGTAGTTTTACCTTAGCTACCCCAGCACTGCTCACAGGCCTAACACAGTGTGATCACAGCATGCTGGTATAGGACTGGTACACATGTGACAGTGTGATCACAGCATGCTGGTATAGGACTGGTACACATGTGACAGTGTGATCATAGCATGCTATCATAGCATGCTGGTATAGGACTGGTACACATGTGACAGTGTGATCATAGCATGCTGGTATAGGACTGGTACACATGTGACAGTGTGATCATAGCATGCTGGTATAGGACTGGTACACATGTGACAGTGTGGGGGCAAGGTGACTGGCAAACAGCAAACATAGTTTAATAATGTCTGTTATTTTCTTGTACTCTATAACCAACAGGAAACAATGTAAAAGAATTCAAGGTAACAAACAATGTATCAATTATACTCTATGACCAACTGGAAACACTGCTTTCGTGTCTAAAAGTATTCAAGATAACAAAAATATGTCCGTTTATCAAATTCACTTTGACTGCTATAACAACTCCTGCTGTCAGTCCAGACAGAGTTGTGTGACTCGTCATGGTATACCCTGATGTACAACAACGTCTTCCGAGCTCCCAACACTGACTCCACTGAGTGAAGCACAGCCACACTGCCACTAGGAGTCTAGAGACAGCTTTAAGTGGAGATACAAGGGCTTCACTGTCAACAGGTGGACTTTCTTTCGGCAAGGATCTGTGGGCTTCTTGTATCTGGAAAGAGTATGAAATAAACAGAATATATCTCTAAACATATTGGATATCATATATAGGTCTTACTATACTTCAAGTACTGGCTTAAATCTACCATGTACAGTGGACCAAGAAATATTGGTTTAGACAGCGCTGGTTTATGAATTGCTTGATAGGCATTACTTAGAAGTTGACGGATGACAAAGTAGACACAATTTATACTGTAAAAGTGACTTTTCGGTATGGATCCTTATACCGTTGTCAAGCAAGGATACAAAATAATAATTGCTTGACAACGGTATAAGGATATATACCGAAATGTCACCTTTACAGTAAATAAAGAAGTTGTTATCCATACATTGTGTCTACTTTGTCAGTGCTGGTTTATGCATAGAATGAAGATCATCGATGGAAAACAAGACAACAATTACAGTCGTTGTGGTTGTTGCTTTAAGTGTTTCAGAGGTTGCCTTTATGAGGACCACAGTCCATCACTGTATTTATTACCCTTACAGAGTGACACTTGCCACTCATCAGCCAATTGATGCACTCAGTCACTGTCATCCATGCTGACACACATACCAACACAAGCCTTCTGTGTGTTTATTTAGTAGACATGCTTACACCTTGTAAATTGAGCATTTGTCTATGGCTTTCAACTGAGTGATTGTTGCATGCCAGATTAGGGAGAGGCTTTTTCTATGTTAATTGGTTATAGGATCTAGCAAGCATCGCCTGAATCAAGAAGAGACAAAGGCCAGATTACACAGAGAATATTTAATGACATTATCACAATCTGCAGGACTAAAATCTAATGCCAGTTTGGACAGATTGCTGGATTAGACAAAGGCCGGTTTAGACAGAGTCCACTGTAGGTGGAAAGCACACTGCTTTATCACAATACATCAGTTATATACAAAACTGGACTAAGTAAAAAATCATTTTGCAAAAAATGAAATACAAACCTTCATGAAAATCTTGACCTGCGAGTTGTTTTGATATTATGGAATCTAATGCAGGCCAACTAATGGTTGATATTATCAGCATCTATCCACATCATCGATATTACATGACATATATTCCAGGTCACATCTGAGAGCTGGCTGTAACCGAACTCAGCAGCTGCTGTGACTGACCGAGTCTTGACCTGTGAGCTTTCAACCAAAATGAAAGGCAGGAATGGAAGAACATGAGGTGAACATAGTCCCCTGTACATTAAACATGACAAAAGCAGGCAACTTACAATTCCAGATACGTCGGTCCATCTTCGATTTCATCTTTCTCAAGAAATGCCCAACATTTGGTGCTTGTGGTTTTCTTCTTCGGTTTGAAGTGTTTGAATTCAAAGAACACAGCAAAACCTGAGAATTGAGCAATGTAAAGGGAGTGTTATTTTTTATCAAAACAAACTTGTATGTGTTTCACACAGTCAAGATAGTTTACATCATCAAAAGCTATGGTGCAGACAGGATTTAAATAGCATAAAATAAGTAACACCAATATCCAGGCTTGCCAACTGAGATTTTCCCAAAAGGGTAGACATGTTTCCAAGTTATCTCCCCTAGCCATGTTACCACCTAGTTACTTCCCCTTATACTAAAACAACCTTCTTGTGTAGGTTAATATAACACCAACAGAAAATAAGAGGTACACATTCAGTTTATTACATTTGGGACTGACCTTTTATATCCTGACGGGTGGGTGGTCTGGGACTTTTGTTCGAGACAGGATAATGTTATGGTCGGTGATTAAATACATACAAAACGGGAAGTGGGGTAGCCTAGTGGTTAAAACATTCGCTCATCATGCTGAAGACCCAGGTTGATTCCCCACATGGGTACAAAGTGTGAAACTCGGTTCAGGTGTTCCCCGCCATGATATTTATTGCCGGAATATTGCTAGAAGCGGCATAAAACATTACTCACTCTCTCCCTCAAAACATACAATATTTTCCTTTGAAACATTGAACCGAACAAATCATATTTTCACAACACTGATATTTTCAATACATCAAGCATGTCCAGTAAATTATTTTTAGCCTTTTTTAAAACTTGCAGTGAAATCATTTTTCTTCAAGTATTCTCTGGAAGGAACAACGCAATGTACTTTAAAAAATGAAAAATTCCAGGCCCAACCCTGTCAATGCTGTGAGTGTTTGAGGTCATGTTGTTTTATGCCACAGTCACATAACCAGGACTTCAATGTACAATGCGGATGATTCACATGTTGTATCTCACTCACCTGGTGGCAGACTTTCTATTGTCTTCTGTATATGGACGTCTACATTAAAGAACACACATGTGTCCTGCTTGTCTGAGGCTATCGGGGTGTTCTGTATGGCGGTCAGGTTGTGACCGTTCGCATCTGAAATGAAAGCAATCAATGATAGCACACGATACAGACAGGTTATACATGTAGTGAATGCTGTTTAACACATATGCGTGCACTCAGCTTTGAAGCATAGTAAACACCTAGTTATGTAGGCCATGTGGACTAAGTGAAAATGTATTGCAACACTATCAGTAACTATAACTAACTCATTTAGAGATACATATTAAAATCAAATAACACAATTCCCAGACCCATACTGCTGCCTGGCTTACATGCAGTCATTAAGCACTTGGGCTCACAAAATACACCTTTCTTTTACCCAAAAGTTGCATCTATGCTTGTAATGGTAGTCTGTAATATTCCGCCTACATCACTGCCATCTGTAAATAATCAAGTTTAGGCAAGACAAACCAGTGACTGAAAAACATGAATAAGTATCCATACCATGCACAATGTCACAAACTCAGCCTGACCAGCCAGTCCTCTATAGTCTGCATGATATACTAGGGCCTAGTTATCTCCCTTACGCATGTTGCCACTTAGTTACTTCCCCTTACTAAAACAACCTTCTGGTGCAGGTTTATATAATACCAACAGAAAATAAAGAAATAATGAATATTACTGTTAGCTGCCTCTAACAAATGGCATCGGAACCTGAAGACCAACTCTAACCAGGACCTTTATAGGGAGACGATTCTGTAGTTACCTTTGACAGACACACAGATGAAGGGGTCTATGAATTGTGAAGCATCCTTTAAACCCATCTTCTCCACCCGGACACTCAGGTACCGCATGTTGGCTATCGGCATAGGCTTAGGTAGGAGGTTACCTAAAACTGACAAACACTCACTCATACATAGGTGTTGTTGTTCACTTGTTAATACAACAATTGGCAACATTCCAGTTGCCTAGGACCGCCTTCGCGGTTTAGTGAATAGAGTGTCTGTCCAGATAGTGGAAGGTACGGGGTTCGATCCCCGGTCACATATTACCAAAAGATGTTAAAAGATGGTCTTGTTGTTACCCTGCCTGGTGCTCGGCATTAAGGGGCTAAAACAAGGACTCGTGTCTGTGTTTGAGTGGGGTATTTATGTTAAACTGCGGCATAGTATCTCAGTGGGCTAGCACTATAAAATTTGCATAGTTTCAGACTAGTACAAGCAGCAAAACGCACACACACACACACACACACTGAAAAACCCACATGTTTGGTTCATATCCCTGCATATTTGGTGGTGGTGGTGGTGGTGGTGGGGGGGGGGGTTACTGACTTTAAAAACAATAAGGTTTCCTGGAGTTTTCACCTTCACAAAACTTGTGGTTAACAGAAACAGAATAAAACAAATAAGTCCTAACTGGATTATCCTAAATCTACAACAACTCTCAAATATCATAACTTTGATGTCTTAAACAGAGGTAGATACTGCAATTATTCTAAAGAGGATAAAGAGGAGGTGGGTGGGAGTGACACATTTTTCTTTTTTTACATTCAGTGGGTGATCTACTAGACAATGCACCCTGGCATTTCAATAACTTCATAAACTATGTATACTTTGACCACATACAAATGGGACAAACTTCAAAGAGTAATCAGTAAAAACACACACTTCCAAATGAAATGACTGCTTTGCCATGAAAGATAGTACCTCTTTGTGATGGCTTATCTTCATCATTAGAGGTGTGGAGACTGAGGACACTGAAACCAACAAATTCAACATCAGCAAACAGTTTCTGGAGTGAGAGTGAATGTTGTGTAAAGCTATAATACAAATTACATCAAGGCCGCTTACGGATGCGTAATGTCACTGCATAACTGTCATCATGCAGGTAACTGTCATCCTCCCGAGGCAAGAGAGTTAACTGACTATAAAAGTCCAGTTTCCACCCTTGCCGAACTAGGCTGGTATTATGGAGTTACATTTTGGCTGGACTAACGAGTCTATGCATAGTCCAATCAAAATCGCGCACCAAAATCGAAATCCGGTTCATAAAGTGTCATGCAGATTTCGGTTGACTGCAGGATTTGCAAAGCATGTGCACCGCTAACTCGTCAACAGATATTTTCTAAATCTTTTCATGTTTTTAATCAAGGTGATCACGTGATTTGATGCACTTCGCGATGTAAGACTCGTTTTATCACAATATAGATCTCGATTATCAATCAGAAAGTCTTGACTGGGCACCATTGTTTTGTTTGAAGCAAATGCAAGTGATACGAGAGGTTGAATCTAATTGGTCAATAGGAGAGGCATAGAAAGGACATAACTCGTAATAGCCACTAGTGGCGCTACGAACGAGCCCAGGAATTCCAGCCAAGTTAGGCAAGGGTGCAAACTGGACTTTTAAAGTCAGTTAACTCTCTTGCCTCGGGAAGATGGGTAACTGTACATGTTACGAATGATGACCACTGATTAGCCAAAGATGTAATTTGACTCTGGTTGATTTGTGTGCAAAGATTCATGACAATATTTGGGCAAACATTTTGGACAAACTGGCAATGACATAAGTTCTTTTGAGGTTTGCCCAAGCAAGCTACAAAAATTAAGAACATAATACAAAAAATATCTATTTTGTCTGAAAAGAAAATCTTAGTTCCTCTTCTCAACATATAATGTCCGGTCTCATACAGTTTGTTTTGCTTCAGAATTGAAATGTGATGGACAGATGGACAGACAAACTGGTAAGATGATGCATGGATAGAAACCTGTTTCTATCATGTCTGTATATCTGCCAGTTTTGTCATGTTTGAGAATAATATGACGCAAGAGTAAGATATGATCAATATTTACCTGATGTTTGGATACTGTCGAGTCTGAAGCTGAGCTGCTCGCACGTCTACTGGGAATTTCTCACTTGGTTTCCGGCAGAGGTTCTTTAGGGCTAGAAAACCAATGTTACGTTCCTTCATCATGTATACATCACAAAGCAAACATGGAGGGAGTATATGCTGTAATAAGCTGCAGTCATCAATATTCTGGTTATGTCAAGTGTCTTGAGGTTGTCTTGGTTAAACCAATTTACATGTATTTATTTTCAACAGTACGGTTGAATTGGGTTTAATTGGGTTTAATTTGGGTAATTTCAACACAAGGTCATTTTAAAGACCCATATATAATAATTAGTTGTTACTCTAGTATCATATGACAAATTGTGTATGATGAACAACGTTCTACAAAGTCCTATGAATACCTTAACCATTATGATGAATTTTGGTTGGGACTGTAGGAGTAGTGCCAGTTTCTGATGCTGTTATGGATACTAGAACAGATTTTCAGTGAGCA
This sequence comes from Haliotis rufescens, assembly GCF_023055435.1. Lineage (NCBI taxonomy): Eukaryota > Metazoa > Mollusca > Gastropoda > Lepetellida > Haliotidae > Haliotis > Haliotis rufescens. The sequence goes on along the minus strand of NW_025964001.1, from coordinate 25,715,692 downwards.
AAACTCTTACTTGACTCTAGTTTCAGGAGATCCTCCAGAGATATGCCCTCCTTTGATACACGGTCCTGTAAAAGAAGACGTTATCAAACAGTTCCAAAATACACTTACTATTTATGTCAAATGAATTAGTGAATTTTGTTTAACGCCCCAGTCGGCAACAGTCATGCCATATCATGGTGGTCTGTAAATATTCAAGTCCAGGCCAGACACACCAATGTCCTTGAAAAGAATCTGTATTTCCCCACTGGATACGGCAGCGTGCATATCATTATAAAGCCACAACAAAGGAACATTTAGAATTTATTTTTTATGAACAAGAAAACAGTAAGCCTGACCACCCGATACATGAAGTCACCTCTTGTGACAAGCACAGTGAGTGAGTATGGTTTTACGAAACTTTTAGCTATATTCCAGCAATATCACGGTGGGGGACACCAGAAATGGGCTTTATCTATTGTACCCATGTGGGGAATCGAACTTGGGTCTTCGGCGTGACGAGCTAACGCTTTAACCACTAGGCTACCCGACCGTCCTATGACAATCATAAGTGGTTGGGAGTAAACTGTAACCCTGAATCTTCACTGGGGCAATTAGGTTATGTTTACAGAGAATGAGTTTGGCTTAATGCCACTCTGAGCAGCTTCAGTCATGTTATAGCCTGTCATCTTAATTAATATATGAGAACAGCATAAAGTGGTGCAGATCTTAGACATTTACCATTTTGGTTAAACCCAAGAGTATGGGTATGGTCCTGACAAAAAAATTCAGAGTGAATCTGGGATTCAAACCCAGGAAAAGTGGGTCATTGCATCACGCGGTCACTTATGCCGCTGTTTTTGGTTGAGGTGAGGTGAAATTGGGTTTAACATCACGTTCAAGATTATTGAGAACCCACGGATCCTTCCGTTTGCAGAGGCATGGAGGTAGATTTTATTTTGTCTCACATGGTTTGGATAGGATCACATACAAATCTGGTGTGAAGGATTAACTCCCATGACAAACCCAGTTTTAGACACATTGAGACTGAGAAATACTAACTGGCATAAAGACTTGGCCAAGTCTACTAAATCAATTAATTATCAAAGTTTGATTAATCTATCTGTCACAAACCTGGAGAGATTTTGATCGTGAATCCAAGCAAACTCTAATTTTGTCCAAGAACTTCTGAAAATCAGAGAAAATCAGAGATAACAAGGTGTAAGCTTGTCACACAAATTAAAAATGGACCTCAATTTCAGCAGTGTCATAAATATGCATTAAACATGTTAAATAAATTAGTATGAGTGCATCACAATCAAATATTGCTACACATAGTAAAAACACTCCAAGATAATATAATTTGGGAGGTCAGGTTACCTAAAACACAAATACGTTTTGGGCCAATTGTAAACCATATAAAAGATTACCTTTTGTTTATCTGTGAAGATACCATTGTCGCTCATGGAACAGTGATGCAGCTGCTTAGATAAGCTGTAAAGAAAGGCTTCACATTGACATCTCTACAAGGGAGGCAAAGTAAAGCTAGCTTTGCTGTAGACATGATAAAACATATACTAAAAACTTTATAAGTGAATGAGTAAGTGAGTGAATGTTGTTTTACTCCCTAGCCATCAATATTGCAGCTGGTCTGTAAATAAGTGAGTCTGGGCCAGATAAACCAGTGGTTGACAGCATGAGCAATGATTACATTCTCAGCGGGTACAAATATGATGAAATTCAGAAGAATACTTTAAAGATACATAGTACTGTAACATATTCTCTGGTGCTGAACTTCTGATATTTTTTCACACTGAAATATTGGGTTAGAAGATTGCTACTAACTGGTTTAAAAAATGGGTGAAAACTTAGTTTTCATCAAACTGTTGGCATCTAGAAGGCTTATACTCATGAGATCAAACATGTCGTTGATACACTGATAACTTGTTCTACAGTTTGTCTTGCAATATCTACACTTTTTGTCATTCTATTCTATAATTAAATGCTAACAGGATACAATCATTCTCAAGAAAATCAAATCTTTCACTCTATTATGATAATACTCTGTGTGAAGATTGGACAAAAACTCCACAGGGCACTTCCCGGCCAGTAGTCACCCGCATCAAAGAACACAAGACCTAACTTTCACCAGCAAATATTACCTAGCCACCAAATTCAGTCCAAATCCTCTCAACAAAACATCAGGACTTCACCAAAAGAAAACTCTCAGAAGCCATAGAAATCCGCCGTCACAAACCTTTGATCAACAGTGAGTGAGTGAGTGAGTTGGGTTTAACGCTGCTTTTAACAGTATTCCAGTTATATCGCGGCGTGTCAGCTTAATGTGGGAGGAAAGCCCGAAGTGATGCAGGTCTCAGACGTTTACCACTTCGGTGAAACCCACGGGCACGGATATGGTGCTGACAAACCTAGAAACATAACTGGGTGAACCGGGATTCGAACCCACAATCATAAGTTTCTGGCATGCCCAAAGGATGCAACTCTGCACAGTGAATCGCGGCGCCTTAGACGACTGGGCCACCCGTGCCCCTTTGATCAACAGAGATCAAGGGTATTATATTTTGTCTGCCTATGAAGATCTGCCTATTAAGCAATAGTCTATTTTAATTAGGACCTAATCAGCTTGTCACGACTGTATATCCCTTTAATCCTTATCCTCACTGTATATCTGGCTTCACTACCCGTGTGCTATTTGTTATTCGTACTGTACATTTGGCTTCATCCAATTATCTGCTTGTTATCAGTTACCGTTGTTGTCTATGTTAATCTGCTGCTTATCACAACATGTCATGCATATGTACCTCTCATTACTTGATTGGTGTGACTCCAGCTTGATAACGGTGTAAGAATCTACATCGAAACGTCGCTATATACAATAAACCGGAAATTGTTATTCATAAAGATGTACATTTTTCTTGGGTCACATCAGGTGAATCACAGACCTAGATAATTTAATACTATTTATATCCATGGATGAACCATTAGCAAACTGTAAGATTTTTGTGATGTTTGTAATCCATCAAAGATGAACTATTATTGTTTTATTTTCTCATTGTGAGTGGGTGACTGAGTTGGGTTTAACGCTGCTTTTAACAGTATTCCAGTTATCAATGGTTATATCACAGCGTTTCAGCTTAATGTGGGAGGAAAGCCCAAAGTGATGCAGGTCTCAGACATTTACCACTTTGGTGAAACCCACGGGCACGGGTATGGTGCTGACAAACCTAGAAACATAATTGGGTGAACCGGGATTCGAAACCCACAATCATAGGTTTCTGGCGTGCCAAAGGGATGCAAATCTGCACAGTTTTCTCATTATGACTTCTGGACAAGGTCAGTCAAATCTGTGAACAGCAACATAGAGAGGTGTCTCCATAATTCAAACACTGATTAAGCCTCCATGTTTAATACCTCTGGTATATTTCTGTAGCCTCCAGTGGTTGTCCCCATGTATCAAAGTCTGTTCCTTGTTTAAACAATGAGCACCAACTAGTAACAACTGATTCCTGGTCATCACAGTCGGACACAGTCGTCATCTCTACAGAAACTCATTTCTGAAATGGATAAGCAGAAAAAACATGAAATCACAGCAATAACATAAATATCTTTGTTGGTTTTATGGTGATCCTAAAAACCCACTAATGAAACTCTATACATGCCATAACCATCATTACTGTATTTGAAACAAAGTGGGTCCTGGCTTCCTTGAGTTTTGTTGCCATAGTATTTGGGAGGTTTAAATATTTTGCAATGTACAAGGCCATATTGATTTAAACATATTTATTCACAAGGAGTGAACGGGATTGGGGGACATGTTCAGACAGCTTAGAATGCCCTCTCCCTGGTATTTACAAAAATTTCACAATTTCAAATTCAATATATATGCATACAGCACTATAGAGGAGACATAAGAGAGAGAGAGAGAGAGAGACTGAGAGAGAGAGAGAGAGAGAGAGAGAGAGAGACTGAGAGAGAGAGAGAGATACATTGTTGAATGAACAGTTCTTTACACAAATCTATTAGTTGTACATATATAATGTTGTACTGCCTTAAATATAGCTTCATTTTCTGTAACAACATGAGGCCATATTGCGATACATATCACGATATATTGTATAATTCTAAGTTTTTAAATCAGAAGCAATCTGATACATTAAGGTATGAACTGAAGTTCATAAATGGAACAAAACAAGATGCTGGTACAACATAATGTTTACTCATTCAAATAATATGCAGCAATCTTGGGGCCCCGGATGCTCGCTCCTGGGCATCAAAGGCATTTGGCAAGTATATAACATTAAACACATGATAAAAATCCCAATTTGAAATCATCAGATTTATCCAACATGAACAAATTATATTGTGATGCGTATTGTGGAAAGAATAACCCCAATGTACTGAAATATCGGTAATACCTCACACCCTTACATAGAATAAATATCTATGAAATTAAAGTTTAGTATTACCGTTATGACAAGGACCCTATTACTTTCAAGCTTAATTTGAAACTATCATCACGCCCTAGGATCTATTTGAAATAAAAGAGTAACATTGCTAGCAAAATATAAAAAAAATAAAAATAAATGCCAAATTTGACATAAACACTATTACTAATGACCTGAAATTGTTTTGTATGGTAGTGAGCAAGTGAGTATGGTTTTACGCTGCTTTTAGCAATATTGCAGCAATATCAAAAATACTTGAAATTGAAAAGACGGTAGACTGGAAGCAGTAGCAATTGCAGTTGAAAAATTCACTTAACTCAGTCAAACACCATTGCAAAAAAGAGTCGCGACATTACCAGAACAACAAAGCTCAAAACAATTTCACAGCGGTAACATACAGGAGAGAGTTTCCAATTACTATTTCTGTAATAATTGAATTGGCTCATTGAATATAGCTCTTTTACAATGTATTTTACTTTTTGTTCGCATGGACATTATTATTTTGGAGTGAATTTTGATGTCCTAGTGTGATGTGATGGCCAGATGACTGAAGTACATTGGGGAAATAAAATGCCTAACCAAGTTTCATATCACAATTAAATGATAAGACATACTGAGCAACATGCGAAGTAAGTGAGTGAGTATGGTTTTACGCCGCTTTTAGCAATATTCCAACAATATCACAGCAGGGGACACCAGAAATGGGCTTCACACATTGTACCCATGTCGGAAATCAAACCCAGGTCTTCGGCGTGATGAGCGAACACTTTAACCACTAGGCTACCAGACCGCCCCCAACATCCGAAGTATTATACACTGACTGAAGTAGCAAATGCTGATCTTTGGTTATCTTGACTTTATTATCATATATGTGTCCATCCTCCCAAGAATCATATTTCCTGCACAAACTGGTAAGTGCTATTGCTAAAATGGCACAGCAACAAATGTCATCAAGCAAAACCAGCAGTATATTGGAGTAAACATTAGTTTTAAGTTGACAGCAGTGTATCTTCAATATGTTCAATAATATGTTTATCATGTTCATACAATAATAATTTTTTAATTTGAAGTTTACACGATATACAGCTTTTCCATTGGACAAGAGGTCGGTCACATGTCCGCGAAATTGACGTTCATAACTGTATGAACGACACAATTTGACGTTCATACGTTTTTCACGAGACCGTGTTCTTGAAATGGCGTAAACACTGATGGACTACTTCCACATTCCCGGGGAAACCCCTGGGAATTCTCTAGCTCCGACGTTCATACAGTTTGGCCCTCACTCTATGAAGGTTCATACTCCAATGAACTCACACAAAGTGAAAGTCAATTCCTAATTGATAACAATAAGTATTCAGAGACCAAATGTCCCAGTTTCACACTGGGCACTTACAAGATCATCTAGAACCTGCAAATGGATACCAGGATATGAGTGAGTGAGTGAGTGAGTTGGGTTTAATGCTGCTTTGAACAGTATTTCAGTTACTAGATCATGATGTCTGGGAGATAAGTCCCAAGTGATGCAGGGCCCACCTGCACAAAGTGATATTAGCACTAAGATGACCATAACTCCCATACATGGGGCTTACAATAGTTGTAGCGCTAAGATCGCTTTGTGCAAGTGGGCCCAGCTGGGTCTTAGGCACCATTCCTCCTTTGAGTATATAGGGGCGGTCGGGTAGCCTAGTGGTTAAAGCATTCGCTAGTCACGCCGAAGACCCGGGTTCGATTCCCGACATGGGTACAATGTGCGAAGCCCATTTCTGGTGTCCCCCGCCGTGATCTTGCTGGAATATTGCTAAAAGCGGCGTAAAACCAAACTCACTCACTCACTCCTTTGAGTATACTACTTGTCTTTAAAAACAAGTTTGCAAAGGACAAGCATTACAACAGAGACATGCATATCTGTACACATGCACAGATTCAGTCACAACTATTGACGTTTGAGAATAGTGTCTGTTTGCGTATAAAATCAATAAATGCACAGTGAGCATGTTTGGTGAATGAAACGGAAATAACGATAATTTAGTTTAATGTATGAGAATTTTAACTAGTGGAATAAATGCATGGAGAACAGAAAAAAATATTGCAGGTCCCTTGTCAAAAATCTGAGACTGTCAACTGATGTTGAAATGAATGCATAGAATGACTGCATTGGAATGGTAAAAAGAATGCATGTTTTCTCTATACTCTGTAATATAGCTTAAAATATATCAGCTGATATGATTATGTGGTGCCTTTTCGATAACGAAATATGGTACCGTTTTCACTCTTGGCCAAATTGGTCATGTTTTCTGCAGGCAAATTTGATTCGGTTTAGCATTATCCCCTAGATGGCATGGTTCAATCTATCGCAATATAATGAAAATATTAAAAATTTATCTATATAATGAATTAATAGAGTATATTTAGCAGCAGAAACGTAAAATTCCTAGACAAGAGAGGCGACAATACGACCTAGTAAAAAATGCTGTACCGGTTCATACGAGGCGTACACAGCTATGATATAAAATAACCCGTTATCAGCTGTTTATTTCAAGATACTCACATAAATCATAAGCTATGCGCTGCCAGTAATTAAATCAACAATACAACCTTCACTCTGACGAAGATATTAAAACATAAATCCAATCGTTCATCTCGTGGAAAAGTGAGGTTTGTAAATATAGGTAATACTTTATTTTAACGTTATTCACCCCGTTTAGTCTAAAACCATACAATTACAGCACAGATGAGTGCCAAAGATTTGTAGCTTTCTCAATCATGTCAGTGATTCACACCTGAATTAAAGTCTGTAGTAAAGCATTGTCGTTGTGTTTGACCACAGAGTGCAGTAATAAATCTGCTACGCTAACAAAATGTTGATTTTTTTAACGCCGTAATTGTTTGGTAATTCATGAACAAGGTATTTTAATGGACAGTGTTTGTGATGGCAATGATACTCACCTCGGACTGATTGTGGCCGTGTATTCTGTTCTGCATAATATTATCTTTTCCACAAAAAAACATTAACATTTTGCATAACTACCTTTATATTTAATATAATTACATACATGAGAAATGTTCTTAAAATAAATTATTACTGAGAAGTAACACAGAACACCACTGGGAATTAACAACGTCATGAAAACTTATAGCCAATCAATTTGAAATCAATAAATATAGAGAGAGTAAATCATATTCAAGCACCCATGACACTTTAATTGCCAATTTCGGAATGCGCCATTTTGATATGTCTGATATTTCCAGGTAGTGTGAAAATGACTGAAATGCCCAAACTGGGCATAGGTCATGTATACTTAATACTAGTATATGATTTCAAAAATATTTATTTCTTCAAAAGTAGAAAAGTGGCAGGATGAACTCTGTCTCGAGCGAACCACAGGATCATTTAGCGAAATTCATGCATAGTCATGAACCAAATCACATTTGGACTATGAATATGCATGAATTTCGATGAAACATCACGCGAGTCAAGTCGATAAAACTATATGACGTCACTTACCATTGAACGCTGAGAAGACGGAACGCCAAGTTGGCTTATTATGGTACTGACGTGCTAAGGCACAATTGTGATTGTCAGTATGTATTTTAAACATGAAGCAATTCTTGATTGTTTCTCTTTAAATGTTTCACTAAGGGAAATACTTATCAAAGTTCAAAGTGGCGTAGGTATTCGACGTCGTGAGGACGGATATGGTGTTGAGTGAGTGAGCACGGGTATGGTGCTGACAAACCGAGAAACATAATCGGAGCGAACCGGGATTCGAACCCACATTCATAGGTGTTTGGCGTGCTCAAGGGACGCAACTCTGCACAACGAATTGCGCATTCGGTGACTGGGCCGCCGTACCTCGTACGGTGTTGACAAAGCCAGCTTAAGCATATCAGAGCGAAACTGAGACCCGAATTCACGATCTGTGGACCTGCACTTCTAAGGGATGCAACTACACACAACGAGATGTTGGAGCCTTAATTAGAGCATTGACCACCACATGCAGCCCGAAAGAAATCGTCCCTGACGTCAGCATATTGTTCAGATGACGTAATTGTATAATTTGTGACGTCACAAACATGGATGGCGTCACATCCTATCGTTCTCAACAACTTTAGAACTGACTAATCATTAAGAAATAAACCACTCGTGGTCGTTGTTCATCATACAACAAAGCAACGATAAACAACGACCACGAGTCGTATATTTCTTACATGAAATATCAACATTATGTACGGCCTGTAGGTTGCCCAGATACATCTATGGGGAACATCTCACAAGACACCCCTCTAAAAAATAACGTCGTCCAATTTACGACGTCATCGAGCTACGAGCGCATGTTCGAATCTCTAGAAATGACGTCATGTGTTATCGTGAAATAAACCATACTTCGTTCTTCATTGTTCTTTGCGATTTATCGCGCAGCTATCTTATATATGTTACAGGAAATATGTATAATCAGGGAATATGTATAATCCCTGAAATTTTCAGGGAATATATTTAATGTCTGATTCACTCAGGGAATATACATAATCCCTAGATTTTTCAGGTATTATACATATTCCCTGATTTAACACCGTTCCGATCCTAGAAATATCATAGGTGTTGTGATTGGATGCATTGTCAACAAAAACTAAATTGTTCTTGTTTGTTAAGTCTATCCTATGTTAGTGAGGACTAATTGTTAAGTTAAGTGAAAGGTATTTGTTATCATGTCAAATAAATTTGTCTTCTCATAAATAACTTTTTTAATCAAGTTTGACCATATAAGAGCCCCAAAAGTAATTTCAGGGAATATGTCTAAAAAACTTGATGTTAAATCAGGGAATATGTATAATACCTGAAAAATTTAGGGATTATGTATATTCCCTGAGTGAATCAGACATTAAATATATTCCCTGAACATTTCAGGGATTATACATATTCCCTTATTATACATATTCTCGGTAACATATATACACTGATACTCGCTAAAAACGCGCATGTCACGTGTGAGTTTTTAGCGAGTATTTTTCTCAGTTTGTTTACCTAGCTTTTTGGAAATACCGAAAGTTTTAAGAACTATTTCGTCAAATATAAATTGGAACCTTTATCTTTCCTTCGAACCTGCTATACCTGAAGTGAAGGGCTTAGTTCAGTAAACTTTGTGACATTAAAATGTTATGGTTGGTTGGTTGTTTTTTTACCGCCGCACTCAGCAATATTCCAGCTGTATGAGGGCGATCTCTAAATAATCAAGTCTGGACCAGACAATCCAGTGATTGATATCATGAGCATCGATCCACGCAATTGGGATACGATGACATGCATCAAGCAAGTTAGCGAGCCTGACCACCCGATCCCGTTAGTCGCCTCTGACGACAAGTATAGTCGCTTTTTACGACAAGCATGGGTTGCTGAAGACCTATTCTAAAATGTCATGGAGAGAAATCATAAGGTGTAACTAGCCGGGCCCCAAAAACAGGAAGTACTGCACTTGGTTGCGGTGTGAGACGAAAGACACATAAAGATACGTTTGGTCTAACGGTATGAGACACGATTAATATACGTGATCAAACATTCGTGCACCGGGCCTGGAAAAATATAAGGAAATATGTCATTGTCACAAAGCATAATGTATATGTAGCAGGGCGTGGAGTCATCCAACAGATGACATCCTTACCTTGTCAGCTTGCTGACGGGGTTAACTTCTTTGGTCATGTGGACAAGGCGTCCGACCTCGGTCAGAAGGTCCGTGGTTCGAATCCCATCACGGGAAACGGAAATGGCTGCAACATATACAATATGAAACATTCAAACTAATTGTTTCCATTAATAATATTCTTATTTTGTAAAACCTTAAATTTCCTTTCATGTTTGTTACGAGATATGAGAGAGGGGGCGGTGAATGTCTGTGCGAATTGTCTTTTACGGGAAAAACTATACAATATGTCTTAGTAAAGAACAACATACGCTCGCACGCTCTGATGTCATGTTCGATGAAATGATACATGATACATGATCTCAATGCGGCGTTAAATCAAACTCACTCACTAACTCACTCCCTCACATCCCTGCGCCGGCAGCAAGCTCAGTACTCAGCGCCAATCTGAACATTTACTGTAACGCTTTCCTCGTCCAAATGTTCCAGTATGTAAACAAATCAAGATTGTCTGCAGAAATAAGTTGAAACAATCTGCGGTCGAGTATTGTCAGCTAAACGATCGACAGCCTCGATCGAGGGGGCCATCAAGGATACATTCCTTGATGTAAAAATATGTCATAAAAAAATATGGAATGATCGAGATGTTTGGCGCAACAACGCTTGTGTAACGACCATTACTAGTCATTAGCCTTTATGTGAATTTTACACCATCTGACGTAATTATCACGTTAACGCTAATTAAGTGATTAACTTCTGTAACTGGGAAATAATAGGGCGGTTTTCCTGTTGAACCACTCGAGCGTAACACACCCAGCTGTACATGTTTCAATGACTTAATACTAACCGTTAGAAACGCGAATACGATAATTGAAGCATACCTTACGTGTCGAAAAGCAAACGACATCTTATTTACGACAAATTTTAACGTCCAGTACACCAATTCATAGTAAAATGTATCGCACACTGTCTATTGAATCCCGTATATTTGTAATCGGGAAAGTGTGATAAATATTGGTTGATAAATAATGTCGTAAACATATTACCCAATCGTGTACGCATGCGTATTACGAATCTAAGGCCCTTATTTCCTGTGATAAATGCGGAAATTTCATGTAGTTGTTTCATGTAAACAGCAAGTAAAACAATTGTTTATGTGACCGCTAGTGATAGTAAGATGCGAGAAAAATATATACGCGGACTGTTGGTCACAAACATTTCATAATAACTTACCTTATGTAATTGTATTTGTGAAATGATAAGTAAGGTTACTTCCCTTGTATGTTAAACATGGCAGGCTCGGAAGAGAAAACAGCAGATCAAGTGTGTAAATGGTTTAACTTGTCAGTTCCGTAGGAATGTCACAACATACCGGTATGTTTCCAACAGCTGAAACAGTTTCTGAAGATACTTCATCAAAATGGAAAGGTTTATTCATCAAACCCTTAATAACTGTGAGTACAATGACGTCCATTATTGAAAGTCGGAACATTTCCTGATGTGTGTTAATCAGTGTTTTCGTGCTGTTCATCAGCTCACATATATGCATCTATGACAGGATCTGCTTGAATTTAAGTCAGATGACATATATGCCAAGTTATCATGTACGATTACGTGCAAATCTTGCATTGTAGATCATTATATCGTGATAATAAGGAACTACAAGTATCCTTACAAGCTCTGGCATATAAAGTGTGATGGTAAAAGTTGATATACAGAGTCTGTTGATAGATCTGAAACTAAAAGACAGCATTGCATAAATTCATAGAAGTCAGCTTGTCATGCTGTCCACAGCCCTCTTAATGCTCATGTTATTTGTCACTCATATGGTGATTTTCAATTATGCACAGATTGATCTTATTAACGGTTTACCAATCGTTTGTATGACAAAAGTTGATTTTATATAACTTGATATTATCATAAGATCAATAAATACGGATATCTTCAATAATGTTGGTCATCTTAGTAGCTGGGCCTAACCATGTTACAGCAGCTACCAATAAGCAATAAGGATAAGGAAGCTGTAAACAACCAGCAAACTCTGTACTACACATCGTCTTCATAACACCTCATATCTTTCTCATTAGCAAGGCTTGTTAAAATAATGTTCTTGTTTCACATGACTTGCCTGTCCATAAAATTACCAACCCCATGATTTCTTTTATTAGTTTTAAGCAGTGTATAGAAACAATTTTGGCAACTCAAATTTCATGATTGCACTAGATTCCAACTTTTAGCTCATGCCATGACACCTGCCTGGTGTAGCTTTCAATCAGTAGCGATAAAATGATCCTGTAAGTTTTGTGTCGTGTATCCTCCAAATTAATCCAAATCATCAAGTGAACTGCAAATAATGAATGTGTGGTGACATTTTTAAATGTACATTATAATAAAGCTCAAATTATGTCATATGTACTATTAGATTATGCTTAATTACATTTGAATTATATTTACTTTTTTTAGATTTGTTTACCAACAAGTTTAAAGAAATAAAGTATTAGAATAAAATCCTCCCTACCAAGCAATCATGAGAAACAGCAAATATTGTTAAATTGTCCTAACAGAGAGTGTTTGGTTTGAGGTATTGCTATAAAGAGCTTGAGGTGACATTGGGTAGGGCAGAGTTGTTCACTGTTTTAAGTGTACACCGCCATCAAATAAGCCGTTGAGATAATACTTTGCAAACTACAGTGTGAATCCCAACATTGTATACAAATATTGTCATGATGTTTGTTATTTTAAGCCGCACTCAGCAATATTCCAGCTATATGATGTAGGTCTGTACATCATGTACATAATCAAGTCTAGACCAGACAATCCAGTGATTGACATTATGACTATGAGCATTGATTTATGCAAGTTGGATACAATGACATGCATTAATCAAGTCAGCGAGACCTCGTGAAGTTCCAGGGTAGAAAAGGTCTTCAGCAAACCATGCTTGCCGTAAAAGGCCACTATGCTTGTCGTAAGAGGCGACTTACGAGATCAAGTGGTCAGGCTCACTGACTTGGTTGATGCACGTCATCGATCCCAATTGCGTGGATCGATGCTCATGATATCAATCACTGGATTGCCTGGTCCAGACTTGATTATTTACAGACCACAGTCACATAGGTGGAATATTGCTGAGAGCGGCGTTAAACAACAAACCAACCAACCAACCACCAAGTCAGCGACCCTGACCACCTGATCTCTTTCGTTGCTTGCCTCTTTTGATACTATGATCATGATGATGTATTGGCTGTAGTGATTTGTTTATATGTATACTCAGTCTGTGCCAGAACCTTTGAGACTACTAGCCCGAACTTGGCTGTTCGCATCATTGTGAGTAGAGTTTAATGTTATTGTAAACACTATTATTATTTGAGCTTATTGGACCAAACACAATTTTACTAGACTCGGGCTTCAGACTAGTGGGTGTAGTTGCAGACTGGTATATCGCTGTAAAGTGTGTGATGCAGACACGGAGTGTGTCCCTTGGTTTAGATACTGTCGCTGCAAACCTGAAAGTAAAATGATTATAGACTTTGTTGACTGGATGAGTTCATCCAAATGATGAAAACATGTTCAAGAACATTGTGTTAGCACTCGTATGATTTCGATGTTGGTGATCAGCGTTCATTGAAACCATCAAACCAAGGATGTTATGGGCATTAGTTGAAATAGTCCTTCATAGTAACTTATCACTTACGTCAAATTCTCAGTCTTCTTGTCCTGCATCAGTTCTGCTTCTTGTATCCAGTATTGATGTTTCTTCTGAGTACAGTTAAAATGAAACTTATCAAGTTTCATCAAAGGCAGTGCAAGGCTACAAATTATCATTGCCATTACAGACTGATTATGTTTGCAGAGTGGAATTGATACAGTTTATTAAAGGAGAATTTCTTGTCAGTGGGAGTGAATGTTTTTACTAAAATCCAAATAGGTATTGATTTATTTAATATTTTATTCAATGTCATTATAAGATGCATCAAGTTATGTGTGAAAATAATTAATTAACTGTGAGACTTAATTAACTGGTCAGTGTTCCATGTTCAGTTGTTGGTAGCTGCTAATACCATTATTAAAATTAGTCAGTTGAGTCCAAATAAAAAAACGTTCAGGAGAAATCTACAATGTTAGACTTCAGACAGGAATGCAGATATATTGGTAGCAGATGCAATCAGTGGACAAACATACTGAATGCTTTGAAGTCATTACAGTTTGAGGTGGTCAGTTTCATGAAAACAAGCACTCTTACATCAAGTACATCATAGCCTAGTGTGTTGCTTAGTTTTCTATATTTATATGTTTGGTTTATGGATCCGCCCACCCAAAATGGGTTAAATGTAATGATAAGAACCGAACACTTAAGTCTACTAAGTAGCCAAGTGACCCTTTGATTTGTCATTATTAAAACACATGCTTTTTAAGAAAAAACATTTCATAATACCCCAACTGACAATTTGATAATTTCATTAAAAAACCCAAACATTTGTAATGTTTTTATTCTTATAACCTACCCTATTTATAGTATTTTATTTTATTTGTAAAAAGATCAGAGAAATAAGAAGACATGTATCTGTCATACATACCACATTATCTGTTGGAATCTGCAAAAACTGCAAGCATAAATTGTGACAGTGTTTTACATGTTTGTCAAAGCAAATTTGCAAACACATGACTGAAATGTGGGACGTTTCTTAGATGTAATATGTTATTTGATCTTTCTTAGTGATTTTCCGAGATATGAATGACTTTCTGTGACGTTTTCATGATTTAAGTTGATTTCTGTTGGACATTCTCTATATCATGACATGGTGGCCAATTTTGAACATAATGTTAAGGCCATTTTGGATAGCAAAACCCTGAGACTTTCTGTTATGGATGTCTGTTGAGTGAAATGGGGTTTAATGTTGCGTTCAAGATTATTGCACTTATGTAGCAACGTGCTTGTAGTCTGTCCTGTCTGTCTGTGTGTCTGTCTGTCTGTCAGTGTTTGAAATTTTGACTGGCCTGCAGGAATTTGTACTAGCCCCGGGCTAGTTTAGATAACTTTGCGCATGTCAAAATGTATACCAATGGATGCTCCTGTACAATTGTGATGTAGACAGAATGGTCAGATTGGCTGATAAACTGAAAGCACTTTTGATGAAGTTGATGATATTGATTATTGATCACAATTTGAAGGCCAATTCCCAAGATGAAAATAATAAGTAAAGTTGCAAACGGAGAATATGTTCTGTAACCATGTTTTCCCGCCAAATCATTCAGTTGTCTGAGGATGCACACACGACTCAGTTGAAAGCAAATCTGAAAAATGTTTTCTGGTTATGATTATGAGTTACTTAATAATACAAATATGGCCTGTGGACAGGCCTGTTGCCAGCTTGCTGTCATGATGTAGATGCTTGTTATCATGGTTATGGTAACAATTTGTAGAGCTCCAGATATTTGCCTAAATTAAGCACCATAATTCGCCATAACCCACTTAATCTTGAGTTGCTTGCATAAAACATGTACATATATATATCAGGGGCGGTCGGGTAGCCTACTGGTTAAAGCGTTCGCTCGTCACGCCGAAGACCCGGGTTCGATTCCCCACATGGGTACAAGGTGTGAAGCCCATTTCTGGTGTCCCCCGCCGTGATATTGCTGGAATATTGCTAAAAGCGGTGTAAAACCATACTCACTCACTCACTCACATATATGCATCAATTTATAAAAAACAAACTCCAACGCAATAGTATGACATACAATAGTGTGGCCCAATGTAGCCATTCAGTTTGTGTACCTGTATGTCGTTACCTGTCCAGTGTTCCCGTTGGCTATTGGGACTGGCAACTCTTAAAAAATACCAGTCCCTCCCCCAATTTTTGTCAGTCCCACTTTTGAACAAATAAATAAACGTATGAAAATTGCCAGGTTTTAATTCTTTCAACATCATGTTCAATGTAAGTTCACGGTGGACAAATTCAATGATGTCATCTCTGAAGTAACTTAGATGTACATGTCATTCATCAAACTTCAATCACAATTTACTCTCTTTCTTTTCAATATTTCACTTTGGTTCAAGACTAAGTTACTATAAATAGATATTTAACCTCTAAGCACAACAAAATGTTGTTTCCTTAACTAAAAAATAGATGACAGGAAACGCTGATGATAACAGACAAGCTGACTTCATTCGAAAAATACACATGATTATCGCCAATGTTTTGGTCAACAACAGTGATTTATAAGGTACTTTATTTGCCCTTCCACAGGGACTGGCAGCCACATGAACTACCAGTCCATGCCTAATTTTGCCAGTAAAAAAACATTGTGTACATGAACTCTACTGTAATGAGTAATGCAAAAATGTGTTTCGGCTGGCATCTTATCACTTAGACATATGTCGCTGTTAGGGGCTTTTGTGATATGTGACACATTTGAGGCACATGGACAGATGCACATTAGAAGTTACCTGAAACAGTCTTAAGCAGAATCAATGATTTGTGAAAAGGTTCACTCATTGTTTTAAGAAATAGAGAATCTCACCCGAGTGTTTTTTGATATCAAATATATCAACACGAGTTGATAAAAGTGGGAAAACTCCGAGGCTTGCCAAGGATTTTTCCACTTTTATCAACAAGTGTTGATATATTTGATATCAAAAGACACTAGGATGAGATTTTATTTATCATCCAACATCATTCTTCCAACTTTTTCAGTTTGTAGAAAGTTATAAGCAGTGTCTTAAGTGTAAAAAGCACTACTAACAGCTTCAGTAGCAGAGCCATTAGTGATGTCATTTGATTGTGACGTCATGGTAACCAATGACGTCACAATGGTCTGCAAAGCATTGTGATGCAATTTCATTGCAGCGATATCTACAGTATAGATATTGCTTGATCTCACCCAAGTGATATCTCCTGTGGGAGCCAGTTTTGGATGATAATATACGGTACCCAATAGATTGGACCCAAGGGAGTGAAACTATATTGAATACAAATATTCAATACCATGCAAGTAGAGCGACTAATCCGATGATTGAATCATTTTGTTTGGCCTAAGAACCCTTATTAATATTTAAAACTACTGAAACTTATGCCAAGAGACACATTTTGATTGGAGAAGTTTTGAAAACAGATGGTTAATAACAAGGAAGTAATCAACAAGGCTAGACACCCAGCACAAACATGTTTTTTTTTAAATAACTGAATACTCTTTACACTTTTTCTGGATCTATAATATATGCATGTGCTTTTGAGAAGACTTGTTGGATCTAACACTGAAGTGATTAAACTCAAGAATGGGCCTGTTGGAAAGGAACCATCTTCCCGAGGCAAGGGAGTTAACTGAATATAAAAGTCCTGTTACCACCCTTGCCAAACTAGGCTGGAATTATGGAGTTATATTTCGGCTGGACTATTGTGTCTATGCACAGTCCAATCAAAATCGCGTAACGAAATTGACATCCGGTTCAACTGCTGTGCAGATTTCAGTCGATTGCAGGATTTGTAAAGCATGTGTACTGTCAATTCCGTGTCAAAAGATATTTTCCAAATCCTTTCATGTTTCTAATTAAGGTGCTCACATGATTTGATCTACTTTGCTAAGTACGACCCGTTTTGTTACAAATTAGATCTTGTTTATCGATCTGATCGTCTTGACAAGGAACGGCCATCTTGTTTGAAGCAAATGCAAGAGATATGAGAGGTAGTACCTGATTCTTTAGTAGGTGGGACATAGAAGGGACATAACCCATGATAGGCACTGGTGGCGCTACGATCAAGCCTAGAAATCCCAGCCCAATTCGGCAAGGTTTGAAACTAGACTTTTATAATCCGTTAACTCCCTTGCCTCGGGAAGATGGAAAGGAACATGAGAACAAACACTCTTAGTCTTAATGTCAACTTATTCAGGTTTAAAACAGTAGGTGAAATTTTCCCTTGAACATTTGTTTCTCTTGATTTGACATGCTTGATCAAATGCAATTTAAGTTTATAGCAAAAGCTATTTGGACATCAATCTTTCTAGTAAAATACTGTATTGTTAAAACCTGGATGTTGCAAGGTACATGTGCTGTGGCTATACTGACCTACAAATTGCAGTGCAACTAACATCTAAACAAGCCATCTGTGTTAACAGGTGAAATATTATTAGAAAAATTATTAAAAAAGGAAAAATATGTCAGTGAATAGTCTGATATTGTGTGCGACATTTAGGAATATCATTTGGCCATCCATTTGGACTCAATATTCCTTCCATTAATCATTACACGAATATTAAGAAACAGCTCACTCACTATAACCATATAACTGATGTGACTTTGCTTTTGCAGGTGCTCCGGCAGGTGCACCCGTCTCTCAATGCGCGGGACGATGCACTGCAGTATATCGAGGAGCTGATGATCCAGCTATTGGCGACACTGTGTTCAGCACAGCCTCACTCTGTACAGGATGTGGAGGAGCGGGTACAGAGGACCTTCCCTGACCCCATCGATAAGTGGGCCATTGGCGATGCCCAGAATGCCATTGAGAAGAGCAAGAAGAAGAACGAGAGTCACTCTCTTGTCTTGCCTGTGGATAAAGTTCATCCTCTGCTTCGGGTAAGTTACAATTATGGACTATGTATAATTATGATTCAGTTATATGCTGAACTGGTTAAAGATAAGATTATTATACCCCCGACCTAAAAGGGGTATATAGTATTACCAAGGAATTCTGTTCGTCCGTCCTGAGAATATTTTTGGTGTGCAACCTATAAATTGAAAACTACTAAATAGATTCTTTCAAACTCAAATGTAAACACTTTTTATACCTATAGGAGAGGTGCAGTGCAAATTGTGTTTTCAGTATTTGGATTTTCTGAAAAAATACAGCTATTTTTCATTTATATATTTAGAATATTGTTACATTTGTGTGACCTATGATGAGAAAACTATGTCACAGATTCTTTTCCAATGTAGGCAACTGTTTCCATACTAATAGAAGAGGTGCAGTGCAAAGTTTGATTTTGTCTAATAGATTTTCTGTGAAAATATTGCTCCTTTCATGTTTTGAACTTAGAAATATTTTTGAGTTTGAGTCGAAGTCAGGGGTGTTAGTGAGCCCGACTCTTGTCTTGTTTTTTAAATGGTTTGTCCAGGGATTTATCTAGACCTACTCAGAGGCTGATATTCGACCTCAAGTTTGCAAAACATGTCTGTGAACATTCCCAGATAGGAATTTAAAAATTTCCAACTAAAATAATCAACTAATGTTACGTCATTGTAGAAGTGACTTGTATTTTACTGATGACAGGACCAGTAATGGTATTCCAGGGCAGAATAGCTTCTCCACTAAATAGGGTTAGCAATGAATGCAATATGTTGCATCCTGTAGTCATACGGATTGTGAGTAGACACAAATCATTTTCATTGCAAGTCTTGGGTAACGCAAGACAGTATGGCTGTATGTAGCATTAAAACAAATCAGAATTCTAGAATGCATGTTATATATGCCTGACATATCTATTCTTGTAAGAAATATGCTCAAAGATTGTGTCAATAGTTGATTTTCATCAATGTAACATTGAAATCCCCATCTATAATAGGCTTTGTGCATGTGCAGTGAGAAGACCTCAGTGAGATTGATGGAAATGAAGTGAAGCAATGCACATGTTGCTGGTCATTGATGGATGGGACCCCTGCTTTGTCAGGACTAGACAGGAGTATTTACCATATTTGCCATAATTGGGGCCGCCTCCGTGGTCTTGTGGTAGAGAGTCCGCCTGTAGCCCCGTCCGCGTCATACCAAAAGACGTTAAAAGATGGTACTTGTTGTTACCCTGTCTGGCGCTCGGCATTAAGGGGCTAAAACAAAGACTGGTTGGCTCGGAGTCAGTATACTGTGTCTGAGTGGGGTATTCATGTTAAACTGCAGCATGGCATGGCACTATAAATCGGCATCAGTCAGGACTTGTACAAGCAGCCACACACACACGTGCATGCACATCGCTATATAAGTGCAATAATCTAGGACACGACGTTAAATCCAATTTCACCTCACCTCACCAGAACTGGGATATAGCTGGAAAGATGCTGACTGGCATAAGACAACAAACTAATGGTGTATCGATCAGTTACCAGACTATTTGTAAGCTGACTGAAATAGCACTTTTAATTGGGTAGAACATTGACTTTTTTAGACTGGTAGATTTAGTATACTGCCACTGAGATGTGTGCTTGATGTTGTGTGTGCAGGAGATGCTGGGCTATCGTGTGGACTACCAGGTTGCTGTGTACATTGTTGCTGTGTTGGAGTATATTGCTGCTGATATTCTCAAGGTAGGTCATCATTGCTGATTGATTTTAGCTTAATGGCCATAGGGAGTCCCAGGCAGGATGCGAGCCAGTGGTCACATTGGCTGCCAAGTATGGCTAAGATCCAGTGGTCACAATGGCTGCCAAGTATGGCTAAGATCCAGTGGTCACAATGGCTGCCAAGTATGGCTAAGATCCAGTGGTCACAATGGCTGCCAAGTATGGCTAAGATCCAGTGGTCACAATGGCTGCCAAGTATGGCTAAGATCCAGTGGTCACAATGACTGCCAGGTATGGCTAAGATCCAGTGGTCACAATGGCTGCCAGGTATGGCTAAGACCCAGTGGTCACAATGGCTGCCAGGTATGGCAAAGATCCAGTGGTCACAATGGCTGCCAAGTATGGCTAAGATCCAGTGGTCACATTGGCTGCCATGTATGGCTAAGATCCAGTGGTCACAATGGCTTCCAGATATGGCTAAGATCCAGTGGTCACATTGGCTGCCAGATATGGCTAAGATCCAGTGGTCACAATGGCTGCCAGATATGGCTAAGATCCAGTGGTCACAATGGCTGCCAAGTATTTGAATCTATGGGCCCCTTTAGCTTTTAACCTAGGACATTAGGGTTTTGAAACACCCTTTGATTTTAATGCTTATTAATATTATGGAACACTGCTGTCAATGTTTGATTAAACACGAACATACATTACCTTCCATATTTGACATATTTGTCTGGGCAATGTTGGGTCCATGGCCAATTTTAATATGCCAAAGGTGTTCAAGATCAGTCTGATGCTCTGCATATCTGTATTGTGTGGTCCAAATCTAATTCACTTACAACCACCTAATGATCATTACATTTTTGTTAGTTATTCTGCACATAGTTTGTAAGTAGTAGAGTTATCTTGCCCTCAAAGAGTGGAGACTAATTGCATTGTGTGTATGTGTTCAGTTCACAGGCATCTATGTGAAGAACATCCGCCACCAGGACATCACCTCACAGGACATCAAGGTGGCAATATGTGCCGACCAGGTGAGTCACAAACACAGTGAAGTTCATGGCTCAGTGATACAGGAGTGAACACTATATATGAACTCTGTGTCCACGGCAGCTGCCTATTCAATGGAATTGGACTCTTCAGTCCATGTGAACACCTTGTTTTCAAAAATAGTGTTCACATCTAGTTTTGTTTGCCGGTGAGGACTACCCCGTTTACTGTAATGTAAATGGCAACTCTGTAGCAGATTTTTGCAGACGACTGAAAATATTCATTAAGTTGTAACCTGTTGAAATATCTGATGAATATCTTTATCTTGTCCAGAGTTTTACCATTGTGTTTTCTTGACTGGGGAGGGGCGGTCGGGTAGCCTAGTGGTTAAAGCCTTCGCTCGTCACGCCGAAGACCCGGGTTCGATTCCCGACATGGGTACAATGTGTGAAGCCCATTTCTGGTGTCCCCCGCTGTGATATTGCTGGAATATTGCTAAAAGCGGCGTAAAACCATACTCACTCACTCACTCACTCACTCACTCACTCACTCACTCACTCACTCTCTCACTCTCTTACTCACTCACTCACTCACTCACTCACTGGGGGACCAGAGGATGTGTTCATAGGCCTGCTGAGAAATGTGAGGGTCAAGCCATACTACACCATGTCAATTAAATAAATCAGATATGTTATGGTGTAATGTATATGGTATTAATATACTTATATTTGTCATTTCCAGTGGGCTTTGTCCTACCATTGTTTTTATGGCCTTTGTCTTGTTTCAGGTCTTGATGGACATGTTCTCCCAAGAGGAAGTGGTTTCATTTGTAGTCGAGGATGAACCAGTGCGTCGAGAATCTATGACATATGAAGAGATTGTGAAGGATTTTATTGTGGAAGAGACTCAGTACATGCGAGATCTCAACATGATCATTAAAGTGTTCCGAGCTCCGTTTGCTGACCTGTTTCCACGCAGCAAGGTGAGTTGGGCATTCAGTGAGGGATGGAGTTGGAACTCTGACATCACCTCGGTAGTATTGTAGATGTATTGCAACTCCGGGAATTCGTTTGTGGGGAGGGGTTTCTTTTCTAGCCTGCACTTTTAATGATCATTGTAAGAGGATCAATGGTCGGACTCAGTAACTTAGTTGATTATGTCATCATACACCGACTGCGTGAATCCCTCACGACATCAATCATTGGATTGTCTGGTCCAGACTCAATTATTTACAAATTGCTGACATTTAGCTGGAATATTGCTAATTTGCTAAAAGTCTAATTGTTACACTTAGTACTAGCTTGAAATGAATGGTGGACTAGTTGGATTGAAGTGCGTTATCGACTGACTCGAGAGAGTGTTTTGCTAGGATCTGGAGGTGATCTTCAGCAACGTGCTGGATGTGTACGAGTTTACTGCCAACCTGCTCAGCTCCATGGAAGACCAGGTGGAGATAGCCGAGCAGAATGAACCACCATGTGTTGGCACATGCTTCGAAGACATGACCGAGGTAGGCAACTTTCCTTGAATATCCAAGTTAGGATTGTAGTGGATGATCACATACTTGTGACCAGGCTAGTGTATTGTGTCATTGTGGAGTGCTGTGCCCAGTGGCACTGTTATTCATTGGTTTCTCCCTCCATGGCTGTGATTTAGCTTTAAAATGAGTCACCAATATTCTCACCTGTTATTCTTCTCCTTAGACAATGAGGTATACATGTTATTAAAGCCTTGTCATATTCCCCTAATAGGCATACAATGTGAAGCCCATGATTGGGTGTCTCCTGTGTGATACAACTGGAATATTGCTTAAAGCAGCATAGAACCAAACTCACTCACTCTCTATCTCTCATTCACTCTCATCCCCCATCTATACTGTTTGAGTTGCGGGAGATAAGGTACAATGAATTGTTAAATTTTAGAAATTGGTTACCATATTTGGTAACAGACATACATAAGGCTTAAAAAAAGAATTGGTTCTCAGGGAATGGCTTTGAAATATAGTGTGGATGGGTGAGTGAGGGGTGGTTTTGAAAACAGTATGTAACCAAATAAATAGTTGTGTACAGTCAACCTGGGAAAGGACTTGCCTACATTGATGTATTCCTTGTTGAGTAAAATGCTAGTAAATTTGTCTCTGTCCAATTTGAAGCAGCTAGTGGAGGTCAGGAAGACCAACTTTTGTACTACATGTGTTGAAAAGCACAGAACTCAACTTCATTGAATCTTCATGTTATCCAATGTATGTTATCAAGAGCACCCAAAAACAATCTTCCGTCCGTCCATCCATCAATCCATGCAAGATGTCATTCCAGAGTAGATCTTGAAAACTGTAGCATATATTGCTTCACCAAATTTGGTACATAGATAGGTCTAGTGGTGAACTCGTGCCTTTTGATAGTTTGGGATTTTCGACATATATATTTTTTGAGTTCCCATGGCAACAACTTTGACTTAGGCTGGAAATGGCGGAAGTGCTCGTTTCCGCAGCAGATCTTGAAAATCCTTAAAAAAAGTTCTTCACCTTACTTTGCACATAGATATGTCTAGTGGTGAAATGGTGCCTTTTGCTAATTTTAGATTTTTGAAAAATATATTTTTTTAGTTTCCATGGCAACAATATATATATAACTAGTTGACATATTCATGACAAGTATTACCATTGCGGGGGATATCGATGACTTCATCCTCAGTTTTTTACCCTAATGCATTATGATGTGGTAACTAAGATGGCCCAGTTTTATGTTGTTCATAATTTTATTAATTTTTGATGATTATCATGGATGCAGAATCTCTCTACCTTGTGATTTAGGATTCCTACTTTTATGTCCTAAAAAAGGTTAAAGAAAAGAAAAACAAGAATTCTAAATAGAAACAGTTTGACACAATGACACTGTAACTGTCAAATTAAAATCCAACCAATTTTTAACCCTTTTAACACACAAGATCTTCCAGCCCAGTATATATATCTTCTGTCTGCAGGGGGAGGAGTTCAACGTGTATGAGAAGTACGTGGACGACATGTTGGCTCCCCATGGGAAGGAGCGTCTCAACACACTTCTCATGAGGGACGATGTTAGCAACTTACTGATTGAGGTACATGTGTATTTTGGGAGATATAAAAGAATTAAGACCAAAATGTGTTTTTAATCTTAAGTATCAGTCTTGTCACTTGCATGTTGAGTTGAATTGTTATAACAGCTGAGTGTGTGTGTTTAGTATTGTTCACTAGTTCACAACTGTCTTGATGCATCACAAGTTTAATCTACAGACACAATACACGATATGACTACCTGTGTATCAATTATTGTTTTCAAATATCAAATTTGTAAGAAATTTTATTTTTTACTTTGTTTATAGCAACAGCCTCATGTTATCAGAAATACATAGAAAAATTCACAAAAATGTTTGTGTTATTTTGTTTTGTGACTTGTAGACATAGAGGTAGGTGTAACATTATACATCTTGTTTGCTGGCCTTATATATGTTAAAGAACACCCCTCCCCCACCCCCCACCCTATACCCCACTCCTCCCCCCACACACTGCACTCCTCACCTCACATACCACACCCCTAACTCCAAACCTACACCCACACCCCACACCTGCACAAACACCTAACCCCCCCCCCCCCCCCCCCCCCCCCACACACACACACACACGCCCCACACCCCGTCCCACAGCCACACACACATCCACACCCCACACACATCCACACCCCACACCCCACATCCCACATCCCACATCCCACACCCCACACCCTCACCCTCTCACACCACCCACAACATAAAACAAAACAAAACAAAAAGAAGAAAAATCAACTTTGTTGATACAGTTATTATAACATAGACTCTGGACTTTCAATTTTTTAACTTCGAACACTTTTGAAGGAGACAATCATTAATGTACACCGTCTCTCGTCTACTTGTTTCAGTGTGCTGGGCAGGGTTTGAAAGCTGCCACCAAGTATGTTCTTCCAAAGCTGTTACTGGGGCCAGTGTCTCACTGTCTGCATTACTTTGAAGTCATCAAGGTGAGGACTGCAGTGAGGATGGCTGGAGTTTTGGGAAATGGATTAAATTTTGTTCTTTAGGTTGATAGTTATTTAGGTAAAATTATTCATTGTACATTTGGTTATCAGACATGGATATCTTGAGACTTTGACAACAATGTTAGTGAACAAGTGGATACACCATCTTCAGTATATTTATAGCGTCAGTGCTTTGTCTCATGGTCAATCTCATTAAAATCAGATCTTAGTTTTCGCTACTGCTAAACAAAGATCTGAGGACATCCCATTACAGGTCACGTCAGAACGACCTTTCGTTAATTTTGACCGACCAATGAAATGACTGACAAGAAATCGACATTAGCCAATCAGAAGGCATCTTTCTCGAGCTTGACGACACTAGTTTCAAACTGGCGACGACATTTTCGAAACATATTTTGACGTATTCTCGATTAAAAATGTTAAAACTGATAAGAAGAACATTCTGGAATGGCTTATAGATGGCCTATATTGTATGGATATAATAATAAAACCCGTAGCTGTCATTCGGAATACCCCTTGTTAAATATTTTGTGGTTGCATGATCAGAAAACACATCCTGACTGTCACTTT
Source organism: Haliotis rufescens (assembly GCF_023055435.1). Classification (NCBI taxonomy): domain Eukaryota; kingdom Metazoa; phylum Mollusca; class Gastropoda; order Lepetellida; family Haliotidae; genus Haliotis; species Haliotis rufescens. The sequence continues at coordinate 25,689,732 of NW_025964001.1, read as the reverse complement.
CACGATCTGGTAAGCGACCCTCTGATTGGTTGGCTGAAAAGTCGTTCTGATGTGACCCGTAATGGGATGTTCTCAGATCTTTGTTTAGCTATAGCGAGAACTAAGATCTGATTTTAATGAGATTGTCTCATGGTAGTACCATGTTTCACACATTGGCGCAAAAATTTAAAGATTTATGTTGCATTTGTTTAGAACATGTTCATTGCCTACATATGTAAATTATCTGCTTTGAGAATTATTAAACTTTCAAGTAGGAGAAATGCTGGACCGCCTTGTTACGGCAGGATTTTATGAGAAATCTGTATTTCTATCCAGCTGTTGAAAGACACCAGTCAAAATGAAGAAGATCGAGAGTGCCTGATACAAGCCAGTGGCCTTCTCCAAGCTCTCAAACTCTCGCTGGATAGAAAGTTCAGCGGCGGTAACATTCCCAAGCGTAAACCCTGGTGGGTATACAACCTAACCTTGACAGTTCTGAGACTTGCTGACAGCTATCCTGTATCTTTTTATAGGCAAATCTTTTGGATTAAGATTTAAAATTGCCTGGACTGTGTGATGAGATCAGGTTTTTCAGCTCTTTACTTGTATGCTGACTCAATTGTTCATTCTAGTTTGTCTAGCATTCACTTGTTACCCTAATTAAACATACATTACATACAGTGCTACAATTACAACCTGTACATTTGGTAGGAAAGTTATGCTTCATACATTACTCAAATACAAATACAGTCAAAGGGAGATAATTCATGTTATGCGATTGTTTGCAGTTACTGTCATGAACAATGATGTGATTTTTTAATTGCAAAGTGTTGTAGTTTCATCACTTTTGGATTTTTTAGGGAAATATCAACACGTCTTCAAGGTCAAACAGGCCGCACTGCCATCTTACAGAAAATGACAGATATCCAGAGAAGCATTGATGGCTGGGAGGGCAAGGATATTTGGCAGAGCTGTAGTGAATTCATCATGGGTGAGTCACATACTGTAATGACACTGTGGGTAATGCAGGATAAGAATTGCTCCCCAGCAATCTATGCTGGTCATTATGTCAATCACTTGATTGTCTGGTCCAGACTTGAATTTTACAGGCTGCTGTCATGTAGCTGGAATATTGATGAGAGCGCCGTTAAAGGAAATTGAAATGATATGGCTGGAATGTGACTAGTTGTGGCTTACAAATAATTAACTCAGCACTACATTTTGATTCTTGTCCTAACACGTGTCATAAGTGGTCGCGATCTCAGTTCACAGTGGGGTTGTGCTTTTGATGAGCTTTGAACCTGCTAACCCGTTACAGAGTTCAGTTATTACACCAACTCTCACAGTAAATGAAGAATAGGTCTTCAGCAACCCATGCATGCCGTAAAGGGTGACTATGCTTGTCGTAAAAGGCGACTAACGGGATCGGGTGGTCAGGCTCGCAGACTTGGTTGATGCATGTCATCGATCCCAATTGCGTGGATCGATGCTCATGATATTAATCACTGGATTGTCTGGTCCAGACTCGATTATTTACAGACCGCCGTCATATAGCTGGAATATTGCTGAGTGCGGCGTTAAACAACAAACCAACCAACAGTAAATGAAGCATTGTCTGACAGAAACATAATCATTGAGCATTCTAGGGAAATGAGCACATTGATAAACACATACTGATTCCTCATCAAGTACAATGTACTGGCTACTTTCTGTCCTTGCAGGAACGCCTGTGTTTATCCAATCTTATGTTGTTGTTCAGATGGGATCTTGACCAAGTACACCAGTCGGCGCCCGTCAGAGCGATATGTCTTCCTGTTTGATGGTCTGATCATCCTATGCAAGAAAAACCTGAATGCAAGGAGATCATCGGGAACCGTGTCTATTCCAGAGTACAAACTAAAGGAAAAGTACTTCGTTCGTAAAGTAGAGATTTTGGACAAGGAAGACACTGAAGGTAGGATACCAGTGTACATGTAGATGGACTTCACAATGTATTCCCGTCGTATAGCTGGAATATAGCTGAGTGCAGCGTTAAACATTAAACAAACAAACACAATGTATTCATGTTGTGAGCTTGTGAAGAACCTGGCTGGTCAGTTATTCTAGGAGAAACTTTACTGGTTTGAGGGTGCTTTGTAAGTTTAATTTACTTTAGGAATTAGGGCATGGGAGACTGGTATCAGCAATGTATTTAGAAAGGCCTCAAAATGCTGGGTATTCTGAGGTAAATAAATTTGATAACAAACACTGTTCATAAAGCTTACAAAATGTTTATCTACATGAATATCTGGGGTAGTGGGTTAGCCTAGTGGTTAAAGCGTTCGCTCATCACGCCGAAGACCTGGTTCGATTCCCCATGTGGGTACAATGTGTGAAGCCTATTTCTGGTGTCCCCCGCCATTAAATTGCTGGAGTATTGCTAAAAGCGGCGTAACACCATACTCACTCTTTACATGACTATCTGTGTGAATATGAAACCTGTAATATTGTACAAAACTTTGTTTGTCAGTAAGGAAGGTTTGAGTTTGGGATTCATGTCAAATTGTGTGATTTATATAGATTTACCACTGTCCTTTTGTCTTGACTCATGGAAAATTATCTCGGTAATAACTAATTCTCTGGTTCTAAGGGAGATCCTGCTTCAGACAAAACAGCCCGACATAAATACATAAGAGACAATATATTTTGTTTTCTGTACTGTCTTGGTCTGGGTGGCCCAGTCATCTAATGCATTGCAATTTGCTGTACAGAGTTGTGTCCCTCGCATGCCCGAAACCTGTGATTGTTGGTTCAAATCCCTTTTCGCCCTCATTATGTTTCTAGGTTTGTCCACACCATATCTATGCTTGTGGGTTTCACCAAAGTTGTAAACGCCCGTGACCTGCAGCACTGAACTCCCATATTAAATTGACACTAAGTGATATAACTAGCAGACTGTTCAAAGCGGCATTAAACCCAACTCACTCACTTGGTCCATATGTCCAGGATCAGGAGGGAGAGTAAAAAGAATTGTTTGATATGATAATTAATACTAAAAACTCTTAAAATAAAGTTTCAATTTTCTGACATTTGCATCATAAGGCCTGGCAGTTCATGACTTTTCCACACTAGAATTACCCCAGCATAGGCGTCCCGCTTGCACCTGTCTCTTTTTTTAAAATGTCCTGAGACATTTCCCTGAATGTGAAAATGTTGTTTTCCAGAACTGAAGAATGCCTTTGAGATTGTGCCCCGAGACCATGCTGGTAGCATCACCCTTTATGCCAAGTCTGCCGAGGAGAAGGCCAACTGGATGGCGGCTCTCTTCTCCCTGCAGACACGGAGTAACCTCGAGCGCATCCTGGACGGCATTCTGCGAGATGAGGAGAAGCAGCATCCACTCCGTCTACCCTCTCCAGATTTATACAGGTGAGTCTTTTGGGGGATTCGGGTAGCCTAGTGGTTAAAACCTTGGTTCGTCCCTCTGTAAACCTGGGTTCAATCTCATGGGTACAGTATGAAGAAATTATGTAAGGCCTAAAGTGAAGTATCTTATTGGGAGTGACATTTTAAGAATATCATTCAGCCTCCATGGAGACTCTGTTCATGTAAGGTGTAATGAAGAGAATATTGAGAAGTAACACATCATTAGCACCTTTCCTGTCCACATTTTGAGCTAAATGTAGATTTTATGAGTTATATAGTCTTTTATTCATGATCGAGTGGGCCATCAGTCCATATGTATACAGTAATATGGTCCACTACGATATATGTGGTACAGAGAAGGATCATTGTCATGGTATATTTCTCCTAACAAGTATTGCGTAGTGGATATATACTCAATTCCAAAAGAAACGCACACCCTAAAGTGTGGACATACTGAGAGTAGCCGTTGACAACCAATGCACTGTGTTTGCTGACACAGGTCGGTGGTTGTTGGTATGTTTCACTAGAGTGCCTTCAGCACCCAACAATCCATGTTTCACATTTGCGTTTAGCTTGTCCTCAGAAAGACACGTTCTGGCCATTTTTACTCCATCTTCCCGAGGCAAAGGAGTTAACTGACTATAAAAGTCCAGTTTCCACCCTTTCCGAACTATGCTGGTATTATGGAGTTACGTTTTGTCTGGAGTAACGAGTCTATCCATAGTCCAATCAAAATCGCGCACCGAAATCAAAATCTAGTTCGTGAACTGTCGTGCAGATTTCGACCGATAGCAGGATTTGCAAAGCATGTGCATCGCCAATTCATTGTCAGCAGATATTTTCCAAATCCTTTCATGTTTTTAATCAAGGTGCTCACGTGATTTGGTGCATTTCGCGATGTAAAACCCGTTTTATCACAATATAGATATTGATTATCGATCCGATTGTCCTGACTGGGCGCCACCATTTTGTGTGAAGCAAATGCATGTGATACGAGAGTTGGAATCTGATTGGTCCATAGGAGAGGCTTAGAAGGGACATAATTGGTAATAGCCACTGGTGGCGCAACGATCGAGCCCAGTAATTCCAGCCTAGTTCGGCAAGGTTGGAAACTGGACTTTAAAAGTCAGTTAACTCCCTTGCCTCGGGAAGATGTTTTTACTCATGGATATGAACAGTCTCTGTTCAGAGTTTGAATCTAAGATGATGCTTGGAACGTGTCTAGACATGTTATTCTAGCACTGTGTGTCTTTTGTTGTGCAAATATATCACTTTTATTGGATTTAATGTGATCGGAAGTTACAATACGAGAGGTGTGTTTCTTTTGGAACTTAGTATATCATCTAATGCTATGGGCAATGCTTTCTTGCTTACTTGACATTAATACATTAAATATATTGAATAATGGCATCAGAAAGAAATTCTCTTTCAAATCAGAATATGCTGAACAGACAAGTATCATACAGTTACATTAACCACTTAGGCAAGTTTAAAAAGTATTTGTTTCTCTTAACTTTTTTCAAAACTGATTGGGTAGGGAGGAACATTTTATATTTATATTTTATCATTTCACAAATCTATGCAAGTATACTTGATTCTGATATGTCACATGGCCAACCCCTCTTCAGCTTGAAGTGTAAAGAGACATGGTGACCATGGATAGGTTCCCTACAAATCTGACACACTTTAAATGGCGTGGTGTGTGCAAAAAGTTGAATCATTGACAAAAACGGATTTGACTTACAAAAAGTCGTATCTTATCAGTACATAAGCATCAAGGGGCCGAGGTAATTTTTCAAGCGGGTGAGTGTCGAGAAGCAAAATCTGACAAGTAAATGGCAGTAATGAGTGAAAGAAGTGAAAGATCACTAAGAAGATTTCTTTGATAGGCATTTAGAAGTTGGAGTACTAAGTAAGGATAAAAGTTTATGGATGGATGAACAACTTCTTTGTTACAATTAAGAGCGACGTTTCGGTGTAGGTTCTAACACCGTTATCAAGCAAGTTTTAATTGTAATAAAAAAGTTGTTCATCCATAAATTCTTATTCTTACTTACCTTAAGAAGATTGTTGAGTAGTTGTCTGAGACCTCCATAGGATGGTCGATGGATTTCATCTTGTATATGCTTAGTGCTAAGTCCTTTTCTTCCACCGTACAGGTTTGCAATGAAGGATTCTGAAGAGAACATTGTGTTTGAGGAGAACCAAGACCCGTCTATTGAGAGCCCACTCATCAAGGGCGGGCTGCTCATCAAGCTGGTGGAACGCCTCACCTATCACATGTACGCAGACCCCAAGTTTGTGCGAACATTCCTCACCACCTACCGGTCAATCTGTAGTCCACATGATCTGCTTGACCTTCTTATAGAACGGTATCCTTCTCACGTCTGACTGAGATGTTGTTTCTCAGAAATAATGAAATACATGTACAGTAAAGTAGGTTAAAGGGCAAGTTCACACGGAAATGAACCTATTTTTCTTGTACTTTTTCCACATTAAAAGTGTTAACCTAGAAGTGTCATAGACACAAATATAAAAATATCACAATGAATTAACATATTTTTCGCATTAAAACGATTTATATTATTCACATTTACCAAGTGTTCTATTTCCACAACAAAAACACCATGGCTTATGCCCCTTGCAATATGACGTCATTGGTGCCAATTGATAAACATTATGACGTCATCATGCTTTGTTAGAGCCGCTTCACGTGGTGTAGGTCCAGGTGTGTGATTCTAGCGTCTCAGATGCCAGCCAGCATAGTGTTATGCTGAGTCACCACTGCGCCGGAGTGTGTCGTAGGCCATGTTGTTTACCGCAAACTGGTACTTGATATCTTTTGCGTTGAGAATAGACAGGGACCCAGTTGAATTGGCACCAATTACGTCATAATCTAAGGGGGATAACTCAGGCCTGTTTAGCTCGAAAAACGAAGGCCTCATAACGGCATATCATTTTCACACTATTGTGAGCTTCCTACTTTCACTGTGAAAAAAATGAGTGTATATTTTCAAACACAGATACTAATTAATTCTAAAATTGCGTTTTGTTAAGAAAAAGAAAGAAAGTGATTTTTGCGTGTACACTTCCCCTTTAATAATGAACACGTTTATAAAGAAATAACCAACTGTATTTTTGGTCCTGACCATTTGCTGTATATTTTATCATATAAAATTGATGGATATAATGAACATGTTTATAACGAAAAAACACATGTAGCGAACTGACTGTGTGACAATGTTTTATTTCATAACAAACTGTTAATCGCTGACCTGCTCACGTGTGAGCAATCAACCTATAAAAACATCCACAGCAACATGGGGCTGTTCAAAGCGGTAATAAACAATAATTATTGTAGGCAAATGATTAACTGGATTAAGTGCGGACACCTTGTCCTCAATTTACATCCTCAATTAACAATAAAGCCTTTAAAGCTTGTAACGAACTATGATTATAACCAGCTAAAATTATTTGTTCCTTTTGAGTTCCTTACAGTAGAACTACAAGGGACCGGAGAAATCAGTTTGTTATATACATTGTTTGTTATATACGTTTTCTCTCGGAAATGTCCGCCATGTTGGATTAAACAAACACACTACACGTAATTGCAGCATTGCCCGCCACAATAGCATGTGCTCGTGAAGTGACACTTTGACATGATCTCGTGAAATTTATGTTTGCCTTACAGACAAGATTAGTCCGGTTACAGGTAAGATAAGTATAAAGCAAGTTCAACAAGTTTGAATCAATACCGCTGTTTGTGTTGATTTGCACTGATTGCGTATAGCCAATTGTCAATGACACTTGACACTGAGTGAGATTTCTCAGTTCGCTGTAAACATCAATAATTAGTGGGTTTGGGGCGTGTCAGGGATCAGATATCAGTTTGCTTTATACATGTACGTTAGTTCCTTATTTAGGCACATTTAATGTGATAATATAGAGGAGATAAATCTGAGATTTTGTAACAGTTCGTTGTATCCATTTGTTCGCTCAATCCGTGTTCGTTATATCCATGTTCTACTGTATAACCATAGTTTTCTGTGTAAGGTATAACTTAACCTTTTGTCCTCCTTAGACTAGTATTTCTGTCAATACAAGACTGCAACGAACAAAGTTGTCCTGAAATTGAAATTTCTACTGACAGAAGCAATTTGGTGCTATATGAAATTCTAGTTGTATATTAAAGGTTATAAAGTTAGTTTTAAGTTACTGGTTGACATAATGTGTAAGGATGTCAGAAAATTGCCAGTTTGTCTGTTTTCCTGTACGTTAAGCTTTAATTACATTAAGTAATACGTTACCACTGTTATACCGAGGCTGTTGTCTCCCACAACTGCTGCTATAGCGAAATCTACCACAGAGATCTCAATTACCTCATGCAGCACGTGCGTAGCCACCTAGCTGCCATGTGACACCCTTCACTCTTGTCTCCTTCGTCTGCTTAGCAAGACGTGTTTTCTCCTGCTGAAGCGTTCCTTGAAGATTTGGTGATATTTATTATCGTTTATTCTCTAATAAACTGTGCTTTTATGGGGCGTTGCGGTAGCTACGCTTGGTTATAATTTTCCCGCCGAACGGAAAATTTTTCCCGCCCTTTTTTCTATATACTTGCGGGGTTCGCGTATGCACGTTGTGTTTTACGTTTCCCCTGTTCTTGTATGTTTTGGGGGTTAACATAACTTATTTCTTTAGTACAAGTTATATGTGTATGTTATATGTTCACATTGCTCGTTTATTTTCTTGTGAAAATGTTCGTTTGTGAATCATTGTGGTGCGTGCGTTGTAACCATGTTTTGTTCTTTGTTTCTAGAAAACAATCAATGTCTGACATGGATATGTCCCCTGTCTCCACCCCCTCTACCCCTGCTCCTCGGAGTTGTGGGGTGTGCAGAAAGTTTTTGTCGTCCCGGGATCCCCACGATCGTTGCCCGCGGTGCAGGGTTCCTTGCCAGGAAACCCGGTGCTCCCTGTGCGAAGGTCTGGGACCTGCGGAGTTTGAGCGGTACCGGCTGTGCGCGCAGTCCGTTTCCACCCCTGTGGTGGCCGGTTCGTCCGGTTGGGGCCCCCGTGCGGGCACCTCCTTGTCGGCTGCGGCGGATCCCCTTGCGGCCCTCGGGCTGTCTGGGGCTTCCGTCGCCGCATTGTTGTCGCAAATTGTGGACTCCAAGCTGGCGGCCTTATCGCAAGATAGGCCGCTGGCTGTTCCGTCCCCGGCCTCTTCGGTGGCCGCGGGTTCGGACGCGGGGTCCACCGGTACGGCGCCGGCTGCCGTGGTTACCGGTCCTTCCCCCGAACCGTTGCTTCCGCTATCGGTTAAGGACCGCGTGGCCATGGTGTATGACCTCTTCGAGGACATGCCAAAGCCCCTGCCGATACCGCGGGGTATCCACGGTTCCGTGGGTTCCTCCGAGGTATACGACGAGTCGTCCGACAAGGCTTTCCCGGCATCAACCTTGCTGCGCGGGATTAAGCCGTCTTTGGAGAAAGCCTTCACGGCTGCCTCCGGTCGGGGTCTCCCGTTACCTCCCCCGTCGTGGAGAAAAGGGTCTTTCCCAGTTCATGACCTTGCCTTTCCCGAGGCTGGTCCTTCTGCGGAAGCCCATGTGGAGCGTTTGGGGGTCCGTGCCCCACCGGTTGCCACGGTACCGCAAGGTACCCTGCAACAGCTGGACACCCTCGCTCGACACTCCATGCTGGCTATGTCTCACGGAGACACATACCTGGCTGCGGCGGCCAGTCTGGTCGAAGGTTCTCCCACGGACCGTGACCAGCGCATTTACAACTGCTTGCTCGGTTTGAATGCTTCCCTGGAGTACGTTGCCGGGGCTTCGGCCTTTGTTTCCGGCACGTGCCATTTTCTTCGGCGCCAGTCGTATCTGGTTGCTTCAGGGTTGGACGCTGCCAATCAGGAGGTGCTCCTTTCGCAGCCTTGGTCTGCTCGGACCCTGTTTAATAACAAGATCCCTGGGGTTCTGAAGGAACAACAGGCCGCTGTGTCTGCCGAGGCCTCTCGGCACACACTGGATCTTGTGGGGTCCTTGCATAGGCGCCTGGGTGCCGCTCCGAAGCGGAGCGCGCCCCAGGTTGCTGCGTCCGGCAGGCCTAAGGGGTCGGGTCCTTCTTCCTCCGGGAAGAAGCCCCGCTCTGAGGGCTCCGGTAAGGGTTCTCAGCAGCCCTTTCGCGGGAAGAAGGGGAACTGGGGGAAGCCCAAGTCATCTAAGGACGGCAAGGGCCCCTCCAGGTGACTCTCATTGGAGGGGTTCGTATGCCGACAGCGCCAACTTCGGTTGGCCCGTAGGCGAACCCGAGTCACACGGCCCTGGACAGTTGCGCCTGCCGCAGCCCGTCCGGCCCCCCTCTCTTTTCCCAGTGGGAGCCAGACTCCAGACTTACTGGGAGAATTGGGAACAAGTGTTCGACGACCCGTGGGTGGTCAACACGATTCGGTACGGCTATCGGCTCGATCTCAAAGCAAATCCGCCGCTCACCGTTGCCCCGTCGGCAGGTTTCTATTCGGAAACCGATCTTCCCTTCCTCGCCGATGCCATCGGCAGGTTGGTGGAGAAGAGGGCTGTTCGGGAGTTAGCTCTACCAGAAATAACACCGGGGTTTTACTCCAGGATATTTCTCGTTCCCAAGAAGGACAGTGCCGAACTCAGAATGATTCACAACTTGAAATCGTTCAACGAGTTCTACCTGCGCAAGCCGCCCAAGTTCAGAATGTTGAGCTTGACGGACCTGAAAGCACTGATCATGCCGGCCGACTGGCTAGCTTCGATCGACCTGAAGGATGCTTATCTGCATGTTCCGATTCACTCGGATCATCACAGGTATCTCAGGTTTGTCTTTCAAGGCAGGCACTACGAGTGGGTTGTACTCCCATTCGGTCTTTCGTCCGCTCCCTGGCTGTTCACCCGGTTAACCACCCCCATAGTGGGGTTCCTCCACCGGAGGGGTGTCCGGTACTTCGCGTACCTGGACGACTCGCTAGTAGCAAATCGAATGTCGGACACCCTGTCACGCCATCTCGTTTTCGCACGTCGGCTCTTGGAGCAATTGGGGTGGATTGTCAATCTCCCCAAGAGCGAGTTAACCCCTTCTCAGAACTTGCAGTTCATCGGAGGTCGGTTCAACACGGTGTCCCATCGCCTATTTGTCCCCCCAGACCGGTGGCACAAAATTCAGGCGATGATTGCCAAAGTCTTAGCGGTGCAACAGACTGTTCACTTTTGGGAACAGCTGTTAGGGCTACTTGTATCAGCCCAGGACTGCACCGTACGGGGTCGTCTCCAACTCCGCCCGCTGCAACGGTTTTTAATCCAGTTGTTAGCAACGGAGGTGAACAGTGCGACCGTCGCCCTCCCGGATCGGCTCCGACCGCATCTGGAGTGGTGGACGGTCCCTTACAATGTCTTATCAGGAGTCTCTATGCGGCCCTACCGGGCCACGTTGAACCTGTATACAGACGCCTCTCTAGGAGGCTGGGGCGCCCATCTAGAGGGGGAGGTGAGCTCGGGGCTGTGGTGCGTAGACGAACTAGGTCTTCACATCAATTGTCTCGAGTTCAAGGCAGTGATCAATGCAGTCAATCACTGGAAGCATCGTCTCGTCGACGCCTGGCTCATGCTGGCGACCGACAACACGACGGTAGTGTCCTATGTGAACAAACTGGGGGGAACCCACAGTCACTCGCTGCTCGATTTCACGTTCGAGTTTTACGCTCTGGTGGACAGTGTCCCGTGCCAGATACGCGCCCGTCACATCCCAGGTGTGCGGAACGTACTGGCCGATGCTCTATCGAGGCCTCGGGATCCGAGCCCCACAGAGTGGATGCTGAACCCAGTAGTGTTTCAGTGGCTGTGCGAACGTTTGGGTCGTCCGATGGTCGACCTGTTCGCAACGCGGTTCAACAATCAACTCCCGTTGTTTGTATCACCAGTCCCGGACCCGAGGGCCATCGATCACGATGCTCTCGCGTTAGACTGGACGGGCTTGGACGCTTATGCTTACCCGCCGACAGCGTTGATACCACACATTCTAAGCCGGCTTCGAGGAGTTCGCTGTCGAATGTTACTGATCGCTCCCATGTGGCCGAACAGATCGTGGTACCCCGACTTGCTGACCCAGGTCACGCAGTCGCCACTCCCACTGCCTGTGAGACCGGATCTCTTGATCCACCCTCACACCCGTCAGCTTCATCTAAACGCAGGGCAGTTCAATCTGCACGCGTGGATGTTGTCACCGAGCGTCTGAGGAGTAAAGGTTTTTCTCGCCGGGCGTCTCGGGCATACGTTAGTATGCATCGTGATTCTACCCAGAAGGTGTATAATGCACGTTGGGTTATTTTCACGAAGTGGTGTTGTAAACATCACATTCATTCGCCAGATAAGGTATCTGTGCAGGATATTGCTCGTTTCATGTCTCACTTGCGAGAGACCCGGAAACTCTCCGGGGGTTCCATTGCCAACTATGTCTCGTCCGTTGCTACGGTACGGGACGTTGCTATGGGTACCAGTCTCTCCAAAGAGCCGGTGATACGGGGTATTATCAAGGGTTTCAAACAGCACGATCTTAAGAAGGGCCGCCTTCGGGCACCGGCCTGGGATCTTTCCCTAGTGTTGCAATCACTTACGGAAGCTCCGTATGAACCCTTGCATAGTGCTTCGTTCCGGCATGTGACTTGGAAAACAGCATTTCTCCTCTCCTTTGCCACGGCGGCACGTGTATCCGAAATTCATGCACTCGATGTCGCCAAGGTACGATTCGATAGGGGTGACGAAGGAGCGGTCCGCCTGGGCCTGCTCATGGGCTTCGTCGCCAAGAATCAGAGAGTCGGGCAAGCGGAGAGAGAATTCACTGTAAGATCACTCAAAGAAATCTTACATCCTGCTGATACTGAGGACAGAGCGCTGTGTCCGGTTAGGGCCCTTAAGTATTATCTTAAGGCTTCGAATGAACGCAGACAAGGGCGTGACCGTCTGTTCATATCGTGTAACCCTAATCGCACGGTTGACATAACTCGCAACTCGATTGCGTTGTGGCTTCGTTCTGTCATCAATCTGGCGTACCGGTCTCGGGGGTTACCGGTAGCGGGGTCAAACCCGCACGAGATCAGGGCGCTAGCGGCAACATTTGCCCTACACTCGAATATCTCTGTTCACAGAATATTACGAGGTTGTTACTGGCGTTCTGACTCGGTTTTTGCCAATCATTACCTCAGAAAGGTTTCTGATGAAGACGTGGAGGGGGTGCACCGTCTTGGGCCGCTGATCGCGGCACAAGCGGTCATCTAGGGGGTGTGTCCAGCGCAATTTCAAACTCCGCAGTCGTCAGTCCTTGCACGGTGGTCAATCTTGGTCGTCTCCAATGTTCCCACGCCGTGGGTACAGGAGTGGGGGTCCTGCAAACCAGCGCACTCACACCACAGGTGAGGCGGCTTTTTGTGTGTTTTGTCCTTATTTGTATTTTGACAATTATGCATTTAATTGTCGTGTATTCCAACCTTGCGATACATGCTTACGAATACTGGAATTAGGTCACGCGCCTAATGCATACTTTCAGTAGGCTTGCTCTGGGATATACGGTCTGAAGGAAATTAATTTCCCTCTTTTCGACTGTTTAACCTGATCTAAGATTTAGCTCACGCGGATACAGTGTTCTCATCCGCTGCGGCGATGAAATACCTATCCAGTGGGGCCGTTTGGAGTCACCAATCGTTTTGGCAATGACGATTGAGCCTTACGGTATGCGCATGACAGTGCTTTGGTATTCCTATAGGGTAACGCCTAGCTAGGTGCATGCGCATCGAGTGCTTCCGCCTTGGTGTTTACTTCCGCTGGTCGGAAGGAACGCTAGCAGTCAGGATTCGGGTTGTAGGTGCTCCCCACCGCCTACTGTGGTAGTCAGCCTCGTTATAACAGTGGTAACGTATTACTTAATGTAATTTGTAGAATTTTCCTATTCGGAATATTCTATAAGTAATACGTTACCACTGGGCTGCTGCCCGCCCGTCCGTCCCCCGAGCACTTGCTCTCGCAGGAGACAAGAGTGAAGGGTGTCACATGGCAGCTAGGTGGCTACGCACGTGCTGCATGAGGTAATTGAGATCTCTGTGGTAGATTTCGCTATAGCAGCAGTTGTGGGAGACAACAGCCTCGGTATAACAGTGGTAACGTATTACTTATAGAATATTCCGAATAGGAAAATTCTACAAGTTTGGGTATATGTGACCCAGTTGTTTAAGGAGCCAGCAATTGCTGTGCAGTGTTGCATCTCTTAGGTTCAAGTCCTCATTCACCCTGATCAATTTCTGGTGTCCCCTGCCATGATATTGCTGGACTATTGCTAAAAGCGGTGTAAAACCATACCCACCCACCCTCCCTCCCTCCCTCCCTCCCTCACTCACTCACTCACTCACTCACTCACTCACTCACTCACTCACTCACTCACTCGTCCACCCTGATAATGTTATGTTTGTCAGCACCATGCCTGAGCTTGGCTTGTGAGTTTTACCGAAGTGGTAAACATTTACGACTCATAGGTGGATCAAGAGGGCTCCAGGGTGTCCCTCCTTTTAAAGTTGCTGAGTCAGCCCTTGAGACCCCACCTTGGGCTTTTCTCCCATATTAAGCTGACACACCATGAAATACTGAGTTATATTCACTCAAATTCATGGTTAGAAATCAGCTGTTATCCTATAACTAAGTGCAAGATGTTATCATGAGCTCACACATATTGAACCTTAACCGTGTCAAGATTTGATATCCCTGAGTTCCCCAGTGATGACAAAAAATCAGATGAAGTCGACAACAGCCTCCGTACCAGAGAGGATCTCAAGCGCTTCCGCAAAGAATATGTGAAACCTGTGCAATTCCGGTAAGCTGGCTTCCATTTTACTGACTATTGTTTGCAGGGAGGATATGCATTTGTATTACTTGACAGCATATTGATGAGTTTGGACACAGCCATATTTAAATAAACAGGCATTTCCAGCATGGTGAATATGATTGTTATATTCCCTGTAACACCTTCAACTGTGGACTAGTGTGGAATTCCTCAAGATACAACATGAGAACTAGAACATTTTGAATTTTCAAAATATTAAAAATACATATGTATAAACCATAGGTTTGCATGATTTTCAGCATAATGATGATGCTATCACAAGTGCTATATATATGTTAAATACATGTTAAATACAGTCCTACAAAGTTCCCACAAGCTTGAAAAGGCCTTGAAGTTCGCAGTCTGGCCTTACTGAGGCCTTAAGTTTCAATCAGCTTTGAAAAAACCCAAAATTGCAATAAAATGCTTGCAAAGGCCATAGATTTGGCAACCATTTTAAACTGCTGTTAAATAGATATATAGCAATAACTGTTTCTCTAATATGTAACAAAAGATTAGTCAATAACTTGATAGGTTCATAAGATTGACACATGTGATCATTACCTTGAGAAGGCCTTATACAGGCCTTATGGTGACAGGTTGTGTATGAAGCATGTTGTATTGTGTGTGTGTTCAGAGTGGTGAATGTGCTGCGACACTGGGTGGACCACCACTACTATGACTTCGAGCGGGATAGAAGCTTGCTGGATAAGCTGACAAAGTTCCTGCAGACTGTCAAGGGCAAGGCCATGAAGAAGATGGCCGACTCCATCATGAAGGTCATACAGAGGAGGGTACGTCAAATATGTTTCTTTGTGTGGAAGTCCATAGAAACTGAGGAGGGTACGTCAAATATGTTTCTTTGTGTAGAAGTCCATACAAACTGATGTTACTGTGATCATTCATTTTGTGTGGAAATGAATTTGTTCCGATATGTATACCTTTTTTGTTTCCTTGCAGTGTGAAAGTACAAATCCTGGGAGAGAATTTACATATCAAAAACAGCCCCCTTCCATAGAATGGCATATTGCGAAAAGAACAGACGATTATGACCTTATGACTGTAAGTATTGTCAACATATTTGTGTGAGTAGCAGTACATTATGATTTTCTGACCGACGAGGGTAATCTATTTAGTGAAGGTCTGCTAAGCAATCTGTTGTATGTCTAGTGAATCGTATTACTGTTATATATTGCCCATAGAGGAAGAGGGGTTATAAGGATGACTTTTCAATATTTTTAGAGTTGCATATCTGCATTTCTCAGTGCTGTTGGTTGAAGTTATATGACAGTATAATGTGATCTAATGATCATGTCACAAATTGATAGCGTCAGGAACAATCAGCTTGGAACTTACACCATATATTCACTTGGGACAGGGGCGGTGGGGTAGCCTTGTGGTTAAAATGTTGGCTCGTCACATTGAAGGCCCGGGTTTGATTCCCCACATGGGTACAATGTGTGAAGCCTGTTTTTCGGTGTGCCCTGCCATGATATTGCTGGAATATTGCTAAAAGCGGCATAAAACCATATGAACGGACGAACGGATGAACGGACAAACGAACGACATCTAATCTGTAATTCTGGATATTCTTTAAATATATCTTGCTCGCCACTCATCATGTTCAAGAAATTCTTTTAGATTCTCTGTGAAATCTTCTAAGTCTAATTTTGAATTTACCTAGTCCACTGACACAGACTAAGCGTGAGGGAGAGTGTTGGTTGTAATAGAATCCTTCATCACATTATACATGTGTTCCCAGCTTCACCCCATAGAGATCGCCAGGCAGGTGACGCTGCTGGAGTTTGACTTGTACCGAGCTGTGAAACCATCTGAACTGGTTGGCAGTCCCTGGATCAAGAAGGACAAGATGAAGACATCACCCAACCTACTGAAGATGATTCACTTCTCAACCATGGTAAACTGTTTGTCTTTGTATGAGTTGAATTGACTTGTGCTTAGATTTATGTAAATTTAAACACACTGTGTCATCCAAGTTACAGCTATTTGCTGTGCAGAGTTGTTTCCCTTGCGTACACCAGAAACCTGGGACCTATTTTTCTAGGTTTGTCAGATTATTCCTGTGCTCTTAGACCTGCATCATAATGGGCTTTCCTCCCACATCAAGCTGATACTGTTCCAGGTGGTTTCAAACCCAAATCACTCACTCATTCACTCACTCATCAGTGCAAGTATGTTCCATAAACAATATGCTTGTCGTAAGAAGAGACTAACTGGATGGGGTGGTCAGGCTGGCAGACATGGTTGATGCATGTCATCGATCCAAATTGCGTGGATCGATGCTCATGATGTCAATCACTGGATTGTTTGGTCCAGACTTGATTATTTACAGGCTGCCATCATATAGCTGGCAAATTGCTGAGTGCGGCGTTAAACAACAAACCAACCAACCAACCAACCAACATAAACTTCAAGTGAAAAAATATTGAACAATTGAATTAGGCTTCTTCTTTTTTAGAGAGGGTGTGGTAGCCTATTTGTTATAGTGTTTGTTGGTCACCCCCAAGTCCCAGGTTCAAGATGGGTACAATGTGTGAAACCCATCTCTGGAGTCCCAACTGTCATGGCTGGAGTGTTGGCCTAAAATATTGGAAGGTGGCATAAAACCAGCTCATTCATTGGTCCAGGCCTGTTTTGACGTAAAGCTCTGTGCATGTTGTATTGTAGGCTGAAGAGCAGTGATTGACATTAAAAGAAATTACCAGGCTTCCATCAGGACCCACAGACTTGAGAAGCTGTAGACCCTGGCTAAACCCCTTGAGGCTCTCATTAAAAAAACTGCAGCTTATTGTGATAAATAAATTGACCCGCAGGTAGCCCATAAGGACCCATACAAATTTGAAACTACTGGCCTGGCACAAGATATACCTGCCACAGCCTACGGGAACATGCTTATTTCGGAGACTGCTGAAGAGACTTGTAAGGATGTTACTGGAATTGTGATTGCTCTGTTTTGCAGTTCACATTCTGGCTGGAGAAATGTATTATAGAAGCCGAGAACCTGGAGGAGCGTGTAGCCATCGTGTCGCGGATCCTAGAGATCATGCATGTCTTCCAGGAGCTCAACAACTTCAATGGCGTCCTCGAGGTCGTCAGTGCTCTCAACTCAGCACCTGTTTATCGACTAGAAAACACCTTTAAGGTATGTTTTGATGAGAAGTTTTCAATTAACAATTACATTGTAGGTCACCAGAAAGTAAATTTTAATGCCCATGTTGTGAGAAAATGTATGTTGTGTTCTCCATGAGTAATTTAGGAAAACTAAATGTAGATAGTACTGATTTTAGCGGAAATTTAAGGAAAGTCCTGTCTGGGGTTAATCTTACTATACTGAACAAAAAAAAGTTTTCATGGATCATGGATATACTTGGGGATGTTTTTTGTCGTGAAGTCTGAGCACAAAATTTCATATAAATATCCCCAAAACATTCATGATGCCTAACTTTTTGTTCAATATACAAGATGATGTCATGTTTTGATGTCCCTGCTACCAGTTCCTGGGTTGATTTCATTAATACAGCTGAATACCAGTGACTTGCAAGACACTCACTCAACTGCTTGTGTTGTAGGAGATTCCTAACAAGTACCTCCGGGCATATGATGAAGCCAATGAACTCAACTCTGATCATTTGCAGAAGTACAAAGTTAAACTCCGCTCAATAAACCCACCTTGTGTGCCATTCTTGGGTAAGTAGCATGTAGACTTGATTTGAAGATGTTACTACCAACAGAGGGCTGCCAACGGGTAGCCTAGTGGTTAAAGCGTTTGCTCATCACGCCGAAGACACAGGTTTGATTCCTGACATGGGTACAATGTGTGAAGCCCATTTCTGGTGTCCCCTGCCGTGATATTGCTGGAATATTGCTGAAAGCGGCGTAAAATTATACTCACTCACTCACTACTACCAGCAGACATCTGTGCACATTTACAGTGAGGAATGTTTTATTTACATTTTTTATTTACGAATATATATTTGATTTGCCTCGCCCAGGTATGTACCTGACAAATATCCTGAAGACAGAAGAAGGGAACCCAGACTTCCTGCAAAACCGGCATCCAGGGCTGATTAACTTCAGCAAGAGAAGAAAGGTGGCGGAAATAACAGGGGAGATTCAGCAGTACCAGAACCAACCTTATTGTCTCTCTGCAGAGACCTCGATCAGGGTAGGGAAACACTGTCTAACAATAATATAGCCGTAATGTTTAAACTTTGATGGTAATTTTTCAATAGTAAAATGCCCTTGCTAGTTCTCTTCAATACCTACAACTGTCTTCACATGTGCTCACATATCATGACAGCTCCAATTGTATTGCAGATTCCTGTTTTTGAGAAAGTGGGATGTGTTTAAATGTGTTTTGTTTCCTCAGGAATTCTTTGAGAGTTTGAATCCACTGGAAGGCATGTCTGAGAAAGACTTCAACGACATGTTGTATGCCAAGTCATTGGAGATAGAACCGAGAGGAGCCAAACAGGTTCCCAAGTTTGTAAGTCATTTTCCTCTCCTGTATCTTGTGTTGCATTGCAGGATTCCATAATATCAGTGTTATTATTGTTACTTGTTATCAGCAAATGAAGGGGCATTTCATTCTATCTATAGGGGCGGTGGGGTAGCCTGGTGGATGAAGCTTTCACTCATCACACCGAAGGCTCTGGTACGATTCCCCACATAGGTACAATGTGTGAAGCCCATTTCACACATCGCCTGTATTGATGGAATATTTCTTAGATCAGTGTGTGCCCTACTCATTCTCACAGATTGAAATTTGCTTTTACTGATTTTAGTCCGGAAAAAAGGGAAAAGTACTGACATACTCTCAGGGCTAGATTTCCATGAAACAGTCTACTGGCGATCTGGGCCAGATAATGTTGAGAAGAACTGCTTCAAGCCAGCTCCGTGTGGACAAATTAGATGTTCTTGCTGGGCCTGTGTTGATTTGTTGAATGCCAGCAATGATGAATTATTTTGATATGTTTATTGAGAAAAGAATGTGACTGAAATATGCTCTCATAATATCACATCAAGATTATTAAAGGAGATAATCACTTCTCGTTTTTCTGTTGTGTAAACAAAATGATTTTATTTTTAAAACTGGGGCAGTGGGGTAGCCTTGTGGTTAAAGTGTTCTCTTATCACACTGAAAGCCCAGGTTCTATTCCCCACATGGGTACAATGTGTGAAACCTGTTTCTGGAGTCCCTGCTGTGATGTTGCTGGAATATTGCTGGAATATTGCTGAAAGTGGCGTAAAGCAAAATCTCACTCAGTTCAAGCTGTGTTTGAAAGTTCAGGGGTCTAGCCATAACCCTAATGTCAGCAGTTAAAGATTATGGGGATCCCAAATTCAAATATCATTGGAGATCACCCCAAGGAAGCCAGGTGTCCTTTTAATCCAGAACACTGTCAAATATATTTAGTGGTCCGGATTGGCCACATGCTTTTTCTGACACTGTAATTGTCTCAAAGTAAGTGTAAGAATGTGGAGTATTTGAATGACACTATGGCACTGTTCACAGCCCAAGAAGTTTCTGGAGTACTCTTTAAAGTCCCCTGGTGTTAAGCCCATGGCCAACCGACACAGCACATCAACCCGGAGTGTCTTCCCCATCGGCTTCCCTGCTCCTGTGAAGAGCCCGGAGGATACAGAGTCTAATGAGGCTGCTGCCACGCCCCCTCTCACCCCCTGCAGTCCCCTCACCCCCCCACACACTGCCACTGGGAGCAGCTTCAACAATGTGTTTGATCACGGAATTGCCAGTAAGTACTCATGAAGTAGGAGTTACAGTTTATGGAACCTGTATGGTTTCTTTCTGGGATTGGGGGGGTGGGGTAGCCTATTGGCTAAAGAGAGCTCGCTCGTCTCGCCGAAGACCTGGGTTCATTTTCCACATGCGTAAAATGTGTGAAGCCCATTTCTGGTGTCCCCTGCCGTTGTATTGCTGGAATATTGATGACAGCGGCGAAAACCATCCTTACTCACTCTTTCAGGGATTCTGGGTGTAAGTACAGTAAACTATGTTTATACTGAACATGTTTATAACGAACTGGCGGATATAACAAACTATTTTTTTTGGTCCTGGCCATTTGCTATAAAAATGATGTAGATGTGCCAACAACCAACTACAGACCCGTGAAGATCTAGGTTAGAATAGGTCTTCAGCGACCCATGCTTGCTGTAAAAGGCGACTATGCTTGTCATGAGAGGCAACTAACAGGATCGGGTTGTCAGGCTCGCTGACTTGGTTGATGCATGTCAGCGTATCCCAGTTGTGTGGATCGATGCTCATGATGTCAATCACTGGATTGTTTGGTTCAGACTCGATTATTTACAGACCACAGTCATATAGCTGGAATATTGCTGAGTGCAGCATTTGAAAACAAACAATCAAACAAAAAAAACACATACGGTTTTAAGAAACTAAAATTGGTTATAACCGTAGTTTACTGTACACAGGTCCTGCTCATGATGTCAATCACTGAATTGTCTGGTTCAGACTCGATTATTTACAGACCACAGTCATATAGCTGGAATATTGCTGAGTGCAGCATTTGAAAACAAACAATCAAACAAAAAAACCACATACGGTTTTAAGAAACTAAAATTGGTTATAACCGTAGTTTACTGTACACTTGGTTGATTATGAATGATTGTGCACCAAGATGTGGGTTGTTGCTCAAAATATCAATTACTGGATTGTCTGGTCCTGACGCCATTATAAACAGGCCATGGTCATATATAATTGGTTATCCGACTTGATATTTATACAGTGATTGTTCCAGATCTGATTTTAATTAGATTGGGATCATTTGATCCTCATCACATTACACAACTTAGTGGCCATAGGTATTCACAGGTGATGGAGGAACGTGTAAACAAACCTGTGAAGTATTGACAAAGACAGTGGTACATTCCATTATAACTTTCCAATCAGAACAGTATTTTTATACATAAGAGTTTATTTCCTATTTCAGATGCTGGGTTTTTAAGCACCAGCAGTACAAGTCTAGCAAGCTCTGTGTCCACCCCGGCTGCCATCCCAGAAGACGGCAACTACCCACTGCAACCACCTCCCCTCCCGCCCAGACGCAAACCCCGCAACTCGGTCACTGACCCATGTGACCCTCCTCCCCCGCCCCCACGGCAGGACAGTGATAAACCCCCACCTGTGCCCCCCAGACGGGACTCCATGCGAGACTGTAACGTGAACAATACACTGCCCCGATCACTTAGCGTCTCCCATCCTCGCTCTGCTCACAGTGGACATATCGCCACTCTGCCTAGGCATAACTCCGACAGGGGCTATAACTTTTTGGACCTTAACGGTGAAGATAGGGACACGCCTGTATTGCCGCCTAAGACTTACAAATTTGTACATTCACGCAAACAAAGTAGCTAGGACTGACTAGATTGTGATACAATGACTCGATTGAAATCAAACAGTGCGGCACTCAACAATCACCTTGCCCACTATACCTCCCTCTTTCACCATAATAGTATCTTCCAGTATGACAATATGGAAGAGTCCATTCAGCAATATAGGGGAGTGGTGGGGATTTGTTGTTGATGTGTGCTGTCTAAACATATTGTAAAGACGACTTCTGTGAGGGACATCATTATTTTGCTGTGCCCTTCAAAGTGTGATTCATTATCTGCAGTGATTGAAGAGGATCTTCATGGAAGGAAAACTGTGAACAAATAACCCAAGCAGGCTTGGAAAATACTGATGAAAATGGTGATGCTTGAAATGTGATGCCAATAGCAAGAATGGTGATATAGTGACACCTGAATGTGAATATAACTACAGATATCATGATTAGCTTGTGTGACAAGACTTAACCCAATGTCTTGGACAAGCTATTGTTGTTATTGAATAACCTACAGTCAAGATTGCTTCCTACAAAATGCCCAGATTGCTCACGTACTATGACAATGCCCACAACAGCCTGGTTGGTTGAGAACCCAAAAGCTTTAGTATGTTTTGGCTTTACTCATAGTGCCAATATTATGTGGAAGGGTCTCTTTATTGTTAATTCTCATGAATGAATCAATCCTCTTGAACTAAACCTCTCTTGAATTGATTCAAAGCAGGACAAACTGATGTCATCAATGCTTCTAGCTATGACCATTTCTTTGTTGGGTGCAGATTATTTCCTTTCACAAATGGAAATCCCATCTTGGATGATCCTACTTTTTGATCTTACTGTACACATGGGACCTTGCCCTGCACTATGAGATGAAGCCGACCACAAGATGAAGCGATGAGGTTGTTGAGAGCATTATCTGTGAGACAAGGTGACTAGAGACATGAGCGGAGCTGTGTGCATTCCTTCCCATACACAACTAGTTCTCTGACGCCCTTCCCTGCTGCCTCCTCCCTGAGTGGCTCGGGGACGAGGGTGCTTCTGTTTATGTCGGTTCTATGTATGTCTTTACAGTAACAGTCACAGTGCCCTAGTGTGTATATCTGCCTGCTTCTGTCTGTCCTTTCCTCCACCTGTGCCAAACTTGATGTGGATATTTTCAACTCGGGTTTACAAGCATATGTCCTGAACGTTAGGATGTAGGTATCCTTGAAACAGTTTGTTTCAATAGTTTGGTACTACGTTGTAATAATAGTAAGCAGTCTGTACTGAAACTTTTGAACATGTCCTGCATTCTCTTAGTAGATTTTAGGCTTAGAATTTGGTCTGTCATAAATTGAGCTCACTAGACAAAACAAAAATGTACTCAGGCTTCAGATGAGTCGCTAAAGTCACGGACGGCTAAGTCGCACTGACTTGGTCACAACCTGCTTTCAGCATTTCAGCCCAATCTATATTCAGTGCAACTTGCAGGATAGATAGTTCCGGTCATGAAAATAGTGCATAGGTAAGGAAAACCTGTCTAGGTCTAAACATTTCTGGTCATAAACACAATAAACTTGAGGGAAGTATTGGTAATTTTGAAAATCCATTCATTTGGTGATATCTCATGATGGACCCATTTTGAAATAGCAGTGTTGCATTAACAATTAACAGGCTTATGTAGAATTCTGCTTGGTATGAACAAAACACCAAGTAGGAGGGAAGAAGCGCACAATGTTTCAGAAAGCTGTTATGGTACAATACTTTTAAACAAGACGTTTCCTGAGGAGGTAACGTGTACTCAATTATTATCTGAAGTAGGGCTGGGACGAGTCCAAATTTACTACCTGGTTACCCATCCCCCTTTTACCCGACCCTACCCGGGTACCCACTGTAGGTCTCAGGAGATATCTCTAAATGTCCGAATCGGAACATTTTTAGCATAGCCCTGGCAAAACGTTTAAGATACATGTATTAAACAATTTGGTCATTCATACACTGAAGTTGAATTAAGTTATATCTTTATTCAACCATATCAAAACTCAGAAGGATGGGTGCATAGTCAGGAAGAAATGGGAACATTAGTGACTTGTAGTGTAACCATAGAGTTCTAGATAATTTTTGTCATTAAACAATATATCACGTGACTAACTACGGGTCCGGTCCCACTCAGTACCCACCCAAACTGGGTACCTGAGCTACCCGTCCCAGCCCTAATCTGAAGTTACAGTTTTTGCATACAGTCATACTGTTATAACGCCCTTCATGATACTGTGGATTCAGTTAAAATGCGGGGCATTCAAAGGCTTTGATAAATTTCCCATGTATTGAGTAACCCTTTAAATGCTGGTTGGAGGTGTTAAAGATGAAATTGCCTTGAGTGTCCAGGCGTTTGGACAAGGATTACCATGCTTTCTCATGATAAGGGCGACAGTTATTGCTGTATATTGAACAAGGATCTGTGGCTACCTACTTCTGTTTGCATAACAGAACTGCTCCAACAATATTTCTTCATAAAAATATCTAATGTAGTTTTGGTAATCCAGTATTTGTGTGGATTATGAATATTTCTATTATGTTTGGTTGTCATGAAATTGATATAATGAGATTTGAACGCATGTTAAATGAACCATTACCATTCATATTAAATTACAATAATGTTATTAAATCAGGATTAATTTGCTTCACAAATATTAGAAATTTTATAAATGTAACTTCATTTAGAAATACAAAAAATCTTTGTTGGTTGATTTGATGTGTGCAATGTTTGTAAAGAATAATGACAAGACTGATTGTGGCCATTTCTTCCTCGAAAAATTAATTGACGTTCATAGTTTCTATCATAGAGGTTAGTATGGTTTTGCTTTGAAAGACGGTGCTGAAAATATCCACTACAAGCAGGACTTGTAAGAAAGGCATACAGCCTTTGACTGTTATCCCCATGTTGAAATAGTGCTATTGCCGAGGTCCTCCTCGGCCCTGTGTTGTGTTAATGTTGATATATTGTGTTCAAGGCCGACTCCAGATGTATCCATTCTTTCCTGTCCCTGCCTGCTTGCCGACTGCCGAATACCTGGCCTACAATTTCACAGTATCGCAACATAGGACAAATTGATAATGTACAGTTCAAGCCTCATTCTGTAGTAATAATTTTTTAACCAAATGGGAAAAAGAATAAATCAAGTATGAAGCATAGTGGTGTTGAATTTATTCTTGGAAGTGGATATGTACATATGAACTCAATTGTCAAGATTTACATTCAAGTGTCTTGTTAGGGAAACAGCAGTCACGCATCACCAGTTACTGACATCATTCTGTGGTTTTAAGATGTACATTTTAGTGATGGGCAGTTAAAAGAACAGTTATTTTATTTCATTGTTGAATTGGCATGACACATTTAGAAACAATAGATCGACTTAGCAAATTTCTGTTTTTGTTTGGAGACATTTCACTGTATTTTCTGAATAAGAAAATTACTGTGAATACTTTGTTATCACATCCACAACTTTTGCCCTGTTAATGTGTATCACTAAGTGTATTCTGTTAGACAAAAATATATATATGTCTCATACCACAACATCTTGAAACACATCCGACTTCAAAAGGTCACCCTGAGATCACATCACACCTTGGAACTGATCAAACTTTCCGTCCAGGATCTCAACAATGCTCAAGAGTATATAAAAGTCATATATATGTTGGAGTCGGAAGTTCTGATTTCAATAATGACGACTGGTGTGTTGTTTTTAATCAGAACTTTTGATTTCTGTGGTGAAAGAGCCTACTTACTAATGGACACATTGCTTCTCAATCAAAGTTGTTTGGCACACAAAAGTTGTCCCTACTACGGAGACCCAGAACACAATGTATTCGGGGGGACATGTTATGAAACAAATAGTTACTGCTTACACATGAAGAACGGTTGTGTGAACTATTTTGGTGTAATGGTGGAGGGCAGTAACAAAACAAAATTAAATTAATTAAATACTTGGAAAGATAGCTCTTCACTTAACTAAACATAATATGGAAACATCTCCAGCCCATCCCTCCAATAAACGTGAGTGAGTGTTGCTTTGAACAGTATTCCATATGTCTTATCCTTACTTAGTATTCCACAACATAGGAGGAAAGCCCAAAGCATTTCAGGTCTTAGATGTTTACAACTTCGATGAAACACCCGAGCCTTAGACACCTGGGCCACCCATGCCCTCATCCCCAATAATAATTTTTCCCACAGCCCTATAAGTGCTCAAACACTTTTTCTTTACTCCCCAAGAACAAGATTTCATTTGATGCCCTTGTAACAGCAGCCATCATTTCAAGCACAGTTTAATGCCCAAAACAAGGCTTACATTATTGAATGTTTTTCAGTGTCCGACTTTCTCTACCCATAAATCTTTGCTTTGCTATGTGTTGTAGTTTTAACACTGAAGTCGTGTGACAATAGGGAACTCGATTGTAACAATTAGGTCATATGTTACCTAAGGTCTTCCTGCCTTTAGGTGTTGCTTGATGGCTATCTTTAAGGATTACATACTTCCTAAAGTCTTCCTAGTTTGTTACTTGCATTCACAGTGAGTGAGTTTGGTTTTACGCTGCTTTTAGCAATATTCCAGCAATATCACGGCGGGGGACACCAGAAATGGGCTTCACACATTGTACCCATGTCGGATTAGAACCTGGGTCTTCGGAGTGACGAGCGAACGCTTTAACCACTAGGCTACCCAATCGCCCCCTTGCATTTACAGAATTGTTGCAGCAATCTTTTCGACTACATTTCACACAATTCATAACTCAACACGCCCCTTTTCCAATAAAATTAAGCACATACAAAATTTTCATTATTCAAGCACGTAACCTTATACATGTTATATGTCCTTACCGAACCCCACAATAAGACCTTTTCAGTGAGCCCTTCAGGAAATAGGGAAGCCAGACTAAATGGAAGCACCAATTTGAGTTTTGAACAACAATGAAATGTTCATAGGAGACAACACAAATCTCTGTCACAGTTCATTTATACAGCATGATTGAGATTATTATAAGGAAATGCCAATTTTGTCCCTCCATGTTGCAAGTGGAGAGTTCTTGTGAACATGATTACACTAGATGCAGTAACACAGCACTTGTAGAAATGTCTTTCATATCACAGGTGTAGCTGGCAGTCATCAAGACAGCCGAGGTGGCCACTCGACATTGACGGCCTGGAACAGAAATGTGAAAATCTTACTAGGTTTAAAATTAATAGAAGAAAAAAGAGTTTTCTAACATGCACAAGTTATGAATTCTGGAGGTCAGTGTCAGTATCTTATGAGGTGCTGAATCATGGAATTGGCTGCGTGTTCTCAATGAGTGAGTGAGTGATTTGCGTTTAATGCCGGTTTTAACAGTATTCCAGTTATATCACAAGTTGTCATCTTAATGACAGAGGAAAGCCTGAAGATATGCAGGTCTCAGACATTGACCAGTTTGGTGAAACCCATGAGCACGGGTATGGAGCAGACAAACGTAGAAACATAACCAGGGTAAAGCGGATTCAAACCCACGATCACAGGTTCTGGTGTGCCCAAGGAATGCAACTCAGCACAGTGAATTGCAGCGCGTTAGACGACTGGGTCATCTGTAACCCTGTGTTCTCAATTAAAGAGTATGAAATGAAATTAAACAAGTATTCAGTGTGTGTATGGGTGATCACAATGTTGCAGCTATAGTATAAATCACAGAGCTTAACTAATGAAGTTTAGAACAGGCAAAACAGTGGCTTGAAACATGAGCATTCAGGGCTCGATGATTAAACATCAAAGTCTGAAGGTCCGATCATAGTTGCCTTTCACAACAACAGTATATCCAAAGCTAGGTTCTATCATCTCAAGCATACAGACATCTGTTTCATTTTTCAGTGGTATAGATGGTACATGTACAGTACTTGTCCATGTTAGGAGACTAAAGAGAGCTGGATTAAATGGGGGTTTATGTGATTGTCACACATACAGTTAACATGCAACTACAGAAACCTGCAGTGCAAGATCCAGCACTGCTGAGGAATATCTCCTTGTTGACCCTTACCTCCACGTCCAGTTCTAGGATATCACATTCCACTCCCAGCAGAATGGACAGATTTGGAGTAGTTCGGCCAAAGTCCCCGTGGACGAACTCCTTGATGTAACTACATGTTGCTAAGGAATAACGGAGAGAGGACAGTGCGTTCATTGGTTGAAGGTTAAGATATGAATCTTTTTTATTGAAATACATCTTCCAAACTATACTGTCCCATGAACACGAACAAGAGGGAAAATACTGTTGCTACACTCATCATAAAGGTGATGTTATGCAATTACAGCAATGAACCAGTCTATTTAAGAAGGGATCCACAGCAGCATAGAAAATTAAAAGTGTAGACAAAATGTTTCTCTATCTGTATTATATGCAAAACAACTGGCCATAGCTGATCTTGCACTTCATAATCTAGTCTGTCTCGGCCAATGAACCACATTATTTTCCCTTCTGCCCAGCCCTTGATGAAATGCTTTAGCTCTAAATGAAGCAAGTCTAGATTTTCTACACGAAAAGGAGTCTGAATCTCTCATCCCACTTGGGCTCCTTTTCAATTTACATAGGGTTTTCAGAGACTAAGCGTTAGACTACTAAAAATCCTAAGGCCATATCTGCAGCCTAGATGTACATTACTAGTAAAGTTTAGTGAAATTTCTTTCAGTCCAGTAAGCATGGTAAGATCAGTTGATAATAAACAACAAACTAAGACTGAAATCCAACAATCAATATATCTTTGTTTCCCCTATCCCTAACTTTGGCCCAATGAATGAGTTAACATCAGACAGTGGGCGTATATACACGCAACACTACAGTAGTCAGTGAGTATAGGTTTACGCCGCAATATTCCAGCAATATGGGCTTCCAGGCACCAGAAAAGGGCTTCACACATTGTAACCATTATGGGAATGAAACCCGGGTCTTCGACGTGACGAGCGAACGCTTTACCCACAAGGCTACCCCACCGCCCCCAACACTACAGTAACATAAATCCTGCTTCTACCAACTGACTGAAAAAGCATATTCAGCTATATTTCCACAAAATCATCTACTTCATGAGAATCAGTAACATTGCTATTTGGTTCTTAGTTTTGTGTGTGAAATCCTCAAGGATACGTTCCAGCTTGTGTGGACAGATACAGCCGGAAGTGGTGCTTGTTGACCTTCTCAGCATGCATGTTGTGTATCACCCGCAAACGAGAAGCTAGAGGCCGTCTGAAAAAAGGAGACACCGGTACCATAGATGTTTGCCTCACCCAATTACAAATTTCCATGAATCCAGTCCAGATTTATGACAGTCGCAGCGTAACAATCGTAACTTTAACATAGACTTACTCCAGTCGTAGCACTACAGTGGTTTCGTGGAACGGAGCCCTGGGCCCCCAAAGTGATCTTAGGAGTAAGATGATCATAATGGCCGTACACTAACATTGACTTTAGACAATAGCAGCTCTAGATCTGTTTGTGGAACAGGGCCCATGGCTAACATAAGCCTATGTTAAAGTATGAGAGTTACAATTATCTTAGCACTAAGAATACAAAATGCCTTTCAGAAAGTGGTCAAATATAACAAATGTTATAAATGGAATTGCAGTTTGTTAGTCAAGTACAAATTCCAGTGCTTATTAGGGTTGAGTCCCATCCAGGATTTGAACCCATCTTTCTCAGAATCAGGCACCTAACCATCAGCACACAAAGTCAGCGACCTCAGCCACTGAGGCTTCCACACAAAGTCAGCGACCTCAGCCACTGAGGCTTCCACACAAAGTCAGCGACCTCAGCCACTGAGGCTTCCACACAAATGGAAGTCCAACAACTGGAAGTCTAGTAGGACTGGGACGAGTCCAAATTTACTACCCGGGTACCCACCCCACTATGACCCGACCCTACCCGGGTACCCACTGTAGGTCTCAAGAGATAGGTAAAACATGTCCGATTGGGAATAGTTTGACCGTACTCCTGTCAAAATACATTTAGATACACGTATAAACCGATCTGGTCATGCATACACTGACGTTGACTGATGTTTTATCATTATGCAAACATGTAAAGTCGGAAGGAATGTGTGCAAAGTCAGAAAGAAATGTGAACATTTATCACTTACAGTGTAACCATAGAGTTCTAGATAATTTTTGCCATTAAACAATATAATCACGTGACTAACCACGGGTCCGGGTAGTCCTGTGGGTACCCGGGTCCTACTCAGTACCAACCCGACCCGGGTACCCGAGTTACCGGTCCCAGCCCTAAAGTCTAGATCACATACTTTGTGACCACTTTCAGTGATGGGAGCCGTTCCAATTTACACGTATCAGTGGGGTACACAAAAGTATGTGATCAAGACCACCAGTTGTCTGACTTCCATTTTTTGTGGAACCCTCAGTGGCTTAGGTCGCTGACTTTGTGTGTTGGCAAACTTACTCTGAGAAGTGTGGGTTTGAATCCTGGATGGGATTTAGCCTAAAAAAGTACTAGATTTTGTACTTTACTAAAAAAGTGCAATCCCAAACATAACATATGTTACATCTTAGCACTAAGACTAGTGTCCTGATCTGATAGAACTATGGATAAATTGTCAGTACAGATAGCCAAACAGACCACATTTACAAGTTAGTCTCTGTCCTTATCTGTCAGCATGGTCAGTATAAACACAGCGTCAACCCTTTGTAGTACAAATTTATGTATTTTGTTAATTAGGATGGGTTCGAGCAAGGTATTCCATTAATAAGACTGGGGGCCGAATCAAACCAGGCCTCCTCATGGGTGTAATCGATCAACAAGAAGGTATTGTAATTATGTACCTATGCAAAACTCTTAGTGGTGTCTTCTGATCCAGTTTTAAGTCCTGAAATCATAAAACAAATCTTTATTACCTACGAGGTCAAACACATCGGGGTTCATAAAAATCATATGTGCCCTAGGGTCATATCATGTCACGAGACAACAGTGTATTGTTTCCGTCATCTGGACGTCATCGTTGACGTCATTCAAATCTTATTGTGACATGAGGTCGGAATGACGTCATAGCTGAAGATTGTTGAGGTCATTCGACAAATTGTGGTTCCAATGCTGTTGCAACTTGCTGTCCTTATAGGTAAACACTAAAATTTGTCTCAGTACAAAGACGCCTTCTTCGGTAATAAATAGAACATTATATTCGTGTTCATGTCCTACTAGGTTTGCGACACTCGTGCCTAAATTTGGGTATTTCCATCGCTCTCACTCAGAAAATACCAAAATTTAGACACTCGTGTTGTAAACATAGTATGACACGAACACTCAAATCATATCCTCTATATTATATACACAGAGTCTTTACTAAAGGGTCACCTAGGTATGTTGGGTGTCAAACACGAACATATGCCAACAAGCATCATCGTAAACGGAGTAGGTTGAACTGTAACTGTTGAAAACATTTTGTTTATGTCTATGACACACTGATTGGATTCTTTAATAAAACTTGTAAAATTGACGACTATTAAAAACAAGATTGAAGGCGATGGAAAAACGTACCCAAAACACACCTGAACGTAACTAGTGGTTAGCTCCTGCATATGCATGACAAGGAACAGTCAATGTGGTTCAAGAACGGTTCATTCCACATGCAACTGAACTGAACTCTTGGAAGTTGAAAATGTGACATTTTTTAAATACTTCTATCTCCTATTATCTCCCTGAACAATCAACAACGACACTGGGTATATTGAAAAACAAATCAGCAGTCTAAAACATGCTTAAGCATGTTAATCACCTAACAAAATTCTTTCTTCAAACAGATCAAACCATTTAATGTCTAATCCAGATAACTGAGCCATACCGTTAATTCTTTAAGCTTGTCGAGTTGTTCCTGCTGTAGTTCGGTCTCAGACCAGCAGAGGGCGCTGTATGTCTTGCTCTTCTCAATCTCGCCTTCCTTCAAGTTGGCCGTGTCCTCCCTGAGTGCAATAGTTCAGACATTATTGGAAGCTGCTAACAAGTCAAGCAAATGGGTTCGGCCATTGCTATTTCCTATGTTGGATCACAGATTTTGTCTGCCAACGTCAAAAGTCGGAAGGATTTATTTCTTTAAAAGATATCTGCATCAGCGTAGGATACTCGAACACTATTAGTGGGCAAACTGTCGAAATAGGGTCAGCAGATGCTTGATCCAACAAATCATAAATTAATGGTCTGAGTGTCTGAGGCAATTGCATATCATGTTATCAAAATTAATTACTCAGTAATCAAAAATCAGCAGTTCCTTTCAAAGTTAAGATCATAGCAACAAATTTGTGGACATAAAGATGATTGCTGGCCAGACTACAGAAAGCATCACTCACAATACATGTTGTTGTTGTTGTTGTTGTTGGGTTGTTGTTTAACGCCGCACTCAACAATATTCCAGCTATATGACAGCAGTCTATAAATAATCGAGTCTGGACCAGACAATCCAGTGATCAATATCATGAGCATCGATCCACGCAATTTGGATACGATGACGTGCATCAACCAAGTCAGCGAGTCTGACCACCCGATCCCGTTAGTCGCCTTTTACGACAAGCATAGTCACCTTTTAAGGCAAGCATGGGTTGCTGAAGACCTATTCTACCCCAGAATCTTCACGGGTCACATGTAAACTATTGACAACTACTGGTAACATAGGAATAACAGGGTGGGGGGTGAGGTGAAATGGGGTGTTCAAGATTATTGCACATATATAGCGAAGTGCATGTGTGTGTGTGTGTGTGTGTGTGTGTGTGTGTGTGTGTGTGTGTGTGTTTGCTTGTACTAGTCTGGACTAGCCCCCTGAGATACCATGCTGCAGTTTAACATGGATACCCCACTGAGACCAGTATACTGACCCTGAGCCTATCAGTCCTTGTTTTATCCATTTAAGGCTGAGCGCAAGGCAGGGTAACAACAAGTACCACCTTTTAACGTCTTTTGGTAAGATGAGCCGGGGACAGAACAACCAACCCTCCGCTCCCCTGACAGACACTCTATCCACCAAAATGAAAAGGAACGCATGAAGCCTGCTGTATCACTGGAGAATAACCTCTGGACGACAGGCAGGCAGCAAACTTGACAAACACACATATTTTCACATTACCTTCCTTCTGGTAATATCTAACCGTGAAGATTCTGGGTTAGAATGGGTCTTCAGCAACCCATACTTGCCGTAAAAAGCGACTATGCTTGTCGTTAAAGGCGACTAACGGGATTGGGTGGTCCTGGTTGATACATGTCATCGATCCCAAGTGCGTGGATCGATGCTCATGTGTCAATCACTGGATCGTCTGGTCCAGACTCGATTATTTTACAGACTGCCGTCATATAGCTGGAATATTGTTGAGTGCGGCGTTAAACAATAAACAAACAAACAAACCAACAAAATCTGATAACATCTACCACATTTACAAAGTCTTGGTAAATCTTACCGGGGTACTATCTGCAGATCCGATATTGCTACATCCTTGGTTAGACTATTGGTGTCCTGTTTCAAAAGAGAGAATGAGAAAATAGACAGACGTCATCACTTATAATGACATATCATAGAATCAATGAATCTATTCGTATGTAGTGTACATAAGGCTTTATTTTTCTTTAGTTGACAAAAACAACTCTGAAATTAGAAATTAAATAAAATGACTTTTGACAACCTATGTTTTGGCAGGCTATTTTAAGGAAAAATACCAAAGATTTTATCACTGTTGTTTCTAAGAAATGGTAAATAATACATGTAAAAATCGCTATTTTAACATAGAGACCAAACAATTATTTTTCGGAATCATTTCGCAATCGTACTTCTGTGATGGTGTGACCTACGAGATTTTGTTTTCATTCATTAGTAGCAGTACAGCACTAATCAGGAATTTGAAAATTATTTCAAATTTTTTTTCTTACCACCTACATTGAATTTTAGGCCAAATGTTTGTAAACCAACTGATGTGAATTAATAGGCCCTACACTGAATCCACAATGAGCACACAGCCATGTTTGTCTTGTATCTACCTGCTGTATCGTCTTCAAGTCTTCAGCTGAGAACTTCACCACATGTGGATTGATCAATTCCACGACAAAAGGCCGACCTGGCAGAAACAAATTGTTTTATAAAGACTTAATGACGTCTTTACCTGATAATCATGGTAACATATAATAGTACACATACACTTTACGACCTGTGAAGATCCGGGGTAGAATAGGTCTTCAGCAACCCATGCTTGCAGTAAAAGGGGACTATGGTTGTTGTAAGAGGCAACTATGGTTGTTGTAAGAGGCAACTAACGTGATCGGATGGTCAGGCTCGCTGACTTGGTTGATGCATGTCATCGTATCCCAATTGTGTGGATCGATGCTCATGATGCTGATCCCTGGATTGTCTGGTCCAGGCTCGATTATTTACAGGCTGCCGTCAGTTAGCTGGAATATTGCTAAGTGTGGCGTTAAACAAGAAACAAACAAACAAACAAACAAACAAACAAACAAACAACATACACTTCACAAATAATTACACTTGACTAGGTCAGTATGCGAAAGCAGGACCTGATGACCTGACTCGAGGATCTCTGTTTTCTCATATGGACCTCATCAAAAGTAATCAATCGTTTGTTATACTATAATTCAGTTTAAAGTTTATGAAGCCTTTAAAACGTCCCCTGGTTCATTACAGCAACCTGAGAACCGTAAAATGTTACTACCAAACACCATCTTGGTTTCTAGCAGGCAAGTCAATATACATCATGTGAGTTGGGCTAGAGTTGACTAGATACAGGGTATATATTGATCATCCAGCTGTGAGTTGACTACTAGATACAGGGTATATATGGATCATCCAGCTGTGAGTTGACTACTAGATAAAGGGTATATATGGATCATCCAGATGTGAGTTTACTACTAGATACAGGGTATATATGGATCATCCAGCTGTGAGTTGACTACTAGATACAGGGTATATATTGATCATCCAATTGTGAGTTGACTACTAGATACAGGGTATATATGGATCATCCAGCTGTGAGTTGACTACTAGATACACACTCACCTGTCCCCAACATCCGGACATCTACATCTTCTCTTCCTGACGACGACAACTTGTGATCTGTAAAATATCAACCATGTCTTGTACAACAGCCTCAAGTATGGCTCTCTATGTTGTTAGTGCCTGCATTACCTTCATCAAGTCAAGCTGGGTATTTAGAAGTTGGATGAGCATGAATACACAACACTTCTTATGGAAAACAACTTCTTTCAATCTTTTTAACAATGTTTGAGGGCTACTGCTTGCCCCTTCGCCTGATGAAGGGACAAGAAGTAGCTCTGCTTAAGAAGAAAAGAAGAATTGTTATCGACAACAAGTGTTATGTATTTACCTTCATTGAATAGTAAAATGTTGAGGTCATTGCTCTTAGAGTGTCTCTATATTGTTAGCGTGGATGGGTCTCTACCTGTTGGCTTGAACTTGTCCAGGATGATCTCACACAGGAGTTCCTGGACCGACGTCTCCGACTTGCGGCCACCATCGACAATCCATGGAGTCTGACTCAGATGCCGACTGTACTTGTTGTATCTGCCTAATCATGACATCAAACTAATGTTAGCAAGTAGGTGAAACTAAGGCATAGGCTATCTTTCTGTCATCATCATCATCATCATCATCATTTGTCATCATCATCATTTGTCATCATCATAATCAGTATTCGTCATCAACACCATCAGTATTCATCATCATCATTTGTCATCATCATCAATATTCTTCATCAACACCATCAGTATTCGTCATCATCATTATCATTATTGGCCATCATCATCATTACTATTCATCGTCATCATCAGGATTCGTCATCATCATTATCAGTATTCATCGTCATCATCATCAGTATTCGTCATCATCATTATTAGTATTGGCCATCATCATCATCACCATCATCAGTGTTTGTCGTCATCATCATCATCATCACCATCATCAGTGTTCGTCGTCATCATCATCATCATCACCATCATCATCATTATCAGTATTCGTCGTCATCATCATCACCATCATTATCAGTATTCATCATCATCATTATCAGTATGCGTCATCATCATCAGTATTCGTCATCATCATCATCATCAGTATTTGTCATCATCATTACTACCATCATCAGTATTGGTCGTCATCATCATCATCATCATCATTATTCGTCATTTTCAATTTAATTTCTGTAAACATCATAATTATTTCTTTAATCACTATGACGACCAAAAAATTTCTATTATTTCTATGATCACCCAAATATGTCTATGATCATAATTACCCCATTAACACTTTTCATCAGTTTGTGTCTTTCCAAGAAACATCATTATCATCATACTAGCTTTAACTATCAAACAATGCATAATGTTACCTGCTATAAAGACAGATTCATGTGAGCAGCCCAGCTGGTACCGACACTTGTTGGCTGGCCGGGCCGGGGGGCATGTGTAGCACCTGTAGGGGACACCATGAAAACATTATACACCCTGTAACAGGTAGATATCTCCCATGTACACTGCAGTGGCTTGTACATGTTGTAGCTTATGCTGATGTCAGCATGTGGATTATTTTCGGTTTGAATTAGAAAACCAGTCCCAGGATTAATTGATGAGATGCAAAAAAAACCAGGAAAAATAAACTGGTAACCGTGAGATATACCAAAACTAAATCATCGTCAGTACTTACTCCTGAAACTTTCCATCACTGATTTCTCGGACAGCTTTTGCCACGTTAGTTCTTGTGAATGTCTCAAAGTCAAACTGCATGGGAATAAGTGAAGATGGAAAATATAAGATTATATTAATTGGTCAATCCTAATTGGACGTTGACCACTTAGAATGACTGACACTGTCACATACATCATTATCATCAGCACAGGGATCCAGATAATATTTGGAACCACCGAGTATTTGCCATGCATACTCCCACGTTAACATTCTCATCGGGTAGTAATAGTTTTCTTCAGTAGATTCTTTACTCTCTTACGTCCAGTCTATTGGGTTTTGTAAACTGATGAGAAGACTTTGTTTGAAAATATTCTACTTCTATGCTGTTACCATGGTTACAGGTAACTACTAATTAGCATATGTTCTTGTGATGCCCCAAGTGGTTTGGTTTGGTTTGGTTTGTTGTTTTACTCCGCACTCAGCAATATTCCAGCTATATGACGACAGTCTGCAAATAATCGAGTCTGGACCAGACAATCCAGTGATTGACATCATGAGCATTAATCTACACAATCGGGATACGATGACATGCATCAACCAAGTCAGTGAGTCTGAGCACCCGATCCCTTTAGTCGCTCTTACAACAAGCAGCTTTGCCTCTTACAGCAAGCATGGGATGCTGAAGACCTATTCTTTACCCGGATCTTCACTGTGCATAAACAATGATGAAGCATTGCGACACCCATCACTGGTCAAATACTGTCACAGCGTCAATTACCTTTTTCACTTTACGTCTTCGGAAAATGTGAGGTTGAACATCAAGGCTGGAAAATATGGTGCAGAAATTGAAACAGACACATGATTCACAACAGTTTAAATGTTTGATATGGTTGTACATGTCATAAGAAAGTGTCATGAGAAGAGTCTCAAGATGTCATGATATGTGTCCAAACATGTTTTGTCAATATTGATATTTGGCAATACTAAGACAGCTACTTATATTTCATATGCTTTATTATGTTTACTGAAGTCATTCCATTTGTTACCTAAAGAGTAACCATGGTAACCTACAACCATCAAACCTCTTAAACATATTGTCTACTGTTACAATATTGTTCTAGTACTCTTGGGACAGAATCGATACTGTTTGTTTGAAGTTGTGTTTATTTTGAGTATCAATACACACCACTACCCAGCCCTGCAACATTAAATGATCGATTCTGGACCAGACAAATCCAGACATCGATATTGTGAGCAACAATCCAGGCCGTCTTGGTACATTCACATGCAGACAACCAAACCAGGGCGCCCGACCACCCACTCCATTTGGTCACTTCTCACAACAAGCATACGTTGCTGGGACCTATTTAACCCCCGAGTTCCTGAGGGGGCAGGACATGAGGAAAACTGCCTAGTTGCATACAGTCAAGTCCAGTTAATCCGAAATGGTTGGTTGCATATGATTATGTCGGATTAACGAGTATGTCGGATAAACGAAATTAAGTACTATCAACGTTCATGACATCTTCCCGAGGCAAGAAAGTTAATTAACTATAAAAGTCCAGTTTCTACCCTTGCCGAACTAGGCTGGTACATTTTGGAAATGGAGTTACATTTTGGCTGGACTAACGAGTCTATGCATGGTCCAATCAAAATCGCGCACCGAAATTGAAATTCGGTTCGTAAACTGTCATGCAGATTTCAGTCGATTGCAAGATTTGCAAAGCATGTGCACCGCCAACTCGTCAAGAGATATTTTCCAAATCTTTTCATGTTTTTAATCAAGGTGCTCACGTGATTTGATGCATTTCGCGATGTAAGACCCCTTTTATGACAATATAGATCTTCATTATCGATCAGATCGTCCTGACTTGGCGCCACCATTTTGTGTGAAGCAAACGCAAGTGATACGAGAGGTGGAATCTGATTGGTCCATAGGAGAGGCATAGAAGTCACATAACTCGTAATAGCCACTGGTGGTGCCACGATTGAGCCCAGTAATTCCAGCCTACTTCGGCAAGGGTGGAAACTGGACTTTAAAAGTCAGTTAACTTTCTTGCCTCGGGAAAATGGGTTCATGATCGAAAATTGGACAACTACACAACACATACACAGTCATGTCACTGGTCGGTCATAGTTTCCAAAAGGTCATTCTGACGTGACGTGTAATGGGATGTCCTGAGTGAGTGGTAGCAAGAACTTGCATATAAATATAATGACATTGAGGTAATCTAAGCATATGATGAATCCTGTTTTGTTTATTTAAAGCATAAATTGTTTATTGTTAAGCAAAGTTTATCTCTGCAGCTTTGTAATATGCAGCTACCGGCCGACTCGCCTTGCATCAAAACACTGGCTGTGTACTTGCGGGCAGATGACCACGGAGTACGCTGATCACTGTGTCAGATTAACGAGACTGATTAATGAGTGATTTTGGTAATTCGTTGCCGGAGTGAGAGACTGTTAGATTAACGGGTCTAAATAGCACTGATTAAATCTGTTCTCATGATTAGTGTCGGGTTCGAATCCCGGTTCGCTGGTTTCTAGGTTTGTCAGCAGCATACCCGTGCTTGTGGGTTTCACTGAAGTGGTAAACGTCTGAGACCTGCATCACTTCGAGTTTTCCTCCCACATTAAGCTGACATGCCGTGATATAACTGGAATACTGTCAAAAGCGGCATTAAACCCAACTCACACACTCATTAGTGTTGGATAAAGCCGATTGTCGGATTAACAAGTGTCGGATTCACAAGACTTGACTGTATATCATTGACCTTCTTTGTGACATCAAATATCAGTGTGTGATGTCCCATTGACGAGACGGCACTGGTGCAGGTTACAATCGGCATGTGCAGCCCAAGTATACAAGCAGACTGCACACAGTGCAGATGGTAAAATATTCCACAAACAGGTTAAACAATATCACTTGCTTCAAATTTATACCATGTATACACGATACAACGCTATATACATATTTTATTTTCCAGTAAAGTATGTGGTGCATTCAGTTCATCTGTTGTGCTATCAGTTAACTGCAGCCCGCACTAGGTTAAGGGGAGACAAACCTGAAATCAAACCCTTAAAATGGAACTGGATTGTATACTCACAGGAAGTTGCATTCTCTCTCTGCATCGTCGTGTGTGAAGTTGACCGATATATCAAACTGACTCTGCAAAGGATCAGTGAAAACTGCTTTATGTTGGAGTCTATTCTAGTTTAAAGTCATGTTCAAGCATATTGCACTAAAGCAGCCAGGGCTACAACAAACCATCTTTTAACGTCTTTTGGTATGACACGGCTGGGTATCGAACTGCCGATCTAATGCTCTCTGGGGATGTGCATCATAGTTAAGTGATTTTTTGTTTAACGTCGCACTCAGCAATATTCCAGCTACATGACGGCGGTCTGTAAACGATCGAGTCTGGACCAGACAATCCAGTGATTGATATCATGAGCATCATACACAATTGGGATAGGATAACATGCATCAACCAAGTCAGCGAGTCTGACCACCTGATCCAGTTAGCTGCCTCTTACGACAAGCATAGTCGCCTTCTACGGCAAGCATGGGTTACTGAAGACCTATTCTACCCCGGATCTTCATGGGTCATAGTTATATGAAGTTTGTTTTCACTGCAGTCAGCAATATTTAGTTTAACCTTATCATGCTTATGTTCAAGATTACTGCACTTAGGCAGACAGAGTTACAACAAGTACAACCTTTTAACGTCTTTTTGTATGACACGGGCAGGGATTGAACCACTGACCTTCCGCTTTCTGGACAAATGCACCATCCACTACACCATAGGGGTGGTATAGTGAGTGAGTGAGTATGGTTTTACGCCGTTTTTAGCAATATTACAGCAACATCACGGCGGGGGACACCAGAAATGGGCTTCAGACATTGTACCCACGTCGGGAATCAAACCCGGGTCTTCGGCGTGACGAGAGAACGCTTTAACCACTAGGCTACCCGACCACCCCAGGGGTGGTATAAATGATTGTGGAGTGTTAGGCAAGTCAGTGCAGACTTCAGTCTGAGACACTAATTGACATGATTAAATAGTTACAACATGATCTGGGCATTTTTCTGTCATCCACTCAAGTCTCAGGCTTTCAGGTGAAATTCCTGTTGAATGTATCATGTACCATGGTAACGGAGACTGACAATGTATCATGTACCATGGTAACGGAGACTGACAAAGTATCATGTATCATGGTAACGGAGACTGACAATGTATCATGTACCATGGTAACAGAGACTGACAATGTATCATGTACCATGGTAACAGAGACTGACAATGTATCATGTATCATGGTAACAGATACTGACAATGTATCATGTACCATGGTAACAGAGACTGACAATGTATCATGTATCATGGTAACAGAGACTGACAATGTATCATGTACCATGGTAACAGAGACTGACAATGTATCATGTACCATGGTAACAGAGACTGACAATGTATCATGTATCATGGTAACAGAGACTGACAATGTATATCATGTACCATGGTAACAGAGACTGACAATGTATCATGTACCATGGTAACGGAGACTGACAATGTATCATGTACCATGGTAACAGAGACTGACAATGTATCATGTACCATGGTAACGGAGACTGACTCTGTTTGTGTATAACTCACTTTGAGCTGGAATGATGATCCCAGTATCCGTGACAGCTCTGGGCCAGAGAACCACTTCCAGACGTCCTTCACTGATGGGATAGCCTCGTCATCCAAACCATGATATGCATAACTGGATTTTAAAACAACAACATTTGTCAGCTGTTATGTACTGAGCCATAGGATGGCATAAAATATGACAAGAAAATGGGCATCATCATGGGAGATTATTCTGTGACTTCGAGATATGTCATGCCACAACCCATTGCACACGTGTCAGTGACAAAACATATACAGGCATGTCACAACAAACTGAATATAGTGGAGCCCATGATTCATTTGTTTGTTTGTTGTTAAACGCCGCACTCAGCAATATTAGAACTATATGACGGCAGTGTGTAAATAATTGAGTCTGGAAAAGACAATCCAGTGATTAATATCATGAGCATCGATCCATGCAATTGGGATCGATAACATGCATCAACCAAGTCAGCGAGCCTGACCACCCAATCGAGTTAGTTGCCTTTTACGACAAGCATTGTCGCCTTTTATGGCAAGAATAGGTTGCTGAAGACCTATTCTACCCCGGATCTTCACGAGTCGGAGCCCATGAGTGAGTTGTGGTTAACGCCGCTTTAACAGTATTCCAGTTATATCATGGCGTGTCAGCTTAATGTGGGAGGAAAGCCCGAAGTGATGCAGGTCTCAGACGTTTACCACTTCAGTGAAACCCACGAGCACGTGTATGGTGCTGACAAACCTAGAAACATAATCGGGGCGAAGCCGGGATTTGAACCCACAATCATAGGTTTCTGGCGTGCCCAAGGGTCGCAACTCTGATGAGCGAATCGTGGCGCCTTAGACGACTGCGCCACCTGTGTCCCCCGGAGCCCATGAGCATGGTGCTGACAAATCTAAAAACAAAATGAAGGTGGACCTGGATTCAAAGCCTCCATCATAGGTTTTTGGAATGCCTAAAGGGCGCACCTTGGCACTGCGATTATTCGGCGCCCTAGACGCCACAATATGGTGGTGAGGAGTCTCGGATGCAGGTTGACCTGCTACTTTCACCAGCTGACCCAGTAGGATGATGGGACGTGTTGCTAAGCTGGGAATTAATGTCCATTGCAGATGTAAAACAACTTACTCAAATTTGTTCCCAAGGTGTAACGTAAGAGCATGCTGAAAGAAAATATATTAGAGTTAAAGCAATTATTGGCATAAACGTGTAATAAGGGAGAATGCGGTAACAAGTGGTGCCTTTGGTCCCAATCCCTTAGTCTCTTTGGACAATAAACTATGTTTAGTGAAAGTGTATCATCTCCCAGTCTCAACTGGCTCATATTCAGAACCATAACCATCTGGCATCCAGGTCTGCTGGAAGTAACAGCATCCAGTTACCATGGTTACAGTGTTCCTGTTTACCAGTAATGTTTTTTTACCAGTAAAATTAGGCTTGGACCCGTAATTCACGTGACTGCCAGTCCATGTGGACCGGCAAATAAAGTAGCTTATGAATCTTTGTTGTTGAACAAAACATCGATGATATTAACTATATAAGTATACTGCATTTTTCAAACAAAGTCCGCTTGTCTGTTACCATCAGTATGATCAGGGTTTCCCCTTGTCATTTTTTAGTGCAAAGAATTAACATTTAACTCTGCTTTTCAAGGTTAAATATATTTTTGCAGCTACTCAGTCTCAAAATATGCCCCAAAAAGGGAGAAAATTGTGACTGAACTTTGTGTGAATGACGTGTAGATCTATCTAACTTACTTCAGAGATGACGTCACTGCATTGAACATGATGTTGAAAGAATTAAAACCAGGTAATTTGCATACGTTTTTTTATTTGTTGAAAGTTGGAACTGACATGAATTAGGGGGGAGGGGGTGGAGACTGGTAATTTTAGAGTTGCCAGGACTGGCATTTTCAAAAGTCAGCAGGAACACCGTCAGTTAAAAGAATATGCCAGGACTAGATTATCCAGTTTGATTTGTTACTATAGTTATGCATGCCATGAAAATTACACACAATCACTACATCTTGTGAAGGAGGAAATGACCCAAGACCACTCTTTTGGAGTTATGGTGTTCATTTTTTTCACAAAGAAATTAATTTAGGTCAGTAAAAATACAAAAAACTTTGTGGCACTCAAAAAACTTAACCTGGAGTGAAACTCCATTAATCTAGACGGAAGCATCCCCACAGACAGTGGCTGTGGTCTCCGGATTAACAGACCACGGTTACCATGATTACAGAACACACAATGCCTTTTAGAAAGTGGTCGAATGTAACAAATGTAATATTTGGGATAAAACTTTATGAGTAAAGTACAGATTCTCCTACTTTTTTGGGTCGAGTCCCGTCCACTTACACTTGTCAGAGGGGTACAATTATTAGAGATTTCTCTGTATGAAAACGAATATCATCATGCCACACTCAGCAATATACCAGCTATATCCCGGTGGCCTCTGATATTGTGAGCAATTAGCCACACTGTTGGAGTACGCCATCCTGACTACCTGATCTGTTCGGTCGCATAGTTAGATTGCTCGGGACGAATTCTGACACGAATTCACCATGGGTTCACCACATGTGTTATCAAAATCCCTATAACATCTGTATCTATAGATACCAGCATACAAGAAATACCTATTGATGGCAACTGGAAGTATTGACCAA
The DNA here is from genome assembly GCF_023055435.1 of Haliotis rufescens. Classification (NCBI taxonomy): domain Eukaryota; kingdom Metazoa; phylum Mollusca; class Gastropoda; order Lepetellida; family Haliotidae; genus Haliotis; species Haliotis rufescens. Next base: position 25,646,070 of record NW_025964001.1, on the reverse strand, counting down.
GCCCTAAATAAGGATAGAAACAGCGTATGTTGAAGTAACTGTTATTAGCAATATCTTTAAGTTGCATTTAGAAGCTTTGGTATCAGTGGAAATGAATGACTACCAGATGATTTTGGCATAAACATTAAAGTATGTCAGGATAAGTAATATCTTTCCTTACCTCTCTGAGGATGTTGGAGACTGGCAGCGACAGTGAGCATTGGTAGTTGACAAACTCATAGCCATTCTTGTCCACGCACTGCTTGATCTGAAACACATACACCATCTGTAGAACACATGTAGATCTCAGACAGATGAGAACGGTGCACTAGCCTACTGAAACAGCCTCATGGAGCTATTATCACAAACACCATCTGTTGGACACATGCAGATGTTATCAAACACCATCTGTAGGACACGAGAACTGAGGTGCACACTCAGCCAGGTAACAACAAGCAAGGGGACCTGGGGTCTTCTTCTGTATAAAAATCCCCACAGGAGAGACAAGCATGGCCCTGGATATCTAAACGCCACAGAGAGACAAGATTAGACACTGGATACCAACTATGCCCAGAATCCCCATAGGGAGACAAACATAGGTACTGATTACCTGCTCTAGCTGTGGCTGCCCTAGGGAGACACGTGGGTACCTATTCTAGCTGTGGCTGCCCCTAGGGAGACATGTGGGTACCTATTCTAGCTGTGGCTGCCCCTAGGGAGACAAGATGGTACCTACTCTAGCCACAGCTGCCCCTAGGGAGACACGTGGGTACCTATTCTAGCCACAGCTGCCCCTAGGGAGACATGTTGGAACCTACTCTAGCTGTGGCTGCCCCTAGGGAGACATGTTTGAACCTACTCTAGCTGTGGCTGCCCCTAGGGAGAAATGTTGGAACCTACTCTAGCTGTGGCTGCCCCTAGGGAGACATGTGGGTACCTATTCTAGCTGTGGCTGCCCCTAGGGAGACATGCTGGAACCTACTCTTGCTGTGGCTGCCCCTAGGGAGACATGTTTGAACCTACTCTAGCTGTGGCTGCCCCTAGGGAGACATGTTTGAACCTACTCTAGCTGTGGCTGACCCTAGGGAGACACGTGGGTACCTATTCTAGCTGTGGCTGCCCCTAGGGAGACATGTGGGAACCTACTCTAGCTGTGGCTGCCCCTAGGGAGACATGTTTGAACCTACTCTAGCTGTGGCTGCCCCTAGGGAGACATGTTTGAACCTACTCTAGCTGTGGCTGCCCCTAGGGAGACACATGGGTACCTACTCTTGCTGTGGCTGCCCATAGGGAGACAAGATAGTACCTGCTCTAGCTGTGGCTGCCCCTAGGGAGACAAGATGGTACCTGCTCTAGCTGTGGCTGCCCCTAGGGAGACATGTGGGTACCTGCTCTAGCTGTGGCTGCCCCTAGGGAGACACATGGGTACCTGCTCTAGCTGTGGCTGCCCCTAGGGAGACATGTGGCTACCTTTTCTAGCTGTGGTTGCCCCTAGGGAGACACATGGGTACCTACTCTTGCTGTGGCTGCTCCTAGGGAGACATGTGGGTACCTACTCTAGCTGGGGCTGCCCCTAGGGAGACATGTGGGTACCTACTCTAGCTGGGGCTGCCCCTAGGGAGACATGTGGGTACCTACTCTAGCTGTGGCTGCCCCTAGGGAGACATGTGGGTACCTACTCTAGCTCCGGCTGCCCCTAGGGAGACATGTGGGTCTTGCTGTAACCATGGTAACATCTCACCTTCTGTAGGAAGTCAGTGCAGCAGAAGTCCTCCAGTATTCCCAGGCACACCGGACAGGGAGTAGTTCCACTGCTGCCGTAGGTGCTCTGGTCATCCTCCTCACACAGCTTGCATACGAGCTTCCGCAGGTCCTGCAACATTTGTCCATTCCAATTTAGATTTAACAACTACCACAGTATCCATGGTTATGGACTAGACTAAATATATAAAGCTTCAGATATACAGTGACTATGATGATCAGTTTATCCTGAAAGCATACTTGCACATTGTATATATTCTTTCTCCCTTCTACTCCTAGAAAGGGTGACGCATGTTATCATATCCCATTTTCGTAGATCAATGCTCATGATATCAATCACTGGATTGTCTCATCTTCCCAGAGCAAGGGAGCTAACTGACTATAAAAGTCCAGTTTCGACCCTTGCCGAACGAGTCGGGAATTTTGGAGTTATATTTTGACTGGACTAACAACATAGTCCATTCAAAATCCTGTAACGAAATTGACTTCTGGTTCGTAGATTGTGGAGCAGATTTCAGTCAATTGCAAGATTTACAAAGTGTCTGTACCTCCCAACTCAGCGTCAAACAGATATTTTCCAAATCTTTTCATGTTTTTAATCAAGGTGCTCACATGATTTGATGCACTCCTGCGAAGTAAGACCCGTTCTATTGTAATTTAGATTTTGGTTATCAATCATTTCGTCTTGACTGGGTGCAACCATTTTGTTTAAAGCAAATGCAAATGATATGAGGGGTCAGAATCTGATTGGTCAATAGGAGGGACATAACTCGTAACGTCACTGGTGGCGCTACGGTCCAGCCACGAAATAACAGGCCAGTTTGGCAAGGATGGAAACTGGACTTTTACAGTCAGTTAACTCCCTTGCCTTGGAAAGATGGATTTTCTGGGCCAGACTCGATTATTTACGTCATCATACAGCTGGAATATTACTGAGTGTGGAATAAAAACAATAAACAAATAGGATAGGGCCATGTAACAATTAACTCGATTATGGGGTTCCAATGTATATTATAACATGTCACTGCACCAATCATCGCCAGCTTGGACCCTCGCAATTCACAACCCAACACAGGTATTCCAATATACTTGTAGCTTTACTTCTCAGTAATGGCCAAACAACATGTGAGGAGAAAACGACACAAGCCAAGGGAGGTAACTCTCCCACTACCTAGGCAGTCTGCCGCTAAACATAAACAACGGTCGCAAACCACACTGGCGCAACCTCCTTTTTTCTTTGTAACACATTACCTGATATGGGTTACTATTAAAGACTCATACTGTCATAAACAATACCCAAAATAACTGGTCACAATAAAACTTAAAACCTGATGTAGATATCCTTGACATCACGTGATATAAGTTGATACGACACCATAACTATAGCCTAAATGCGAAAAGGTATCCAGACACAGTTGATGGACATAGCAACATAAACATGTTAGAAATCGGTTACATAGTCATTGAGGTGTTGAGGTGGTCGCCGTGCACGGATTGACCTCCTTTGTGCACTGACTGGATTTGAATACACGGTATCATCAGTGTCATCTGTATTCACAATGTCATTGTCACTAACATTTTCACGCAAGGAGTCCTGATTATCAAGAGGAGGATGTTCTGGTGGGTTGACTAAAATGTCTTGGTCATGGTATGGTTCATTTAGCACTGGGGGAACGATGGGAAGGGTAGGTGGTTCAGTCCTTTGGGGAACAGTATCTATCTCACCATCAGAAGACTCATCGCACACATATTGCTGAGGAAGTCCACTTGACCATTCATGTTGACATGGAACTCTGAAGCACTCTGATTTTTTTACTCTATATGATGTGCTTCGAAGTTGGGAACCCACAAACTTCTGAATGTTGCACCATTCACCATCGTTAACAACCACAAGGTATCGATCTCGTGACCGTGATTTATTACGATCTGCATGTAGATATACCAGGTCACCAATGCTGATGTTAGGGGTGGGCAGGCTAGGGATATGGGCTTTAGACATCTCACTGTGTAGGTGATTGGTAGTTCGACGGTGATGTTGGTCAAGGATCAATTTTCTGTCTCCAACGGGTATTTGGTGGTTGTTAAATTGATCTCTTTGTGTCCACATTTCCCTGGTGGATAACCCTCTGGATCTGATGCGAGAATTTAGTTGAGCAGTGGCTATAGCTAGGGTTATAGGTGTGACCGACCCCCCCAAAGGATCAATTTTTAACAATTCCAGCTCCAGCTCTTGAATAGCTCGCTCGGCTACGGGATTCTTGTTCTTGTTCTTTATTCGACCAATTTCAATGCAAAGACGTTGACTTCGGAGAAGGTCATCTTGAACTAAGGCCTTAAACCCTGGAGCTGGGTCAGTTCTGATGACCGCCGGGGGTCCATCTAATGGTCTCATCACAACACTTAGGCGAATCAAAGCCTCACGTAGGGTTCCCTTTTGCTCATTTTCAATGGCACATGTACAGGTGAAAGATGTGACACATTCTCTCAACACAAGTATGAGTTGTCGTTCTCTTTTCATTACATCTGCAGCAAACGCGGCTCCAATGATCTCTGGGGGATCAGTAGATGACTGAGCCACAACTGTGTGGGGAACCTGTTGAAGAGATGTACAGTGATAACATCCGCTTGAAACTTTAGTTATTGCTTGATCCATGTCCAAAGCATAGAAGTAGCGGTTCACAACGAGTTTCAACTGGTGGGCAGAAGGATGATTTAACTGGATGTGCATTGCAGTCAGTAATCCATCCAAGACTTGTCGTGGAATGACGATGCACTCTCTGATGGTAACAAGGGGCTCATTTCTTTGAATCACCAACACACCATCTTTCGCGATGGTCACAGACTGTAGATAACGTTTTACGTCTTTAACATCAGTTTGTTTCTTGGAAGGGCGAGTGCCCTGTATGAGATGACCATGTGTGCGTCTGAGATCAGAACACTCTGACTGGATGGCGAGCCATGCATTCCTGTTGGTGTATGGCAGTTTAGATTTCCCTGACATGATGTCCTGAACAGAAGTACCACGTACCGTACAGTCCTCAGTTTGACGAATGAATGAGCAAATCTGACACAGGGGCTTGTCACACTTGGATGCATTTCTACTGGCAAAATCAGATGGAATATTTGCAGAACCACTGAGATGGTGAACAGAGGCCTGGTATCTACTCACTGTCGACAAAAAGGTAGACACTCTGGGGCTTGCTGAAAACTCTCCACGACACAACTTTTCATATGCTTGAACACATGGTTTACTGTCAGTCAGGATACATGCTTGTAGGCTTGACTGTACAAGGTAAGGACTAAAGTGCTTGGTGGCAACAGCTATAGATAGTGCTTCTATTTCACACGGTAGCCATGTCATTTGACGCTGGCGCAGTTTGGCACTGAAGAAACCAGCGAGGAGAGTACTGTTGTTCCTTGTAATGTAGAGAGTAGCACCTATGCCATGGTTTTTCACTGCTCCATCTGTAACGATCCATAGCTGGTCATCACTCCGAGGAAGAACAATGGTTTTATGTGAGGATAGTGCAGATTGAGCATTTCCAAAGGCACAGATAAGTACCTCTGACCAAACTATTCTCTCTGCCGAAGGACGTCCAGCTTGAAGAGTGTCCAATGGACCCAATAGTCCAGCACAACCTGGTATTACCCGGGCTAACACTTTGTAGGCTCCAATAAACGACCTCAAACCCTTGACTGTAGATGGACGGGTGCAACTAGAGAGGGTGGAAATTTTTACAAACCTGTAGAGGTTATGAATTCTCTGATGAAATCCTCCTTGGGGCACTTATTGCATTTTCCTGGCTCAAGAAAATCTACATGACATAGTTGTAACCATTTTCCTTAATAAAAATTGTTACCACACAAAAAACTTTGTTTTTGTATGATATACGTCCACCCTTATGGTGCCTCACCCTCCACGGCGCGTCACGCCAAGGGAAGCAACTCTCACCCAAATCACTTTCCATATGTCTAATGCTGACGGAATGTGGGGAGGCGGGTGGCCGTGCCCCAAGGAGGATTTCATCAGAGAATTCATAACCTCTACAGGTTTGTAAAATTCTCTTTCAGATTAAATCCTCCTTGGGGCACTTATTGCATCAAGATAGACTCCTAAAGATAATCTAGGAAGTGGCATCCGTCAGCAACAAGCGTGCATAAAATACATCGTATTTTGATTATTTCAATGAATAAACAAGAGTTCAATAAATGGAACCAACCTTATCGTGAGGCACCACCGTCGAAAGGCGGGGGCTGGAGACAGGGCGTTATCGACCATACACAATGAAAAGAGCCATTCTTTGTGGCTCATCATATCGAGAACTCGAGACACACACACCCCCCACCCCACCCACTTTTTTGAACAAGTGATATTGGGGGCACAGATCACGAGAGACTATAAACCCGCACAGAGCTAGGCCAGAGGGTCCCCGTAATCGAAGGAGTGCATGTGCAATTACGATGATTATCGACTAGTAATGGCTGGTATTGTATCGACCGTAGAAGATAAAATCCGGACCGTTACTGAGCAGTGTTATAACCGGTCCGGGCGGTCTAAAATCTCGAAGGCTCAATCGGCTAGAGATGTAGTACTTTGCCCAGTTCGGAGAACTGACTGACCAAACCGAGCACGCTCGCTTGAGTGTTTGTCGAGTTGGTAATGTTTGATGAACGTGCTCGGCTGGCTCCAAATAGCCGCGGAGCAGATCTCCTCAATGGGCAGAGCCGCAGCATACGCTTGTGTCGTAGCCACTGCTCTAACCGAATGAGCCTTCAACTTGGTAGGGGGGTCCCTGCCTTGAAGCGTGTACGCCGTACATATAGTAGAGACTATCCACCGCGAGATAGTTTGTTTGCTCGCAGGTGAGCCAGCCTTCCTACCGCCATAACAGCAAAATAGTTGATTATCCTTACGGATACCCTTAGTTCTGCTGATATAGGACTTAAGGGTCCTGCGGACATCCAATACATGAGCATGTCTTGTAGTGGTCCCCGACGAGGAAGGCTGTGAAAGAGCAGGTAGCTCAATAGGAGCCGTCACGTGGAAGGCGTGTGCGACCTTAGGACGGTAAGAGTCCGGCAGGCGAATACTGACCCTGTCCCGGTGAAAGACAGTTAGTTCGGGATCGGCTGACATTGCGTGAATGTCGCCTACCCGTCTGCCGGACGTTACCGCCACAAGGAACGCCGTCTTCCAGCTCAACAGCTGAAGAGAGAGAGACGACAGATCCCGAAAGGAAGAACCGGACAGCCAATCAAGAACGATTGACAATTCCCAAGGGGGACTGATCCGCCGGACAGGCGGTCGGATCCTGTCCACACCTGCTAAAAAACGCTGCACTAATGGGTGCGCACCCAAAAGTGCCCCGTCGACGGGGACGTGAAAGGCAGCGATAGCTGTAGAGTACCCCCGGACTGTCGATGCGGCCAGGCCGACATCTAGTCGCGACTGGAGGAACTCAAGTACGGCTACGAGATCTGCAGAAAAGGGATCTGCAATCCTTCTATCGACACACCAGCGCGCATAGCAGGCCCATCTATCCTCGTACTGAACGTTTGTCGAATCCCTCCGCGAAGCCAGTATTGTGTCTGCAACTCGTGCAGGAATACCGCTCTCCTGGAGGCGATTCCGGACAGTGGCCAAGCCACCCACTGAATCCTGGGATTCGGGTGGAGGGCCTCGTTCTGGGATAGGAGGTCCGGTCGTAAAGGTAATAGAACAGGAGGCTGAGCCAGAAACCTGAGTATGACTGGAAACCAACTCTGCGCCGACCAAAGGGGTGCCAGGAGCACAAGTAGTCGCGCAGGCTGAGTGGCTAGCTGAGACAGGACCTTGGAAATCAGAGGTACTGGGGGGAATGCCCACAGTATTCTGTCCGTCCAATCTAGCTGGAAGGCGTCCGGTGCCACCGACCTCGGGTCGGGGACTCGGGAGCAGAACGTTGGTGTCTGGTGATTCACCCCAGACGCAAACAGATCCACCTGGAACGACCCGTATAACTGGGAGATAATCCCGAATATCCCCGGGTCGAGCCTCCACTCGTGAGGAGCGAGGATCCGGCGAGACAGAGCGTCCGCACGGACGTTGTCTACCCCCGGGAGATAAACAGGTAGCACCCTGATAACGTGTGAGTCGCACCATAGGAGGAACTGCCACGTCTCTTGGAGAAGCGACGGAGACACCGTTCCCCCCTGCTTCCGGATGTAAGTCATCGCCGTTTGGTTGTCCATCTCTAGACGCACCACTTGGCCACGAAGCAGATCCAGGAAGCGTTGGAACACCAACCTGACCGCTCTCAGTTCTAGCACATTGATATGCAGTTTGATCTCCTGCTGGGACCATAGTCCCGAGGCAGTGTGATCGTTCAGAACGCCTCCCCAGCCGGAGAGTGACGCGTCTGTTTGAACTGTGAGAGACGGCACGGGAGTGTCGAGGGGGAGCCCCCGGGACAGATTCCCGACCTCGGTCCACCACTGAAGGTGTGCATTGAGCCACTGCGGAGTCTCGAGAACAGTCTCGAGATCTTCCGAGTTCACCCAAAGTCGACGGAGCGCTTGTTGAATGGGTCTCATTCTCAAGCGCGCCCGCCAAACCACATCCACTGTCGCCGCCATGTTGCCCAGTAACTGGAGCCATGTACGAGCAGTGTGACTGGCGGACAGAAGGAACTGGGAAGTAACACTTCTGACCTTGGTAATGCGATCTTGTGACAGAGATACAAGTCCGCTCACCGTGTTGAAATTCGCCCCTAGGAAGACTAGATTCTGAGTAGGGCTCAGATCTGACTTCTTGAGATTGACTATCCACCCTAGAGTGATCAGAATATCTATCACTTGTTGTGTAGCTATCTGACTCAGGGATTGCGATAGAGCTCTTAGTAACCAGTCGTCGAGGTACGGATGGCAGAACCGACCTTTTGACCTGGCCACTTGGGCGGGAATCAACATCAGCTTGGTGAACACCCTCGGGGCCGTAGCGATCCCGAATGGTAGAACCCTGAACTGATAACACCTCCCGTCGAAAGAAAACCTGAGGTATTTCTTGAACTCGGGGTGTATGGGTACGTGGAGATAGGCGTCTTTTAGGTCTATTGACGTTAGCCATTCTCCGGTCTCGACAGCTGAGATCACCGAGCGCAGTGTCTCCATCCTGAAGGACGGTACCTCTATAAGTTTGTTCAGCCTTCTCAGATTGAGAATAGGCCTGAACCCTCCGTCTTTTTTGGTGACTAGGAAATATGTCGAGTAGAAGCCCTCGCTTTCCTGTCCCACGGGAACCGGTTCGATCGCAGCCTTCATAAGAAGTGCGTCGACCTCGGCACGGAGGAATTCCGCCCTCTCCAGGGTAGCAGGCACCGGAGTGTGCTTTATCCCGGAGAAGGGGGGCGGATGATGTTTCCACCGAGGCAAATGGCCATCCCTTAGAGTGGACAGGGTCCAGGGATTGGATGTGACTGTCTCCCATTCCTGCAGGAATAGAGCCAGTCGGCCGCCTACGGGGACATCCGGCTTGAGGCAGCAGACCCCGGCTGTCGGCAGTTCGAAAACATGCGACCGTGGGTCCGCCCGGGGCGCTTCGGGCGCTAATGGGAACCCGATGGGTTCCCGGCCCCGCGAAAAGGCTGCTGGCCTCGACCAGCTGCCCTGCCCCGGCCCCTGCCTCTCTTGCTCCTCCCGGCGCCCTTACCTGAAGGAAGCGGCTGCTTCCAAGCAGGTGCAGACTTCTGACCCGGCGCGTCAGCGTAGGAGGAAGCAAGTGGAGAGGTCCGCTTACGCGGTTTAACGCATGGTACCTCCAACAAGGCCTTAGAATCCTTGATGGAGGCATACAACTGTGCGGCCTCTCGGACCACCTGCTGAGCCCCAGGGAAGAGGGTGGCACCCATCTTATAAGGCAAAGCAAGTAGATCCTGGCGTGTGGAAGCCGAGTATTTGGATACCGACATCCACAGCCTGCGCATGCCCATGACTGCGCACATCATCTGCGAGGCACAGCTACGAATAGCGTCCCTCGCAAGATGACTATGTACCTCCGTCAGTTGCGCGGCCAACTCCGAAGAGTCGGCCGGCCCCTCTCCCGCTAACTCCCTCTGTACGGCCGACAGATAAGCGGAGTGTACGGACACCCGGAGCTGCTGACATGCGTTACGATATTGCTCCTCGAAGCAAACGTAAGCAGCCTTCAGCTCCGTACCGCACGCGGGAAAGGGTGGCAACCGCCGGCCCTGCTTGACCTTAGCCAAGTTGGGGGTCGAAGACCCCCCCAGGGTAACGGAGGTCCAGACGCATTCGTCCACCACCGGTACCTCAAAATCACCATCCTCTGCTAACGGGTACCGCTTAATAAGTTCGGGCAGGTCGAACTTCCTGCGGGCACCCGACAACAGAGGGTTGATGACTTCATGCACCAATGAAGACAGAATACGGAGCCGCACCTGGGGCGCCTTGCTCGGAGCAAAAGCGTCCCCCGGAAGGCGGAACTCAGTCGGATCCGACTGGGGCATGGGCGCAGCCACCTGAGGCAGTACCTGGACAATTTTGTCCCGTACATGCCTCAACGAGGAAACGAAGGAAAATATTCCCGAGGTCTCCGAGTCGTCTCCCCCCTCCTCCATCCACTCCTCCTCTCTCGATTCCGAGCCGAAATTAATCGACTCTTCCCCGAGAGAAGAGGCAGACGAAGTCGGAAGGGGACGCCCGAAGGCCTGGGCCTTCGCATCCCCGGGCTGCACCCGGCCCGAAGCCGAGTCCCGGTCCCGAGGTGCCGGGGGTTCAAGGGAACCCACCTGGCTCTGGGCTAGAAATCCGCTAGAGGAAGCCTCGGCCTCGGAAGAGGCGTCTGGCTCCGCTAGGGAGAACTGTGCGTCGGTAGTGAACGGGCCAGTGCCCGCCACCCCTCCGCTGGGGAGCGACCTCGAGCCGGCGCCGAAGCCCGGTCTGAGTTCGTCCCCGAGACCAAGTGGCCTGCCTCGGCCGACGCCGGGCATATCACAAGGTCTCGAAGCCGCGTCCGGCGCCGACAACGGGGAAGGCTCGGTCCGCAACTCCTCTCGGAGCTGAGACTTTACCTCCTCCATCATCGACGCCATCTGCGACCTCAACAAGGCAGAGATGTCTGCCAAAGACGGTGCAGGAGAGGGTGCAGTGATTGTGACGGGGACCCTAGAGCCTTCTCCCCCGGCCCCCGGGGAGGGAGCGGAGGAGACAGTCTCAGCTGCCTTTTTACCCTTTCTTACTTTTTTTGAGGGGGGCGGGGCGGTCTTTGCCGACCTAATGTCCACCCCCGCCTTCAATAGACCCTTAAAGTGTAAGAGGTCCACATTTCTCTTTTTTTGCGCCCGTGGTGTAAATGCAACACAGATCGGGCATGACCCATCGTCATGCCCGTCTTCGGCCAAACACTTTATGCAGGTATCATGCCTGTCTTGGGGGGGAATCGAAGCCGAGCACCCCGTACACAGTTTGAAGGTCTGTAAAAAAGACCGTAATTTTTGAGTTTGGCGGGAAGGGTAATAAAGTGTATCAGTGCGATTGAAAGATCGGAAAGATACGTGCATAAATTGTGTAACTAGAAGCAAAGGCGTAATTTAGAATGCGATTGGTAACGCGATACTAATAGCCAATGTCGTAGTATAATTATAACACCAAAGTGGGCGTGTTACGCGCGAAGGTGTAGAAAACCCGTAAAAAAGGTAAGTGTAATTTAAAATAATTAACACACCACCTTGGGTTTATTTAAAGGAAAAGATTGTAGGCTAAAGCCCGATGATATAGATTAAAAAACCGAAGCCGTTTTTGATGGCCCTGGTGTTACATATATCATACGTGGCACTACAAAATGGACGCTACGACGGCCTTATTTCAAAGGTATCGTACACGTGTCACATAATTACAACTTTATAACTTTACAATGCGAGGTATTACGCCTTTGCCTGAAAGAAATGTACCATACATACAGTTTGGTCTGCCATGGTTCTTGTACAAACGATAATCTTGTCTTTATATTGTCTTGAAAAAAACAGCACGTCTGTCTTTGTCAGATGACATAAGGAAAGTGATTTGGGTGAGAGTTGCTTCCCTTGGCGTGACGCGCCGTGGAGGGTGAGGCACCATAAGGGTGGACGTATATCATACAAAAACAAAGTTTTTTGTGTGGTAACAATTTTTATTAAGGAAAATGGTTACAACTATGTCATGTAGATTTTCTTGAGCCAGGAAAATGCAATAAGTGCCCCAAGGAGGATTTAATCTGAAAGAGAATCTGTGAGGACTTGCTTGAATTGAGCCATTTTTCCAAATCCATCCTAAGATGGTCACACTAGAAGGGCCGACAGTAGTCTTGGCAGCTGAAAGCTTCAATCCATTGAATTGCAAGGCCTGTAGAACACGTCGCCAGTTGTTCAGAAGCTCGTCTACGGTATTACCTCCACAATATAAGTCATCTGCCAACTTGGCCACTGATCCTTCCTTGAGCAAGTTCCCAAGCACACGACACATCAATTCTTCTAACGCAGTTTCAGAGCCCGGCATGCCCATGGCTGATCGGGCAAAAACACGGACTCCACGGAAGGGAGTGGCCACACCACAATATTTCATTGATCCACGGGACAGGGGTATTTGGTAAAAAGCATTTGTCAAATCTGTGGTTATGATGTACTTCCATGCAGCTATCTGGCGTAATGTAGAATCAACATCAGGCATGAGTGATGGTTGTGGTTTACTATACCGCCCCACATCTGTGAATGCTGTAACCAGACGAAATCCACCATTTGACTTCTTGACAAGGAAGGATGGATTTAAATATTCCACTGATATCCCCACATCTTCAGGCTTGACGAAGACACCAATGTCCTCAAGCTCATCGAATTTGTCTTGCAACTCTACAAGTTTGTCACGAGAGTATTGTGGGACTCGTCCCTTGCGTTGAGGGGGTTGGACAGGACCCATGTTGACAACTGCCTTGAACGGGCCAGATTTTCCATTATATCCATGGACATGTGGATTAAACACATCATCGTACTCCTTTATGAGGGCGTGGAAACTGTTGCGAGTGTCTGGTGTGAACTGGTTATCTGGGTCAATGCGTACCTGTTCTGAACAATTGACCTTGCATGTAGTAGTGGACTGTCTGAGAGGAATGCTTTCTGATTGACTATCGACCATCTCGGTCCCAGAGTTTGGGATGGTGAATACTTGTTGAACCTGGCAAAAGTGCTCATGCTTCTTGAGGACAAGAGGCTCTTTTGTGTCATTAGGAATTCTAATCTTCCCTGAAACGCTAGACACTATATCTGGTGTTGGCCATTCTTTGTGGTCTTTGAATAAATCACCTGTTAGACGTGGTTCCACTGCGAATGTGTCATCTGAGTGGATCAGGTCATCCGGGAGTGATAACTCTATGAAATCGCCAGGCCAGATTGTTGTAGGGGACTTAGGCGCTCGTAAGACATGTGCACGTCTAACTGTATGGTGTGACGACTGGGTTTCTTGGTTGCCGTACTGGAAGGTGGTTCCATCTCCAAGTGTAATTTGGCGCTTAGCTGGGCGAACGGCAACATCATTTATTTCCATGCACGGTGTTCCTGCAAGCAACTCGACATCAAGGTTCTCCACAACAAGGCCCTCGAAAATAAAATCCTTATTGTCACGGCTGAGAGTTACTCGTGTTTCACCAACAATATGGAGTGGGGATGAACCATCAGCCTGATGGGCAGATTGTGAACTTTTGGTGACTTCAATGCCGAGTCTCCTGGCAGTAGTCTGACTGATCATATTACCTGTAGCTCCACTGTCGAGGGTAAGACATATGACATTATGACCATAAAATGTGTTCATATATGGAGACTGACGTACACTGACTCTATTGACTGAAGCATTGTTTACACTTGAGGCAGTAACGGGAGGTGTAGATACTGTGTCTGTATGAGGGGACTGTCCATCTTCATCCTCTGACTCATCCAGGATGCTAGCTATTTGACGTGCCTTAGTCATGTATTTTCTGTCTTGATCAGGTAAGTATGAACATTCACTGAGAAAGTGATTGTCATTAGGACAACCAGCTGTGTGACAGAGGGGACACATTTTTGAGGTTGACTGGTAACGACGTTTATTTGATGTCTGCTGTATGCGAGGTCTAAAATTAGATCTTTGACTGAAGTTGTTTGCTCTAGTGGTAGCAGTCCTCATGACCTTGGCATCCTCAGATGAATGTATTTCATCTAACAGGGAATTGAGTGCCTGTGATATCTCAGGTTTAATTGACGCTAGAGTACGGGATCTCAGTTCCGTTCCATATCGTTGCTTCACCAGCTTGGGCAAATCAGGATGGATAAGGCGCAACCAAGTCAGGATAATAATGTTCTCTAACGTAGGTGTTAATTCCTCATCCTCGCCAATCGCCTCTCCATGATGAGTGATTCCGCCATTTTGTCTGAGCAGATTATCTTCCATAAATGCAGACAGGCGCTGGTAAAGATCCTCTGGTCGCTCCTCAGGTTGGAGATGTATGTCACACAAATCAAGAAAATGTGCACCACTGGAAGCCGTAGTGTAGTCTGATAGTCTGCCAGATACTTGAAATCGACACTGAACTTTTCACAATGGTGTTCCTGGCAATTACAGGACAATAATTGGCGATTTGGCCCAACATTAACTCGAGTGATGTTACCTTTTGCGCTGCCGTCTTGCGTTGAGCTCCAGCAACGTCTTCCCCATCATTTTCAAATCCTCGTAACGGGGTTGCACGTGTACGTTTTCCCCATGTGGCGCCGTCAGCAAGAAATGTTGCAAAATTCGTGTCCAGTGATAACGTATATAGTAGGTTTTGTTTCCAATTCTCAAACGAATTAACAGTTTCATGTTTCGTGAGAGACCACTGTTTCGGTGCTCTGTGAGTGTTTGCCATGATGTTATGCTAGTAGGCCTACTTGAAATACCCGCGCTATCGTGGCGATGTAGACCAGGTAGATTGCACACTTATTCGTGTAGTAACTGCGAAAGTCAGGTTAAGTGCCGTGTTCAGAGATGCGGATGATCGTCTCCGCTGCCACCACGCCAGCTTGGACCCTCGCAATTCACAACCCAACACAGGTATTCCAATATACTTGTAGCTTTACTTCTCAGTAATGGCCAAACAACATGTGAGGAGAAAACGACACAAGCCAAGGGAGGTAACTCTCCCACTACCTAGGCAGTCTGCCGCTAAACATAAACAACGGTCGCAAACCACACTGGCGCATGCTATTTGGGCCTTGTGCTGCTCTTAACATGCCCCGAATAAATGGATATCATATTGATGTTTCAATGTCAAATGTCCTGTTTTTCAGTTTGGGACGCAATACTTATCATGAAAAGTTTTCCTAAGCAGTAAAAAGTCAGGAAGATTTCCAGGTTTAGAATGCTATGTAATAATCTTTTGGAGCACACTCTCCAGTTTTTTCACTTTGCTATATATAAACTCACCTCTTGATTTGCTTTGTACACCCATGGCCTCTTCTCCCCAAGATATCGCAGAACACATCGAGGACAGCAGCCAATATCTACCAGGCTTCCTGCAATCAATGTCGTCTCTGCGTCCGATGACGTCAACAGCTCCAACTGAAATAGTGATGCAAGCAATTGAGGGAGTCTGTGTGAAATGTAGAAGCTGTCTCCTCTTACATGTATTAATGAGAGCATCCAATCACATTGAACTAGCTTACCATGCTATACAATGTATGCAAACAAAAAAATTGTTATACATGTAGTGATTATTGAGATATATCATGTTCATTTTTAGACTAACTGACCATGTTGACAGAGACATGATTATCTGCAACATGTTCAATAGATTTGGCTGGGATTTGTCTTTGACAATACAACATGATACACACAGTGACAAAAATAAGGTAGACTGCTGCTTATCAAGTTATCTGGGTGCACACTAATTGGTTCACCGATAGCCTTTGAACATGTTGAACACTTCCTATTTCCTTACCAGAGCTGTAGTCAACTGGTCACATGAGTACATGTTCACAAAATGAAACTGTTCAAGAAAATCTTTCTTTTTTTTTACATTTAACAGGTTTAAAATTAAAATAATTAAATTAATTAAAATTAAATTTGTTTAACTGATACTAACTAGTCGTTGGTGGCAATTCAAACATATAAAAATACTGTAGATCTATGTCTAAAAATATATTTAATGATAAGTACACTTCAGCATGTTCAGAATGTCTCGGATATATCGGTGTACACATGGTACATGTAAGCCATGTAAACGCGGAGACTATTTGATTATTGTTGTGCAAGGGTATTGGGTCAAACAATTTGAGTAAGGGTCAGTCACTTTATCACTGGGCCGACAAAAATTGGGAACGTGTCAAGACATTTGTGTGTGAACGAGGTAATCAGTTCACGAGCGTACTATCTTATTAGGCCTGGGATTTCTTTACATCCTCTTCATAATGCTCGAATCTCAGCCATTCATGCCTTGTTGGCAAAAAGAACCGTTTACTTTTTGAAAAGAGCAGCCGGTAAGTGCAGTAGCCACCGAAACATCTCGTGGGTGAAGATTTGGTTATCGTGCTAAAGCCTATGCGACTGAAGATATACTTGCACTCTCTTAAATTGTCACGAAAACAGGTGACGTGTGTAAAATATGACAAGACAAAAAGTAATTGAGATAACACCGAACATTTGTATGTCGACAACTGTCCGATATGTTAACTGATACTTTAGGCAAGACATTAGCTCTAGGTTCCTGTAGCTAAATAATGTCTACAGTCAAGTACCACATTAGCAAATATTTTTTCCATGCTTACATCCATGGGGGCAGCCATCTTTCAGGGTACTTCGAAAAGACGTAAAACGATTTAAAACGAAACAAAACGATCTCACAGCTTTGAGTCAAATGGGACATTAATTCAGTTACATTTGTAGTCCTAGCAAGTTTTTTTTTAAAGTCGTTCAAACGACACTCTGATTTTATAACTCAGATGATATGATTTATACCAGAGACCATATACCGATATATGGTCTCTGTTTATACCAATCTAACAGTACCCTACAGGTAGGTAGAGCCTTCAGACCTATCTGACAGAGTAGAGCATTGTTCTTCTCTATCTGATATTATTTCTTGACAAAAATACTCGTCAAATTAAAGATATGGAATAGTAATGAAGATTAAATATCCATATTGCTTTTCATACTGGATACGTTTTATTTCTTAACAAATGCATTTCAGTGTTATTTTCACAAAGTTTGCTAATGTTTATGTATATCATAAATATGACAAAAAATCATTTTCGTGGTCATGATTTTAATGTACCCGTAGCTTCTTGATGCACTAATGTACAGAAAATAACGACCCTCCCCAAATATGTGACTTATTTTTTATGACCCTCCCCCAAAAGACTGTGTAATACTAGTAGTATATTGGATGACCCTCCCCTCACTCACCCCCACCCCTATAATAAATTACCGTTCCCTAACACCTACAAACAATTAAGTTTGTATGGCAAAAAGCATACACTATTGAAATTGCTCCCTCATGTATAAATATGGACTTGCCCACTGTCAGTGTCCATGTTGCCGAACCATTCTAACTTTTAACTTGAGATTATCTGAGTCGCTTACAACATGTGACCAAATATGGCTTTAACTTGAGATTGTCTTGAGTCGTTTCCAACATGTGACGGTATGCATGTGGTTTCAACTTGAGATTATCTCACACTCTTACTTCATGTAACTACATGTGATTTTAATCCAGTGCTCCTACAGTCCTTAGCCGAGGTACTGGACCCTGGCAGCAGACAACCGATGGAACTCCCCGGCTTCCTGTGCGCCAATGATGGGGACGCAGATAGGTTCTTGTGCTTGCGTTTACTTCAACAGAAGGACACATTGTACATGGACGGCACCTCTATTCTTGTCCTGCTCTTTAGAAAAATGATACAGGTAGTTTTGTGCTTGTTGTCGACCTCAACAAGACCGCACAGAGAGCTTACCCGAACATCTATGCCCTCATCACTTAATTTCGACAAAATCCTTTCCATATTCATAAGAAATATCTGACAAAAACTGAGTCAACTGTACGATTCCGACTGCATCATGAGCATGTGTTTAGGAATCACTATGAAATAGTGATAATGCTAGGTGTTCGCGAAAAGGTGAACGTATCCTGTCCCACAGGTCACAAACACATGCAAAGGCAAGCCAATTTGTCACCTGAAAAATAAATATATGGCACACGTGAAAAAAGGGGATTGCTTCGGACATCATTTTGTCAGCGATGTGTCAAATTTGGAAATGTCCTCCACATGTCTACCATTAAACATTTTGAAAGCTTTGCTGACGCTTTGAATGTTGTAACCTTGATCAAACAACTTCTGAACAAGAGTCGTATTACGCTTTTGGACATGTTGGTAGAAAGGGCATGCTCGATTTTACCTCAAACGTGTGTAATGTAGACACCAAGGGCTGGAACTGTAGGAATATTGCTCGACTTAAAGGGAAAGTTGACTGTTGGAAAGTTGAAGTCATCCCTCTTGTCATACAGTCATGTGGAGAGTGTTTTGTCACGCTGAATCTTTACGCATATATCTAAATATGCAACAGATGAAGCGGTCTCACTGGTCTCCTATATTTCTAGTTCGGGCTGTTTAAATCGGTATGGCCCTGAAAAAAACAGTCTCGATTATCTGCCGAAACTGTTCCATTTGGCGCATAAGGCAACAAAGTGGTTGAAATACTATGGATTGATCACTGAAAATCAGTGATGACACCAGGTGTTCGCGAAAATGGCAAGCATGTCCTGCCCTACCAGTAGCACCTACCACTCAAACACGCTGCATGATAATACGTGTTGTTTGTTGCCCGACCCAACACAGCTGTACCCCTGCCACACGACGGCGGTCTGTAAACAATCGAGTCTTCACCAGACAATCAAGTGATGGACCAGACAATGCAGTGATACGATAGCGCATATGACAAAGAAACATTGCCAGAACAGTATAACACCGGGATCGATGTTCGGCAAGCTGTCGAAGATTAGTAGCTCTAATCCGATTTACTACATCAAATGTACTTCAGCAAAGTGTCTATACAATGACTCGTCACCTCGCGACCTCCCACACACAAACATCACCATGCATTGTTGTTCGACCCAATATTCTCCATAAACCCACGCAAGAATTTGGTATCTCGTTTCATATCCGAATGTCAAACACATGAAAAAGGCAGCCAATTGTTTACCTGAAACAACAACAACAACAACAACATGGGAACATATGGTACGAGTCAAAAGAGGGAATTGCATCAGACATCATTTTGTGTCTAATTTGGAAATGTCCTCTACTTGTCTACCCTAAATATTTGGAAGTTTTACTATTACCTGGAATGGTGTAACCTTGATCAAACAACTTTTGAACAAAAGTGGTATGACGCTCTTTGAATTCTTTGTAGGAAGAGTTTGCTTGATTGTACCTCAAAAGTTTTTTGTTTTTAAAATTTTTTTTTTATTCAGTCATATACACAGGATACATAAGCACTCGGAAAGCAATACAGCTTTATGAATACAGGTACTTCTCAAAAGGATATGGTACAGAGGAGGCCTAAGGCATAATCCACATCATGGTACAGATGAAGGCATAATCCACATCATGGTACAGATGAAGGCATATTTATGTATACAATTAAGAAGATGCGGCGTTTATGGTACATCAAATTATGTTGCAAACATCAAGTGAATATGTACCTCAAAAGTTGTTAAAATGTAAACACCAAAGGCTGGAGCCACTGGCATATTGCTCCACATAAAGGGAAAGTTGAAGTCATCCCTTGTTAGTTGGTTGGTTTGTTGTTTAACGCCGCACTCAGCAATATTCCAGCTATATGACGGCGGTCTGTAAATAATCGAGTCTGGACCAGACAATCCAGTGATTAATATCATGAGCATCGATCTACGCAATTGGGATCGATGACATGCATCAACCAAGTCAGCGAGCCTGACCACCCGATACCGTTAGTCGCCTTTTACGACAAGCATAGTCACCTTTTACGGCAAGCATGGTTTGCTGAAGACCTATTCTGCCCCGGAATATCCACGGGTCTCACCCCTTGTCATACAGTCTTATGAATATCTTTTGTCACTCGGAATCTTTGTACATAGATCTAAATATGAAACAGACGAGGTTGTTTCACTGGTCTATTGTATGTCTAGCTCAGGTGGGAGTGGAAGTGAATTTGCTATTTGGCTATTATTGAATGGTATCAGGTCATTGATATGCCCGAAACATCTTTCAAATTCCCTTGTTTTGATTTTGTCAATCCGAGCAGACATTCCCAACAAACACAAAGAAGTTGCAATCAATAAAGTTCTATGTCTCCATGTTCAACGAAGTTCTAAATGACATTCAAAGCGAAAATATTGATAATATATGACTGAAAAGACTTGTCCTTTAGTGAAGCATAACTTGTCAAATCTTAAATGTAAGTTGTTTTAACCTATAGTTACATATTACACGATTATGCAATGTGATATGTTTTCTTTGGAGAAGGTTTTAAAAGTAATTAGGATTGCTTGACGTACAAAACGTTCCAATTTACGATAGAAAATTACATTACATTTCAGACACTATGTTACAAATGCATACTAGTATGTAAATATACAAAGTCAAGGCCAGAGAATAACCAGTCTCGATTATCCACCGAAACAATTTCCATGGAAAAGGTCGTAAAGGGCAAAATAGTGGAAAATTATAGGTATGGATCCCTGTAAAGCATTCGCGAAAGAAAGTCAAAATACTAAAATGTTGGCTATAAGGGCCGACCATTTGATGTGAGCCTGAATTTTCTCTTTACTCCTTGCAACAATGTAATTTTTGTGGCAGGCATTTTTTGAAGCTTCTTTATTATTATTCAAGTATTTGCGGTGACAATTTGTCAAATTGTCGGCCTCTAAACATGTGTTAAAGGGAAAATCATGGTAAAATAGCTTTCAGTCCCGCCCATTCATTAAAGGTGTTCCATGTTGATCTGAATCACTCGTTTAAATCAAACAGGGTATATCATATGAAAAAATATATCCAAATACATGTACCTCATTTTGCTTTTGTCAAAATGCAACATGTATTTTGTGACACACCGATTTATGTTAAAATACAATAGCATGTATTTGATATGAATGATACCAAAGGTCACCACGCAAACTTGTCGAATAAAGTATTGAACTGGATTAAAGGATACTATATCACTATTCGTAAGAAAGCATTTCCATAACATGAATCAATAACGAATCCTGCGAATAGTGTGGAGGTGATTTTAGAATGAATACGTGCTTTGCCCTTTGTGAAATTTGCTAATGTGCTATAAAATCCCAGACTTCCACAAGCGGTCACGTACAAATAATGTGGTCACACGCTGATGTACAATGCACTATTGTCCTAAGTACGCATGGTAAACTTAAGAATGGACTTCAGCAACAACCACACCAGTACTCATTAATTCCAAACCGATCTATACCAATAAATAAACTCAAGTTATGACCACTGTCCATAAATTACATGTTTGACCTCTGTCCAGATGAAATAAACAACGTTACCTTCGACCGCAAACAACTAAATACGTTCACACAAAAAAGTATTTTTGGTTACGATTATAGCTGTACATACCCTTATGTTTTTCATGTTACAGAAAGCTATGTAAGGAATACTATCGCGAGTCAAATACATAAAACCTCATCTACATTTTCTCCATGTTATGATATATACAGCGTCATATGCTCACATGTACTAAAGAAGCCCAGGGCTTTGTGCCAGTAGGAAACATGTGTTGTTGGGATCAATGGGCTAATCTCAAGGGCGGGCTATGCATACTAATAATGCCTACTTTCCTTAAAGTCTTTCAACATATACAACCAGCCAGTGTACAAGACTACCATGGGTATAAATACGTAACCAGTCGGCATTTGGACGCTGGAATGTTTTAACACGCAGTTGGCATTGAGAAAATCAACATGAACAGATGAAGGTGATTAGTTATTGGATGCTTATTTGCATTAGAGGACAATCCATAATCTTTGTTTTCCACTTATTAAAACCTCCATACGAGGTTTAAGGAGCAGACAAAGACACAAAATGGAGGATTCATACTTCAAAATACACACCATAATCAAAATAGTGACAGTTTTGGTACTAACCATTCCCACCCAAGCCTTCCCAGGAGATGGACCGTGTGTTCCAAAGGATTGCACGCTCCAAGATTGGATTCGGTGGGGAGACTGTTCAGAACCATGTGGCGACACAGGCGTTCGGGATCGAACCCGACTTATTCTCCAGGAAGCGAGTTGCAACGGCAAATGCAACTACAACACGACGGAGACAGAACCATGCAACCGTAAATGCTGTCCCAGAAATTGCCTAATGGACCATTGGTACGCCTGGTCCTGCTCCTGCTCAACCACGTCCTGTACTGACCCTGGTGCAAGAATTGCATGTTCCAGGTATAGGTTTCAAATCCACCCTTCTTCTTGTGGAGGGTACTGTGACGACCGGACAACGGAGAAGCTGTGTAACACGCTATGCTGCTATAAGGATTGTGTGTATGGGAGTTGGATGACGTGGGGATCTTGCAATGCACAGTGTGAACAGACAGGGACACAGCTTCGAGAAAAGTTTGTTGAGCAGAAATCGGAATGTGGTGGCAAGATGTGTATCGACATCCCCCAGGAGGTGAGGGAGTGTGAGGGTCCGTGCTGTCCAGTGGACTGTGTCCAAGGGGATTGGAGTCAGTGGTCAGCGTGTCCGGCCACGTGTGGCTATGCCAATATGACCAGGACTAGGTATGTAGAAGAAGCCTTCTGCGGAGGGAAACCTTGCGAGGTGCCTGTCCATACTGACCATAAGGGATGTGAAAGATACAACAACGTGGATTGTAAAGTAAGTATTAAACAAACTAGTATAAAACCTTTGTTATATTAACGCCACGACTTGTTAATCAATGCGATGAATTGGTATTAAACATTGATGCAATTCCTTATAATAAGCATTAATTACAATTACCAGTGAAACAGATGTTTCATATTTAGATCTATGTATAAAAATCCAGTCACAAAAGAGATTTCTACAGTACTAACGGTATGACAAGAAGGGTTGACTTTCCAATAGTTAACTTTGTCAACAATAGTCCTCTTATGTCCAGCAATATTCCAGGAGCTCCAGCTCTTGGCATCTACATTTCACAACTTTTCAGGTACAATTATTGTTGACTTGTACCAAATGTTCCCGGGTGAAGAAATGACTTGCATTTGCATGTGTTTGTGACGGGTGCCGTCTTTGGTCAGGATATTTTCACCTTTTCGCAAACACCTGGTGTCATCACTATTTGCAAGGGTGGATGATGTAGAGGGTATATACGGGTTGTTGGTGTTGAAATATTGTGTGATTGATGTAGATGTTTGGGAAAGGAAAGACATTTCTTTACATTTCGATACACCGACATGCCTAACCTAATCGAAATTGGATGATAAATTGGCTAAAAAATGTATTTGTGAAAATAGAACGATATGAGATCTTATATAATTATTTTTATTCAAAGTATAGATTCTGAAATAAATAAACACAAACTTTACAAATCATATACGAAAGAGCATTGACAAAACAATTATTATTGAAGCAGAAAGGATTGTAACTGGTTTACCAAGCTATACTTCTGTTAACAAATATAATTTGAAACTTCTTGGGTGCCCTTATTGGAGCGTATGAGTACATTGTGTTTATGTGATGAAATACATAACGATATGACACCATCATACCGTAATGGTACCTTACTCTGTCTGGTCAAACATAACATACAGCCTTAGAACTGCTCATAAATAACCATGCCTTTATTACATACAAAGTTTTCTGAATCCTCGTTTTTACCTTCCTCTGTTAGAAAATAATAAATAACCCACTCAAGAAAGGAATATTTGAACCTTCTCTCGAGTATAAGAAGAGATAAATCTACAGTTCCACCACATTTCTCATATGGTCTCAGAAACATTAACATTGTCATTTATAATTCAGACATGGTGATAGTGAATTTAAGAAAATGATTTTTTAAAGAAACACTTTCCATGCTGATAGAGCAGCACATGTGGAAACTCATATCTTTTTTTCATTGAATGTCATTTTTTTTATATATTAGCTTGAAACGAAGTGTCATTTAATGTACGCTCGTATTTATTGTAAATAAGATTACATGTAAATCTATGGGAGACGGCGATCTAGACTGTGATAACTTGTGATCCTTTTCATGTGAATACGAGGCCTGGTCAAAAAGGTCTGAGCCTGACTAACTTTCAACAATGGGCCAAAACAAAGTGAACAAGTCAATGTAGTACATTGTTGGAGTGGTTCATTGCAAGTGTAGTTGGTCTGTTGTCGCCGTTTGTACAGCCAGTTGAACGTGATAGGGGTCCAAATGGACACAGAAATGGAAAAGAATGAGTTCCAAGCAGTCATCACGTTTTTGCCTTGAGAGAAAAGTACTCCCAAAGGAATTCATGACCGCATGTCACAAGTGTGTTGGGATAAGTGCCCTAGCTATTCCGCTGTTAAACGTTGGACAGCTATGTGTAAGGCTGGGAAAAGAAGCCTTGATTATGACCCTAGGTCTATTCATGAACAGTTACAGATGAATAAGATATATGTTCGTTGGGTGCCAAAGTTTCTAAATTCTGGAAAAATGACATGACATTGCCAGAGAAAATTTAGAGCTACTTCAGGAGGGTTTTGTCAAATTCAAAAAGAGATTAGTAACGGGTGATGAAACATGGGTCTACCACTATGATCCCGGGTCAAAACATCAATCCGTGGAATGGAACCATTCCACTTCTCCGGGACCAAAGAAACTCAAGTCTTCAAGATCAGTGAAGAAAGTCATGACCACTGTACTCTGCGATGCAAAAGGTGTGATCCTTGTTGATTACTTAGAAAGTCAAAAGACGATGACCGGTGCCTACTATGCTGATTTGCTTCATCGCCTGGGAGATTCTATATAAGAAAAGCGGAGAGGAATGCTGACTGCTGGAGTTCTACTTTTTCAAGCCAATGCCTCTTCTCACACCTTTAAACTTGCAAATTCTGCTGTGCGACAATGTGGGTTCGAAGAACTTCCTCACCCTCCATACTCGCCAGACCTGGCAACAAGTGATTTCCACCTGTACCCTAAACTGAAAAAAACACCTTCGTGGAAAGCGCTATGACGACAACGATGACCTCAAAGCTGCCGTCAATGGGTTTTACAGGGTGGCTTCAGAAAACTTCCTCCTGACTGGAATTGAAAAACGTCACTATTGATATGAGAAGTGTTCCTGCCCCACAGGTGGCACCTATCATAAAGGGTAAAGGCAAAGGCAACGCAAGTGTTTACCTGAATATATGACGGGAACATGGTAAAGTGAAAATAAGGAATTGCATGATTTGTGTCAGTGATGCGTCACATTTTGAACATGTCTACCATGAAACATTTGGAGGCATAACTGGGGGTTTGAATGATGATGTTGTTACCCTGATGAAACAACTTCTTAACAGTCGAATGACACTCGTTGAAGCATGCACAATGGTACCTAAAACATGTGATATTTAGTTGGTTGGTTGGTTGTTTAACGCCGCACTCAGCGATATTCCAGCTATATGACGGCGATCTGTAAATAATCGAGTTTTTGACCAGACAATCCAGTGATTAATATCATGAGCACCGATCCACGCAATTGGGATCGATGACATGTGATATGTAGCCACCAAAGGCTGTAGCTGCTGGAATAGTGCTCGGCATAAAGGGAAAGTTGACTATTGGAAAGTTGAAGTCCCCGCTCTTGTCATAGAGTCCTGTATATGAGTGAGTGAGTGAGTATGGTTTTACGCCGCTTTTAGCAATATTCCAGCAATATCACGGCGGGGGACACCAGAAATGGGCTTCACACATTGTACCCTGTATATGCCAACTATTGGGGTTGTATGGTTATGAGAGCATAATCTGGCATCAGTATGCAGGATGGCTTTCGCTTCAGTCAGGGTAATAGCCAATTAACCAGCAATCTGTTGCCATTGGTGTTTATGTCACACCCAGTCACAGCTTGAAGCATTGTTGTATGGTGTAGCCATTATAGACGGGAATATGACAAAACTGGATATATGAATGGCATAATCTTTACTGTATAACAAGTTACAAACACAAATCTTGGATATGTTACTACTTATCTTGCTGTCCTTTGTCGAACGTTTTACTCGTATGATTAAAATGTATTACCTATTCTATTCACGATGTGGCTAAAATACAAATCAGCGGGTCGGTTAAAATTCAATCATAATACTCCACCTTAATCTATATTCCCATACGATAATGTCACCATACAGAACGTCATGGCATCGGTTAGTATAACATTATATATTTCGCGATGTATCACCCTGTATCGGAAATTGGACGAAAGTAACATTGGATGAAGTTAGTGTTTCTATAACACGTCTATTTAATAAGAATAATAAACAATCCAAGGTCGTGGGACATTTCAATGTCCCTGTTGATTTTGTTGATGGTTCTGTACTGCTGGACGGTACAGAAATGAATGTCAACCAAGCGGAGTGCCATATCAAATCGGCCCAGAATCAATTTTTTCAAGGAGAGGTCTGAACGACCACTGCATCGAGTATATGTGCAGTGTGTTGAGACGAGCAGCAACCCTGCAGAGTCCTTTGCTTGGATGATGTCGACTGGCTTGAAAAGTGATAATTATAAAAATTCTTTGTAATAGGACCGTATACGGCCTTAGACGTAACCATGCCAACAAACCTGACCTTGTCCTTTTTCATAAATCTAATAAAATCAATTATATCATTGAATTCTCTGTCCCGTCTGACACTAATATGATTGACAAGATTCAGGAAAGACATGGCAAATATGCAGACCTCGCTCCGAAGTACCAAGTTGTCCGACTCCCCATTGCTCTAAGTGCCTTAGGTATGGTATCTCACAATCTGTTGGCTGACATTGGGGGAGTACCCAGGTCTGTCGCAGAACAAAGCCCTTCTGACACTTTGGGTAATGCAGAAGGCTGCAGTGTTGGGGAGTCTTCACATTCTTTGCGGGAGCCACGAGCTGATTCGGAACCTAACCAGCCTGACTGCCAGGATCACCCAAACTCCTGCATTTATTTATCATAATCTGTAAATAATACTACTTCTAATAATACAAATGATAATGATAATGATGATGTTGATAAATATGAAATATAGATTATGCAATGCATTTCATAAAACTGTCCAATAAATTGTCAGTGGATGTCAAATACGCAGCTTGAATTAAAAGTTGTATTCTAGATATATGGATGCAGGTTATCAGAGCAAGACTGAAAAAGTCGAATCAATGTCATAGGGGCAATCTGCCAAAGAGCCCAACAACCCCATTCAATTAAGTCTTTCCAGCAATGGGATGTTTAGGACCTATTCTAACCCGGGCACTTCGGGGTCCGAGATGAAGAAATAGTAAGGCGAAATTGATATTGTTTCATGGTGACAAAAGTGTCAGCTATGTTGAATCGCGAGTCAAGCCCAATATATAAAATTTAATGTTTGCAATTGAATAAATTCCCAACATAAAATATGTTCTCAGCTCATATGGACATGGCATTCCTATAATTAATACCCCGAAATATTTACTTGAAACATAAAACATGTTATAGATATATTATGAAGTATAATGCATATATAATTTTATATACAAGACACACAATATTCCCATTTTGCCAGGAGCTCTATACTTTTACATAATGGCGGTTCTTATTACAATGAACTCACACCAAGTGAAAGTAGAGTTAACAGTTCTACTAGACTTCAGTTCAAGTTTTGAAACTATGACATCACTGTGTGTTCCTGCAGGTATCCCCCTGGTCACAGTGGACACTGTGCGAACTGGACAATGGTCACTGTGGGCGTGGCCAGAAGGAGCGCATTAGGTCTATACTGGTAGACGGACACTGTCACGGTCAGTCGTGTCCTGATCTCGTAGAAAAGAAAAACTGTTCTGGTCCATGCTGTGTCCAGGACTGCGTGGTCACTGAGTGGACGCCCTGGACGTTCTGCAGCTCCACCTGCGGGAAGGGAGTGAGGTGAGACAACATAATTACCTTTCCGCGACTAGAAAAGTTGCCAGCTTCAATCTTTGACCAATGGCCTCAGACTCTAAACGGGAGACGTTGTAGCTCAGTGGCACGTCGTGGCACTTAGCTTCCAGTCAAGAGCAAAAACATTCTTCTTCCGGAAATACAATGCCGTTGTCAAGTTCCATATATATAATGAACTTTAGTCTGCAGTCTGGTTATAAGCGTATTCAAGGCGAACCGCATCTCCAGAACTCCACCTGTCAGTTTATATTTTGTATGTGTCACGAGTGTTTCACCCGTGAAGATCCGGTCTTCAGCAACTCATGCTTGCCGTAAAAGGCGACTATGCTTGTCGTGAGAGGCGACTGACGGGATCGAGTGGTCAGGTTCGCTGACTTGGTTGAAGCATGTCATCGTATCCAAATTGCATGGATCGATGCTCATGATATCAATCACTGGTTTGTCTGGTCCAGACTTGATTATTTACAGACCCCAGTCATATAGATTGAATATCGCTGAGTGCGGCGTTAAACAACAAACAAACAAACACGTGTGTGTATATATGTAGCAACCACTTGGTGATCGGATTTAAGAAGCACTATAAATTGACTAATTAATATTTCGGTCAGTTTTATTCGTAGGCAAATATATACAATGCTTTCCAAGTGAATAATGGGTGTTATAACATAATCTTGACACATTATTATTACGTGTAGCATGACACACAGACATAGTGTAAATTCATGTTAAATTTGTCAAACACTTATAAGTATTATTAAAACTACCACCCCTGTCTTATTTATCGTTCTCTCTGTTTTGACTGCTAAAACTACTTGACTTATGTGAGGAAAGGTTGAAATCCAGTACGTTCTTTCCCAATTCATTTCACAAGTCAACGAACCCGCAACACAACCACCGAACAAGCCTGCAATGGTTCTCCTTGTCCCGAGTTGCTGGAGAGCAGGGAGTGCGAGCAGACGACAATTCGAGACTGCGTGTTCGGGGCCTGGTCCGAATGGTCAGCATGCAACACGGACTGCGGGGAGGGTCTGAAGCTCCGGAGCCGGACCATGTTGACACCGGCGTACTGCGGTGGTCAGTGTTCGGACACAAAGACAGAGGAAACAGCTCCATGTACGTCTCACGCTGCCAGGCGGGACTGTGAGGTAAGCTTCGCATGTTTCCGTAATCCTCATTCGGCTTGTCCCGGAATGGGACGAGTTGGTCACGAATGGTAAGCTTTGATGTTTGACTGGGCCCCTTTCTACCTACGCCTGCTGCGCGAACGAACAGTGGATCCTATTAATACTGGTGTCTTCTACGTCAATCCAGTCTTGTCCCTCTCGTGGTCATGGCGAAATATACATTTATTGCTTGTGACGTGTGACTGCGAATATTGTATTTGGATATTTGCATAAATAGCTCAAACGCTACTTAAAGCCAATGTTGTACTTTTAGTAAAAGGTCGCTTCAGATCAATATGTTAAACTTTCTCCTGGTGTACTTTCATATAAAAGGTATTTATGTGGGCTTGTTTGATCGACGTGTTTACAGTTATACGGTAGTCAGTAGCTAGAGAGAAAGGTAGGTCTCAAGATCGGAATATTTTGGCTTTTAATATTGATCTAGTATTCATTGAAAATATTGACTACACAATATGAAACTTAACACACTCGGTAAAAATTACAGTTAAAGCATAAAAATCTGATCAAACCAGAAATGTTCCTTGATCTTTTGGTGTTGCTCAGTCAAGAGACACATGGGAATACATGTTTCTAAGTTATAACATCTAACCGAATCTCTTTAAGCTGGATACTGTCCATGAGTCCTGACAATATCCTACTTGTTTATCACTACTTGAAACAGAATAACTGGAATCGTTTAGTTGTTATTTTATAGAAGCAGATTGATCGTTTCGCCTGAAAAAACACGCGGTTATGCAAACGCTCCGATGATGGAAGTCAGCTGACAGCTCACTGTTTGTCCTATTTATTTTTTATTAATAATATATTGATTTCTTTAACATGTGCACGTACTATGTATGTATTTCTTACTGCTGTGCATTTACAAACAAATTGGAAACACCCTTGTCGGGTAACTGGCAAACCAGATATATTGATACTCCTGGATCAATTCTTTATTTCAACCATCTTCCCGAGGAAAGGGAGTTAACTGACCATACAAGTCCAGTCTCGACGAAGTCAGTTAACGCCCTTGCCTCGGGAAGATGATTTCCCATCTAACGAGAGTCGACTGTATGACTTGTATGACTAATACGACTTAGCATTCTCGTAAGAACATGATAATTATGTCTCGATCAGTGACAGCTAGGTCGTGTTTACCCATACATGTGCTATATAAATGCCGTAGTGATTGAAATTGTTACATCGCTGGTCGCCATGAGCTGAGGTAAGCTTGTGGCACTTGCATCTTCAATGAGCGAATTGCTGCATCCATATTCCGCCACCCTGTTGTATTTAGCTTAGTCAGTGGACCCAATGGTCAGTGTGCGTGCGCAACTGCAAGGAAGGGGAAAGGAAACGCAACAGAACCATCATACAGAACGATGATTGTGGCGGACTCACGTGTTCCAATCTTGGACTTGTTGTGAGTTAGTTTGCGTAGAATAAAAGAGGCATGGGTTTATATTGTTGCCAGGCTATTCTACTATTTATCTGCCTTTGGTTTGCTTTACATGACAGAAAACAAGGAACCTCGTCATCATCATCACCATCATCATCATCATCATCATCATCATCATCATTGCGGCGTTTTACTGTTTGTCCTGTATTTCATGATGAACAATCTCTCAACAATTATTGCTATTTCCGTGATCTCAATAAGTTGATTGATTAATAGATAATAAAGTTCACAGTGAATGTCATGGTCATCTCAAAATTCTTTTTCATGATTTCAATATAGGACATGTTGATACATCATAATTTTGATTCGTAGAGATCAAGAAAATGCTGTTGATTTTTCGATCAAAACCAATTTCAATTTCCTGATATAGTGAATATTTATA
Organism: Haliotis rufescens; assembly: GCF_023055435.1. NCBI lineage: Eukaryota > Metazoa > Mollusca > Gastropoda > Lepetellida > Haliotidae > Haliotis > Haliotis rufescens. Next base: position 25,615,186 of record NW_025964001.1, on the reverse strand, counting down.
TATGAATAAGGGAAACCGGGATATCAAAATATATATGATGATAATAATGTTTAGATGTCTAATATCGCTTTTGTTATATTAATAATTCATGTTTTGATATGTCAGTTGAATGATTGCAATCTTGTTACACCTTTTGTGACGTCATTTAGTATCACCCACGTATATAATTCATATCAGTGGTATCATTCTGTGATATCACTGAAGTAGCATGTGTCATATCAATGACATCAAGGTGTCATGTTGTTGCTCCGTACATAGAACATGTAATGTGATATTAACGTTGCATGTAGGGTTCCTCAAATTGTAATGATGCATTTGTACATTTCAACATTAACGTCAAAGCAATTTGTCAGCAGATTGTCAATATCAAGAACAGTTTACCTTACCTATATGGTTAAGGGAGACTGACAATATCAGCAAAGTCTTTGTAAAATATATTGATCTATACAAGTGACACTGATTAAAGGAAGACTTCGAGCCAAACCCAAAGGTTGGAAGACCTAAAGTAACACGTGACGTAAAACGCTACAATGGAATTGACTTTCTGGACGTGGCACCGGTGTTATAACTACCAGTTAGGATACATATGTACAATACCCACATGATGTAAAGAATAGCACCATAATGTAAGCCTCATTCTGAGATTAAGCACCTTTTCGAAAGAACGCTTGAAGGTAACCTTAGAAATATAGAAGTGTATCCTTATGTAGGATACATTGTAAATATTATATTAATGTTCCTATTCAAAAGCATGCAAAAGTCCAATTATGAAAGAACCAGAGTAACCATGTACATCAGATTCTGAGAGAGTGAGTGAGTGAGTTGGGTTTAACGCCGCTTTTAACAGTATTCCAGTTATATCACGGCGTGTCAGCTTAATGTGGGAGGAAAGCCCGAAGTGATGCAGGTCTCAGACGTTTACCACTTCGGTGAAACCCACGAGCACGGGTATGGTGCTGACAAACCTAGAAACATAATCGGGGCGAACCGGGATTCGAACCCACAATCATAGGTTTCTGGCATGCACAAGGGGAGCAACTCTGCACAGCGAATCGCGGCACCTTGGACGACTGGGCCACCCGTGTCCCCTACATCAGATACTGAAGCTAGGGATCACGAATATTTTGGGGGATATCTTTTGTAGTGAAGATTGAGCACACAATATTAAAATGTCCCTAAATACATTCATGATCTCTAATTTTGTTTGTTCAGAACATTTGAAAATGTTATAATTTACACGACCTATTCTTTCAGTCATCCACAAAATGAAGGGCGAGAAGTAGTCCTGAAAAAAATGTTAGCAACATAAATGGTTATGGATGAATGTTTCATGTCTTCCGTTCGCCTTTACGTAAGCAAGAACCTACCTATATAATTTCCAAAAGCGACAGCAGGACAAGCCTGTTTCATTTCACACAACATTGGCCATGGTTACAAGGCCGCTTTGTTTTTTTTACTTTCTGCACTGCTTGGACTTTTGTTTCTGGCTTAAGGTGTCGCGGTGGTCACAATGGGGTGAGTGTCTGCGCAACTGCTATAAAGGATTGCAAAAGCGTTATCGAAACGTGACAGTGAATATGGAGTGTGGTGGGCAGACTTGTCCCCGGATGAGCGTAAGTTATATAGTCACCAGCATCAATGAAAACCTTCTTGTGACCGTTATTCAGTTTGCTACCACCATTGTCGTAATCGGTATACTCTTACCTACCACTTATTTCGTATATTGGATGAATGAGGTTCGGCTGGATTTGCAATTACAGATGTTAAGTCACAACAATTGGTCATTTTGGTTTAATTCACGTGGTTCAAAAGGTGGCAATGATCGACCCACATTTGTTGGACATTTCCATCCGCTTTTCTTTCCTCCACTTGCAAGTGTTCGTGTTATACGGTGCAGCGCTCAAGTTCAAAAGTATGGCTAAAATGAGTCAAAACTGCAACCTAAAAAAATAATCTGATGAGTGAGTGAATGAGTTGGGTTTAACGCCGCTTTTAACTTTTCCAATGATATCACGGCGTGTCAGCTTAATGTGGGAGGAAAGCCCAAGTGATGCAGGTCTCAGACGTTTACCACTTCGGTGAAACCCACGAGCATGGGTATGGTGCAGACAAACCTAGAAACCTAATTGGGGCGAACCGGGATTCGAACCCACAAACATAGGTTTCGGGCGTGCCCAAGGGACGCAACTCTGCACGGCCCCTTAAACGACTGGGCCATCCGTGCCCCCTAATCAGATGAAAGAAGGGTGTCCAAATGATAAAATAATAATATTAAGGGGATTTTGTGTACCAACACACAATTAGCATCTGCACAAAGCGCTACATGATATATCATATACATTTTACACACAAGCATGAGAGATGCAGAAAAAGTTAAATGCTAGCAGTATGGATGTTTTTGGAACAGGAAGGTCTTTAAATGGGATTTCAAGGAGGCTAGTGTTGGTAAGACGAAAATCATCTTGTGCTTAAGACTTGGTCATCTAAATAGTGAGTGAGTGAGTTGGGTTTATCGCCGCTTTGAATGGTATTCCAGTTATATCACGGCGTGTCAGCTTAATGTGGGAGGAAAGCCCGAAGTGATGCCGGTCTCAGACGTTTACCACTTCGGTGAAACCCAAGGGCACGGGTATGATGCTGACAAACCTAGAAACGTAATCGGGGCGAACCGGGATTCGAACCCACAATCATAGGTTTCTGGCGTGCTCAAGGGACGCAACTCTGCACAACGAATCGCGGCGCCTTAGGCGACTGGGCCACCCGTGCCCCCCCCCCCCCCCCCCATCTAAATAGAAACATAGGCCTATCTACTCCTACGTTACAGGGTATTGGTTTGATCGGTGTACACCATCAAGCTTTAAATGAAGTCAAACATCTGCGTCCATTATGACTGCATGCTCGGTTTCGGTGAAAGTTGGTATCGGTTTGATTTGTATGTTATAATAGTCAAATTATAAATATACATGATATATCAGATGATATTCTAATATACTAATATTAGATGATACTTTGTGATCAATAATTTTTCATGATATGATATGTTTATTGATGCTTTTTACTCAAAATGCTAACGAAAACATGATATAAACTTATTGTAATTGTAAGTGATGTATCATAGAACCCTCAAGTACACATTTCATAGAATCTAATTAAAGAACTGTGTACCCCGCCCAGGAGACGCTAAGTTGCCACCCCGAGTGCAGCCAGCTGTGCAACCAGGGCGTGTGCAGCTGCCAGGTCGGCTACGAGTTGCAGGCAGACGGCTACAGCTGCTCGGAGATCAGGTGCAAGTGGCCATACAGCCGACACTGCCCTCCAGACTTAAAATTCAGGGATGCATGTCAGAGTGTCAAGTACAACTGTCCTACCGTAAGTACCAAGGAGTAATAGCCAGGGACTCGTCCCACAAAGCGTTCGTAACTTTAATATAGTCTTACGGCAGTGTTAGCGCTGAGATCGTTTTTTGGAACGGGGCCCTGGTCGATAAACAAATGAAACATTGATCGAGCATGGATTGTCTGCAACTCATGTCCATATTTGGCAAGAGCCGTGAAGAACCGGATGAGTATAGGTCTTCAGCAACCCATGCTTGCCGTAAGAGGCGACTAACGGGACCGGGTGGTCAAGGATGGCTGACTTGGTTGATGCATGTCATCGTATACCAATTGCGTAGATCGATGCTCATGATGTCAGTCACTGGATCGTCTGGTCCAGACTCGATTATTCCAGACCGCCGTCATATAGCTGGAACTTTTGTGTGGCGTTAAACAACAAACAAACAACATATTAGGCACAAGAGTGATATCAGTCAGACATCAGACCCACCGAGTAACCGATCGACAGATAAACTGCCGACGTATCCGTCAAGTGTTAGACCAGTTGAACACACGTGGTCAGTTGAACGGTTATATAAGGATATCACCCATAAGGGCACGGATATAGGTGAACATATTTTCAGTAATTTTCAATAAGCATTGTAACAATTGTTCCATTGTTTACATCGATATCGTTTGCGAAGAGGCCCATACCAGCCTGGGGGCGGTCGGGTAGCCTAGTGGTTAACGCGTTGGCTCGTCACGCCGAAGACCCGGGTTCGATTCCCGACATGGGTACAATGTGTGAAGCCCATTTCTGGTGTCTCCCGCCGTGATATTGCTGGAATATTGCTGGAATATTGCTGCAAGTGAACTGATGTCTGCATTTGTGATCAGGAACCCACATAAGTAATCAACACGAGACAGATTAACCGCAACTGCTCGTTGCTCGCAGGTAATTCTCTAACAGGTGGTGTTGTGTCATAGTATAGTCACGTGCACTACTTCAGTGAGAGATTGAGCAAGTTGGATTTAACGCCGCTTTTAACAGTATTCCAGTTATATCGCGTCGTGTCAGCTTAATGTGGGAGGAAAGCCCGCAGTGATGCGGGTCTCAGATGTTTACCAGTTCGGTGAAACCCACGAGTACGGGTAGAAACCTAGAAACATAATCGGGGCGAACCTGGATTCGAACCCTCAATCATAGGTTTCTGGCGTGCCCAAGGGACGCAACTCTGCACAGAGAATCGCTGCACCTTAGACGACTGCCCCCCCCCCCCCCCCCCCCCGTGCCCCCCGAAACTTCTTCAAGTAGAAATGTTAGTCCACTAAGCTCTCAGTGAAAAAAAATAAATTGTCGTTAATATATAAATTGAAATTCGCTTCTTGCAAATGAAATTGCTCTCTCCAACGAATGTCTTGTTCCAGGGACAAAGTTACAAGGATGAGTGCTTTCCCATAGGTTGTACCAGCGAAGGATTTGTCGTCAAGGGGGCACCGAAGTCCATCTATTGCCAAAAGAACCGAACGTGGTCAGAGAACTCGCTCTACTGTGGCTTGGCCAACAAAGCACCCCTCGGGGTAACTGGACTCTGTACTTTACTGTATAAAAGGCGACTGCTTGTCGTACGAGGCGACTAACGCGTTTGGGTGGTTAGGCTCGCTGAATTGGTTGATTCATATCATCCTATCCCAATTGCTTTGATCGATGTTCAAGATGTCAGTCACTGGCTTGTCTGGTACAGACTCGATTATTCACAGACCGCCGTAATATAGCTGGAATATTGCTGAGTGCGGTGTTAAACAACAAACAAAACAAAACGTTACTGTCATCTGGCACAATGTCAACCTGTATTAGGAACTTGATATTGTACTTTTCTTAAAATGAGGTTTTAAGATAAAGAAAATGTTGAAAGTCAGGGTCCCCAAAGAACATATATATATTGTCCGGACCGAAAAACGGGCGGTAAGTGGTCTTTCTTTGTAGTGAAATCAGCATCTTATGAGCTAATGCCCACATTGTTATAGATTGAGATAAACGCTACAGAGATTAACGAGAACTGGCCAGTTGGAACCTGTTTTGCTGCCTTGACCACCCTAGTTGACAACGAACCTTACGACAAGCACGTCTACTCTGTTGTGAGCGACGACACGGGGACGGTGATGATCAAGGATAACAGAGTCTGTCTACAGAAGGAGGCCAGCTACGAGTCGGAGTCGTCAAGAGAGTGAGGAGGGATATAGAAGTTCTCGTTCGCATTTGTGACGTACTGTAATGAGAGAGTGCGGTTTAACGCCACTTTGAACAGTATTTCAGATATATCACGGCGTGAGAAAAAGGGAGGAAACGGTATATCTGATAAAGATTATTACCACTTTGAAACATCCATTGGTAAGGTGTTAGAAACGTAGGATCGAACAAACGATTCGAAATCACAATCGGCAAAGTCAAATATTAATGAAATATTTCGTCTGTACCATCTGTACCACCTGCGATACCCCCTAGTGTCGTGGGATGGGGTGGGTGGGATCGTATAATATGATTAAATATATTTTAAATTATTACCTACGAGGGCAAGCATCTCGGGGTTCATAAAAATCGTATGTGCCCTAGGGTCATAACACGTCACGAGACAACACCGTATTGTTTCCGTCATCCGAACGGCATTGTTTACGTCATTCACAGAAACTACGTTATAGCTGTAAATAGAACATCCTATTCGTGTTCATGACATACTATCACACTCCGTCGCAGTGGTGACTCAGCATAACACCACTGCCACAGGCTAATTTGCATATCACGTGACCGGACTTTTCTCTTGTTTGTAAACAAACGCGCTTTTTCAGAAATCAGTATAGAACGGACTAATGCAAGTATTTGGGGGCGCTTTACATTTTGTTTTGCATAACTATATAGATATGCTACTACAACTGCGACAGTGAGTTGCATGACAATATATATTTATGCATCAAAGTGACCGTGTCTCTAGCTCTCCGTTGGGCTTCGACGACAGCACGTGGAGCCGTACAACCAATGTAAACATAGGATAACTACGCAAAAACAAGTAGATTTTTACGTATTTGCATACTTTCTCAATGAAAGTTAACCATTCTTTGACATTTGTTTATGAAAATGTGTAGACTTGTCAAACATGAAACGGATGAAAAGCATATACAATATCTTGAATGGACTGTGAAAGATGTGACGAATCGTCACATGGCACTGGCCTGTGGCAGAGGTACTATGCTAGCTGGCTGCCGGCCGCATGGAACTCTGGGTAGGAGAGTGGACATACTATGTTTACGACACTCGTGCCTAAATTCCGGTATTTATCTCGCTCTCGATCGGGAATTAACGAACATTTAGACATGCGTAAACATAGTATGACATGAACACTCATATAATATCCTGTATATATTTAAACGACAAGCGTACTCGGGCTTCTTTGTGTATTATTAAACGTTTGATGGTGTCTCTCGTAATCCAGATTTGATGTTAAAATAAAGACTACGGATTTTGACGGGGAATCCATGACCAAGAGTTTCCACATGACAGTCCTCAATGCTAACGATCCGCCGAGGTCCGCAAAGGTAGGTATCTGCTACTCTGGCATCCGAGGGAAACCAAATAATATTAAACCAAATAATATTAAATATCTTGATCAACCCTAAATTATCAGGCACTATCACGCAACTCTAATTTACCTATTTCTTTAAAGGTCATCATTTACCATGTATGCCGCCAAAAGTCGAATATTCTTATTTGAAAGAATGTTCCTTTCTCCAACCTTGTCGAGATTCTGGGTCAGAACTAGTCCCAAGTATGCTTGTCGAAAGATCAGACTGACTGAGGATAAGACGGCCATGCTATCAACCACTGGTTTACGTCGATTACCTTTGTATAACTGGAATATCGATGACTGCAGCGTCAACAATCACTTCGTATCTCGAAGGGTAAAGACGGATGAGAAAAAGTACGAACCAACCGAAGGACATAGTTTTCTAGTTAAAACTGTCCACGTAAATTAAATGCAATGTCAACCTTTATTACATTACGTGTTAACGCTTACTTAAAATGACATATATTTATGTATTACAGCTTGTACCGAACACAATTCGAGAGAACAGTAGAGATGGGACGCAGGTCGGCTGTGTGTTCGTCAAGGATGATGACCCCGGTCAGACAATGTCCATCTTCTTGATCAGTTCGGCTGACAGTATCTTTGAACTGACCACTGAGGGCGGGAAAACATGTGTGAAGGTCAGTGTAGGATGGTCAGCGTCCCCGACAGAAGTGACCTGCTGGAGCTAGGGGTGGTCAGGGTCTTTTAAATAAGTACTGATTCTATCAGCCAGTGTTTTTTCAGGTTTAATCTGGATTATTTACATACTACTTTTATGATCCTGCAATATTGTTTATTACGTCCGTCAAAAACAAACGTTCACACATTCACTTACATGTTTCACGGTAGAAAGCAAATGTTTGTTTTTGCTGATTGTGTGTCATCGTGTCCCGCTGGCGTTGATCTATGCTTATGATGCCAATCACTGGTATGCCTGTCCAAGACTCGGTTACCTAAAACCAATAAGATTTAGCCAAACTAGTACCAGGAAAAATAACATTTACTGTATTTAGCAAGAATTTTGTTGTTTTACAGCTGGCTGCCAGCTCCGACCCTAGGTGCTACTCCGTGGGGGGCAAATATTGCACCCTGGACTACGAGACACGCAGAAACTACTACATCACAGTGTTGGTGGAGGATGATGGTCAACCGCCCATGATGAATGTGTTTGACCTGCCCATCACACTCGTGGATGTCAATGAGAAACCAAGGAAACTCAGTCTCCACCCCAAGAATGTCCTGGAAGAGGTGGAGCCAGGTACGAGAATAGTGTCTGGTGTCATATTTACTGAAATTCGTGAAAGTAAAAGGCCATTTTTGTCCTACAGAATATGCACGTAATTTAAAAAATGAACAAAACGCTTAGAACTGCTCATGAAAATTATGAGATGCAATTGGTAGGAGAACTAGATTTTGTTTTTGTCAACACTTTCATTTTTTTCAGGAGGCATTTCATTATTATTTGACCATGAGCAAGTCATCGCCCCATCTGATTTTCTATTGATGTAATAGTTTGCATGTATAGTTCCCAAGGCTAGATACACTTCAATGACACTGCAATGACATCTGCGTAACTGCGCCTACGGTTTCACGCCAAGAGTTGTCTGACGGACATTTCTTAAAAGTTGCAGATGACCAGGGAGACACAATTTATGAATAACAACTTCTTTATTATACAAGTCTTGCTTGACAAGGTATAAGGATCTATACCGAAACGTCACTATTACAGTAGAGTAAAGAATGTGTTATCCATGAACTGTGTCTACTTAGACGTCAAAAGTTGGTATTACAATCAAGCGTAATACAACTAATGACATTTTGTATTGAAGTATTAACTTTACGACAGGGGAGACGCTGGCTGTAGTGGTGGTTGATGACGACGTTGGTCAGTCACACACCTTCGAGATTCTGGTCAACCCTTCCAACTTGTTCGCGATCAAGGGCGACAAACTGACGGCCTCAAAGAAGCTTGACCACGAGGCCAATAAGAACAAACAGTACACACTGGACATACGTGTCACGGACAATGGTAGTCCACCTATGGAGGTAAGTGTCTACACCTATCCAGTCAGTTGTCCAGAGACATATGTCAAACAAGAACGTTAAATGGACATAGAACCTGTGAGAAGAAAGACTTGACTAATGAATTTCAACCTCGTTTGTTCTTTCAAAGCGATGTTTCCGGACAGGTACTTCTTCCTTTATCAAGATTCAAGTTTAAAGTAATCTTTAGCAACCCATGCCAGTCTTAAGAGACGACTAACGGGGATTGTTGGTCAGGCTTGGTGATGCATGCCATGGTATCCCAACTGCGTAGATCGATGCTCACGACACCAATCACTGAGTTTTTTTGTGAGACTATTATTTACAGACAGCCATCATATAGCTGGAATATTGTTGAATGCGGCGTAATACAACAAACAAACATAATTGTAGTATAAAGGTTATAATCCTCAAAGTGACAAAATTGAGCGTAATAGCTTTTTCTTGATAATCTATCTGTGCATGTAACCTTCAGCGACCCATGTTTGCCGTAAAAGGCGACTTTGCTTGTCGTAAGAGGCGACTAACGGGATCGGGCGGTCAGGATCGCTGACTTGGTTGATGCATGTCATCGTATCCCAACTGCGTAGATCAAACAACAACAAACAAACAAACAAACATGATTTAGTCGAAAACGTACACTCGACTCTGCATTCGCAGATATTTGTTATGAATATGGAAAGGGTTTTGTATGGAATACTGTAAGGGACATTCTCGCGTTCTCGCGATCTTGCATTCTCGTGTTTTGGGCATATTAAGCTTGTTTTCAAAGGTCGAGATCGCGAGAATGCAAGATCGCGAGAATGTCCCTTACAGTATTCCATAGTTTTGTCCCTTTTATTTTATAGCTTGTTTTCTGGTTGGAACTAATTGATTTGGTACTACATTGTCTCTCCAGGCAACTCTTCAGCTTCTGTTTGGCGTGGGGGATGTCAATGAGTCACCTTACGATCTACACGTCACGTCGGACAACAGCAAGCTCAGCTATGAAACTGATCACCCTAGAGTGAAAGAAAACGTCAAAGGTCAGCCGATGTCTTTTAAAACTCAGATTCAAAGAGATTTGTTTAAGTATGAGTATATGTCCAAATGTATCAATACACTTGAAAGACATTTGCCTGTGACAAGAATATTTCTTCTGTATATAGGTACATGGTTTCACGTTCATGTCCACATTTTAGAGGGGCGGTGAGGTAGCTTAGTGGTTAAAGCGTTCGCTCTCCACGCCGAAGGTCCGGGTTCGATTCCGACATGGGTACAATGTTTGAAGCCCATTGCTGGTGCCCCTCGCCGTGGTATTGCTGAAACATTTCTAAAAGCGTGTAAAACCGCTGACTCACTAACATTTTCATTTTTGATATCAAGCGTTTGGACTTATTAATGAGATTTAGATTACATTTAGAAGTTTATCATTTGCAGGCATTTAACAAATGTTTATGACAGATTTTGTTATCTTGACGTGTTATACAGCGAGATTGCGCTATTGTTGTCTACATAGTGAATTAATGATGCGCAAACTGACGTCTATTCCAGGGGAGATAATGGGTACATTGAGTGTATATGATGTGGATGAAGATGAACACTTGGAACTGAAAGTCATTTCCACATACAGCAAGTTCAGTTTGGTCTCACAGCGATGTGTGCCATTACAGGTTGGTTACAATGTGTTACAATGGTTACAAAATTGACGAGAGTATTATCTGTAACCAATTAGTCCAATCCAGGTCGTCTCAGAATCCACATTGGGATTTGTGTCGTGCACGTGACTGCCACATGATGGCTGGGAATTCTTTTAAAAGAACTTGTGTTTGTTCCATGATAAAAACTGTATTTGTCAGCATGTTTAACGAAAACAATTGTAGGTTGGACATGCCGAATGTCCTGAGGAAAATGTGCTTTGAAATAAAATAAAATTGTTTGGATCCTACTTCAACAGAAAACAAAATTACCCATAGAAAGCATCTCAGTTCCATGATCAACAATTTCACAATCAACTCCCTTCACTCACCCATCTATATTCATAATGTTTTCACTGAAACACGAAAGTGCAACTGTATATATTAACGGAAAAAGAGCACGTGTGATGAACGGATAGTCTCTATATGCAGATACTATATTCAATAAGCGGTGAGGTCAATGGAATGAAAACCATGTGTTGCAATAGAAGTGTTTCTCCCCTTGCTGTTCCAGAACGTCAACAACTACTGCACCGCGTCCATCTTGATGGAGGAGTCGGTGGACTTCGAAGAGGTGCAGGAGTTCCACATCACTGTCATGGCGACGGACAAGAGGAAGGTCCGCATCTCAAACACTATGACAATCCGTGTCAAAGACGCCAACGACCCTCCTAAAGTTAGTTGACCAATAGTTATCTCAGTGGGAACGTGTTGAGTGTTGCGTCCTTGGATTCAACAAGAACTAACTTAGACCACCTTGGGAAAAATAACGTTGCTTCACCTTCGGATTAAAAAAAAATTACAACATAAAAGCCGATTGTTAATTGAGGTAAATACAAAAACATTTATGTTGAAGAAATGACACAAAAGTAATTTATCCCAACTTGAAGGAACACCCCACCCCCACTCCATCCCACCCGACCCTGAAAATATATAGATGGTACCTTAGATGAATAGATCATTGATCTTTGGTTTGGATCAAAATATAAAACCAGTAACGTTTACCCTTTCTTGTATCTTGTCCTTCTTTTGTCATATGTACTTTGAATACATCCTCATTTATCTCTTGATCTACTTGAAACATACTACACTAACGAGTACCCCTCCTACCCAGAAGCGCATGTCAAGAAATTGTATAACTTAGAATTGAATACCATTATCACCACACTTACGACATGTACACTATCTTCAGCACGTATTTTGTACTTTGCATCTAGGATATAATTCTAAATGGCCTAACGTCCAACGAGGTCAAAGTTCCCGAAGATCAACGGTCCTTCACTGTAGCTACTGTTACCACCGTGGACGACGACGAGGGGGATAATCATGTCTACTTCCTGTCTGGAGAAGCTGCTTCAAACTTCAGGATTGAGGGGGACCAACTGATGGTAAGGCTGGTTCGTAGCCTGAACAACAAAAAGAATAAACATTTGACATGGACAGCATGTCTTATACCAATCATTGTTCATGTTGAATAGCATTGTTAGATGCATTAAGAAGCTATTGCTAAGCTGATTGAGTGAGTGAGTGATTGTACAATAATTAACTCATATTTGTAAAGGGCTTGTCAGCTTGATGTGGAAGGAAACCAATGTGTTGCATGTCCGAGGGACTTCACAGTTTGGTGAAACCCATGTTCGCAAATATGGTGCTGACAAACGAGGAGAATGTTGGATCCTGACACCCAAGGGGCACACGTTTGCACGAGTTGTGGCGCCCGCGAGAGAGTGACTTAACGCGATGCGATATATTTCTGGATAGTAAGGGCGTGACAGATGCATGGCAGCACGACACTTGCAGTGCTTGGAGACACTTATATCTGGTCCAAAAAACGTCCAAGCAAATGCTAGAATTGCATTATCCATGGAGGAGTCCAGGAAAAAATACATTTAACCTCAAAGGGAAATCCCAAATGATATGTCGTCATAAGTGTAGATGCTTGCCTGAGTGCGTGTCTGGTTTGTATCGGTACACAGGACAGTAAATCCTTTGGACTCAATCAGCAAATGCTCTGATAGTCTTGTGCAGGACGTCACGGTCATGCGATGTGTAATACGTTGCTTCTGCTGCCAAATTGGAAGAGTAATCTAAAGTAACATTTTCAGACATCACCGACAGCGAACCTGGACTTTGAAACACAGCAGACGACTCTTCTGACACTGACTGCAACAGATGATGGAGTCCCTCCTCAGTCATTTCAGAAAACTTTCACCGTCATCATCGTCGACAGGAACGAGCCACCGTCAGATATAAGTCTCTCCATGAACAAAGTACGTATTACAAAGTGTCGTTCAGTTAAATATTCTCTTCCTTTGTCCGACCGCTTCTGCCCTGAAGAAAACCACGTAACTATGATTGTTTGCGAATTCTGTATTAGGGAAATAAAGGAGGCATGACATTATGATTATTTTAGTTACGATAGAGTGTTGACAAGTTGAAATAAAATGATCAACAAATTACGATGAATTGCGGATTATTCCGAATACTTCAACTGTTCATGAACACGGGCTAGATCATCCCAGTTTCGACAAGGTATTACCGCTTGCCATTTATAGTAACAACATAATGAAAAGCCAATCAAATGTCAACCCCACGAAAACACCTCATGGACGTCAAGTTATATTTCAGCTCATGTGATGTTTTTTTCCGATTTGTGACGTCTTGTCGTGCTGTTCCATCAATGGAGCAACGAGTAGTCTATCACTTCTCAAACAAATTAACACTGAGAATCGGTAAAATGCATATACATGTATGCAAATATCAAAAAGTTAGAAATTCGCAGTAGGGTTGTGGTCCCTGCCAAACTGCCCAGTTGGTATCCTAAGATCAAGTAGATATTTGCCCTTTTTAAGGCTTTGCTATATGTTATCATTATATGACTAGTGGGCTAAAACTGTTAGTCTCTATAGCTGACTATAACCTCTCTGGGTAATATTATTGACTCTCTAAGTTCTTTGGCTGTGTATCCTTGCGTTGTAACAAAGAGAGCGCTTTTGTGGGTAATCGTAATGGATCAAGGTAATGTCAAAGGGCAATATTTTGTCACCATTTTCTCACGATAAATATCAATAGTGATATCAATCTAGGGTCTACTCATTCGACCCTTCTAGGTATCTGAAGACAGTCCTATCGGAACTGTTGTGGGTGACCTTGGAGCAGTGGACCCTGACAACAGGAAAGACGCTGGAGGTCAGACCTTCACCTTCAGCCTGCCGGACGACGGCAGAGGCTTGTTTGAGGTCAAGGGCAATCAGCTTGTCACCGCTTCGTCACGTGTTCGGTGTGGGACGGACCTCTGTCGTCTGGATTTTGAGACCGACTCCGAGATCCACATCACCGTCAGAGCTCGTGATAACGGGAAGCCTCGGATGAGTTTTGATGAGATATTTATCATAAGCGTTCTTGATGCCAATGATCCACCGGAAAATCTCCGACTGACACGGGCCAGTTTGCGGGAAAACCTACCTGCTGGCACCATCGTTGGTAAGGATGATTCTTGGTTTATAAGATCAAACAGCATTGATCATTACTCTTGCAGTCTACCGCTGGTTTATTTACATGCTACTTGGGGAGGGATGGGATCTGAGATCATGGGTTCATGTCCTAGATTTGCCCCGAATACATTTCTTAGTTTGTCACCACCATACCCATGCTGTGGGTTTCACCAAAATTGGTAAACGTCTAAGACCAGAATTTTTTCGGTCTTTCCTCCCACATCAAGCTGAGCCGCCGTGGTATAACTGAAATACTGTTCAAGGCATAAAACAAAACATACTCACTCACTTAAAACAAAAGGAATGCATGTTGTTTTACACAGCTGCCATCAATAATTATATATATATAATGTAGCGACATCGAAGTAATACCAAAGATTGATAACATGGGTTGAGATCCACGGAGTTCCCCCTAGCTGTCCAAAATCAGTATCTTTTATTGTATATCGAGTTACCTGTCTTGTAAAGGGGAAGGGTGAGAGTGAATTAAAGCCTCGTTTTAGGTGAGCAATACTATAACTATTATATGGCCGTCTCTACATAATAGTACTAGGTTATTGACAACAGCTACATGCCATGCAGTCGGGGTACGCTGACACACAATTAGTCAGTTCACACACTGTTACTATCCAACCCTCATTTAAAGCGACAAGCGTTGGGGTTTGTTTTGCCCCGGAATCCCCACGTGTGAGTTAACTTTCTGCATGAAACAACACACTAAAATATGACACGCCATCCCCAGGTACCTTGAATGCAGACGACACTGATCAGTCTCAGACCTTGACCTTTGAGGTGATCGAGAGCTCCATCTTCATGATACACGACTCAAACCTTCTGGTCACAAGCAGAAGTCTTAATTACGAAGAAACCTTTAGTTATCAGGTCAAGGTCAAGGTCACTGATAGCGGGTCACCGCCAGCGTCGGTAAGTTTGGAAGCTTGGGAAACAATCCTTTAGATTACAATGTCAATTACTGATTGAGAAGAAGCGATCTTCCAAACCCACTAGTCTCTATTTTAGGACCTAAAAAGTGAAGTGATAAAGTAGTTTTCTATGTCTTTAAAGCTTAATCCTCCAGTTCCGACACTTTCTTCTGGTTGTAGGTGATCTTTCGATGTAGGTCTTGCTTAGGCACCAGGTGCAAATCTAACTGACAACGAACTTAGTGAGTTTTTCTAGTAATATTAGCTGTAGAATAGGTAATCTCAGTTGTACAGGGATTGCAGTTGTATTATGGTATCAGTTGTATAAGTTGTTTAATAAGTTCAGTTTTATAAGGATCTCTGTTGTATAATGGTCTGTTGTATACTAAACTCAGTTTTATAGGATCGCAGTTGTATAATGGTCTCAGTTGTATACTTAATACAAACTCGCCCGAGTGTCTTTTGATATCAAATATATTAACACAATTTAATAAAAGTTGAAAACACCGAGGCTTGCCGAGGAATTTGAAACTTTTATCAACGAGTGTTGATATATTTCATATTAAGGATGCGAGTATATTTATCATTCATCTTCAACATTATTCTTCCGTCCAACATTTTCCGTAAACAGTAATAAACAGTATCTTAAGTGTAACGCGTACAGCTGAATATTTGATTGTGACGTCATGGTAACCGATAAGGTCACAAATGATCTAGCCCAAGCGATATATCCTGTGGAGGATAGTTTTGGATGTACAATGAGCTCCGTTGTATAATGGTCTCAGTTGCATAATGATCTAAGCTGTATATTAATCTCAGTTGTACAATGCTCTCATTTGTATGGTGATCGAAATTGTAAAATATTCCAGTGTAGTTAAATATGATCCCATTTTGTTTCTATAAGAGGTGTAAATTACCAGATTACACAAAAGGAATTTTCAATATTCTAGCTACATAAATAACACGTGCACGTAAGTTTGGAGTACTAGCGATGAATTTGAGTGGGTCCGATACATACATTACACGGTGATAATGAAAACGTCCTTGTAGGTGGAAGATGTGATGACAGTGACGGTTTTGGACGTCAACGAGGCCCCCGACTTCACTAGCATCAGTATCGTGAGCGTGTCTGAGGATGAAGATGTAGGAACGGTCATCGCCAACATCTCCGTAGTCGACCCCGATGCTGATGCGAAGATCAGCTTCTCCATCACAAAGTTTGAAGATGATTTCATGACAACTCAGCCTATTTGCTCAAAACAGGTTAACGATATGTTTCTGTGAATAAAACAAGTATTGTAAAGATAGATACGTTCAAGCATGACCGGTACAGCATTGTATATGTAGCAGGGAGTTGATGCATCCAACAGATAGCAGCTTGCTGACAGGGATAACCTCTTTGGTCATGTGGACAAGGCGTCCGACCTCGGATCAGAAGGTCCGTGGTTCGAATTCGTGGACTCGGAAATAATATGGCCTCCACATTGGCGCCCAACGTGGGGCTGAGCACGTTCATATTGAATTTAAACAAAATAAGTCTCAGTTCCCTAGTGTGCGGCCATGGACGTGTCTTCTGTTGACGGAGGAGTGTGTACCAGGGTGTGGAGTCGTCCCACAGATGACATCCTTACCATGTCAACTTGCTGACGGGGTTAACCTCTTTGGTCATGTGGACAAGGCGTCCGACCTCGGATCAGAATTTCCGTGGTTCGAAACCCATCACGGGACTCGGACATTTTATGGCCGCTACATATAATTATAGTGTACACAGACTACTCCGTGAAAGCCTCCCTTGTCGTTCCCGTCTGTTATTAACAGTGTGATAATTACACAATTACACAAAATATAGTTCTAAATATTACTGGTTGAGGTGAGGTGTGGTGAAATGGTGTTTAACGTCGCGCCCAATATTATTGCACGTATATAGCGACGTGCATGCACGTGTATGTGTGTGTGTGGCTGCTTGTACTAGTCCGGACTGATGCCGATTTATAGTGCTAGCACACTGAGATACCATGCCGCAGTTTAACATGAATACCCCGCTCAGACACAGTATACTGACTCCGAGCCGACCAGTCCTTGTTTTAGCCCCTAAATGCCGAGCGTCAGACAGGGTAACAACAAGTACCATCTATTAACGTCTTTTGGAATGACGCGGCTGGGGATCGAACCCCTGACCTTCCGCTCTCCGGGCGGACGCTATACCATTAGACCACGGAGGCGGTCATTACTGGTTGAAGTAAATAATACTTCACAGAAAATTGTGAAGATATTCGAACATTAATTTAGAGTGTCAGGACATAGCCAATAGAATGGGGATTAGTCCTGGTTGAATTTAGTTTACAACACTTACATTACCGTAGCATCACGGCGTATTTTGAACAGTTGTCATTGAAAAAAGATATAACTTTCAAGATATGTTAACAAACATTTGACGGACCTTTTGTGGAATAAATGTCTAAATGAGCACTATGATACATCCATATCTTAATCTGGGCAAAATGAAATAATACGTTATCTCAAAAAGGCAACTTCGGACGTACCAGGATCCGCTTGTTATGGGTTACATTCCCGAATTCATACCGATTATGGTCGTCTTTCTGTGGCCACAATTTCCGGGCTCGTCGGTTTCAGCAAGTGGGAAACGTCTATAACTTGAGTCACTTCGGGCTTCCCTCCCACTTTAAGCAGACAAATCGTGGAATAAATGAAATACTGACCAAAGGGGTGTTGAACACAATTTGCTCAATCGCTAACAATAACCAACTATACAATTGACATCATATTATCTCATTCTGATGTTCCATCAAAACAGACGGACTCGGCGGGAACAGTATGTCTGACGTCACTCTTGAGTCTCATCGCGTTTGACTTCGACAAGCATCCTTTGTACTCTCTTCCCGTGGTTGCTAGGGACAACAAAGATTTGGAGACACAGCAACTCCTGACCATCAAAATAGTGAACATCAATGACCCTCCCCATGTGAGTAGACAGTGGTCTATTTGTCTAGTATTTAACTTGCAGGAATGTACGTTGTAAAACACGGAATGGGACCGTGCAATAAATGTAAATAGCAGCGTCATGGCAAACTAATGATCAATATTGGCATGACCGATTGTAAGGCGAAATTTTAATTTGTTTCATATAACTAGGTGACGTGACTTTTATAATTTCTGGGAAAGGAAATGTATCTTTACTAGGATATATAAATATTGATAAGCCATACATTGCATTTATTTTTATTTGATATTGTGGAGGGCTGCTGTTTTTGTAACATATCTGAATTACATATACGTTCTAGATTATCACCAGCACGTTATGTGTTTTAGTCATTATTCAAGTTAAATACAAATTCAGAGTTACCAGTTTTCCAACAAAGTAAATATTAATAAATCGACAAAATTATTCGCTATTCAGAATTGCATTTATGCCGGTCATGAATACAATGAAACCTCGCTAGTACGGACATCGTTAAACAAATCCGTTCCTTCAGAACGAATACTGCTGTGAATTCTCACTTGTACACAAAGTGACATTACAATGTAACATGTTTCGATTATTTGGGGAATGTGTGGGAAGGCTTCCATTCCATAGAAAGGGTGCACTGGTGGCCCAGTCGTCTAAGGCGCCGCAATTCGCTGTGCAGAGTTGCGTCCCTTAGGCATGCCAGAAACCTCTGATTGTAGGTTTGAATCCCGGTTCGCCCCGATTATGTTTCTAGGTTTGTCAGCACCATACCCGTGCTCGTGGGTTTCACCGAAGTGGTAAACGTCCGAGACCTGCATCACTTCGGGCATTCCTCCCACATTAAGCTGACACCTCGTAATATAACTGGAATAATGGTAAAAGCGGTGTTAAACCCAACTCACTCACTCACTGTATAGAATGAACGAGTGATGGTTGTTTCCTTGAATTCCCTACCAGGATATCCTGCTGGACGGCATCTCGACGTCAAAGATTGACATTGCTGAGAACGTATCTCCTCTCGATGTAGCCACAATGTCCACCATTGACAGAGACAAGGGACAGGCACACACCTACCGTATCAAGTATCAAGATGGCGGCGAGCAGTTCGCAGTTAGCGGGGACCTCCTCAGGGTATATAGCTCAACCTGACGATTGCTCTCGATATGGAACAAAAACGGCACAATCAACTTGCGTTTTAGGTTTAAATCTATGTAATATTCTGATCAATAGTTTCTTAGAATACACACATTCGTTAACTTTAGTTGCTAGATTAGCTGGAATGGAAGGATTGCTTGTTCGAATTCCATTTGCGCCTCGGTTATAATCCTTGGTGTGTCCGTAGCTTCCCCGTACTCGAGGTGTCCCCTTTGATATTGCAGTAAGCTTTCAAAGAGAAAACAGGTACTGGTAGCTCAGTGCGCCATCTCCTCAGCATACCAGGACACTCTCATCATGTGTTCGAATTCCCAGTCCGCTCTGACTATTATCCTTGGTTTACCTACACTGCATACATACTCATGAAGATCCGGAGTAGAATAGGTCTTCAGCAACATATGCTTGCCGTAAAAGGCGATTATGCTTGTCGTAAGAGGCGACTGATGGGATCGGGTGGTCAGGCTCGCTGACATGTCTGATGCATGTCACCGTATCCCAATTGCGTGGATCGATGCTCATGATGTCAATCACTGGATTATCTGGTCCAGACACGATTATTTACAGACCGCCGTGATATAGCTGGAATATTGCTGAGTGTGGCGTTAAACACCAAACAAACAAACAGACAAATCTATAAAACAACATATTAGGCAAAATTTTGACATCAGTCAGACATGAGACTCACTGAGAAACCGATGAACGGATAAACTGGAATATTTCGGCGTTAAACAACCAACCAACCAACCAACAAAACCTATACACTATATTTGTGCTTGTGGGTTTCACCAAAGTTGTAAGCGTCTGTAACCTGCCTCTTTAGGGTTTTCCTCCCAAATTAATCCGACGTGTTATGACGGAAATACTTTCAAAACAACGTTTAACCGTAACTTAAACGTCATGACATACATTTACTCGATTACACAATAGCGCCATGTCTTGACCGGTCGTTGTCAGTTAGTCAGTGACGACATGGTTAAGGTGAGCTCTGAGTGTGACCACCTGGTGTTCCAGCTGTCAACCGCCGCTGACCACGAGGTGACCCCGGAGATCCACCTGACGCTGGAGGTGACCGACTCGGGGGATGTTCCACGGTCACTGGAGAAGAACATCACAGTCGTGGTGAAGGACATCAACGAACAGCCGTCACAGCTGGCGCTCTCGAATAAAGCGGTCAGTACTAGGGCTGTAACGATTCGTCGATACCTACGATATCATCGATACTAAGGTATAGACAATATTTTAATCGTAAGTTTGTGAGATCGTGATACACTATAAATAGAACAGAACCGAACAGAAACTGAACAGAAACTGAACAGAAAGTTAGCTCCTATAAAGGCAGAAGTACGTAGCATAGCGCAACTTGTAAGCATCGGAGGCGGTTGGGTAGCCTAGTGGTTAAAGCGTTCGCTCGTCACGCCGAAGACCCGGGTTCGATTCCCGACATGGGTTCTATGTGTGAAGCCCATTTCTGGTGTCCCCCACCGTGATATTGCTGGAATATTGCTAAAAGCGGCGTAAAACCATACTCACGCACTCACTTGTAAGCATGGAGGAACACGAGGACGTGTCTGCTTTTAAACTATTACATTAAAAAAAACATCCCTTCAGTTAATACTGTTTGTTTTGTTCTTGTTGTTTTTTCGTTAACAAGGTTTTGGTTTTGAGATAATAATAAGTAAATGAATGCATCCATAGGTGTTTAATTTCAGTGATTTCATCATTTCTTACTATTTGTTGGTGTATCGTGATAGCAGTGGTATCGTCAGTCTGTATCGTGATACGTTTTGTATCGCAAGCTACCAGGCTATTCTCAGATCTAATAAGTACGCTACTGAAGTAATGTTTACATATGCTTGCCATTGTAAATAGATGAAATTGGTATCCGATAATACACTGGGAAAATGCCAATTGAATTCTTCTAACTTAATTAGTAACAGCGGCCAGAGGATTCGTAAACAGCAAAATGACTATCCCCGTTCCACAAAGCGATCTTGGTGCTAAGACTGCCGTAAGTCTATGTTAAAGAATGGTAGTTACGGTCGTCTTAGCGCTACGACCGCTTTGTGGAACAGGGCCCAGCTAGATTGCACGAATATGCTGAAGATTAGTAAATAGCACTAATCAAATTAGTATAATTCACTATTTAAACCACACTGTAGAAAACTTGTTAAGAACGTTAACACATGCAAGACATGTTTAGGAATGTGTTTCAATCCTAAGCGGTATGCACATTTGGTGTGTTTTTCTATCTAAACATGTTTAGGGTCTTAACACATGAAATGAGCTATCGCCTCATAGCCCAAACACCACCTTAACACAACATCCCCATAAAGCCTAGCATGCTTAGAATTTAAACAACTCTAAACGTGTTTAGAATTTGAACATGTTTAATAAAGTGCATATCATCAAATATGAGGGGGATAATATTTATTAAAATCAGTTGTGCAATTCAGATTCACAGGCAATTGCATATGACTTCGAACGAACTTGGAACAATATTAACATAAAAATGTACAAATAAACCAAGCTAAAGGTTACAAGGAAAACTGACACTGTGACAACATTCTCCGTAGCACAGGTGGTAGCGTGGTGGATTTCAAGAGATTGCAGGTTCGAATCCCACTGAAGTTTAAATTTCTTTGTGTTCGTTAATGTGTTGATTCTGTGTTTTATAGTATTTCTCTCATACAAAAGCAGGAAAAGAAAGTTGATCTGATTACTGTTTAACCTGTTTTACTTAGTGTCGATAGGCCACCTGGTAAAACAAATACTAACTGATTAGTAAAATCTACTAACCTGTTAGTGTGTGAGTGGACAGTGAATTTCACTTAGTGAACTTGACAAACTATTTCTGTCAGTGTACTTCTATACGGACAATCCGATGCTTGTAATACTCGTAGCTCCATACGCGATGATTTATCTAATTGTTGGAAAAAGTATTGCATATCGTTCCAAACGGTTAGATAGAAGTTAAATGTGTTATTAATGGGACGGTTCAACCGAACATTGTATTCCTACGCGATATCAAAAGTAAAATATGGCTCAGACTTTAACTATTCTAAGATTGGCATTAAAAGAAATTATCATCGTGTGATTCCAAAGGCTCGCATTATTAAATTCGTATTTATGAAATATTATATTCAAGGCAATAACACACACACGGCTAATAATTTATTTCTATATATATATCTAAAATAGCATAGTAAAATAGTTGTTGTTGTTTTTAAATTCTTAAAAGGCTCAAAAGTCAGACCCACTGTTGTGAAAAAATGAAATTGAGGAATGATTTTATTTATTTATGAAAGTTAGTTTACTTGGTAAGGTGGTCAGCCCACGTAACGAGTTTACTTAAGATTACTTTCTGAATTTTGTGCAATTGTAAATTCTCAAAAACAATCTGGGACTGCTACCTCAAAACTGCAAAATAATTTATCATGATCAATTACAAAGTCTATATATATCTCATTGCAAACAAAGTATCGTTAAAAATAACACGGAATATGTAATGTTATCATGATATGTGTTCCAGGTGGCCGAGAATAGTGGGGAGGGAACAGTGATTGGCACGTTGATCGCAGTCGACCCTGACAACGCTGACTCCAACAGGCAGCTGTTCACCTTCAGCCTGATGGACAATGCTGACGGGAGGTTCCGGATTCAGGGAGACCAGTTGCTGGTAGGCTATACGGAAGCGTGAGTGAGGGGGCTCGTTCGAGAGAGTGAGTGAGTGAGTGAGTGAGTGAGTGAGTGAATGTCACTAAAAGGATGAACCGATTTGTTCTGGAGTTACACGTCAGTGACGTTAATGATGCAACCATAAATCTCCATCTTAGCGGGGGAGTTATTTGAATTATGCCCAGGCGTGTCAGCTTGATGTGGCAGGAAACCCACAGAGGCACAGGTCGAAGACATTAGGAAGAGAATTTATGCATGTAAACTTCTTTGTTATGAGAACACAAAGTTTTGGCGTATATAATCCTTCATCAGGTGATCAACGTTTACCACTTTGGAGGAACGTAGACGTTTAGAGGATTATTGTAGTGAAAACGTTAGTACAGCTTTCAAATCACGCCATACATCACATGGCATCAAACAACTTGCGACAAAACCATGTCTTGGACGGACGTATAATTATTCAAGGACAGACTGTGACGTGACCTCGACCATCACTCACAACAGATGCACCCTTTGGGGATTCCTGGCTGGAAAAGATTCGCTTCCACCTTTGAGTTTCTTAAGAGGCGACTTAATGGATTGGGTGGTCACGGGTCAGAGGTTGACAGTGGGCGGGTGACAAAAGTCGGAGGGTTGCAGACAGTAGAAGCGCCATTGTGGGCTGAGACAGTAGATGTAAGCTGGTGGATGGAAGAAGGCGGTAGGAAAGGATCACAGAAGACGGAGTCAGCTTAGGCAATGGGTGGAGGGTAATATGGACAACAGGCGGTAGAAAGAGGCTAACAGGCGGAGCGCAATATAAAGGCAGTAGACCGTAGGCTGAAGGTGGTATAAAGAACAAAAGGTCAATGGAGGACTTGAAATTTCGAATATTTTTTAGGTTGCTCAACCCAACAAGGATTGCTTGTCAAAGGGTGGCGACTTCTGTCACTTGAACTACGAGGACAAGAAAACCCACTCAATCCAGGTGGCTGTGGCAGATAGTGGAGTGCCCAGCAAGATGAACCGATTTGTACTGGAGGTGAATATCACAGACGTCAACGATGCTCCCAGAAACCTCCGACTTAGCGGTGAGTTCGTGTTGCGCGACGATGCTGTGTACTTAAATATCCTGGATCTAAGTGAGTGAATGATAAAACAATATGACAGTTATAACACGGTGTAGCCAGTTTCAGTGTTTTAGAAAAACGGACATGGCATGACACACCAATGATCATTAATACTGGCATGTGAGAATCTGGTTTTCGTACCCACATCCTGCTGTTCCTGTTTGGTCATCGGTAACCTTAACAGTTCACTGTTTTGTAATCTGTCTATACCTTGATCTATCGTCGTTCATGTAAGATATTATTATTTTGGTTTTTGAAATACTTTTTTCGGTATATAAGGGTTACGTTTATGTATTTATATCATATAAACTGCCGGGCAAAAGAATGTATACATTTGAAAACTTGATGTGTAAAAAAATGGCAAAAGTTTTCAAAATGTTACTAGGCTGAAAACAGTCCCCGAAACACTGCAAACTTAGGTACCAAACACTACTAAATCTCACTACAATCAATTAGCTCTCTCCACGGTAGCGAAAACTAAGATTTGATTTTAATGAGATTGAAACACAACTATAACTCAAATACATCCCCGTGGAATAACCATTTATTGTTTGTTTCATTTTTAGTCACAATCAAACATTGGTGTATACTTTCTTCTGCCCGGAAGTTTACAAAACTAGCAAATAATGTTATAAATTACCCGCGGAAGTATGCTTGCAGACAATAAAGTTGAGGAGTTAGCATCAACTGGTACCAAGGTTGGAACGTTGACTGTGGATGACGAGGATGTTGGGCAGACTCACACCTTCTCCCTGTTGGGGGATGCAGAGGGCATGTTTAAGATAGAATCTGCAAAAACTGTTGTCAAGGCAACGGATGATAGACTAAACAACAAAAAGACTTACAAAATAGTTGTACAAGCAACGGAGAATGGAATAGATCCTAAAACGGTAGGCATTGAACGAACATCAGCACATTGAGTTAGTTAAACAAAATGAAAATACAAGATTATAATGTTTCAACTGATATCTCTCGATTCTTTTCTCGAAAATAAAATAATCACACGTTTTCTCTCTTCCGTTTCAGACTGAAGAAACGTTCTATCTGACTGTGACCGGAACTGAAGAAGCCCCTCGTGACGTCAGCATTACGTCTCAGGATGGCGTCAACCAGTTTTCCCGGAACGAACCAACCGTTCGAGAAGATGCAGCATTAGGCAGTATCGTTGGAACCGTCACGGCCGTGGACAATGACCCAGGGTCAGTCATTACTTTTGAGCTGCTGGACAACGCTAATGGTCACTTCATGATCGAGACCACGCCTGCTTCCTGTAGACCAGAAGTAAGATTGGAGACAAACGTTTGCACGACAAACTTTTATTTATTTTATAATATGCTCAATGTATGTTTGGTTGTAATGTATCTAACATCACCCCATTTAACACCGGCGTTCCAATTGGTCGTTTTGGTGTCATTTCAATGATGTATGTATCTTCAACTCGGCACCTTTATCTGTAGGTAAAATATCTTTATTTTCTGTGACAGTAGCTTCTTTGTGCTGGTAAAATGAATATAAACGTGCCTTGTTCATGGGCGAAGGTGTTTGGAAGGATTTGGACCCCAACCCCAACCTGAACCCTACATAAATGATTTTTTTATACTTCCAGTCAGAAGTTATGATTTTTACAAATGTCGAGGCAAGGGGTTATTGGCGGAGGCATATTTAGATTTTATCATTCGTAAGCATGAAGGGGGCACGGGTGGCCCACTCGCTGTGCAGAGTTGCGTCCCTTGGGCATGCCGGAAACCTATGATTGTTGGTTCGAATCCCGGTTCGCCCCGATTATGTTTCTAGATTTGTCAGCACCATCTGTGCTCGTGGGTTTCACCGAAGCGGTAAACGTGCGAGACTGCATCACTTCGGGCTTTCCTCACGTATTAAGCTGACACACCGTAATATAACTGGAATACTGTTGAAAACGGTGTTAAACCCAACTCACCCATTTACGTAAGCATGGTGCGTTGAAATCACTGGAATTGTGTATAACCTTTATATTCACACATCTGTTGAACTTGTGGATAGACAAAAATATAGTGTTGTGGTCATTATCATGTGTTCCAGGGCACAGGCACATTGTGCAGCACCCACATTAAGTTGTCGAAGCCAATGGACTTTGAGACGAATCCCCAGCACCCCATCGTGGTGAAGGCGGTGGATGGCCAGGGGATGCGGTCCTCAGAGGCGTTCACTGTTGGCGTTATCAATGTCAATGAGGCACCAGTGGTAGGCACATTCAGTTTACATGCTTTCGGAGTGGGCATAGGTAGATAGTCAAGAGTTTTATTAAATAGCCCGATACACAAAAGGTAATAACTTGTCCTTTTTGTTTTTATTTAGTGAGGGGGGATATTGTCAACACCTGGTCCGTCCGTCCGTCTGTCCGTCCGTATTTCGTTTCTGGAGCATAACTTTAAAACCGTGAATGAATTATCACATCCAAACTTGGTACATGTATTAACCAGGGGCTGAAGTGATGCCTTTTGCTATTTAGGAATTTTCATTTTTCCCTGTTTCCATGGAAACAAGTTACACTTAGCTGAAATGGAGGTAGGTGTTGTTTCTGGAGCAGAACTAAAAACCTATTCAACATGGTACATCAATTAATCAGAGCTGAAGTTCCTTTTGCTTTTTAGGAATCTTTTTCAATTTCTTTTCCAAGTTTCCATGGAAACAAGTTTGACTTGACTCTTCGTACTAATGTGTTTGTCTGGACTATATCTCTAAAACTAACAGGTACCCTTTCTTGAAATTTTGCACATACAAACACCTCGGGAAGATAAGGATTTCACTGTGTAGGTAAGTTGGGTATAAGACTGGGTGTGGGCGGTTCAAGGGTGAAGTCTATGAATCGCAGTCCTAGAAACGCGTACCTATTTCAAGTGGTTTACTTGACCCTTGAGATATGTTTCTTGTTGGAAATATTGTCCTGCTGTGTCGTTCAGGCCATGGAATACATAGGCGGGGACATAACAGTGGAAGAGAACCACAACGGGGAACAGCTGAGTGTGTTGACGGTCACGGACCCCGACAAAGACGACACTCACATCTTCTCCCTCACCGACAACGCTGCTGGCAAGTTCATCATTTCAGAGAAGGGCCAGCTTGAAACTTCACAAGGTACTGGCTTGTTCCCTGTAATAAAATATGGGTTTCATGCTAGTTAAGTATCTGTAGAGGTATTCACTTGTTATTAGTGCCATACTGGGTCTTCAGCGCCATGATGACTGTAAGACAATCGTTAATCCGCGATGTTTCAGTAAATGCAACTTTGAGTGTCTACGACAATGCATAATTTATTCTTAAGGGGTGAGTTAGTTAAACTTTTTATCGTTTGAACGTACCTAGGCGGAGGGTGATCACAGACGAGAATCATAATCCGGGAAAATGTAGCATTCGAACCAACGTGTCCAAGTTACAATAGAACACTGACTTCTTTAAAACGAGTTGCTGATATTGGTAACACTACAACCCGTAGATCCTTCTTTGTATTAGGGCGTTTCATCACAAATTATTTTTTGTTTGTTGGGCATGATCTGTACTACCAGAAACACCTGTTTTGTGTTTCTTGTTTAATGCCGCTCTCAGAAATATTGCAGCTACAATTATGTCGGCGGAAAATCTGGACCAGGCAATCCGGTGATTGTCATTCATACTCTCAATTGGGATAAGATGATATGCAATGAACCAAGTCACCGAACCAGACCATCCGATCCATTTAGTAGCCTCTTATGCTTAGCATAGGTTGCGTGGGTCTTAATTTCTTAACTGGAACTGGAATATTCGTTCCAGTGTGTACGGGGTTATTTATTTCAATTCCAGATGCAAAGTTGGACTATGAGTCTGAGAAGAAGCTTGTGATAAGAGTGAAAGTGGTGGATAAAGGAGGTCTGGCACTTGAACAGACCTTTCACGTCTACATCCTAGACCTTAATGAACAGCCTGATGCTCTCAACATCAGCAACAACCAGGTACGAATGAGTGTTCTGCAAATCTCACTTACATGTCAAGCAAATACCGCAATGCTTTATCAGCGTACCAATGTCGAATTTCTGAGACAACGATATAAGCGTCTTTTACCGTGCATGACTTGTGACGTGGAAATGGACAGGCCGATGACGATGGCCTGAAGGTTTCGGCCCGGACAGTTTTAAACAATACGGCCACTAGTGTAGTCGTTTCATACCCGACTGTATATTTTTCCAATGGGTATTGCTAACAAACGGTTTAGCTCATATTTACCACTATTCGTCCTGGTAAAAGGCGACAAACGGGAACGAGTGGTCGGGCTAACTCACTTCAGTTACTTCATTCCACCCTCATCTCGCCACCCATATACACACTTATCTCCAAATTACTCAGAAATAACGACACTCCTTCCTTACTACCTACTCCCCACTAATACATAGTCACTAACACTACATAATACCATTATTCCAATATTACATCTCTAAATACTCTCACTAACAGTTTCAACGATAAAACATCAGGTTCTCGTACTTTATTCTTTACTTGGTAATATTTCTAAATATATAACATATTATTAACTGGCGTTTTATTTAAGAATTAAACGACAAGTGGGAGTTGTTATATTGTTCGATAAACAACGACCACGAGTCGTTTATTTCTTATATGAGATATCAACATTTTGTACAGCCTTTTTAAAGATGTCAATAAATTGTACAAGCTTGAAAAATATTTACCCGTATTTTAATCATGATGACTCCCTCAATAGAATCCGACCTCGACAATGTCGGACAAGCCCATTTTATGAACAGGTGGGTATTTCCCGTATATTCTCACAATCCTCACGTCAATTATCTGTATATTTTCTCCCAATACCGATTGTGATATCTCTCCCGCTTTTGGTCGTTCTGCGTTGCCCAGCTACATGTATGGAGAACAACTCGCAAGACACTTTCCTCTACAAAATAAGAATGTCCGATTTATGACGTCATTAGGTTGCGATCGCATGTTCGATTCTCCAGAAATGACGTCATGCTGGAACAATCTTTAATCGTGAAATTCATTGTTCTTCATTGTTCTTTGAGATTTATCGCGTAGCTATCTTATATAAGTAATATAATTAGATATTTCATTTAGTGATATAATCGGCCATATAATAATATCATTAAAATCATTTAGTAGTATTACTGAGACTTATTATTAAGATATAAATATGACTGAGTGAATTAGTAATATTACCAAATAGCTGTCTCTTCTTGGAATTCTTATTATCTCTGAAGACGTTGTATTGTCGCGCCGCAGTAACTCAGAGGTTTTGAGAATGTGAATTCTTTGTGATGGTTCTGCAATCCCGTATAGATAGCAAAGCTGGATAGCGGACTGGTAGAGTTACAATGATCTCCTCAGTTTTGTAGCAGACGCCTCAAACGGCCAAGGTTTTGAATTAGTTCAAATTATCTCCAGGAGAACTAATCACAGTATGAACATTCTTCTGCTAAGGTTATGACGGATAGAATATGGTAAAATACCAGTATTGGAGCTCCCACACAACGTCGTCAATAACAACACGAGAAACACCATTGTTATGTGTGTAGGTTGAAGAGATGGTCAAGGCTGGCACTGTGGTCGGGAAGCTGACGGTCAACGACCCTGACAATGCTGGTGGTCGCACAGTCCAGCAGTTCACCTTCAACCTACTTGATGATGACGGCGGCAGGTTCATGTTGGATGGAGATACATTGAAGGTAAACTCAGTTGCATTTGTGTTAATTTAAACGCCACTTTGTTTGTCTATACCTCTGTCCATACATTTCGTTTTATTGAGGCGTTTATTTTTATTGCTTCGTTAACGGATCCACAATGGTGAATATAATGAAAATTATGAAGGGGGTCATTTTATATAGCCTATTTAACCAATTTAAAATGTCCATGCGTAATTTTGTATAGAAGAGAGGAGACCTGTGTGTGTAAAACGTTTTCCTATATATTGTGTTTTAGAAGGGGTATCTTTATCATATTTAATTATATGTTACGCGACCGACTATACCATGTATTCAGTGACCACTTCAGAGTGTTTTTTGTTTTGTTTTATTTGTGTTCTTATTTCTGTTTCGTCCAGCGACCCTACAAATATGTCTTAGTTTCACACAGGGAAATAATGTTAAGTCCAGGCCTTCTCTGGATAGTCTGTCGCTAGATGAGGTGAGGTGAAATGGGGTTTAACGTCACGTCCAAGATTATTGCACTGATATAGCGATGTGCATGTACGTGCGTGTGTGGCTGCTTGTACTAGACTGGATTAATGCCGATTAATTATGCTAGCCAAATGAGATACCATACCGCAGTTTAACATGAATACCAATCCACCAAGGCCTTGTTTTAGCCCCTTAATGCCGAGCGCCAGACAGGGAAACAACAAGTACCATCTTTAACGTCTTTTGGTATGACGCGGCCGGGGATCGAATCCTGACCCTCCGCACTCTGAAAGGCCCTGGCGGCGACCACGGTGGCGATCTGTCATAAGAATGACCTAATACTGTTATTAACAATTTCAGATTGCCGACGAAGGAGTCATGTGTAGCGTCAAGGGCGGGACGTTCTGTTTGTTTGACTTTGAGTCTCAGGAATCACACAACATCGCGGTTGAAGTGACAGACGACGGAGAGCCCAAACTGACCAGCACCTTCACGTTGACCCTCCGCGTGCTGGACCTTAATGACCCTCCGATGGACCTCTCGCTGGACAAGGTCAACATCCCGGAACAAATGGACGTAGGAGGTGTGATAGGAATGTTGTCCGCGGCGGACCAGGATCGTGACCAGCGCCTGGAATTCTCTATAGCTGGTGGCGATGCGACAGACGTGGTCAGCGTAGATGGTATCAAACTGATACTCAACAAATCGGTGGATTTTGAGGAGAAACCGTCTTATACCGTTATCGTGAAGGTCAAGGACAATGGCAACCCCCCGTCTGAGGTACTATTGGTGGTAGTGAAATGTTATAAATAATGTTTCTTTTGAATGGATTTGAGTGGGTGAGAATGCAATTTCACGGCGGAGGACGTCATAACATTCACACGTCGCACCCGCTTGGGAAATCAAACGGGGTACACGAGCTCACACTTATACCATACGATTATCTGGCCGCCTTTTAAAATAGTGATGGACAATTATTTTTATTTTGATGCATTGTCGTGGATAGAAAACTATCTCATGATGAATGGTTTCTAAATCTCTTATCTTTGAGCATCGTTCTGTATTCTTTTCCCACAATACAGAGGACACAACTTTGAACAATCTTGACATGAAGCTGATAATGTCAATTTCATGAAACTGTCGAATAGGAACTACGTGTATGTCAAGCAAACAGCATCGTTCAGTTCCACATTAACTCAGAATATTCCTATCAAAAGTTCTGCTCAAAATGAGCTGTCTATCACGATGTACACGTGGGGTGCAGACCAAGGTGCCCTTGTACTGTGCGATCTCAGCGCTAGGATGATCGTAACTCCCATACTTTAACATAGGTTTACAATAGTCTCAGAGCTAAGACCGCTTTGTGCAAGTGGGGACAGGGTGCCGTTGTACAAAGCGATCTTAGCGCTAAGGTGTTTGTGTCTCCCATACCTTAACAGAGACTTACGACTGTTGTAGTGCTTAAGTTGTTTGTACAACGGCACCTGGGCCGTAAGCAATGGCATACTTGGAGAACAACCTGCGGGGCACAAGGGCTTACGGATTATTTGCCCCGTGTGAAGTTCCGAGTCTTGAGGATGAACCTCCAGATTCAGGAGAGTCACATGACCAGCACTGTCCAATTCCGAACTGATTATACTATATATTCCCTATAGGATTTTTCTGAGAAAATGTAGAAAATGTTTCCTGATCCCATTTGGAGACATTAGCCCCGTTGGCCTCTTGGTGAAACAAGGTCTTTTAATTCGTTTGTAAAGTCATGAACAATTGATGAATTCATTTTGAATTATTTGCAACAGTGCGCTCATATAGTCACTTGGTTATGGAGTGAAGATTCGGGGTAGAATAGGTCTTCAGCAACCCATGCTTGCCGTAAAAGGCGACCATGCTTGTCGTAAGAGGCGACTAACGGGATCGGGTGGTCAGGCTCGCTGACTTGGTTGATGCATGTCATCGTACCCCAATTGCGTGGATCGATGCTTATGTCACTGTCACTGGATTGTCTGTTTCAGACTCGATTATTTACAGACCGCCGACATATAGCTGGAATATTGCTGAGTACGGCGTTAAACAACAAACAAACAAACACTTGGTTATTGGCCTCTTGCAACTCAATTATGATGCTCATTGAGGATTACTGAAAATAATGGTTCCGATAAGCTTGCCTCTATGGGTAATATTTTGCACTGATTTTGAGATCCATTAATGATTGTCTATGTTTTCTTGCTTACGTAAGAAAAAGACCTATGTACATACTCATGTAACAACGTATTTGTTACATTCACATTTCTTTATTTTTCAGACAAAACGAGAATTCGTTTTAAATGTTGTTAACGTCAATGAAGCCCCTACACAAATGTCAATAGAGCCAATAAAAGGGGGTCCTTACATGACGTTCCCCGTGGATAGACCAGTCGTTGGAGAGAACGAGCCAGAGGAGACAGTGATTGGTCAACTCTTTGTCCTTGACCCAGATAAAGATGAGCATATAACTGCTGTGTCGTCTAGTGCCATGATTTCTATAGAGGAAATGGGATGTTTAACTCTGACAAAAGTAAGATCATATCTCATAATTTAAGATTTTACGAAAATATATGTGACTGTACAATATTACAATAGAAATAGGATACTAATATTGTTCTTAATATGTAAAGGCAACATTAGAACCCTCAAATACGACTTCACAAGTACTTAATAAATAATACAATTATGACTGTTCTGAATTGTTTAAGCTACTCAAACAGTGAATGTTTAGCTTCATATCTACGTTGTATTTGTAGCGGACATTTCAATGTTTAGGGAACCCGATGTGCTGGCAACGTGAAAACCGAGAGAATGTTTGACTTCGAGAGTGAGTCTTCGTTTGTCGGTAACATCACAGTGACCGATGGTGAGGGGAAGAGTCTGAGCCAGCAATTTACTTTCTCTGTTGTGGACAAAAACGACCCTGCCAAGGTAAAATGAATTACATTAACTTAATACTGCCTCATGTCTCTAAATTTTTTCAAGATAAGTAAAAGCAACAAAACCCTTTCCATTTTCATGTTTCATGTTTCGCCGGGTAGCTAATGGTTATAATGAGATTCTCGAAAACTCTTATGACAAATGTCATATATACATATGTTTGTATGTGACAGTCAGTGGTTAAAATCAGTCAAATTGCACATTGCCTAAACGTTTCAGGCAATTAATAAATTGCCTGATTGATTGGGCAATTAACAAAATGCCTTAAAAATATGTCAGTCATTTTATTAATTTAATGAAAAATCTTAACATATTTTTATTGTCCTTACATCGAATAACATGAAACCATGAACTCAAAAACAAAACACAAAACAAACTCACATTAATGTTTTGGCGTATTGCCTTTCAGTGAGCAATTTATGATCCAACATTATTTGTTTTAATGTGAAAACGTAAGAGCTAGTATCGCGCAACGGCACCGTCTAAATGAACTCTGTAGACCTAAACAACATTATCTACATACCTGTTACAAAGGCCTGGTATTATCAGTGACCGTGTGTACCTTTACCCCCAGGATATCCTGATAGACGGGCAGGCTGACGGAGCCCTGACGATCCTAGAGAATTCGGTGGACAAGGTGGTCGGTACCTTGACTGCTGTAGATCCAGACGTTCATCAGTCGCACTCATTTGCGATTCTAAATGGACCCCAGTTTTTCTTCTTTGTTGGCAACCAACTCAAGGTATCGTATCAGTGGTTATGAAGATTTACGATTTTTGTTATTCTTGTTATGATAATCATAAGATCATCAGACGTCGATAAGTAGCGCACCAATATAAAATAATAAATTGCAATCCACATTTTGGAGAAACTTGCCCGTCTGGAACTGAATTATGCAACATACACATAAGGCATATCCGTCTAGATTAAGCTATACTGATTACGATGTTTGTCTTTGTTTGTTGTTTAACGCCCTAATCAGCAATATTCCAGCTATATCGCGGCAGTCCAGTGATTGACATCATGAACATCGATCCACGCAGTTGGGATACGATGACATGCATCAACCAAATCAGCGAGTCTGACCACCCGATCTCGAAGTCGTATAATAATTACACATGTATGTTTGGGTTCACAATCGACACAGCTTAAACATGTTATGTTAAACTATTCTAGTTGACGACATCTGCACATCTGGATTTCGAGAAGGCCTCCGAGTTTGTATTGACGGTGAGTGCCACGGATGATGGTCAGCCGCCAATGACCTTTGAGAAGCGGGTCACGATCAAAGTCACAGACGTGAACGAGGCTCCATCAAGTGTGTCCCTGTCGAAAAATCAAGTAAGTACCTTAAGTGTAAAAGAGGTGAGGTGAAATGGGGTTTAACGTCGCGTCCAAGATTATTGCACTTATATAGCGACATGCATGCACGTGTGTGTGTGTGTGTGTGTGTGTGTGTGTGTGTGTGTGTGTGTGTGTGTGTGTGTGGCTGCTTGTACTAGTCCGGACTGATGGCGATTTATAGTGCTAGCACACTGAGATACCATACCGCAGTTTAATATGAATAGTGAGCGATTGAGTTGGATTAAACGCCGCTTTTAACAGTATTCCAGTTACATCACGGCGTGTCAGCTTAATGTGGGAGGAAAGCCCGAAGTGATGCAGGTCTCAGACGTTTACCACTTCGGTGAAACCCACGAGCACGGGTATGGTGCTGACAAACCTAGAAACATTATCGGGCGAACCGGGATTCGAACCCACAATCATAGATTTCTGGCATGCCCAAGGGACGCAACTCTGCACAGCGAATTAATATGAATACCCCACTCGGACAGAGTATACTGACATCGATCCGACTAGTCCTTGTTTTAGCCCATAAATGCCGAGCGCCAGACAGGGTAACAACAAGTACCATCTTTTAACGTATTTTGGTATGACGCGGGCTGGGATCGAACCCCGGACCTTCCGCTCTCCGGGCGGACGGTCTACCACGGAGGCGGTCTAAGTGTAAAATAAGAAATAACAACTTGATTAATTACCATTATTCTTTAACCTGACCACTTCTAAATGTTTCCAGGTATCTGAGGCCAGTGCTGTTGACACGGTTGTTGGGGCGTTATCCACCGATGACCCAGACAATACCAAGACGATGTTGCAGACATTCACCTACACCATCATCGACGACGACGATGGTAGATTCAAGATAAATGGGTCTCATCTTCTGGTAGGAACATGTATCCAACATGACCATTTGGCCGAATATTAAGACTTGTTGTAGTTTCCACATCGTAAATATTATGTTTGGAATACAACATGTTATGTCAACCACATATTTTCTTGAAATAGCCGAAGTCTGAAGACGCTATATGAGTTAGGTAACGTCCCAATTTATCGTATAGCGCACAAAATATTGGCAGCTATGTTTCCTTACAGAAATATCCATCAATCGGAACCACTATCTAAACTTTATTGGAACGTTGGCCAACAGTTTTTTGGAGCAGGCAGGCATTGCATCGATGTGTATAGGGTATCGAAAGGCGTTCCTGATGTATGGGCACATTTGCATATTAAAGTAATAATTATACCAGATCCTTCATAAGACTATTATGGTATGATACATTTGCTTTAATACTAAATTCATCATGTTTACACTGATACTGTCACAGTGCCACACGGACTGGAAAAAAAACTTGATGTAAAAGAGAATATACCTCACGATATATTGCCTCTGTCATTGTCATTGTCACTGTTACACGAACCAATTAATCTAGTCTGGACCAGACAATCCAGTGATTGACATCATGAGCATCAATCTACGCAGTTTGGATACGATGACATGCATCAACCAAGTCAGCGAGCCTGACCACCCGATCCCGTTAGTCGCCTCTCACGACAAATAAAGAGGTATTGAATCAAACTTACAATGACTGTCTATGAGCCTGTGCCGTGTCTCTGTTTAAGTGTCCCTTTGTTTGTCTATGTACTATGTCGGTGGGACCCTTTAGCATGTTTAATTGCGACTTTAATTTCAGGTTGCCAAACCCGACTTTGACTACGAGAGCAAACGTTCAACAACGGTAAAAGTTCAGGTAACAGACAGTGGATTGCCTCCCATGACCTTGGACTCTGAATTCATCATTGACATAATTAACGCAAATGACCAACCGACCAATCTCAAGTTTTCAGGTAATTTTTTGGTGTGTGTAGAATACTGGGTGGAATAATCAAAAAGTAATATTGTTCATTTCATATGTACATGTTAACGTATGTCCACCCACCAAAACATAGGTGTCAAATTTCCGTTTGTAGAATATATAAACACTGTACCGCCGTATTATAGATCAATTATAGAGTTCGGCCTTACTCCGCTTATGAAAGTATTCAGTTATATCACGGCATGTCAGCTTGGTGTTAGAGGAAAGTAAAGCCGAAACTACTCCGGGTCGTAGACGATTCCAACTTTTGAGACCCCCCCCCCCCCCCCCCCTCAACACGGGGATGGTACTGACAAACCTAGACAGATGATCAGTTCGAATCTGGGTTTCGATCCCATGATCATAGGTTTCTGGTGCGCCAAAGGGGCGCAGCTCGGCACAGCAAATTGCGTCGACTTTGACAACTGGGCCATCCGAGCCCCCTGATGACTAAGGAAAGAGAAATTACAATAGTTAACTTTATCGTTAACGTCTATAAAAGCTGAATTGAACTCAGCACTTCTAACAACTAAGGTATTTAATGTATTCCACCCAACAGCCAGCACCATATCGGAAGATGCTTCAGTTGGGACCATAGTTGGAACGTTGACCGCTGATGACGATGACGACGGCCAGACACTCTCGTACAGCGTAGGTCAGAGTGACCTCTTGACCATCCGAGAGGACCAGGTCCTGGTCAACGGTCTCCTCAACTACGAGGCTCAGTCCAGTATCACAATCCTCGCCACTGTGGCTGATGACGGCGAGCCTAGTCTCTCGGTGAGTTATAGGATGGTGCACAATACATGTTTTGGGCTCGAATTGGATATGTATATGATGAAACAGGGATTAATACACGAGTGTGTCATGTTTTCTTCATGAAACGAGTGTCGGAAAAATAATATTTCCCGAGCGCAGTACATAATTTATCCTGTGATCAGTCCCCGCAACATAATGTAAATACAACACTATGACTGTCGTAAGATGTTTTAATGAGAATAGTACCAAGATATTTAATAAGAACTTTGATAGTCGAATAGAGTTAGACTCTCTTTGTAGAAATGGATACAGGATGGTGTACATTTAAGCTGTATTCGATTTGTACCCGTGTTTTTATCAGGTAACAAATTGACTTGCCTTTGCATGTGTTTGTAACAGGTGGGTCAGGATACGCTCACCTTTTCTCGAACACCTGGTATCATCACTATTTGAGAGTGATTCATAAACAAATGGTCATGATATAGTCGGAATTGTACAATCGACTCAGCTTTTAGCAGAGATTTCTTATGAATATGGAAAGGGTTTTGTCGCTTTAATTTATTCCCATAATTATAACAAAGCCCTTTTGCAGTCGTTGTACTGAGGTCTCTAAAACTGACGTAGCTCGTGTATTGTTACAGAGGCCTATTTCAAGAGAGCCTCGTGGCATCTGTTCTACCTCCAAGAGAAAGAAGTATAAACCAAACTAGTTCCCGAACTGAACAGTTGTTAGACATATTCCAAGTTTTGAAATGTAAGATGTTATTTATCGTGTTAAGATGCCGACTTTGGTGTACATGTAATGCGTGATTTTATTTACCCTAATCCTTGTAGATGTCCCGTAACTTCACCATTGATGTTAAAAATGTAAACGACAAACCGTCCAGTCTGGAGCTGCGGTCAGTGAGTAGTGCTGGCAGTCTGAACGTGTCGGAGAGTATGCAGGTCGGAGAGGTGGTTGGAGTTATTGTCGTAACGGATGAAGATATGATAGAGAGAATCACAATAACTTTGGATGTCCTGGAGGGTGGTGTGTTCAAACTAGACGCCAGCGGACCCACCTGTAGCCTGGTAAGGACTGTCATCCTGATAGGTCGTTCCTCTAAATTGATTCTAAAGACTTTCAAATCTTTACTTAACAAATGTGCATGATCATAAGTGCTTAAGCGTTTAATTTTACAACCCATAGGCTACTGACATTGTTTTTCTATTGTCAAGTTTAAACAATTTCATATTTTGCCTGTCATGTTCCATGCTGTTTGCACAATTTATAATGAAACCTTGTTTCAGATTAGTCGATTATGTCTAAACAGTTTGAAAATGTTATTCGATCACAGTCACTTTTGTCTTTGTGTGTAATATCATAAAGGACCAACTTCTAACATTCACCGCCTCCGTTGTTTAGGGGATAGAGCGTCTGCCCAGGCAGCGGGAGGTAGATAGATCGATACCCGGCCGCGTCAAACCAAAAGACGTAAAAAGATGGTACTTGTTTTTCACTGCCTTCCGCTCGGCTTTATGGTGATAAAACAAGGGCTGACCACCTCGGAGAATGAAATAACCATGTTAGACTTCGGGATGGTATGGCAGTGGGCTAGCACTATAAAACCAGCATGTGTCCGGACTAGTACAAGCAGCCACACACACACACACACACACACACACACACACACACACACACAAGCACGCACGCATGCACGTTGCTATGTAACTGCATTAATCTTTCACCTCACCTCACCTCACCTCACCTCACCTCACCTCACCTCACCTCACCTCACCTCGCCTCGCCTCGCCTCGCCCGAAAGAAGATGCGTTCGAGCGTTCGAGCGACGTTAGCTTCATGCATTACACACTTTCTCTTCACACAGAAGTTTAAAGATGGCATCAACATGACCATATGCTCCATCAACCTTCTGCTTGCTGACACCATAGACTTCGAGCAGATCACCAACGACGGCGACACTATCCCTGTTGACGCTACAGCTACAGACAAGGGAGGACTCACCATCACAGACAGATGGGACATTCCCGTGGTAGATACCAACGACCCTCCCACGGTACGTGTTGTGCTTCACGAGGTTTATGTTGAGGATGCATATGTTCCAGTGTTTGAAATTTGTAAATAAATGAAAGGCGACATGGCTCATAACAATTATCGGCCAACATCATGTATTCTGTGTGTTTAATGTACACTACTTTCATATTCCTGTTCAATGTTACAATTTGATTAGTCAGTTGGGTTGAACGACTCAACGGTTTACCAGGGCGTACCAGGTTAATGAGGAAAACACAGACTGACCGTCTCTATGTGTAAACTTGTACTGTGTGCTGTAGCCATCTTTTGATATTTTGACTTTTATCCCGCTGAACAGAGTTTGTTGCTTCGTCGTCTGCTATTCTGTAATGGAGACATCATGATAATCTACTTCCGGAATCAGAAGTTTCGAGTGATTTCTCCGAATTAAACCATGTTATATAGTTCATATATAATTTATCTATAATGTTGCATAAGGACCTATAGTTGGGGACCGCCCCGTGGTCTTGTGGTAGAGCGTCCGCCCGGAGAGCGGAAGGTCCGGGGTTCGATCCCCGACCGCGTCATACCAAAAGACGTTAAAAGATACTTGTTGTTACCCTGTCTGGCGCTCGGCATTAAGGGTTTAAAACAAGGACTGGTCGGCTCGGAGTCAGTATACTGTGTCTGAGTGGGGTATTCTGAAACGCCAGAAACCTATGATTGTGGGTTCGAATTCCGGTTCACCCCAATTATGTTTCTAGGTTTGTCAGCACCATACCCATGCTCGTGGGTTCACCGAAGTGGTAAACGTCTGAGACCTGCATCACTTCGGGCTTTCCTCCCACATTAATCTGACACGCCGTGATATAACTGGAATAATGTTAAAAGCGGCTTTAAACCCAACTCACTAAAGTTGAGTTTGCAATAGATCGATCAGTTATTAAATTTTCAGTATTAGGTATCATTTATAATCAGCCAAGTCTTCAGCGCGTGTACTGAAGAATGAGTGAGTTAAAATTTAAAGTCAAATCGGCAATATTTCAGCCATATCGTGTCGTGAGAGAACAATATTATTCCCATCATGAACGAGTTATTATGAAATGTTTTTCTAAATGTGTAGGTAGATGTACATATAAAAAATGGTAGGTAAGAGAACATGTGCTATGTTTTATGTAAAATCTAATGACAACGCCTCCTGGGTCACCGTAATATATGCGTTGAAACTAATTGTGGAGGCCATGATTTCCACGACGAATGTAACTTTTTACAAAGGTTTATCCATGTAATTATATGTTAAATACTGTTTCTTTCAGGACATCTTCATAGATGGCAACATCGTGTCAATCCCAGAAAATATGCCCAACTTTCGTATCGGAAGTTTGCAATCGGCGGATGAAGATAGGAAGGATGCACACATATACCAGGTAAAGAAGCGAAAATAGAAAACTTAGGAATGGTTTGCATCACTATCTTTTCAGCTGGATCTTAGATTACACATGTGGAAAATAAATAAAGACAATCACAAATAATGCCTTTCAGGTACTTGATTACTGGGAGATATTTAAGGTGTCAGCGGAACAGGAACTGGTCGCGTCCACGGCTTTCAACTTTGAGAAGAAGTCTGAGTATAAGGTGAAGGTCAAGAGCGTTGACTCTGGCAACCCTCCGATGTCCTTCACCAAGACCTTCACCTTCACTGTGTCGGACGTCAACGAGAAGCCCACCAACATATCTCTCTCACACGCTGAGGTACGAGTTCAAAGGATGTCTGTTTGTAACATTGACATAATATTAAATTTTGATGAACTGGTTTTGACTTGAGAACCTGTCAAATTCATGAGCTAAGTTATCGCAATTTATGTGCTCTTGACGAAGTTTTAACTGTGGTAATCTTAATTAAAAAATTCTTTCGTATTATTCATGATCTGTTAAATGGCGGGATAAAATAAACTGTTCCTCTTCATATTGTCGTAACAGCTTTCGGGTGGCAAGTGGGACTGTACTACAGTTACTGAAACTATTGTTGTTCCTTGACGTCATGGTCAGTTAAGCCATGACTGTGCAGCTCGCCCTGTCAGCATCGTCTCAGCTCAGTCAAGGGGTTATTGGTCTAACGACGCTTACTCCGAATTGTCTCCATCAGCATGTATACTCGCATAATGAATAAACGCAACACCAGCTTTCTAATCACATCAGTTTTATACTTACTCTCAGTCCATCTATCAATACACGACAGGGTCTGAGCGGCCATGCTCGTCACTAAATGGGGAGAACTTAGAACGATCGGGATTCGACTCGATCGACTGCAAACCGCGCTCTCCTCTCCTCTCCTGTCCTAATGTATCTTGTTATAGTGTTCGGGCTTAGCCTGTCGTTGTCACATGTCCTCATTAATCATTTTAATTGGTTAAAAACAATATCAGACCATGAGCTCGTGTTTGTGTCGTGATTGGAAAATTACCTGAACCTACTGACCGATTAAAAGATGTCTTTTGGTTAATTGGCGGCAACACCAACAAGGCTATCCCGAAATATCACTGTCATCGCCCTACTGATTTCCTGCTTGTTTGCGCCGCCACTCCGACTTTCTTTCTCCATCGTATTTAAAGCTATAACCATCAAGTTAAATGCTGCCTTTTGTATAATTTTCTAAGGTTTTGGGGATGCGTTTTTACCTTATAACAATATTGACCTTGTTCATTTAGTAACATTACATGTCGTCGGATTCTTACTAATCTATTAGAGGCCCGTGAAGACGCCGGGGTAGAATAGGTCTTCAGCAACCCATACTTGCCGTAAAAGGTGACTATGCTTGTCGTAAAAGGCGACTAAGGGGATCGGGTGATCAGGCTCGCTGACTTGGTTGATGCATGTCATCGATCCCAACTGCGTGGATCGATGCTCATGATATTAATCACTGGATTGTCTGGTCCAGACTCGATTATTTACAGACCGCCGTTATATAGCTGGAATATTGCTGAGTGCGGCGTTAAACAACAAACAAACAAACAAAACAAACAAATCTAATAGAATGATTTGAGGCGGTGGTAACCTAGCTGTTAAAGCGTTAACTTGTCACACAAAATGCCTGGGTTCAAGTTCCATATGGGTTCAGTGCAGGAAGCCCCTTTCTGGTGTCTCCCGCCTAGTATTTGCTGGGATGTTGCTTAGAACGGCGTAAAACCTGATTACGATTAATCTGATTTCTTAACAATCAAAACGTTTGCTCCCGTAGGTATCCATGGCTGCACCTGTAGACAGCGTTGTTGGTTTTGTGGAGGTGTTCGACCCTGATAACGAGGACGAGGTCGGGGAGAAACAGACGTTCCAGTGTGCGGCTGATGCCTCTCAGAACATGTTCAGTATCAATAAAGGAGACAATTCTTTAAAAGTAAGGATATGAGAAGCACTTCTAGCGACATCAAACTCATAACATGACTTCTGTGTTTGATGCACAGAAAACGTAGATCTACATGTATACATATCCAGAAAACATTTAATTCTATATATTCAAACACAATGTGTTACTCTTTCGAGTAGGAAGTTTACTGTATAAATATATATGTCCCTAGTGCTTAAGGCATGTATGGAAGACCGCATTTAAACGTACAAATGCGTAAACGTACGAGACTGTTACACGAAACATGAAACGGACCATAGTGTGTCACCATGGCTAGTTTCATACAGGAGGATTCACGTGTGTATCAGTGTAGAGATAACGGTATTTATGCTGTTATTACTTATTAGCACTGAACTGCATTTGTATTTGTGTTTTCATTCAATATTATGTCAAATAAATCTCCAATTTGGTTTCATAAATCATTTGATATTTACATAATGTTAAAGCAGGGTCAAAATTGTCCCTTTGGCCATGATGACTTTGGACTTTTAGTCTGATTTCAAACTTTTGAGATATATTTCAGACTTTTGAGATATATTTCAAACATTCGAGATATATTTCAAACTTTCAGAGTATATTTCAGACACTCAAGTTGGCTTTATTTTCTCTCACGTAAATTTCCCTTTTTGCCTAGTTGCTGTCTGATAAACCTCCTGTCTGTAATG
Source organism: Haliotis rufescens (assembly GCF_023055435.1). NCBI lineage: Eukaryota > Metazoa > Mollusca > Gastropoda > Lepetellida > Haliotidae > Haliotis > Haliotis rufescens. The sequence goes on along the minus strand of NW_025964001.1, from coordinate 25,572,049 downwards.
TCATGTGACTGACCATGTTGTTCATCTATTTTTAACTTAGTAAGGATAAGATCCGTATCCGTACTTAGTACTCTAAGTAAGGAGTGATTTTTAATTTGACTGTAATGGAGTCGCTCGAAATCATGTGACGGTAACAAGATGGCGCCTGATCGACTCGTCTCGCTCGGCGAGGCAGTATCGCTATGAAATTTACAAGACATAGTCATTTGACCATCCAAGTGTTAACAGAAATAAATGTTCTGAAAGGTAAGGCTTAATTTTAGCGTATTCGGATTGTTTTTAGACACGTACTGAGAAATACTTTTAGGGGCTCGAAAACCCCAAATACGAGGATAATAACTGTGTAAATTAGTTAATTATTGGTACTCAACGTTTTCAACGCTTTTTCCGACCATACTTTAGTGTCCGATTCCCTGCAGGTGAAGTCCGTGCTTCCTGCGGAGGAGAAGACCGTGCAGTTGTCAATCACATGTACAGACAACGGCGTCCCACCGCAGTCTGCAACTGCTGACGTCAAGGTCAAGGTCGTCGAAACTGCAGATGTCCCTAAATCCATCCGACTTGACGGCGCATTGGAGGTGGAGGAAAATGCCTCACCTGTGAACATAGGAATATTCAGTGTGATCAACGCTTTAAACCAGAAACCCATATCAGGGGTAGGTTTATCAGCTTCATACTCGCAGCGATTCTGATTCAGAACAGATCCATTGCGCCACGTAAGAGCTGACTAAAATTAGGATCTAGTGGCTACTTAGTGTGTCTTATATACTGAGTGTGTCCTGGCTTAGGTCATTGCTCATGTAAACTGTCATTCATCAGTATACAGTAAACTACTGTTATAACGAACACGCTTATAACGAACTGACGGATATAACGAACTTACTTTTTTGGCCCCGACTATTTGCTGTAGTTATGCTGTATATATGCTTATGACGAACTACGATTATAACGAACTAAAATTAGTAGTCCCTTTGAGTTCGTTATAACTGTAGTTTACTGTACCTTGTCCTGGCACGATTAGGCCAGACTTTATTTTTGGTTTGGGGATTTTTGGCCCAAAATTCGGGCCAGGAGTTAAAAATACATGTTTAAACAAATTCCACCTTCAATTATTTTTTTATTTCCTCAGATGTTAAGTGGGTAGAGGGGGAGTGGGACATGGGGACGGGGGTAATAGGGAAAGAAACAAGTTTATAGTTACCTCACTTCCGTTATAGTTGGTATTTTTATATGCCGCACAATCCAGTGATTGCCATCATGCAATCAACCAAGTCACTCTGGTTGTCATTTATGTTACTTCACATTACATTGTAGAGGGGTCGGCGGATTAATCAAAAACAAGTTTAAATATATTCTGGCCTTATTTACAAGCTTCTACACCGCCTCCGTGGTCTAGTGGTAGAGCGTCCGCCCGGAGAGCGAAAGGTCCGGGGTTGGATCCCCGACCGCGTCATACCAAAAGACGTTAAAAGATGGTACTTGTAGTTACCCTGTCTGGCGCTCGGTATTAAGGGGCTAAAACAAGGACTGGTCGGCTCAGAGTCATTATACAGTGTCTGAGTGGGGTATTCATGTTAAACTGCGGCATGGTATCTCAGTGAGCTAGCACTATAAATCGGCATCAGTCCGGACTAGTACAAGCAGCCACACAAACACACACACACGTACATGCACGTCGCTATATAAGTGCAATAATCTTGGACGCGACGTTAAACCCAATTTCACCTCACCTACAAGCTTCTAAGATAAAGTGGGGCGGTGAGGGTAGACTGTTTGGTCGTCACGCGAACCCCGGGTTCCATTCCCCCACATGGATACAACGTGTGAAGCCAATTTCTGGTGTTCTTCGCCTTATTATTGCTGGAATATTCTTTATAGCGGTGTACAGTCACACTCACTCACTCAAGATAAAACTGGAATGATACTGACTACTACGCAAAACTATAGATTTGTATCAGCATTGATAAAAACTTTGCATGTTTTGTTATAAACCTTATAGTGACCATTCCGTCAAGACATAGCCAATGTTTGCGATGTGTCAACTCTTTACCTGCAGACGTTTGTCTACACGGATGTATCCCAAGTGAAAGGAGATGGATATCAATGGAGTATTACAGGGGAGTCTTTGGTCTTAACTTCTCCCCTCAATTACGAAGCAACCGAAGAGGTCAAAGTTGCTGTCAAGGTCACGGGAAAGGACGGTAAAGGTCAAGATGTTGTGACCGAAGAGACATTCACGGTAGATAGAGTATCTTATATGAACGTAATGTACGGTTGATAATATTTTCAAATAAATTTAAAGAAGCGACGAACGCAGTCTATAAGATCTTCCTCAAGCTTTTCTGTTTTAAGATTTTTTGTTGTTGAACGCCGCACTCAGCAATATTCCAGCTATATGACGGCGGTCTGTAAACAATCGACTCTGGACCAGACATTCCAAATTATTGATATCATGAGCATCGATCCTGGCAACTGGAATACGATGACATGCATCAACCAAGTCAGCGAGTCTGACCACCCGATCCCGTTAGTCGCCGACGAGCATGGGTTGCTGAAGACCAATTCTAATCCGGATCTTCACGAATGCTTCAAAGGTGGAGCACATTAGGTCTTATTCATACGATCCTGTTACCAAACATATTTCGTGAAATTAGAAAATGTCAAATGATGTGAAATTCGCCTGACGTGAATACATCGCAAACCATCTTTCATTTTCCGATGATATACTCTTACACCAAGAATGCATCACAACAAATCTCTCCTTCATCAGATAACAGTAAAGGACGTAAATGAGGCTCCAACCCACATCGGTATCTACAGTGACTCCGTGCCGGAGAACTCCCCTACAGGAACCCCCATCGGCGACCTCAACACCGTGGACCAGGATACTAACCAAACCTACATTTACACACTGAAGGGGGTTGCAAGGGGGTAAGATGGGGAGACTGGCATCACCTTCGTTGTATTTAAAATAACCCGCAATACACACGTGAAAGTTTTCAACATCTATGTGATGGTTTCCACAGGCAGCATTGGTTGTATACTCCCCAGGGAGTTGAGAAAAAAAATCGGGGTAATAATAATGCTGCGCTTCGACCATTCATTGACTATGGAGTTATGCGGGTTATAAGATGACTATTATCACATTATTTAAAATGTGTTGGTTTAGTTTAAAATGTCGTGTTTTATGGAACTAAAGACGTACATGCACAAATTATGAGAATGTCCTTCAGTAAGAGCATTTGCAGACATTTGTAGTACACGCTAACGTTTAAAATTCTCTGTGCGTATACGTTCTCTGAGAACCATGTGACTTACCCCGCTTAATGTCAACAATGGAGTAACTTGTGACGCATGAATAAAACAGATTTTTCTTCTAACATGCAAATGTAGATTTTGACGCCATCTTTCATATCTTATCAAGCGTGGAGTCAAGTGTGACGGAGCCGCAACTATCCAGCCTATTCGACATTAAAGAGTGTACACTTGTGGTGGGGCTGGCCAGTGAGTTGCTGGACTTCGAGACGTCCTCCATATTCTCGCTGCTGGTGGAGACGGTAGACTCCGGGTCACCTTCACTGTCCTATACGGGAACAGTGCGGGTGTTGCTGCAGGACCGCAACGATGCACCGTCCGCTGTCCAGTTGGACAATAATGAGGCAAGTGTAGAAACATCTTAACCTGGTTAGACCCGTGAAGATTCCGGGGTAGAATAGGTCTTCAGCAACCCATGCTTGTCGTAAAAGGCGACTAACGGGATCGGGTGGTCAGGCTCGCTGACTTGGTTGATACATGTCATCGATCCAAAATGCGTGGATTGATGCTCATGATATCAATCACTGGATTGTCTGGTCCAGACTCGATTATTTACAGAACGCCGTCATATAGCTGCAATATTGCTGAGTGCGGCGTTAAAGAACAAACCAACCAACCAACTTAACCTGGTTGTGTCTGTTGAGGTACATTGTCCTGTGTTGAGGTACATTGTCCTTTGATGAGGTACATTGTCCCGTGATGAGGTACATTGTCCTGTGATGAGGTACATTGTCCTGTGATGAGGTACATTGTCCTGTGTTGAGGTACATTGTCCTGTGTTGAGGTCCATTGTCCTGTGTTGAGGTACATTGTCCTGTGATGAGGTACATTGTCCCGTGATGAGGTACATTGTCCTGTGATGAGGTACATTGTCCTGTGTTGAGGTACATTGTCCTGTGATGAGGTACATTGTCCCGTGATGAGGTACATTGTCCTGTGTTGAGGTACATTGTCCTGTGATGAGGTACATTGTCCTGTGTTGAGGTACATTGTCCTGTGATGAGGTACATTGTCCTGTGTTGAGGTACATTGTCCTGTACTAAGAGCACATGTTACAAATAAGGTATAACACAAGGCTAGAGCTTGTGTAGGGTTCATCGGTCATCGACCCGTGAAGATCCGGGATAGAATAGGTCTTCCGCAACCCATGATTGACATAAAAGGCGACTATGCTTGTCGGAAGGGGCGACAAACGGGATCGGGTGGCCAGGCTCGCTGACTTGGTTGATGCATGTCATCGTGTCCAAATTGCGTAGATGGGTGCTCATGATGTAAATCACTTGATTGTCTGGTCAAGACTCGATTATTTACAGACCGCCGTCATATAGCTGGAATATTGCTGAGAGCGGCGTTAAACAAACAAACAAACAAACAAACAAACAAACATCTGTCGTCAACTTTGACTCCTAGGATTGTTAGGGCTTCAGTTCTGTCCCACGCTTGGACATACGTTATGAAACATTTGGTGACTCCAAGTGACTTCGCTCTATAATGCAATAGCTAATTGGTGTCGTTCATCTTCCCGAGGCAAGAGAGTTATCTGACTTCACAGGACCTTTAGAGTCAGTTAACTCTCTTGCTTCGGGAAGAAGGGTGTCGTTGGGAGCAGATGGTAATATGATTGTAAAACTTTAAGCGCAACAGGTAACATGGGTTTGTATTCTCCCCGGGGACCTGATAATGCAACATGGACGCACGCTGACCTGTTTAGCAGAGTCATACAGCAGCGCTATAACCATGTTTGAGACATCAATACGTCACAATTAACTGTTACCAAATTTTAAAAAATACTCGTTATCCAAAGTTGAAATTTCGAGAAATTAACCATACATGTTATTTGCGGAGTTGACACAATAAGCTGTGTGATGGGTGCTGAGTATGAGTGGTTACCACTTTCGAGTACAAGCTCCTCACAGCGAAATGCCGTTCAGGGAGCTCTCTATTCTATCGCGATGTTACCGAGAGTGTAACGAAGGTGTCACGCGCTGGGAAGAAGTTTGGTTCAAGTTTTGAGGTGAATATTAAGTTTATGTGTATATGTCTCATTTCAGATTCCCGAGCAGAGCCCAGTGGGCAGTGTGGTCGGAGTGTTCAATGTAACTGACCAGGACAAGGGTCAGAAACACAAGTGTGAAGTTGTTAACATACAAGATGTGCCGTTTAAGGTATGCTGGTTAGAGAGGTGCGGTGTGCTTCAGTACGTTGATTATGGTTGCATGTATGCGTTATCAACATTGTTTGTTTGTTGTTTAACGCCGCACTCAGCAACATTCCAGTCATATCACGGCGGTCTGTAAATAATCAGGTCTGGACCAGACAATCCAATGACTGATATCATGAGCATTGATCTACGCTATTTGGATACGATGACATGCATCAACCAAATTAGCGAGCCTGACCACCCGATCCCGTTAGTCGCCTTTTACTACAAGCATAGTCGCCTCTTACGGCAAGCATGGGTTGCTGAAGACCTATTCTAACCCGGATCTTCAATGGTTCAATGAGCGTAACTATGTAAATGAAAGCTAGGTGTTCGTGATAAGTGGTGCGTATCTCCCTGTCGGTGCCATCTGTCACAAACACATGCAAAGGCAAGTGAATTGTTCACCTGACCATGGTAACTATGGTACAAGTCAAAATAGGGCATTGCATTTGACATACTTATTTCATTGAAGCGTAAAATTTGCAACAAATTCCCCCAATTGTCTTCAGAACGTTTTGAAAGTTTTACAGAGGCCTTGTATGTTGTAATCCTGATAAAAAAACTTTTGAACAAGACGCACTTTGAAATCTTAGTAGAAAGAGTATGCTTGATTGTACTTCAAAGGTTGTGAAATGTAGACACCAAAGGCAGGAGCTGCTATGGTTTTGCTCGATGCACGTGGAAAATTGAAGTCATCCCTCTTGGCATACTTTCTTGTGGAGAGTCAGTCTGAATCTTTGTGCGTAGATCAACATAAGAAACAGATAAGGAAGTTTCACTTCTCTCTGTTATTTCTAGTTCAAGTGGGTAAATCAGTGGAAGGGATTTGGCTATTTGACCCGTATTGAACGTTATCAAATCACTGATATACCTGAATCTTCACTTAAACTTGTTGGCCAAACTCCCTCGTTTAAAACACCAGTTGTCAGGTCTGGAAATCTATAATGTTTATATCTGATGTATCGCTTACTTCTGATGCCACTTAAAATGAAAGCGGCAAAAAATCTATCCATATTCATACGAAATAAGCATGTGTCTATAAATCACTATGGAATAGGAATGATACAAGGTGTTCGCGAAAAGGTGAGCGTATCCTGCCCCACTGGGGGCATAAGCCTTTATCCAAACTACCTGCAAAATGACACGACAATGACACACCCATACTACCTGCAAATTGACACGATAATGACACATCCATACTACCTGCAAATTGACACGATAATGACACATCCATACTACCTGCAAATTGACACGATAATGACACATCCATACTACCTGTAAATTGACACGATAATGACACATCCACACTATCTGTAAATTGACACGATAATGACACATCATGAGAATAGGTAATTGTGTTGTTTATGCCACGCTATATCGATACGTGTACATTTAAAATGAAGAATTTGAAAGGCACCAGAGTTAAACTTTGACTGATAATAATCTAGAATTCAAATATTTTTCACAGGTTGAAGATGACCTGAAGCTGGTGGTATTCAGGAACCAGCTGGACTACGAAGATGTCAGGAACTATGTAGTGCAGGTAATGATGATGATGTCTTCATGTCCGTGGAAATGTTCCAAAATGTTCCAAAATCAGGCCTATGCAAAACATCGGTTGTCAAATGACTTAGTTGTGGCTTGAGGAACAAGACAAGAGGTGAGTGTTAATACACATCACGGATCTCACTGGTTTGTGGCGCTGCATGGGTTTGCTGTGGGATGTTTGTGAGCTGCACTACCGCAAACCTACATGTATTCCCAGAAGGTTGACCGACCTATACTTGGCATTATCCCATCATTACCATTTCTGTTCACGTTTGTGGTGACTTCCGGTGAAGAGTGAATCTCCAGTACCCTGTTGTGTTAGTCGTTTCACTCTGTGTATTCGTTTCCATTTCGTCTTGACTTACATGTACTTAAAGTCAGACACTGGAACAGATGTAGGTGGTGACATGGGGTTCAATGTCGTGTTCATGATTATGCGCGCATGCGTGTTTGTGTATGTGTGTGTGTGCACATGCGCGTGAATTGTGTTTAGAATAGCCACTGAACTCCCAGCTCAGAACAAACAATACCGTGACGTCATCATAATGGTTTCACTTCTGATATATGGTGCTTTGAGTTGTGTAAAACTCAGTTGATTATGAATATATTTTTGAAAGCGGGAAGGTAGTGTGGTGATGCTGAGGGCCTGTTTGTCCTCAGGTGATGTGTCAAGACGAAGGAGGTGATGGGAGTTTTCTGAAGGTCAGTTCCAGTTTCACTGTAAAGGTCACAAACGTCAACGATGCTCCATATAACGTAACCCTGTCCAAATCGGTGCTTGCTGAAAATGAAGAGAAGGGGAAGGTGGCAGCAGAAATTTCAGCCTTTGATCCGGATGGTGATAAGGTAACAATATACATTTGTAATTGGTAGACAAATGATAGGCGTTGCCGTTTTATATTGAATCAGCGGTAGGAGCATGTTTATGAAACGTCATATCTATGTTGTTATTAATTATAATATTATGGAATGAGAATCTGCTTCAATTCAAACGTTGCATACGCCCACTATACCTTGTGAAAAGTGATTTTGACATATTTACCCAATTAACTCTAATTTCAGGGTTGAAATGTTTATTATTCACCCCCTTGCATGAAAGTAGGAGAACTATAGTGTGGGTTACTTGGTTTTACAGATTACATTTGAGATCATTGATCCAACTGGGGACTTCACCATACAAGGGGACAGTACTCTGGTGGTTAACACGGTATTCAACTATGAGAAGACAACTCTCATTTCTCTGACACTAAAGGCCAGTGATTCACAAGGACTTTCAATCACTACGACTTTCAATATGGAGGTACTATGCATAGAAATGTAAAACTAACGCGATCATTAACGTTTGAAGAAGGAGCGGTGCAACTAAAGAACAAAACAATAACATGTCACCAAACGGTTTGGGTATGTGTTTTAGTATACGTCATGATTAATCTGCTTCAATCAAGTGGATGCACATCATTGCACCGCTTTCCCCTTCTTCGCCCTCGAATAATGATTTGCTGACAATGACTTTAATCAGAGGGAAAGTCAAGGATATGTGCACATATACAAATTAAAAGCTGAAAGAAAAGACTCACCTTTCTTACAAATGGTGCTTTCAGATTACGAATTTGAACATAAAGTTAAGGTTATATGCCGTTTTTAGCAAATTTTGCGTGTATGTCACGCCGAACACCATCGAAGTTGCTCGTCAACGATTAAACCCAGCAAGGGAATCGAACGTAAAACCCAAAGAGGAATATATCCCCAGTACGTGGATGGTGCACGCGACTGACATTGGGAATTGCAATGCTGGCTGGTTGTGCGTCAGCGTTCCCCGATGGGCCCGTTGCTTATGCAGACAACCCCTGGTATGCTTGGTCTGTATTAGGTAAAGGTGGTATTTGGCTGCTTGCGGCGTTAAATAACATGCTCTCTTTTTCTTCTGCGTGATGAGCGGACGTAGTGTCAAGTCTACCCATCCTAATCTTTAATTATGGATTGTCAGTATGTCAGTATATAGACACTGCGCGCTTCATATGTTAGATAGGAGACGTGAACGAGGCTCCGAGCAGCGTTAGCCTGAGCGCCCACAGTGTTGAGGAGAACGCAAGTCCGAGGACAGTTGTTGGAACTTTCAGGACCGAGGACGAGGACTACAGTCAATCCTTCACATACTCTCTCAGTGACGAGGACCTTGCTGCAGGTAGCATTTAGTCATTGGCACAATCAATAGGATAAGACAATTTATAACAAAATCAATAACAAATGTATGACCTTTTGCATAAGTAGAAGATGGTGAGTGGTGTACGTCTTTTACGGAAGCTGCTGAGCAAAGGAAAGCATACACCTATGTTTGATAGTGGCTAAAATGAAACAAACAAGACATAGTTATTCGATAAGGATGTTTTTGATACGGGTATCATGGCTGTGTTTTGGAACTTAAGTCTTCAGTGTTCTGGCTTCTGTCTTCAGCCTAAAAACATTTTGATAACGGTTGTAAAAAAAAAATCAGATCTAGTTTTCAATGTATACGTTCTTTTGTCCGGCAGACATGTGATGTTGTCATAGATGATACCATACCAACATGAGTCTCAAAACATACCTTTTCGTCCTTTCTTACGTTAGAGATTCAGTTACATACTACATTAGCATGTGTATATTAATTTTAATGATAATACAACACACATTATTTGAAGAGATGAGGTGAAAAGGGGTGTAAAGTCGTGTTCGTGATGATTTCTCTTATGCAGCAACACGTATGTGTGGCTGCTGGTACTAGTCCAGACTTATCATGGTTGTATAGTGCTAGCCCACTGAAATACCACACTCGGACACATTATACCGACTCCGAGCCGATCAGTCCTTGTTTAATCCCCGTAATGTTGAACGCCTGGTAGGGTAACAGCAAGTACAGTAAACTTCGGTTATAACGAACTCAAAGGGACTAATAGTTTATAACTACTACTACGTTATAACCGTAATTCGTTATAAGCATATATACAACATAACTACAGCAAATAGTCGGGACTAAAAAGTAAGTTCGTTATATCCGTCAGTTCGTTATAAGCGTGTTCGTTATAACCGTAGTTTACTGTACCACCTTTTAACAGTAGAAAGGTCACGTGCGGGGTAGTAGCTCCGAGCAGTTGTTCAATTACCATGTTAATATTCTACTGATATTCTAAGGTGATAAAAGTCTAAGGCCTGCTTCACATGAATAATAATTCCACGTTCAACTGACGATCTATACAAAGAGGTATTTGATAAGGAATCTCATGTCACACATGGTATCATTAAGGCCACTTTGCTATTGATGGGGAGACACTGAGGACTGGCGATGTTCCACTGGACTTCGAGGAGAACGCGGTTTACATGTTACGGATAACCTCCACAGACAGTGGCAGCCCTACCCTGAATGTACAGGTGAGTGGAGCTAATGCCAGTGTTCTTCACAGAGACGCAGCTGTTACGTGTCGATTCCCAAATTGAAACAATATGTTAACCCAGAAATCTGTACGTTAAAAAACCTAGCGTGAAACCAACGAAAATCCAACAAGTGCAATACAATCAACAAATGTATTACAAAATTCACTATGTTTACAAATCAATACAAATTACTGCACAGCAATTACAATGGCAGTAAATAATAGTGTGGTTGAACAATATCCAATGACAGTATATAATATGAGGGCAGTGGTCAGTATCAAATACACAAATACAGTGGTGATAGCAAAAGTCAGTGATAATAATATATATGCACCCAGCGGCGACAGCGCTCAAGTTTTCGAGATGGGCTGGGCTGGGCAGGGAATCACGGATGATGTGCGATGCTCACATGAAAGCTGGTTCCCATGTGGTGAAATACGTGAGAGATGCGTAAACACGTTCTTGTCTCTTTATAAAATCTAAGCAGATATTGGAAAGTTCCACATTTTTCTATAACATATTACCACTGTCCGCGGTATACCGGACCGTTAGTTTACACACTACACCAGCATCTAAAAATAGTAACTTCCTGACGACTGATCACAATGCAATGAGCGTCTACCGAATCTCAACAGAAACAATGTGACACAGTTACAATCTGTAGTGGCAGATAAATCATGATGAGGAAACGAACATGAAAGAAAGTGAATGTTGTTTAACGCCGAAGTTCTCGACATTACATCGACATCACAGCGACTTGTCAATCCGGACCTGGCAAACTGTTGCTTGCCAGCCTGCTCAACGAATCATGTCACAGGGAACGATGCCATGTAATCAGCCAAATAGATCCAGATGAGAGGTTCAAGTTATTTAAGGCACGTAAACACACACACACACAAACACACACACGCACGCACGCACGCACGCACGCACGCACACACACACACACACTCGAACGGCTACCTTATTGCAAATATCGCCGAGACTGGGTAAAGGAAGGGACAGGATAAGGACCTTTAGGGGCCCACTTAAAATGTCAAATTTTAAAGTTGAACGCTTTGAAGTATTGGTTTGAACATTATCAGGCATGGTGGACAGCTTGCCTCTTTTCTATCTAACACCTACAAGTCTTGGACTTCTGAAATAGTCAAATGCACAAATATTATTATTCTTAACATGAATAAAATGGGAAGAAAAAATTTGACTTGCCTTTGCGTGTGTTTGTTACGCACATATTTTCGCAAACACCTGGTATCATCCATACATGCGCTTATGATGTAGTTATAATCGTACACTGGACTCGGCCTTTAGTAGTGATTTCTTATGATGATGGACATGGTCCGGTCGCTTGTACTTCCAGATGGTTGGCATGTTTTTTATGTTTTTCTCCTTGGAACATCCACTTAGGTCAAAGACATGCTCGTTTTCAAATATTAGATAAACGCTTCATGTCAAAATCAAGCCTTGTGACACATTTTTTCCTGTTTAAAACTTTCATAACAAATTCTAAACGTTCAGCTCAATTCCTAAATTATGCAGATCCTCTGTTGTCCTCACAACTAGCATAACTCTGCTTTTAACACACTCTTAAAACACTTATAACACACTGATATCGCTGTGTTTGTTCATGTAAATTGCAGGTCGACTTTAATATTACAATAATAGACGTGAACGAAGCACCAACAGACATCATCACTCGGCCAATCTCGGCCGTTCCCGAGGACTCGAAAGTAGGATTGGTCGTCACTGATATCCACGTTGAGGATCAGGAAACTGACCAATCATATTCATGTTCCGTCACGAACGCAGACACCTCCTTCAACATACAGACTAGCAACAATGGCACCATGACCCTGGTCCTGAATGATGAACTGGACCATGAGGCCACGCCCACTATTGCCATTGCCATATCCTGTATGGATGGACCATTTGAAGTAACCAAGGCACGTGTATACTTTAGTGATTGGACGGACTTTTTGTTTTATCTGTACAAGCAGTGATGCTGCTATATGAAGGAGCCTACACTATCAAAATTTAATCCTAACAGGAGACCGCTGGTTGTAATATTAGATACATGATATGTTAAAAGTTACACAATCGGTTACGGTTACAAATTGTATATGCAAATACCCCGAAACGCCCAACTATCACCAATGATATTTAAACAATCACTGTTATCTAAATATCATATTCCCTTTGTAAATTTCTGAATTGAAACAATCATTGAATATATAATGACAATCCAAAATTGCATATTTTCTAAACCAAAATTCGTTTGATCCTTTTTGTTGGACTGCATTTGTTGCACGGTAAAAGCGATGCTTACACATTTTTGAAGCTAAGCATGCCAATGTATTATAAGGTCTGTCTGGCCATGACCGACAAACTCTAAACCGTAGTTGTTGTGTTTGTAGGATTTGACTATAGTTGTGTCTGACGTGAACGAGCCCCCGACAGAGATCCAGCTGGATGCTCCCATGTTGTTGCCTGCCCTGGGTCAGCCGGGGTACATCATTGGTCAACTGTCCGCTGTGGACGCCGATGTCCACCAGTCCCATACCTTCACCGTGAGGGGGGCCAACTCCGACATCGTGCAGGTCAGAGTTGTATTATATAGACAGCTTGTATTTCATTCAGTATGTGTCACAAAATGATTTAGAGGTGTTTGACATAATAACTGCAGCATTACATATGGTGCAGGAGAACAGGAACGTTGTCAAGACAATGTTTCTTTTATAATGATGGAACTGTTTTCCAGAATTTCAAAAATTATATTCTTTTCTTTTACATCCTTTTCTTTCCTTTCTAAAAAAGCTTTATTGTACAAGTTAATAGTAGATCCAATAAAGTTTAAACATTGATTCTGGGCAATAGTTGTTGAGCCTCGTGAAGATTCAGGTCTACAGCAACCCATGCTTGTCGTAAGAGGCGATTAAAGGGTTCTCCTGACCGGGATCTCTAACATGTCATCGTATCCCAAGTGTCTAGATCGATGCACATGATGTCAATCACTGGATTGTCTGGTTCAGACTCCACTATTTACAGACCGCCGTCATATAGCTGGAATATTGCTGGCTATGGCGTTAATAAACTAGTGGTTGAAACGTGTCCAGTGAATGTCAAGAACGTTACCAATAACCCTGCATGTTCATACAGGTGAAGGAGAAGAATAGGCTCACTTTGATCAAGGCTATACCGATGGAGAAACTTATAGACCAGGCGACTCCAGAGTTGGTGCTGACCATCGAAGTAGTGGACAATGGGCAACCAAGCTTGGCGCTGGAACAACTGCTAAAGTTCCTTATCACAGACATTGACTTAGATGCCCTCAAACTGCCGGCCATCACCATCGACAACAAGAGGGTCCCAGAAGAAGCGGAGGAGGGGAAAGTGATAGGAGCTATGTATAATCTCAATAGGACAGTTGGGGACAATGTTGTGTTTGAGATTCTTGAAGACGCCAATCAGTTGTTTCAGGTGAAAAATAACTCGTATCTGGTTCTGCAAGGTACTCTGGTTGGAATTACTGCCCCTTCGGTCAAGGTCACTGTTCAGGCGCGAAATACTAAAACCCAGCAGACGACATCTCGCACTATCACTATTTTCATCATTAAGTCCATCAAATGTAAAAGGAATGAACAAAACTGTCACATGGACGCAAAATGTGTTATTCTTAACGCGACGTATGAATATTGTAAGTGTAGTTTTGGTTTTGTTGGGGATGGATACAAGTGCAAGGATTTCGACGACTGTTCCAATTCTACAATCCCGTGTAAAAATGGCGCCACGTGTATTGACGCATTGGGTAGTTATTCGTGCAAATGCGCCCCTGGATATGCAGGTAAATATTGTGAAATTAATCAAAACGAGAAGACCCCATGCTATGACAATAAGTGTATGAACGATGCCGTGTGTGTGGTTGATAAATCTGACACAAAGACGTACAGGTGTATATGTGATGCTGGCTGGGCCGGGCAATTTTGTGACAAGTCTATAGACGACTGTGAAAAATCTTCCTGTTACGGTGGTGGAAAGTGCGTCGACAAACACCTAACCTACATTTGTGAATGCGGTCCGGATAGGTTTGGGGTCCGATGTGATTATCTCAAATCCTCATGTGCTGATTTACCCTGTAAAGCAGCAGATACAACCTGTGTCCCAAACTTTGAAAGAGAGGGACATGAGTGCGTGGATGACACAGCCGTCGTTACACTGCAGATCAGCTACATCACATCAAGGTTGGACGAACTGAAAGCAAGACTCGTGGACCTTATACAAACATATGGCAGATTTCCTAGCCAGGCTATACACGCTAAAAGCGCTGGTCGAAGGAAAAAACGATCTGACGACACAACTTCAAATGTCCATGCGTATATTACTGAAGTAACGGAACCCAGCCCTGGGATGTATAATGCAGACCTCATGGTGCAGGACTCCCGAAATGTTGTATACGACAGGACCATTGTCTTGATCTCTCTCAAGGATACATGTGATGCCATTCGTAAGTATGGGTTGGATACAACTATTTCGTCAAAAATATATAATGAACTTAGAAGACACAAGTGAGGGAGTGGGTATTGCTTTACGACGCTTTTAACAATACTCCAGCAATATCACAGCGGGGTACACCAGAAATGGGCTTCAGATATTGTATCCATGCGGGGAATCGAACCCGGGCCTTCGGCGTGACGAGCGAACACTTTAACCTCTTGGCTACCCCGAGAAGACACAATAATTTGTATAATGTATTGAATAACTTTGAATATGCCGTTTGGACGTTTGGCATCGGTTTGTTTACCCAACTTACCCTGCTATGAGTGACATGCTATTTTCCACCTGCAATATGTAAGCTGTATGACAACATTCTGTAAATACATTGTATTAGGCAAACGGGTGGTTGGCATCATGAACAACGACTTGGGTACGATGACAGACAATCAGCCAGATCCAACTCTGTCCTGGGGATTCCCACGTGGTGTCTTTCACAGGGGCAGGCCTATTGTGTAATAGGCGATATCCGATATTTCGCTTCACTCAACTGTCTCACGGTATAGTTAAAGGCTTGTAATACTTTTTTTATTTTTTGTGATGATGAGATTGTCCCATCAGTCCATGTCCTCTCCCTGCAGGCTCTGAAGGTCAGACCGAGGCTATGTTCTGTCCAGCTGTAGATGAGGCTGTGAGAAATGCGTTCAAGGAGAAGGGCAGACAACAGGCTGAGGATGAAGGGATGCCTATAGGGGTGGTAGCGGGGGCTGGAGGTAGGTCTACACTGGGCGGTACAGTGTGGATGTGTGGTGTGGCGTCATGTGAACATGTGTGGTAAAGGAAATAACTCACATATTTGTGTGTGTAAAAACCTAAAACCAGATACACAAGCATGAGAAAAAGTGATGATGTCTACTAGCCACAAAAAGAAACATCGAGGTAACTGATAAAATATCAAAGGGCATGGTAACATGTATCGATAAAGTCCATGACATCGTTATGTCGGAATCGGTCTTATGGCGGGGCATCGTGGTCGAATCCCTTGCAGGCGCTTCGGGACTCTGTTTGGGAGGACTCTGCGATTTCCTGAGACTGTCTAAGCAGTGGTCACGGTGGTCTGGTGCCTGTAACTGAGATGGGTGAAACGGATCCACCAGTCCTGTGTGGATCCTGAACCTGGATGGTTTGGGACGTCATTGGCGTTTTGGACTCGTCTCATCAGCTGTGAAATGGTGTTTGTGTGGTGATGGAAGGAGAGACCACCTTGTGTTGCGACATTCCACCACGCATCTTTCCAATCACCTGATGACGTTCAGCAGTTGTAAATCGTGGCATGACGTGTTTTACCTGAGACGTTTCATTTGCTGAATGACAGAATGTCCAAATGATGGCCTTTCTATCCGACATATATTTTACATTGTTTGCCCAGTTTCGTTTGGTGGCTAGTATATACCCACTTCATCTATTTGAGTCCGTTCTGAAGACAAGCTGGAGTGATGGCGACCTCTTGTTTCACCGTTGTCCATTGTATAACATATATAACAATGACTGACATTGTGGAAACAATTTTAATCCGTCTTTTCAGGTGGGGCTGTCGTGTTAATCATTGTCATCGTTGGTGTCATCTGCTTTCGGAAGCATAGAGGCAACAGAGTTACCAACTCTGAAACTCCTCTTCAGGTACCAGGTTCTTATTTGCTTATATATAAAACAATATTTACATTATATCATGATATGAGGTATACACATACCATATTTAATATACGTGCAAATACACATACAAAAGAACGTAACGAATTGAGTTATTAATAATAAACGTGAACCATGTTTCTCTTTGTCAAAACAAGTATACGATATATTCTTATCAACGCTAATGTAGGGCAGGACTCCTCGCGAACTCCTAGTGTTATTACTGAATTTTAGTGATCCATACATGCAGTTTTAACACCATTTTTGCTTTTTATGCCCAAAGGAATCTGTTTCGGCTTATAATCGAAACTGGTTCTTCTCTGGTGTTGGCGTCCTATAATTCAGACCCGTGAAGATCCGGGGTAGAATAGGTCTTCAGCAACCCATGCTTGCCATAAGAGGCGACTTTGCTTGTCGTGAGAGGCGACTAACGGGATCGGTTAGCCAGGATTGCTGACTTGGTTGATGCATGTCATCGTATCCCAATTGCGTAGATCGATGCTCATGGTGTCAATCACTGGATTGTCTGGTCCAGAGTCGAGTATTTACAGACCGCCGTCATGTAGCTGAAATATTGCTGAGTGCGGCGTTAAACAACAAACAAACAAACAAACCCTATAATTCATGTAGGGAAATACCAACTCTGATCCTTCTTTCAGCCAAACGAGAACAAAGAAGACCCAAGGTCAGGAAATACAAACAATTCACCTTCGCCTCCTCCTCCACCACCACCACCCCCACCTCCTAAACCGCCGGGCCTGATGAAGCCAGGAGCTACATGATAACATTGTATACATACGTTACGCAGAGGTGATGTTCAATCTATGGTCAGCCTGTTCGGGACTCAACTCTTCTAGTGTGAGCAGGTATCCTCAAGGGTAACTGTAAACGTGTTCATAGCTCATGGCTAAACCGTCCATGGTTTTCTTCTAGTTTGATTGATGTTATACTGCGTTGAACTTAGACCCTCATATCTTTACTAAAGTTTTCAATAATCTATCAATTTTAAATTTCAAATTCAAAAATTGTCTAGCAAATTTGTCTTCACTAAATCTAATCTTGTGTATCCGATTATTTCCCTTAAAGATCCGAATGCACACATTAAGACCTAACTGTCCAGGTCTATTTTGTCAAGTTGTTTGTTGTGTAGGTACTTAGATGATTGGCCATCTGTAATTTCAGGTTAACAGGTGTTGATAACTGTACTTTCTATAACTCAGAATCTGAACCTTGGCTGCAAAGACACATGTTTATATATATATTGCATAAAACAAATGTCCATGGCTTAATTCCTTTACTATAATTGTAAGGGTTTTATAAAGATTGACAAGCACGCTGCACTGAAAATACCATTTTCAAATTCAACAAACTATTAATGTTGTGTGATTCAATGTATAACCTTGTGTGGTACCTGTCTCTACCACAATACAGCATCATATCTGTCCTACACGTTTGTACAACGTTGTTGGAATGAATGTAAAAATGGAAAATTAAACACAAGGACCATATCATCATAATTTTCAGTTGTCAACAAATTTATATGATCAATTAATTTTGACTGTGTATATTCAACGTACCTGGCTTTGAACAACGATATTGTACATGCTATTTATTTATAAGTAGAGATAATTTATGGATAACGACTTCTTTCTTTACTGTTGTTATCCATAAATTATCTCTGCTTTGTCATCGGTCATCTTCTAAGTAATGCCTATCAAGCAATTAATATGTATCTTCTTAGGACAGCTTCGAAAATTCATAAGTTCATAAATGATTCATGACGATATGTGTGATGAAAAATATTCAGTGCCATGCACAGAACAAATAACACTGTGTGTTATGCTTGCTTTGGGTATTCACAATGGATGCATATTTTGATATAATACATGTGTTTTTCATATTTAGTGTCGACATGTTTATTTTTTAAAGCAACGTAGCATGGATTAAAATACGCAGTTTTTCTTAATGTTTGACATGATTTTATGTTTATTGCATAGATAATTGGTTTGACTTCGATTAAACCTTTTGATTATAAAATGAACTTCCATACCATTTAGAATATCCGCACAGTTTTATCTGCTGTTCCTTGTACAGTCAAACATAATACCCATGGCCGAAAAACCATTTTAAAACCAATACCACTAGTCGCCGTCACGTTAACTGTTAACATAGGACGCCCAAATGTATGCAGTTGGACGCCTTGGACGCGAAACTACTGATCAAACACATATTGCTTAACGCCATAATAGGACACATACTGCAAAAACCCTGAGACTGCATAAAGTATAACCCTCATTTACTCAGTGGATCATTGGTGTGTAATGTATTTGTAATATTAATAGTAAATAGAATGAATATCAATAGTACATGTAAATGTTTGTCTGTATCCGTACAAAAGTTGTGATGCTTGTTATGTAAAGCACTTGCGCATGTTCGAGATAGTTAAGCTCAGTTCCACGGATAACGGGAGTTACGACAAGAGTGAATATGTTTTTACGCCGCAATATTCCAGCAACGGCGGGAGACACCAGAAATGGGCTTCACACACATGTACCCATGTGGGAATCGACCCCGGGTCTTCGGCGTGACGAGCGAACTCTTTTACCACTGGGCTACCCTACGGTCCCAGTTCCGACAAGGCATCATATATACTCCTATATGTTTGTTCATTGAGATATTGTTTTCATTTTTCCATTTATTTAATACAACAACGAGATCTCAAATACAAAGTAGCATGCGTAGGTGTGGAACGTCTTATTATTCCTGAAGTGTTCATTCTTTTAAGGGGCGGTCGGGTAGCCTAGTGGTTAAAGCGTTCGCTCGTCACGCCGAAGACCCGGGTTCGATTCCCGACATGGGTACAATGTGTAAAGCCCATTTCTGGTGTCCCCCGCCGTGATATTGCTGGAATATTGCTAAAAGCGGCGTAGAACCATACTCACTCACTCATTCTTTTAAAATGATGTCCATTTAGTAGGTGACAAAGGCATGTCATGATTCCAATAATGTGACTTCTTGTTCAATGTTTCACGTGTCTCCATTATATGTGAGAAGCACTTTACTTCTTAACGTCGTGTAAATGATCTGACAATCTGAATCTTGGTTATCTTTGTCATTGAAATATTTCTTTCCTTACATTGTTAATTATCCACTACAATTATTCTTCCTTGGTTGTACGTAAATGTCAGTACCATCACTAAATATTTGTTCTGTTGTATTTTACTTGACACTCCCCGAGAACAACGGCTAACAGTGCAGTTAGTTACTGTGAAAATAGCTGACAGTGCAGTTAGTTACTGTGAAAATGGCTAACAGTGCAGTTAGTTACTGTGAAATAGCTGAAAGTGCAGTTAGTTACTGTGAAAATGGCTAACAGTGCAGTTAGTTACTGTGAAAATAGCTAACAGTGCAGTTAGTAACTTTGAAAATAGCTGACAGTGCAGTTAGTTACTGTTAAAATGGCTAACAGTGCAGTTAGTTACTGTGAAAATAGCTGACAGTGCAGTTAGTTACTGTGAAAGTGGCTAACAGTGCTCTTAGTTACTGTGAAAATAGCTGACAGTGCAGTTTGTTACTGTGAAAATAGCTGACAGTGCAGTTTGTTACTGTGAAAATGGCTAACAGTGCAGTTTGTTACTGTGAAAATAGCTGACAGTGCAGTTTGTTACTGTGAAAATGGCTGACAGTGCAGTTGGTTACTGTGAAAATGGCTAACAGTGCAGTTAGTTACTGTGAAAATAGCTGACAGTGCAGTTTGTTTCTGTGAAAATGGCTGACAGTGCAGTTGGTTACTGTGAAAATGGCTAACAGTGCAGTTGGTTACTGCGAAAATGGCTGACAGTGCAGTTAGTTACTGTGAAAATAGCTGACAGTGCAGTTAGTTACTGTGAAAATGGTTAACAGTGCTCTTAGTTACTGTGAAAATAGCTGACAGTGCAGTTTGTTACTGTGAAAATAGCTGACAGTGCAGTTTGTTACTGTGAAAATGGCTGACAGTGCAGTTAGTTACTGTGAAAATAGCTGACAGTGCAGTTAGTAACTGTGAAAATGGCTAACAGTGCTCTTAGTTACTGTGAAAATAGCTGACAGTGCAGTTAGTTACTGTGAAAATGGCTGACAGTGCAGTTTGTTACTGTGAAAATGGCTAACAGTGCAGTTAGTTACTGTGAAAATGGCTAACAGTGCTCTTAGTTACTGTGAAAATAGCTGACAGTGCAATTACTGTGAAAATGGCTGACAGTGCAGTTAGTTACTGTGAAAATAGCTGACAGTGCACTCTGTTACTGTGAAATCATCTTATCGCGAACACCTGCTATCATCACTATTTGATAGTGATTCATTAACAAATGCTCATGATATAGTCGGAATCGTACAATCGACTCTGCTTTTAGCAGATATATCTATTGAATATGGAAAGGGTTTTGTCGCATTCATTTATTGTGACAATAGCTGACAATGCAGTTAGTTACTGTGAATAACTGTTTAACGGACCCTGTGGAGACCTTTGCTTGTTGTAACAGGGGACTGGGTTGGATAGACACGGCAGGTCAGGCTAGGTTGATGGCGTGTCATCGCAACCCCACGCCCTGGGACGTTGCTCATTATATACAACTGGCTTGTCGATTCTTTACAGGACGCATTGATATCGCGGAAATATCCATATAGAACATCAAACAAACAACACAAAAATTGTCCAGCAGCCGATATCTTCGCACAGTGCAGGATGCTACCAATTTGCCATTTTTCACAGATGATCTGTTGCGCGGGTGGAAAACCCTCTACCTGATTAATAGGATTAATCGTATGGATGTGTAAAATCAGTCAATGCATTTTGCAAACACCAAACTATTTCAGCAAGTTTACAATTCTTTTTCCGTCAGATTGGCTGAAAGTTATTAATATGTTCAAAAATATCACAAAAGACTAATACATTATTATGATAGGATTAGGAGCATATATATATATATATATATATATATATATGAAATTGAGCATAAACATGTTTTGAATTCGTTATCGGGATATCATAAATGGAGAAATAATTATTAAACGAATGAAGTAAGTGAAAATTTGAACATTGTGAACATTGACTGTAACATATATGGATAAGAAAATGGAAGATGATACACAAAGTAGCACGCGCAGTTAAGCTACTCGAAACACCAGGATTCAACATGAGTTACTTATTTCCTCTATGGCTATTTGTATTAAGGCCTTCTTATCAACTTTGCCAGCGTTGTTGCAGGGAAAGGCCTGCAGAAAAATGAAATATTTTGGGGCGGTCGAAACGTCACTGGAAGCAGATTGTCGGAAGAGGCCATCACAGAGGGTACGGACGTCCTGGACGTGAACGTCTGGACGACTTGGGATAACACACGCACATATCTCGTTTACGTAGACGTCATCGGGCACGGGCACGACCGTGACGTCATGTATGAGTGGTGACTTCAGCATCTGTGTCTCCAGCCAGGACGGGTAAACCTTATTTATCCCTTTCATGATTAAATCTGACTTTCGACCTTGAACAAAAACATACCCATCAGCATTCTTGAACCCAATGTCATCCATCATGAACCACCCGTCATGCGTGAAAGCCTTTCGATTGGTTTCTGGGTCGTTGTAGTATTCGGTGAAGCATCCATTAGATTTTACAATCAACTGACCACGTGTTCCGCTTTCAACTGGCAGAAGATCGTCGTCGACAACAAGCAGTTGACAGCCTGGATAAACTTTCCCAACGTTGAAGTCCATCAGTTGTTCTGGTGCGGTGTAGCGTTGGTGACAACAGATACCAGCTTCCGAAGAGCCATAGCCAACACCGAGTTCCCGGCATAGCTTTCCTATGGCAGGTGCTATGTTGGTTTTGACGCATTGTCCTGCTATCAATATGATGTCCATGATCCAGTTGGTGTTTGAATACAGGTCATTTCTCGCTAAGAGTGACAAGACAAATGGTGGAGTAGCGAACATGGTATTGATCTTCTCACGACATATAAGATTCCAAATAAATCCTATGTTGTCATTCGGCATTTGGAACCTGTCATCTAGTAGGAACTGTGTTACTGGCCCTTCCAGACAGAAGAAAGGAAATCCTCCAGACCACCCTAAAGGTCTGTCTCGGTATATGGTCTTTTCCAAATTAAGATTATGCATGTCAACATACGTCTGACTGAATCTGAAGAGTCGTTCGTGTGTTGTTGGCACCAGCTTTGAATACCCAGTTGAGCCCGATGTATGTAAGATTGTGGCCAGGTCTGTCGGCTCGAGTGGAATGTCGATTGGGTGCGGGTCATCTTGTTTTCTAAGAGAGTCAAGAAATTCGTTATCTGCATGTATGAATATTACTGTCCTGAGATCAGGTAAAACTTCTGATTGGATTCCATTGCTTGAACACAAGTGAACCTTCTCCCGAACAACTTGCCAGACACCGGACACCGGATTAACCACGAGGACCTTGCTGCCGCTCTTCTGTAGATTGTGAAGGATGTCACTCCCGTCAGACAGCACTGTGGTCCCTGGGATGGTGATGGCTCCTGCAGTCATCACGCCAAAATCACAGACAACCCTCTCCGGACAGTTGGGTAGCGTGGAGCAGACAACATCACCTTTCTTGACGCCCAGTTTCTGCAGGCGACTGGCAAACTTACCCGCGAGTGTCGTCACGTCATTGAATGTCATCACTGTTCTCTGCCTCAGGGGATGTTCAAAGACAAATGCAGGCATATTTGGATATTTCTGTGTCCAGAATTTCAGACGTGCGGGTACGGTTAACACATTCATGTTTGGAACCTGGGAATGAACAATATGAACATTTAACAAGTATACACCCTTTTCCCCCTAGACTCCTGCATGGTTCATATATTTCACACGTTGTTATTTAGTGGCATATAAAGACCGCCTCCATGGTCTAGTGGTAGAGCGTCCGCCCGGAGAGCGGAAGGTCCGGGGTTCGATCCCCGGCCGCGTCATACCAAAAGACGTTAAAAGATGGTACTTGCTGTTACCCTGTCTGGCGCTCGGCATAAAGGGGCTAAACAAGGACTAGTCGGCTCGGAGTCAGTATACTGTGTCTGAGTGGGGTATTCATGTTAAACTGAGGCATGGTATCTCAGTGAGCTAGCACTATAAATCGGCATTAGTCCGGACTAGTACAAGCAGCCACACACACACACACGTGCATGCACGTCGCTATATAAGTGCAATAATATTGGAAGCGACGTTAAACCCTATTTCACCTCAACTCACCTGTAGCGGCATATACAAAATGCGTTATTCTTCGACATCGATGGAGTTGTGAAAACGCAATACCTACCTCTGAAGTAGCGTTGACTTGTCCCGATAACGAGAACATGTACTATATTCACTAGCACGAATTCGGTTAACTAGTATAACGCTGACGGCGTACAGATAAACTATGTTTTGTCACACACATACCTGCACACCGGTGGTCCTCTAACCTGTAGAAAGAAGCCATTTGTCATGAGGTCACAAAATGGTCTATTAAAAAACCAGATTAATTTTCTGACTCATATACATTTTTCGCGATGTTTCACTCACTCCAGTTCGGACCTAAAGATATAATTGCAGCAATAACCTACACATTTAATCACAGACCACCCGCATCCTTCGTATATGTTGTATCGCTTTCATGGCCGGTAGATTAGCCAATACTCTTTATTTGTTCGGCTCCCTGTATACGTGTATACTTTTTTTAAATTAAAATATCTTAGTTTCATATGAATTCAATTATGGACTTAAATACGCAAAGATAATACTATTTTAGATAAACTTTTCGTGTTTGAAATACCTACAATTTATAAAATGATCAAAGGACGTTCAACTCATTCGAAGCCATGAGAAGCGTCATTTTGTGTAAGTCATTTAAGTGGCGGTAGACATGTTGTAGATATATTTATAGTAATAAATTTGTGTCAGTAGCAGATAACGATTGAACTACAATGGAAACATGCAAGTGCTGTCGTCAGATTTGAACATCAGTCGACGATAAGTACAGCCTTTCAGCGTGGTATTTGTACAATAGGGGTGTGTTGGGTTTAAGGCCGCTTTTAACAGTATTCCAGTTATATCACGGCGTGTCAGCTTAATGTGGGAGGAAAGCCCGAAGTGATGCAGGGCACTTATTTTACAGTAATTAGAGCGCCCTTGTTGTGTACGTGGCAGGCTTGGTCGTTCGAGAAAATTCTAGATCGGACAGGTTCCAGAAAGCTGGCGGAACCTTTACAAGAGCAATTCGGGGTTTTTTCAGCCTGATTTGTTTCTTCTCAACTTCCCAAGTGAGGTTTGGATAGTTACCTATTTGAAAGCACCATATCCCCACTAATTTCCATTACTATTCTGGATTCAAGAACCGAGACAGGCCTTTATGAAGAAATTCAATAGTGGCAATATTCTGAACATTCTTGATTGCACTAACATTAATTCTAGGGTCGATTACTTATACTGTCGCCACTGATTTAACACAGTGCATTGACCTTCTTAATTATAAACCTGAAACTGTGTGTTGAAATTATATATAATGTTTTTAATATTCATTCATTCCGTGTGGTCGTCATCCAGTTTCGACGGGGACATGTATGATCGTGCTATGTTTAACATTGCTTTGTCTAGCGATATTTTGCTGATATTTTTATGGCACGCTACTATATGTGTTGGGGTACACGTATGAGAATTAGCATGTGAGTGTCATAGTAGTAAACTTTATGAATACTTTTACTGAAAATATCCCCACAAGCAAAACAAAAGGTTAAGAGTGTTTTCATTCTAACACCCTTGCAGGTGGTAATTCGATGACATTTTGGGGAATGCATTCATATATTTGTTCGATCAGACATATATTTGAAAGCAGATATCCTCTTACAAATGTATCGGCAATGTATTTCTGAACACATCACTTTTGAAAGCTTTACTGAGGCCTCGAACGTTGTAAACCTGATCAAATAACTTTCCAGCAAGACGGAAGACGCTCTTTGAAATCTTGATACCAAAGGCTGGTCCTGCTGGAATATTGCTCCACATAAAGGGAAAGTTGACTATCGGGGAAAGTTGAAGGCATCCCTCTTGGCATACAGTCTTGATATTTTTTGTCACTTTGAATCGTAGATATAATATGAAACTCAAGGCGGATTCAGTGGTGTCTGTTATTTCTCCTTCAGGTGGGTACATCAGTGGAAGAGAATGGCTATTTAACCATTATTGAACGATATCAGATAATCGATATACCTGTAGCTGAAGTTCAACTTCTGGCCCAGATTTCCGTGTATTGATTTGGCCAAATCCGAGCAGAAATTCTTACTCGTTTGCAAAAAGAAACAGATCGGCAAGGACGGGAGCACAATTGGTACCCACGGGGATGCCAACTTGCTCAAAGGTACAATTCCCAAATATCAAATAGATGTTATCCACGAGGAAGTCTTGTATTTCACACATTGTTTTCTCGGTTAACATTTCTTGATTTGAGACAAATTGTTCTCAGCCTCTGGAGATAGATATGCAACAATATCTGTGGTCAACATGTTTGGGAACAAATGCCCAATGGATCAAGGAATGATTTTTTTTCCATTAGTTTGTCCCAGGGATTATGGTGTACAAATTAAAAATTCAGATGGTTTGACATAACTGGACTTGGCTCTATTCTGAGTTTGCAAAAAATGACGCAAAGTCTTTGCGTTTTTTACAGAATCCAAATGTTATGAATTCAATTTGTCTCAAATAATATCTGTAAATATATAGAAAGTCCTTCTTTGATGGTATTAAGGAGTATGGTTCATTTTTGAAACAGGTATTTGGTGGTGCATTTGCTGGACCCAGCAATCTCTATCTCTTTGTACGGAGTTTTAAGGAGCTTTGGAATCCAGTTCCAAAGAGGAATGGACATGTCTTCAGGTTTTAGAGTCAACCAAAAGTTGATGGCACTGATGCGTTTTTTGTAGATTAGTTTCTCAGTAAACATACTGGCCTTATATGTCATAACTTGAAAGGTCACGTCTCTATCCTGAACCAGTGAGTTAACCTATCTTTCCCCAGAACATCCAATAATAAGCACGTACAAAGGATGCAGAGGTATAAAAATTACAGATGACCCTTAGGACCATTAGCACGTGTCTTTGTGACGTTTTGTAACCGGCGCATGTGCGACCCGAGGTATCTTCCTCAAAACAACATCCACCTTGTTCGTGGAAGTTAGGATATAGTGTCACGTATGTTAGATAAGCCGGAATTACCAAAGAGTTCCTAAATTTTTAACAATAACAATATTTTTTCTAATACCAACAAGACTGGCAAATGTAAACACTTTTGAAATAATTTGTTTCGAAACTGCTGAATGAAACCGTTTTGTTTGTTGTTTAACGCCATGATATTCTAGCTCTATGGCGATGGCCTGTAAATAATCAAGTCTTGGCCATTTAATCCAGTGATGATGTTAAAAGCAACCATATATCCCCCCCCCCCTTTTTCTAACCCAGATCTTCTCAAGGGTTTACTGTAAATGTTTCTTTATGACTCTGAACAGAGATTGTGTTTACCATAACAAGAAAGTCATATCAAACTGACAGACTGCATGTATTTGATATTAAAAATGCATTCTTGTGCCGATTGTAAGTGCATGTCCTTGGGGTGAAGGTTCTTATGCGAGCCATATAAGTATTTCAATACAATACTCTAGATCAATTAGCCAAGTTGTTATACCTACTTGACATGTCCAGAGGTGTTCATTATGTAAAAGTGATGGCCAAATGATTTGCACCCCTTGGGCATGCCCCCAACCTATTTGTGTGGGTCCAAATTCCAGAATCGTGCTGACACTGTTTCTTGATGTATCAGCACCATACCTGTTCTCGTGGGTTTAATCAAAGTGGTGACTATATCTAAGACCAAATTGGGCCCCTCATCAATTTCACATGCCCTGATATAACTGAATTACGTACAGTCTGAAGCAGTGTTAGTCCAAACCTACTCACTCTAATAGTGACTGAGTGAATGCTATTTTCAGTCCAAATAATCAACATTCAGACATATTGCAGCTGCCTGTTATCATGTCTGGGTAAGGAAAACAAATTGTTAACAGCATGAGCAACAATCCATCCTGTTTGGGCATTATGACACTCAGCTTGATCACACATTGTCAGCTCTTATGACAAAAAATGAAACACAGAGAATATACTTGATACAAATGCATGACATACACTTCAAGATGCTTTCAAAATACCTGTTTGTCTACCTCACTTCATATAGTCAAAACAAATTCATGTAATAAAGGTTTAAACAAAATGACATTGCATAGTTAGTTGAAGGAAAATAAACAGTGAATGTAACTTACACTGGGACAGATAGGGTCATCAATGGAACAAAGAGAGTAATGGGTCCAGGCTAACATCATTAGATCCTGCATAACCATGACAACAAGTTGAGTCCTGTGTATAGTTTCTTTAATCAGAAGTGCATTCATAAAAATCATAATGCATTTTCAACAGCTTATCACAGAGTTCTAGTAATCATCAGGCCATTAGATTCTGGTGACATGAATGACAAATCAAATCACTAACACTGAACAAAGGTAAAATAAAATCCTCAAAATAGTTATCACAGATTGATTGCAGCAAGCTTATTTTTTGCAAGATAAAATTAATATCAAATAAACAAGTCTTCCTCAGTTCATTGATGGATGGAGAGATGCCTGGATATTTTCCACAAGCTTGGACGTTTGGTTTTCTGCAATGAGATAAAATATTAGTTAAGACAATGATAAAAGTGCAAATAATGATATCCGATGGAATGTGCTGTATCCATGTTGATTTCAACATAAATAAGAACTTTCTACCATACTGATGTCATCAGGACACTCATGTACAGTGGTGTAATGATTGGTCAAACTATCCATGCATTGCAGTTGTTCAAGGCCTGTTTACAATAGATCAGTGACAAGGTAAACTAGGAACGTGTGCAGGAACTTGCAAAAACAAAAGAAGCCCCTTCACTACCTCTGGTGGGACTTTGGCTTGAAGCTGCTGTAGGCCAAGTACAGGCTGAACCAGACCTACCTCTGGCGGGACTTTAGCTTGAAGCTGCTGTAGGCTGAGTAGAGGCTGAACCAGACCTACCTCTGGTGGGACTTTAGCTTGAAGCTGCTGGGGGCCAAGTACAGGCTGAACCAGACCTACCTCTGGTGGGACTTTAGCTTGAAGCTGCTGTAGGCTGAGTAGAGGCTGAACCAGACCTACCTCTGGTGGGACTTTAGCTTAAAGCTGCTGTAGGCCGAGTAGAGGCTGAACCAGACCTACCTCTGGTGGGACTTTAGCTTGAAGCTGCTGTAGGCCGAGTAGAGGCTGAACCAGACCTACCTCTGGTGGGGACTTTAGCTTAAAGCTGCTGTAGGCCGAGCAGAGGCTGAACCAGACCTACCTCTGGTGGGACTTTAGCTTGAAGCTGCTGTAGGCCAAGTACAGGCTGAACCAGACCTACCTCTGGTGGGGACTTTAGCTTGAAGCTGCTGTAGGCCGAGTAGAGGCTGAACCAGACCTACCTCTGGTGGGACTTTAGCTTGAAGCTGCTGTAGGCTGAGTAGAGGCATGACAGACGGTCGACCATGTGCACACTGGAACGGAAGGTCACACTGCGACAGCGACTCCAGGAGTTCTCTACACTGGGACAAAGTCAAGCTGTCTCCAAACTTGATAGCCCCTAGAACAGTATTTGAGAACAAATTTACAACTTCTGTAATAACATTGATTGAAAATATTTAAATAGATATCTCTGCCATGAGGAAAAAGAACAGAGTTATGCAAAACATATTTTCCAAACCTAGATGACTTGGAGAATACTAGGCACAGGAAGTTTTCAGAAGCCAGACATTTATCTCACAATCAAAAGTTCAATCATTATGTACGACCAACAGTGTTCTTACCATGACAGGCCTGAGAGCACAGCACCTTGTGAATGGCTTGTGGCAGTCGACTCCGAGCTCCTCTCATCATCTTCAGCACCTTCCAAGGAGAAGCATGAGTGAGTTAATGTTGTTCAAGCTGTTGTCAGCAACATTCAAGTCAAATCATAGCAGCCTGTAAATACTTGAGTCTGGACAAGCCAAAGCCTGTGACTGATAGCATGAGCAATGATCAAAACCGTAACACAGTATCAGCCAGACAGCCACCTGATCCTCCTCTTAGTGTATCCCCTTGGTGAAACCCATGCACATGGATATGGTGCTGATAAACCCAGGAGTTTAGTTTGTGCAAATGTGAACCCACCATCGGCATATCCTGGCACAACTAAGGGAAGCAACATACCCCAAAAATATATATAGTTCTCTGAACACATCACTGGAAATTGTCAAAAGTACAATCCTACAACGGAACAATTAATTACAATCAGCAAAATTACGGAACAATAACAAAACATGTTCATACCTCCAGATGGTCTTTGATAAGGCTCTGGAATAGGAAAAGGAGACAGTGTACAAATATTTATCAGATACATTTTGTAGGTCTTTACATACATTTTGTGGATTGTCCCAAAACTAAATTTCTAAATTACATTTATGACTTTCTGTGAATTCAAACTACTAAAAATGACATGAAACGGAAACTATAAAAGTAAAGATGGTGCCAACTTGATGGTACTATGGCTATCAGAGAGTTGTCTCCCTTTTCCTATGTGCACAAACAAAACCTGTTGCTAAAATAGCTCTATGTTATTCGACACAAGAATAGGCTTCACACATTATAACTATTTACAGAGTTGAACCTTGGTCTCCAGCATGACAAGAACATGCTTTAACCACAAGGCTAATACAAATCAGTATTTGATATGTAAAGACTATATCTAAAACATAAAGGGACCTAACATACTTTAGAACACAGTGTACAAGGATAATATATATGGGTGAAACTTCATGTATTTAATCGAAAAAGAAATCTTCAAATTTGGAGCAAACTAACCTCTACAATGTCCATGACAACCGATTCTCTCCCTCTGCGAACTTCATTTGCCTCTCTCTCAACCAGACATGCAGGGATGGAGTGGATGTTGAGCGAATCCCGGGACGAGCCGTTGATGGTAAAAGTTACACCTGGAAAATACAGTTAGATAAAACGTTCATTGATGCAACAAATGACATTACAATTTCACCACTCTGATTCTGGTCAGGTGTTAATAGTCTTACTTGTGTACAGTTCAACCCCACACTCAAGAATAGCCCAGGTATATGATTTTTGTTTGTATGTTGTTTAACGCAGCACTCAGCAATATTCCAGCTGTATGATGGCTGTCTGTAAATAATTGAGTCTGGACCACACGACCCAGTGATTGACATCACGAGGATGGATCCATGCAATTGGGACACGATGACATGCATCAACCAAGTCAGCGAGGCTGCCAGGTATATGATGGCTGCCTGTTAATAATTGAGTCTGGACCACACGACCCAGTGATTGACATCACGAGGATGGATCCATGCAATTGGGACACGATGACATGCATCAACCAAGTCAGCGAGGCTGCCAGGGATATGATGGCTGCCTGTTAATAATTGAGTCAGACAACCAGTGATCGATATTATGATCATCTTTGTTGTTATCCCATGCCATTGGAATGATGACACACAATCTACTAAGTCACAGAGCCCAACCACCCAATCCAATCAATGCCTCATACAACAGTGAGTGAGTTGGGTTTAACGCCGCTTTTAACATTATACAGTTATATCACGGCGTGTCAGCTTAATGAGGGAGGAAAGCCCGAAGTGATGCAGGTCTCACACGTTTACCACTTTGGTGAAACCCACGAGCACAGGTATGGTGCTGACAAACCTAGACACGTACATCATTGGGCGAACCGGGATTCGAACCCACAATCAAAGGTTTCTGGCGTGTCCAACTCTGAACAGCGAATCACGGCGCCTTAGACAACTGGGCCACCCGTGCCCCACCTCATACAACAAGAACAGGTTGCTGAAAATGTCTTCTACCCTAGAATCCCAACAGGTAAAACAAATGTGAAATTCAATTAGGGAATAGTTAAGATCAGTCTGTTTTGTTCCGTCGTACTGCATGTTCTATTTCAAATATTCGGCATAGTTTCCCTGAGTTACTTCTAGATACTTCTTGGTAGCAAATAACAGATCCGTGCAAGAATGTACCTATCCTCTTGAATTCATCCCTGAAAGATTTGATCAGACGAACATTCTCCTCTGTGAAGGTCAAGGTCCTAGGAGGCGACACCTGGCTGGGTTTGATTGAGCAGTCAGTCACGTCAGCACTGTTCACATAGATATCTGCAAAATGTCTCATGTATTACTATGAGGTGCACCAACACTGTTACAAAATAGCTTCATTTCTTTAATAAGATATTCACTGGAACCTTGGTGGTCCAGACTATTACCATTAGGAATGGCAAAAACTATACAAAAATACAAAAATATTCCATACCTTTTTTTTTGTTTATCTGTATGATTTCGTTGGAAACCGTCCAGATTAACAAGGTTTCAATGTACATTATTTAGTAACACACAATTCTATAGACAAGCTGTCTTCAATAAAATCATACATGGTCCATTTGGATGATTAGTTTTTATCTGATAACCACATTTGTTGGTTGATATCTGATGATAACAAAGTGTATTGGTAAAACATTCCTCCCACTGGCAGATGTTCAAAGGGAGGTAACTCCTGCCTCACCTTCTGTCAGCTGTTCAAGACGTACTCTCTCATGAGCTGCATGTTGGTCGAACAACACGATCAGATCTGGAGCTGAAATCAATTGCAAAAAATAACCTTAGACACTGATACACACATCTGGATGACAATTAATCAGAAGCTAATGTGAATTACTTTCTATATATTCCAATTACAGCACACACTTAAAGCATATTAGGCCCGCCTCCGTGGTCTAGCATTCGCCCGTGGTACTTGTTGTTACCCTGTCTGGCACTCAGCATTAATGGGCTAAAACAAGGACTGGTTGGATTGGATTGAATGGGGTATTCATGTTTAACTGCAGCATGGTATCTCAATGGGCTTGCACTATAAATCGGCATCAATCCGAACTAGTACAAGCAGCCACACACACAGGTGGATGCTCGTCGCCATATAAGTGCAATCTTGAACACGACATTAAACCCCATTTCACCTCACCTCAAGCATACTAACCATCTATGGTGTGTTATGCGTGAAGTGAGAGTGAGTATTGTTTTACGCGGCTTTAAACAATATTTAAGTAATATCATGGCGGGGGACACCAGAGATGGGCTTCACACAATGTTACGCTGTTGGGAATCGAACCCTGGTCTTCGGCAGGACGAGCGAACACTTCAACCACTACGCTACCCCACCACCCCATATCAACAGGAAACACATGACACAAGACAAACCTTTTGAAGTATTCTGTTCTTCAGTCTTGAGGACACAGGCAATGAACTTGTTGTCGACTTGACCCAGGACCTGAAACACATCAGAGTAAACTAACGTCATGAAAATGTCTGGGTTTTTTTAAAAATAAACTAGAATGTGTTTTTACTCCTAAAAACAGATGTCTCCCCTCTCCTTTTTTATTGGTTACATGAGTTCAAATTGTTACTCAAGGCTGTTTCACACAGGGAGCTTTAGTGGAGGGAAAGCTGTAGATCCCTTGCCTTGGGAAGGCGGTAATTGACAAGCACGGCTTGGGAGGGCTGTAGATTCCAGCCATGTAGTTGCAACACTCATGCTGGCGTTTATTTATATTGAACGACAAGTTCACTTTCTCAACTTTAAAGCATGTTAACTATCTTATAGCCAGTATATATAAGAATATGTGTATATTTCATATAAATCTAAAATGTTTTTGTATGAGTGTTAATGGAAGGAAACTGACCATATACCACAGATGAGTTTTGACAGTAGAGTTAGTTTCAGGTGTTGTGTTATATTTGTTCTTACCATAATGTCAAACAGGTTATCCGGGGCATTCTACTTTATCTATGAAACAATAATTTTGTGACCTCCACCAAGGAATCTCCTACATCCAATATCTGCTAAATCCTGTTTTTACTGTGGGGGACACTTCATACACAATTATATCTTTCATGGATAACAACTATAGCATGTGTACAGAGCTCCAGATAACTTTTTGAGTAATTGAGTTTTTTACTCTTAGGTTTCTATTTTAATTGGGTTATTACATT
Source organism: Haliotis rufescens (assembly GCF_023055435.1). Taxonomy (NCBI): domain Eukaryota; kingdom Metazoa; phylum Mollusca; class Gastropoda; order Lepetellida; family Haliotidae; genus Haliotis; species Haliotis rufescens. Next base: position 25,538,222 of record NW_025964001.1, on the reverse strand, counting down.
TTTCAATGGGGAAACAATATTTTTTCACTCATCTATTCATCACTCTATTGGATATTTCCCAAAATAAGTGAACATTTTAAGATTTAAAAAAATGAAATAATGTTTTAGATGAATATAACTGTTCTAAATATATAGGCTTGACTTGGAAAGTAAATTCGCTCGTATTTGTGTTTGGGAAACTAGCTCCTTTGTATGCATGCTGAAAAAGCTTCATTGGGTATTTACACAAGCTATTTTTATACATTTGAGTTTTTCATTTAATGCATGCGTTTCTGTACGCAAGTTCATTGAAAGGAATTGGGTCGTGAACATTTGGGTGTGGGGTGGTGGTGTGGGTGTGTGTGTGTGTGTGGTGTGTGTGTGTGTGTGTGTGTGTGTGTGTGTGTGTGTGTGTGTGTGTATTTTACGCAAATACGCTGCTTGTCTGTAGCTCTGGAGCAGTACTGTACCTGGAAGCTCTTCAGCATGGTCTTGGTGAACTTGGTAGGGTAGAGAGACTTGAAGGACCTAGTTCCTGCTCTACTCATATGAGCCACCTCAGCTGTTAAACACGACTGTAACACAAACGGTGACTGTTACGTTTGTTTATTGTGTAGCATGTTTAACAATGTGCCTAGCGATATTCCAGCTGTATGATTGCAATCGATATTATGAGCAACGACCCAACCCGTCGGCTACGATGACACAATCAACAATGTCACCGAGTCTTACCACCTGATCCATTATATTGCCTCTTATGACCAGGGCCCTATTCCACAACGCGATCTTAGCGCTATGATGATCGTAACTCCCATACTTTAACATTGGCTTACGACACTCGTAGCACTACGACTGCTTTGTGGAAAGGGGCCCAGGTGGCTAGAGACCTATTCTAACCCGGAATCCTAACAAGGCACACACAATGAATCACTGAATATAGGCCTAATTATTCTCTGTACTTATAATCTCCTGACAGTCATGCTGACAGCGTTAGAAATAGGCACCAGTCCCGTAGTCCTTGCCAAACTGCCCAATAGGTAAAGTATCACAATGACTTGCATAGATTTACCATCTTTTAGGGTTTTGCTATATGTTATCATTATAAGGACTAGTGGTAGAAAAATGTTAGTTTCTACCGCTGGTTGACATGTGGTGCAAGGTCATGTACAAGCCATTTTGGACACTTAAACCCACCAACACCTGCAGTAATTAAGGTGGCATGAAAACGACTATCATACCATGATACGATATAATACTGTTAATCAATAACACTTGTGTAAATGAAACATTGCCACAGCACTTGACTTTCAGTGAGCGTGGTAAAGGGAGCTAAAAGTCTGTACATTTACTAAACAATGCCAAAAACCCATAAACTTGCGTACTTCTTCTTCAGACATGTCAGATGATGGCAAGTGGTGTTACAAACACTTCATACTATAAACGTGACAATAAGTGAGTCAGTGTGTGTCTCAATAACTAAACTTTTGTGTAATTTACCCATCCTAACATACACATAGTTATGCAGGGATGTGGGCAGGATGGGCATGGCTAATATTCTGAAGAACAAGTCACACTTTATGGCCCCTGTACACAATTGAAGAGTACAAGGTTGTCTCACCTGCTGTGGAACTTCCATCACAGGGTTATTCCAGGAAGAAAACAGATCTTCCAGTGAATGCTGCTCATCTGAAAGAAAAACAATTTACATGAACAAACACTTGATACATAATAAGGCATGACAGGAGTTCATGTCAGGTGAACTTTCACTGACCAATCAAATTGAAGGGTGAGTGGGTTCTTGACCCAATCAGATGTCAGCTGTCTAAACTGATTTGGCTTCATTTCCATACCACCTCTATTTCTGAATTTCTGTCTAAAGAAAAGACATTCAGCATCAGGACAAATGAGATATTCATATGACCCTGTTGGTTCGCGAGATATTTAGTGTTCTTTACAACACCAGCTTGCCCTAACAGCAAGTAGAAGACTCTTACTCAAGCCTTGTGACCATACCTTGTCTGGCAGTAACAGAGGGACGTCAAGTCTTCTAACATGACTAACACCAAAACTACACTGCTGATATGACAGCTCAGGTTTAATCTTGTTGAGTGAGTGAGTGAGTGAGTTGTATTAACGCCGCTTTTAACAGTATTCCAGTTATATCACGGCGTGTCAGCTTAATGTGGGAGGAAAGCCCGAAGTGATGCAGGTCTCAGACGTTAACCACTTCGGTGAAACCCAAGAGCACGGGTATGGTGCTGACAAACCTAGAAACATAATTTGGGCGAACTGGGATTCGAACCCACAATCAAAGGTTTCTGGCGTGGCCAAGGGACGCAACTCTGCACAGCGAATCGCGGCGCCTTAGACGACTGGGCCACCCGTGCCCCCTAATCTTGTTGAGGAATATGTTACTGTCTTACCTTGTTGAGCCTTGTCCTTTCCAGTTGATGGGGGTTTTCGCCACTTGACCTGATCATCACTGGTTTCTGCCACCAGATGGCAGTCCAACAAGTTCTGCAGTTTCTGTTTGCCAGATGGAGACAGGGGTACGGGGTCATCTCTCACAATCAAGGTTCCTGTTCCTGGAAATGAAAAAAATTGTATATATGTAATAACAGAGGATTCAAGTCTTAAATGGCATTTAGAAGTGATACACATAAGGAAGTGAATATGTGGATGTCAACTTCCTTATTATGAGGAACACAACGTTTCGGAGTATTAACTTTTATACTAATAATACAGCAGTTTACAGAGATTTCCAGAAGTTTTCATAATACAGACATCCATAAATTCTCTTGCTTATTAGAGGACTGACTGATGGAGTGTGTCATTAAGTCTGATGGCTTTCTTGGCATTAATGGGTGTACAAACCAGGGGTCCGGAAAATTTAAAATCCCAATCGGACATTTGCATTTAGGCCACGCCCCCATCAAATAGCGTATTTTAGTACGACTTTTCACACACATTACAAGTTTACGTATTCATAATATGATGAATTATGAATTGTTTCAATTTAAATTGTTTAATTCACCGGACAATTAATAACAAATAATATCATTTTATATTTACATGGAAAACATACGTTTGTTTCTGTTATAATAACGATCTATTAACGTAGTGAACGGTCTAATTAATTTTCATGAGTTATATTCATGAGTCTGCTCAAGTGTACGCGTTGTAACATTTGGATCGAGACTATTATCCCATATTTGGTTATCACGTGACCTCACGGGAAAAGTTTTTTTTTAAACTAAAGATTTTTTTAAAAACAAGACAGATAATTTAATCACAAATACTAAAATATCGTTGATAGCAATAGTTATTTGAATACTTTTTTCATCTGTACTTAATTATTGACCATAAAAAAATTGGATATCGATCGTCCGAGAAAGCAAAATGGCGGTCAATCAAGATTCAATATACGACTAGCTACTGAAAAAAATAAAATCTGCAAATCCTCATTGTATGACAACCAAGTGAAAGCCGTTAGCCACGACTTACAAAATGATCGTCCAGACTTTGAGGGTTTGGCAGATCCGCTCGACTGATCTGCATCGGTCGACTGGCTGTCGTCACGCTTTCGCTTCTTGTCTGAGGTTACGTATCGTAGCAGTGTGAGGATAATGAGGTACATCGATAATGCAAGGTATTAATGTACAGTTGTAAACACCTTTCACTCAAATTAACAAGATTTTCTCAGTAATTAATCCTCAATTAATCAGTGTCAACTCAGTTTATTGCCTATTACAGTGATTGACCGATTGGACTATCATGCAGGTACGATGTATTTACAGCAATCAAAACAAACAAAGCTTGTCAGTGTAGTTAATCTTCATTGTGTTGCAACTGCAGACAGAAACTGCTCAGTCCTAACTGTTGATCATGTCCGGTCAAAATTTAAGAATGTCCGGACAATACTTTTTAAAATGTCCGGTAAGCAATATTTTAAAACGGACATTTGAGATTCCCAATCGGACATGTCCGGCGCATATGACGGTTTCCGGACCCCTGGTACAAACCCATGCACAGAGCTACAGAAGCTCACCTTAAACCTATTCAGTAAGTGAGTAAGGTTTTACGCCGCTTTTAGCAATATTCCATCACTATCATGGCAGGGGACACCAGAAATGGGCTTCACACATTGTACCATGTGGGGAATATAACCTGGGTCTTTGGCATGATGAACAAATGCTTTAACCACAAGGCTACCCGACCGCCCCTAAACCTATTCAGTGACATAAAACTGGAGTGGTAAGAATGTGCTATTTGTGTTACAACCATAGTACCTAACACTTGGAAATGATGCTGTGAGTATTCACTGATAGTTTTCAATTTATCTGAACATATTGTGAGACTATTTGATGTTTTGGCCATTAGAACATGTTACAAACTGGCAAAGTCAGTATGATTATTACCCTTGTGACTATCTGCTTTTCTTTGCTTCAATACACCAGTAATACTTCTGTATCATTTACATAATTAACATAGATATTTGAATAAATCCAAAGTAGAGTATTAACTAAAGCAACAGCACTTAGGAAGGGTATGTTCATACAAAGCAGAAATAATTCCAGCATTTATATGAATGTTATCATGCACCTTGGGAAACTTATAATCAGTACTGCTTAACTGCAGCCTCCAAGCATACCAAAAATCATAATTTGAATGCCAACATATGACAGTTCTCATAAGTGAAGTAAGACACATGTTCTTACATTTCAGCATTAAAAACTATGCAGAATACTCATCACATAATATTCTGTCAGGTGAGTTTATCCGTTAGATGATGTGTCTTTCCATCAGTAGGTTTCACTCCACTGCAATAATTGCATGATGTGGTGTCATCAGGCATAGTGATCAAGCCATCAAATGACTAATCACAAGCTGTTGTACGAATGCCAAGCAGCATAGATCTGTAGATACAGTTTGTGTCTACAATATCATTGTGCATGGTCTATGCTAGATAAATCTGTTCACTGTGACAAATTAATTCCTACACCTGGTGATAGTTGTCACATCTGCTGAGCCAGCTGTAGCCAGTCTTGTCCACTAGTAAATGACACCACAATAAACATGATAAGTCCATGGCTGTTAACATTATCGTCTTCATCTATTCACACCCTGAATTCTCCATGTTTGCTCTAACTATTCGCTCAAGCATGTAGGATTACAAAATCAGGGTGAATTCAGAAAACATTGTTCAGATTCGCTGAAGCATTTATTGAGGAGTATGAGACATAGACTGGCAAGCCTCCAGAGTATCAAATATCAAATGGTTGGCTGCAAACAATAAACAGTGTGTGTGCTGTAACTGATATGAAAATTGCTATGGAGCTGCCAAGATTCCGCCACGTGTCTGCCCACCCAATATATTAACACACCGTCATCAGCCTGACATGGTATCAATGGTATAATATTGCTGACCTTAAAATTGGAGATCATGTGCATCAACAACTCTATTTACAAATATTATATGCTCATATCATGCACATACAATCTTTAGTGCACATATCAATATCAAATGAAATATTCATTCGAGAGTACAGATTACAGCTTATAAATAGCTCAGTAAGCATGGTTAGGGGACCAGTCATTACCCATAATAGAAGAAGTCCTGACATCTTTATCCATACACGTCGTATGTGTACTTCATAACTGTTAAGTTTGATACACTACTGTATGTAGTTTTGTGGTTCTGACTCTCCATATCATGTATATTATGTATAAATGTTTGGCAATGTTTCTAATTCCTTCCCTACAGCATATTCCCATAAAAATGAAACAGCACATTTTTTATAATTTTTATTTCTGTTAGAATATAATCAGATCAAGTTTTTACAGCAAAATGATCATCTTATTTTGCTGATGACCCTTCCCAGAAATGTTTATGTTTTCTCAGACCCAGTTACATGCACTATTCAATTTCTCCACCCTCTGCTGTCTTTACCCCATCCTCGTACAAGTCAGATAATGACTGGTCCCTAAAAGGGGAATACCCTTACCGCTGCCTGCCATCTTTGCATCTCCCGCTCGATAAAGGGAAGATATAATCATCTGAATGGGCATAAAGCACTCCACACGGAAGCTAAATGTATCTAAAAGTAGGGTACATTACAAACGGAAAGGTGTGGGGCGTCCATCACACTCACTCTGTGTTTGTGTGAGTCTAACTAGACCCCAGACAGATAGTCCCTTGCAAGATGCCAAGTCATCGAAGTCTCATGTCTATGGTTCAAATGGCTCTTTTCCAAGCACGGAAAATATAACACTTGCTCCACAATTACCAAAGGATCGTAAGTGGCACGTTCAATTTATTTGCTCAGTGAGTGATTTGCATGTTGTGGAATATGCAACCAAATACCTATCTCATAGTGGTTACAGTTGTGTGGAGCTTGATAGCTATGCTCTAGCAGGGAAAACAGAGCTCGAACTTATTGATGAATTTACATCAAAGTCCTTATGGAATATTGTCATTGCATCTAGGAGCATGATTGAAGACAATCTGGGACTCCAGATAGATTTAGCTGTTGATCTTGCGAGACATCTTGGCAGGAGAAATGTCATTGTTATTCACACTGAGGATAACATGGATGATGCTATCCCAGCTATACTTCTCCCATTCAAGAAAGTAAAGAGGCATAAAAGGGACTGGCTGGCTCATCTTGCCTCCATCTTAAGAATTCCTCCCGAAGCATTCCTGCAGGCAGAGGAGAGTCTCGGAGGTGAGAACCACTTTGATGTTGAGCATGACAGAAAGAGAATACTGAGAATTGAGGACAATCGTTCCTATTCAGATGATCACCTGCGTGCTAAGCGTCTACAACTCCTCCAGAAAACACCTTTTAATGGAGACAGAGCTGGAGCTCAACTTCAGAGTGAAATGAGAAAACGTATCAAGTATCCCATGAAAAAGGAGATAACCATGGCAACAGGAGGTCTTACCCCTTCACACAGTTAAAAGTAAAGCACCCATAAAACATGGTTATACACACCTTGACCTGACCATGGCAGCAGCTAGTGGAGAAGAAATATACCAAGGTCAACCTAAGGTTGTAATGATTTGACGATGCTCTGCTGCACAGCACACTTTGCTAGTTACATCATGTACATGATACAATAGTTTTTCAGTCTATTTTTGTATTAGCATGATTAGTGATATCAAGGACATCCATGAGACTTTGATGACAATTGTTATTTAATTCTTTCATATTTTTATTAACACCCACCTAGAATCAGTACAGAGATAGTAACCTAGTTGGAGCAACCCAAATATGTATTTGGGCATTATTCGAGCATCTTTTATTCTGAGTGTATGGGTTTGTCTGAGTAGACTGGTATGCATTGTAAAAACTGCTCCTACCCATGCTTACCATGCCAACTTGACCAGAAGAAGTGTTATTAGACTCGGGCTGTAACTCGTGGCTACTGGCTAAAGTCACACTGGTATCCTACCTGACAAAGTATTGTGATTCACTTACAGTGTGATGCATAAAGCAAATCCCAGCATACTGACAAACAGCACTATCATCATGATTCAACAAATACAGGACATTCCATCTGGATTTTGGGACAAGTCCTTGTTGATGTGTCTACTGTGTATGTATGTTACTGTACATGGTGTAGTTACAAATATGCTAAGGAAAAATCAAAAGAATAGACATGTTGTAGTGTATATGAACTCTTGTGTAAACTAGTCTTCCAACATGTCTTCTACCTCCTTCAATGCTTGTCATCATTGTGATATTCCAGTTGTCCAAAAATGTACCGAGAGTTTATTACTGAAGTCATAAAACATGTTCATGATGTACAATGACCGTAAAAATTAAGGCAATACTCTTAACGAAAATATGTTTACGAAATTCAACTCTCATAAACGAAAAGTTAAATATACTATCTGAAAACAGCAGTTTTTTTGTTTTCTGACAACTTAAAACTGAACTGTTCACCATAAACATAATACAGGACAGGGTGAACATAATACCACACAGTGTGAACCTAAGATTACACTTTTGTGTTTTACTTGCTTTACAGTTGCGACAACTGTTAAAAATGGGGAGGAAATAACATTCTGAAATTGTCTCTCTTTTATATGGAACCGGTAAACTGATCATGCTGATAGGGTATTGCACCAGTGTTTGAAATATACAAAATTACCAGGCTGCCATCAGGACCCACTGGTTTTAGAAGCTGCAGGCCCTGACTAAACTCTTCAGGCCCTCATTAAAACAATTGCAGCTAACTGTGACAAATAAATTGACAAGTAATTTTACTGCAGGCCTTGTTGACTCATAAAATATATTCTAAACAAGGACCCACTATAAATAATTTTGACATTAATAAACAAACAAACAAGATTTTTGTGTAGAAACACAAAGAAGCTCAACAGGTATTTTCCTGTAAAAAATCTGCAAAGCATTTAAAAGGAAAGGTGTGGCCTAATCAGCTGCAGAACTGAACAGACTGGCTTCCAAAACGCTGCATAAATGGCTAAATATACTCTTTTTTAAAATCTGAAATGGGTTTTTTAATAATGTTTTTTGCTTATTTTGTTCCCACCTACTTGTCTACCCACCTACTTGCCTACCAACCAGGATCTTTCACAAAACAGTCTTTAAACCAGAACCACAAAATGTCTGACCAAAGTACATCAATGTATCAAGTCTGTGTCAAACTAATGATGGGCTGTGACCATGGTAACAATGGCAGTATCAGTCACACATATCCCAAAGGATACTTTTTTTTATTGTTCCTTCTTTTGGGCTTCAACTGCATGATTCATAAAAGATGTGATAAAGCTGTTACATAGATACTCCCCATCACCATCCCCCACATCACTACTTACTGCTGATTATGTGTGGTTGATATGGAATCAACAGTATCTTGTGTGCATGGTTACCGACATATATCTTTGGCCAAATTAGTGAGTGGGTTCGGTCTGATGCTGCTTTGATGGGTATTTAGGCAATGTCATGGCAGGTCATAGATGATAAAACTTTAATGACAAACCAAGGATGATAATCAGAGGGAATCTTTCTTGGAGTGGGATTTTTACGACCGCTACAGCATACTGGCAAGGCTAAGGAACACAACTCCTGTCAGCATTGTTGTGCTATCATAGTTTCAGGGTTCATTCTAGAATAGGGGCGGTCGGGTAGCCTAGTGGTTAAAGTGTTCGCTCGTCACGCCGAAGACGCCGTGATATTGCTGGAATATTGCTAAAAGCGGCGTAAAACCATACTCACTCACTCACTCATTCTAGAAATGTTTTGACAGGGGCCCTTTATGTGAAAATTTCAAATATTCCAAAGGTACGCCCATTCAGCACAATGTTAAAATGCCCCACTGTATTTGAAAATATGGATCTTTTTTTTAAATTTAGGGGCTAAAAGCACAAGGCCCCACCCTAGAATTAGAACTAGCCCTGTATTTTGCCCTCTAGTCGTAGAGAATTAGTCATTGTCATCATCATCTCTCTCTGTGTCTCTGTCTCTGTCTCGCTCTGTGTCTCTCTCTCTCTCTATTATACCTAACTAGCAAGTCTAAGGAACGCAACTCCTGCCAGCATTGTTGTGCTATCATAGTTTGCACTCTAGTCGTTGAGAATTAGTCATTGTCATCATCATCTCTCTCTGTGTCTCTCTCTGTCTCTGTCTGTGTGTGTGTCTGTGTGTGTGTCTCTCTCTCTGTGTCTCTCTCTCTGTGTCTCTCTCTCTCTCTATAATACATAACTAGCAAGTCTAAGGAACGCAACTCCTGCCAGCATTGTTGTGCTATCATAGTTTGCACTCTAGTCGTTGAGAATTAGTCGTTGAGAATTAGTCATTGTCATCATCATCTCTCTCTGTGTCTCTCTCTCTGTGTCTCTCTCTCTCTCTATTATACCTAACTAGCAAGTCTAAGGAACGCAGCTCCTGCCAGCATTGTTGTGCTATCATAGTTTGCACCCAAATCAAATTTGATATAATAAAATAAGACGGTAAATTAACCATGTTTATAGCTGAAATCCTTTGAAATTATATTATTTGAGATGAAGCAAATCTTTATGTATGCATGATAACATTGCTGACAGTGACAGTCTGGAAAAGGGAGGTTTCCACATTAACAGGGTGAGGACTAAACCTGCTGAAGAGGTTTCACTGTATTAGAAATGATTTAATTTTTTGTTCATATATTAGGAAGAAAACAATGCATGAAATGCATACTGACATCATGTTGTGTTTATGGCACCTATGCATTATTCATAATCTATCATGTCCATGATATCTGAGTATTACTTGTTTTTTATGCTTTACTTGTAATTGTATTCATTTGGTGAGAGAGGTGTTTTTGAACCCACCCAGTCATGTTATTGAAGTTGCTTTATCCATGTTAATGCAAATTAATACTATTGCATTGGTAGTACACAGTAGTATACAAATCAGATTATATATGAAAATTGTACAGCTTGAACTGTTTATCTATATACCGTATTCCATGTAATAAGCCGCCCGCTCTGATAAGCGCCACTGCGATAGTTGCTAATATATTGGTTAGTGAACAATCCCAATTAGCACCCCTTCCGATTGATCAATGTACACAAGACTTATTTATTCGTGCATAATACACACTCGTGGGTTATATGCACCCTTAATTATGGGCCATTTAATTCTGGATTTCCGATTCTTCAACTGTTTTTTTCACCAAAATAATATTCTAATAAGAGCCCCCAATTTCTAAATTTGAGAGCACCCTGCTGATTTTCATCCCTTGTTCACCCAATACAAACATTGATGGATTTCACTTGCAATATTACTCATATGAGTAGAATTATCATGTGTAATAACATTCCGATATTTGCATATGTGCATTTTAGCGATTCTTTATGCTGATTGCTCAATTGGAGCCATCACAGTGATTCATTGAGAAAATTTGATATGACATCATACATTATTCATGACATCACAAATGGATCTGAACAATAGGCTTCCTTCAGTAAAGTTTCTCTGTAGGGTTGACATTTTGTACGTGTTCCTGCATTTTCTCTTTTAAAATGTCACTGAGTAATATAAAGAACGACTTACTCGAAACTCGGAACGACAGATTTTTTGTCCCTTGTGAATGAATGCCCCCGCCTTACTAACATCATTCATTCACTCGGGACAGATAATACGTAAGTCCATGTAGTTTGTTGGTTGTCATGGTTATTCTCTAATTATCAGCCAAGTCAAAACCAATGGTAAATAGTGGTCAGTCATGGGCGGATACAGCTTTTTTGAAAAGGGGGGTTGCACAATTAAGATCTATTTATTGTCTTTGGTGGTAATTTATACAGAAATAAAGGTTTTTTTCGAAATAAAAACGGGGGGTGCGCACCCCCGCAACCCCCCTCTGTATCCGCCCATGTCAGTATCTGAATGAAGCAATAAACATGACAACATCAACATCATCATCATCATCATGATGCACCCAGCCGCTATTCAATAAGGGGGTGTCACGACACGCCTTGTTCAGATATCAATACATATCACGAGAAATGATCATGATACAACATGTATACTTAATTTGTGCTGTTTATCAATGTTTATGCAAGAAATACTCAAGATTTCAGGTTTCATGTGGCCCAGCAAACAAGAGGTTGCTGTTAACCAGTTTGTGTCTAACTCACAGTTATGCAATCCGATGTCACGTCTTGTTTCATGACAGGCGGTAAGAAACACCAACAGGAGTAGTTATGAAGACGAGTTATTGGGGAAATGATCAATATTTCTTTTTGGAAATCAATACAGAACCAAACCATGAATTGATACATCAGTAGGCATATCATGTATCGTACTGTGCGGTGTAAATTAGTGAATTGTGACACCCCTTTTAGTCAATCAGCATAATAATTTATCAATTATTAATTATTTTTTATGGCATTTCAGTTTACCACCTGTTACCACAACCAGCACAATCTGGTCAATTATTTGTGATTTCTGTCTGATGAAGTCAGTTCTGGGAGTTGGTAATTTATGGTATTGTTTTTGCATTTCATCAATGTTTCCTGTAAATCTTCATGAGCATGATATTAATGCAAGAAACATGAGTGTCCTTTGCTCACAGAACAAAGTGACATGTTTTGAAGTCCTTATATACTACTCAAAAGAAGTTAAAGAACACTCCTTTCTTTCATAGCCTGGCATGTCAAATATATATGCTAGAATTATGAAAGGATAGGGTCTTCTTTAACTTCTTTTGAGTAGTATATAAGTATATACAGGAAAAGCCTGCACATAGGCACGCATGCATGCAACCACGCATCACAATTGCACATTAATTTAATGACTTATGTTACTTCATGGTAACTAAAACAGTTTTTCACATGAAGTATTAATAAACTGAGTGCTGCTTTATCAGAAGTTACAACTTGAACATTAATATATGTCAAACAACCTGCTACAATTTCTACATTTGTAGTTTATAGCTAAAAGATGAAAATATGGTTGCATTTTTCTTTGTGTAACACAAGAAAGTGCTCGGTCAACCTGGTCAATGTTGCTTGTTCTGACCAGCTGGTAATCATAATTTGAGAAATAAAAGATTGTGATACCACATGTTGCAATGTTACTTGTTTCCTTTATTTATGGAGACTGGCTCTGTGGTCAAGTTGATCGAGAGTCAGCCCCTTAGAGGTGATTTGATCCCTAGCTGCATCATACCAAGAGACATTAAAAGAAGGTACTTGTAGTTACTCTGGTTGGTGCTCGACATTAAGCAGTGTTAAAAATTGGCACTAGGTCTGTAGTCCTTGCCAAACTGTCAAAAGTTAACGTACCATACGGACTAGTAGAAATTTGCCATTTTTTTTAGGGTTTTGCTTTATGTTATCATCATAAGGACCAGTGGACTAAAAATGTTAATTTCTACCACTGATCAAGGGTATAAAACAACGACTGGGTATCCATCTTACCGGGACCGCACATTTAAAAGCCCCTCGTTATTTAACCCATTGGCTTAAAAATGAAAAAAATAATACCATTTTAAGCACATTGGCTTAAATTTAATTGAACAAGAGTAAAATATCATAAATTCTAAAAATCCCTTAATAGCGAAAGGCAACAGTTGACAACCTGATCTTTGTGTGTCCAAAGTTTTATGAAAAAATACTTATTAGTTTCAGAGATATGGTCTGGACAAACACACCACTATGAACAGAGTCAAAGTCAAACTTGTTGCCATGGAAACAGGAAAAAATAAATTTTATTAAAATTTTATTATAATTCCAAAATAGCAAAAGGCACCAATAGCACATTTCTATACATGCTATATGGCCAATTTGCACCAACATTGCACCTTAAGGGCTGTTAGAGGTTTCCACATTAACAAAAAAACCTAATGCTGGTGATATTCTGGATACAGAGAGTGAGAATATAAATGCATATGACAGACACGCATAACTGCTATATTCTTTTGTTGTTACTTTTTGTAGCTGTCGTGCCAATTTTGAGAGAGAGAGAGAGAGAGAGAGAGAGAGAGAGAGAGAGATTAGGACAATGAATAAGAGTCATCAGGAGATGACATATCCCCCTGTTCTGGAGTTTGGCAACTTGTACCCCATTTTGGCTCATTGCCATTGAATATGTTCAGTTCAGTGAAGCAAAAAATACGCTGTTCAGTATTTTTCAACAACCCAAATCATCAAAATGCACCAGTTCACCACTAGAGTGATCTGTTTCATCTACATATATTCAACAGTTTTGGAGTTCGGTTCAGGAATGGAACACTGCCCTCATTTTCAGTAAAGTCCAACTTGTCATCTTGAAAAAAAATAAAAATATGTTTCAACAAGAAATATTGTTGAGCGGTTTAGGAGTTCTGTTGAGTTCTGTTGCGGAAACAAAAATGGACGGACAGACAGACGGACATGCTGATCGCTATATCATGTTTTGAAACAACAAATTTACCATCTATTATAAACATAACCATGATTACACATGCTGATCATTGAGCACATAGAGTGCGACACATATGACATGCTTGACTGCATTACCATGTCACACCCTGACATCAGGTCACCCCACAACTATACATATTTCAATACAATTCATGCATGAAAAAACACATTCCATGAAAAAAGCTCAGTTCCTGTATGCCAGTACTACTGCCAGTACCACCACACAACATGTAATAAAAGAAATATCAGTACCAAGGCTTGGAGAGTTCAATGTCATTTCAAACAAAATTAATGGCGTATACATGATGTGTTGCTTAAAATAACTCTAAATCAATACATCAGCTGTTCGCCACCATAAGCTGGCCGGCGTCCTGACACCAGTCAGACATATTGGCCAAGGCCATTCTTTTACCGGGCAAAAGTTTTGAGGGATGAAATGAATTAGAGATTCCTGCACTATTTCAAGGCAAGCACGGAACATGTAGAAAACATGAAAAGGCAAGATTTGTTCAGAAGCTGACATTAACAAAGCTTGACTAGATAACACATGCCCGGATAACAGACTCACGTAATTGAAAACCAACAAGGCGTGTAATATATTCAAAGATGCCTTTCATGCAGCTACCCTACGGGAAGGACTACCATGTCCACTTCATCTGTGAGGACAAAGATCTGGACTACATCCAGCCAGCAGTAAACCACCTACGCCATCAAGGGTATCAGTGTATTGATTTGTCAGAAGCTCCACATGGTGGCAAAACGGATGTCTACTACTTTGATCGATTCACAAGCAAGTCCATGTGGAATGTGCTTGTTGTGTCGTCAGTGACTACGGACAAGCTAATGTTTCAGCAGCATGTGGCCATCGACACTGCACGGTGGAACAGAACAGCAAATATTGTTGTTTTACACAGTCAGAAAAATTTGGAAAACTTCCTGTCACCATTACTTTGTTCATTTCAACAAGTATTCCATGATGAAAACTGGATTTCTAATCTCACAAGCGTCATTTCTAAAAGTCCAGCTCATTTCAAGCATCTTGAGAAAAGGTGTTTCGATGAGAGACACAAGGGAATTGTCGATTATCTGAATGTAAATCACGGTGAAGGTTTGGACCGGTTGTGGAAATCAGATGAAATTGAACGTGTCAGGCGTTTTGAAAAAAAGCGTCGCCCAATTTTAACGTCTATTCAGATCTTGTATCAAAAGAGGAAAAGTATCAAGTGGCCAAGACTATAGGAATGTTCCAACATGGTGGTGTATCCCTGGCTTGTGGTGCTTACAATAGTAACCATTGTAACATCCCAATACCATCATACATTTCTTCAGAGTATTTTCCTCCAGAGTATGAAGCTGGATTTGATCACAAAATCATCACCTGTATTGTTTGAGTGAGACATTTGGCCTTTTGAACCGTGTGAGCACAAGTAAGAGTGAACAGTTACCACTGGACCATTCATTTGTAAACTGAATTATAATACCTGGGATCAGGATTTTGAAGAAGTAAATATTCTTTGAGATGAGCCAAGCTAATGTGCTGGAATCCTCTCTGGAGCCATTAGTGATATTTTGGAGCTTCTAATTACATGGCAAATTCTGGGAAAACCTTAACTGACATTAATCATGTTCAAGTGAAACAATTCGTGGTATTACTCCACGCCAGCATGGTCAGGTTTACCACCAATGTACCATGCATGTATTCCGGGGCAGTAAACGTCACCAGTACCTAGTACTTGTCAGGGTGACTAAAATGAGTGATCCAGATCAAACATTGTTGTGTAACAACCCTGCACATCAAACATGTCAGTAGCATATGTTTGAGTTGACATGTAATACAAAGGGTTAGAAATTAATTTATATTTTCACTTGTCCGCAAAAATGATTTGCTACAGACTTGCCATCTACATGATAGTAAAAGGTGTAGTCCAAAAGGAAATGTCACTCATCCTTCCTGAATGTTGCTAGTCTGAATTCATTTTTCATGCATAGAACATGTAGAAAGTTGCAATATCCATGAATGGTACAGTGTTTTGAGAAAACATATGTAAATATATTTTATTCTTAAAATGTCTTGTTTATTTGTAAGCACTATGTGCCATTCATGCTCAAAAAAGACCAAAATACTTAAAAAGAATATTACCGAAGAAGATGTCTACACACAGACGAATTCAAGGACAGCATTCTGCAAAAGCAGCGGAATCACAATTTGTTGAATGATGACAACAGTCTTCAGCTATGACATTTTTGCAAGTGTGACGTCATTCCAACCTCACGTCACAATTAAATTCGAATGACGTAAACAATGCCGTCTGGATGACGAAAACGATACACTGTTGTCTCTTGACGTCATCATGGTGATATGACCATATTTAAGATACATATGGTTTTTATTAATCTCGATATGTTTGCCTTCGCAGGTAAGAAAAGGCCTTATGGGTTGGGGAAGGTTGTTGCTTCTGAATTGTAGAGATGATCCAAAACCTGCGATACCAGTATTTATCATTGTTTATTTATGCAAATATGATATTTCACAATTTTCATCTATATCATCATGATCATTCATATCATATTTCTATTATGTATATTTCAATATTAATTATTTATTAATAAATTAAGTTTTGTTGTTTACTTTGCATGTTATTAGATATCATTTATCATCATAGTGTCTTTGCTGGCTTTACTGACTTATTTTATTGGTCTGTGGATGTGATAATACTTTATATAACCATGATTACAGGGTTCATTATGTTAATAGTTATTTTGCTATTGACTGGTTTCGACCCATTTTAATCAAAAGAAGAAAGTTACTTTTAAATAATTCTGAGAAACATAAACATGATAAACAGTGATAAAGATACTGCATTTTTCACAACACAGTGTGTACCAAGAAGAATAGAATAGAATATTTAACAGTGGTTGTCAAAATAAAATATATATCTCATCTGCTGACATGCTTATAATCTGTACGGCTTATTGTTGAGTTTCGGCACCCTATATACCATGATATAGCTTGTTGTAACCAAGTCTGCTCACATGAATGCAAACTAGCTTGTAGTTGCAGTGTAATGCTTAGTCATCACTGTGCCAGATGTGTGATGTAACATGTAAGAGGTGAATAACTTGGGATACTGCTGATTGTGGAGGAAAAAAAAGTTCAAACATTGTCACTGACAGTTAAGGGGAGATAACTTGGTGCAAGAGTTCTCTGCAGTCAGTTAACAGCTGTTTGAGAACAGTGCATCGTTGTGATGTCAAGCCTGGACAACATGGACAAGGCAATCAAAAGGGTTTCCACTAGTTTTCTACAGTTGTACACCAACCATGCTAACACTAAGCATAGGAGTGACTTCAACCAAAATAAATAAGATAAGGTTGTCATAAAAAACATTGGAATTGAAAACCTCAGTTCATCAAAAACAGGAAGAGAATGAAGTAAAATAAAACAGCTCATTCTTATCTGATTTACTGTCTTGTTCTTGTCATTGAGTCTCAGGAAACTTAACTGGTGCACATGGCATATGAAGTCGAGTATGAAAGCTGTGATGACTGTTATCACTGATCTTGGATTGTTTGTTTGTTGTTTTATGCCGCACTCAGCAATATTCCAGCTATATGACGGCGGTCTGTAAATAATAGACTGGACCAGACAATACAGTGATTGACATCATGAGCATCGATCCACGTAATTGGGATACGATGACATGCATCAATCAAGTCAGCGAGCCTGACCACCCGATCCCATTAGTAGCCTCATATGACAAGCATAGTCGCTTTTTACGGCAAGCATGGGTTGCTGAAGACCTATTCTGGCCCAAATCTTCACGGGTCCACTGATCTTGGAGCATTTATCACCTTCCAATCATAAAGTATAAGAGTGAGTGAGGAGGGTTTAACGCCGCTTTTAACACGTTTAACATTATGCCATTATGTCAGCTTAATGTGGTAGGAAAGCTTGAAGTGATCCAGGTCTTAGACGTTTACCCCTTTGGTGAAACACATGAGCATCGGTATGGAGCTGACAAACCAAGAAACATAATCAGGGTGAACTGGGATTTGAACCCATATTCATAGGTTACTGGCGTTCCCAAGGGACGCAACTCTGCACAGCGCATGGCGGCACCTTAGACGACTGGGTCACCCGTGTCCTCGTAAAGTATAATACAAAGAGCAGAAGACATGATATATGGATGTTCTCTACCACAGACAGACCGGCTGGCTAGCCAGTGGAAGTAGGTTAACAATATCTGATGCGTCAGTGAGCACAATTCCTTTAAACCTGGTTAATATTAAAGGTGACAGAAACCACAAGCACTGATACACAATCCAAATCTTGTAAACATGGTTCTTCCTGATGCAACTTGACCACATTCCCAAGTACAAGCAGAACATACTTTTTATATATTAAGGAACTAATAGTTTGGAAAATTGGAAAGCCCATGAAGAGGTGAGGTGAGGTGAAATTGGGTTTAACGTCGCAAACAATTAGCAGTTATTAGTCACTTGGCCTCCTGACAATGTTGACATAATACTTTTGAGATGTACTAGTGAACACAATATCTCACCTTCATCAATATCGCCATCACTTTCGTATCCACACTGTTTCCACTGGTCCTCGAACATTGTGTTCCCGGTAAGACTATTCACATAGATCTTCTTACCTGACAAGTGAAAGTAGCAGGTAAGGGTGCACGGTATTACCAGTTGTTCGGTAAATTGAGGTTCATTCTTGCTGTCATGCATATCACAATTCCATTCTTTAATGCTTGGTACATCGGTTGATTTCGAATAGAGATTATTATGTTACATGCTTGACAAATATCTTCGAATTGTTTCCGCAGAGACCATTTACTGGTATATGGTCTCTGGTTTCTGTAATTCCAAAATACAAGTGTGCGAAGATAAAGGTTAATTTTCAGCATTCGTACACTTCCGTCTTCACTAACTGGGGCCCCTAGATAGCAGCGTGGTGAGTTGTTCAAACGTAAAAGGCAAAGCCAAAGTGTGAAACAATTCAGTCTTCGGATGACAAAATGAATGAACCAAATATTGCAGTTTGTCGCAAAAGCGCTGCTGAATTTAAAATTTAGAATCATACAATATATTGTGATACATATCACAAAACGGCCTTGAACATATAGTAGTATGTATTAGTGGTGTAACGATACGGCGATACAGTATTGTATCCCGATGCACAGCCCACGATACGATGCATCGATTTGGAAAGCATGTATCGCGATACATACGATATTTACATAACACAGTTTTACTTACAGTATTTTCTTGAGTTTAGTCGCACTTTTTTTCCAAAAAACACAGCTGTGTAGAAGGGGGTGCGCATTATACACGAATTAATGAGTTTTGAGTTTTTCCCTCATGGAAAGACATTACCGTGAGCACGTAACACCGGAAATACCATGTCAACAAATCCATACTTAAGTTCGCAAATTATTCATGTAATTACACTGTCTGGCTATAAAAAGTGTTCTTTGTATATCTGGACTTATGTTTGTAACTTATTTCATTAATTTTATTCAAAATTCCTTTTAATATTGTTTTAATTAATTTCGGAGAAATCGTGTGTGAAGCGATCGGGAGATCGCACAACTCACCGTTATTAACAGCAACCACGGTCAGATTACCGCTATTGACGCCTTGAAAAGAACTTTAGTTGACAGAGAATGGATACATATATCATAAATTCCATACTTTGATTCGTTAAAAGTCATATTTGTTTTTGTTGGACGATTCTATGTCAACACGTAATTCTCGCGATCACGTGCACGGGAGCATCGACGGTGACTGGTCAGACTGGTTCCATGTAAAAAATAATACCCGGCAATAGCGATCAGCTGCTTCGCTTTGGGTTATTATTATTTTAAATATGTTTAACAAAAGCTGCATCTAAATTAACAAGATATTGGAATATATTATTCCCGATAAAAAAATAGTTATAGATACAACTTTTGCCGATCCTTGCATTAAAATCCTGTAAAGTTATATCATTGGGTGTGTCTTGACCGAATCATCGGTAGATTCCAAGAAAACGTGTGTACAGCTAATTGCTGTGTCCGGCTTAGTTTACGAGAAAATACACAAGGTAATCTTAATCCCTGGATATAAAACAATGCCTAGCTGAATAAAAAATACAATTTAAACGGTACATCAACATGTCTGGTGATTTTTTATCTCAAATTTTGAATTTGTACTGACGAAGTTACTCATCACCCGTTTGTTTGCCGGACTTCGCTGAAGGGGTACGGTGTAATTTTTTTCTGCGCATAATATTCAAATTTCTTTTTTCGCAAAATATTGAACCCGCTAGAGGGATGTGCGCATTATACATGGGTGCGCACTATACTTTTAAACATGAAATACGTTTAACCGTTTCAAAGCCAGTTTCTTGTTTCAGTAAAGCATACTGTATTGCTGACAATTTGCTATAACAGTAAACACCTTATATCTTCTTCAACTGTACTTGTCACATCTTTTAGAGAGCAGAAAGACATCAACTTGGATAAGCAGCTTGTACCAGTAAACACTGTATCGCGATACGTATCGTATCGCTACCCCTGTATCGCGATACGTATCGTATCGCGACCCTCCCGTATCGTTACACCTCTAGTATGTATACTGGATGACGTTTCACATTATGGGATGGGGTTTTCTGACAGTCACATCTTCATGATAATGATGATCATGTGATAACATAAGCAATGGCCTACTCACTTTTTTTGCTTTGGAGCAGAATTCACATTACCATGATCACTGATGATAACTATGACAAAAGCAATATCTTTTACTTTTACCTGTCTTAGGTCAAGTTTCACAAGTATAGCAGGTGAACAATAAGTTGTGCCATGCATAGTCAACAAAGTGAGTGAGTCAGTGAGTTTGGCTTTACGCCGCTTTTAGCAATATTCCAGCAATATCACGGCAGGGGACACCAGAAATGGGCTTCACACATTGTACCCATGTCAGGATTCGAACCCGGTCTTCGGCGTGACAAGCGAACGCTTTAACCACTAAGCTACCCGCCCGCCCCTAGTCAACAAAGGTCAAACCTAGTACTATCATGATAATTACAGATTAAACAGTAGCATGCTGTAGTGATAACATGAGAAATAAGCCTGATATGGACTTATGACCACAATTAAAAAATAATTTCAACATTTTACCTGTCTTGGGATCTTTCATATTGGACCATGTTGGTTTTCGCACTGTCTGGATGTGCATCCCGGAAGAGCTACATGATGGCTGATCATCGGTATCTCCAGACATGGAACAACTAGATCCAAGGTCCCTACTTCCAATGGTCACATCAGACACTGGTCCACAACTGGAATCACAGTTTTGTTCCCTATCACACTGACTTGACGAACAAGCCCCTTCATGAATGCCACCCAGAGTTATCTCCCTTGACTCCACAAAATCATCTGACATTTCATTATCAAACTCCTTTGCAAGACTTTTGTCTATTTCATTCAAATTGTTCAAGATGTCTTCCCCAGGAGTCACATCAATATTTGAATTATTCACATTTGACTGGCTTTGTTGACAGGGGCTTTTTGGCTTTTTGTCTGGCCCAACAGTTTCATTGACATCATCACTATAAGCTCTGCCGTAAATCTGAATTTCATTATCCTGCGAGTCCCCAAGCAGTAACTTTCTTAATGGGAAAGAATCATCTGTATTGGTTAACTGGGTTGAATCTGCTTGAAGGGGGCTGCGCTGACCACATGTTAAGGAGTTAAAATCTGGACAATCCTCAAATGTAGAATGCGGCAGGGAGAGCGAAGGTGACTCTGTTGCAAAATCGTCTTCCTTCTTCCTATAGAGATATGATGGCTTTGTACTAGTGATTGTACATGTACCAGCAAGAGTCAATTCACTTTCAGAATCTCCACTTTTCTTCTCCTTATTCCAGCATGAAGTACCAAACGGAAGGACAAGAGAAAGGGATGAATCAGGCAAGTCTGGGTCAGTAACTTCATCCTCTTCTTCACCAGTTACAGAACCATCATCCGTCAAACCAGACAGCATTTCATGCACATTTTCCGTTTTGTCAGATGGGCTAGAGGGTGATCCTGTCATGGGTGTAATTCTATCAACATTGGGTGAGAATCCCCCACTTTGACAGTCCTCATCATTTGCTTTCACATCTAGTGTAAAGCCTTGTGAAGACAGACCAGTTGGCTGAAAGCTCTGCGTGCAATACGACGGAGGGGATCCACCTTCCTGATCAGACACCTCAGGTGAACAAATGTCCACATGTGGCAGAATGACCGAGTCTACACTCTCTGTCTCTGATACATCTAAATAGTCTGGCATAGCACTGTCGTCAACTCGGTCACACACTCTGTCGGAGTAGGACGTGAATGGCAGTAATGTCCTACCAGCTCTCCCTCTCTCGCATGCTACATTCTGGTGTAAATCAGAACTCTCAAATGATTTTTCACCACTTGATGTGACAAGGTTACTTCCGTTAGCATCAACATCAGCATGAAATGTTGGAAGATCCAACTGTTCAGGAATTGCTGTATCAACCAGGGCTTCGACTTTGTTTTCAGTTTTGTCTGAGATGATGTTCTCACTGTTTTTGAAAACCGATGCAGGTGTTTCAACGAAAGATGAAGATGACAGGAACTCTTTATTGCTGGAGGTTTTCACACTAGAATCATCAACACAGCTCCTTTTGGCTAACTTTGATAGCTTTGCTGAAGTTGATAACGCAAAAGGATTAAATCTTTTCCTGGCTGAATACTCTGACCTGGATGTGAGATATTCGATATCAGCAACAGTGGGCACTACTGGGTTCCTTTCATTAACAAACTGTTCTGCAGCTGACTTTGACACTGATGGTAGTGGTTTGTGTTGAATGGCAGATGTTGATAGCACTGGTTTGTCTTGAGGGGCAGAAATTGATAACTCTGATGATGATGAACGTACATCAGTTACAAATGCATGTTTATCAGCTATCTGTTCTGCATAATAAAGGGCAGGACAGGTTTCATGTGAAGGCAAGATGATTGTCCTGTGGGACTTTCTAAGCTGAGTGAAGCTGCTAGGAACATTATCATGACATACTTTAGTCATAGCAGATATTGCTGATACAATGCTAGTTTCAGGTCCTCCTGTTTCTCCAGAACCTTCCCCAACAGAAGGTTCTGAAGGCTTTGATGCTTGATCACTCAAAGCTCCAGTTGTATTCTTAAACTTTTGTAACTTGGCACTGATGATTTTCTTTCCTGCAGCAGACTTTGCATTTAGAACAAGTCTTTCACTGATCTTCTGAGCTGCAGATTTCTGAGCATGTCCTTCATCAGACCTGGTTTCATGGACCCTACTGAGAGAAGGAATTCCAAGTCTCTTGCACATCTTCTCAGCAGCTGATGACTTGGATTTCGGTGAGATGAAACGAAGGTTCTGAAGCTTGTGTATTCCAGAAGTGGAAGCACTAGGAGGGGAGTCTGGGAGACATATAAGAGCTTTCCTGTGGGTTTCTACATTAGACCAGCC
Source organism: Haliotis rufescens (assembly GCF_023055435.1). Taxonomy (NCBI): domain Eukaryota; kingdom Metazoa; phylum Mollusca; class Gastropoda; order Lepetellida; family Haliotidae; genus Haliotis; species Haliotis rufescens. The sequence goes on along the minus strand of NW_025964001.1, from coordinate 25,514,812 downwards.
TAACACTTGATCTTGAACAGAGGTCTTAGACTTCATCTTTGTCAGCGAGGCTCTTAAAGTACTGGGTAATGGATCTTCACTGTCATCCCATGGATTTGAGGCTGTGGTGTTCTCAGGCAAGGACTCAGGTAGCTGCATTGATTCCTCAAAAATGTCTTCGTCCTCTGCTTCATTCCCATCAACACATTGGCTTCCTGTGACTGTCCCGGTCAGCAAATCGACGGGTTTAGTCTCGGGTTTAGCATCATAGATTGACTCAGAAGAATGCAGAGTTAATTTTTTTTCAGGTGGCTTCTGAAGTTTTCCAGGAACTGGTATTTGAGCTGGTGTTTGAGCAGATTTTTCTGTACAAATGTCATTTTTGTCAGAGGTATCCCTGTCACTACTGTTTTGAGCATGTAACAGAGGAGTCCCCGTTATCACATTGACTTCAGTTACTAATTCTAAAGTATTTTCAGAATTCAAGTCACCATCCTTTTGGTTTTTCAAACTCTCCTCTTGAAAAAACTGATTCTTTCGAATTGCCATAACATCCCGATGTCTCCTCACTCTCTTAGAGAAGAGGCAGTTAGATGTATTGAGTGTAGAAATATTCTCTGTGTAGTCTTTAACTGTGGCTTCAGGATCTGATGCATCAGTGGTTTGATTTATCCCTAACTCTGTTTCTTGGGGATCTGCACCTCCCTGCTGTGCCCTGTCCCTGCTGTCTGGGACCTTCAGAGCCTCAGTTTGACAGCTCTCATCTGGTAATGTGACGGGAGAAACTACAGACAGGTCCGACACGGAAACCAGATTCTCTTTCTTCAGGAACTCCATAACCATTCCGTCTATACCATCGGTCAAAACTGTCCAATCTTTGAACTCTACTAATGTCTTTGCTGGGTCAAAGGTGATATCATATGCATCAAGTGGACACTTCACATTGATAACAAACATGGCATACTTATCTCCTTGTTTCAGTGGACTTGAAGTCTGGGGACCAGCTGTTTGTGTTGTACCCGAACTGTCCTCATTGTTGGATCCTTTTCTCTTTAATACAAGAGACCTTCGTAATACATGGTTCAAAATTTTGTGTACTTTCGTCTTCAGAACCAATCTACCGTTCACATAGACAAACTGCAGGCTCTTACTGCTGTGACCTTCTTTCCCAATAAACCCTTCCACATCAAAACAGTCCTTCTGGAGTGATACCTCTCTCAAACATTTCGACTTCCCAGTACCAAACAGATGCATGAAGGCTTTCAGCATGCTGCTACTTTTCTGTGTCTGTAAAAGTATGTTCCCGGTAATATCATTTCTGAGACTGAAGCTTACAGATGGGTGGATCAAAGCTATTCCTTCGACTCTGTAGCGAATCCTCTCCAGTTCCAAAGCTTCATTCATGTTTTTCTTCCTCACCGGGAGACTATAGAACAAGTCATGGGCTGTCACGGTGGTACCAATGGACGGTCGAGGAATAACAGACTCTGACACAGCCTGTGCAACGCCTTTCTGGAACATCTTACAGTACGTCTGATGGGACCTACTGGTCCGACTGTTGATCTCCAGTACAGCGGCTGTGTCTCGGATGCTTGCAATAGCCTCACCTCGGTAGCCAAAATACTGAAGGTTGTTCAAGTCTTCAAGCTCATGACACTTGCTGGTGGAGTACCTAAAATGAATAAGGCCACATTAACTAAGTATTAGATATGCATTACTTCTGGACTTTGATTTCAACTAATGTCTCACATACTTATCTCAAACTTGCCAAAATATTTCTGATGAAATAGATGTCCTTGTCAACATTGTTCCTGATTATTGCCGTAATCATTTTATAAAATCTAAATTAAGGCTGCATTTTATCATTGGTTATTTTTGCCTCTTGAGTATATGTAAAATCCCATATACGTTGGCAGGAACGCCAGATATCTGGATCATGATGATGTCATAAAGTTTGATGAGTCATCATTTAATTATGGCACAATTGACTTTCCCAAAAAATACAAATCTTTGCAAATGGTAATGACAAATTTCACAAGCCGAAAATGTTTGTACAACTTTTGGTTAAGGTGTAAAAGACTATATATGGTCAAAGTGTCAGTAGAAACCAAAAAATAATCCATCAAACCGTACCTTTCACCAACTTTCTCCAGCTGGTCTCTGCTAATGCCTTGACCATTGTCCACTGCCTGTATCTTGAAGCATGGTAGGTCCACCCTGACTGCTATGCATGAGGCACCAGCATCTAAAGCATTCATGACAAGCTCCTCTACACATTGTGTGAGGCTTGTAATGGCTACACCAGAACGCAGATGGGACTGTACCTCATCAGACAGCTGACGGATCATCTCAGTGAGTCAAGAGTGTCAAATTGGCATGTCATTGCCCTTTGAAGTCAGACCAACATCTTCCTGGGTTCTATACTGAAAGAAATACCACACAAACCTGAAATTAATTATTGTAAGACCTACATGCGAATGTGTCTTTTAGTGTTGCCTTTTTTCATTGATTTAGCAAAAATGTGGCTCAAACTTTAATGAAGAGGTTGAAAATGTGTCTTTAATAATCTTTCAATTTCTAAATTTGTAAATTTTACATTAAATAGTATATTTATATACTTTTCCTTTCTCACACTAAACAAAGTTTTCAGCTTATGAAAACATTTCACACAAACACATCCCAGCATAACCATGGTCACCATCTAACAAATGGGTCACGTACTACAACCCTGTGCATGTGACTGAGCACGACCTGATCACCTGACTGCCCCTGCCACAGCATTCTCTTTCTTAGAAAATTAATGACAGGCTAGAGGAGCTGTCATTCCAGGATGGTCGGGTGGGCATATAACGTATGAGATAGGATAAGTATATAAATACGATTTATTGTTAAATTTACAAAGTTTTAAACTTTTCCTATCTCACACTTTGAATTTATCCCACTGGACGGTGGGGCACATATACCCTAGCCTAAGTGGACTACAACCATGAGACGTACACGAGGAAGCTGGTGCTAAACAGGGATACACACAATAAGCTATAACACTGTCAAATGTAGTAAAGTGTGGATGATATATAATCCTTGATGGTACTTGGTACAATGAGGCCTTATAATAGATTCTGCGAAACCTGTCCTGGGCCACAATGAATTATTAAAGTTTCAAAACCCAAGGCAGATCAAGTGTTATTTGTTATTTAGTTCAACACACCTGTGTACATGGGTGTTGCAGGCTAAAACTGGACTTCGCAAAACGGCACAGGTTTCATCATGTTCATGGTAATGGCTATTGAAGGTCAAGCGAAAATATTAATAAAAACAATTAAATGATTAATGTGGTCGTGTTTATGCTTTATTCATCTTCAAAGATGTAGGGCCAAACTTCTAGATGTTCTCTACTGCCTGTTCCTTACCTAAATCTCCACTGTAACAATACAGCTAAATCACAATAACTCGCAGCTCTACTTGTAACAACACTATCAATTATTACCATCTTATAAATTACCAAGTATAATTACACCATTTAGTTATAATATTAATAACAATATTTTCCTCCAACAGCATAACAGATGCTGGACTTGTCATTGTCTTATTTCCCATGCTGCAGCACCAGAAGGTTTCGGCATCTCAAGTTTTGTATAAGGTTTTTCAAAGGTACTTAAACTTCAAAGTCTGTGATGTTTTCACAATAGGTCTAGTGGTGACTCCCAATCACATCTGTGAGTAAACTGGAGTAGAGACTAATTTCTAAAGGAAACTAATGTAATGTATAAGCCGATTAACATTTCACAATTACTTGTGTTTGCATGTGAACCTGTGAGTATAATTTCATTTATTGCTTGCTCTTAAACCCAAAAGGAAAAAATTAAAGCGCCGTTTTCACCTCATAATAGAAGCTCTTTTGGCTTTGGGCAAAGTTTCGCCAATTGGTGACGTTTTCACTCGAACATTTGGTTGACCGATGACATTACACTCAAATGATGGGATTCATATATTGCATGTAGCATGTTGTTAGTAGGACTATGTAGAACTATATGTTGTATTTCATCAAGTAAGGAAGCAAGGCAAGACAAAAAGCAACATACTTTGTCTGTTGGCACACTGTAGAAAAAATAAAGATCTGAGGTTGTGTGTTTGATAATGAGGCAGGCAAGTATGAAAGTCTGATTATCCTTGCATACTGTGTTTAAAAACCCCTAAGAAGTATTTCTCATGATGTGTCTAATAACAATCGCGGTACACTAAAATTAAGTCTTACCTTTATTTCTGTTAACAATTTCATAGTCAAATGACCATATCTTGTCAATTTAATTGTCATCGGATTTCGAGGCCCTACAGGAGTCAAGTTAAAATAGATGCACAACATGATCTGTCACATGACATTACAGACAGGAAGTTTACAAACAGCAGCTGATATACAATCGGTGCATACGATTGTCCTGATGCAAAATTATCATGAGATCAACTTTGATTAAAATGTGCATTAGTGAAAAAGTAAGTCTTGAGGTATGTTTTAATTGCTTATTGAATATCTTAACTCCTGTAGCTTAATTCGTAACATAACTTCAGCAACAAGTGGTGAACACTTTGATGTGTTCAGTGAGCTTTGAAATGTGTTCAGTGAGCTTTGAAGCCTCTACCTTGATACGAATTGTTTAGGGGCTCGAAAAGAGGTGAGGCTCGAAAACATGTAATGATGTTAATTGTTATGAATCCGATGGCTTCATTCGGGTGCAGGCTAAAACGGCACCTTAGCAAAACGTCACCGATTTCTCTGGTGAAAACGGCACCGCATTTGGCGAAAACGGCTACTATGTGTCGGGCGAAAACGGCACCTCTATTTTTAATAATGATAAGAATGATTTTTGTGGTAATATATATGGTTTATTTACATGGTCACAGTTATCACAGCATGTTGTTGTTTTCTGACATTCTTCTCTCATGCAACACATCGAAAGGCCATTGTGAATAATTGTGATCTGACAGCACCATGTTAGGCCTCTCAAATACAGTTTCAGTTTAAATTGAGTAAAGGTACTTAACACTTCAAAGCATATAGTGTTTTCACATTAAGTTAACTGCGCCTCCCAATCAGTCGGCGAGTAAATTGGAATAGGGGTCTTATTTCTTACTTGTTTTATTTCACAATTTCACAATTATTTGTGTTTGTATAGACGACGTGAGTTTAATTTCTATTATTTTTCTTCAAAACAAACATGTAATGTTTTCACAATAAGTTGTGTTGTGTATAAGCTAAGTTGGATTATAATTGGAGTAGAGGCTTATTTCTAATGTAAACTTGTTTTATCATCTCACAATTATATTTGTGTTTGCAAGTTACAATATAAGTTTAATAGCACTTTTTTGACCAAGGTAAAACAAAAATAAGGTGCCGTTTTCGCCAGGCAATAGTAGCCGTTTTCGCCAGGCAATAGTAGCCGTTTTCGCTTGAGTCGAGGTGCCGTTTTCGCCAATCGGTGCCGTTTTGCTGAAGTGCCGTTTTCGCTATAACCCCTTCATTCAAAGGTTCCAGATGTTGACAATTTGCATTAAAACACATATTTATCGGCAATTGGTTTGGCAGCTACAAAAGACATTGATTGAATGTCTCGTGATGAAAAAATTCAAACTATCACACAATAAACATGACATGGTTGAACTAACTTTTGGATTCAGCGAATCAATCAACTGAAACGTGTGAAAAGAAACTCTTACCCAAACTAAATTGGTTGCATACGCACCACTGGCACTGAATGCCACATTCTTTTCTTACGAAGTCTTACACACAACTAACATAGTAAAGGAGGGTGGGGAATATCAAAGGACTGAAGTAGAAGCGCAAAACAAGAGTTGCAGTCAAACAAGTCTTGTCGAAATGACGATCGGTTGTGTCAGTAAACAAACTGCCCTTTTTCTGTATGAGTATGAAAACCGGAAAATGATTTCGACAAAGCGTAAAATGTACCTTAGGTTCGTTACATGTTCACAGAACGTAATTCCATAAAGGAAATATGAGAGTGACACATTGCCTCGAGTTTGAGCAAACCGGATGTTTATGTGTTTGCGTTGTAAATCTCGTGTTTGGCAGTCTCGCGGGATGTTGTTTTATCTAAAACTCGGATTCGTCCAGCCGGAATTGAGGATTTTACCCGCAATCATATGGTAAATGGCGATACACTAAGACCACCTGGTCAGCAGAAGTAAGATGTTTGGTTATGTATTTGGCTCATTTGCAGCCTGTAAGCACGGGAAGCTTTGCACTTAATACATAAAAATTGTTAAGATGTAATATAAGTATTCCTTGGTAGCCTCAAACTAGGGCTGGGACGGTTTACTCGGGTACCCGGATCGGGTAGGTACTGAGTAGGACCCGGGTACCCGCAGGACTACGTGGTTAGTCACGTGATATATTGTTTGATGACAAAAAAAATTTAGAACTCTATTTTTACACTACAAGTCACTAATGTTCGCATTTCTTTCCGACTATGCACCCATTCTTTCCGATTTTTCATATGGTTGAATAAAGATACAAGAAAACATTGATGCAGAGCATCAAAGTTCCCCGCCATATGTGATGCCTCACAAACGCATAATTATGATGTTACTGAAAGGCATGAAGGAGCATAATTATGTTAACCACAACGCTGTTGTGGAAAAAAATATTATTTATTTTGAGTATTGGGCAATACAGTTGATACATTTGTATAGGGTAGGTCTATTTAAAATTAGTTTCTGGTTTAACGCCGCACTCAGCAGTATTCCAGCCATATGACGGCGTGAGTCTGGACCAGATAATCCAGTGATTGACACCAAGAGCATCGAACTACGCAATTGGAATATGATGTTATGCATCGACCAAATCGGCGAGCCTGACTACCCAATCCTGTTCGTCGCCTCTTACGGCAAGCATGGGTTGCTGAAGACCTATTCTAACCTGGGTCTTTATTTAAAAAAGTAGATCGAAGGAAATGGAAGCAATTTCTGGCACAAATGTAAACATGTGGAAATAGTATCAAAACTGCCAACAACATTGGCAGATGAACCTACTCAAATAATAGATCACATTCTTTTTACACTTGGCATTTGTTTATAATAATGTAAATGAAAATACTAAGGGCTCCATATGGCAAAAAAGTCATACTAGTTAAGGTCTTTTTGTCACAACCACAGATGCACATACTCAAAATATTATCACGTAGTTGGAGAACATTTCAATACCGGGACTAATCAATAACGGAGATTCCTCGTCTCTTGTTTTACGTTTTTTGGTCAGTTTCTTTTTTGTATTTCTTTCAAAGTATAGTAATTGTAATCATGATGAGTTGAGTTACTTGGTCTTTTTCTATGTACTGTTTTTTTATCCAGTGTCCGTAACTGATGTGGAATGTGGTTTACTTGTAACAATTACTGGTTTGAGTTCATATGATGATGATTGATTAGGTTGTCGTTTTACGCCGCACTCAGCAATATTCCAGCTATATAACGGCGTTCTGTAAATAATCGAGTCTGGACCTGACAATCCAGTGATTAATATCATGAGCATCGATCCACGCAATTGGGATCGATGCCATGCATCAACCAAAGCCTGACCACCCGATCCCATTGGTCGCCTCTTACGAGAAGCATAGTCGCCTGATATACTGTTAAGATGTAACATAACAATTCATCCATACTACTAAACAGAAGTAAAACTGCTTGTCCATTCGGATCAGTCTGACCCAAACCATTCCGCTGATGAGAGTCAAATAATGCATACGAATCAAAATCCGTAAAAATTGCAATAAAGACATCATTATAAGTTACCAAAAGTGACTGGGATATCAATATTGCTTGTTGAAATGATTCTATAAAATTTGTTTTCCCTGCTTCAATATTTGGAGCACATGTGACGGGGCCATAAAACTGATTAAGACCTAAATACCCCTCATAGCCTTCGGTGTTAACACAAAATATATGATAGCGACCAGAGCTACGGCTGTACATTGAATTCCATTAAACGAATAAAAAATACTTCAGCCTTGATGCAAATTCGCCGACAGACTACTCCGATTTTGCTTTGACTTTGCTACCAAACGTTTCACATGTGGCTATGTGCGGTGCACTGATTAACGCCGCACACGGGGGACTGGGTTAATTCAAAATACGGAATATAACTATTCCAAATATTTCCAGTGAACATGAGCATCCAAGCAATCAAAAGTGTGGTATGTAGAATGTGGAATTCAGCCATATTACATTTAAATTGAAATGTCGTCGTTGTTCACGAATAAGCATATTCAGAATATATTTTATATTATGCTGTTATTTACGATCTCCGGAGCACAGTTCTTCTTTTGTATGCGCCGTGAAAATCAGAAAATTAGTCCTTGAGGAAAAAAGGACATCGGATTACACATGAATGGTTTAACAATGTCAGCTAATGACCAGAAACGGTCAGATGCATCAATTAACTACATAAAGACGATTTTGAAGTATCTCTTATTGCTTGAAAAGAATAGCATCAACATTCCACGCACATGATTTGTATGTTTTGTTTCCGTAAATGCGTGGCTTGAAATTTCAAATAAACCAACATGTCGACATACATGCCACAAAATTAACGTTTCCCGTATATATGGGGAAGTATAACTTATTTCAACTTCAGTGTTTTAATGACCAGATTGTTTAATCCATGTATCTAAATATGTTCTGTCAGGGCTATTCTGAAAATGTTCCCAATCGGACATTTTGAGACATCTCCTGAGACCTACAGTGGGTACTCGGGTACGGTCGGGTACGGTCGGGTAATAGGGGGGTGGGTACAGGGGTAGTAAATTTGGACTCCCTTTCAGCGAACCCCTTGCGTGCCATAGCGTTAATTCACAGCAAAAAAAATGCAGTTTCCGGTATCCGGATACCTGCCGGATACCACCGGACACTTACCCAAAACGCGTCCGGGTATCCGGTGGCAGATACCTTGCCGGATACCAGATCCGTGGTATCCGGCATGGACACCTCACCTGAAAGTATGCCACCTGGAATCCGGGTATCCGGCACCGGATACCTCACCGGATACCTCAATCTGGGTGTCCAAGGATCCGCACCGGATACCAAGAATCCGGCACCGGATACCTCATTCTGAGTTTCCAAAAACATGTCACAATTTGGGGGTGCATTTTGTTCAATTAAGTGTGAAACACCTAAATATATATTGGAAACTAACCATGAAAATTGAACATTGCTGAAGGTATCCGGATGCAATTTTTCGAGATGTCTTATTTCTGGTAAATAATGTTAGCCTGGGCATATCAGATAGCTGTAGTAATATTCTGTGTCATTTTAGTTGTAAATATCCCCTTAAAGTTGAGATCTATGGGCATGTACTTTTGGAGAAGACAATTTTTTTCAATTTCATCTATAATTCTTTTTAGATGTTAAGCTGTTTAATGAACAAACATCAGTTCTAATACATGTATGATGATATCCTTAAATTTCATGTTCAGACTTCCAGATTATTCTGAGTGAAAGTATAAACTCTTCGGCTGTGTGCTCACTTGGGCCTTTGGTCCTAGTGAGATGATAATATGAATATTTGTAAAGGTACAAATACTTGTTATGAGCATACCAGCTTCATTTAAGTTTGAAACACAATATGCCTCACTCTGAGGGTGACATGTACCAGATTTCATCACACTACAGAGAGCTGTTCCTCAGTTACTGTGAACATTTTTACTGAAAGACATTGAAAGCTAAATTGACCTTCAATATCAGTTGCGACTATTTCAAAAACAATTGTAAAGTGCTTCATTCAGTGTAATATTGACAAACATATGACAATGATATACAACTATGTGTATAAGAGTTATTTAGACTTCTGCGGGAAAAGGCACATTAGAGAACAAGAGTCATCAGAAAGATGACATATCCCCCCGGCAGCTGTCTGTAAAGTAACCACTAGTGCATTTCTGTATGTAATGAGTCAACAGTTGAATGTTCTTTAAGAAGCATACATTTTTTACCCACAAAAGATCCACCATGGTCACATCCATATGAATGCCAAGTTTCGATCAAATACATTGAATGTTTTTCTAATTCTGCCCCAGAAATGAACCTCATCCCCAATTGAGTCTATGTCCAACTTGATTCCATTAAAAAAAATAAATAAATAAAAATTAGAAAAATCCCAAAATTTGAAAGGCACCACTTCAGTATGTGCATGATAGCTTTGCCAAGTTTAGATCAAATACACTGAATAGTTTTCGAATTCTGCCCCGGAAACGAACCCCATCCCCAATTGAGTCTATGTCCAACTTCATTCCATAAAAATTTTAAAAAATAAAAATTAGAAAAATCCCAAAATATCAAAAGGCACCACTTCAGTATGTGCCTGATAAGAGTTGCCAAGTTTTGATCAAATACACTGAATGGTTTTCGAATTCTGCCCCGGAAACGAACCCCATCCCCAATTGAGTCTATGTCGAACTTCATTCCATAAAAATTTTAAAAAATAAAAATTAGAAAAATCCCAAAATATCAAAAGGCACCACTTCAGTATGTGCCTGATAAGAGTTGCCAAGTTTCGATCAAATACACTGAATGGTTTTCGAATTCTGCCCCGGAAACGAACCCCATCCCCAATTGAGTCTATGTCCAACTTCATTCCATAAAAAATTTAAAAAATAAAAATTAGAAAAATCCCAAAATATCAAAAAGCACCACTGCAGTATGTGCCTGATAAGAGTTGCCAAGTTTCGATCAAATACACTGAATGGTTTGGGAATCCTGCCCCGGAAAAGGAAATGATTACGGACGGACAGACGGACAGACAGGCTGATCACTATATCCCCCGTATTATATGCCGGGGGATAAAAAGTAAGTGTATGACCTGTTGCCAACTTCTATCCCTGCCCTAAGGAAGAGTTTGGCCATTAACAATTTTTTTGTCTGGCTGTGACATTGACCTTTGACATAGCAGATCAATGTGTTATTCCAAAGATGTCCAAGCAATGCATGGTTTTATACGATAACTGTGGCTATCAAACTGAGGCAAAATATTGGAAAATCCCCATTTACACAGCTGGCTAAAGAAACAAACAACAAACAAATTATCAATTTCTTTTATTTATATGCATATATCACACATTGAACAGTGTTCATATAATGGTTCCTGATGCAGTATGCACTTTCCTCCTATTCTTCAATACTCATAACAGAGCGGGATAACTGTTCGCTTGAAAGCATCAGCAGACCATGCTCACCAGTTCAGAGTTACTTGCCCTCAAACATCCTTTTCCTTCTATATTGCCATGGAAAAACAGGAACCAGGATGAGGGGAGGCCAGATGGGCTCTATCCCTGTTGCATTGTGTTAGTAGAATTGTGAACATTCTATTTGGTGTTTGGGTCCACATTTATAGACAAGTAGTCGCAAACATCATTCCTTTCAAGTGATTACCACATGGCCAAAGACAATAATTTCTTCAACGTCCTTGAAGGATCCCACTCCGACTTGGCATTGGTTGGTCTTCTCACATTTGCCTGACCACCCTTTGTGAGTGTGTCCCAGTGTCAATTGGCATATAACTTCTCGGTAGGCTCCCATTGAAATAACAGGACTCTCCTCATCGCTGTCTGCCAATCACTTCGGATATCTGGAAGGGTCCTTCCAGACTGTCAACCTGTCATCCGGGTATCTCAAGCTGGACTTCAGTTTCTGCAAAATTATGTATAAAGATTGTAGCAAAAGAAAAGAATTGTTGCAACATGTACTTACAGATAAAAGGCAGCAAATTCACTTAATTTATCATCTTTGAGTTTTGTTATATACCAAACATTTGAGATATATATTGTTCCATGCTGATGAGTTGAAACAATCATTAACTGACATCTCTTAAAAATGTTCCTAGCAACCTATGCTTGCCATACAAGCCAAAGTAATAGATGAGGTAGCAAGTGGGCTCATTGAAAGCTCGTAATCGTACCCAATAACATGGGATGTTGTCCATAACAGTCATCATCGGTGCGTCTGGATCGAGCTCATAACATTAATCTCTGGTTTGTCTAGTTGAGATTTGAGATTTGATTAATTTATAATCCTTGTCATTTAGCCGAACTATTGCTGGATGTGGTGTTAAATGAGTGAATTGGGTTTAACGCCTCTTTGAACAGTATTCCAGTTATATCACGGCATGTAAGCTTGATGTGGGAAGAAAGCCCGAAGTGATGCAGGTCTTACATGTTTACCACTTTGATGAAACCCACAAGCAAGTGTATGATGCTACCCTTGATTCAAACCCATGACCATCGGTTTCTGTCAAGCCCAAGAGATGCAACTATGCACAGCAAGTTGTAGTGCCTTTGATAATTAGGCCATCCATGCCAACAGGTGATAAAGAACAAGCAAACTGAAGAAATATTTGCAGAATAGCTACATGAACATGATGAACCAAACAGAATAATTTCAAATATTTACCACTCACTGCTACTCTTCTCTTGTTCCTCATTGCTTCCCTTTTTCCATTGATGCTGTGCAGATGACTGACTCATTCATTCATCCAGACATTCTGCAAACATAAGTAGCATTCACATTAGAGAAATGTCCAAACTGTACATGCTGTACATTGAATTCAATTGAAAAGGCCCCAGTTGAGTTTCCAACTTAGAACTGTCCTTATTAAAATATTTCATCCCAAACATTCAGAGATAAAACATAACCCCATATTTAACAACTGTCAAACAATTATTTGACAACAAAGCCAGGGTCATTCAACATACACTTTACATAAGGAATCACTTGTTGCAGAAAGATCCTCGCCAAGGTCAGAGTCATTCCATGAAATATTGAATGATTAAGTTATGAAGCTTATACAAAACAAGGACATAACAGTGTAATTATAACAATATCCTAAGCGTAAAAAAAATAAAGTCTTTGGTGGCCATTATTGTAAATTATAATCTGTATTAGCATCCCACGAAAGTTAAGAGTTAATAATCGTTCCTAGATCTTGGTACTTTTCTTCATTATCTATAAAAAAGCGGATCTAATTTGGATCATCTTGTTTTGACCACAAATCCATTACGCCTCTTATGCTAACAAACAGTTGACCATAATACTAAAAAAAGGACCCTTGGCGTTTACGGTAAAGTATGTAGAGCAGGAAAATATCTACATCAATCCGTTCCATAAGATCTCTGCACAGAAATCATAAGGCCTCGAAGCCCTGCTACGTACCTGGCAATGCCAATCGCCTTTCCAAATACTGTTGACTTCCGCGTTGTGGATGGCTGAGAGGAACTTCGGCCGGCATTTCCGTGGTGGAGGTGAATGAGAACAATGTATCGATACACGAGGTAAGCTTATCGTAATCAAGAATCACAGTGTATATCGATACACGAGGTTTGTTTACATCCATGTTCTAAAATGGCGCCCTGGACCGTAGGGGAATATGGGTAAAATGGCTTGTTCCGGGTTAACACTAAGCTGGGCCCCGTCTCTAATATCACATTATTGTTTGGCGCAAGTTGACGACGCGCATAGGGAGCCGGGAACCAGGTTAACACGACAAAAGCTGGTTCCCGGCTCTCTATGCGCGTCGTCAACTTGCGCCAAGTTATATTAGAGACGAGGCCCAGCTTATACACTAAACACGATCAGTCATTTCGTCAAAACTGGCCAAATATTGAGATTGCAGCTGAGGTCATGCTGGCAGCTGAAGTGACACATTAAGGTAAGGAATATGTGAATATTACAATGATCACGTATTAAAGTAATTTACCACATGTAAGCCTGTCACATGTGACACATTAACTTTTATAGCCAACATGTAAGTAAATGTATAATTATATTTTTATATGACAAGTAGCCTGTCTATCATATGTTAGTATTTGCTTATGTATATAATGTAGAAATATGTTTACTTTAACTGGATAATTTGTATGCTAATGTGACTCACTGTCTTATTTCATATACTCCCTGTACTCTGTGAGAATGATTAATAGCCTCAACATATTTTTCCAGATGTGAAGAATCAAGAACAGCTTTAATAACAGGGAAGTTTTGCATCAGAGATCATCGTGAAGTGGAAGAAAAGACATTTTAAGGGTATGAACATTTTCACTTGAACTAGTTGAACAATAACCATGATGACAACTTTATCATGGGGGAATTTTTGGTGGTGGGGTAGCCTAGCGGTTGAAGCGTTCACTCTTCGTGCTGAAGACCCAGGTTTGATTCCTGCCACATAGCTGCGATATTGCTGAGTGTGGCGTTAAACATCAAACAAAGCTAACAGCCGCATACTTACTCACGTGGGGATTCCAGGTTGAAGTTAGTCCCCATCAACATGATCAACCTATGCTAGTTGTGAGAGATAACTTAATGGATCGGGTGATCAGGCTCCCTGACTTGGTTGATCCATGTCATTGTATCCCAATTGTGTGGATCGATGCTCATGATGTCAATCACTGGATAGACTGGTCCAGACTTGATTATTTACAGACCGCCGTCATATTGCTGGAATATGGCTGAGTGCAGAGTTAAACAACAAACACCAACATGATTCTACAACCTGCTCTTGTGGATACCATTTTGAAGATCCTACACATAACTTCTTTTGGGTCTTAACTATTGCAATATGTTCTACTACATGTGTTTTAAACATATATTTTTTTTATAGTGAACTGGATTTGCAAACAAGCCGATGGCTTATCTAAATGATGCTGAAATACAAAATAAGTATTAATAAAATACTAATTCTATACTATTGCAAACTATCAGTTGAGCAATAATGTAATCATCTGATTATAAGTAGATAATGAAGGAGAAGTCCATATTGATTAAATCTACCAGATTCTGAGATAAATGCACGTATTGATTGATTTATTTCAATGTTTTCCTGTACATAATTTTCAACAATTCCATATAAAGCTTTCTTATATCATATCCATACTGTATAATAATACCTATTATTTCTAATAATAGCATAATTTGGACACACAAATAAGTAATGAATGGTATTTTTATAACAGGTCCCGCACATGCGGGATAGGTCATTTGACATGAATCAGTTTTATGTGAATTTAAATCACTACAAGCTGATCTGAGTCATGAAAGGATATGCCTTCGATTCTGTGAAAATGGAAATGCTAAAACATCTCCCAATATTAACCATGCTATTACAGAATCTGTTCACTTGTTTTTGTATGTAAAATATTTTTGAACGATTACATCCATCTAATGATTGTTTGTATGTGTGATATGCCAGTAGAGGTATATGTGTACAAGCATGTGCATACACATGAAAAAAAAATGTTTGTTTGGCTAGGTACCAGTATATGAATAGGTTGTTTAGTGCGACTTGTATATTAGCATCATCATAGTTTCAACAGACAGTTTATGTATATCAAATGTTAAATGTCTTTGTAGGGAGAATTGCATATCAAAACTGTCATTATTGTATTACTTATGAGTAGAACTTTTTAAGTATCTGGCATGATACATTTCCTTGGTCCACAGAAACATGTTACCAGTAAACTGACTTGATAAGTAGCATAGCAGTCAGTGTGGTTGGAAACTAATTAAGCCGTCACTACTCAATTAAGTAATTAACAGACAATTGCAAGTGATAATACCCACCTGACACTAATTGCCCTGTTAATCCCTAATCCACCATGAGTTGACATTGAGCTCATCTTGCTAATGAGCTGTTGTGAGCGTAACGAGATGATAAACATCAAAGGTGGGGCAGGCTTTGATCAAGTGTTCTGTAGAAGAGATTATGCCACTTGTTTAATGTTTATTTAGGATTAGCTACATCCCTTGATGCGACCAAGACCATACTTGAGGTTATCAGACAGTTTGTCTGGATACAGCCTGATGTCTCAACTGTACTTATTGGATTCTGCCTTGTAGCAAACTATGTGTGTGACAAGGACTTTGACCACTCTGTGCAGATGCATAACAATGCATAATGAACTTGGGGTATGATTCAATTATGTCACACAAGTCAAAGATAGGTTCCACTGTATTTAGAAACAGACGATAGATGCAATACTGTGTAACTTTATAACAATCAAATGATTTACAATTACCCTTGAAAAGTTCCAAAACCAAATAGAACTACTTAAATTATGATTACACTTGACCAATATATTTGGCAGTTTTTGCCGTTATTGTTAATCTGAATTAAAGATAGGATAAATGATAAAAATATGATAATGCATATCACACACAAGTGTCTATTATACGCAAATAAATAAGTCTTGTATACATTGATTAATTGGAAAGGGTCCTAATTGGGATTGTTCACTAGCCAATATATTAGCAAATATTCCCATGGGCGCTTATTAGAGCGAGGCGCTTATTACGTCAAATACTTTAGTTCTGTTTTTATGTATAAGAACCTATTTTATGCAATTTGCATTGCCTTGTTTACCTTTCCTTATGTTTTGATGTAATGCAAACATTTGAGAAAAATTCAGGTGAGCCTGCCTTATGGCACTACAGGAATTGTTTTCAGAAGATCAATTACAATTTTGTATTTTCTGTACAATTTACTGTTTGCTATGGCTTTTTTACATTGGTTAACATGGTTTGGTTAACAGTTGCTTGATAAATTGTCATTACCTTACTCATTGAGAAACCAAATTTTTACCCTTTGTCAATATATGTGTGTTTCTTATATTTTTAATAACAAGCTTTTAAAGATGTTATAAATTGTTTCAGGCACCTGGATTTCACAATGACACCAGATCAGACAAGTCATACAAAGGACTCTCCGGATGATGAATAATCCTCCCCAGAACAACTAACAGGTTCACCTCAGAAAGTGATGATTCTGAATGAATAATGCCACATCAGTGTGATTCTGTAGGTTGTTTTATTACGACATTAATCAAGTCTAAAGGAATCAATACCACAGCAGTGAGACTGTTTATGTGGTGTACACTGACACTGACTATACAAATCTGAATGACTTTTGTGGTTTACTGCACAAACATAATTGACTTTAGATATTCTTCTACCTTGAAATTCTTCTGAGATTTGACTAATTTGTTTATTTAGAAAATGGCATTGAAGCATCTGTTTCTGTTTTTTAATGTTCTTGCAAACACCTCTGGTTACTGAACCAATGAAATGTCATAAAATCAATAAATATGATTTTTTATCTTAACAATTTTTTTGTTTTGCTTCTTTAAAGAAATATGATATTGATCATTCATAACATAGGTGCTAACATATATCAAATATACTAATGCCCTGAATGTTTTCCTACAATTAATACAGCTCACTGAACGAAGTTTTTAGTTCCATGTCAGTAGAAAAGTTACATTGATATTTTTATGTACCAGTACTTTATTAGGTGTTTTCTGTGGATGCCATTAGTCTTATGCACCCATTTGGGTTAATGATATTCTGTTTCGAACTTCAATGAAACTCGTCTGTCAAGATGTAACAAGTATTGATACAGTTCCAAAATAAACTTTTAATCTCTCCAGGAACAAAGGCCCAAGTGAGCACATAGCCAATGACTTTCATTTTTTTGTCAGAGTGAGTATGGTGTTATGCCACTTTATGAGCAAAATTCCAACAATATCATGATGGGTGACACCAAGCAATGTACCGATGTGGTGAATCGAATGCTTCAACCACTAGGCTAAAACAAACTGGGAATATGAAGATGATATGTAAGGATACCATCATACCAGGACTGAATGCTTTTCATTTAATACGCTGAACATCTAAATTGAAATATATATGAACTTGAAAAATGTTTTCACCAAAAGTACATGCCCATAGATCTCAACTTCAAGGGGATATTTACAACTAAAATAGCACAGAATATTACTACAGCTATCTGCTATGCCCAGGCTAACATTATTTACTAGGAGAAAGACATCTCGAAAATTTGCATCCGGATACCTGCCGGATACCAGCCGGATACCTTCAGCAATGTTCAATTTTCATGGTTAGTTTCCAATATATTTTTAGGTGTTTCACACTTAATTGAACAAAATGCACCCCCCAAATTGTGACATGTTTTTTGAAACTCAGAATGGGGTATCCGGTGCCGGATCCCTGGACACCCAGATTGAGGTATCCGGTGAGGTATCCGGTGCCGGATACCCGGATTCCAGGTGACATACTTTCCGGTGAGGTGTCCATGCCGGATACCACAGATCTGGTATCCGGCAAGGTATCTGCCACCGGATACCCGGACGCGTTTTGGGTAAGTGTCCGGTGGTATCCGGCAGGTATCCGGATACCGGAAACTGCATTTTTTTTGCTGTGATAAGAGACGCCAGAGAGCTTGCTGGTTTATGTGATATAGGTAATGTGACGTTCCTCCTTATCTCCACTGAGCGAGAGTTGATTCAACACTGTTTGGGACAGAACTTCAGTTATATCACAGCTGTCCATCTTAATGTGATAGGAAAGCACTTAAAATACAAACATCCTAGCAAATTAGTCTATTAGTTTGTTATTTTTTGTTGGGAACATGACATGTGGACCGAAACAATGAAACTGCTCCCACTATGTTGCAAAACTGACATACATGTATTTCTTAAAGGTTTCCCTATATATACTCTGCAAAAAATGAAACGCAAAATTAGTAAAATCGTAAATATCTGATACAAAAGAAACACACACACACAAAAATGATTGGGAATTTCTGCATGGATTGGGATTCATTTGAGTGGAATTAATGCGGTATTGCAGAAAATTGGTGAAAAGACGGAAATATCGCAAAACCACAACCACGTGAGAGCCTGGCGCCGAAACACACCAACATGACATGCACGTGCAACATCACTTGTTGGGCTGTAAAACATTGGATTTTGCACTTGCATGTCATCACAATATAGCAAGTGATCAGCAAAACAAACCACGACTGACCGACAGCAAACAGGAGAATAATCTTCAGATGGAGCCAGGATTTTCCACGGTGCACCACGCACCATTACGAGACCGTGGAACCGTCACCAGACACACGGGACAACACGTTACCTACCCAGATCCGGTCGACCATGTGTCACAACTAGAGCACGGCTACGCCACTTTCGTGAAAGAACCATCACCTCTACAACGACAATTTAACGACGCAAGGTTACGCGGATGAGATTCTTCGGCCACACGTCCTTCCCATTATGCAACAAGCGAACGTTATTTTCCAACAAGACAACCCCCGACTTCACACGGCACGACTGACAACAGCCTTTTTTTCTGGAATCACAACTTCCAGGTTCTACCATCACCCCCCCCCCCCCCCCCCCCCCGAAAAGTTAATATATATGGGGATTGGATTTCAGCGATTGCGAGCGTCAGCGCAAGAACCACAGAACCTCCGACAGTTGGCAGAAGCACTGCAGGCAGAGTGGGTGAATATGAGCAAGGCTACAATTTAGGATGAACAGATGACCTTTATCTTGAAACTCCACTGATCCATGTGTGCCATATGAAACCTAGGTCAATGACAATGATGTGCGTCAATTTTGAACGATCGATAACCATCTGTTGATTATTTATATGATAGGTCAAATATACATAAACATTTTTTGTAATTGCGTTTCTCTTTTTGCAGAGTATATTAGCAGCAGAATCTCTGCACGTACACACACTTTAGAGTGTCGACCTTACTATGACACCAGATGCGTCAGAATAGCGCAATGACAGCCGAGACAGCGATGCGTTCGTTAGACATCAACAGCTTTGAGGAAGATAGTGTCACGTGCATACACAAGCCACGCCCACTCATGAATATTGTAGACTTAAGACCATTGTAGGTTTAAGGGCACAACAGACGTACTTAGGTTTGGTTAGCTGTCGTACTGACATCGCTGTGTTGACCGTGCTGTCTCGGGATAGATATCACAAATTTCGAGTAAAGCAGTCCCTCATAGACACTGATCTCAACAACCACACCTGTCTCCAGTAAGTGAGAGCTACACAACGTGCACCTGTGCACCCACAGCTATTATAGTCTGGTGCTAAAGTGGAATTGAGTGTTGCCATCATTGGTATTGGAGAGACGCTGTGGAGACAGTCACTCGGAACAGAGATGATGTGGAAAATGTAAGTTTGTAGTTTTTAGTTGTTATCATGTTTGTACACTTCCGGAATGAATCTCTATTGTGATAAATTATTTCACTGTTGTGACGTTTAACGGTGAAGGGGCGGTCGGGTAGCCTAGTTGTGAAAGCGTTCGTTCGTCACGCCGATGACCCGGCTTCGATTCCCGACATGGGTACAACATGTGAAACCCATTTTTAGTGTCTCCCGCCGTGATATTGAAGAAATATTGCAAAAAGCGGCTTAAAACCATACTCACTCATTCACAGGATGTTCAACGCGTGTTCATGTAAACTGCATTAAATACTGGACTTATTGTATTGTATTAAGTCAAACGTAGTGACACCAAAAACTAGAGCTAAGATATTGAACACTATTAAACATCTTAACACTAGTTTTTGGTGTCACCACGTTTGACCTGTTACAATACAGTAAGTTCAGTATTCAATGCAGTTTCCATGAACACACATTCCACCATGTGTTGACAAGCTCAGCCACCAGAAAACAATCAATATCACCAGTTTTCGATGAATATGATTCAAAGAAAGCGAGAATACCCTTTTCATATCAAATAGAAATCTCTGCATAAAGCAGAGTCGATAATACGATTCCGACTATATCATGAGCATGTGTTTATGAATCACTATCAAATAGTGATGATGCCAGGTGTTCGCGAAAAGGTGAGCGAATCCTTCCCCACGGGTGTCACGCGTCACACACACTGCAAAGGCAAGTCGGTTTTCCATCTGAAAAAAACAACACGGGAACACATGGTATAAGGCAAAATAGGGAATTGCATCGGACATAATCTTTGTCACTGATGCGTCAAATTTGGAACATGCCTACCATTAAACTTTGCTGAGGCCTTGAATTTTGTAACCTTGATCAAACAATGTCTGAGCGAGAGTCAGAAACACTAGGACAAGGATAACAGGAAGCAGGCAAGTATGTATTTCCGAGGTCACGAATATCGCCCATGATATGATCTGTTGTGATTGGTGTGTGTGTGTGTGTGTGTGTGTGTGTGTGTGTTTTGAGACCACTGATTGGGGAGATACTTCAAAACAGACAAAGGAAATTCATTAAAGGACCACACAGAAGTTCATCTTGTGAAGCATGATATATCACAGTAACGTAAAATACAACTTGACAACCACTTGTCACTGATCACCAGTGTCTACTGTAGGCCCATGCCACTGAGACGGAAGAAACGAGGAGGTGAAACAAAATGATACAAAAGATTTGGGAGATAACCCTGATGTGTAGGCTCATGGACATCTGAAATAACGTAATTGTATTTGAAACGGATCGTGTCCTCAGTAAACTGAAATACACATGAAGTGTTCCTATACCTTCAGTACACGACAATCAGTCCCGAAGTCCACGGGGGGGGGGGGGGGGGGGGGGGGGGGGGGGGCAGTGGCCCAGTCGTCTAAGGCGCCGCGATTCGCTGTGCAGAGTTGCGTCCCTTGGGCACGCCAGAATCCTATGATTGTGGGTTCGAATCCCGGCTCGTGGGTTTCACCGAAGTGGTAAACGTCTGAGACCTGCATCACTTCGGGCTTTCCTCCCACATTAAGCTGACACGCCGTGATATAACTGGAATACTGTTAAAAGCGGCGTTAAAAACCCAACTCACTCACTCACTTAATGGGTCGGTTGGTCACGCTCGGTGACCAGGTTGTTTGCGTTTCATCCGGCGTGGATTGTTGCTCATAATATTAATCACTGGTTTTCTTGTCCAGAGTCAATTATTTACGAGCCGCAGTCATATGACTGGAATGTGAAATGAGGCGTTGAACAATACACAAACAAAAAACTATAATTGGCCACCAGTGCACAGTTCAAACCCCTGGTCAGTGCTTTTTACATACACGGTGTTTAGTACATGGACATACAATCACTATATTCCATGTGATATAACGAAAAATATTCCCCGTATGGGATGATGGATCGGGTGTTGTATCTTTCCAGTCCCCAGTGCCCAGCACCATTCATTTACTCGGGACACACAATCAGATAAGTAATACCTAGAAGCTCACTGAGTTGTTCTCCCATTAATACATAGAGGATATTTCATGTGTCGAGTGAAATATCACGTTTCTCTAATCGAGTGATCTTTTTCACGAGATTAGAGAATGAATGAATGAATATGGTTTTACGCCGCTTTTAGCAATATTCCAGCAATATCACGACGGGGGACACCAGAAATGGACTTCACACATTGTACCCATGTCGGGAATCGAACCCGGTTCTTCGGCGTGACGAGCGAACGCTTTAACCACTAGGCTACCCGACCGCTCCCACGAGATGAAACATTATGTATCACGAGACACATGGATTGTCTTTTTTATCATATAACTTTTGCGTAGTTGTCTACCGGCAAATTATTTCATTACAAATATAAAACCTTAAAACGTAAATTCTCCCTACCTCACACACAGGGACGGTTCATCGCCCCTTGTATTTGAGACTAAAAAGTAGTTTTCGTGTTTGTAAATTTAAAAAAACAAAAAACTAGGGTCACGAAAGCTCTGTATCATACATTATAGATATGATTGCAAATCAACTTTTACTAAAACATATTTTTGAAAATTACTAGGCCGCTGTTGGGAGAGAAAGAATACACGCTGGTCAAGGAACAAAAGTGGCGCTTTGTGAAACGAAACGTCTCAATTGACGGGTTAAATCATAAATGTACAGTTTATAACGAAACGTTTTCAAGAGAATAACAAACGGCACGAAGCTATATTTACACCATAAATGATCATCTGTCATTATTTTGCCTTGTCAATGTGAAACTAACGTAAAAAGGAAGTCAATAGGGCTCAGACACGAACGATAAAGGGAGACAATTTGAGGGGAGGTAACTCTTGTATGACAATAGTTCCGTCAATGTGTTATGGTTCACAGCAGTGAAATATCAGGTGCTATGTTCACTGCAATGACAATATCACTTTTTTCAACTTCGGAAAACTCCGTCTTTCACACTGAAGTATATAATGCATCGTGGGGCCACCCAGTCGTCTAAAGCCCCGGAATTCACTGGGCAGATTCGGTTCACTCAGGCGTGCCAGAAACCGTATGATCGTGAGTTCGAATCACGAGTATGTTTCTGGGTTCGTCAGAGCCACACCCGTGCTCGTGGGTTTCACCAAACTGTCTACTACCGGCATTACTTCGGGCTTTCCTACCACAGTAATCTAACACGCGATATAACAGAAATACTGTTCAAAACGGCGTTAATATTGGCCCACTCTTTCAAACACTCACTCACTCATCCAGTATATCAACAGTATGCTGCACCAGCCTCACAGATATATTCCCTGACAATGTCCATTTCTCAAACATCATCTCAAACGCAATTCATGAAACTTCTTACTCGACAATTTCTTTTTCTATGTTTCAGTGGCCATCTTGAAACGACAGCCTTCTGCCAACTTCTCCTCATCCTGCTGCTAGTGACGCTGACATCAGCAGCACATCACGGGAACTGTGGCGACAGCTGGTGTAGCTGTGACAATCACACCAAACAAGCAACATGCAAAGGTCACGGAACGAAACTGACATATATTCCAAGGCTACCAGAATTCACAACTGACGTGGATTTCTCAGGAAATTTTCTTCCAAACATGTCCTCAAAAACTTTCAAGAATATTAAATCACTTAAGTTGAAAAGGTTAACTCTGAAATCAAACAGGATAAGGAGCATGTCAGCTGACTCATTTATTCATCTCAGTACTTTAACAGAGTTGAATCTTGATTACAACAGTTTCTCAGGAATGTCTTTAGCTGGAACATTCCCGACTTTGAGCCATCTTCCTCTTGTAAAATTATCGCTTGTGCGACTAAAGTTGAATGATTCACGCATCTTTCATCAGTTACATAGTTATACAATCAAGTCCATAGACCTAGACAGAAACGACTTTAAAAGTTATAATCAGACCGATTTTAGTGGCCTCTTCAACATCCAGAATTTATCTTTGGCTTACAATTTCATCCGTGAAGTAAATCTGGCGTACACCCCATCGTTACTGGTGTTGAATCTGAAGGATAACCTTATTCCCACACTACCTAATTTTTGTTTGACAAATGGGTCCTTTTTCCCAGGCCTTGGAAAACTGAAGTTGGATCACAACTATATATACCAACCACTTGAGGGTCGTTACATTCAATGCTTAAAGAATTTGGTTGTCTTTTCTGCCAACAACAACCACCTTGAGGCAATAAAGCCAAATTCATTCTCTGAAATGCCAGCACTGACTTACATAATCCTGAGAAACCTCGGAGGAGGCAACCTTTATATAGACAAATATGCTTTCAATAACAGCAAAATAGAATACATTTCTTTAACATCAAGCGGTATACACTTCAAGAGACAAGTACACAAAGATGCATTCAAAGGATGCCCCAATCTTCAGTCAGTTGATGTTTCTTTTAATCATTTTTCAAACACATCCGACCAGGACCTAACTGCCTGGTTTGGACACTTAAAATCTTTAACAGGATTTGGCCTTGGAGGCTGTGGAATCAAATTGTTTCCAACGTTTGTGTCAGTTTACTTAGAAAACTTACAATATTTCAAACTGTATGGAAATTATATCTATAAGTTACCCGCAGGTGCGCTGACACCTTTAAAGAATCTTACCCATATTTGGCTGTCAGGTAACCGATTAGCCAAAATAGACGAGCGAGTGTTCACCTCTGAAGTCCAACAAAAGCTTCAAGTTGTTGATTTAATGCACAACCCATATGCATGTAACTGTGAACTCCACTGGTTCCTCAAGTGGACAAAGTCCGAACCTCACAAATTCAAAGACTATCCAGAGAAGTATGTGTGTTCCAGTCCGGGGGAAATGAGAGGAAGCATGCTCTCCAAAGTAGATCTGTCTGAACAGCCTTGCCTTCTCCCTTTCCCTGCTATCTTTGCCCTGCTTGGAGTCTGTGGGATTGTCTTCCTTGTCCTCATCTCAGGGTCTATTACGTATAGATATCGATGGCACATTCGTTTTTTCATGTACAGAAGAAGATACCAGAGAGGGGAATGTCAACGACTTGAAAACATAGAGAATACATACGATGCTTATGTAATATATAGTGTGGAGGACATCAGATGGATCAAGAACGAACTCATTCCCAAAGTAGAGGAAACACATGGTTCCAGATTGTACATTCGTGACAGAGACTCTTTGGCTGGTATCCCTATCGTCGATAACGTTGTTAACAATATGAATGTTAGTAAAAGCATCCTGATTCTTCTGTCGAATGCCATGGCCAGAGATGAGCAGTGTCAGTTCGAGCTGATGTTTGTCCAGAGACAGCTGGAAGGGGAGAGGAATCCTATCATCCTGGTCCTGCTGGAGGAGGTGCAGGTCGCCAACATGACTCAGTCTGTGTACGCCCTGGTCAGGATGCATCCCTTCATCCCCTGGGGGGACGAAGAGGATGCCAGAAGATTCTTTTGGGATCGCTTAGTTTTGTCACTTAATACTGAACGCGAAGTCAGGCCAGATGTTGTCGATGCATAATTTATTTACTTTGACACTTTGGATTAATTGCGGATTCTAAGAGTGTGTCTAAGTGTTCTAAGTAAGGTGAAAGTGGATACCAGAAGATTCTTTTGGGATCGCTTATTTTTATCACTGAACAATGGACGAGAAGACAGACTTGAGGCTGGAGATACTCAACACCTCTCATGAAATGTCACTTCATCTTTGAATTGCGAGAAGATGTAGATCTCAATTGCCATTACGTTGGTTTATCCTTGATTTCAGCAGTATTTCGGTTTCATGACGGCGTACCAGTATGGAATGCCATAGGTCATAACGGTCGTAGATGTTCATCACCTTGGTGAAATCCACGAACACGGATGCAGTGTTGACAAACCCTGGATCATTATTATAACGAATTTTGTATTGGAACCAGCGATCAGTGCAACTCTGCACACTGTCGCCTCTGGTCTCTGTGAAATCCATGCCCAGTATTGACATGCACGTGACAGAAGTAGGAAACCTATGAGCATTAACTAATATTTTTTTAATTTGAAGTTTACACGATATGAAGCTTTTCCATTGGACGAGGGGTCGGTCACATTACCGCGAAATTGTCGTTCATAAGTGTATGAACGACGCAATTTGACGTTCATACGTTTTTCACGAGACCGTGTTCTTGAAATGACGTAAACACTGACGGACTAGTTCCATTCCATAGCACGAATACATGCAGAAGCGTTCTTTCTGAACATTTAGACCCTTAAATCTTGAACTCAGCATTTCAATGTACATTGAGAAACGTCAGAGAGTTTGACTGCATGATCGCTTACGAAGAATTGTAAACCTATAGAAAGTGTGTTCTGTGTTGTGATTGGCTAATTTGGGTCACATGACCAAATGTTAAAGGGTGAAAATATGATTTGCATTCCCTGAAGCAAGCGACCGAAGGTGTTAAAGAGTGCGCATGGTTTTTTTCTAAATAAAACAATAGGTTTACA
Organism: Haliotis rufescens; assembly: GCF_023055435.1. NCBI lineage: Eukaryota > Metazoa > Mollusca > Gastropoda > Lepetellida > Haliotidae > Haliotis > Haliotis rufescens. Next base: position 25,488,300 of record NW_025964001.1, on the reverse strand, counting down.
ATATCGATAAATACTATGTGTGTGTCTATTTCCGGGATTTTATCGAGTATTTGCATCTTGGAAATTTTCTTTCGAGCCCCGCAAGCTAACGCTTTCGGGTCTCGAGATGAATTTCCAAGATGCAAATACTCGATAAAATTCCGGAAATAGACACACACATATTATTTATCTTCTAAATGCACATCCAAACTACTGAAGTATCGGCTCGATCCGTGTCTAGGCTGATAGTGAATCTACAGCAGTCTATGAATTCACCTTAGTGTCGCAAGCTCCGACGTTCATACAGTTTGGCCCTCACTCTATGAAGGTTCATACTCCAATGAACTCACACAAAGTGAAGGTCAATTCTTAACACAACTGGTAAGAGGATCACGTACCATAATATTTAGGATGTATGTATGCTCAACTATTCGCTGTACCAAGTATGAAACCACTGCAGGTTTTTTTTATGTGTACTTAATTCACTTAGACAAATGTTATTAAAGGCGGATTCTATGAGGTGTCAAGGTGACCTTTCGGATTGTTCAGTTATAGTGGTTTGAGAAGTCGAGAAACGTAAATGAAAGTGACAAAACTCTTTCCATATTCATAAGAACACTCTGCCCAAAGCAGAGTTGACTGTGCGATTCCGGAACCCGTCACAAACACATGCAAAGGCAAGTCAATACTTCACCTGATCGGACATTGTATTCTCTGATGCGTCAAATTTGGAAATGTCCCCTACATGTCGACCATAAATTTTTTGCAAGCTTTACTGAGGCAATAAGGCAACCACCTCCTTTAAAACCCCGTCTACCGGGTTGTCACGCTGACATATGTATTAAACGTTGGTGACTATCATTTCCTGTATGTATTTGCGTCCCTCAGCTTCCTGAATTAGCCTGTACAACAGCCCGAGGTGAAGACGAGGCACTATATCATTTCCCGGGAAACACGTTTGTGTGAGGTGAAATGGGGTTTAACGTCGCGTCCAAGATTATTGCACTTATATAGCGACGTGCATGCACGTGTGTGTGTGTATGTGTGGCTGCTTGTACTATATAGTCCGGACTGATGCCGATTTTTTAGTGCTAGCCCACTGAGATCCCATGCCACAGTTTAACAAGAGTACCCCACTCAGATACAGTTTACAGACTCAGTGCCGAACAGTCCTTGTTTTTCCCCTTAATGCCGAGCGCCAGACAGGGTAACAACAAGTACCATCTTTTAACGTCTTTTGGTATGAATCGAACCCCGGACTTTCCGCTCTCCGGGCGGACGAAACACGTTTGTTGTAAATATTGTACTATTGCAGTCTAATTTTATTATTTGAATAAGTGTCACATTTGTAGATAAGATTAAAAAGTTTCAACGTGTTGGTTGATAAATGTCACCCTTGTAATGAAAGGCCCACTGTCAAGCATGTATTGTTGAATTCGTGTGCTCTTCAAAGTCGCAGGGGGTTCTTATTATGACGGGGAAATCTGAAAGATCTGTTTACGCTGAGAAAGGGTATCTGATCTCAAATTACGAGGCCTGTATCATATGATATCGCCTTGAAATTAGTATTGTGTTTATTATATGTAGTTAATATATGTGTATAATGTAAATGTATCATACCTTGTCTATCTGGTTTGATGTATAGCGAAACTCTGTGATGCGATATGTACTTTGATGTTTTACCGTGTTTAATCTATGTGAAAATGACATTGCCGATGCGACGTTAGATATTAACTCTCTCACTGACTCAGTGATGTGTTTTCACTTGTGATTCCCCACTTGAAGATACAGTGTGCCGTGTGACAGAAATGACATGGAAGTACGCGGAAGGCGAAAATGAATTATTACATTGAAGTGTCATTTTCATATTAAGCATGAAAAGAAATCTCTCAGCAGGATTAGGGTGATTATTAATCCTCTGATCCTGACATGTTGATTTTATCCCAAAAAACAATTAAGATTTTTCCCGACCTGTGATATATAGGGTAGGTGAAATGGGTGTTTAACGTCCCGTTCAAGATAAATACACTTCTATAGCTACGTGTGTGTGTGTGCGTGCGCGTGCGTGTGTGTGTTTGTGTGCAAGTGTGCGTGCATGTTTATGTGTGTGTATGTGTGTGTGGTGTCTCTGTGTGGTGTGTGTGTATGTGTATCTTTATTGTATATAAAACACCTTCTTATCGTGAGGAACTTATTACTTAAGTTAGTTAAAATGCTATTCCGTGGTTTCGTATTAAAGTGTGTTTAAAAACACACTCAATGGCTAGCCTACTGAAGCTGGTTACGTAACGGGTGGTTTGATCCGGAGTCTGTTAAGCTATGTTGGCAGGCGACGTGGCAATATTAACATCGGTAGAAGATTTGTTATACCCTCTGTGTATTTAGATGTGTACTTGTACTGACTAGTTACTATCAGTGCTGCTAGCTTGTGTATATTTGCCTGTTGTACGTACTCACACTGTGGGAGTCATTCTGTCAAGTGCTTACTTAAATCTTATGTGCTTTAGCCAGGTTGTTGCTTAGTGCTAATAAATGTTCAAATTGTGTGTGTTTTCGGGTTCGCTTTGAAACGCCTTTGTTAATTACGAGTTGGCTTTTCTGTGGATTGTGTCGTTACTCCAGCGAAGGCGGCGCAAACGATAATTGAGCACCGTGACAAAAAAATGGGGACTCGTCCGGGATTTTATAGTAATTTTGTTTAAGACAAGGTTCCCGTTATTATTTCCCGTGTGTGTGTCTGCTCGTACTGGACTGGACTAATGCCGGTTTTATATTACTACCCACTGAGATACAATTCCGCGAGGCGACTAACGGGATCGGGTGTTCAGGCTCGCTGACTTGGTTGATGCATGTCATTGTATTCCAATTGCGTGGATCGATTCTCATGATATCAATCACGGGATACTCAGACACAGTATGCTGACCCCGAGCAACCGACCAGTCATGGGTTGATCCTCTTTATGCCGAGCGCCAGGGAGGGAAATCACAAACACAAGCATGAAGCTGCTACTAATGCGCATGCGTAGACATGTTAGAAATGCAGGGACGTATCGCCATGCACGTTGCAGCCTCATAATGCCCACCCACATGTTGCACGTGTTTTAGCGGACCTTTTGAGACAGAGTAACATTGCTGTACTGCAATGGCCGGCTGTTTCTCCAGAACTCTCCCCCATAGAAGATGTCTGGGATGATGTAGGGGACGCCTACGACAGGACCCTGAACCAGCCGGTAACGCTAGCTCAGTTGGGCCAATCTTGTTTGACATTTGAAACAAAATCCTCCAAGACGTTTTCAATCATCTCGTGTCTTCCATGCGCCGCTGCTGTCTCGCCTGTATCAACACAACCGAGTGTTGCTGTTGGGAGTCGGCACCCTCATGTAGGTCTGCATTTTAACAGAGTCATCATTGCTGATTTGGGCGAACACTTAAAGTGACTGAGTGAGTATGGTTTTATGCAGGTTTTCTCACTATTCCAGCACTATTGTGACAGGGGACACCAGACATGGGCTGTACACGTTGTTCCCATGTTGGTAATCCAAGCCGTGTCTGCGGTGTGGCGAGAGAGCGTATTAACCACTAGGATACCTCACCACCAACGATTAGCTTGGATAAATTGGCAAGTTTGATTGAAGTCATTGATTACCACAATGTTCATGATGTACATGGCATCTCAGTGTTTTGTAGTGCCGAATATATACTGAGTAGCCACGGTGTGGCTTCATGGGCGCACACCGACGGTATATTTGGTGCCAGATTTGAAGAACTGCCGAAGGTTGTTATTGCCATCAATAGAGATATCCGCTGTGATTATATCCCCAAAAGGTTAGGAGCAGTATGATGAGCCAGCCGCAAGTAGATAGGTTCACCACATTAGCTGTCAAGTCCACGTTCCTATATTTGAAGGGCGGTCGGGTAGCCTAGTGGTTAAAGCGTTCGCTCGTCATGCGAAGACCCGGGTTCGATTCCCAACATGGTACAATGCGTGAAGCCCATTTCTGGTTTCCCCGCCGTGATATTGCTGGAATATTGCTAAAAGCGGCGTAAAATCAAACTCACTCACTCACACTCCTATGTTTGAATAACTTGGATGAAATACTGTTTGTATAGGAAAACGAAACTAAATAATTGCTCTTGTTAATAATTAAGGAAGTTATGGAATCTCCGGAAAGGATGAACTATATTGTCTGGTCTGAAACGGTTATTTACAGGCCGACATCATACATCTGGAATATCGCCGAGTACGGCCTTACAATAAACTAGAATATGGCGTTGTGGTTTGCTAATGTGTAATAGAGTAGAAAATATGTATTGACTGTTTATAGAAATCTTCGAACTCCAACTATATTATAAGCATATGTTTGTGAATCACTACGAAATAGGGATTTCTGGTGAGCGTATCCTGTCCCATCCCGCAATTCAAAGTGGCATTAAATCAAACTTTATAAGCAGAAGAAGACGGGAGTGTTTTTAAGTGTCTTGAGACAAACATGAGAGTTCATTCAGTATTGAAGGCCCCGTGGCCAAGAGTACAATTTCTTTCATATAACATGACTACGATAGTGGGATGTGGATGTATTACGTAATTTCTAAATATAAAAGTATATATCTATAAATAAATCTAACCTTTAATGCAGATTAACACTTCTGCTTAACGGTAAACTGGCAAATGTCTCTTTAGATAAAGAGCAAAACCTCTTATAACATTAACATTTTGGGGGGACTTTAGGTAGGCAAATGTCTGTCTTGATGGACAATGATGAAAATAACGAGGAATTGAACTATCTTTACTTATCTCGTAATATAGGCAAACTAGTGCTAAATGATATTCATCATCTAATTCTAATAAATCACAATTATTACAGAACATTAATTCAGGTTGTATAAACTGTTTGCTAAAGCGCTGTTTTTGTACTTTTAAATCATGTGCTAAAAGAAGCGCATGTAAAATCCTCCACTTCCATAAATCCTCTCTCTATCCATATATATATATAAACGATAAACGTCTGTTTGAAGACACGCGTGACACCACGTTTGCATGGAGACACGAGTGACACCACGTTTGCATGGAGACACAAATGGCAGCACCCATGTTTGCATACACGAGTGCCAACACCTAGGCGTGGATTTCTGGTGTCCCCCGCCGTGATACTGCTGGAATATTGCTAAAAGCGGCGTAAAACCATACTCACTCACTCACTCACTCCTCCATATGGAGACAGAGGAGATCCTTCCCTCCGACCCGCCGCCCCCAGTAGCAGGGTTTGAACTCGCTCCCCTCGAATCCAGAGGGGAGGAGCCCTTCCGCTCGCCCGAGGGCACGAGGTATGGGAGAAAGAAAAGGAAGAGGAGAGACATTCCCTCTCCCCAGACTTCCCCCGGCCCATCACCAACGCTGACCAGGTCCCTCAACGACAGCCACACCCAGACCATCCCGGTCGAGGTAACTGGCCCATCCCTGAGCCACAGTCTCTCTCAGACTGACCCGCTCGATGAGGACCCCCGCAAGGACCTAGACCAGCAAGCAGCCAAGGCCTTGGCACTATTCAAGCTCGGCTTCTCGGCCTGCATTGCCAACGACTACGGCAGGGTCTATGTCAGCACGCGCACACCACCAACACCACTAGTCCTGGTGCAGTACCTAGGACAAGAGCGGTTTGATCATGAGATCAGCAGCTACCAGGATCTCTCCGACTACCTGGCCAACTGCGACCTCAAGACCACCCCGAGTTCACCGCCCACTGTGCCGCCAAACTGACCAAGTCACTCTTCCGAGGTCTCAGCCCTGAGGAAGCTGCCCTAGCCAACAGGTTACTCAACGGGCACCCCCATTAGACGGCAGCAGACCCAAACCGCCACACACACGCTCGCCAGCCAACGCCGTGCCTTCCCACGCTTGACCCCCTCCCCTCCAACCCATGCCCACATTTTTCCATAATATTGTATATTATTTTATCCCCCGATCCCACCCAGCAAAACCCCCATCCCCCTTAGCTTTAGTAGATTAGGCCAGTAAAATTATTATATTTTTGGGGGTTGCACTTCTCTATTTATTCATTACGCTTTTTCCCCCCAATAGTATATGTGCAACCCCGTGTGCGAGATACGCTAAATGTATTTTATTACATGCGGAAAGCGCACGTTAAATCTCCGAGTCTACCTACCTACCTACCTACCTACCTCCCTACCTACCACTCACACTGCATTCTATGGGATCAACATGGAAAACAGCACAGAGAATTGGGATGTGGACTTGGAACTCACGAAGACAGAAGCATTGCCATCGCCTCCATGGCAACGCAGCATGTGCAAAGGTTGTCTTCCAGTATACGCTCTTGCCACGAAGGCACGTGATGGGACGTTTCAATGCGTGTATTGTCACACCGTCCTGAAGGACACTTACATGAGGCGTTTAAGCCGACCAGTAAGTGTCCTGTCAGAAGATAGATGATGGTCGATCCGTGCCTTTGTAGCACAGCGACTATGTGGGTGAGGGGTTATCTCCCAAAACCCCTACATCCCATTTCCCCTACAACCCAATTCCCCTACAATTAGATAAAACAACACACGGCATTTACCTGTCTGGCATTATGAACTCACCTAAAGTAGAGATTAAGGTCTGGAGGGGATTAGGGGACTTAAAGGAAAGTTTTTAAAAAAAAGAATTAATGTAAGTGTAATGTAAGATGCCTGTATGATGAGAAGATTTTGAAAAATGAACATTTTGTTATAATGTATTATGAATTTTGAAAAATGAACATTTTATAATAATGTAGTATGAATTTTGAATAATATCGTAATCGTAATTAAATATTTATCTCAATCTAGACTCTATTCGTGTTTCTTGGGTTGTTCCATTGTATGAAATAGGTAACAGACTAGGGATAAGAAGTGCCATGGACCGTGAACTTTGTTATCTTAAGCTGTAGGGGAAATGGGATGTAGGGGTTTTGGGGGGTTACCAGGTGAGGAGGTAATCTTCAAGATCAAACGGCCCTTTTCAGAGCCATCCCACTCTCCCGAAAGAACGCTTTCATATTTACAACACTAAAACATGAAGAAAAGGCATATATGTGACAGTCTTAAAAAACAGCTAATGAAATTCTCACTTTCATAAAACAGTTCAAAACAAACAAAATCCAGGCGAAGATGATATAAGGAAGTAACTTTTAAAAGCAATATATTGTACATTGATAGGCCAGTTGGTTAAACTGTTTAATGTCTTAAGTAGTAGCCACCTCCCACAGAGTTTAGTCATGCACCATGACTGTGGAATATATTTATTGTATGAAAAAACGGTCTAGATATGTATATAAAGCAAGTCTATCCAGCGCCAGCTAGCTCTATTCCAATAATTTCTTACATAAGAAGGCTGTTAAGACTGGCCAAACGACTACAGGCGTTTTGCACTAAACAGCTGCTTGGGTAAACTATTTTTCAACTTGATAAAAGAAAGAATAAAGGAACACATGGAAAAACTGTATTACACGACCACTGTCAGTCTGGATTTACTAAGGGGATACCGAACATCAGATAATGTATTTGTTCTTTGAACATTAGGTTCAACAAAAAGTAACAAGAAAAGAATATACGTACAGTTGCTTTGTAGACTTTCAAAAGGCCTTTGATTCAGTTGACAGATCACTACTAACAAAGATATCATACTCCTATCAAATAAAATTTGAGGAAATGTATAAAAGATAACATCATCACTATATAATGATATCTCTTATGATGTAAAAACTGACGAGGGCATTTCACAATCCTTTAACTTCAACATCAGGGTAAGACAAGGATGCTATTTACTTCCCACATTATTTAATTTATTCCTCAATGATCTTCCACATTATATCAAATCTGAAAGTTAAAATATAACATTTAATGGTTTTAAACAAGTACTGCTCATAATAATTCAGATTTCATATCACCAGCATCCAAAGGTGACAATAAACTCTAAATTAGACTCTCTCTTGGAAACTCTTCAGATGCTAATGCAACCAAAGGCACAGGACAAGCGAACTTCGTTTTCCGACAAGACAACGCCGGACCCCCACTCAGCAAGACTGACAACAACCTTTTTCAGGAATCACAACATCCATGTCCTGCTCTCCAGATTTCTAATTGAACATGTATTGGGTGCACTGGATAAACAATTGTGAGCACGTCAGCAACAAACACAGAACCTCCGACAGTCAGCACAAACACTGCAGGCAGAGTGGGTGAACATTCCAACGGCTCTGATTCGGGATCTGACTGCTTCAATGGGACAACGATGCCAGTCAGATTTGGACTCTAATGGTGATTATACAAGATATTGAGAACAGATGACATCTACCTTGAAAATCTACTGTTCCATATGTATGAAACAACCACTAACACACACACAAACACACGCACGCTCGCACGCACACACACAAACAAACACGCACACACAAACACACACACATACGCACACACACAAACACAAACACACACATACACATACACACACACACACACACTCACTCACTCACGTCGCTATATAAGTGGTGCAAAAGTATAAACGCAATTTTAAACCCCATTTCACCTAACCTTTAAGCTGCCATAGTCCAACAGAGGTAACTGTGTTGATCGCCATTGTCCGTAACACATATAAGGTTTTCAACATCCACGTCCTGTTTCGTGTGAGAGCTACATAACGTGCGCACGCACTGTGCACCAGAATCAGTCACAGCTACTGTGTGGTGATAACGTGGATTCTGTAAGGAAGCGTTGATATCAACGCAGAGACGCTGTAGATATTCCGGTAGGGAGGTGAGAAGGTATGAGGCAGTCGCTCGGAACAGACATGACATGGAAAACGTAAGTTTGTAGTCGTTAGTTTGTATTCTGATTGCACTGATCTGGAACTAATCGCTATTGTGATGAAGGCTTTCGTTGCAGTCACGTTTTAATGTACACTCAGTGGGGAAGCGTTAAATGTAAAAACTCTTTTGGTGTCACCACGTTTGACTTATATGATTAAACAAGGAACAGTACCAATACTAATATGGCTATACATACTGTGTATAGTTGCCTCTATATATGACTAAACAAGGAACACTACGACTATTCAATCTACTGCGTATAACTTCTTCAAGTGGCATTTAGAAGCTAGTACGATGAGGTGGATGAGGTGAAATGGGGTTTAAAAGGAAACAACACTCCATCTCTCAGTCGTCAAGCCGGCGCCGTTTTAATTATCCCGCGTAATCACCCGATGTTGATCCGCGACCCAACAAGGGAGGACAGCGTCAACAGCGAGGGGGAATCCCCATGAATCCTCCCAAGATAACCTGACAAAGACTATGGAAAATAACTCTGTATCGTTCACCCTGCCTCTGAGGATGTCAAGGATATATAGCAATTGGCATTTCTCGTGACCGGGGATAATTACCTTATCTAAGATTGGGTTATTTTGTCAAAAGTAAATGTTTTTATGTGTAGGTTTATAAATCAGCTTTATGACGTCAAGAACATAACGTTGACCTAGGACTACGTTTCACTTTTCCCTCTATTGTCACTGTTACAGCATAGGCATTATGACGCCACAAATACTACTGTTGTGCGTCGCCTACGACAACAATGTAAGTTAAAGTTTTCATTTCACCTGAAGAGCCGTTGAACGGCCAAAGATCTTGTGTGGATAAAGGAGTTTTGACAAGCACGAATATCTGGACTTTTGGTATATTTTAAAACTGCTGCAACGTCTGGGGCTGTGGTTGACGTCGTAAACGTCTATCCAATTCATCCCACAGGTGCTCTATCGGGTTCAAATCCGGGGATCTGGAGGGCCAGGGGAGAACATTAACGTTGTTGTTGTGTCAACTTCCTGTTCGCAGTTTCCGGCTTAACGTTCTTCCCGACGTCTGTAGACCCGTGCTCTTCCATCCCCTCGACGGAGGAGAAATCTTGAGTCGTCGCTGAACCAAACATCTCTCCATCGCAATTGAGGCCATACCCTGTATTGACGACGCCAATGCAGTGGTTGTTGACGACGTTGTCGACTCAATATGATACGTCGACAGGACGTCTTGCTCGTAGACCTGCTGCTCTTAAACGGTTTTGTCGGAGATTCTGCGCAGTCCGGGGATTTGGGATGCGGGTGGGGTGGGGTGGCTGTGGTCGTCCTTTCACGTAGGTGGCGCAGTCGGATGTAGCGGTCTTGGACAGTGGCGGTTACTCTTGGTCGTCCCGATGGTGATGGGCGCTACATCGAAAACCATGGCTACAGCTGATCGGGATTCCTCTGCCTGCAAGCGGCCTATGACGTTGTTTCTTTGCACTTCTGATAATCTTGGCATGTTGTTGAACTGTCACTGTTCGATTAATTCCGTTCAAAGTGCTGCTGTACGTGCATATATATATGGACATATGGAAAAGGTTCAAGCTAAAGTAACTCGACACTGGAATATATTATTTCTGATAAATTAATAGTTTCAGATACAATTCATCCGATCACTGCATCAAATTTGCGTTTTATAAAAACGTATACTTGTAGCTATTCAGTGAAGTGTGTTGATAAAGTCTCGCTGAATACGACTCCCTTTACATGGGCACACTAGTCTATGATATTATAAAGTTTCAGTGCTAGAGAATCACCAGTCTCGATTATTCGCCGAACAGATTCCATTGGGGGCAAAAAGCAAAATAGCGGCGCGAGATATATGAATGGATCTCTGAAAATCAGTGTGTGTTTCTGAAGCACCAGAAGCCAGAAGCCTGGGAACTCAGCATGTTGACATCCTTGTCATGCCCAAATCATTCCTTGGAATGAGTCTTGCTGAATACGACTCCCTTTACAGGGGCACACTAGTCTATGATATTATAAAATGTCAACGCCAGAGAATCACCAGTCTCCATTATTCGCCGAACAGATTCCATTGGGGGCAAAAAGCAAAATAGCGGCGCGAGATATATGAATGGATCTCTGAAAATCAGTGTGTGTTTCTGAAGCACCAGAAGCCAGAAGCCTGGGAACTCAGCGTGTTGACATCCTTGTCATGCCCAAATCATTCCTTAGAATGGTTTCCACTCTCTCCTGAATGGACCCGTGAAGATCCGGGGTAGAATAGGTCTTCAGCAACCCATGCTTGCAGTAAAAGGCGACTGTGCTTGTTGTAAGAGGCGACAAACGGGATCGGGTGGTCAGGCTCGCTGACTGGGTTGATGCATGTCATCGATCACAATTGCCTGGATCGATGCTAATGATATTATTCACTGAAGTGTCTGGTCCAGACTCGATTATTTACTGACCGCCGTCATATAGCTGGAATATTGCTGAGTGCGGCGTTAAACAACCAACCAACCAACCAACTCTCCTGAATGATGCCTACTATGCCTACTATGGTGAGTCGTGTGGTGAATCGTATTTTATCAACATTTTCTTGAGTGGTGCCAATTGATGGTCTTCCTGTTCTTGGATCATCTTCGAGGCTCTCATGTCCCTTCTGGGGCGGTCTGGTAGCCTAGTGGTTAAAGCGTTCGCTCGCCACGCCGAAGACCCGGGTTCAATTCCCGACATGGGTACAATGTGTGAAGCCTATTTCTGGTGTCCCCCGCCGTGATATTGCTGGAATATTGCTAAAAGCGGCGTAAAACCATACTCACTCACTCACTCATGTCCCTTCTGGAACTCCGCTATCCACCTCTTAATAGTGTCAGGGGGTGAACTTCAGCCCTAAAGTTGACACTATGTCCGCATGGCTGGCTACTGTAGTTATCCTTTTTAGCTGGAGATATATTTACTTGATGACAGCCAACAGACTAAAAATACCTTGTCAGCATGCAGAGCTTTGCTGTCAAGTTTGGTTCAAATGCTGCCTGTTAGTATGGAAAGCGTTGTACGTAATACACGCAAACTATTATGGGTGTGTTATAGTCTTCCTTGTTAGTCGCAGTACATTTCAAACGTTTCTCGTACGTTAAAGAAAACGAAGCCACGAAAGTAAAGTAATGTCTTCATTCTGAGAATTGAACAAAGCTTCTTTGAACAGTATTTCACTTATATCACAGCTGTGATCCATGGAGGCCACCCGCAACCTAACATGATCACTAAGATGATTAACAAAACTAATTGCAAGCGCTGGACACAGAATTTTCAAAACCAAAGGGTGGAGGTGCACTTGAAATACGGTTCAATATATACAATGGGACCTTATCTGATGTAAGCGCCCAACACGACTGTGACTCATGCTGGTGACCTGCTTGCATGCGATCCAGTCAAATGATCACTGCTCTCCGCACGCTCCCCCGGGACAGATGTCACGACGCTCGAGTAAAACAGTACGTCGCGTATATTGATCTCAATAGTCCCACCCTGTCTCTACACAGCCCGCACCTTCACTGTGCCCCAGAATTAGCCACAGTTTTATACCAGTGTTACAGTACATTCTGAAAGGACGTGTTGCTATCATTGGAATGGTGGATATGGAGTAGTGGTTACTTGGAACAGACATGACATGCAAAATGTAAGTTTGTAGTTATTTCCTCATTCTGATTGTACTGTTTTTGAGTGAATCTCCACGCAACTGACCACCGACGCATCCAAGCAGCAAACTCTCCACCTACATTGGTACACACACATACATACACACACACACACACGCACACACACGCGCACACACATACACACACAAACACACACACATATACATATACGAATTATATATGATTATAACCATGCTGACTACGATGGCCTAAGTGATTGTATTGCTGCCACTGATTGGGGAAATATTATTGACCACACTGATATTGACATGTCTATTTCACTATTTACTTCAAAATTATTACAGTTGCTGGATCTGTACATACCCCGAAAAGAAGTGGTTGTACGACCAGGGGATTGTTCTTGGATGAATGGCCACTTGCGTAAGCTGATGAGGAATAGAAATCGATTGCATAGAACTGCTAAAAGAAGAAATTTACAGACTGATTGGGAGCGCTTCAGATTAGCACGGAACAAAGTTATTACTGAAGTTAGGAAAGCTAAGCGCGCTTATGATTTGAAATTAGATGATACTATTAATTCAGAATGTGGTACTAAATCATGGTGGCGCTTAGTTAAAAAATTTATACAGCATAATAGAAACTCAAATACACAATCCCCTCCTATTATGATTAATGGGAACGTTGTTAGTCATCCCAGTGATATTGCTGAGGCTTTTAATGACTTCTTTATTCAACAAGCCCAAGTTGAAGAACCCGAGAAGGAAACTAATAACTTACATGAGCCGGTAAATACACTTAACGACTTGCTCTTGTCTGAAAAAGAAGTCCATGATATTTTATTAAGTCTAAATACTACCAAAGCTAAAGGTCCAGATAATATTGGTAATAAGCTTTTAAAAAAATTAGCTTTACCTCTATGTGCTTCCATTACTTTACTGTTCAATTTATCGCTACGACTTTCCTCTTTTCCTTGTCAATGGAAAAAATCTCTTATTGTTCCAATCCATAAAAAAGGTAGTGTTCATGATTGTAATAATTATAGACCAGTTGCCCTGACAACTTCTCTTTCTAAGGTATTTGAAAAATGTGTATTTAAGCATGTCTACAATTTTTACTTGGATAATGATATCATAACCACTTCACAATCGGGATTCAAACCTGGAGATTCAACTGTTTATCAGTTAACTGAATTATATCACGTGATCTCCAAAGCCTTGAATGATGGAAAGGAAGTTCGCGCCATATTTTGTGATATAAGTAAGGCGTTTGATCGTGTCTGTCATGAAGGCTTATTAGTTAAATTAAAGTCAACAGGGATAGGGGATAATCTTCTGGACTGGTTTGGAAGTTATCTTTGTAATAGACAACAGTCTGCAGTAATTAATGGCTATATGTCAAATTATAAACCTGTTCTAGCCGGAGTGCCACAGGGCTCAGTTTTAGGACCTCTGTCATTCCTTATTTATATTAATGATCTGACTCATGGGATAACGAGTAATATTAAACTTTTTGCTGATGATACATCTTTATTTCTAATTATTGAAGATCCTGAATCCACAGCCGCTATATTGAATAGTGATTTAGAATGTATAACAAACTGGGTAAGTAAATGGCAGGTGAAATTTAGTCCTTCCAAAACGGAAGCCATGTTATTTTCTACTAAAATTAATCCTAGTCCTAAATTACCTCTGCGAATGAATGATATTCCTATACCTGAAGTAAGTGATCATAAACATCTAGGACTTGTATTCCAGGAAGATGGAAAATGGGAAACACATTGAATATGTTGTACGTAAAGTGAGCCCATTAATTAATTGTTTGCGTAGCCTGAAATACCGTCTAAACCGAAGAACGCTCGAAACCATGTACAAATCTTTTATTTTACCTATTTTTGATTATTGTGATAATATTTGGGATAATTGTAATGATGAACAAGTAAAACTATTAGAAAATTTACACTTGGATACTCTACGAACAATATGTGGAGCAGTACGAGGAACCAGTCACAAAAAACTTTATAGGGAAACGGGTTTATGCTCACTGTCCGACAGACGACATTACCATAAATTATGTATATTTTACAAAATGGTCAATGGGCTAACTCCTAAATATCTATCTTTATGGGTCCCACCTAATATATCCAGCATAACTGGATATAACCTTCGTACTTCTAATGACTTCCAGACCAGTGCAGGACGCTTATCCCAGTATAATCGATCTTTTTTACCATCTGTTATACAAGCTTGGAATGCACTTGATATTAATATTAGAAATGTAGATTCCTTATCTCGGTTTAAGCAATTAATTTCTAGAGAAACTAAGCTTACTGCAAATTTTACATCTTTTGCTAGTTATGACCAGCGGCAATGTCAGGTGATTTTATCTAGACTTAGGCTAGGTTGTAGTGATTTAAAATTACATTTAATGACAGATTTCTGATTGATAATCCCATCTGTCCATGTGGCCTACATAGAGAAGATGCTTCCCACTTTTTATCTTGTCCACGCTATGCCAAGTTTAGAATTGATAAATACTTTTTTGTTAACCAGCTCAGCATACATACTATACTCCACGGCAATGAAGATTCATCTTCCTCAGACAATGAATACATTATAAAATCAGTTCACAATTACATCATTGAAACAAACCGCTTTACGTAAGTTTTGTGTCAACTTAAGAATATAAAATGCATTTGGTATCTTGCTTTCCATTTTATTTCATGTTGTGTTACTCATTAATGTCTGCTCTATAGACTTCATTACAATCTGCATGTATAATGTACAATATTAGGAGAAGCATTAATATAGGCCTTTTTGGCCTGTTTGCTGATCCTTTTTCCATTTTGTAATGCTATTTAATGACGTCCATGGACGGGTTCAATCATGATATCGGGTGGGATCAGTAGAGCTGGAAGAGCCGATCTTCATGTCCTGGCACGATGACAGGCGTGCGCCACATGGATGTCATTCTGGATGTGTACGGGAGTCCTTCTGCTGGTGCAGTCGGACCGGACTTCATCCTCCTGGACGATAACGCACGACCTTATCGTGCCAGGGACGTTGGTGCCTACTTACAGCAAGAGACAACTGTATATACATGGAGTGGCCAGCCCGGTCACCAGGCCTCAACCCCATCGAACCAGCCTCAGATCGCCCGCTCCTGACGCCCTGTCCTTCCGGCAACTCTGAAGGAACTCGGCAAGGCTTGTACTCAGGAGCGGAACTATCTTCCCCTGGGGCATTGCCTAAAAGTCGGGCCGGGCCGGGCCAAGACGGGCCAAAGTGTTACTGGCTAATTACTTCATTATCGGCGATCATACCTACATATAATTGATGCAACATACACACATGACATTAATGAACAATCACCAAAGTGCACCATAAATAAGTAATTCGGAGTAAATCGCTTGACAACCAGAAAGTGGAGCAGTCTGTAAGCGTCGCTGATCTTGGGAACATGTAAAAGAGCAATCGTTAAACGAAGTAAGATTTGAAACGTATCAAATACTTCTAGCTATCATGATACAAATTTCCATCTGTGAGCATAGTGTTTATATTTATAGGAACGTTCAATATTTAAGTAAATACCACTTTATAATGTCACTGATCGTCGTATTTAAAGCAGACCTCTTCTCCCTATACTCTCAACAGTCAAACAGGTGTTCGGTCCGACTTGGCCCGGGCTGTCAAAATCAACTTTCAACTCACAGATGTATCATCAAATGGATTCACATCTTTAGATTAGTATTATATCTACCTAAATAACACTTTATAGTGTCTAAGATCGCTGTACTTAAAGAAAACAAGGGGCTCAAAGTGAAGCCCTTTTCCCTTTACATTCTCAACATAGTCTCTATCAGAAGTGTTTTGCTTGTGTTGGGTCCGACTTGGCCCGGGCGGTCAAAATCAACTTTAAACACAGATATGTATCTTCAAATTTGTTTACATCTATAGATTAGTGTTATATCTACCTATATACTACTTTATAATGTCACGGTACATCGTATTTAAAGAAAACAAGATACTCAAAGTGAAGCATTTTTACTGTATTTTCTTAAGAAAATCCATGTCAGAAGTGTTGGGTCCGACTTGGCCCGGGCTGTCAAAATCAACTTAAACCTCACAAATGTATCATCAAATGGATTCACATCTTTAGATTAGTATTATATCTACCTAAATACCACATTATAGTGTCTCAGATCGCTGTACTTAAAGAAACCAAGGGGCTCAAAGTGAAGCCCTTTTCCCTTTACATTCTCAACATAGTCTCTATCAGAAGTGTATGACTTGTGTTGGGTCCGACTTGGCCCGGGCGGTCAAAATCAACTTTAAACACACAGATCTATCTTTAAATGTGTTTACACCTATAGATTAGTGTTATATCTACCTAAATACTACTTTATTATGTCACGGTACATCGTACTTAAAGAAAACAAGGTGCTCAAAGTGGAGCCCTTTTCCCTCTACATTCTCAACATAGTCTCTATCAGAAGTGTTTGTCTTTTGTTGGGTCCGACTTGGCCCGGGCTGTCAAAATCAACTTTCAACACACAGATGTATCTTTAAATGTGTTTACACCTATAGATTAGTGTTATATCTACCTAAATACTACTTTATTATGTCACGGTACATCGTACTTAAAGAAAACAAGGTGCTCAAAGTGGAGCCCTTTTCCCTCTACATTCTCAACATAGTCTCTATCAGAAGTGTTTGTCTTTTGTTGGGTCCGACTTGGCCCGGGCTGTCAAAATCAACTTTCAACACACAGATGTATCTTCAAATGTGTTTACATCTATAGATTAGTGTTATATCTACCTATATACCACTTTTGTGGTCTCGGTACATCGTATTTAAAGAAAACAAGGGGCTCAAAGTGAAGCATTTTCACTGTATTTTCTTAATAAAATCTCTGTCAGAAGTGTTCGGTCCGACTTGGCCCGGGCTGTCAAATTCAACTTAAACCTCACAGATGTATCATCAAATGGATTCACATCTTTAGATTAGTATTATCTCACCTAAATACCACTTTATTATGTCACGGTACATCGTATTTAAAGAAAACAAGGTACTCAAAGTGAAGCATTTTTACTGTATTTTCTTAAGAAAATCCATGTCAGAAGTGTTGGGTCCGACTTGGCCCGGGCTGTCAAAATCAACTTTAACCTCACAGATGTATCATCAAATGGATTCACATCTTTAGATTAGTATTATATCTACCTAAATACCACTTTATAGTGTCTCAGATCGCTGAAATTAAAGAAAAGAAGGGGCTCAAAGTGAAGCCCTTTTCCCTTTATATTCTCAACATAGTCTCTATCAGAAGTGTTTGTCTTGTGTTAGGTCCGACTTGGCCCGGGCTGTCAAAATCAACTTAAACCTCACAGATGTATCATCAAATGGATTCACATCTTTAGATTAGTGTTATATCTACCTAAATACCACTTTATAGTGTCTAAGATCGCTGTACTTAAAGAAAACAAGGGGCTCAAAGTGAAGCCCCTTTCCCTCTACATTCTCAACATAGTCTCTTTTAAGAAGTGTTTGTCTTGTGTTGGGTCCGACTTGGCCCGGACCGTCAAAATCAATTTAAACCCCTCAGATGTATCATCAAATGGATTCATATGTTTAGATTAGTATTATATCTACCTGAATACCACTTTATTATGTCACGGGACATCGTATTTAAAGAAAACAAGGTGCTCAAAGTGAAGCATATTTACTGTATTTTCTTAAGAAATTCTAGGTCAGAAGTGTTCGCGTATTTTTGTGCTTAAGTCACTTGGACATTGTTTAGCTTCATGAACTCTTCAGCCCTTCAGATCTTTGTTTACTGAATACACCTTGACCTATGTTCAGTGATATAATTTATAAGATATTGAAGCTACATGGCCGCCCTTAGTTTCTTGGAAATGTCCTGGCTACACTTCAAGGTTTCGTGCTCAACAAATATATATGAATGTATATGATGTCTCATCTTGATGTACTTTAATAATGCAATTCGACAAAGAAAGATGTACAGATGCCTCGACAACATTTTTCACACATGAATGACTTCAACCTTGGCTCTCAACTAGTACAGGTAAACATGGCTATTAATGCTCATGTGTGTCAGGTTGCCCCAACCTCGCCGTCGTATCAAGTGCAAAGTCTAAACTGGGCTACATATGCATTTCTTCAGCCGTTTCAATAATGCAGTGCGCTGTCACAGCATGCTGCGTAGGTCTGTACAGCACAATGTATTTTATTAGTAATTGGTCGATCCTTCATAAATAATATTTTTGCCATTCATTTCACATATGCCTCGGTAGAATTGAGGTAGGGGAAGGACTTCTGGTCAGATAACGAGGTATTCAGATATCCAGAAACTCGTTTATCCGGACAACATTTTAGAAAAAGCAATTGTCCGGATAAGCGAGGTTCGACTGTAAAGCGCGTGATACATGACAAAACAGATGTGTTAGGACCTGATTCGCACTTGCTGAAGGGATACCAATGGACCCTGATCATAATACATTGGTTGCTTATTATTATTATTAAACATTTTGTATTGTCCAAAAAGACAAAGGGATTGGGCACAAGTGCAGCACTTATTACCACCTTCTCCCTATATACAGTTATACACAATATTGCATAATGAAAATAAACAATTTACAGTTGAAGCATCACATCGTGGAAACATAGTGCGCAATATAAATTTATATACAGTGCTCATATGAAGGATATGCACAATGTGCTGGAAAGTGAAGACAGTGTGCATCTCATTCATATGCTAATTTTTACATGTTAGTGTTGTATATAGATTTAACAATATTAATGATTAACAGTTTGGAATCAATACTATGCTAGCTACTGAATCTGTTAGTCGTTTCAATAAATTTGTGTACAGACAAGAATATTTTTGTATTCAGGAAAACATCTAAGTTTGGATCACAAAAAAGAATACTATTTAGAGTTTTTTCTCCTACAAGATTATCGATAGCTGTCAGTAATGTCTCCCTAATATCATCATATAAGGTACATTGGAATAGGAAATGGAATGAATTTTCACAAGGAGCTCCGCATTTACAGGAAATAGTATCAGATAATCAACACGAAACAGGTTGGAATTTAGTGTGCTACAATTGTGTTTCAATCTAGTGTGCAATATGTTTGTAGATCTCTCACCGCAATTATAGTGCATAGGTGGTGATGTAGGCTGCTCAGATGCGACAGCTTTAAAATAAAGATATTGACGGACTATCCCTGATTTCTGATGATAGATTATTCCATTGGCCTAATGTATCTATAATATAAGACCTTTTAAACGTAGATGTCCGTGCAAATGGAACTACAAAATCATGGCGGTTTCTGAGATTATAACTGACCTTCTGTGACACAGCTGGTGGTATAAGATCAGTTACATATGAAGGACATGGCTTATTTATTATTTTATACATAGTTACAAGTTTGTTGACGTTTCTTTTATACGCTTAGATATATGTATCCACGTCACACACGCCTAGAACAAGTACACTTATTTGAATATTACTAATATTACATGAATGTTACTGAGCAGTCAGTTAGAGTTTATATCTTTGCGCTTAATCAGCAACATTAAGCCTTTCACGTATATTACAACTTTGTAAGTTAACTTTCCTTTCCAGAAATACCATAGCATGGTGACAGAGATGAACTTCTACCCCAGGACATGTGTCATTGAATAAAATCTGCTTTGTTAATTTGATTTCAAGTGATAGCCTTCACCTGGAAGGAATTTATATTTGTATTATTACAATTTTTCTTTTCATATATATCCCTCTGAATTTTGGGTTTTGAAATAGCATGTCGCAGAAATAACTCCTGTTGGACCCTTAGACTTGCAAGATTACTCTAATCATTGGCCGAAACATGCCCCATTTGTGCTTCTTGCTTTGTCAGACCAAACCCATACTGTTGAATTTCTCAAAAGCTTTAAAAGGGTTAAAGCTATTTTTGGAAGTATAAATGGGTTGATTGGTGACTACCACAGAAGTAGCAAATGGAGTTATGTCCGATGAAATTCTCTGTTTTGACTTGTGCTAATCGGGTTTAACAACTAACTTGCCTTTGTGTTTGTTCCACCGGTGGTGCAGGATACGCTCACCTCTATGCAAACACCTGTTATCCTCACTGTTTGATAGTAGTTTATACACGTAAGTATGTATAAGTTGTATGTAATCTTAATATATCACTTGTGTTATCCCTCTTTCTGGGGTGTACTACAAACATGAATCAAAGTTTCTTTTATGCTATCATGAATATCATAAAATACTTAGCAAGTCTATGCTTATCATTCCCTCTACTCCTATCAAAGGCTCTAATTGTGGCTAATTGTTACATATTCTTCACGAATACTGTAAATCATGAAACGTGTAACCAAATTAATGCGAGTTTCGACCGCTGGCTAGACTAACATCTAGTTTCTGAAATGAACATATTTTACAAAAATAAAAACAATTGTTTGATTATATTGATAAAATATATAACTGCAGTAATCTAGTCTTGCCAAATATGATTGACTTGCATCGGCTGTATTGGATATATTTGTTTCAGGAACTGTATGACAGGCCTAAAATGCGTCACGAAAGTAATGCGATTAACTTTGCTTTTGACCTGTAAAAGCTAACCAGCAAACGAAAACACGGCGTTGTTTACAATGAACGCATGTCTTAACAAACATCTTTTTTTATATACTTAAGTAGAAGTATCACGATGGACAGTGCATACAACTGTTTGGCAAACAATATCAAGCAATATTTTAGATTCAGAATCAACATACCATGACATAACAGAAACATATATATTAAATTGTATATATTCATATTTGCCGCTATTCACGATAAATTTATTTTACCGTCACTGTTTAAAACTACTCTGAACTACTTGTATGTATAGATCATCTTATTTGTAAACAGTAGGCGGACGTAATATATATCTAACAGTTACAAAAGTCTGCTGAAATCTTCTATTTCTTTATTATGTAAAATGCTGTCAAGATGAATAAATGCCAATTATTTCATAACACTCCAAATATAGTTGTCATAATGAACATAGTTTTAAAGTATATTTGTCACATGCAATAATACTGTCCGGTATTATTAGTAATATTTTCAATATCAACCTCATATTGTGAGAACCCAGTAAAAAGGAACTGAGTAAAGCAGTGGTAAAATCTATCCATATATACAAAATTGTATATTTTTGGATATACCATATATACAAAATTGTATATTTTTGGATATAACATATACCATATATACAAATTGAATATTTTTTATATATTGGAATTTTCCCTTGTGATACTTTCACTGGCCACTGACAAAGATAAGCAGTATTAGAATAAGAAACTAAATTAAATCCAGTATGACGTGATGATGTGTAAGCATACAGAAAACTAAGAGAGCCCAACTTACTTCAGTTTCTGTACCGTACTTGCGCTTACCTCCTTTTGCATCCTGCGTATCATTCAACCTGTCGGATCGACTTGTCCCGGGTGGTTAATAATCTTAAACATCACGACTGTAAAACAAAGTTACTTACTTACTTACTTACTTACTTTGGAGATTTAACGTGCGCTTTCCGACTGATGCGTATTTCGCACACAGGCCCGTCCAGGCCATTTAATGTGTTTCCGAAAGGTGCGTTAGTGGTGTGTGCATCCCAAGAGGGGGCTTGAGGGGTTGCTTATATAACCAAAGTTGCTAGATATATAGAGAACTTTAATTTATGGCGTCTTTTAACCATCACGACAATAATACTGAGTGGCCCAAGTCAGGTTCAGGAGAAGTGTGTTTTCACAGAACGAGCTTATCGGAGATGCAGCACGTATTCTCGCGGTATGACAGATTACAACTGTCTCAGATAATCCTGTATTCCTAAACACACTCATAGATAATAGAAGCATTAAGCAGGGTTGAGGGAGAGGTTTATCCTGAAATGCAAAGTGTCTCACCTTACCTTCTCCAAGTGTTACCCTGTGAGTATGATCCTTGAAAAAACCCACGACGGATTAGGTAAAAGCAAGGGATTTTCCGACCAGACACATACCATGAAAAAAGGGCTTCACTTTAAAGAGTATACGTCACTCCAACACATTTGGTGAAATTTTCTTGAGAAGATACAGTGAAAGTGCTCGACTTTAACAGACCAGTTTTCTTTGAGTTATCGTGCAACATTATTAAGTGTTATATAGGTAGATATAATACTAGTCATGTTGAGAATGTAGAGGGAAAAGGGCTTCACTTTGAACTCATGGTTTTCTTTAAATGCGATAAACTGTGACATTATAAAGTGTATATAGGTAGATATAACACTAATCTATAGATGTATACACAATTGAAGATACATCTGGTGTGTTTAAAGTTGATTTTGACAGCCCGGGCCAAGTCGGACCGAACACTTCTGACATAGATTTTCTTAAGAAAATACAGTAGAAATGCTTGACTTTGAGCACCTTGTTTTCTTTAAATACGATGTACCGTGACATTATAAAGTAGTATATAGGTAGATATAACACTAATCTATAGATGTAAACACATTTAAAGATACGTATGTGTGTTTAAAGTTGATTTTGACCGCCCGGGCCAAGTCGGACCCAACACAAGACAAACACTTCTGATAGAGACTTTGTTAAAATGTAAAGGGAAAAGAGCTTCACTTCGAGCACCTTGTTTTCTTTAATTACAGCGATCTGAGACACTATAAAGTTGTATTTAGGTGGATATAATACTAATCTATAGATGTGAATCCATTTGATGATACATCTGTGAGGTTTAAGTTGATTTTGACAGCCCGGGCCAAGTCCGACCCAACACTTCTGACATAGATTTTCTTAAGAAAATACAGTAGAAATGCTTGACTTTGAGCACCTTGTTTTGTTTAAATACGATGTACCGTGACATTATAAAGTAGTATATAGGTAGATATAACACTAATCTATAGAGGTAAACACATTTGAAGATACATCTGTGTGTTTAAACACATTTGAAGATACATCTGTGTGTTTAAACACATTTGAAGATACATCTGTGTGTTTAAACACATTTGAAGATACGTATGTGTGTTTAAAATTGATTTTGACCGCCCGGGCCAAGTCGGACCCAACACAAGCAAAACACTTGAGAATGTAAAGGGAAAAGGGTTTCACTTTGAGCCCCTTGTTTTCTTTAAATACGATGTACCGTGACATTATAAAGTGGTATATAGGTAGATATAACACTAATCTAAAGATGTAAACACATTTGAAGATACATCTCTGTGTTTAAAGTTGATTTTGACCGCCCGGGCCAAGTCGGACCCAACACAAGACAAACACTTCTGATAGAGACTATGTTGAGAATGTAGAGGGAAAAGGGCTTTACTTTGAGCACCTTGTTTTCTTTAAATACGATGTACCGTGACATTCTAAAGTGGCATATAGGTAGATATAACACTAATCTATAGATGTAAACACATTTGAAGATACATCTGTGTGTTTAAAGTTGATTTTGACCGCCCGGGCCAAGTCGGACCCAACACAAGACAAACACTTCTGATAGAGACTATGTTGAGAATGTAAAGGGAAAAGAGCTTCACTTCGACCACCTTGTTTTCTTTAATTACAGCGATCTGAGACACTTAAAAGTGGTATTTAGGTGGATATAATACTAATCTATAGATGTGAATCCATTTGATGATACATCTGTGAGGTTTAAGTTGATTTTGACAGCCCGGGCCAAGTCCGACCCAACACTTCTGACATAGATTTTCTTAAGAAAATACAGTAGAAATGCTTGACTTTGAGCACCTTGTTTTGTTTAAATACGATGTACCGTGACATTATAAAGTAGTATATAGGTAGATATAACACTAATCTATAGAGGTAAACACATTTGAAGATACATCTGTGTGTTTAAACACATTTGAAGATACATCTGTGTGTTTAAACACATTTGAAGATACATCTGTGTGTTTAAACACATTTGAAGATATGTATGTGTGTTTAAAGTTGATTTTGACCGCCCGGGCCAAGTCGGACCCAACACAAGCAAAACACTTGAGAATGTAAAGGGAAAAGGGCTTCACTTTGAGCCCCTTGTTTTCTTTAAATACGATGTACCGTGACATTATAAAGTGGTATATAGGTAGATATAACACTAATCTATAGATGTAAACACATTTGAAGATACATCTGTGTGTTTAAAGTTGATTTTGACAGCCCGGGCCAAGTCGGACCCAACACAAGACAAACACTTCTGATAGAGACTATGTTGAGAATGTAGAGGGAAAAGGGCTTTACTTTGAGCACCTTGTTTTCTTTAAATACGATGTACCGTGACATTCTAAAGTGGCATATAGGTAGATATAACACTAATCTATAGATGTAAACACATTTGAAGATACATATGTGTGTTTAAAGTTGATTTTGACCGCCCGGGCCAAGTCGGACCCAACACAAACCAAACACTTCTGATAGAGACTATGTTGAGAATGTAAAGGGAAAAGAGCTTCACTTCGAGCACCTTGTTTTCTTTAATTACAGCGATCTGAGACACTATAAAGCGGTATTTAGGTGGATATAATACTAATCTATAGATGTGAATCCATTTGATGATACATCTGTGAGGTTTAAGTTGATTTTGACAGCCCGGGCCAAGTCCGACCCAACACTTCTGACATAGATTTTCTTAAGAAAATACAGTAGAAATGCTTGACTTTGAGCACCTTGTTTTGTTTAAATACGATGTACCGTGACATTATAAAGTAGTATATAGGTAGATATAACACTAATCTATAGAGGTAAACACATTTGAAGATACATCTGTGTGTTTAAACACATTTGAAGATACATCTGTGTGTTTAAACACATTTGAAGACACATCTGTGTGTTTAAACACATTTGAAGATATGTATGTGTGTTTAAAGTTGATTTTGACCGCCCGGGCCAAGTCGGACCCAACACAAGCAAAACACTTGAGAATGTAAAGGGAAAAGGGCTTCACTTTGAGCCCCTTGTTTTCTTTAAATACGATGTACCGTGACATTATAAAGTGGTATATAGGTAGATATAACACTAATCTATAGATGTAAACACATTTGAAGATACATCTGTGTGTTTAAAGTTGATTTTGACCGCCCGGGCCAAGTCGGACCCAACACAAGCCAAACACTTCTGATAGAGACTATGTTGAGAATGTAGAGGGAAAAGGGCTTTACTTTGAGCACCTTGTTTTCTTTAAATACGATGTACCGTGACATTCTAAAGTGGCATATAGGTAGATATGACACTAATCTATAGATGTAAACACATTTGAAGATACATCTGTGTGTTTAAAGTTGATTTTGACCGCCCGGGCCAAGTCGGACCCAACACAAGCCAAACACTGCTGATAGAGACTATGTTGAGAATGTAAAGGGAAAAGGGCTTCACTTTGAGCACCTTGTTTTCTTTAATTACAGCGATCTGAGACACTATAAAGTGGTATATAGGTGGATATAATACTAATCTATAGATGTGAATCCATTTATGATACATCTGTGAGGTTTAAGATGATTTTGACCGCCCGGGCCAAGTCGGACCCAACACTTCTGACAGATTTTCTTAAGAAAATACAGTAAAAATGCTTCACTTTGAGCCCCTTGTTTTGTTTAAATAAGATGTACCGTGACATTATAAAGTAGTATATAGGTAGATATAACACTAATCTATAGATGTAAACACATTTGAAGATACATCTGTGTGTTTAAAGTTGATTTTGACCGCCCGGGCCAAGTCGGACCCAACACAAGCCAAACACTTCTGATAGGGAGAATGTAGAGGGAAAAGGGCTTCACTTTTGAGCACCGTGTTTGCTACTGCAATATGAGACACTAAAGTGTTATATAGGTAGATATGATATTATAATTAGTCTATAGATGTAAAGTATGTGTTGTAATTTTAGAAGCGCTTTGACAGTTATTAACACGTGTCGTGTCAGTCCTATGACATTCGCGAATATCCACTTGCAGAAAACATCCTGTGTTGGTTTAACATGAATTAGTAAAGGTTAATTAGGTATGCCAAACACGTTAATTAATGAAAGAAGAGTAGTCAAAACACTGTCATTTCGAATTCCTGCCCAGGACATCACACCCCTGCACGCTAAGGTCGGTGAGAAACCTTCTCATCAAAGTAAAGACACAGTCAAGACACTGACTTTTCGGTATGAACTCTCGGTATGTAGCTATAATTATCAGTTTATTACATTGCTGAAGATACATTTTGATTCAAACTCAATTAAATGAGCAAAACTATCCGTTTCTGGACATTTGAGATCTGTCTAGATATGCACGTTTCGTTTTATTAGTCTGCAATCCATTTTTAGTATTACCCGCTGGCCCGGCCCGGCCCGACTTTTCTTGGACCGACTTTGAGGCAATCTCCCCTGGCAACCACCCAGACAATTATTGGGAGGTGACGGTGCCAGTCTGTGATCGTGCCACTCGGATCACATACGCGTTACTGAATTAGTTTTCGGTATTTTTTACGCAATATTGTCTTTGATTATTTCAACAGATGCACACACTTTGACGTATTACCTTTCAAAGTGGTGACCCTTAGCAATCAATAGATCGACCCGTGAAGATCTGGGGTAGAATAGGTCATCATCAACCCATGATGCCGTAAAGGGCGACTAACGGGTACGGGTGGTCAGGCTCGCTGACTTTGTTAATGCATGTCATGGATCCCAATTGCGTGGATCGATGCTCATGATGTCAATAATTACAGACCACCGTCATATAGCTGGAAGATTGCTGGGTGCAAACAAACAAACAAACAAACAAACAATCAATAGATCCGTAACATAGTAATGTAAATTACTATTTTATAACCACTTGTCACTGCTCACTGTTGTCTACTATGGGCCAGTCACATACCACTGAGACTGAAGAAACAATCATTGATAGTTGTTGATATTTGTTTAACGCCGAAGCATTCCAGCTAAATGGTACGTCAGCAGAATAATACAGTGCAATGATGTAATGTTTGTTCTTTATCGTTCTAATTTATAGGCAACCAACTCGAAACTCAGACCAATAATTACAGAAAAATATTCCTCCGTCTACTGCCAAAACGTCGGGACTTCCACCATTCATTCACTCGGGACACCTTATCAGTACTACCTCGAAGCTCATTGGTCGTCTTCCCAGTAATACATCGCTTGGGCCACCCAGACTTCTAAAGCACCGTAATTAGCTGTGCATACTTGCATCACTGCGTGACAGAAACCGGATGATCGTGGGGTCGATCACGGGTTGACCACGAGTATGTTTCTGGGATTGTCTGAACCATACCCGTGCTCGTGGGTTTCACCAAATTGTTAAACGTCTACTACCTGTATAACTTCGGGCTTTCCTACCACAATAATCCAACACGCGATATAACAGAAATACTGTTCATTCCATTTCCCAAACATCATCTCAAACGCAATTCATGAAACTTCTTACTCGACAATTTCTTTTTCTATGTTTCAGTGGCCATCTTGAAATGACAGCCTTCTGCCAATTTCTCCTCATCCTGCTGCTAGTGACGCTGACATCAGCAGCACACCACGGGAGCTGTGGCGACAGCTGGTGTAGCTGTAACAATCACACCAAACAAGCAACATGCAATGGTCACGGAACGAAACTGACATATATTCCAAGGCTACCAGAATTCATAACTGACGTGGATTTCTCAGGCAATTTTCTTCCAAACATTTCCTCAAAAACTTTCAAGAATATTAAATCACTTCAGTTGAAAAGGTTAACTCTGAGATCAAACAGGATAAGGAGCATGTCAGCTGACTCATTTATTCATCTAAGTACTTTAACAGAGTTGAATCTTGATGACAACAGTTTCTCAGGAATGTCTTTAGCTGGAACATTCCCGACTTTGAGCCATCTTCCTCTTGTAAAGTTATCGCTTGTGCGACTAAAGTTGAATGATTCACACATCTTTCATCAGTTACATAGTCATACAATGAAGTCCATAGACCTAGACAGAAACGACTTAAAAAGTTTTAAACAAACCGATTTTAGTGGCCTCTTCAACATCCAGAATTTATCTTTGGCGCACAATTCCATCCGTGAAGTAAATCTGGCGTACACCCCATCGTTACTGGCGTTGAATCTGAGGGATAACGTTATTTCAACGTTTCCTAATTTTTGTACGACAAATGGGTCCTTTTTCCCAGGCCTTGGAACACTGAAGTTGGACCACAACTATATATACAAACCACTTGAGGGCCGTTACATTCAATGCTTAAAGAATTTGGCTGTCTTTTCTGTCAACAACAACCACATTCAGGAAATAAAGCCAAATTCATTCTCTGAAATGCCAGCACTGACTGACATAATCCTAAGAAATCTCGGAGGAGGCAACCTTTATATTGACCAATATGCTTTCAATAACAGCAAAATAGAATACATTTCTTTAACATCGTGTGGTATAAACTTCAAGAGACAAGTACACAAAGATGCATTCAAAGGATGCTCCAATCTACAGTCAGTTGATGTTTCCTTTAATAAATTTTCAAACACATCCAACCAGGACCTAATTGATTGGTTTGGACACTTAAAATCTTTAACAGGAATTGGCCTTGGAAGCTGTGGAATCAAATCGTTTCCAACGTTTGTTTCAGTTTACTTAGAAAACTTGCAATACTTCAAACTGTATGGAAATGGCATTGATGAGTTACCCATAGGTGCGCTGACACCTTTAAAGAATCTTACCCATATTTGGCTGGCAAGTAACCGATTAGCCAAAATAGACGAGCGAGTGTTTACCTCCGAAGTCCAACAAAGGCTTCAAGTGGTTGATTTAATGCACAACCCATTTGCATGTAACTGTGAACTCCTCTGGTTCCTCAAGTGGACAAAGTCCGAACCTCACAAATTCAAAGACTATCCGGAGAAGTATGTGTGTTCCAGTCCTGGGGAAATGAGAGGAAGAATACTCTCCAAAGTAGATCTGTCTGAACAGCCTTGCCTTCTCCCTTTCCCTGCTATCTTTGCCCTGCTTGGAGTCTGTGGGATTGTCTTCCTTGTCCTCATCTCAGGGTCTATTACGTATAGATATCGATGGCACATTCGTTTTTACATGTACAGAAGAAGATACCAGAGAGGGGAATTTCAACGACTTGAAAACATAGAGAATACATACGATGCTTATGTAATATATAGTTTGGAGGACATCAGATGGATCAAGAACGAACTCATTCCCACAGTAGAGGGAACACATGGTTCCAGATTGTACATTCGTGACAGAGACTCTTTGGCTGGTATCCCTATCGTCGATAACGTTGTTAACAATATGAATGTTAGTAAAAGCATCCTGATTCTTCTGTCGAATGCCATGGCCAGAGATGAGCAGTGTCAGTTCGAGCTGATGTTTGTCCAGAGACAGCTGGAAGGGGAAAGGAATCCTATCATCCTGGTCCTGCTGGAGGAGGTGCAGGTCGCCAACATGACTCAGTCTGTGTACGCCCTGGTCAGGATGCATCCCTTCATCCCCTGGGGGGACGAAGAGGATGCCAGAAGATTCTTTTGGGATCGCTTAGTTTTGTCACTTAATACTGAACGCGAAGTCAGGCCAGATGTTGTCGATGCATAATTTATTCACTTTGACACTTTGGATTAATTGCGGATTCTAAGAGTGTGTCTAAGTGTTCTAAGTAAGGTGAATGTGATTAGCGTGACAGTGGCGATACGAAAATTACATGGATGCATGTTTTTCAGAATTCATCCCATAGAAATATGTTTTTGTACAAATTGTACTATTGCAGTATATTTTGCTTGATTGTGTGCACTTCACAGTCGCAGGGGATTCTTATGTAAAAGCAGAAAATCTGAAAAAACAATTACCATGTAAGCGGGCATCTGCTCCTAAAGTATCTTAAACAATTTGGTCTGTGTCAATATTGTGATAATGTGTTAAAATTATTATCATGTGTATCATAGTTAATGTATATGCATAGATTTTACTATACTTTGTTGTACATTGAAACTTTATACTGATAAAAATTTTTTATCTGTGTTTGATATTTTCATGTCTGTATAGGGTGCCGGTGTCGTTAACTATTAACGGACACACTGGTTCGAAGCTGGAAAAATATATGACTTGTACCATAATTCCCGTGTTTTGTCAGGTGAACAATTGACTTTCAATTGCCTTGAGTGTTGTAACCCTGATCAAACAACTTATGAATCGTATGAGGCTGGTGCTGCAGGAGCACTTATACAAGTTCTGGCTTTTATTTGCATTATTTAAAAGTTTTTGATTAGACTATCCTTTTAAATTCTCTTTAAATGCATATTTTGCCTCTGTAAACGCCTTCTCCTCTGAAAATGCCAGCTTGAGGGAGTCAAACTTTGGCATGTATGTTTCTTCTTTTGATGACATCATAATTTGTTCAATTCATTAGATTTCAGTGTTAGTTCTCGGTATTTATACAGAACATTTGAACATTATTGACCACTAACGATTTCCCCATACGAAGGAATGTGACCTAAAACGGCGGTATAACGAGGACATTTTAACTGATAGGGTAACCTTTAAACGTTTACCTACCTTGTTTTTAAATTGCAGACAGAATAGATTCGAATAGGATTATAGAAATATGTCGAACATAACTTTCAATCTGACAGGGCATGGAGGACATGAGTGAAAGAAATGCTGTAGTGTTTGGTAGACGTATGCAACGAACGTCAATGACCATTCAGAAACCCTGTAAATAAGCTCCAGATGCGAGTGCACATTTACTGTGACTGACGGTTACAGTCAAGGGTAGATTAGGCCATATCGCTGTTGTCCCGTTGGTACCCTAGTTAGGGTTTGTCCCAGGCAACCTATTCTTGTAGGAGGCGACTAAATTGGGACGGGATTTCTGGCTCGGCGATTATTTGCGTGCCATTGTTCCCCGGCGACGTGACATTACTCAGAATATCAACTATTGTTTGGTTTATTCTTGATTCGATTATGTACAGGCCACAGTGATGTCGGATGAACATTGTTGACTGCGGCGTTCAACAACAAACATTTTTTTATGTCCTTTGACAACGGATCTGCATGCACAGCTGGTGTTCGATGGCGTTGGTTTTCTTTGTTTAGTATTGAGTGCTGTAACAGCCTAGCATAACCACATGTGACATAACGTCACGATGTTAACGTAGTAGTAGGTCATAGTGATGTAATTGAGGTCAGTGTTATTTTGTTTACTTATTTATTTTACCTGAAACGAACGTCAACACAGGTAATTCATTATTTGCTTCTTCGAAGTCCAATTCCTGTGACATTTTCCACAAGTTAAATCAATACTTTCTTCTGTTTAATTTATGAAGCGTTCAGCAGTATTGAGCTATGTCGAGGCTGCCTGTAAATAATCAACGAGGCCGGAACTCTAGTGCTTGATAGTATCATAGAGACATCGGGATCTGGACAAATTACTGTGATTTTAGTTCATAGCTCAATTTAGACGTCAATCTTGGTTCAGATCGATGAGTCTGATTATTAACAACTTCACCGACATCTTGTACCTAAGATACCACCGCCCATCCCATGACCGCCGAGCAGACGAATTCAGGTGCAAAAAAGTAAAACCATACAAACGCTCTCGGAAGGATATTGTTACGTCACAACATGTGTTTGTTATCACAATCAATAGTCTAAGTATATCGACAATCAGTGTCTAAAACGTTTCAGTTGGAACTATATTGCCTCTTGTCCAATCTGCCTGACTAATCACTGAACTTGTGGCGTAATATATTATTACGCACATTCCAGGACAATTTTCAATGTTTAGGTACCGGTTGTGAGAGATGACCACAGATGTTAACGATAACATTTAAAGATGACATTATATTAATAAAGAAGTTATCATTGGGAATAAACACCCCCTAAACACAATGATTATTCCTAAAACAGGATATGTACCGCTCTAAAACACCCTCGACCCGTGAAGATTCCGGGGTGGAATAGCAACCCATGCTTGTCGTAAAAGGCGACGAACGGGATCGGGTGGTCAGGCTCGCTGACTTGGTTGATGCATGTCATCGATCCCAAATGCGTGGATCGATGCTCGTGATGTCAATCACTGGATTGTCTGGTCAAGACTCGATTATTTACAGACCGCCGTCATATAGCTGGAATATTGCTGAGTGCGGCGTTAAACAACAAACCAACCAACCAACTAAAACACCCTCGCAAGAACAACTCTCTTTACACAAACCACGGAACTATATAACCGGTTATACAAGTCTGTGCACAAACCAATACTGACCTCTGACAATAGTCTGAACATCCGTAAGAGCACTAGCATTACTTCTAGGGCCTGTTACTTAGTGCCGCTGCCACTGATATGACCCATATATTGTATTACCTTTATTTTTTGTAAACGTATCAGTTTGTGTTTACATATAATTTAGTGGTTACTTATTTCACGTTTCGGTTTGAATAACCACAAAAGGCTTCGCAGCTTCGTGTGGAACGGTAAACGTCATTAATGTGTTTTTTAGAAATAAAATCTTTTGGCGCATAGTTTTATATTAAAAACATAATAAAAAATTCCAGACATCCCCCCTCCCCACATCAATTAGAAATGGTCAGTCCCTTAGGTCTGTGTTAAACCCAAGGCCCATCTTGATATGTGTATAACAGGAATAGGCATGCATGGAAAATGAACTACACATGGTTGCTAACAATTACACCAACAGGGATGTATTTAATATCATAGTTGTGGTTTGGACCTTAAGTTTGCGAGTGTCTTTTGGGTAGCCTAGTGTCAAGCTCACGGCAAATGTGCGATCAATATTGACAATATGTTATTTGTAAGTCCTATGAGCAGCTGGTGTGGCTACAAGGGGATATAGACAGTGCTACCTGGTTATAATTTAGGGTTCGTTTCCAGTCCAAAATGCTGCAAATAGCTTACTCAAACTAACATGAACGTATATAATACATACAGACGAGAATAGTCTGTTGTTTATTATCATATCTTTCTCTAAACTTCTGGTTCTGGTCATTTATTTGGAAGAACATTTAGTTCATTCATTTTCAACTCAGTTTTTATGTGCATTTATTGTTTTTACGTCAGCCAAAATGAGACATTTCAAAATAAATATTGTTTTATATGGTTTCATTAGTTTCATAGATACCTGCATCACTGTATCCCTTTCAATAAATTAAGCCATGTCACATCATTGTATCTTATTCGCTAAAAGATGTCACATAACTGCATCTCATTAGGTAAAAGACGACATGTCACATAACTGTATCTCATTAGGTAAAAGACGACATGTCACATAACTGTATCTCATTAGGTAAAAGACGACATGTCACATAACTGTATCTCATTAGGTAAAAGATGACATGTCACATAACTGCATCTCAATAGGTAAAAGACGACATGTCACATAACTGTATCTCATTAGGTAAAAGACGACATGTCACATAACTGCATCTCATTAGGTAAAAGATGACATGTCACATAACTGCATCTCATTAGGTAAAAGATGACATGTCACATAACTGTATCTCATTAGGTAAAAGACGACATGTCACATAACTGTATCTCATTTGGTAAAAGATGACATGTCACATAACTGTATCTCATTAGGTAAAAGATGACATGTCACATAACTGTATATCATTTGGTAAAAGTTGACATGTCACATACCTGTATATCATTAGGTAAAAGATGCCATATCAAATAATGTTTTTAAAAAAATCCAACACTAATGTTTTCATGAAATCGCTATATTCGCTTCTGTCAAACCAATCGTTGCTTTACTAACATGTACAGCTTACTTTACAACATGGTAACGACGCACATACAAACGACTTCCTTCTTCGAGTATATATCATCTATTAGAAGACTCTTTTGAAAGACTACCGCATGCCCATTCACGTTATACCTTGGCATTGTTTAATCTCCATTTTAACACACACCAGAACATGGTGATCACAAGTATTTTATTTACAATTCAGAAATGTCAGTGTATAATCCACACAATTCTTTACATGGAATATGCACATCCTTATCCAATAAAGGGAGAGGTACACGAAACTGTCATTTCGTAGCCATACACCCAAGCATATTGACATCGAGACTCAATGATCAACTTGCCCTTCCTTTATCTTCAAGCCTGCGTATTGCACACGTAACAACCAGAGGAGACTCAATGATCAACTTGCCCTTCCTTTATCTTCAAGCCTGCGTATTGCACACGTAATAACCAGAGGAGACTCAATGATCAACTTGGCCTTCCTTTATCTTCAAGCCTGCGTATTGCACACGTAACAACCAGAGGAGACTTAATGATCAACTTGCCCTTCCTTTATCTTCAAGCCTGCGTATTGCACACGTAACAACCAGAGGAGACTCAATGACCAACTTGCCCTTCCTTTATCTTCAAGCCTGCGTATTGCACACGTAACAACCAGAGGAGACTCAATGATCAACTTGCCCTTCCTTTATCTTCAAGCCTGCGTATTGCACACGTAACAACCAGAGGAGACTCAATGATCAACTTGCCCTTCCTTTATCTTCAAGCCTGCGTATTGAACACGTAACAAACAGAGGAGACTCAATGACCAACTTGCCCTTCCTTTATCTTCAAGCCTGCGTATTGCATACGTAACAACCAGAGGAGACTCAATGATCAACTTGCCCTTCCTTTATCTTCAAGCCTGCGTATTGCACACGTAACAACCAGAGGAGACTCAATGATCAACTTTCCCTTCCTTTGTCTTCAATCCTGCATATTGCACACGTAACAACCAGAGGAAACTCAATGACCAACTTGCCCTTCCTTTATCTTCAAGCCTGCGTATTGCACACGTAACAAACAGAGGAGACTCAATGACCAACTTGCCCTTATTTTATCTTCAAGCCTGCGTATTGCACACGTAACAAACAGAGGAGACTCAATGACCAACTTGCCCTTCCTTTATCTTCAAGCCTGCGTATTGCACACGTAATAACCAGAGATGTATGAGATAGCATACAAGTACATCCTAGAAGCCAGACACAAGAGCTAAAAAACCCTGACGACCGACTGTTGAATACACCCTTGTCGAGAACGCATACAATACAATCTAAATCTACAGCCAGGTAATATTGACATGGACTGTATTGAGCTATCTGATGACCTAGTTAGCAGGTCTTTATTACTGCCCTAACTTTTCTTAGCGTGTGGGCGTTATCTGAATATTTTGTGTTGAGAGCTGCACACAACAGTGTGGACGGAATTCAAAGACACCGTAGGAATATTATATCATTATTTTTGAAAGGCACGAACCCTTCTTGTGAGTGAGTGAGTAAGTGAGGGGGCTGGGGGATAGGGGGGAATGATTATATATCTGACGCTACACTGACGAGCACCAATGAACAGTGAGTGAGTGAGCTGTGTTTAACGCCGCTTTTAACAGTATTCCAGTTATATCACGGTGTGTCAGCTTAATGTGGGAGGAAAAGCAAGTCTTCCACTTCACACTTCGGTGAAACCCACGAGCACGGGTATGGTGCTGACAAACCTAGAAACATAATCGGGGCGAACATAATCATAGGTTTGTGGCGTGCCCAAGGGACGCAACTATGCACAGCGAATTGCGGCGCCTTAGACGACTGGGCCACAATGCCCCCACCAAGGAACATAGATTAGTTGCTGAAACTGATACACTAAACAAACATGAAACGATAACCCGTGTAAAAAGAGTTCTCAAATACATTAGAAAAAACAATTTCGCATACGTTTGTTTCTAGGCAAACCTCGATGTTCTGCCTTTTTTCTTGTAGTATGGGTTGTAGCCAATGCATACATCTGCAGCGCAACAACAAGCACCGTAACTACTACCAACTCAACAATTACGAGGTTCAGCTGTGGGAGGGACCTATGCCCCATCAATCAGTGGTATTGTGACAAGGGACGCAGCGTGGACCGAACTCAAAATTGGCATTTTTATCCCTGACATCATCAACGAAATGCAATTACTACTCACAGTTCAAGTCATTACTAAATGTGGAATCATATATTACTTGTGATGTGTCTTCTTACCAACGTATACTTATAGCCATGTTCCGGTGTAATAACTTCAGACTTGCTGTTGAATTGGGGCGTCACAACGACATCCCATATAATGAACGTGTCTGCACTTTCTGTTTTTCGAAGGGACATAACCATGTTGAAGATGAATTCCATGTTCTTATGATTTGTGACCGGTATTCTAGAGCAAGAAGAAACTCTTTCCCCGAGCGTCTTGTTACCCCTCCCTCCATTGAGAATTTTATAAGACTTATGTCAGCTGAAAACGAACAAATTATAAAAAGCTTAGGTAAATTTCTCTTCCAAGTCATGAACATTCGAACGGAAACACAGTGTTGAACGGTAAATCATTATTAAATCTACTCAGCATGCAAATATATATATACAGTATATTTCCATTGTATTTTGGGCCGGTGGCCTGAAGTACCGAATAAATTTGTCTGTCTATCAGTCAGTCTGTCTGTTCAAACCCAGTGGCGCTGCAGTCCATGCGCAGAGGTTCAAGTCTGGTGTCAAAAGGGCATAGCTCGTGTGCCAAAGGATTGCCTTTGTCACTGTGAAGGTAAACACAAACATCAAAGAAAGCCATCGAGTGTCACACAAAGGCGGGAAGACCCAAAGTAACACGAAATAAACACGTCACAATGAAATTCCCTTATTATACCCATCAGTGTTATAACAACCACTACACTATATTTGTTGAACCTATTTCGAAAACAGGGGCGGTCGGTGGCCTAGTGGTTAAAGCTTTCGCTCGTCACGCCGAAGTTCCGGGTTCGATTCCCGACATGGGTATAATGTATGAAGCCCATTTGTGGTGTCCCCCGCCGTGATATTGCTGGAATATTGCTAAAAGCGGCGTAAAATCATACTCACGCACTAGCCATTTCGAAAACAAGGACCTATGGGTAGAAAACATTACAAATTAACGTAAGACTCTTTGGGGGATAAAGTAGCGCATGCAATGAGTGTTCGATGTCTACATTTAACAATATCCCATGTCCCAAGTTTTGTGTAGAAAAACGATGCTTAACATAGCACGATAATGTTAGCCTCGTTATGGCATTGGACAGCGCTTGGAATGAGATCCCGCTGGTACCTTTAAGATCTTCTGAATGAACAAAGTATGGGCGGGTTACTGTGTATCTGTACCTTCCTCTGGCAAATATTACATATGTAACCTAACTACATTCAGAACACTCTTCAAATCACCAGAACGTTCCCACTATCTAAACTTGCAACTCTCAGATGCAATGCTGCCATGAGGTCACTCGAATCACAAAAGACAGAGGAGTGCATGACATGGGTGGACAATGCCACAGGACCATTGCAAGTCGACGTGAAAGAGCGTCAGAAACAACTTGTGGCCACAAAGGAAGAAAATGCGTCTCTGAAAAAGGTGGCATTTTTCCTCGAGTGTTATGAATGAGTGAGTGAGTGAGTGAGTGATTGAGTGAGTGAGTGAGTGAGTGAGTGAGTGAGTGAGTGAGTGAGTGAGTGAGTGAGTGAGTGAGTGAGTGAGATAATGTTGTTGTACGTCATTCAGCCACATTCCAGCCATATGACCGCGTCTTGTAAGTAATACAGTATGTTCAAGGATAGCAGTACTATTTTGACAGTCAACAATATAAGTGGTTGGACAGTCACATAATGAACCTGGTGACAAAACCATTTTCATTATCATAAGAAATATTTGCTAAACGCAGAGTCTATTGCACGAATCGGACTAAATCATGAGCGCGTGTGCACGGATCACTATTCAAAATGATGATACCGGGTTTTTGTGACAGGGTGAGCGTATCCTGCCCTGCAGGTGGCACTCGTCACAAACACATGCAAAGGCTAGTCAATTGTTCACCTGAAAAACAAGTACACATGATACAAGTCAAAATAGGGAATTGTATCGGATAACACTGGTGCGTCAAATTTGTAAACAATCCGATTGTTTTCGTGCTAAATGATACCACTGAATACATGCATATATTTTGAATAAATAAAGTGACAAAAACCCTTTCAAAATTCATAAGAAATCTCTTCTAAAACGGAGTCCATTGTACGGTTCCGACCATAATCATGTGTTTATGACACACTATGAAATAGTGATGATACCAGGTGTTTATTGTATAACCTACTTTAATTAACAACGAAAGCGTGCTAACATGTCACTGTCGTTATTGCAGGGAGTTAAGGTAGAGTTTTGGCCGAGAATGGCATCTTCGTGGCTGGTGTGTTCGTTCTATGACTGATCATCATTGTCGGGTTGTGTGTTCGCCTTTGGTGGAAAAGGATTATTGGCAGCTGTACCGTGAAGCCTAGAGGAATGTGGACACGCTAATTGCTATGTTGAAATGGGATATCTCCTCGGAAAATCATGCTCAGGTATATATCGTCGTTGATTTTCGAAGAAACAAGTGTTCGTTCTTGAAGCAATTGGTGTCTTGGTGTAGGCACTATTAGATGACCAACACGCAGACGAGATTTGTCAATTTCATGGTAGTTAGTCCAAGAGACGTGGTGGTGTGTGATAAGAAGCAAATATTCATAGAGTAGGTATCAAAAGGGTGATGCACACCAGAATTGTTTCCTAAATTTCTACAAGGGAATTATCTTTATCCAAATTTTTGTCAATATCAACAGTTCTCTTTGTAAGATCACACCTTACTGAAGCTTTGTTTGTTGTTTAATGCCGCTCTCCACGCTGTATGACGACGGTCTGTAAATAATAGAGTCTGAACTGGTCAATCCAATGATTGACATCATGATCATCGATCTAAACAATGGGGATACGATGATATCCATCAAATAAGTCAGCGAGCCCGATCGACCGATCCCGGCAGTCGCCTAACCACCCGCAAAAGTTGCTGTGGACCAATAATTTTAACCTGGACCTTCACGTGGGTGAAATGTTAAAATTGCAACGGTGCTACATGTGACCGACAACAGCGTCATAACACCAACCTACCAACCGATTAGATTCCGACTCATTCAATGTGGCGACTCTTAATGTATAGTATACTGTTTTGAAGACAATGAATGATGTAAAAACTGAATGTAGAATGTTATGTTTAAAAGTTAGAAACTGTACATTGGTGAGGTTTTTCACGTTCACTCCCTTCTCTCGCTGATCTTGTTTAGACATAGAGGAAAAGTTTGTTTCTGGAGTGTTTTTTAATAGACTTTATTCCATTTCCAAGTACATGTTAACAAATATATGGATAGGGCAAGTACAATTACAATCAAGTTGAAGACAAAATCAAAAACTGTAAATGGAAGGCCTGTATACATTGTTTGAAGTGGACAGTGATTGCAATTAATTATATATTTTATGAACGCTTCATGACTATGGACATAGTAGAAGTCAGTTGCTTCCATTTCTTATAATAACAATGGATTCTGTTGTTTGTGTTTGCAATATATTTATCAGTTTGACAAATATCACTCAGTCTTTTCATGAATAGATCAAAGGTCGGTATTTGTTGATTAATACTTGATAAATAAATTAATCGTTTTGCTGACGGCAGTATATGGTTAACACTATGGTCCGACTATGCTTGTCGTAAGAGGCGACGAACGGGATCGGGTGGTCAGGCTCGCTGACTTTGATCCCAATTGCGTGGACCGATGCTCATGATGTCAATAACTGGATTGTCTGGTCCAGACTCGATTATTTACAGACCGCCGTCATATAGCTGGAATATTGCTGAGTGCGGCGTAAAACGACAAACCAACCAACCAACCAACCTATGTACAAAATCCAAACATGACATTATATTTTGTAAGTTCAATATTTAGATTACTCTTGATAAATATTTCAACCTGTGATCAGACGTCTTTGACGTGTTCACATTCATAATGAATATGTGATAAATCTTCTCTACAGCATTTGATTTACAGAATGTACAAATATCATCCACTAAGTTCATCACAAGTAATTCTTTCTTTGTGTCGACTGTTCTATAAATAAATATACATTGAAAATCCAGCAGCTTACAGTCCTTAGTACATTTTCTGTACTATGAAAATAATTCTTTCCAATTAAAACATTGTTGATGTTTAGTTGACTGAACTTAATGATCCGTTTGTAATGAGTGACGGCCGGGTAGCCTCGTGGTTAAAGCGTTCGCTCGTCGCACCGAAAACCCGGGTTCGATTCCCGACATGGGAACAATGTGTGAAGACCATTTCTCGTGTCCCCTGCCGTGATATTGCTGGAATATTGCTAAAAGCGGCGTAAAATCAAACTCACTCTCTCACTGTTTTTAATGACAATTTTCCAAGCTTTAGGAATATTGGTTAACAGCTTTTGATAGTCCAAAATTGCTTCTTTTACGTTGTATCTGCTCTTAAAATCTTCAGAATTTAAAATACCATTTTTATTACAAATATCTCTTATAAAGTGGACACCGTGTTGAAACCAATGCCTTATAATGAATGAAGATTCAAAATGATGATTTAACCAGCTTCCAATTTCATAACAGGTGCGTTGTATGTTGTTCACTTCGTTCTGACCTTTTCAAAACAAAATTCGTCATTAAAAGGTTTTTGCCTTAAGTCAAGGATTACTCGTTATGCTGATTACTTTATGATGTTATGAAACAATAAGTCTGTACTAAACGTTTGATGATAATATAACATTTAGGAAGTAGTGACGTTTGTACTATACTCTAATAGCATTGCATGTGCATTAAAGTCCTGACTTCATCATATAGAACCATCTAGATCAAACCGCAAGAGGGACTAACGGTGGTCAGTCTCGCTGACTTGGTTGATGCATGTCATCGAATCCCAATTGCGTGTATCGATGTTCATGATATCAATTGTCTGGTCCAGACTCGATTTTTTACAGAACGCTATCATATAGCTGCAATATTGCTGAGTGCGGCATAAAACAACAAACAAAGTATGTGCCTCCGATGCATTTCGAGAAAATCCCGATTACAGTACGGTTTTGTTCATTGTGAATATTATTTGTGACCCGACATGTATGCACATATACATGTATGTAATAAGAAACTGTTTTCAGATTGAGGTTTCTCGCAGGGAGCAGTGTCACACAAAGCTGCCAGATAGCCACAGCTGTCACCACAGGCGCCCAGACCGAATCCCTTCAAGCTGACACTGGCAGCATCAACCAGGAACAGGCTGACCAGGAACAGGCTGTCACACAAAGCTGCCAGGAAGCCACAGCTGTCACCACAGGCGCCCAGACCGATTCCCTTCAAGCTGACACTGGCAGCATCAACCAGGAACAGGCTGTCACACAAAGCTGCCAGGAAGCCACAGCTGTCACCACAGGCGCCCAGACCGAATCCCTTCAAGCTGACACTGACAGCATCAACCAGGAACAGGCTGACCAGGAACAGGCTGTCACACAAAGCTGCCAGGAAGCCACAGCTGTCACCACAGGCGCCCAGACCGATTCCCTTCAAGCTGACACTGGCAGCATCAACCAGGAACAGGCTGTCACACAAAGCTGCCAGGAAGCCACAGCTGTCACCACAGGCGCCCAGACCGAATCCCTTCAAGCTGACACTGACAGCATCAACCAGGAACAGGCTGACCAGGAACAGGCTGTCACACAAAGCTGCCAGGAAGCCACAGCTGTCACCACAGGCGCCCAGACCGATTCCCTTCAAGCTGACACTGGCAGCATCAACCAGGAACAGGCTGTCACACAAAGCTGCCAGGAAGCCACAGCTGTCACCACAGGCGTCCAGACCGAATCCCTTCAAGCTGACACTGGCAGCATCAACCAGGAACAGGCTGACACCAAAGGAGTTGATGGAGTCTGGGTCCTCCCTAAGGCCACTGTCGCTGTTGATACTGATGGCAAAGACTGCACTGAGAATACTTTCTTCTTAGATGCCGCTCGTCAACCACGTTTGTCCTAGGATCATGACATTAATGATGCTGGCCTGCTGGTGCTGATTTGTACAAAGCCGTGAAGATCCGGAGTAGAAGAGCGTAGACTGATGCTCATGGTAGCAATCACTGGATTGTCTGGTCCAGACTCGATTATTTACAGACCGCCGTTATATATTTGGAATATTGCTGTGTGCGACGTTAAACAACAAACAAACAAATAAACTTTGCCCAAATGAATTGTATTTATGTTGTCATCATATGATGTGATGAAAACTGTGCCAACGTGTCATGAAAAACCTTTAAAGAGTTTATTATTCTTTTTTAGTTTTGGCCCATTTGCTCTATAGTTTGCTGTGCAGAGTTATATTTCCTAGTTGTGCCGGGATACGCTGATCTTGAGTTCGAATGTCAACTTCGCGCTGATAATAATCCTTGGTATAAATAATACAACTTCATTGTATTAGTTGTTATGTGAAACAGATGATGTCAGGATATAAGCTCAATTAAACCGTTGCAATAATATGTTCAAATTAACTCTTTATTAAGTGTGCATATTTTTCCATTTTCGGTTTCCTCTCTGATTGGCGCCCATTTTGATGTATCCACTCGTTTTGCTGATGTAGCTGGGATCGTAAGAATGTCGTGTTGTCATGTTTGTATACTATGCACCATGTTGTAAATGTATTAATGTATTCTCATTTCATGAACACCTGGCCCTGTTTATAAAGAAAATTTCGTGCTCAACTCAGTTTCATCCTCAAATTCAAGCTCATGCGCGCTCAAGTTCGTTGAAATTTGTACTCAAGCAGAGGTTATAAAACATATTGAGACTGTACTCAGCTGAGAACAACTCACACTCGACTTGAGCATGCTGAAAGGACTCTTTGTTTTTGAAAGAAGCTGCAATTTGGAACTCTTCCGTCGAGAAAGGAAAGAAAACAACCCGAATGGTGTCGTCTGCTTATTTACAATGACAACGGAGGGCGTGTCCGAGTCAAGAAGGCGGGGTAAGGTGTGGTCAGATGCGGTGGAAGTGTGTCTTACGGAGCTACAGATAAGTAGCGTATTTGTATTACCACGGTGTGTATGAGCACGGTCCAAAGCGTACCTGAGATCGGACGTATTTCATGCTCAAGTTGAGCACGAAAACGTACTCAGATTATTTATAACCTCCGTTTATTGAGTCTGAGTTTTGAGTTGAGCACGAAACCGGATTTTCGATTTTTTCGAAACCCGGAAGTTTTATAACCTCGGGGCCTGGTGTCATAACTGATTTCAGTGATACATTCATGCATTTTTTATATTTTGCCTTTAACGTCTCGGTAGATAATTGATATTACTCTGTGGTGTTGACGTTTCGTTCTCTGCATATCTGACATAGCTGAGGCTTGTGGATACTAATGGCTAAAAGTTACTGGTTATACGTCATTTTTATATGCAGCCCTTCAATCATACCATAGGAGGATATGGTGTCGCTATGCCGAGGAG
This sequence comes from Haliotis rufescens, assembly GCF_023055435.1. Lineage (NCBI taxonomy): Eukaryota > Metazoa > Mollusca > Gastropoda > Lepetellida > Haliotidae > Haliotis > Haliotis rufescens. The sequence goes on along the minus strand of NW_025964001.1, from coordinate 25,444,444 downwards.
TTGCGTCCCTTAGACTCACAAGAAATCTATGATCATGGGTTCGAATCCCGGTTCGCCCCGATTATGTTTCTAGGCTTGTCAGCACCTGTCCCGTACTCGTGGGTTTCACCAAAGTCGTAAACGTCTGAAACCTGCATTGCTTCGGGCTCTCTTCCCATATCAAGCTGACACGCTGTGATATAACTGAAATACTGTTCAAAGCGGCGTCAAACCGAACTAACTCATATCTCTTTTTTTCGTGATAATATTAGCACGCGAACCACGACAGAACCCAATGGGCATTGAGATTAACTCCGTCTGGAACTGTATTCCAATTGTACCGGTTTGTCAGCTTAATGTGAGAGGAAAGAACAAAATGAACGTTTACAACTTCTGTTAAACCTGCGATCAGGGGCATGGCCCAGAACAAACTTGAACTTCGAAAATCAGTTGATATTTATAAACAGTGGAGCAGGTAAAAATAATTTCCACTCATGTACAGCAGCACCAAACAGCGTAACTCACACCTTAGACAACAGTGTAAATTCCAACGCCTAATCAAATGTACAATTAAGTCATTATTCATTGAAAGTTGAAGCCAACACAAACCTTTTTTTCTAGGATACGTCTGGGCACGGGTGGCCCATTTGTCCGAAGCGCCGCAATTCGCTGTACAGAGTTGCGTCCCTTGGGCAGGCCAGAGACGTATGGTCGTAAGTTCGAATCCCGGTTCGCCCCAATTAGGTTTCTCGGTATGTCAGCACCATACCCGTGCTCGTGGGTTTCTTCAAAGTGGTAAAAGTCTAAAACCTGTATCACCTTCCTCCACATGAAGCTGACACGTCGTGATATAACTGGAGTACTGTTAAAGCGGCGTTAAACACAACTCACTCACTCGAAAACAGCAACTGGGTTGTATGCAACATACACGGATATCCCATGGTTCCACTGATTCGTTTGTTAGGGGTATACATGGAGATGGTCATTAAACAGCCAGTTCAAATCAGTTGTGTGGATTTTTTGGAGGATTCAAGAATTTATTCCTGTATTGAATGTCACGAGGCGATGTGTGGTGGGATCGTGTTTTTCGTTGTTTTTACCAATATGAGTTAGACTTGCAATGTGCTGTCCGTTTCCAAGTAAGGGTATATGATGCTTAATGGTCATTTCCCATCACAGTCAACAACTGTTATGGCCTCTTGAAATGAAAGATTTGAAAAGATTATTAATAAATAAGGGTTACAGGCATACTATCTCTCTGTCAAAGATTATGGCTTTGCTCACGAAATATTCTGTATTGACGAGGATAACCATATTGCGTCGATACTTTTTATTAAGGCCGAGTTATATTTTTTCAAGCAAAAATTTCACTCAGAAATTATATATATGGCACAAACTAACTAAAATCATGTTTAGGTTTCGATTATTTATAGGTCCGGTTAGAATGTTTCTTGGCACCCTAGGCAAGGGGGTTAACTAAAAGATTACTAAACAAATCCAATTTCGACTTTTATGGTCTGTTAACGCCCTTGCCTCAGGAAGATGTGTGCTTAGTTACGACCCTATGGGTGCCAGAAACCTTTCATTGTCGGCTCGTAGCTCAATCTCAATAAAATCAGATCTTAAATCTCGCTATCGCTAAACAAAGATCTGCGGACATCCCATTACGGGTCATATCAGAACGACCTTTCATCCGACCAATCAAAGCGTCGCTTACCAGATCATGAAAGTGACAGTCGGAATAAATTTTCTAATCATGAAACCTCGAAAACGTTAACACGGAGTATTCCGAACGACAGTTACGGCCCATACGACTGATTCCGTCAAAATGATCGTCTTTCTCTCGGTTTCGTGGGATAAACATTTGAACGGAGGAGGCACTGCTATACATTCTCAACCATATATTAGACATTCCGGAATGTTCGTTTGTTCAGTTTTCAAAATATTAATCAAGAACTGTGAACTATATTTTTCAAGCGTAGACAGAAATGGAATTTGCCAGGTTGAAACGAGTGCCGTAAAGCTCGAGAAAGCTGCTTTCTAATTGGCTGATGTCGACTTCTTGTTAGTCATTTCAGTCGTCGGTCAATGTTCGCGAAAGGTCGTCCTGACGTGACCCATAATGTGATGTCCTCAGATCTTTGTTTAGCGGCAGCGAGATTTTAGATCCTATTTCAATGAGATTAGCTCGTAGGTCAGCCTGGGTTTTTTCTTTCTAGGTTTGTCAGGACTGTACCCGTTCTTATGGGAGTCTGCATCACTTCAGGCTCACCTCCGCATAAAGCTAACACGTCCTGACATATGTTTCAAATCAGCGTTAAACCCAACGTATTCACTACCAATCTCATTAAAATCAGATCTTAGTTCTCGCTACCGCTAAACATAGATCTGAGGACATCCCATTACGGGTCACGTCAGATTGACCTTGCGCAAACTTTGACCGACCAATAGAAATTAGAAATCACATTCCGACTGTCACTTTCATAATCTGGTAAGCGATGCTCTGATTGGTCGGATGAAAGGTCGCCCTGACGTGACCCCTAATGGGATGTCCTCAGATCTTTGTTTAGCGGTAGCGAGAACGGAGGTCTGATTTTAATGAGATTGACTCACTAAATCACTCAGAACAAATTGAATTGTTGACGAGTACAAAAATCCTGATTTAAACCACACAGATCATAGTATATATATTCCTCGTCACTATATGGCTGAAACATTGCCGATGTGACGTTAAATCTTAACTCTCTCACGTATATATATTCAGCGTAGTCTGTCATAAAGCCCATGCAAATCTGCAAATCTATAATATTTGGCAAGTCTAGATTACCGCAGTATCTGATAATGAAGAGACTCTGGCCTCCTATTTCTTATATTTTTATAACTATATTTTAACAACTGTTTTAATCTGTAAAATGTGTTCATTTAAGAGACGAGATGCTAGTCTAACAATCAGCGTTATGGCCCGAACGGAGAGTCATACACAATGACCGGTTAGGGTTCAATAAATAGGAACAGCCACCACGCTATCAGGTGTGGATGTCACCAGAAAAATAAGAGGACAAGCGGCATGCCAGTCGATGACTGACGTGAAGTCTGGATAGAACAACTGATTGATCTCATTTGCTGCCTACAAGCCAAGGATGTAAAAGTATAGTATACAGGTTTCAGTCAATGTCTTGAACTTGGGCCGGGAAAGTATCCGTTCTCATGTGATGGAACCATGTGTGTGAATATCAAAGGAATATGGGCGGTCACGTCAGGCGATTTCAGACAACAGGAACTCGGCTTGGAGTTTGTAAATAATAATAGGTACACCCTATATACAAGTAGAGAAAAGGAGCGTCACTCGCCGGGTTTGATGACATCGCTATCCAGGTCGATGTTTTGTTATGATACGCTTATTGTCAAACCAGAGATAATCTGGCCGTAGATTGATAAGCAACATTTGTACAAGTCATCTAAATTCAATTAATGTCCCTTCTTTGCTGAAATATCGATAGTTTTTTTCGCGAACTGGAAAATAAATGTAACAGCGCTACGTTTATCGAGAGGTATGCCTGAAGAGTCGCGTCCCTGGCAAGAGGTATACCACTCGATAAACGTAGCGCTGTGGCCTGGTCTGGGAAAGGGATGTATACTGACGCGACCATGTCACAATAGGTGAGCGGAAGAAGATTCGGCCACGAGCCACCTGATTGGTTGAAAATATTCAGTGCTCTAATTAAACAAATTGGCGCGAAATTTGAAGACGGTTATTTTGAGCACTACAGCTTTCTTTTTCGAAATGTACATGTAGAATCTAATAGCACAGAAACTCGTTATTGGCTAGTAAAGTAAAAACAATATATATCCCTATATTAATATAATAGGACCATAATTCCTAGATATTGTTTGTGCTTGACCACATGAGGAATACTGACTGGTTATTCTATGTTTTGACATTAAATGTTATTAATGCAGAAGTGATAAATTTATTTGAAAAAAAAAATAAGGATGACGTTGGTACTTGTTGTTACCCTCGCTCGGCATTAAGGGGCTAAAAACAAGGACTGGTCGGCTCGGAGTCAGTATACTGTGTCTGCGTGGGGTGTCCATGTTAAACTGCGGCATGGTATCTCAGTGGGTTAGCACTATAAATCGGCATCAGTCCGGACTAGCACACACACACACTGTCTGTTTTGAAGTATCTCCCCGATCAGTGGTCTCAACATAGTTACACGCACACAAGCACGCACGCATGCACGCATGCACGCACGCACGCACGCACGCACGCACGCACGCAAGCGCGCGCAATTGGGATCGATGATATGCATCAACCAAGTCAGCGAGCCTGACCACGCGATCCCGTTTGTCGCCTCTTACGACAAGCATTGTCGCCTTTTACGGCAAGTATGGGTTGTTGAAGACCTATTCTAGCTCGGATCTTCACGGGTCCGGCCCGTGTACTAACATACACACGCACATGTCGTATGCACGTCGCTATGTAAGTGCAGTATACAATCTTGAACGCGACGTTTAACTCCACTTCACTTCACCTAATGTTATTTCATCATCGCAATTACACATCTTGATAAGAGTAACTCTGTCTTCCTTTCAGTCACGTGACCAAACCTACGGAATAGAGATGGCATGTCATTCAATCCGTGCATATACAAGCCCAGTACGACGTCTTCATGTCATCGGCAGAGCTCTGTCATCACACACCTCCTCCCCTACTCTGCTAGTGGAACCGTCCGATGCTTTGATAGATGAGCCTTTGACTATCAGAGTATCAGGCCTAAAGCTTCATCAGAAGATCACACTTTCTGCTTTTCTGAGGGCTGAGGGGAAGGAGTTTGTGTCCTGCGCACACTACACAGCTGATGATGCTGGTTGCGTGGATACTGCTGTCCACTCAAGTGGAGGGGGGTCCTTTTACGGTGGGTTTTACGGTATATGATATATGTTCAACGATTGTTTTCCATTGTAAATATTCACTTCTTCTTAAACTCAACATTCTTAATAGATACCCTGACCCCTGAAATTCTATTGAAATAAGTCTGTTGCCCAGGAGAGAGCGAAGCATTCGGTGCAGCATATCAGATGTTGAAAGCGAACGTAAACGGGAAGTTCCGAATGGAAATATATTTGTCGCGTTTTGTTGTGGATATTTTGCAGCCTATCATTTCAGTCGCGTCTTTTCAATCAGCGACAGAAGAGTTTCTTTTAGCTGTGATTTCATTTCTGCTGCACCAAACAATAAAGACAGTTCGACAATGAAGCCTGTCGTTTCAGAAGCTGATTTCTGGTTGGCCTAAGACCCAAGCATCACCCAATAGAGACGGAAACGGGTATCGAATCCGACTAAAATATCTCTGTCCAACTCGGCAATAAGTTGACACTAAGTAGCTCTCAACGTGAAAGAACTTAGCTTTGAAATTATTATTGAAACATATTATTCCCAGTAAATCATTGCTGAATGAAGATACTCGCAATGTGTTATATGCATTATTCTTAATAATTGTGTGAATGGCAAATACTCGTACATCTGTATTTTACGTAACGTATATGTTAATGTTTCAGGTGTTGAGCCGATGGGACTATTATGGTCAATGACCCCATCTAAGGATAAGGGGGCGAAACGACTGCTTATAAAAGATGTCACCAGGCCGTATGACGTCACCATGTCAGTCCACGCAGATCACATGGACTTGGAAGCTATCAAGTCTGCGAACAACATCTCAACTGTTCTCGATACACAGCACGTGAGACGATGGTACTTGCGGAATGGAGTACAGAGAATTCCTGTACGCAAGGGCCGCTTACGAGGAACCTTATTTATTCCTTCAGGTATACTGAACCTGCAATGATAGGATATATAGTTGTAATCCCGTGTTTTTCATAACAATTGACTTGCCTTTGCGTGTGTTTGTGACGGTTGCCAAAGATGTAGCAAGATTCGCACACCTTTTCGCGAACACCCGGTTTCACCACTATTTGATAATGATTCACAAACACGTGCTTATGACAAAATTATTTTCTAATCCTTGGACTCAAGGTTGCAGTTTTACAACCTTGTAAAACTGCTGGTATTATATTAACATCTTGGTACTATTTCCAAGGATGATCAAAGCCGCGGTTAGGGAGCAACTATGCATTTCATTTTCAAGTTTGGGAAAGCGTCTAAAACAATAACCAAGCCCCAGATTTCATTTGCCGGAACAGGAAATAGTCACTGGGGGCTAAGTCTGGGCTGTAGGGTGGGTGATTTGACTGTACAGCCCAGACTTAGCCCCCAATGACTATTTCCTTTTCCGGCAAATGAAATCTGCCCTACGTGGAAGACGCTTCCAGGATGACGAGAACATAAAGGCTGCCACAGAGGCGTGGTTAGACGGCCAATCTGCGGATTTCTATAAAGTGGTATTAAAAGCTTGAAGGACAAATGGAAGAAGTGTATTGAGGTGAATGGAGATTATATTGAAAAGAAAAGTGCACAAAATATTCTGCGTCTTGGTCATATATTGAAGTTGCAAAACGTATTGAACGCCCCTCGTATGTTTTTATGAAAATGAGGTTTGAGGTTTCAAAAGAAACCAGATATCAAACTAAAACACACACTAAGACACACGTACGCACAAACAAACAAACAAACAAACAGACACACTGAAAAGCAACATGGTTGCACCTAATATGTTTCAATGTGACATCCAGGTGTGGCGCCATACCCTGCCGTCCTTGATATGTTTGGTGGTTCTGGTGGGCTGTTTGAGTTCCGGGCGGCGCTTCTCGCCTCCAGAGGGTTCCTCACGTTCGCTTTGGCCTATCTTGCTTTTGATGGACTTCCCCGGAACTTCGATGAACTTGACTTTGACTATTTCATGGTACGTATACAGCATTAGAAACTATCAGACATTTGGATATTGTAGGCTGTACTCAAAGACAGATTCTTTAAAGTGTCAGTGTCAATGCTTATGCATTTTAATTTTAAGGGTGTTTATTACCCAGATTGTTCCACAAGTATTTTAAACATGATATCACAAGTATTTTAAACATGATATCACAAGTATTTTAAACATGATATCACAAGAATGCCTTGAAAACCGAATATATAAGATGTTACCGCAGAAGACGTTCGCTTTGGTTATTTGTTTAATCTGCAACTACTAAAAACTATGTATCGTTAACGAACTATGTATCATTATCCGGTACGTAGGGATTGTATCACAGGCGTTGGTACAAATATCTTGATCCGTTTCCTGCCTTCTTATTTAGGAAGCAGTAGAAATGCTGAGTGGGCACCTCCTTGCCCTACCTGGAGGGATTGGGGTCATTGGTTCGTCTTTTGGAGGTGGACTGACGAATATGCTGGCATCCTTTTGTGACAAGGTAGGAACGTGTATCAGCTAAGTAGATCAGCAATAAGTTGATTAAAAACGGTTAGTGAGTGATGAGGGCTTAACGTCACTTAGACCGCCTCCGTGGTCTAGTGTTAGAGCGTAAGGTCCGGGGTTCGATCCCCGGCCGCGTCAAATCAAATGACGTTAAAAGATGGTACTTGTTGTTACCCTGTCTCGCACTCGGCATAAAGGGGCTAAAACAAGGACTGGTCGCCTCGGAGTCAGTATACTGTGTCTGAGTGGGGTATTCATGTTTAACTGCGGCATGGTATCTGAGTGAGCTGGCACTATAAATCGGCATTAGTTCGGACTTGTAAAAGCAGTCCCCACCCACACACGTGCATGCAAGCCGCTATATAAGTGCAATAATCTTGGACGCGACGTTAAACCCAATTTCACCTCACCTCACCTTAACGTCACTTTGAAAGGTACCTCAAACACTATTTTTTTAAGCAATTATGTGACTGGTTAGTGCTTCCGGTATGGCAGGACTTACTTCGCGAACACCTGGTGTCATCACTGATTTTCAGTGATCCATTCATATCTTTTTCACGGCTGTTTTGTCTTTTAAGCCCAATAGAATCTGCTTCAAAATATGTGAATTCTAATTTGATCTTTTCGCTTGTCCTGACTTCTGTATCAGCTTCTGTATCAAGACAAGTAATTCGATTACCCACAAACTGCAGAACATGTGGAATAGTGTAGAAAGAATGGTGACCTCAGGTCCAGAATAACCTTTGTATGCCGACAAGGACGCTAATCGCATGAGGGTTTTGATCCTTCCCAGACTAAGATTGCAGAAAGTACCTCATGAAATCAAATGATCAGTATTCCAATAACATTCAAAATGTTTTCTAAAGCTTATTTGTGTCATGAATGACTGTTTTGAGCATAAAGTTCTCTACCTTTGAGGCTGTTACATTTTACTAAATGACTAACTGAATTATAGAGAAGATAGTATTATACATATTACACGCATGTATTATGTGGAATTTACCATTATAAGTGTTTATGTCTAGTCTGTGAGTTGAATGATATTTAGAACGATGAATCTCCACGTGAAGAAAACATGATTATCCAAAATGGAACCAGGATTTCACGAAAGTAATATTTGTAGGCAAAAATAAATACTAGTAGATGATGCCATGACGATCTTTAGGGCATCTTCCCGTGGCAAGAGCCTCTACTAGCCTTTTTATCAAAGTCTTGTTTCCACCCTTACCACATCAAGCCTACTTTCCTGTGCTAAATATGATTGGACTATAGCACATATCAATAGTCCAATCAGAGAACGTTTCACAAAATCAACATCCACGACTGGTACACCTTTGTATGAAAGTTATTTACCGCTGCCTGTCTTTGTTGACACGAATGTGCCTTTTTCATCTTTTAAACCCCCCAACGATTGCCTATGTTTTTGTGTCGGGGATAAAATCGCGAATGTTTTCGTTATCTGATCGACTAGGTCGTCGCCTACTATGGTAGTCGCCATCTTTGTGAAGTTATTCGAGATAAGAACAGCGATCTGATTGGATATCGCGTTTTCATTACAAGGTGCACAACTCCTGGTCTCCGCGAGGTGGCGCCAGGATCGAGCCAAGAAATGTTGCCTTGATGTGGGAACGGTAGAAACTAGGCTTTCATATAGGCCAGTGGACACGCTTGCCTCGGGAAGATGTCTTTAGGGTGGTTATTAAGAGTTTCATAACGGCTTTCCATAAAATGACAATCTGTTGTAGTAAAGATATTTCCAGGTTAAAGCAGCGGTAGTGATCAATGGGCCTCCGACGTCTCCCCTCCGAGACCAAGACGTGAATGGAGAAAGAATTATTGGACACATGTACGTGTTTGCCACGAAATAGAACAATTGTAAATATCCCATTGTATGCTACACAACTGTAGCATGGTTTTGAAGGCCTTTGGCAATGTCAGAGATATCATTTCAAGTATATATTTTTTATCTCCAAGAACACACAGACAATAATCTCGTTTGTAAAGTACAACCTTACGGAAATTACATTCCCCTTTAATAAATGTTTCGTTTCATTTGCTTGAAATACCAATGGGAGCGGTGGGGTAGCCTGGTTGTCAAACCACTAGTTCGTCACGCGGTTGTCATAGGTACAATGTGTAACCATTCCTACTGTAATATGGATGATATGCTGCTAAAGGCGGAATAAAAAAACAAACTCACTCACTGACAATGCAATCTGAGGACATGTTTAAAGACAATCATTTTATTATGATATTGGATATGTTTCAGACCGAGGTGGAATGAACTGTCTGGTGACATCATTTTAAATTACGATCACAGCGATGTTCTTCCAGTAAGTAAACTCCATACAGACACTCTGGTAGAGGGTTAAAAGTCCAGTTCATGCAGCCTGTTCATATGAGTATGTAACATGACACGGGTAATATGTTGAGATATGAAACAATGCAGTGTAGCTGCCTGATACATACAGCAATGATCCAATTATCAGTTTTCTCTTTCTGTCAAGCAATATTCCAACAACACCGTCCTTTAGTGTCTACATATCGCAACTTCTGAGGTACAATCAAGTATGCCCTTTTTTCGAAGATTTCAACGAACACTATATATCTCTTGCGCGAACGTTATTTGATCAGGGTTGCAGCATGTAGGGCCTTAGTAAGGCTCAGGACAAATGCATAGAAATTCAAACTGATGACAAGTTCTGTACCAAAAATATGTGACAAGAGGGATGATTTTGATTTTCCGTTCGGGAATTGTCCCTGCATGTCGAGACCCGTGACGACCCTTGGTAGAATTGGTCTTCACCTACACATGCTTGCCGTAAAAGGCGACTATGCTTGTCGTAATTATAAGAGGCGACGGGATCGGGTGGTCAGGCTCGCTGACTTGGTTGATGCATGTCATCGATCCTAATTGCGTGGATCGATGTTCATGATATCTTATCACTGGATTGTCTGCTCCAGACTCGATTATTTACATACCGCCGTCATACAGCTGGAATATTGCTGAGTGCGGCGTTAAACAAACAAACAAACATATGTATAAAGAAAGAGGCCATCAAGAGGAGGAGGAGAACTGGTTACAATGGAGATGACTACGTCATGCCTAAATGTCTTATCCCCAACTGTGGACTACATAATCATGCGCGCACTATTTGTTATGTCTGTAGATGTGGCGACAAGGAGCTAAGATACTGCATTTGGTCAGTGAAGATGACCAGGTTCTACCTTCCTCAGCGTACAGGTCCTTAATGCAGAAGATACCAGGAGATAAGAAACACAACATTCAGAGCGTATTCTATCCCGGAGCTGGTCATCTTCTAGAGCCACCCTTTGCCCCGCTGTGTAGAGAATCCTCTATTAAGATAGGAAATGGTAAGTTGGTTTTCCATTCTCTGTGAAACCACAGACACATAAACTTCATCACAGCGAGTGTGTCAGTGTAGCTTAACGCCGCAGGTAACAACATTCCAGCTGAATCAGGGCGTCCTGTAAATGATCAAGTCTCGAATGGGAGAACTCGTGACAAAGCATGACTGTCTACCCACGCAATCTGATTATGATGACATCCAACCAGCTCGATCCCATGGAGTGGTCTCTGCTTGGAACTATTCTAACACAGGTACCCGCCGGGGCATGTCCTTATTGGGTAGTATATTTAGAAAATTAAAGTTGAGACACCAAAAATAGGGACATGTGGATTTCAACGTTTATTGTTTCACTATGAACTTTGGGCTCAGACGTCGAAGTGAAAGAATAAATATTCATAAGAGATTTAGTCAAACCCTTGATATTTTGATAACATTGAATGCCATTTAAAGGTTGTGGACTTTCTAAGTTTCATCTAATTAAATTAAAAGTAGAGGTGCAGTAGAATTGCCTTCTATCAGTAAATGAGTGTATTGTTATTGTCGACCACAAACCGCAAATGGTGAAATGAAATATGGTGTTATACACCTACATGTTATTTTTACCCTGTCAAACAGTGTGCTCTCCCCCTCGGGATACTGCCAAAATCAGCTGAAGACCGTTTCTCATCTTCCGCCAACCTGAAGTTTCATTCCGACGTGAACTAAAAAAACATTATACCTTAATTTTCACCGCCGCTGTGGAAAATAATGACCCGGTGTGATACAAAAAATACTACTATCATTACTCACTCATTAAAACCCAGATCAGCTTTATCTTTTTATAACTATTTTTTTTATTAAAAATTTGTTTCCGAAGCAAAGCGACTTGATCTACGTCATACATTAATTTAAAAACTGGTAGCAAGTGTTTTAAACTTTAAAATGTCACAAAACATGTTACAGAATTCGGGAAAAATAGCTTGCTGGTTGGAGAGGAGAAACACAGATGTAATGACAGAAAGTACCAAGAGATATGATAATCCCATGTTACACCGGTGTGTGTGTGTGTGTGTGTGTGGGTGTGTGTGTGTGAATGGGGGTTTGGGGGTTTGGGGGGGGGGGGGGACGCTTTGGTTGCAGATACAAGAACGTTCTAAAATAATATTTAATTTATCGGTGCCAGCTTTAACTAAAAATATGCACATGCAATCTGACACTGTTGTGACAATGTTTTATCTTGCAATGAGTCGGAGATCATGAGGACTACCTGGACATTGTTCTAGATACAATTAACAATTGGATGTAAAGGTTTATATCTTTTAACAGATACCCTCGTAATTTGGGGCGGAGATATGCAGAGCCATGCTGTCGCCCAGGAGAACTCATGGAAAAGAATTCTGGAACATTTGAACACTCATCTTTCAAGAATAAGTATGTGATGGAATGAAGCGCACAGCAGCCCCACTCTACAATAAACAGTATTTGACTCGCTACTCAAGTTGTCTGTTCGACATTAGCTTCATATGCAATCTCATGAACAACCTACATACATCTATGCAGTTCCGTGGATACTATACACGCTCATGGGCCATGAATGGGGCTAGGGCTATGCCATTCGTATCCACGGACATAACCTTCTGTCAGCATACTGTCACGGAGCTGTGCTGGGTAATACAGAAAATGTGGTAAAAGGTTTATTTCGAGCAGCTAATTGTACCAATAGATGAAAATAAAAAGGATTAAAACAACTAAATCAATACTGACAATGATCCCTGATTAAATACTAGTAAATCAGAGCAAATACACAAGAGGCTTAGCTAAGCAATTATATAACTAATAAATTCAGAGTAGCTAAAACAACACTTTGACAAGATATTGACAAGATGCGTAGACAGCCGATTAAGTCGGCTGTGACCAATTAACACCTGAGTTAATTAACTCAACACTCTAATGAGTGAAAAACCTCGACGAGGTAAATAGCGGGAAATAAACACAGCGCTTGGACAATAACATAGACGAGGACGTCTGAATATCAAACAAGTCTAATAGACTAAAGATTCAGCAACTTTGACTGAGCAAAATGCTACACAGTCACGGAAATTTAGGTCACCTCACCTCTTAATACAACTGAAAATGATGTGTTCGATTTTGCAGCCCTTATACCTTTCCCCAAATCGTAAACAATACGTAAGAATACGTAAAGTATACGTATCTATTCCCAAAGTCCTCGTAACTACACGTAAAGTGCTCGCAATAATTCGTAACAATCCGTAAAGCCATCGTAACACGACCCGAATTATATCGTAAACAAAACGTAAGCAGTCGTAATAATCCGTAAATAATCCGTAAACAAATCTTAAACTAACCGTAACAAATCGTAAAAAATAAGTGTTACGAGTCATTTACGGATTCTTGCGAGCAGTTTACGGATGGTTACGTGTTGTTGCGAGCGGTTTACGACACTTACGGATTGTTACGAGTTATTTACGAAAAAATCAATCCGTTGATAATCGTAAGATGATTTTTGACATGTCAAAAAAATTGCCTCTCCTTCCACGGATCCTTAAGAGTGTCTGCGAGTTGTTGCGAGTAGTGACGAGTTATTTACGGATACCAGCGAGTTATTTACGGATGCTTGCGATTGACTACGAGTTGGTGATCCGTAAGGACTCGTAAGAAAAATCCGTGTATGTGAAGGGGGTATCAAGTAAAAATCTTTTCCTGTAAATACTTATGTCTATGAGAGCTAAAATAAGGACATTTAGATACAGTGAAATTTATCTACAATTGATGGAGAGGTCGCACAGACCTGCCTCACGGGGCAGATCACCCATCTGCCGGTCTCTCATTGGTAAATTATGATTTGAGGTTCGATATTTAAGTAAAGGCATTGACATGTGGTGGGACCCCTGAAGATCTGGGGTAGAACAGGTCTTCGGAAACCCATGTTTTCCGTTAGAGGCGACTGTCGGGATTGGGTGGTCAGGCTCGCTGACATGGTTAATGCATGTCATCGTATCCCAATTGCGCAGATCGTTCTCATGATGTCAATCACTGTATTGTCTTGTCCAGACTCGAGTATTCACAGACCGCCGTCATCAAGCTGGAGTATTGCTGAGTGCGGCGTTAAACAAACAAACAAACAAACAAACATGTTGCCGGGAAGTATTAAATTATTTTTTTTCAAAATAAGGGGAACCTTAAAATAATGCATGCAGTCATCCCTTGGAACTAGAGGATATTTTTAATGTTTGAATATATTGTACTAACACCATGAAAAAACCTTTTTACAAGATGTTGTCCCTCTGTATTTTTCCTGAATAAATATGGCTGCTGGTGGGCCAACGTTTTGATGTGTGTATGATATTCTTTTCGTGAGAGTAATTAAGTATGAGAGTAATTACGTATGAGAGTAATTAAGTATTGGATTAAACTATGAAGAATGCCTCCGGGTATATATCCAAAGCATTGTCATTTCATGCTGTATAATTTGATGAAAGTTAGGTTATAAAAAATGGGTTTCATTTGTAACATATACATTGTTTAATTATAGCTTTGGTAACGTATGGTTTATGCAAGATGTTGCTTATATTTATACATTTAAGCAAAGAACAAGAAATTTGTTTATGCAACAATGGTCAGATTGTATATCACATTTACCACGGCAAGAATTATATTGCACCTACAAATCCTTACTAAAAATAACATGAAAAATATCAATCATTGATTAAGACTGCAAAGAAGAGGTCTAACACAATTTAGATGTTGTCCGAATGATATATATATATATATATATCATTCGGACAACATCTAAATATATATATAATGTCTGGTGATCATGACTTGGCTGACAGTCTGCAATTTCGGTAATGAAGACTTAGCGTATGAATACCATGCACTATTTATATATCTAGCTTATACTAACTTTAGGCCAAGGTATTTGCCCTTGAATTATTATGAATATCCTACCATGCACAAGTTTGTATCGCTACACACAACAAATGACGACAGCATTCCAGCTAGCTCTTTATCTTGAAAAAATATTAATACAGGACTTGTAGTCTTAAACTCATTCAGGATGGTGTTCTGTTCCGGAGCTGAACTAAACAAAATGTCCCCCTCTCCTTTATGAAACCTTTCACACAAGCAGCTAGGTAGTTTAGTGACTTTTTAATATGATTTTATTTGTTTCCCTTATAAACAACACAGAGTTAGCTCCCTTCTCCAAACCCCACTGATGAGGTTCTCCACGTGTTTTATGTATTTTCTTGCAACTAGGTAGTTTGGTGACTTTTTAATAATTTATTATTTCATTTGTTTCCCTTATATGATTGCCTTAGGCACAATTGTGGTTGATCGTCAGTTCACTCATTCAATATTTACCGATATTTTGCCTTTACGCCCAGTGAAATATGTTTCGACAGATACTCGAGACTGACCATTGTCTGACTTTGACGTTTAATACTAAACTATCTAAATAGGCAGTAATTCGTAACTGACAGCTTAAGCCATAACGATTCAGCAGCAAGTTGTATGCGAGCTGTGAGATGTTGAGAACAGTTTACTATACCTGCATTTACTGTCGCTTGAGACGTATTTATTACAGTAAACTACGTTTATAACGAGTGAGTGAGTATGGTTTTACGCCGCTTCTAGCAATATTTTTAGCAATATCACGGCGGAGGACACCAGAAATGGGCTTCACACATTGTACCCATGTTGGGAATCGAACCCGGGTCTTCGGCGTGACGAGCGAAAGCTTTAACCACAAGGCTACCCCACCGCCCCACGTTTATAACGAACACGCTTATAACGAACTGACGGATATAACGAACTTCTTGTAAGTTTTCATGATTAATGAAAGAAAACGTTAAAAAATGTTATAAAGATGATACTTGTTATCCTGCCTGGCGCTTGGCATTTAGGGAATACATCAAAGACTGGTCGGCTCATATCTACTGTGTCCGAGTAGGATATCAATGTCAAACAGCGGCAAGGTATTTCGGTGGACTAGCACCAGCACTATAAAACAGGCACTAGACCGGACTAGTTCAAGCAAGCACAAACAGAGAGACGCCAAGACGAATGTCAAGAAAACACCACCCCGATGCCAGAGCCAACAACGACTCCAGAAGAACCTACCACAATTGAAGCTACCACCGAGGACCAATGTGACGCAGACACAACACCAGGCCGGAACACAGCTACTCCAGCAACAGCAGCAACAGCAGCACCCACAACTGCTGACCCAACAGCCTGTGTCAACCCTGCCAGAGGTGAAGGGGGCAACGAGAGGTTCCACCTCTCTGCCTCAACACCACCGTCAGTGGCTCCACCTGCATGTTTGAGAACAACTACGTTCGACACTAGAACCGGGATGATAAATGATAATTGAATACAGTGTAACTGGTTTCCTTCTTGATGGAATGTTCTACACCGACTCTGGCACATAACCACAATATAATTAAAATAGTGATAGTATCAGAAGACAGAAATATACTACACAATACCAACACGTGGGCATACCTCAGGGCCACTGATGAGAAAACCTCACCCTCATCCCTTTTAATTAGAGTATAGCTTACGCTAATGTCTTCTGTGATGCAATATGTGGCTTCACAATTTAAACCATAGCTTGGGGACATATATATTTATTAATATTAATAATTACTTTAGAGAGCAGGTGCCTCTTGTCGTATTGCCATGCTATATAAACCTCGGACACTGGTCAGTTGTCATCCTCCTCATGGAATCGGATCCTGGTCCCCACATCACAGGTAAGTGGCTCTTGGTCAAGTTTAACTCATTCATCAATGACATCTGCTTAGTCTGTTTAATCTTATATAGTGATGTTGCTAAAGAAGGCATTCAGCATCCCTATGAATGGTTAGTGTGCAGTGTGAACCACTAAAACAGCAGCCGAAAGTCGCATATGCAGGGTAACTAAATTTAACGGACTTTGCATATTTTAATAACAATTTACTCTGTAACTGGAGTAATTGGATGAGCTGCACAAGAGTGAGTGTGTTGGTGACTGAATTATAGTGATTTTTTGCACTCCTAAGGGACGTAACTGCGCAAAGTGTTAATATTGTTCTTTCTTCATGTCCTTAATCTCTAAAATTTCCAGAATATGGATGTTCTACTTTGAAACAAATACCGTAAATGTACCGATTAAACACTTGCTTTGATGTTTCTTTCAGAACAGTAACACTCTCCGTGTGACAGGATGAATTTCTGCCTAATACAGCTAGGTAAGTTATCGCCGTCTTGAAAATGAATTCTCAACTATAATCGGGAGCTGGTATATAGAGAATAGTTTTTGACATGACGACGTCAAGGAGTCTTAAACACGACAAACGTGTACACGGATCGCGAAAAGTGCATATGAAGGACTGAGCAGGTTGCAATTTCAAATGTTGAAAAGCCAAATTCATACTGTATAATTTTCGTTTGCGTTGTGTTTTTATTCATCGCAATAAAACACAAAAGATAGATTTGGCATGCACACGCTGTTGTGATCGCATTTCATTCCTTGTATTTTCTTTTTATACAGATAGGAGTATTTGATTGTAAATAGCAATGCAAACAATATGTCCTGAGGGAGCTGTGGTTTCATAATGAATACGTTTATCGTCACTATGCCAAAGAAGGGAATTATTACGATATCCCGCAATACACGGAGGTACTCTGTCTATTTCTGCTTGGTGATGGAACTGTCTTATGTTAGTAGATATACATAGATATGTTTTTTTCATCTTTCATTCAGGTCTGCTGGCGCTGATCGTGTACAACATCGAGGCGGCACGTCGAGTTAACGTTGCAAGCGTCGCCCAACGTCTGAAATCTCGGACCGGCTACCACGGCACTCGTGCAGAGCTGTGCTCAGAGTTGGGTCTACACGGGAAGAACGCCATCGTGCCCGGGACGTCTCTGAAAACAGCGCGAGGGAGGGTCAAGGAGCGTCTCCGACAGACCTACGGGGGGCTGGAAGTAGTGGGAGGGAACGTAGCCGCCGACGTCAACCCCAGCCTCGGTTACACTGGCGTTGTCAGCGGTGAAATCTACACATCGCTGGAGGAAGATATCCCCAACCCCGAGGACTGTGAGCAGTCACATGGCGCCGTCACAGGGGTAGCGCTCACGAAGGAGGGGGTCACAGAGTCTCAAGTCCGTAATCTCAAGGTCGAGAAAAACGTCTACGTCAAGAAGAATGGCGTTGCTCGTCTGACCTATGAAATCAACTTCTTCTACATGAACGGTCACAGGCCAAGCCGTCCCTGTTATTTCATCGACGCCTGCGATCTAAGTGTAGTCCTTACGTTCAACAACATCCAGAACAAAGCTGTAGAGAGACGCCAAGACGAATGTCAAGAAAACACCACCCCGATGCCAGAGCCAACAACGACTCCAGAAGAACCTACCACAATTGAAGCTACCACCGAGGACCAATGTGACGCAGACACAACACCAGGCCGGAACACAGCTACTCCAGCAACAGCAGCAACAGCAGCACCCACAACTGCTGACCCAACAGCCTGTGTCAACCCTGCCAGAGGTGAAGGGGGCAACGAGAAAGTCGGCAAATACGTGTACGGCGTTCCACCTCTCTGCCTCAACACCACCGTCAGTGGCTCCACCTGCACGCTGGAGAACGACTACGTCAAAGTGGTGGACTTGAAACAAGGTACAAATAGGAACAACCGCGCCGCCTCCACCTACACTTGCGCCGATGGCTACGACGACGCTATCAACGGTGCCTACTCCCCTGTCCTGGACGCCATGAACTTTGGCACCAAATCTGCCCGTATGTTTATCGAATGGTACAAGACCACCCCCCTCAACTTCAAGCCAGTTCTCTTCGTCCACTACAGCACAAACTACGAGAACGCCTTCTGGGACGGCAGCAGCCTCACATTCGGCGATGGCCGAAACACTTTCTACCCACTGGTCAACCAGGATGTTGTATCTCACGAACTTGCCCACGGAGTCACAAACCAAAACTCTAACCTCATCTACGACGATCAATCTGGCGGCATCAACGAAGCCTTCTCGGACATAACAGGGGAGACAACTGAGATGTTTGCTCGTGGTTCTAACGACTGGCTGGTTGGATCCGAAATCTTTAAGAGCACCAGTGGTGCTCTGCGTTACTTTGAAAACCCTACAAGAGACGGTCGCTCACTCAAACACACCAGGGACTACAACGACAACGTCGATGTGCACTACAGCAGCGGCATCTTCAACCATGCCTTCTACCAGATCGTGAATGAAAACAACATGCCGATTAGAGAGGCATTCGAGTGTTTCCTCCGCGCTAACATCATCTACTGGGGCCGTTCGACCACCTTTGAGGAAGGCGCCTGTGACGTCATGCGTGCTTGCTACGACCTCGGCTACGATTATCTGGTTGTGAAACGATCCTTCGAGGTGGTAGGAGTCACTTTCAGTGAGTGTGAGGAGCCGAGCTTCATGGAGACGGTGTCTGAGAACGAGACCCTGACGGATCTCACTGTCTCCTCCTCCCATCGTCCCGTGTTTCTGCTGGAGCCTCCATCGGGGTCAACCCGCATCATCGTAACGTCATCTGGACAGGATCACTCCATCAACTTGGCCGTGTTCCACAACCTTGAATCTTCCATGCCGATATCCATGGCAACAGGCGAGCTAACACTCCAGCTTCCGTCTGGATCACCGTCGCTGTACCTGCGTGTATCTGCTGACGCTGTCAACGCCATCACTGACGTCAACGTTCGCGTCTCGTATGAATGATATCTTGAAGTGGCATTTTAGTGGATGTGGTGTCAATGAAAACAGCGATGATTTATGGATTTCCACTTCTTTGTTCATTAAATGCGACACTTGGATAAAGGTGCTTATAGGTCTATCACACATGCTTGACACGGGTACTAGCACCTGTACCGAGACGTCGCATTGAAAACAATGAAGTTGAAACCCATACGTCAACTGATTGTATGAGTGAACGTTTTTTTTGCTGGAATATTGTGTCAACGTTATAACTGAATAAATGATAGAACATACAGTTTGTTTGTCTTAATCAGTGTTTTAATAAACTTCAACTTATATCCAACACAACAGGCACAACACATAAGAACTGATCATATTCTTCCTTGGGTTTTCCTTTTCGCGTGGATGTTTTTGTCTCGTATGTGTAATTAAATATGACGCATGATCTGGTCATGAATAGGCATTAAAACAAGGACTGGTCGGCTCGGATTTGGGTATTCATGTTAAACTGCGACAAGGTATCTCAGTGTGCTAGCATTGTAAATCGGCATCAGTCCGGACTGGTACAAGAAGACACACACACACACACACACACACACACACACACACACACACTCTCTCTCTCTCTCTCTCTCTCTCTCTCTCTCTCTCTCTCTATCTATCTCTATCTCTGTCTCTCTCTCTCTCTCTCTATCTCTCTCTCTCTCTCTCTCTCTCTCTCTCTCTCTCTCTCTCTCTCTCTCTTACTCTCTCTCACACACACACACGCACGTGTGTTTAAGTGAAATAATCTTAAACGTGACGTACATGCCTGGACACACAGATGTTACACATCTAGAATTCTCTGCCTGTCCAGAAATGTAGGGGATCAGGAAATACAAATGTTATAATGGGCCGTCAGAAGAAAGATCAGCTTTTAAAAATGATAAAACGGTTTCGAAACCAAAACTCCCCCATTAATCCCCCCGTGAAAGGTTTGTCACATCTCCCTGAGCCATTAGTAGTGTTAAGAGCGTAGGAAGTGGAGTCCAGATTCACTCTGGACTTTTCTGGATAGGCATGAACTTGTCTGCGGGCGCCGTAATGAACGTCATGTGAACGTCAACGTAAGGCGACATGACAGATTTGGGGTGAGTCTGTAGAGATATGGGGCGGTATCATTTCTATTGCCAGTACGCCACTGCATATTGTCATGGACCGGTCACTGGTCAGTACTACGGAAAAACATATACACAAAGAAAACAGTTAAGTACACCCCCATTTCCGAACCATGACAAATGGCAAAAATCATGGCATGGGATGACTGACCACAGGAGCTGGGCGATACAATGTCATCGGATAGAACAAACATTTGGCTACAAATAAAGAAGATATTGGTAAGTTGTGATTGAAATTTACTGACAAATACATCATGGTAACACATGTACTGTTTTTGACCTTAGAAAATACCACAAAAAAGTATGGAGCTGCAGGATTAAGTAAAACAGTTACGTTTGATGTTTCATGTGAAAATGGCCCTTAAAGTCTCTACTTGGCCATGACACGTGAAACAGATCAGTCGCGGGTATAACCGCCACGTGCCCGGATGGCGCATTTCACCCTACGTCTCATGCCTCCAGTAAGACGTTGGATCTGTTGATGGGTCACCAACAACCACAACCATGCTGTTTCCAATTGGCGTAAATCTTGTACAGGAGGATCTCGTGCCTGTATGCGCCGCCCCAGAATATCCCAAACATTGCTGGCCAGGGTAGAGTCGTTATTGCATTGGCCCTCATGTAATCCACGGCTGCATGCGAACGATGAGGCCTGGCATTGTCATCCATGTCCTGAGGTCGAGTAGCAAGAGGGTGGTTGCCAAAATGAGGAACGACGACTGGCCTCAAAATGGTGAGCAAATCCAACCTGCAATCATGAGAGATACACCCCCACACCATTACCGAGCTCCCGCCGTTTGCAACAGTCGGTTTAATGTTCCTGGGGGTGTAGGCCGTGTTCCGGTGCCTCCAAACTCTCGTTCTTTCATCAGTGACGTGCAGCAGAAAGCGACTTTCGTCTGACCAATGGATCTGTCTCCAAGTTATCAGATTCCAGTTCTGTCGCGCAATGCACCATGCTAAACGAGCAGTTTTGTGGTGATCTCTCAACGAGGGACGCTTTATGACTCGCCTAGCCCTCAGTCCTGTTGCTTTCAGCCGGTTCCTGACGGTTCTGGTGCTGAAACGCTAACTGGGCAACCACAGCTGTTTCCGACGAGTACTTGTTAAAAAGGGTTCTCGGCGTATGAGACGAAGAAGGTCCCTGTCTTCCCGATGTGTCGTCACAGGCGGTCTTCTGGATCTGGGACGGCCCTGTACATCAGCAGTCTGAGCATCTTGTGGCGTTTGATAATCGCCTTCGTGCCATGGACACACAATGTCATGGAATAACTGTTTAAAACCGAGCTTAAGAAAGCAATTTTAACGTTTGGATATACTGCTTTTAGAGATACTCGAAAGTAGCATTCTGCACGGGCATACCATGCATGGCACGTGAGCTTTCGTCACGCATGACTGAATACATCATCTCGAGAAAACATAAATCTTTCCGTAATTATATCTTTCATGACTATTACAAATATTGGGACCAAACAATAATGAAATATATGAGGGTGTGCTTAACCTTTTTCTTTGTGTATAGATTCGGCGTTTGCGACCAATGCTAATCCAGGTTGTGTTTGTCAAGGCGATAATGCTCTTGCCCATAGAGCATTTATGGTAACTGACTACCTCCAGCAGCTCTACAGTACATAGCCTATGTACGTCTCTAACCTTGACTGCACAGATGTAACACGTGCATGACTCTATGCCTGGACACACAGATGAAACAGGTGCATGACTCTATGCCTGGACACACAGATGTAACACGTGTATGACTAGGCCTGGACACACAGATGTAACAGGTGCATGACTCTATGCCTGGACACACAGATGTAACAGGTGCATGACTCTATGCCTTGACACACAGATGTAACATGTGCATGACTCTATGTCTGGATACACAGATGTAACACGTGTACGACTCTATGCTTTGACACACAGATGTAACACGCGTATGGCTCTATGCCTAGTCACAAAGATGTACCATGTGCATGACTGTATGCCTGGACAAACAGGTGTAACACGTGCATGACTCTATGCATGGACAAACAGGTGTAACCCGTGTATGACTGTATGCCTGGACACACAGGTGTAACACGTGTATGACTCTATGCATGGACACACAGGTGTAACACGTGTATGGCTCTATGCCGAGACAAACAGATGTAACGCGTGTATGACTAAGCCTGGACACACAAGTGTAACACGTGTGTGGCTCTATGCCGAGACACACAGATGTACCAAATGTATTACTAAGTCTGGACACACAGGTGCAACACGTGTATGACTAAGCCTGGACACACAGGTGCAACACGTGTATGACTAAGCCTTGACACACGGGTGCAACACGTGTATGACTAAGCCTGGACACACAGGTGCAACACGTGTATGACTAAGCCTGGACACACGGGTGCAACACGTGTATGACTAAGCCTGGACTTGACTCTATTCCTGGACACTAAGATGTAACAGTGAGTTAGCTCCCTTCTCCAAAACCCACGTTTCTCCACGGGTTTTATGTATTTCCTTGCAACTAGGTAGTTAAGTGACTTTTTAAATATGATTTTATTTGTTTCCCTTATATGATTGCCGTAGGCACAACTGATGGTTGATCGTCAGTTCACTCATTCGATATTTACCGATAATTTGCTTTAAGCCCAATCAAATCTGTTTCGGCAGATACTCGAGACTGATCATTAATATTAAACTATCTAAATAGGCAGTAATTCGTAACTGACGTCTTAAGCCATAAGGATTCAGCAGCAAGATGTATGCGGGCTGTGAGATGTTGAGAACAGTTTACTATACCTGCATTTACAGTCACTTGAGATGTATTCATTACGTTCTTTTTATTGTACAGATTTCATGATTAATGATTAAAAGATGGTACTTGTTACCCTGCCTGGCGATTGGCATTTGGGGGATAAATCAAAGACTGGTCGGCTCATATATACTGTGTCCGAGTAGGACATCCATGTCAAACAGCGGCAGGGTATCCCAGTGGACTACCACTATAAAACAGACACTAGACCGGACTACTTCAAGCAAGCACAAACAGAGAGACGCCAAGATGAACGTCAAGAAACACCCACCCCAACCCCCATCCAAAACCCCACTCCACCCCACCCACACACCCACCCACCCCAAATGCCCATGCCAACAACGCCTCAAGAAGAACCTTCCACCAGCGAAGCTACCACAGACACAACACAAGACCGGAACACAGCTTCTCCAGCAACAGCAGCACACACAACTGCTGACCCAAAGGCCCGTGTCAACCCTGCCAGAGGTGAAGGGGGCAACGAGGGGTCGGCAAATGGCTCCACCTGCATGTTTGAGAACAACTACGTTCGATACTAGAACCGGGATGATAAATCATAAGTGAATAAAGTGTAACTGGTTTCCTTCTTGATGAAATATTCTACACCGACTGTGCCACATAACCACAATATAATTAAAATAGTGATAGTATCAGACTACACAATACCAACACGTGGGGCATACCTCGGGGCCTCTGATGAGAAAGCCTCACCCTCATCCCTATTAATTAGAGTATCGTTTACTCTTATGTCTTCTGTAATGCAATAAGTGGCTTCAACATTTAGACCATAGCTTGGGGACATATATATTTATTAATATTAATAATTACTTTAGAGAGCAGGTGCCTCTTGTCGTATTGCCATGCTATATAAACCTCAGACACTGGTCAGTTGTCATCCTCCTCTTGGAATCGGATCCTTGTCCCCACATCACAGGTAAGTGGCTCTTGGTATAGATTTAACTCATACATAAATGACATCTGCTCAGTGTGGTTATTACTACATACTTCTCCATGTCCGAAAACTCTCAAATTTCCAGAATATCGACGCTCAACTTTGAAACAAATACCGTAAATGTACCGATTAAACACTTGCTTTTATGTTTCTTTCAGAACTGTAACACTCTCCTTGTGACAGGATGAATTTCTGCCTAATACAGCTAGGTAAGTTATCGCTCTTCTTGAAAACTAATTCTCAACTGTAATCGGGAGCTGGTATAGAATAGTTTTTGACATGACGACGTCAAGGACACTGGAACACGACAAACGTGTACACGGATCGCGAAAAATGCATATGAAGTACTGAGTAGGTTGCAATTTCAAATGTTGCAAAGTCAAATTCATACTGTAGAATTTTCGTTTGCGTTGTGTTTTATTCATCGAAATAAGACACAAAAGATCCACTCGCTGTTGTGATCGCATTTCATACCTTGTATTTTCTTTTTATACAGATAGGAGTATTTGATTGTAAATAGCAATGCAAACAATATGTCCTGAGGAAGTTGTGGTTTCATAATGAATACATTTATCGTCACTATGCCAATGAAGGGATTTACACGAGGTACTCTGTCTATTTCTGCTTGGTGATGGAACTGTCTTGTGTTAGTATATATATATACATAGATATGTTTTTTTCATCTTTTATTCAGGTCTGCTGGCGCTGATCGTGTACAACATCGAGGCGGCACATCGAGTTAACGTTGCAAGCGTCGCCCGACGTCTGAAATCTCGGACCGGCTACCACGGCACTCGTGCAGAGCTGTGCTCAGAGTTGGGTCTACACGGGAAGAACGCCATCGTGCCCGGAACGTCTCTGAAAACAGCGCGAGGGAGGGTCAAGGAGCGTCTCCGACAGACCTACGGGGGGCTGGAAGTAGTGGGAGGGAACGTAGCCGCCGACGTCAACCCCAGCCTCGGTTACACTGGCGTTGTCAGCGGTGAAATCTACACATCGCTGGAGGAAGATATCCCCAACCCCGAGGACTGTGAGCAGTCACATAGCGCCGTCACGGGGGTAGCGCTCACGAAGGAGGGGGTCACAGAGTCTCAAATCAGTAATCTCAAGGTCGAGAAAAACGTCTACGTCAAGAAGAATGGCGTTGCTCGTCTGACCTATGAAATCAACTTCTTCTACATGAACGGTCACAGGCCAAGCCGTCCCTGTTATTTCATCGACGCCTGCGATCTAAGTGTAGTCCTTACGTTCAACAACATCCAGAACAAAGCTGTAGAGAGACGCCAAGACGAATGTCAAGAAAACACCACCCCGATGCCAGAGCCAACAACGACTCATGAAGAAGCTACCACAATTGAAGCTACCACCGAGGACCAATGTGACGCAGACACAACACAAGGCCGGAACACAGCTACTCCAGCAACAGCAGCAACAGCAGCACCCACAACTGCTGACCCAGCAGCCTGTGTTAATCCTGCCAGAGGTGAAGGGGGCAACGAGAAAGTCGGCAAATACGTGTACGGCGTTCCACCTCTCTGCCTCAACACCACCGTCAGTGGCTCCACCTGCACGCTGGAGAACGACTACGTCAAAGTGGTGGACTTGAAACAAGGTACAAATAGGAACAACCGCGCCGCCTCCACCTACACTTGCGCCGATGGCTACGACGACGCTATCAACGGTGCCTACTCCCCTGTCCTGGATGCCATGAACTTTGGCACCAAATCTGCCCGTATGTTTATCGAATGGTACAAGACCACTCCCCTCAACTTTAAGCCGGTTCTCTTCGTCCACTACAGCACAAACTACGAGAACGCCTTCTGGGACGGCAGCAGCCTCACATTCGGCGATGGCCGAAACACTTTCTACCCACTGGTCAACCAGGATGTTGTATCTCACGAACTTGCCCACGGAGTCACAAACCAAAACTCCAACCTCATCTACGACGATCAATCTGGCGGCATCAACGAAGCCTTCTCCGACATAACAGGGGAGACAACTGAGATGTTTGCTCGTGGTTCTAACGACTGGCTGGTTGGATCCGAAATCTTTAAGAGCACCAGTGGTGCTCTGCGTTACTTTGAAAACCCTACAAGAGACGGTCGCTCACTCAAACACACCAGGGACTACAACGACAACGTCGATGTGCACTACAGCAGCGGCATCTTCAACCATGCCTTCTACCAGATCGTGAATGAAAACAACATGCCGATTAGAGAGGCATTCGAGTGTTTCCTCCGCGCTAACATCATCTACTGGGGCCGTTCGACCACCTTTGAGGAAGGCGCCTGTGACGTCATGCGTGCTTGCTACGACCTCGGCTACGATTATCTGCTTGTGAAACGATCCTTCGAGGTGGTAGGAGTCACTTTCAGTGAGTGTGAGGAGCCGAGCTTCATGGAGACGGTGTCTGAGAACGAGACCCTGACGGATCTCACTGTCTCCTCCTCCCATCGTCCCGTGTTTCTGCTGGAGCCTCCATCGGGGTCAACCCGCATCATCGTAACGGCATCTGGACAGGATCACTCCATCAACTTGGCCGTGTTCCACAACCTTGAATCTTCCATGCCGATAGCCATGGCAACAGGCGAGCTAACACTCCAGCTTCCGTCTGGATCACCGTCGCTGTACCTGCGTGTATCTGCTGACACTGTCAACGCCATCACTGACGTCAACGTTCGCGTCTCGTATGAATGATATCTTAAAGTGGCATTTTAGAGGATGTGGTGTCAATGAAAACAGCGATGATTTATGGATTTCCACTTCTTTGTCCATTAAAAGCGACACTTGGATGAAGGTGCTTATAGGTCTATCACACATGCTTGACACGGGTACTAGCACCTGTACCGAGACGTCGCAATGAAAAAATGAAGTTGAAACCCATACGTCAACTGATTGTATGAGTGAACGGTTTTTTGGCTGGAATATTGTGTCAACGTTATAACTGAATAAATGATAGAACATACAGTTTGTTTGTCTGAATCAGTGTTTTAATAAACTTCAACTTATATCCAACACAACAGTCACAACACATAAGAACTGATCATATTCCTCCTTGGGTTTTCCTTTTCGCGTGGATGTGTTTGTCTCGCATGTGTAATTAAATATGACGCATGATCTGATCATGAATAGGCATTAAAACAAGGACTGTTTGGCTCGGATTTGGGTATTCATGTTAAACTGCGACAAGGTATCTCAGTGTGCTAGCATTGTAAATCGGCATCAGTCCGGACTGGTACAAGTAGACACACACACACACACACACTCTCTCTCTCTCTCTCTCTCTCTCTCTCTCTCTCTCTCTCTCTCTCTCTCTCTCTCTCTCTCTCTCTCTCTCTCTCTCTCTCTCTTACTCTCTGTCACATACATACACGCACGTGTGTTTAAGTGAAATAATCTTAAACGTGACGTACATGCCTGGACACACAGATGTTACACATCTAGAATTCTCTGGCTGTCCAGAAATGTAGGGGATCATGAAATACAAATATTATAATGGGCCGTCAGAAGAAAGATCAGCTTTTAAAAATGATAAAACGGTTTCGAAACCAAAACTCCCCCATTAATCCCCCCGTGAAAGGTTGTCACATCTCCCTGAGCCATTAGTAGTGTTAAGAGCGAAGAAAGTGGAGTCCAGATCCACTCTGGACTTTCTGGATAGGCATGAACTTTTCTGAGGGCGCCGTAATGAACGTCATGTGAACGTCAACGTAAGGCGACATGACAGATTTGGGATGAGTCTGTAAAGATATGGGGCGGTATCATTACTATTGCCAGTACGCCACTGAATATTGTCATGGACCGGTCACTGGTCAGTACTACGGAAAAACATATACACAAAGAAAACAGCTACACCACCATTTCCGAACCATGACAAATGGCAAAAATCATGGCATGGGATGACTGACCACAGGAGCTGGGCGATACAAATGTCATCGGATAGAACAAACATTTGACAACAAATAAAGAAGATATTGGTGAGTTGTGATTGAAATTTACTGACAAATACATCATGGTAACACATGTACTGTTTTTCACCTTAGAAAATACCACAAAAAAGTATGGAGCTGCAGGATTAAGTAAACCAGTTACGTTTGATGTTTCATGTGAAAATGTTCCTTAAAGTCTCTACTTGGCCATGACACGTGAAACAGATCAGTCGCGGGTATAACCGCCACGTGCCCGGATGGCGCATTCCACCCTACGTCTCATGCCTCCAGTCAGACGTTGGATCTGTTGATGGGTCAACAACAACCACAACCATGCTGTTTCCAATTGGCGTAAATCTTGTACAGGAGGATCTCGTGCCTGTATGCGCCGCCCCAGAATATCCCAAACATTGCTGGCCAGGGTAGAGTCGTTATTGCATTGGTCCTCATGCAATCCACGGCTGCATGCGAACGATGAGGCCTGGCATTGTCATCCTTGGCCTAAGGTCGAGTAGCAAGAGGGTGGTTGCCAAATTGAGGAACGACGACTGGCCTCAAAATGGTGACCAAATCCAACCTGCAATCATGAGAGATGTACCCCATCACCAATACCGATGGACGCTTTATGACTCGCCTAGTCCTCAGTCCTGTTGCTTTAAGCCGGTTCCTGACGGTTCTGGTGCTGAAACGACGATTGGGCAACCACAGCTGTGTCAGACGAGTACTTGTTAAAAAGGGTTCTCGGCGCATGAGACGAAGAAGGTCCCTGTCTTCGCGATGTGTCGTCACAGGCGGTCTTCTGGATCTGGGACGGCCCTGTACATCAGCAGTCTGAGCATCTTGTGGCGTTTGATAATCGCCTTCGTGCCATGGACACACAATGTCATGGAATAACTGTTTAAAACCGAGCTCAAGAAAGCAATTTTAACGTTTGGATATACTGCTTTTAGAGATACTCGAAAGTAGCATTGGCTGATTACATCATCTCGAGAAAACATAATTCTTTCCGTAATTATATCTTTCATGACTATTACAAATATATGGACCAAACAATAATGAAATATATGAGGGTGTGCTTAACCTTTTTCTTTGTGTATAGATTCGGCGTTTGCGACCCATGCTAATCTACGTTGTGTTTGTCAAAACGATAACGCTGTAGCCAATCGAGCAGTTATGGTAACTGACTACCTACAGCAGCACTACAGTACATAATCCATGTACGTCTCTAACTCTGACCACACAGATGTAAAACATGCATGACGCTATGCCTGGACACACAGGTGTAATACGTTCATGGCTCTATTCATGAACACACAGATGTAACACATGCATGACTCTATGCCTGGACACACACACGTAATACGTGTATGGCTCTATGTTCCACGTGTATGACTAAGCCTGGACACACAGATGCAACACCTGTATGGCTCTATGCCGAGACACACAGATGTACCACGTGTATGACTAAGCCTGGACACACAGATGCAACACCTGTATGGCTCTATGCCTGGACACACAGATGTACCACGTGTGTGACTCTATACCTGACCACACAGATGTAACACGTGTGTAACTCTATGCCTGGACACACAGATGCAACACGTGTATGGCGCTATGCCTAGTCACACATATGTGATATGTGTATAACTAAGCCTGGACACACAGATGTAACACATGTATGGTTCTATGCCGAGACACACAGATGTAACACATGTATGGCTCTATGCCGAGACACACAGATGTAACACGTGTGTGACTCTATGCCTGGACACACAGATGTAACACGTGAATCACTCTATGTCCAAAAACACAGATGTAACACATGTATAGCTCTATGCCGAGACACACAGATGTAACACGTGTGTGACTCTATGCCTGGACACACAGATGTAATACGTGAATCACTCTATGTCCAAAAACACAGATGTAACACGTGTATGGCTCTATGCCGAGACACACAGATGTAACACGTGTATGGCTCTATGCCGAAACACACAGATGTACCACGTGTATGACTCTATGCCTGGACACACAGATGAACCACGTGTATGATTAAGCCTGAACACACAGATTCAACACCTGTATGGCTCTATGCCAAGACACACAGATGTAACACGTGTGTGACTCTATGCCTGGACACACAGATGTAAAAGGTGTGTGACTCTATGCCTGGACACACAGATGTAACACGTGTGTGACTCTATGCCTGGACACACAGATGTAAAAGGTGTGTGACTCTATGCCTGGACACACAGATGTACCACGTGTGTGACTCTATGCCTGGACACACAGATGTAAAAGGTGTGTGACTCTATGCCTGGACACACAGATGTACCACGTGTATGACTAAGCCTGGACACAGAGATGCAACACCTGTATGACTCTATGCCGAGACACACAGATGTACCACGTGTATGACTAAGCCTGGACACACAGATGCAACACGTGTATGACGCTATCCCTGGACACACATATGTGATATGTGTATTACTAAGCCTGGACACACAGATGTAACACGTGAATGACTATTTGTCAGGACACACAGATGTAACACGTGTATGACTAGGCCTGGACACAAAGATGTAACACGTGCATGGCTCTATGCCTGAACACACAGATGTAACAGGTGAATGACTCTATACCTGGACACACAGATGTAACACGTAGTAACACGTGCATGACTGTATACTTGGACACACAGATGTAAAACAGGGTTAGCCAACCTTCTCCGAAACCCGCTGATGCGTTTCTCCACGTGTTTTATGTATTTCCTTGCAACTAGGTAGCTTAAAGACTGTTTAATATGATTTTATTTGTTTCCCTTATATGATTGCCTTAGGCACTGATGGTTGATCGTCAGTTCACTCATTTAATATTTACCGATATTTTGCCTTTACGCCAAATCAAATCTGTTTGGGCAGATACTCGAGACTGATCATTGTCTGACTTTGACGTTTAATACTAAACTATCTAAATAGGCAGTAATTCGTAATTGACGTCCTAAGCCATAACGATTCAGCAGCCAGATGTATGCGAGCTGTGAGATGTTGAGAACAGTTTAGTGTACCCGAATTAACAGTCACTTGAGATGTATTCATTACGTTCATTTTATTGTACAGTTTTCATGATTAATGATTAAAAGATGGTACTTGTTACCCTGCCTGGCGCTTGGCATTTGGGGGATAAATCAAAGACTGGTCGGCTCATATATACTGTGTCCGAGTAGGACATCCATGTCAAACAGCGGCAAGGTATCCCAGTGGACTAGCACTATAAAACAGACACTAGACCGGACTAGTTCAAGCAAGCACAAACGGAGACCACACACCACACCACCACCACCACCCACTTCAAATGCCCATGCCAACAACGCCTCAAGAAGAACCTTCCACCAGCGAAGCTACCACAGACACAACACAAGACCGGAACACAGCTTCTCCAGCAACAGCAGCACACACTACTGCTGACCCAACAGCCCGTGTCAACCCTGCCAGAGGTGAAGAGGGCAACGAGGAAGTCGGCAAATGGCTCCACCTGCATGTTTGAGAACAACTTCTTTCGACACTAGAACCGGGATGATAAATGATAAGTGAATAAAGTGTTACTGGTTTCCTTCTTGATAAACAATTCTACACCGACTCTGGCACGTAACCGCAATATAATAAAAATAGTGATAGTATCAGAAGACAGAAATATACTACACAATACCAACACGTGGGCATACCTCGGGGCCACTGATGAGAAGACCTCACCCTCATCCCTATTAATTAGAGTATCGCTTACCCTAATGTCTTCTGTAATGCAATATGTGACTTAACAATTAAAACCATAGCTTGGGGACATATATATATATTAATATTAATAATTACTTTAGAGAGCAGGTGCCTCTTGTCGTATCGCCATGCTATATAAACCTCGGACACTGGTCAGTTGTCATCCTCCTCTTGGAATCGGATCCTTGTTCCCACATCACAGGTAAGTGGCTCTTGGTCAAGTTTAATTCATACATCAATGACATCTGCTTAGTCTGTTTAATCTTACATACTGATGCTGCTAAAGAAGGCATTCAGTGTCCCTTTGAATCGTCAGTGTGCAGTGTGAACCACTAAAACAGCAGCCGAAAGTCGCATATGCAGGGTAAAGAAATTTAACGGACTTTGCTTATATTAATAACAATTTACTCTGTAACTGGAGTTAATGTATGAGCTACACAAGATTGAGTGTGTTACTCATTGAATTATAGGTTTTTGCACTATTAAGGGACGCAACTGAGCATAGTGTTCACATTGTTCCTTCTACATGTCCCAAATCTCTCAAATTTCCAGAATATCGACGTTCTACTTTGAAACAAATACCGTAAATGTACCGATTAAACACTTGCTTTGATGTTTCTTTCAGAACAGTAGTACTCTCCTTGTGACAGGATGAATTTCTGCCTAATACATCTAGGTAAGTTGTCACTCTTCTTCAAAACTAATTCTCAACTGTAATCGGGGGCTGGTATAGAATTGTTTTTGACATGACGACGTCAAGGACACTGGAACACGACAAACGTCTACACGGATCGCGAAAAGTGCATATAAAATACTGAGTAGGTTGCAATTTCAAATGTTGCAAAGACAAATTTATACTGTATGACAGTTAAATTCCCGTTTGCGTTGTGTTTTTATTCATCGAAATAAGTCACGTAAGACAGAAATGTGGTGCACACGCTGTTGTGATCGCATTTCATTCCTTGTATTTTCTTTTTATACAGATAGGAGTATTTCATTGTAAATAGCAATGCAAACAATATGTCCTGAGGGAGCTGTGGTTTCATAATGAATACGTTTATCGTCACTATGCCAAAGAAGGGAATTATTACGATATCCCGCAATACACGGAGGTACTCTGTCTATTTTTGCTTGGTGATGGAACTGTCTTATGTTAGTATATATACATAGATATGTTTTTTTCAACTTTTATTCAGGTCTGCTGGCGCTGATCGTGTACAACATCGAGGCGGCACGTCGAGTTAACGTTGCAAGCGTCGCCCAACGTCTGAAATCTCGGACCGGCTACCACGGCACTCGTGCAGAGCTGTGTTCAGAGTTGGGTCTACACGGGAAGAACGCCATCGTGCCCGGGACGTCTCTGAAAACAGCGCGAGGGAGGGTCAAGGAGCGTCTCCGACAGACCTACGGGGGGCTGGAAGTAGTGGGAGGGAACGTAGCCGCCGATGTCAACCCCAGCCTCGGTTACACTGGCGTTGTCAGCGGTGAAATCTACACATCGCTGGAGGAAGATATCCCCAACCCCGAGGACTGTGAGCAGTCACATGGCGCCGTCACAGGAGTAGCGCTCACGAAGGAGGGGGTCACAGAGTCTCAAATCAGTAATCTCAAGGTCGAGAAAAACGTGTACGTCAAGAAGAATGGCGTTGCTCGTCTGACATATGAAATCAACTTCTTCTACATGAAGGGTCACAAGCCAAGCCGTCCCTGTTATTTCATCGACGCATGCGATCTCAGTGTAGTCCTTACGTTCAACAACATCCAGAACAAAGCTGTAGAGAGACGCCAAGACGAATGTCAAGAAAACACCACCCCGATGCCAGAGCCAACAACGACTCCAGAAGAACCTACCACAATTGAAGCTACCACCGAGGACCAATGTGACGCAGATACAACACAAGGCCGGAACACAGCTACTCCAGCAACATCAGCAACAGCAGCACCCACAACTGCTGACCCAACAGCCTGTGTCAACCCTGCCAGAGGAGAAGGGGGCAACGAGAAGGTCGGCAAATACGTGTACGGCGTTCCACCTCTCTGCCTCAACACCACCGTCAGTGGCTCCACCTGCACAATGGAGAACGACTACGTCAAAGTGGTGGACTTGAAACAAGGTACAAATAGGAACAACCGCGCCGCCTCCACCTACACTTGCGCCGATGGCTACGACGACGCTATCAACGGTGCCTACTCCCCTGTCCTGGATGCCATGAACTTTGGCACCAAATCTGCCCGTATGTTTATCGAATGGTACAAGACCACTCCCCTCAACTTTAAGCCGGTTCTCTTCGTCCACTACAGCACAAACTACGAGAACGCCTTCTGGGACGGCAGCAGCCTCACATTCGGCGATGGCCGAAACACTTTCTACCCACTGGTCAACCAGGATGTTGTATCTCACGAACTTGCCCACGGAGTCACAAACCAAAACTCCAACCTCATCTACGACGATCAATCTGGTGGCATCAACGAAGCCTTCTCGGACATAACAGGGGAGACAACTGAGATGTTTGCTCGTGGTTCTAATGACTGGCTGGTTGGATCCGAAATCTTTAAGAGCAACAGTGGTGCTCTGCGTTACTTTGAAAACCCTACAAGAGACGGTCGCTCACTCAAACACACCAGGGACTACAACGACAACGTCGATGTGCACTACAGCAGCGGCATCTTCAACCATGCCTTCTACCAGATCGTGAATGAAAACAACATGCCGATTAGAGAGGCATTCGAGTGTTTCCTCCGCGCTAACATCATCTACTGGGGCCGTTCGACCACCTTTGAGGAAGGCGCCTGTGACGTCATGCGTGCTTGCTACGACCTCGGCTACGATTATCTGGTTGTGAAACGATCCTTCGAGGTGGTAGGAGTCACTTTCAGTGAGTGTGAGGAGCCGAGCTTCATGGAGACGGTGTCTGAGAACGAGACCCTGACGGATCTCACTGTCTCCTCCTCCCATCGTCCCGTGTTTCTGCTGGAGCCTCCATCGGGGTCAACCCGCGTCATCGTAACGGCATCTGGACAGGATCACTCCATCAACTTGGCCGTGTTCCACAACCTTGAATCTTCCATGCCGATATCCATGGCAACAGGCGAGCTAACACACCAGCTTCCGTCTGGATCATCGTCGCTGTACCTGCGTGTATCTGCTGACGCTGTCAACGCCATCACTGACGTCAACGTTCGCGTCTCGTATGAATGATATCTTAAAGTGGCATTTTAGAGGATGTGGTGTCAATGAAAACAGCGATGATTTATGGATTTCCACTTCTTTGTTCATTAAAAGCGACACTTGGATGAAGGTGCTTATAGGTCTATCACACATGCTTGACACGGGTACTAGCACCTGTACCGAGACGTCGCAATGAAAAAATGAAGTTGAAACCAATACGTCAACTGATTGTATGAGTGAACGGTTTTTTGGCTGGAATATTGTGTCAACGTTATAACTGAATAAATGATAGAACATACAGTTTGTTTGTCTGAATCAGTGTTTTGATAAACTTCAACTTATATCCAACACAACAGGCACAACACATAAGAACTGATCATATTCCTCCTTGGGTTTTCCTTTTCGCGTGGATGTTTTTGTCTCGCATGTGTAATTAAATATGACGCATGATCTGGTCATGAATAGGCATTAAAACAAGGACTGGTCGGTTCGGAGTTGGGTATTCATGTTAAACTGCGACAAGGTATCTCAGTGTGCTAGCATTGTAAATCGGCATCAATCCGGACTGGTACAAGTAGACACACACACACTCTCTCTCTCTCTCTCTCTCTCTCTCTCTCTCTCTCTCTCTCTCTCTCTCTCTCTCTCTCTCTCTCTCTCTCTCTCTCTCTCTCTCTCTCTCTCTCTCACACACACATACACGCACGTGTGTTTGAGTGAAATAATCTTAATGGTGCCGTTTATGCCTGGACACACAGATGTTACACATCTAG
Source organism: Haliotis rufescens (assembly GCF_023055435.1). Taxonomy (NCBI): domain Eukaryota; kingdom Metazoa; phylum Mollusca; class Gastropoda; order Lepetellida; family Haliotidae; genus Haliotis; species Haliotis rufescens. The sequence continues at coordinate 25,408,438 of NW_025964001.1, read as the reverse complement.
AATTCCCTGCCTGTCCAGAAATGTAGGGGATCGTGAAATACAAATATTATAATGGGCCGTCAGAAGAAAGATCAGCTTTTAAAAATGATAAAACGGTTTCGAAACCAAAACTCCCCCATTAATCCCCCCGTGAAAGGTTGTCACATCTCCCTGAGCCATTAGTAGTGTTAAGAGCGTAGGAAGTGGAGTCCAGATCCACTCTGGACTTTCTGGATAGGCATGAACTTGTCTGAGGGCGCCGTAATGAACGTCGTGTGAACGTCAACGTAAGGCGACATGACAGATTTGGGGTGAGTCTGTAAAGATATGGGGCGGTATCATTACTATTGCCAGTACGCCACTGCATATTGTCATGGACCTGTCACTGGTCAGTACAACGGAAAAACATATACACAAAGAAAACAGTTACACCCCAATTTCCGAACCATGACAAATCGCAAAAATCATGGCATGGGATGACTGACCACAGGAGCTGGGCGATACAAATGTCATCGGATAGAATAAACATTTGGCTACAAATAAAGAAGATATTGGTGAGTTGTGATTGAAATTTACTGACAAATACATCATGGTAACACATGTTCTGTTTTTGACCTTAGACAGTACTACAAAAAAGTATGGAGCTGCAGGATTAAGTAAACCAGTTACGTTTGATGTTTCATGTGAAAATGTTCCTTAAAGTCTCTACTTGGCCATGACACGTGAAACAGATCAGTCACGGGTATAACCGCCACGTGCCCGGATGGCGCATTCCACCCTACGTCTCATGCCTTCAGTTAGACGTTGGATCTGTTGATGGGTCAACCACAACCACAACCATGCTGTTTCCAATTGGCGTAAATCTTGTACAGGAGGATCTCGTGCCTGTATGCGCCGCCCCAGAATATCCCAAACATTGCTGGCCAGGGTAGAGTCGTTATTGCATTGGTCCTCATGCAATCCACGGCTGCATGCGAACGATGAGGCCTGGCATTGTCATCCTTGGCCTAAGGTCGAGTAGCATGAGGGTGGTTGCCAAATTGAGGAACGACGACTGGCCTCAAAATGGTGACCAAATCCAACCTGCAATCATGAGAGATGTACCCAATCTCCAAGTTCTCAGATTCAAGTTCTGTCGCGCAATACACCATGCTAAACGAGCAGCTTTGTGATGATCTCTCAACGAGGGACGCTTTATGACTCGCCTAGTCCTCAGTCCTGTTGCTTTAAGCCAGTTCCTGACGGTTCTGGTGCTGAAACGATGATTGGGCAACCACAGCTGTTTCCGACGAGTACTTGTTAAAAAGGGTTCTCGGCGCATGAGACGAAGAAGGTCCCTGTCTTCGCGATGTGTCGTCACAGGCGGTCTTCTGGATCTGGGACGGCCTGTACATCAGCAGTCTGAGCATCTTGTGGCGTTTGATAATCGCCTTCGTGCCATGGACACACAATGTCATGGAATAATTGTTTAAAACGGAGCTCAAGAAAGCAGTTTTAATGTTTGGATATACTGCTTTTAGAGATACTCGAAAGTAGCATTGGCTGATTACATCATCTCGAGAAAACATAATTCTTTCCGTAATTATATCTTTCATGACTATTACAAATATTGGGACCAAACAATAATGAAATATATGAGGGTGTGCTTAACCTTTTTCTTTGTGTATAGATTCGGCGTTTGCGACCAATGCTAATCTACGTTGTGTTTGTCAAAACGATAACGCTGTAGCCAATCGAGCAGTTATGGTAACTGACTACCTACAGCAGCACTACAGTACATAATCCATGTACGTCTCTAACTCTGACCACACAGATGTAACACGTGCATGACTCTATGCCTGGACACACAGGTGTAACACATGTATGACTAAGCCTGGATAAACAGATGCAACACCTGTATGTCTCTATGCCGAGACACACAGATGTACCACGTGTATGACTAAGCCTCGACACACAGATGCAACACCTGTATGGCTCTATTCATGAACACACAGATGTACCACATGTATGACTAAGCCTGGATAAACAGATGCAACACCTGTATGTCTCTATGCCGAGACACACAGATGTACCACGTGTATGACTAAGCCTCGACACACAGATGCAACACCTGTATGGCTCTATGCCTAGTCACACATATGTGATATGTGAATGATTCTATGTCCGGACACACAGATGTAACACGTGTGTAACTCTATGCCTGGACACACAGATGTAACACATGTATGGTTCTATGCCGAGACACACAGATGTAACATATGTATGGCTCTATGCCGAGACACACAGATGTAACACGTGTGTGACTCTCTTCCTGGACACACAGATGTACCACGTGTATGGCTCTATGCCTGGACACACAGATGCAACACCTGTATGGCTCTATGCCTGGACACACAGATGTACCATGTGTGTGACTCTATACCTGGACACACAGATGTAACACGTGCATGACTCTATGCCTGAACATACAGATGTAACAAGTGACTGACTCTATATCTGAACACACAGATGTAACACGTAGTAACACGTGCATGACTCTATGCCTGAACACACATGTGTAACACGTGCATGACTCTATACCTGGACACACAGATGTAACATGTAGTAACACGTGCATGACTCTATGCCTGAACACACAGAGATGTAACACGTGAATGACTCTATACCTGGACACACAGTTGTAACACGTAGTAACACGTGCATGACTCTATACTTGGACACACAGATGTAACACGTAGTAACACGTGCATGACTCTATGCCTGAACACACAGATGTAACACGTGAATGACTCTATACCTGGACACACAGATGTAACATGTAGTAACACGTGAATGACTCTATACTTATACACACAGATGTAACACGTAGTAACACGTGCATGACTCTATACCTGGACACACAGATGTAACACAGGGTTAGCTACCTTCTCCGAAACCCGCTGATGCGTTTCTCCACGTGTTTTATGTATTTCCTTGCAACTAGGTAGCTTAAAGACTTTTTAATATGATTTTATTTGTTTCCCTTATATGATTGCCTTAAGCACTGATGGTTGATCGTCAGTTCACTCATTCAATATTTACCGATATTTTGCCTTTACGCCCAATCAAATCTGTTTCGGCAGATACTCGAGACTGATCATTGTCTGACGATGACGTTTAATATTAAACTATCTAAATAGGCAGTAATTCGTAACTGACGTCTTAAGCCATAACGATTCAGCAGCCAGATGTATGCGAGCTGTGAGATGTTGAGAACAGTTTAGTGTACCCGAATTTACAGTCACTTGAGATTTATTCATTACGTTCTTTTTATTGTACAGTTTTCATGATTAATGATTAAAAGATGGTACTTGTTACCCTGCCTGTCGCTTGGCATTTGGGGGATAAATCAAAGACTGGTCGGCTCATATATACTGTGTCCTAGTAGGACAACCATGTCAAACAGCGGCAAGGTATCCCAGTGGACAAGCACTATAAAACAGGCACTAGACCGGACTAGTTCAAGCAAGCACAAACAGAGACACGGAAGTCGGCAAATGGCTCCGCCTGCATGTTTGAGAACAACTACTTTCGACACTAGAACCGGGATGATTAATGATAATTGAATAAAGTGTAACTGGTTTCCTTCTTGATGAAAAATTCTACACCAACTCTGGCACATAACCGGAATATAATTAAAGTAGTGATAGTATCAGAAGACAGAAATATACTACACAATACCAACACGTGGGCATACCTCGGGGCCACTGATGAGAAGACCTCACCCTCATCCCTATTAATTAGAGTATCGCTTACCCTAATGTCTTCTGTAATGCAATATGGGACTTAACAATTAAAACCATAGCTTGGGGACATATATATTTATTAATATTAATAATTACTTTAGAGAGCAGGTGCCTCTTGTCGTATCGCCATGCTATATAAACCTCGGACACTGGTCAGTTGTCATCCTCCTCTTGGAATCGGATCCTTGTCCCCACATCACAGGTAAGTGGCTCTTGGTCAAGTTTAATTCATACATCAATGACATCTGCTTAGTCTGTTTAATCTTACATACTGATGCTGCTAAAGAAGGCATTCAGTGTCCCTTTGAATCGTCAGTGTGCAGTGTGAACCACTAAAACAGCAGCCGAAAGTCGCATGTGCAGGGTAAAGAAATTTAACGGACTTTGCTTATATTAATAACAATTTACTCTGTAACTGGAGTTAATGTATGAGCTACACAAGATTGAGTGTGTTAGTGATTGAATTATAGGTTTTTGCACCATTAAGGGACGCAACTGAGCATAGTGTTCACATTGTTCCTTCTACATGTCCCAAATCTCTCAAATTTCCAGAATATCGACGTTCTACTTTGAAACAAATACCGTAAATGTACCGATTAAACACTTGCTTTGATGTTTCTTTCAGAACAGTAACACTCTCCTTGTGACAGGATGAATTTCTGCCTAATACAGCTAGGTAAGTTATCGCCATCTTGAAAATGAATTCTCAACTATAATCGGGAGCTGGTATATAGAGAATACTTTTTGACATGAAGACGTCAAGGAGTCTTAAACACGACAAACGTGTACACAGATCGCGGAAAGTGCATATTAAGTACTGAGTAGGTTGCAATTTCAAATGTTGCAAAGCCAAATTCATACTGTATAATTTTCGTTTGCGTTGTGTTTTTATTCATCGAAATAAGACACAAAAGATAGAACTAGGATGCACACGCTGTTGTGATCGCATTTCATTCCTTGTATTTTCTTTTTATACAGATAGAAGTATTTGATTGTAAATAGCAATGCAAACAATATGTCCTGAGGGAGCTGTGGTTTCATAATGAATACGTTTATCGTCACAACGCCAAAGAAGGGAATTATTACGATATCCCGCAATACACGGAGGTACTCTGTCTATTTCTGCTGGGTGATGGAAATGTCTTATGTTAGTATATATACATAGATATGTTCTTTTCATCTTTTATTCAGGTCTGCTGGCCTTGACCGTGTACAACATCGAGGCGGCACGTCGAGTTAACGTTGCAAGCGTCGCCCGACGTCTGAAATCTCGGACCGGCTACCACGGCACTCGTGCAGAGCTGTGTTCAGAGTTGGGTCTACACGGGAAAAACGCCATCGTCCCCGGAAAGTCTCTGAAAACAGCGCGAGGGAGGGTCAAGGAGCGTCTCCGACAGACCTACGGGGGGCTGGAAGTAGTGGGAGGGAACGTAGCCGCCGATGTCAACCCCAGCCTCGGCTACACTGGCGTTGTCAGCGGTGAAATCTACACATCGCTGGAGGAAGATATCCCCAACCCCGAGGACTGTGAGCAGTCACATGTCGCCGTCACAGGGGTAGCGCTCACGAAGGAGGGGGTCATAGAGTCTCAAATCAGTAATCTCAAGGTCGAGAAAAACGTCTACGTCAAGAAGAATGGCGTTGCTCGTCTGACATATGAAATCAACTTCTTCTACATGAAGGGTCACAAGCCAAGCCGTCCCTGTTATTTCATCGACGCATGCGATCTCAGTGTAGTCCTTACGTTCAACAACATCCAGAACAAAGCTGTAGAGAGACGCCAAGACGAATGTCAAGAAAACACCACCCCGATGCCAGAGCCAACAACGACTCCAGAAGAACCTACCACAATTGAAGCTACCACCGAGGACCAATGTGACGCAGACACAACACCAGGCCGGAACACAGCTACTCCAGCAACAGCAGCAACAGCAGCACCCACAACTGCTGACCCAACAGCCTGTGTCAACCCTGCCAGAGGTGAAGGGGGCAACGAGAAAGTCGGCAAATACGTGTACGGCGTTCCACCTCTCTGCCTCAACACCACCGTCAGTGGCTCCACCTGCACACTGGAGAACGACTACGTCAAAGTGGTGGACTTGAAACAAGGTACAAATAGGAACAACCGCGTGGCCTCCACCTACACTTGCGCCGATGGCTACGACGACGCTATCAACGGCGCCTACTCCCCTGTCCTGGACGCCATGAACTTTGGCACCAAATCTGCCCGTATGTTTATCGAATGGTACAAGACCACTCCCCTCAACTTCAAGCCGGTTCTCTTCGTCCACTACAGCACAAACTACGAGAACGCCTTCTGGGACGGCAGCAGCCTCACATTCGGCGATGGTCGAAACACTTTCTACCCACTGGTCAACCAGGATGTTGTATCTCACGAACTTGCCCACGGAGTCACAAACGAAAACTCCAACCTCATTTACGACGATCAATCTGGCGGCATCAACGAAGCCTTCTCGGACATAACAGGGGAGACAACTGAGATGTTTGCTCGTGGTTCCAACGACTGGCTGGTTGGATCCGAAATCTTTAAGAGCACCAGTGGAGCCCTGCGTTACTTTGAAAACCCTCCAAGAGACGGCCGCTCACTCAAACACACCAGGGACTACAACGACAACGTCGATGTGCACTACAGCAGCGGCATCTTCAACCATGCCTTCTACCAGATCGTGAATGAAAACAACATGCCGATTAGAGAGGCATTCGAGTGTTTCCTCCGCGCTAACATCATCTACTGGGGCCGTTCGACCACCTTTGAGGAAGGCGCCTGTGACGTCATGCGTGCTTGCTACGACCTCGGCTACGATTATCTGGTTGTGAAACGATCCTTCGAGGTGGTAGGAGTCACTTTCAGTGAGTGTGAGGAGCCGAGCTTCATGGAGACGGTATCTGAGAACGAGACCCTGACGGATCTCACTGTCTCCTCCTCCCATCGTCCCGTGTTTCTGCTGGAGCCTCCATCGGGGTCAACCCGCGTCATCGTAACGTCATCTGGACAGGATCACTCCATCAACTTGGCGGTGTTCCACAACCTTGAATCTTCCATGCCGATATCCATGGCAACAGGCGAGCTAACACACCAGCTTCCGTCTGGATCACCGTCGCTGTACCTGCGTGTATCTGCTGACGCTGTCAACGCCATCACTGACGTCAACGTTCGCGTCTCGTATGAATGATATCTTAAAGTGGCATTTTAGAGGATGTGGTGTCAATGAAAACAGCGATGATTTATGGATTTCCACTTCTTTGTTCATTAAAAGCGACATTTCGATGAAGGTGCTTATAGGTCTATCACACATGCTTGACGTCGCAATGAAAAAATGAAGTTGAAACCAATACGTCAACTGATTGTATGAGTGAACGGTTTTTTTGCTGAAATATTGTGTCAACGTTATAACTGAATAAATGATAGAACATACAGTTTGATTGTCTGAATCAGTGTTTTAATAAACTTCAACTTATATCCAACACAACAGGCACAACACATAAGAACTGATCATATTCTTCCTTGGATTTTCCTTTTCGCGTGGATGTTTTTGTCTCGCATGTTTAATTAAATATGACGCATGATCTGGTCATGAATAGGCATTAAAACAAGGACTGGTCGGCTCGGAGTTGGGTATTCATGTTAAACTGCGACAAGGTATCTCAGTGTGCTAGCATTGTAAATCGGCATCAGTCCGGACTGGTACAAGTAGACACACACACACACAGACACACACGCACTCTCTCTCTCTCTTCCTCTCTCTCACACATACACGCACGTGTGTTTAAGTAAAATAATCTTAATGGTGCCGTTTATGCCTAGACACACAGATTTTATACATCTAGAATTCTCTGCCTGTCCAGAAATATAGGGGATCATGAAATACAAATGTTATAATGGGCCGTCAGAAGAAAGATCAGCTTTTAAAAATGATAAAACGGTTTCGAAACCAAAACTCCCCCATTAATCCCCCCGTCAGAGGTTGTCACATCTCCCTGAGGCCATTAGTAGTGTTAAGAGCGTAGGAAATGGAGTCCAGATTCACTCTGGACTTTTCTGGATAGGCATGAACTTGTCTGCGGGCGCCGTAATGAACGTCATGTGAACGTCAACGTAAGGCGACATGACAGATTTGGGGTGAGTCTGTAAAGATATGGGGCGGTATCATTACTATTGCCAGTACGCCACTGCATATTGTCATGGACCGGTCACTGGTCAGTACTACGGAAAAACATATACAAAAAGAAAACAGTTAAGTACACCCCCATTTCTGAACCATGACAAATGGCAAAAATCATGGCATAGGATGACTGACCACAGGAGCTGGGCGATACAAATGTCATCGGATAGAACAAACATTTGACAACAAATAAAGAAGATATTGGTGAGTTGTGATTGAAATTTACTGACAAATACATCATGGTAACACATGTACTGTTTTTGACCTTAGACAGTACTGTAAAAAAGTATGGAGCTGCAGGATTAAGTAAACCAGTTACGTTTGATGTTTCATGTGAAAATGTTCCTTAAAGTCTCTACTTGGCCATGACACGTGAAACAGATCAGTCACGGGTATAACCGCCACGTGCCCGGATGACGCATTTCACCCTACGTCTCATGCCTCCAGTTAGACGTTGGATCTGTTGATGGGTCAACAACAACCACAACCATGCTGTTTCCAATTGGCGTAAATCTTGTACAGGAGGATCTCGTGCCTGTATGCGCCGCCCCAGAATATCCCAAACATTGCTGGCCAGGGTAGAGTCGTTATTGCATTGGCCCTCATGTAATCAACGACTGCATGCGAACGATGAGACTTGGCATTGTCATCCATGTCCTGAGGTCGAGTAGCAAGAGGGTGGTTGCCAAAATGAGGAACGACGACTGGCCTCGAAATGTACTGAGGCCCTGTTACGTTGCCCCTTATGGTGACCAAATCCAACCTGCAATCATGAGAGATGCACCCCCACACCATTACCGAGCCCCCGCCGTATGCAATAGTGGGTTTAATGTTCCTGGGGGTGTAGGCCGTGTTCTGGTGCCTCCAAACTCTTGTTCTTCCATCAGTGACGTGCAGCAGAAAGCGACTGTCGTCTGACCAATGGATCCGTCTCCAAGTTCTCAGATTCCAGTTCTGTCGCGGAATACACCATGCTAAACGAGCAGCTTTGTGATGATCTCTCAACAAAGGACGCTTTATGACTCGCCTAGCCCTCAGTCCTGTTGCTTTCAGCCGGTTCCTGGTGCTGAAACGACGATTGGGCAACCACAGCTGTTTCAGACGAGTACTTAAAAAGTAAAGGGTTAAAAAGGGTTCTCGGCGTATGAGACGAAGAAGGTCCCTGTCTTCGCGATGTGTCTTCACAGGAGGTCTTCTGGATCTGGGACAGCCCTGTACATCACCGGTCTGAGCATCCTGTGGCGTTGATAATCGCCTTCGTGCCATGGACACACAATGTCATGGAATATCTGTTTAAAACCGACTTTAAAAAAGCAATTTAAACGTATGGATATACTGCTTTTAGAGATACTCGAGAGTAGCATGCTGCACGGGCATATCATGCATGGCACGTGAGCTTTCGTCACGCATGACTGATTAGATCATCTCCCTTAATTATATCTTTCATGACCATTACAAATATTGGGACCAAACAATAATGAAATAAATTAGGGTGTGCTTAACTTTTTTCTTTGTGTATAGATTCGGCGTTTGCGACCCATGCTAATCTACGTTGTGTTTGCCAAGACGATAACGCTCTTGCCCATCGAGCATTTATGGCAACTGGCTACTTCCAGCAGCTCTACATTACATAGCCTATGTACGTCTCTAATCTTGACTGCACAGATGTAACACGTGTATGACTCTATGCCGAGACACAGATGTAACACGTGTATGACTCTATGCCTGGACACACAAATGTAACACGTGTATGACTCTATGCCTGGACACACAGATGTAACACGTGTATGACTGTATGCTTGGACACACAGATGTAACATGTGTATGACTCTATGCCGAGACACACATATGTAACACGTGTATGACTCTATGCCTGGACACACAGATGTAACACGTGTATGACTCTATGCCTGGACACACAGATGTAACACGTGTATGACTCTATGCCTGGACACACAGATGTAACACGTGTATGACTGTATGCCTGGACACACAGATGTAACACATATATGACTCTATGCCAAGACACACAGATGTAACACGTGTATGACTGTTTACCCGGACATGCAGGTGTAACAGGTGCATGACTCTATGCCTGGACACACAGATGTTACACGTGTATGACTCTATGCCTCGACACACATATGTAACACGTGTATGACTCTTTGCCTGGACACACAGATGAATCACGTGTATGACTCTATGCCGAGACACACAGATGTAACACGTGTATGACTCTATGCCGAGACACACAGATGTAACACGTGTATGACTATATGCCTGGACACACAGATGTAACACGTGTATGACTGTATGCCAGGACATACAGGTTTAACAGGTGCATGACTCTATGCCTGGACACACAGATGTTACACGTGTATGACTCTATGCCTGGACACACAGATGTAACACGTGTATGACTCTATGCCGAGACACACAGATGTAACACGTGTATGACTTTATCCCTGGACACACAGATGTAACACGTGTATGAGTCTATGCCCGGACAGACAGATGTAACCCGTGTATGACTCCATGCCTTGACAAACAGATGTAACACGTGTATGCATGTACGCCCGGACACACAGGTGTAACAGGTGCATGACTCTATGCCTGGACACACGGATGTAACACGTGTATGACTCTATGCCTGGACACACAGATATAACACGTGTATGACTCTATGCCTGGACACACACATGTAACACGTGTATGACTCTATGCCTGGACACACAGATGTAACACGTGTATGACCTTTATGCCTGGACACACAGATGTAACACATGTATGACTCTATGCCTGGACAAACAGGTGTAACACGTGTTTGACTCTATGCCTACACAAACATATGTAACACGTGTCTGACTCTTTGCCTGGACACACAGATGTAACACATGTATGACTCTATGCCTGGACAAACAGGTGTAACACGTGTTTGACTCTATGCCTACACAAACATATGTAACACGTGTATGACTATATGCCTGGACACACAGATGTAACACGTGTATGACTGTATGCCAGGACATACAGGTTTAACAGGTGCATGACTCTATGCCTGGACACACGGATGTTACACGTGTATGACTCTATGCCTGGACACACAGATGTAACACGTGTATGACTCTATGCCGAGACACACAGATGTAACACGTGTATGACTTTATCCCTGGACACACAGATGTAACACGTGTATGAGTCTATGCCCGGACACACAGATGTAACCCGTGTATGACTCCATGCCTTGACAAACAGATGTAACACGTGTATGCCTGTACGCCCGGACACACAGGTGTAACAGGTGCATGACTCTATGCCTGGACACACGGATGTAACACGTGTATGACTCTATGCCTGGACACACAGATATAACACGTGTATGACTCTATGCCTGGACACACACATGTAACACGTGTATGGCTCTATGCCTGGACACACAGATGTAACACGTGTATGACCTTTATGCCTGGACACACAGATGTAACACATGTATGACTCTATGCCTGGACAAACAGGTGTAACACGTGTTTGACTCTATGCCTACACAAACATATGTAACACGTGTCTGACTCTATGCCTGGACACGAGGATGTAACACGTGTATGACTCTATGCCTGGACACACAGATGTAACACGTGTATGACTCTTTTCCCGGACACACAGATTTTATACATGTACGACTCTATGCCCGGACAAACAGATGTAACACTTGTATGACTCTATGCCCGCACACACAGATGTAACACTTGTATGACTCTATGCCCGGGAACACATATGTAACACGTGCATGACTGTATGCCTGGAAAAACAGATGTAACACGTGTATGACTCTATGCCTGGACAAACAGGTGTAACCCGTGCATAACTCTATGCCTTAACACACAGGTGTAACACGTGTATGACTTTATGCCGAGACACACAGATGTAACACGTGTATGACTCTATGCCCGGACACACAGGTGTAACAGGTGCATGACTCTATGCCTGGACACACGGATGTTACACGTGTATGACTCTATGCCTGGACACACAGATGTAACATGTGTATGACTCTATGCCGAGACACACAGATGTAACACGTGTATGACTCTATGCCTGGACACACAGATGTAACACGTGTATGACTCTATGCCTGGACACACAGATGTTACACTTGTATGAGTATATTCCTTGACACACAGATGTTACACGTGTATGGCTCTATGCCTGGACACACAGATGTAACACGTGTTTGACTATGCCTGGACACCCCCCCCCCCCCCCCCCCCCCCCCCCCCCCCCACCCACCCACCCACCCCGTATCGCCATGCTATATAAACCTCGGACACTGGTCAGTTGTCATCCTCCCCTTGGAATCGGATCCTTGTCCCCACATCACAGGTAAGTGGCTCTTGGTCTAGATTTAACTCATACATCAATGACATCTGCTCAGTGTGATTATTACTACATACCGATGCTGCTAAAGAAGGCATTCATCGTCCCCGTGAATGGTCAGTGTGAAGTGTGAACCATTAAAACAGCAGCTGAAAGTCGCATATGCAGGGTAACTAAATTTAACGGACTTTGCTTATTTTAATAACAATGTACTCTGTAACTGGAGTTATTGGATGAGCTACACAAGAGTGAGTGTGTTAGTGATTGAATTGTAGTGATTTTTGCACTCCTAAGGGACGTAACTGCGCATATTGTTCCTTCTTCATGTCCCAAATCTCTCAAATTTCCAAAATATCGACGTTACTACTTTGAGACAATACCGTAAATGTACCGATTAAATACTTGCTTTTATGTTTCTTTCAGAATAGTAACAATCTTCTTGTGACAGGATGAATTTCTGCCTAATACAGCTAAGTAAGTTATCGATCTTCTAGAAAACAAATTCTCAACTGTAATCGGGAGCTGGTATATAGAGAATAGTTTTTGACATGACGACGTCAAGGACACTGGAACACGACAAACGTCTACACGGATCGCGAAAAGTGCATATGAAGTACTGAATAGGTTGCAATTTCAAATGTTGCAAGTCAAATTCATACTGTATAATTTTCGTTTGCGTTGTGTTTTTATTCATCGAAATAAGACACAAAAGATAGAATTGTTGTGATCGCATTTCATTCCTTGTATTTTCTTTTTATACAGATAGGAGTATTTGATTGTAAATAGCAATGCAAACAATTTGTCCTGAGGGAGCTGTGGTTTCATAATGAATACGTTTAGCGTCACTTTGCCAAAGAAGGGAATTATTACGATATCCCGCAATACACGGAGGTACTTTGTCTTTTTCTGCTTGGTGATGGAACTGTCTTATGTTGGTAAATATAGATATAGTTTTTTACATCTTTTATTCAGGTCTGCTGGCCTTGATCGTGTACAACATCGAGGCGGCACGTCGAGTTAACGTTGCAAGCGTCGCCCAACGTTTGAAGTCTCGGACCGGCTACCACGGCACTCGTGCAGAGCTGTGTTCAGAGCTGGGTCTACATGGGAAGAACGCCATCGTGCCCGGGACGTCTCTGAAAACAGCGCGAGGGAGGGTCAAGGAGCGTCTCCGACAGACCTACGGGGGGCTTGAAGTAGTAGGAGGGAACGTAGCCGCCGATGTCAATCCCAGCCTCGGTTACACAGGCGTTGTCAGCGGTGAAATTTACACATCGCTGGAGGAAGATATCCCTAACCCAGAGGACTGTGAGCAGTCACATGGCGCCGTCACAGGGGTAGCGCTCACGAAGGAGGGGGTCACAGAGTCTCAAGTCCGTAATCTCAAGGTCGAGAAAAACGTCTACGTCAAGAAGAATGGCGTTGCTCGTCTGACCTATGAAATCAACTTCTTCTACATGAACGGTCACAAGCCAAGCCGTCCCTGTTATTTCATTGACGCCTGCGATCTAAGTGTAGTCCTTACGTTCAACAACATCCAGAACAAAGCTGTAGAGAGACGCCAAGACGAATGTCAAGAAAACACCACCCCGATGCCAGAGCCAACAACGACTCCAGAAGAACCTACCACAATTGAAGCTACCACCGAGGACCAATGTGACGCAGACACAACACAAGGCCGGAACACAGCTACTCCAGCAACAGCAGCACCCACAACTGCTGACCCAACAGCCTGTGTCAACCCTGCCAGAGGAGAAGGGGGCAACGAGAAGGTCGGCAAATACGTGTACGGCGTTTCACCTCTCTGCCTCAACACCACCGTCAGTGGCTCCACCTGCACACTGGAGAACGACTACGTCAAAGTGGTGGACTTGAAACAAGGTACAAATAGGAACAACCGCGCCGCCTCCACCTACACTTGCGCTGACGGCTACGACGACGCTATCAACGGCGCCTACTCCCCTGTCCTGGATGCCATGAACTTTGGCACCAAATCTGCCCGTATGTTTATCGAATGGTACAAGACCACTCCCCTCAACTTTAAGCCAGTTCTCTTCGTCCACTACAGCACAAACTACGAGAACGCCTTCTGGGACGGCAGCAGCCTCACATTCGGCGATGGTCGAAACACTTTCTACCCACTGGTCAACCAGGATGTTGTTTCTCACGAACTTGCCCACGGAGTCACAAACCAAAACTCTAACCTCATCTACGACGATCAATCTGGCGGCATCAACGAAGCCTTCTCGGACATAACAGGGGAGACAACTGAGATGTTTGCTCGTGGTTCCAACGACTGGCTGGTTGGATCCGAAATCTTTAAGAGCACCAGTGGAGCCCTGCGTTACTTTGAAAACCCTACGAGAGACGGCCGCTCCCTCAAACACACCAGGGACTACAACGACAACGTCGATGTGCACTACAGCAGCGGCATCTTCAACCATGCCTTCTACCAGATCGTGAATGAAAACAACATGCCGATTAGAGAGGCATTCGAGTGTTTCCTCCGCGCTAACATCATCTACTGGGGCCGTTCGACCACCTTTGAGGAAGGCGCCTGTGACGTCATGCGTGCTTGCTACGACCTCGGCTACGATTATCTGCTTGTGAAACGATCTTTCGAGGTGGTAGGAGTCACTTTCAGTGAGTGTGAGGAGCCGAGCTTCATGGAGACGGTATCTGAGAACGAGACACTGACGGATCTCACTGTCTCCTCCTCCCATCGTCCCGTGTTTCTGCTGGAGCCTCCATCGGGGTCAACCCGCGTCATCGTAACGTCATCTGGACAGGGTCACTCGATCATCTTGGCCGTGTATCACAACCTTGAATCTTCCATGCCGGTATCCATGGCAACAGGCGAGCTGACACACCAGCTTCCGTCTGGATCACCGTCGCTGTACCTGCGTGTCTCTGCTGACGTTGTCAACGCCATTACTGACGTCAACGTTCGCATCTCGTATGAATGATATCTTAAAGTGGCATTTTAGAGGCTGTCGTGTTAATGAAAACAGCGATGATTTATGGATTTCCACTTCTTTGTTCATTAAAAGCGACACTTGGATAAAGGTGCTTACAGGTCTATAACACATGCTTGACACGGGTACAAGCACCTGTACCGAGACGTCGCATTGAAATAATGAAGTTGAAACCCATACGTCAACTGATTGTATGAGTGAACGGTTTTTTTGCTTAAATATTGTCAACGTTGTAAGTGAATAAATGATAGAACATACAGTTTGTTTGTCTGAATCAGTGTTTTTAATAAGCTTTAACTTTTATCCATCACAATAGTCACAACTGATCGTATTCTTCCTTGGGTTCCGAGATTTTCCTTTCGTAATGTTTTCCTCTGCGCGTGGATCTGCGACGTTAAACCCAATTTCAATCCACGTATGCCTGGACACACAGAGGTTACACATCTAGAATTCTTTGCCTGTCTAGGCATAGGTGGGATCATGAAATAAAATAAAAATGTTATAATCTGTCGTCAGAAGAAAGATCAGCTTTTAAAAATGACTGCGAGAGATAGAACGGTTTCGAAACCAAAACCTAACTCCCCCAACACATCCGAACCATTGCACATGGACCATTTAATTCCTCCGTGGGTAGTGGGGATGGGACAAGTCCAAATTTACTACCCGAGTACCCGGGTAGGGTCGGGTAATAGGGGGTCGAGTCTGCAAGTCTCAAGAGTAGGGAACAAAATGTCTGATTGGTAATTGTTCTACTGCAGCCCTGGCTAAAACTAATTAGATCATGCGTTCACTGGAGTTGACTGAAGATTTATCTTTACTCAAACATATACAAGTCATAAGGAATGTGTGCATCGTCAGAAAGAAACGCGAACATTAGCGACTTGTAGTATAATCACTGAGCTACAGTGAGTTTTTGTCATTAAACAATTTATCACGTGACTAACCACGGGTCCGGGTAGTCCTGTGGGTACCCGAGTCCTACTCAGTCATTGTGTATGACTCTATTCATGAACACACAGATGTAACACGTGTATGAGTCTATTCCTGGTCACACAGATGTAACCCGTGCATGACTCTATGCCTGGACACACAGATGTAACACGTGTATGACTCTATGCCTGGACACAGAGATGTAACACATGTATGACTATATGCCCGGCCACACAGATGTAACACGTGTATGACTATATGCCTGGACACACAGATGAAACACGTGTATGACTCTATGCCTGGACACACAGGTGTAACAGGTGCATGACTCTATGCCCGGCCACACAGATGAAACACGTGTATGACTATTCCTGGACAAACAAATGTAACCCGTGTATGACTCTTTGCCTGGACACACAGGTGTAACAGGTGCATGACTCTATGCCCGGCCACACAGATGTAACACGTGTATGATTCTATGCCCGGCCACACAGATGTAACACGTGTATGATTCTATGCCCGGCCACACAGATGTAACACGTGTATAATTCTATGCCTGGACACACAGATGTAACACAATCTGAAATAGTTACATTTGGACTTAACTATCTGAATAGTCACATGTAAGTATAAGTGATAGTACACTTTTAAAAATGTGTTTAAAATGTAAATACACACAAGACATGTTTAGGAACGTGTTCAAATACTAAACGGAATACGTATTTGGCGTATACTATCTAAACCAGTAAATGGTCTAAACACATGAAATGAGCTACTGCCTCACAGCTCAAACATCCCCATAATCTAAACATGCTGTGAATATAATCACGTTTACACAAGTTTAAACTTTAAACATGTTTAAGTGAAGGTCAGAGCAAGGGGACTCTAACTAATCATTTCAACGATTAGACAACATGGTCCGAGTGCTCTAACCCATTTAAACCATGTTCAACATTCATAATACCTAAAATGCTTTAAAAATGGTTTTCTTAAAAGTATTTTGAAGGATATACGGAAACTGTATGCTTAACTGTGAGAACACTGTGTGACATGTCAACACATGTTCAAATAAAGTTCATATCATCAGGCATAAGTCAAATGTGGAGGGGCACGGGTGGCCCAATCGTCTAAGGCGCCGCGATTCGCTGTGCAGGGTTGCGTGTCTTGGGCATGCCAGAAACCTATGATTGTGGGTTCGAATCCCGGCTCTCCCCGATTATGTTTCTAGGTTTGTCAGCACCATACCCGTGCTCGTTGGTTTCACCAAAGTGGTAAACGTCTGAGACCTGCATCAATTCTGGCTTTTCTCCACATTAAGCAGACACGCCGTGGTATAACTGGAATACTGTTAAAAGCGTTAAACCCAACTCACTCACTCACTCACATCCACAGGCACTTGAAACCCGTAAAGATCCGGGTAGAGAACAGCTCTTCAGCAACCCATGCTTGCCGTCAGAGGCAACTAAAGAGATCGGGTGGTCAGGCTCGCTGACTTGGTTGATACAGGTCATCGTATCCCAGTTGCCTAGATCGATGATCATGATGTCCATCACTGGATTGTCTGGTCCAGATTCGATTATTTACAGCCAACCAGCTGGAATATTGCTGATTGCGTCGTAAATAACAAACAAGCAAACAGCAGACACATGCACTTGCATAACACATGTATCACCAGGACCCCCACCAGGACAAGTTGTACCATGAAGGGATTCCGATCGAAAGGTTTAAAAAATATTGTGTTCATTAATGTGTGTTGTTGCTGTATGACTTATATCATTTTTTCTTTAAAATAGGAACATGATACTGGCTGAATTGGAACTGTTTAAGTTCCCGCGCACCCGCGCACGCAAATTAATCCATTTATACTGCTAAAATAGCTCGCTTCATCATTATGCGACAATATGTGATTCATGACAGGATTATGCTTTCATAATTAATAACGGGACAAAAACATTACGGAAAAAGTACATTAAAGGAAAAATTAGAATAGAATTGGATAGATTGGAGCCCAAAGAAGAATACGATGAGTTCTTGTATTGTGGCTGTTGTGTTGGAGGTTCTCAAGTCTTGGATAAAAAATTATGTTTATTAAAAACAGTGATTCAGACAAACAAACTGTATGTTCAATCATTTATTCAGTTATGATGTTGACATAATATTCAATCAAAAAGCGTTCACTCATACAATCAGTTGACGTATGGGTTTCAACTTTATTATTTTCAATGCGACGTCTCGGTACAGGTGCTAGTACCCGTGTCAAGCATGTGTTATAGAACTATAAGCACCTTCATCCAAGTGTCGCTTTTAATGAACAAAGAAGTGGAAATCCATAAATCAACGCTGTTTTCATTAACACGACAGCCTCTAAAATGCCACTTTAAGATATCATTCATACCAGACGCGAACGTTGACGTCAGTAATGGCGTTGGCAACGTCAGCAGATACACGCAGGTACAGCGACGGTGATCCAGACGGAAGCTGGTGTGTCAGCTCGCCTGTTGCCATGGATACCGGCATGGAAGATTCAAGGTTGTGATACACGGCCAAGTTGATGGAGTGACCCTGTCCAGACGACGCAACGATGACGCGGGTTGACCCCGATGGAGGCTCCAGCAGAAACACGGGACGATGGGAGGAGGAGACAGTGAGATCCGTCAGGGTCTCGTTCTCAGACACCGACTCCATGAAGCTCGGCTCCTCACACTCACTGAAAGTGACTCCTACCACCTCGAAGGATCGTTTCACAAGCAGATAATCGTAGCCGAGGTCGTAGCAAGCACGCATGACGTCACAGGCGCCTTCCTCAAAGGTGGTCGAACGGCCCCAGTAGATGATGTTAGCGCGGAGGAAACACTCGAATGCCTCTCTAATCGGCATGTTGTTTTCATTCACGATCTGGTAGAAGGCATGGTTGAAGATGCCGCTGCTGTAGTGCACATCGACGTTGTCGTTGTAGTCCCTGGTGTGTTTGAGGGAGCGGCCGTCTCTTGTAGGGTTTTCAAAGTAACGCAGGGCTCCACTGGTGCTCTTAAAGATTTCGGATCCAACCAGCCAGTCGTTGGAACCACGAGCAAACATCTCAGTTGTCTCCCCTGTTATGTCCGAGAAGGCTTCGTTGATGCCGCCAGATTGATCGTCGTAGATGAGGTTAGAGTTTTGGTTTGTGACTCCGTGGGCAAGTTCGTGAGAAACAACATCCTGGTTGACCAGTGGGTAGAAAGTGTTTCGACCATCGCCGAATGTGAGGCTGCTGCCGTCCCAGAAGGCGTTCTCGTAGTTTGTGCTGTAGTGGACGAAGAGAACTGGCTTAAAGTTGAGGGGAGTGGTCTTGTACCATTCGATAAACATACGGGCAGATTTGGTGCCAAAGTTCATGGCATCCAGGACAGGGGAGTAGGCGCCGTTGATAGCGTCGTCGTAGCCGTCAGCGCAAGTGTAGGTGGAGGCGGCGCGGTTGTTCCTATTTGTACCTTGTTTCAAGTCCACAACTTTGACGTAGTCGTTCTCCAGTGTGCAGGTGGAGCCACTGACGGTGGTGTTGAGGCAGAGAGGTGAAACGCCGTACACGTATTTGCCGACCTTCTCGTTGCCCCCTTCTCCTCTGGCAGGGTTGACACAGGCTGTTGGGTCAGCAGTTGTGGGTGCTGCTGTTGCTGGAGTAGCTGTGCTCCGGCCTTGTGTTGTGTCTGCGTCACATTGGTCCTCGGTGGTAGCTTCAATTGTGGTAGGTTCTTCTGGAGTCGTTGTTGGCTCTGGCATCGGGGTGGTGTTTTCTTGACATTCGTCTTGGCGTCTCTCTACAGCTTTGTTCTGGATGTTGTTGAACGTAAGGACTACACTGAGATCGCATGCGTCGATGAAGTAACAGGGACGGTTTGGCTTGTGACCGTTCATGTAGAAGAAGTTGATTTCATAGGTCAGACGAGCAACGCCATTCTTCTTGACGTAGACGTTCTTCTCGACCTTGAGATTACGGACTTGAGACTCTGTGACCCCCTCCTTCGTGAGCGCTACCCCTGTGACGGTGCCATGTGACTGCTCACAGTCCTCTGGGCTAGGGATATCTTCCTCCAGCGATGTGTAGATTTCACCGCTGACAACGCCTGTGTAGCCGAGGCTGGGGTTGACGTCGGCGGCTACGTTCCCTCCCACTACTTCCAGGCCCCCGTAGGTCTGTCGGAGACGCTCCTTGACCCTCCCTCGCGCTGTTTTCAGAGACGTCCCGGGCACGATGGCGTTCTTCCCGTGTAGACCCATCTCTGAACACAGCTCTGCACGAGTGCCGTGGAAGCCGTACCGTGATTTCAGACGTCGGGCGACGCTTGCAACGTTAACTCGACGTGCCGCCTCGATGCTGTACACGGTCAGCGCCAGCAGACCTGAAAAAAGGTGGAAAAATACACATTAACATATCTATATATGTTAATGTAAGACAGTTCCATCTCCAAGCAGAAAATAGTTAGAGTATCTCCGTGTAATGCGGAATAACTCAATATAACAGTAAATGAATCCGAAACATAGGCATTGCGACGATCAAAGATTCATTATCCAACTCTTACTCCAACAATTCTTGTCGCCATCCGTGAATTCATTTTGTGGTGACCAAACATACATATACCTGTTAATAAATATTTCTAAAAAAGATCGATAATCACTTACCTAGGTGTATAAGCCGGAAATTCATCCTGTCACAAGAAGAGTGTTCTTTTTCTGTAGGAAACATAAAAGCAAGTGTTTAATCGGTACATTTAACGATATTCTGTCAATGTGAGAGTTTGGGGACAGGGAGACGGAACATGAACACTATGCAGATATAAACCAAACAATCGTGTGGTCGAATGGCAGATTTGCTCTGATTTTGTTTCTTGGTTCATCAGCAATATATCCGTGCTCATGGGTTTCATCAAATCTGCAATACTTCAAGCTGTGATATAACTAAAATATTGTTCAAAACGGCGTAAAACACAACTCACTCACTCACTCACTCGTGTGTAGCTCATACATTAACTCTAGATCCAGAGTAAACTGTTATTAGAGTCCGTTAAATTTAGTTCCCCTGCATATGCTACTTAAGGCTGCTGTTTAAATGGTTCACACTACACACTGACCATTCATAGGTAAGCTGTATGCCTTCTTCAGCAGCATCGGTATTCAGAATTGACTAAGCATATATCATTGACGTACGAGTTAAATCTAGACCAAGACCAAGAGCCACTTACCTGTGATCTGGGGACAAGGATCCGATTCCAAGAGGAGGATGACAACTGACCAATGTCCGAGGTTTATATAGCATGGCAATACGACAAGAGGCACCTGCTCTCTAAAGTAATTATTAATATTAATAAATATATATGTCCCCAAGCTATGGTTAAAATGATGAAGCCACATATTGAGTCACAGAAGACAACAGAGTAAACAATACTCTTATTAATAGAGATGGGGGTATCTCATCAGTGGCCCCGAGGTATGCCCCACGTGTTGTATGTTGGTATTGTGTAGTATATTTCTGTCTTCTGATACAATCACTACTTTAATTATATCGTGGTTATGTGCCAGAGTGGGTGTAGAATATCTCATCAAAAAGGAATGACAGGATCTGAACTACCGACATTCATCGAGAACATACATGTTTTTTGTATTTATTTCATGTCTATTCACCCTGACATAGTCTTTTTTATGATGACGGGAATGTTTAAGAGTTACATACTGTTTTTCAAATAGTTTCATTTACGATGTTAACTTGTTTTAATATGTTTTCAACGGTTTATTAGTGAATTATAAAATATAAGTGACGTAACTCATCTAAATCGAAAACAAGAGATCCGGGGTAGAATAGGTCTTCAGCAACCCATGCTTGCCGTAAAAGACGACTATGCTTGCCGTGAAAGGCGACTAACGGGATCGGGTGGTCAGGCTCGCTGACTTTGTGGATGTATGTAATCGTATCCCAAATGCGTGGATCGATGCTCATAATATCAATCACTGGAATGTCTGGTCCAGACTCGATTATTTACAGACCGCCGTCATATAGCTGTAATATTCCTGACTGCGGCGTTAAACAACAAACAAACTAAAACAAGACTCTCTTACAAGCCTTACATTGTCCCAAAACTCATCTTCGACGGTAGAGCAGAAGAAACAAATGTTCGAGGGTGCATGATTTTTTTACATTTGTACCTACGATCAAGAACAACAGCACCGAAATTGGTCTTACTAATGTATGTTATATATAATTCATAAAGAAGCTCCGGGTTAGAATATTTTTCAGATATCCATGCTTGTCGCACGAGACGACTGACGGGATTGTTAAGTCAGGCTTGCTGACTTGGTTGATGCATGTTATCGTATCCCAGTTTTGTAGATGGATGTTGATTATGTCAATCACTGGATTATTTTGGTCGAGACTCGAATATTTACAAACTGACGTCATACAGCTGGAAAATTGTTGAATGCCGTGGTAAAAACAAACAAAAACTCATAAAGCATAAGCTTTCACGGGTCTCCGATCGGAGATTTCCGACCCCGTTCCGTGCAGAGTTGCGTCCCTTGGGAACGCAGGAAACCTATGGTTGTTGGTTTGCATCCCGTTTCGCCAAAATTATGTTTCTAGATTTGTCAGCACCATATCCATACCACATGGGACTTTCCTCCCACACCAAGCTGACACGCCGTGATTTAACTGAAATACTGTTCAAAGCGACGTTGAAACCAACTCACTCACTCACTCGGACTCCGTTAATCCGATATTTCCCATTTCTGGACGATCACTGTCTTGAACTTCTATTGCAACAAAAGCTATATTACAAAGAATATATCATGATCCGTCAATTCGGAGATGTGTTAAAATTGCCAATTTCATTCATTTGTCTGGATTAACGAGGTTTGGCTGTTGGAAATGAATAAGGGAACACATAGTTTTAGACACAGTAAATAAATATGCTATCATGGGTTCCCGGCCTTGTCTACCAAATACGCGTGACTTTAATAACTCGACTGGGGCATGTAGTGACCAACTCTACTGGGTGTAAAGTTCTCAATAACGGCCTGGATGTTTCAGGTAAGCAGTCAAATTCGGACTAATTTCGTATATACAATGTATATATATGTACACGGACCCCCGTTTATTTATTCGTTTTATTTATTATCATGGTACAAACGAGCATGCTCTTTCAACGAAGATATCAAAAGGCGTCATCTGACTCTAGCTCAAAAGCAGTTTGATCAGGACTACAATATCCCAAGCCTCAGTAAAGCTTTAAAAATGTTAATATTGGACATGTCGAGGATATTTCCAAATTTGACGCATCAGTGACAAAAAGTATGTCCTTGTTTTTTTTTCAGGTGAACATTTGACTTGCCTTTGCATGTGTTTGTGACGGGTGCACCTTGGAGGAGGGTAGGCGCACTTCTTCGAGAACTTTTTGATAGTGCTTCATAAACACATGCTCGTGATATACCTACGAGTATATGTTCCTTGATCAGCACATGTGCCATGTTTTATTAGTGACAGGTGTCACTGGGGGCACGGGTGGCCCAGTCGTCTAAGGCGCCGCGATTCGCTGTGCAGAGTTGCGTCCCTTGGGCACGCCAGAAACCTATGATTGTGGGTTCGAATCCCGGTTCTCCCCGATTATGTTTCTAGGTTTGTCAGCACCATACCCGTGCTCGTGGGTTTCACCGAAGTGGTAAACGTCTGAGACCTGCATCACTTCGGGCTTTCCTCCCACATTAAGCTGACACACCGTGATATAACTGGAATACCGTTAAAAGCGGCGTTAAACCCAACTCACTCACTCACTACAGGTGTCACTAGTTTCTGATTAGGCTTGAACAGCATGAGACCGAAGGTCGTAGGTGTAAAAGAACATTCAGCTCGTAAAATCCCGCTCATACTACTATTGATACATGTGGTGAGTTGATCATTTAAAGTTAAAGACTTAAAGATTTTTTGGGGCAGTTTGTTTGTTTGTTGTTTAACGCCGCACTATTCCAGCTATATGACGGCTGTCTGTAAATAATCGAGTCTGGACCAGACAATCCAGTGATTGATAACATGAGCATCGATCCACGCATTTGGGATACGATGACATGCATCAACCAAGTCAGCGAGCCTGACCATCCCGTTAGTCGCCTCTTCAGACAAGCATAGTCGCCTTTTACGGCAAGCATGGGTTGCTGAACACCTATTCTAGTATTTATAGTAGTATTTATGTGGGACAATTAGATCGATCTTGTGACCGTCATCGGACTATCCGTAAGGTAACTCGAGGTGAGAACGTGGTCAGTTGTCACGTGACAAGTAAGTGACGTCACATCAAACTATTTGACACCATGATGTCCGAACAGTCAGTCGACTTGTATGTGTTTTTACGAGATGCCGACTGGCTAACCTGATCGCAAGAGTCTAAACGAGTAATAAAGATAATTGATACGAGTAAATACGTTTCAAGTCATTCGTCGCAACATAAGGAAAGTCGCACACAACCAGTCATCAAGCAGGCCATCAGAGTTGGAGAGAATTATTATCCCAGCGACAGGTTGAGTACATGCCTAGATACACGGCACACTGGCTGGCTGGTCTGGTTACACATAAATCATCTATCAGTGCGTCAACGTTAACTTGTCCACACATTAAACATTCAAATTCGAAGCAGAGAATGTTTTCTTCGGTGTCTAAACTGCCTACGAAAATACATATACTCATAAAGCCCCCCCCCCCCCCCCCCCCCCATTAGTCCTGCACCATGACCGTGGAATATATTTATTTTATGAAAAAATAATAATCTAGAAACTCAAGCAAGTCTAGCAAGCTCAAGCTAGCTCTATTCTGAAATGAGCATAGGGATTTTTTATATTTTTAGAGTCAAGAAGGATATTGTGTAATATAAGATTATAGAGACTAAATGTTAGTCTACCCACACATCAATCAAGAGAAATATTCACTTTTTTTATTATGTTTTGAACATTGGCTGTACATTTTAAGAAAATGCGTCAATGCTCCTCACTTTTGACTAACATATAAGACGAACAAAGAATCAATGAATATTGGCCTCATGTCATGCTGTTTCAGTCGTATTGGTCACGTGATTCCGGTTTACGAGAAAGTCGTGCAGACTGATAATGATTTACACCTGCATATGAGACCGTGAAGAGCTTACATGTCAGCGAATGTTATTAATATATACATTGTTGACAACACGAAGAGTATTTTCACATGAAGATCGGGTAAACCACTCCACCCCTTTTTCTCAGCAAACTTCCTGATGAAATGAAATATTTATCGAGAAAACGTTTTTGCATTGAAAACTTGAATAAGTTTATTAAGTTTTGTTTGACTGGGTCTGACAAACCGGTGTTTGAAGACGTACGTCTTTCTTACAGACAACTTGTTTTATTTTTTTTAAGGCTTATTAAAATACGAATCCCCGAATATCGTTATAGACAACAAATTAGATATCATAATATTTTCTAAACTACTAATGCAAATCGGTGAGACACTCGGTGATATCACGAGCGGCGTCCAGTGTCGCCGGGCGTTAAACAAAGCTCACTGTTGTCAGGTCACATGCACATAGATGTTTCCTCGTGCTTCATGCACTGTTGTCACGTGACACAACATACACACAGATGTTTCATTATAGCGTCCAAACACCTCACAAACGTTCAGACTTAACAACTTATTCCCGATAGTGCAGCATCATGCATGTACAAACAATGCAAATACAATTTAAGAAATACAAACATTATTTGTTTCTATAATACGCCTCGTCAGCCATCCATATTCTTGTGATCACAAACCAAGTATGAAAAGGACTCAACATTCACATTATTGCAGACGCGCACTGTTTAGCACATTTGTAACACATTTGAAAACTCTTTCTGAATAACTATCAAATAGTGACGATACCAGGATTTCCGCAAAAAGGTGAGCGTATCCTGCTCCACTGGTTGCACCGACACACATGCAAAATCAAGTCAATTGTCCCCCTTAAAAATCAGTGGAACATAACGGTTGGTTTGTTTGTTGTTAAACGACGCACCCAGGAATATTACAGCTATATGACGGTGATCTGTAAATAATCGAATCAGGACCAGGCAATCCAGTGATTGATATCATGAGCATCGATCCACGCATTTGGGATACGATGACATACATCAACAAAGTCA
This sequence comes from Haliotis rufescens, assembly GCF_023055435.1. NCBI lineage: Eukaryota > Metazoa > Mollusca > Gastropoda > Lepetellida > Haliotidae > Haliotis > Haliotis rufescens. The sequence continues at coordinate 25,382,044 of NW_025964001.1, read as the reverse complement.
GCGAGCCTGACCACCCGATCCCGTTAGTCGCCTTTCACGGCACGCATAGTCGCCTTTTACGGCAAGCATGGGTTGCTGAAGACCTATTCTACCCCGGATCTCTTGTTTTCGATTTAGATGAGTAACGTCATGACAATGACAATGTCAAGTCAAAATGCACCAGATCTCATTTTTGTCACCGATGCGTTAAATTTATAAAAAATGTGCTCCAGACGTCTACCATAAGACTTTTAAAAAGCTTTACTGAGGTCTTGAATCTTGTAACCTTGATCAAACAACTTTTGAGCAAAAGTCGTAAGACAATCTTTGAAATCTTGGCAGAGAGAGAAAACATTGTTTGCTTTGTTTTTGCCCGGCGCTTAGTATCAACATTTTAATAGGGTCCTTAAGATCTGAGCAATCGTGTTCACAATGAAACGTAAATAACTGCAGCAGGATGTTTTGCAATAAATCTGCTTGACGTCAGGATAGTAGATTAGGCTATCCGTATTTTTTTCTGAGTTTCCCATATTCCGTCCGCCCTGAATTTACATTCCGACGTGAACTAAAAACAAATGTGATAAAACAAATACTCATATACCATTGTACACTCATAAAAACACATGTCTTGATGGTTGTAGTTGGAGATTAGAAACACATGGAAAAATATGGATGGCCTCAGTAAGATATATAGCCGGTGACAACCTCCGAGTGTTGGACTGTAAATTTATAACTACACCAGCAGGTGAAAAGGCTTACATAATTTCCTCTATCGCCAATTTCAATATGGCGACTCGACGATGGCAGATCTTCTATGGACACCACATCCCTCATAACGTGGTGTGGTTCCTTTGTTTATATCAAGTGGTATATCAAGTTGTGACAACAGCGAAGGGTAAGTATTGCGTTTACACAAGTAAAACTTAATTATTCGCGTTACTGTCACAATGATTCTAAAGTTACCAGACAAGGAAGTGCTCAGCCCATTCTGTTACGTCTTGATTTACTAACGCGTACAATGCGGGTAAACTTAGAAGAACATTTAGTCTATGAAATCTTATATTACACAATATCCTTCTTGACTCTAAAAAACATTCTCCCTATGCCGATTATGTGGAATAGAGCTAGCTAGAGCTGGCTAGACTTGCTTTTGTATGCGTTTCTAGGGTAGAGTAAAGTACGGTTATAACGAACTCAAAGGGACCACTAATTTTAGTTCGTTATAACCGTAGTTCGTTATAAGCATATATACAGCATAACTACAGCAAATAGTCGGGACCAAAAAAGTAAGTTCGTTATATCCGTAAGTTCGTTATAAGCGTGTTCGTTATAACCGTAGTTTACTGTATTAATTTTTTCACAGTCATGGTGCAGGGCTAGGGTAAACATGAAGAATACTGTGAGTGATGGAAGACTATATTTATCTGAAGAAAAGAAAATTGACATTACACTCGTGTGAAATAACTCTCATGATCAGTGACAAAATGGTTTTCATTAAATAGAGGGGCGGTGGGGTAGCCTAGTGGTTTAAGCGTTCGCTCGTCACGTCTGAAAATACAAAGAAAACAAGGAAGGTACACAGAGGTCATTTGGTTTTTCTTGTCTTGTAACACGCTTATCTCACTGTGTCCTCTTAAGGAAATAATTATATGTAATTCGTATTAAGTCGAGGTAATTCTATCATTGTATTGACAAGCATTATACAACAAGATTTTACAATATGACCCACAAACCTTACACACTGCGTTTAGCAATTAGACATAAAGATTTCATAATGGTTTTAAAACGTTGAACAGCAGCATTGTTCTTGAAGATAATATAAAAAAATGTTTGTTTGCGTCTTCATGTCACCTGACCGAAAGTACGTGGGCTTGGTGGCGTCAACATATATAGCGTCCGTCAGCAAATAGCTTCCTAATTTTAAATCTCTTACAGCTTTAATAGGTGTGGGTGGCCTAGTCATCTGACGCTCCGCAATTCGCTGTACAGAGTTATGCCCCTTAGGTATGCCGTGATTTTCGAACCCACAATCATAGGTTTCTGGAGTGTCCAAGGGACGCAACTCCGCACAGCAATTCGCGGCGCCTCAGACGACTGGGCCACCCGTGCCCCCTCAACATTGAGATGACGTCCTACACTCAATCAATATATACGTACAATTACATTGATGGAGAGATTTTTACTCTGTAACTGAATGAATTCAATGGGTGCATATCCATGCACAAAACATGTTGATCAATCATTAAAACAACAACCGGAATCACTGCACTTTTGGACCCGTGAAGATCCGGGGTAGAATAGGTCTTCAGCAACCCATGCTTGCCGTAAAAGGTGACTATGCTTGTCGTAAGAGGCGACTAACAAGATCGGGTGGTCAGGCTTTGGTTGATGCATATCATCGAACCCAATTACGTGGATCGATGCTCATGATATTAATCACTGGATTGTCTGGTCCAGACTTGATTATTTATAGACCGCCGTCATATAGCTGGAATATTGCTGAGTGCGGCGTTAAACAACAAACCAACCAACCACTGCACTTTTGTCATTCAACCCAAAATAGAACTGCATTGTTATGAATTCTAAACTGATTGTTTGTATTAGGTACTCCAGACAATGGATACGTCATCCAAACCACAAAAAGTAACTGGTGGGATGCTTCTCGGGAAGGATGTGAGGAGTTTGGAGGGAATCTCTACATACCACCATCCCTTGAGAGTCATCAAGATTTGGCGGCCATATTGGATCCCGGGCAGACATATTGGATCGGGGCCATGGAGTACTCAACTTGGACTTGGACATGTATTATCAATATCTTACCTTATAGTTATCTAATCAGGACTCGACTCAAAATTGTGATAATAAAGGACGTTTTGTACTCCCTAAGATAAGTAAACTAAGTAAAATATATGGTACTTGTCACCCTGCCTGGTGCTATGTATTAAGGGAATAATACAAGCGACATATTTATAACAAATCTCCGCTAAAAGAGTCGTAGATTGTACTATTAACACAAATCTGTGATATATGCAAGTTATTGTACTGTCTTTTGAAGATTTATGTATGATATAATTGTTAATCATATTCAAGTCAAGCTATGGCTAAAACATTGCCGCCTAACTTTACATGTAAGTCACGATGATGAAATCGAACAACTTAGTATTTTGGTTGCGAAAAACGCATTTAGATCATTTAATGTGACAAGTTCGAATTTACCAAAGTTTGGAATTACGGTTCTATGGTAATTCTGCCATATAATATATTTTCAATTTTTCATTCAGTAAGAACTGAGAATGGCTAAATGATTACTTACTCTAGTTGTCATTATTTACTACATTGAGCTTGATGTACATTGTAGATGATGAATCACCTCTGTACGAACATACGGGTTACGAACGGTTCCCTTCAAGTGGTAAGCCGACGGAGATAGAAGGAAATACGGCCTTTCACTGTCACCTGAACTGTGGCAAGAGATATACAAGAATCGGCCTTAGTGTAAGAAACGTTTTCTCAATGCGTGAGTGAGTGTATATTAACCATTATTCCAACTGGATGGTGCTGACGAACCGAAAATCATAATCAGGAAGATTCTAGCATTCAAAACAGAGATTTCTGGCAAACGCACGGGTTGGTTGGTTGGTTTGTTTGTTGTTTAACGCCGCACTCAGCAATATTCCAGCTATATGACGGCAGTCTGTAAATAATCGAGTCTGGACCAGACAATCCAGTGATTGATATCATGAGCATCGATCCACGCAATTGGGATCGATGACCTGCATCAACCAAGTCAGCGAGCCTGACCACCCGATCCCGGTCGCATTTTACGACAAGCATAGTCGCCTTTTACGGCAAGCATGGGTTGCTGAAGACCTATTCCACCCCGGAATCTTCACGGGTCGGCAAACGCACAGTGAATTGAGGCGTCACAGACCACTGAAAAAAAACCTGACCCCGATGTGTTTGAATCATAGCAATATTATTACGGAATATTTTTTTTATTTAAGTAACATTATTTGTAACCCCTTAACATTTCATGTTGGTTTTTTTCTCACTTTTTTAATGTTTGGGATGTTGTTGCAGGGAAAGGCCTGCTACTGTCTTGTTGATGAAGGATACCAAACTAACGTGGGCAAAACAGTAACGGAAGTCAGATGCCCGGGGAACTATGATGAATGGTGTGGTGATGACAGGGGCGTGTCAGTCTATGAAATAGGTAACCCTCTACATCATCACGTCTCCAAGTCCACACTGCATAGTCCATAGTGATTTTATGGCTGCAAAAGAGCTGACTTGATTTAATCTCACTTTTAACTCACCTCACCTCTTTGACGTCACTCTGTTATTTAAAAGATATTTTATTTTTCACGAATGGCGATTGATGGTGGATAATCAATGAGTGAGTGAGTTGGGTTTAACGCTGCATTTAACAGTATTCCAGTCATATCGCGGCGTGTCAGCTTAATATGGGAGGAAAGCCCGAAGTGATGCAGGTCTCAGACGTTTACTACTTCGGTGAAACCCACGAGCACGGGTATGGTGCTGACAAACCTAGAAACATAACCGAGGCGAACCGGGATTCGAACCCACAATCATAGGTTTCTGGCGTGCCTAAGGGACGCAACTCTGCACAGCGAATCGCGGCGCCCTAGACGACTGGGCCACCCGTGCCCCCGTGGATTATTAATGCCAACATTATCTTGAATCCACAGTTCAATTAATGTACACTTAGCATTGACGGAATTCTATTTTGTTTTGACATTGCGGAAAATGGCAGTTGCAGTATATTCTCCTTGGGCAGTGCTTTGTAACGTACTGGACACATTGTTCACTTTTTGGAAAGGTGGAAATAAGTTAATGCACCTGAATAATTACCTCAGGCTGCCTGACACAATTGGACTGTTGTGTTTCAGTGGACATTGACATCACCCTGGCATCCCAGGGCCAGTGTGTTTATGCTAAGAAGAACCCAAATGTTCATCACTATTACTCTTCTTTCCACAACGATAACAACTGTAGCACCATGCGATCACTCGCATTTACAGGTAACCTAACGTCTTTTCTCCTATAAATAAACAAATAAAACTTATGTAATGTCACTTGTAAACATAATTTTGGTGGGAAATAAAAGAATGGATTGATAACAGAATTGACATTAGAAAACCTGCATATATCTGGCATAGAAGGTGCAAGATCCCATTGCAACAGTTACAAAATAAAGAAGTTTCAAGCCAAGAATGTCACAGCTTACATATATCACACCCAGGCAGCCGCTGCTTGGTGGATATTTATGGTTCATGACATAATGTTCTGTATCTGATCCAGATTGTAAAGATTGGCGGGAAGGTGGGGAAATATGCGGATAAAACTAGTACTTACACCAGTAACATTGGGCGCCGCAGTAGTCAGTTTGATTATTGTCAACAGGCAATGCACCCAGTCCAGGGAGATGCGCAGGCACCACGTGTGTTGAACATGGATTAAGGAGCTGGGACTCGTCCGAGGCTAGACGTAGATTGCTGAAAGTGTCGGGCGCCAACCTCGACGACCTGACAGACGCTATGACATATAACTACTACCAACATAACTACTACACGTACTGGATCGGCCTGAGACGCCTGTACCGGCGTGTGTGGATCAATGGTAATATAACAGGGACTTCTTTGTACCGCTTCAATGGAGAAGTATTCTCAGTGAGACAAAAGAGAGCATGTCATGTACTTTTCTTGAAACATATACAAATTGTGGCGCTAATGTTATCCTATGATTTAGTTTTTCAATGGTTGTTTGAAATATTTTACAGAAATGCTACACTCTTAAAAAAAAGAAACGCATAGTTGAAAAATAAGGTTATTTATTAAGCGGATGTAAAAGTATCTACACAGAATATGCGTGAACACAATCAAATGAAATTGGACACAGTGAACGACAAAAGCATTGTCGTCATTGTCAGCATTAATTCAATTCAGTCATTGAACATGTGTAGCCACAAGGGGGCGTCATGGTCAGTACCTGGTCACACCACCTCTTGCAGCCGTCACTACTCGACACCTCCTTCGCCATTCCTCCTGTAAGGCGTTGGCGAGTTGTGTCAGTGTGTGGGGACGCTGGTGACGTTGACGGATGCGTCGATCAAGTTCGTCCCACAAATGTTCAATCGGGTTGAGATCGGGCGATTTGGACGGCCATGGGAGGACATTGATGTTCTCATTAACAAGGAAATTAACTGTTGCACGTGCTGTGTGGGGCCGAGCGTTATCATGTTGGAACAGCTCCCTCTGGCGGTCCAAAGTTGGGAGGAGGTGAGGACGCAGAATTTCGGTTTGCTGTAAGATTGCCCCGGACAACCACTAACTGTGATCTACCCGTGTAGGATATGGCTATGACACTATGACACTCCCTCCACCAAATCGGTCCACCTGTCAAACGCAGTTCGGCGCAAAACGTTCATGTCGACGTCGGTATACACGTTGTCTTCCATCCCGTCGTTGAAGAAGAAAACGTGACTCATCGCTGAACCAAACGCGTCGCCAGTTCCTGAGATCCCATGCCTGTACTCTGTTGCACCACCGTACACGTCGTTGACGGTGTAGACGTCGCAAGACAGGTCCAACTTTTGGTCGTCTCGCTCGAATTCCCACTTCCCTCAGACGATTTTGATGGTTTGGTCGGAAATTCTTCGCATACCAGGCACTTGTCCTGCAGTGTCCGTTGCTGTAGCAAATCGATTCCGAAGGTGATGCAACCGGATGTACCGATCCTGAGCAGGGGTGGCCACTTCTGAGATGATCTTGAGTCGAATTAGTGCGGGTATATCGATCCCATAGTCGAGATATGGTGCTTTGATGAACGTTGAAGTGTCTTGCAACGGCAAACTGGGACTCCCCTGCTTCCAAACGTCCAATGGCGATATTTCGGTCAGCTGCAGTTAATCTTGGCATTTTTAGATCCCCGTTCAGGTCAGAAAATTCGTAATGAACTGATGAATTTTGTACGGTCTTTTACAGTCAGTGTCTCTACTCTTGTTTCCAACACTTTGCACGTGCATTGTGCTGAAAACTTTTTCTGAAAGCAATTTCCGCGCATCCTTTGCATTTTTGCTGATAAACGTTTACAAAAAAACATTTTGAGGTGTGTTTGCGCGCAAAGCACAACAAACATGACACGATTAACGGGAATCAAACATAAGAATTGTCTTTATGACGAATGCTGGGGGAAAAAAATCTAATTGGAATTCTCAAAACACCTATGCGTTTCTTTTTTTTAAAGAGTGTATTAGTTATTTTCCATTCAATCTCATTAAAATCAGACCTTAGTTCTCGCTACCGCTAAACAAAGATCTGAAGACATCCCATTAGGAGTCACGTCAGAACGACCTTTCATCCGACCAATCAGTGCGTCGCTTACCAGATTATGAAAGTGACAGTCGGAATGTGATTTCTGATCATGCAAAACTTTAACATGGGGTATTCCGAACGATAGGTATGGGTTTAACGACTGAATCCTTACAATCTAGACCATCTATTAGCCATTCCAGAATGTTTTTTTGTTCAGGTTTCAAATTTGTAATCGAGAATATGGCAAAATATGTCTCGAAGCGTAGTCGCTAATTTGAAATTTCTGCCGTAAAGCACGAGAAAGCTGCCTTCTGATTGGTCATTCCATTGGTCGGTCAAAGTTCGCGCAAGGTCGGTCTGACGTGACCCGTAATAGGATGTCCTCAGATCTTTATTAAGCGGTAGCGAGAACTAAGATCCGAATTTAATGAGATCGTTTCCCAATGAGACTTAAATATACAGTATCGTCAATATTAGACACTTTTCAGCCAAATCTTGAATTTCTGTTAATGTAGAAATCTAACATGACATAATTTGCATTTTTTAAGTATATGGTGTAGGGAAGAATGTAGATAAAATAAGGATCGGGTGAAACATATCGGCGTTTGGCGTGTGGGTGTGTCTTCGTACCCGTTCCTTCCTGGAGTATTAGGTATATATTTTACACGTTATGGTCTATGTTTACTCATGCTGGGTATTTTGTCTGTAATATAGGTAGTCACGTCAAGATGGATAACGACATACACACTGACCGGTTCTGTCTGTCTATAAACAAGTCCAAACAGAACGCTACAACTCTGCTCTGGTCCCTTTGTACCCATAGCCTGAAGGCAGTTTGTCAAGTCGGTATGTACCTCTATTCATAACAGGGCATTAGGAAGCCCAGTGGTTAAAGCGTTCACTCGTCACCCCGAGCCCGGGTTCGATTCTCCACGTGGGTACAATTTCTTAAGCCCATGTCTGGTTTCCCCCGCAGTGATATGGCTGGAATATTGCAAAAAGAAAAGTGGCGATAAACTAAACTAACTAACTAACTAACTAACTAACTAACTAACTAACTAACTAACTAACTAACTAACTCACTCACTCACTCACTCACTCACTCACTCACTCACTCACTCACTCACTCACTCACTCACTCACTCACTCACTCACTCACTCACTCACTCACTCACTCACTCACTCACTCACTCACTCACTCACTCACTCACTCACTCACTCACTCACTCACTCACTCACTCACCCACCCACCCACTCACTCACTCACTCACTCACTCACTAACTATTCGTAACAAATATCGGCGTAAATATTCACTTATATTTTCTAGGCAGAATGGGACCTCCATACTGACAACTGATGGGATTCCAGGCACGATAGGTCCCCAGTACCCATGTTTGTCTAAAATTGGCATCCCGTGGTTACAGTGTGTGACACGTCTGTTTCTGTGTCATCATAATCTTACATGATGGTCATGCAAAACCACTATAAAAATCGAAAATATCATCTTACATTTATAGGGTTTTTTCACCTCATAAACGTTAAAATATATATTGTCATCATTGTCAAACCGAGACCTAATGTCGTTACAAGCACAGTGCTCTTTCGGTTGACTTTGGTAGTAACGACGTTTCATTTCATTTCTTTTGTATTTCAGGTCCATTTTTTTCATTCTTTACTTTGTCCACTATGAAACACTGTTTGCCATCAACAGGAACACAGAGCACGAGCTTTTCTACAAGCACCACGACATCTCATCCGTCAGCGTCGACATCATCACCACCACTTCCTACAGAGGCGGGGACAACACTAGAGGCAACTTCGTCCTCCTCGGCCCATGCCACGTCCACCTTTTCCAACGCTACCAGCGACTACCAGGGGCTTAATACTGGTAAGAGTAGTTGTGTATGCCTCATGGTAGCATTTGAATACTAATCTGCTCGTCCCGCGGAGGCATGTGTTTTTCATTGTAGAAATGGCTTTTGGATTATTTAGGAACAAAGTGTTACAGTTCAGTTTTGTTGTAATTTTAATAATAGTTTTAACTGAAGGTATGCACGTTATAAGTGAATGTTGTTTTAGCTTACCCCCAGAGGGACGGGGCGAAACACAGGTAATTTGGCGTTATTGATTTAAGCGACTTCTTCTCTGGAACTAAGAGATAGATACCACCCATATTTTGTTGGAAGCATTCTCCGGTGGTGAGGATTCAAAATTGTACAAATGGAGGGGCTGGAAAAGTTGTTTTCGATTTTATTATATACCGCCTATAATAATAGTTCAGTAATATTACAACAATATCTTATTGAAAGAATGTTTGATCTCTGCATGTTTATATACTAGTATTGCGTAGAAATTACTCGTCATTAATATAGAGTTGACGTCCTTCTTCCCCAAGCCCTGTGTTACAAGCCGACTGATGGGGCGCAGGTTGTGCACAGTTTCACCAGACAGCGTGTCCCACCGTACCCTGCCGGCTTATGACGTTGTTCATGCAGTCAGCCTTTGTCCAAGACTAGATTATGTGTAGGCAACATACGCCCACTCACTCAACATTACATCTACTGTGCGATATGTTTCAGGCACTCTCATAGGCATCTCTATCGCCTGTGTAGTCATCCTCGCCATGACGATGGCTGCTATTGTGATCATGAAAAGGTACGTTTAACGCCAACCGGAGACTACACATCTCCTGTGTATCGTGTAGTTACGAAACACTCGCAACAGCAGTGGACTTGATTACATCTAATGAACGGAAGACGGTATCCATTAACATGAAATGTCTATCCTCCAAAACAATAACGACCCGTGAAGATTCCGGGGTAGAATAGGTCTTCAGCAACCCTTGCTTGCCGTAAAAGGGGACTATGCTTGTCGTAAAAGGCGACTAACGGGATCGGATGGTCAGGCTCGCTGACTTGGTTGATGCATGTCATCGATCCCAATTGGTGGATCGATGCTCATGATATTAATCACTGGATTGTCTGGTCCAGACTCGATTATTTACAGACCGCCGTCATATAGCTGGAATATTGCGGCGTTAAACAACAAACCAACCAAAACAATTACATGACTAATCTTCAAAGGAACGTCAGTGCGTTGTCATAGCTCTACACTTAAATACTTGAAATGTAACCGTTACGTAATCATAAAGAAATATAAAAAAAAAAATATTAATTACGTTTTGCAAAACGACCTCTCTCTGTTCAGTAATGTAATTCGATGACGGTTGTCCCCCATTAATTACAAGCCTTATAATATTTCTACTAATTCTATATTTCTATTAATGAACTTAACACTGCCTTCCAGACACAGACTGCTTTTCTTTGAAGCAAACCCAACGACTGACACGACAGACAACGTCGGGTATGACAACAGGGCGTATGCCACGATGTTTGAAGATGATCACATCTACGACACTATAACGGAACACCAAGGGAGACACGGTCAATCCCACCTTCCCGTCGCCACCGTCAAACCCATCTTACACATCTATGTGAACGACCCTCAGTTGGACAAGGACGAAGGATACAATGTCCTATCACAGTGCAGCTCTGTCGTTCCTTCTTCAGTAAAACCTTATGATCATGTTATAGTAGGTGGCGATGGCACAGTAATTGGAGCCGATTACGATAGAGTGACAATCACAAACGACCCACCTAAATTCAACAGCAATGTTTGTCTGGATGATAATGGTGATGAAAATGAATATATCAGTCTTAAGGACGACCTAGTGCCAGTGGATGATCGCAAAGCTAATCCTGAGGAATTTGACAGAGCAGACGACAGGAATCACACGATCCCGGATGCAGGAACGAAGTTTGACCAACACCAGAACAGAAGGGTTGCTGAACCTGTTTATCAAAACATCTCCCAAATTGGACAGTCCGTCAACGACGATGACGAGATTAGGACGGGGAACGTCAACGGTAACGTGATGACGTCGCATGATGGATGTTACTGTAACATTGGACCTGCGTCGGAAACAGATATCGCCAAGAACAAAGAAGATGGACGTCATCCTATCCATCAATCACCAGCAGCAACAGATGCATGACGAATGTTCGATGTTCTCGTCAGATCATATAGATAACAATATTCAGTGTTTATATTGTCTCTGTGGAACAATTACGTCCCTGAAGCGTGTCAGGATCCAGAGAGTGTTGGTTCCACGACACACAGAACACTGAAATTTTCTGTACCGCAGTTATACGTTTTTTGTACGTAATCTGAAAGTGGACACTATCTGTATATTATTCGTGTTGTTTGACTCTATTATATCAGGACAAGTTTATTATTTCATCATATATTGTGTATGCCTTATCACAGACAATACCATTGATTCTGTAATGCAGCACCAGGGACATTCCGGGATGACAATTGATCCACACCAACCTTAACTTGTCCTAAGAGGCGACTCGGATCGGGTGGTCAGGTTCGTTGACTTGGCTGATTGCGTGTCGTCGTACCTCGACGGCGTGGGACATTCTCAGGAAATCAAAAACTTGATGGTCTGGTCAGACTTGATTTTTTACAGGCTGGCGTCATATACTAGTATCCAGTTTCTTAAATGCTTTGTTGAAACTTTACAGGTGATAATTCTGACAAAATCAGTCAATGATATATATTAGACGTTTGCTGGCACTGAAGATACAGGTCCTACAACAAGCGTTTGAGTGATCTCTTCAACAAGCAAGAATTTTTTTTCACACCCACAAAATATCTTTGGAAACATTCGTAAAATATTAACAGAAATCTTAAACAGTTTAGGGATCGTTTAGATCGAAGCGATTACTTCCGAGTTACCAGAAGTGCTTAGATACAGAGAAAGTATAACGGTTAGCACCACGTCTTCTTTATCTTCGTATCCTCCGAACTTCCATGTACTTCCAGGGAATATCTACATGACACTGACTTTATTTGGATAAATGTCTAAGATCCCACCAATACCTGATTCAACTTGGTATGAGAACACTGACTGGGTCGTCTATAACGTGAAGACAGAGGAAGCAACCGAATGGGTCGTCAAGTAACTAGTGCCATAGTTACAAAACATGTTGTTACATAATCGAGTTCGGTTTCTGTTTTTCAAAAGGAGTCCGACACTTCCAGGTGTATGTAGTGTCAAGCGCTTTAACTTACTTATGTTTACACCAGTTATGTTTAATTATATTTTTCATGAATAAATGTTTTCGAAAACTGCAACGCATCTTGATGTAGATATTCTGGTGTGGACAAGCATAGATCTTTCCAAACACGAATGTCGTATTCTTGTTTATAATTAATAGATTAAGTAATACGATACAGACACGAGTACGTGTACATACATGATGGGAACTTGTTGCAAAGTTCATAATGCGTCTGTAGAATCCTTTTACCAGTGCGCTTGTATCGGCAGATATGATGTGAACGTGTGAATAACTGCCTAACGAATGGTTTTGGTTTTGGTTTCCAGCTATATGGCGGCGGTCTCAAAATAATCGAGTGATTGACATCATGAGCATCGATCCACGCAATTGGGATACGGTGACATGCATCAACCAAGTCAGCCAGCCTTACCACCCGATCCCGTTAGTCCCCTCTTACGACAAGCATAGTCGCCTTTTACGGCAAGAATGGTTTACTGAAACCTATTCTACCCCGGATCTTCACGTCAAGAGTTTCAAGCCTCCGAGTATTACCACTTTTATCAACTCGTGTTGATATATTTGATATCAAAAGACACTCGGGTGCGATTCCCTATATATCAACAGTCAACTTTGCCTTAAAGTATATATCAACATGGTCCGATAATGTCATCACTGTTCATTCATGTTTAACACTGTGACTTCCTCAAAACCCTTTACGTGAGTCACTTATAGACTTATAATTAAAAGCGACAAAGCCCTTCCCATAATGATAAGGATATTCTGCTAAACGCAGAGGCCGTGGTACGATTCCTATAGTAACACAACCATGCATGCGTTTAAGAATCACTACAAAAAGGTGATGATACCAGGTGTTCGTGAAAAGGTGATAGTATCCTGCCCCACTGCTGGCCCCGCCACAAACACACACAAACCCCTGAAATATATAAGTGTTATGTATTCTTTATTATTAGTTTATGTGGAGAAGCAACAATCTGAACAAGAAAGTTTACTATCCATCAATGTATTTCAATCATAGAGGCAATGATGATTCAGGTTGGGTTTTTACCAACCTTATTGCAGTGGATTTTTACAATGCGTATATCCAAATTGACACCGTTTCAAAAACATATATTAGTAAATACTAAGCTTGAGAAAGGCTAAAACAAATCCGAATACAAATCTCAAAATACATTTTGGAATAGTTCAATAAATAACGCGCAAGACCACAAGGATTCTATAACCAATGGCAATTCGCTTCTTGAATCCTTTCACATACGAAGTCTTTGTAATAATAGAACAATCCGACCGATTAGGTGTGGGTTCACTCCGATGACAGCGAGTGCTTCACCTTAGAAGGGCTGAGGGCATTTGGGAGAACAATAAGATCCCTCCTCTCAACGTCTGCCGATACAGCCAGAGTATCCAAGAACCCTATAGCTTGGTGTCTCAGTAAGATAGAGGCGGCTCGACTTACAAATAAAACTGCTTTTACTCGACTTATATCTGACGCTAGTTCGAGGGCTACTTCTGGATTCAGACAATCGCAGGAAGCGAGGTCGATTCTTGAAGGAAGAACCCTCTTGATATCAGCAACCCACAGTACCTCGAAGTCTCCATCAGCCTGGACGAAGCTACGCATACAGGATACAAGTATCTCTGTCTTCAGATGGAGAAGGTCGTCTGCTGTCGCGGAGCTGACGAACAGCTGCAGACGACATTCAACTGGAACGTAAAATCTCTGCCAGCTGACCATCGATATGTATTCAGCGTTTGCACCGCGACGAAACCGTTGTCTTAGCAGCGTCCTCTTCTGGCGAGATTCTCGATCAGTTGCGCAAGATTCAGGCACGCTTTCTTTTAAAGGTTCTCTTGGCGTCTTTTGAAGATTCGACAAGGATACTGGCGATTTTGTTGGGGATTCAGTTAGACTGCTTTCACTTTTAGACGAGTTCAAAGATGAGTTTAGGTCGTCATTTGTTCGTCGTTTCAGCTTGAGAGCATAGTACTTCGAATACCACATCTGCATATCCAGCCATACCGTTTTGGAATTGGTCAAACTTCCTCTGGGGTAGAGCGGACCCCACACATTTCGGACAGGAATATATTTGCTGTACTTCTGAAGATCGGGTATGCGAATGTCAAGCGGATAACAAGTTGATTCTGTACTTTCATCAAAGGTGGTGCAGCTGTGTGATCTGAGGTGATCGCTGGTTTGAACAACGTCAGAGCCCAGCGCGCTTTGGTTGACATTCCCGGAATGTGCTTTCAGGAGATCACCGATATTGTCCAGCTTACATATTCCGCTTATGCGCTTTCGTTTCTTGCAGAGCTTCTCTTTTCCTCTTTTGAAGACGGATTTTATTTTACTTAATGCTTTGGATGTCTTAACCGTTTTGACAATTTCTTGTCCCGGACCGCCTGGTTTAGCTGTCTTAGCGAAATCACTATTATCACCGCTGCGTAACCTGAAATTGAATTAAACATTGTTATGGCTCGCCAATCGTTAGCTGGAAGATACATGTATTGGTACATATAACACCACATTAAAATTAAGTTTGCGAAAATTGAGTCACGTCCATTTATACGTGTTATACAAAACTTGATGTTTAAAAAGATCCGGTCTGTTAAGGTTTCTCGGGAGAAAACAAATATACATCTCCTAGGCAACCGTGGAACCCACAATTTAATATCCCGGGATGTATCTGAAGTCTTTCAAGAAGGGATAGTTTTTTCGGTATCTATTTCAAAACACGCAATTTCTTCTGTAAAGAGAACATCTTCCCAAAGCAAGAGAGTTAACTGACTATAAAAGACCAGTTTCCACCTTTGCCAAACTAGGTATTATGGAGTTACATTTTGCCTGGGCTAACGAGTCTATGCATAGTCCAATCAATATCGCGCAACTGTCGTGCTCATTTCGGTCGATTGCAGGATTTGTGGACCGCCAACTCGTTGTCAAAAGATATTTTCCAAATCTTTTCATGATTTTAATCAAGGTGCTCGCGTGATTTGATGCACTTTGCGATGTAAGACCCGTTTTATCACAATATAGATCTTGCTTATCGATCAGATCGTCTTGACTGGGCGCCGCCATTTTGTTTGAATCAAATGCAAGCGATACGAGAGGTGGAATCTGATTGGCCCATTGGAGAGGTTAAGAAGGGACATAACTCGTAATAGCCACTGGTGGCGCTACGATCGAACCCAGGAATTCAAGCCTAGCTCGGCAAGTGTGGAAACTTTACTTTTAAAGTCAATAAACTCTCTTGCCTCGCGAAGTTGTAAAGAGAAGAGCCGAACCATTTCGTTTCCATCAAACAATATACTTTGGGGGACATTACCTGAGAACAGTTGTTTTTTTCAAACAAATTCCCAGATCCCTCGAACATCGAATCGTCGGTCCCTATGCTTGTCGCAAGCGACGACCGATGGATGATATTTGACTGGAGTTGAATATTGTAATATCATACACTGGTATGGACATCAACGTCTGTGGTGCTTTGCTACAGACATGGTTGTTAGTATTTATACAAAGAACTTGATTTCCATAAAATCGCGTATCACTAACTAACGTGGTGTTTGGATAACGACAGGGTCTACTAAAGATCCATAACTTATGTGTGCTGCAATCGACAAAATGTGTGACCCAACTCATTGTATCATGGCAGAGTGTACATCACTGCTCATACTATCGACCACTGGGTCTTCTAGCCGTGAACCTCAGCTTTCTTTCTGTCGTTAATCTCATACTTTAACGAAGACTAAGCGCTAAGACCTTCGTGAAACGGGATTTTGTTATTCCACAGGCCGTCCTGCTATAGCTATGCATATGCTGATTTCTTTTGATAGGAAGATGATTTAGAAGATGATAACGAGCTAAATTATATACAGTTTCCCTGAAATAAAAAGCCGACGGAGATAGAAGGATTCACGGCCTTCCGATGACATCGACAATGTGAGAGGTGGTGAACAATAATCGGCCTAAGTGTAAGAGGAAATTTTAGTGAGTGTGTGAATGTAGTTTAACGCCACTTTTAACAGTGCTGCAGCTTATCACTGCCTGTTAGCTTTATACGGAAGGATATCCTGAAATGATCCAGGTTGTATATAGTTGCTTACTTCGAGAAACCAACGAGCATGGGCATTGTGCTGAAGTATCATAATTGTGGAGAATCTTGAATTCGATGTGGGTGAGTTGGGTTTAACGCCGCTTTTAACAGTATTCCAGTTTAATCGCGGCGTGTCAGCTTAATGTGGGAGGAAAGCTCGAAGTGATGCAGGTCTCAGACGTTTACCACTTTGGTCAATCTCATTAAAATCAGATCCTAGTTCTCGCTATCGCTAAACAAAGATCTGAGGACATCCCATTCACATCCGTCACGTCAGAACGACCTTACATCCGACCAATCAGGACGTCGCTTACAAGATCATGAAAGTGACAGTCGGAATGTGTTTCCTAATCATGCAACCTCGAAAACGTCAACACGGGGTATTCCGAACGACAGTTACGACCCGTACGACTCATTCGTCAAAATTATCGTCTATCTCTCGCTTCAGTGGAATAAACATTTAAACGGAGAAGGCGTTGAACAGTATGTGGGAAGCATTGCTATACAATCTCAACAATATATTAGACATTCCGGAATGTTCGTTTGTTCAGTTTTCAAAATTTTAATCGAGAACTGTGTCAACATACTTTTCAAACGTAATCTGAAATGGAAGTCGCCAGGTTGAAACGACTGCCGTAAAGCTCGAGAAAGCTGCTTTCTAATTGGCTGATGTCGCCTTCTTGTTTGTCTTTTCTGTCGTCGGTCAAAGTTCGTGAAAGGTCGTTCTGACGTGACCCGTAATGGGATGTACTCAGATCTTTGTTTAGCGGCAGCGAGAACTCAGGTCTGATTTTAATGAGATTGCCACTTTGGTGAAACCAACCAGCACGGGTATGATGCTGACAAACCTAGAAACATAATCGGGGCGAACCGGGATTCGAACCCACAATCATAGGTTTCTGGCTTGCCCAAGGGACGCAACTCTGCACAGCGAATCGCGGCGCCTCAGACGACTGGACCACCCGTGCCCCATCTGGAATTCGAACACACGATCGTGGGATCTTGGCATGGCTAAGGGTTAATGTATAGAGTGCGCGGGGATAATCATATATTTGCAGAGCCATCCCAAGCAATTGTGCTAACACCGGATTCTGGGCTACCATAGGTCCCCAGTATAAAACGATATGTTCGTTGTAAGAGGCAAACAAACGGATCGATTGATCAGGTCCGTTGGCTTATGCATGACATCGTAGAAACGGCGTGGTACGTAGCTCATTATATCAATCACTGGTTTGCCTTGAATGTTGTTGAGTGCGGCGTAAAACAACAAGCAAGCAAACGTGTTATTTTCATTAATAACGTTGTATATATACTTACGACAGAATTTAATTAAAAGCGTTGCATGTGTGTGGTTGTGGTTGTGTTGTAGTAGTATTGTCAAAGTTCTACGTGCGATTGTGTCAGAGAGTATCATTCTGTTCCTGTAGAAATATTGTCCCTTTCCATGATACATTGGCAATGTTGTGAAACTGATCATCGTCAATAATAACTGGGCAGGAATTAGCTCTTTTTACGTTATTTCTTCTCGCAAAAAAGTAGCTCCTAGTTCAGAAGGAAACATAATACTATCAACGTTATCGTACATTTAATGAGAAACTCAATGGAAAATAAAAAACCGAGGTGTATTTTTAGGAACTTGCCAGTAGACATGTTTTATGGTATAGCTGAAAGGTTTACATTAGGTTGATAAATTCACAATCATTGTCCTTACATAAAATCAAATAAGATATATTAAAAGCAAAACATTGTAAAACATTGTAAAAGAAAATATTTATGAATATAACGATATAATACATAAACAAAGATGTAACTTACCAACTGACGTCATTTTGTTTTTCAAATATATTTACAAATTCTTCCGTTAGGACTAAATTCCCTTTTGTTGGATTCTTCGCTGACTTTTGTCTTTTTTTCTTCCGAAAAAGTAGCGGCATGATTATTGTAGTTCACAACCTCCTACCCCATGATGTATGGCCTTTCGGACGATCCGACCAGCTTGTAGCGCGTACGTAAAATCTACTGACAGCGGGCGGTGGCAGTTGCTGCACGTGATTTTGTTTACAGGTGGCGCTGTGATTATACTTCCGCTTCCGGAATAAACACATGTGTTCTGCTGTAAGCAATGTGCAATCGGTATTACGAGTTCTGAATCAATACGTTCTTTAGTAGTTGCGTAGTATGGAAAGAAAGGAAACATTATAGACTGTTTAAAACACCGTGTGCAGCAATGGCCAGACTAATACAGGAAGGAGATCAAGTCCTGCTGAAAAGAGATGACAATTCTGGGGTGTTTCAAGTGAAACGAAACCGGTAAAAACTTCAGAAGGAAGGAATCTAGGCGTCCCTTTCCTCTGTACTGTTTATATTGTACTTACTGTCATTTATACAAGATTAAAGAGATTTGTCCAATATACACTTGCGTGTTGAAATGGTGTAAATTTGTGTGATGCAAACGTAATTTTGTACAGGCCTACATGCTGGCAAAAACGGGATCGGGTGGTCAGGCTTGCTGACTTTGTTAATGCATGTCATATTATCACAATTGCGTGGATCGATGTTCATGATGTCAATCACTGAATAACCTGGTCCATACTCCATTATTTGCAGACTACCGTCATATAGCTGAAATATTTCTAAGTCTGGCGTTAAACAACTAACAAACAAAAACAAAACATGTTCGCCGTCATATTAATAGATGATAAATAATTGATTCATTTTATGAACTTATGTCATGTACATGTAAACTGTACAGTCCAAATTCTTTCATCTGAATCAAAATATTCTGGTCATTCATCATTCCAGTTTCGTCATCATTCATAATTTAAGGGAGACCCTGTACAAATGCATACTGATCATACAGATAATCAACAACTCTGATAATTAACATATTTTCAGACAACTTCATTTTGACAAGGCCAAATTCACACTAGATGGACTCATTGGACATCCATTTGGTGCAACATTCAAGGTGGAGAAAGGAGGGATGATCAGAATTGATGACCCTGACGAAGTTCTCAATGAACTAATGGAAACAGAATCATCAGGTATGTGTTCATGATTTATTCCTACATTTGCGATCAGGTTGTTTGACCTGCATGTATCCCAGAGAGCTTATTACAAGATAATACAGTTTTTCTTTGAAAAAAAGAGACTAGGTAGATTGTACTGTATATGTCTTAGCAAATTTTACTCACCATGCTTTTCTGTTAAAACTAGTTTTGTTATATACATAAATCTGATAGTTAGTTACTTGTACCAGGGTATCAATTTCACAGAGAGCAAGAAGTTCAATGTCATGGCTTAGACCCTCTTCAATAATGTTCGGGGCACGGATGTCCCAGTCTTCTAAGGCACCGAAATTTAATACTGTTAAAAGCGGCGTTAAACCAAACTCACTCACTCATTCAACAACGTTCAGTTTTATTTGATACCTAATGAAGGTAGGTAACACAGTAACAAATTAGCAGTGGCATATCAGAAATATTATTTGTTTGAGATTAACTGTACAAGTAGTATATTTCATTATTGACAAAACCCCAAGAAATACACTTATATACATACATATTTTCTCTAAATACTAACCAAATTAGATTGTATCGCAATACATATTGTTGCTTGTATCACAGTTTACCAGTGTAGTAGTAATACTGGTCACTGGTATTTATCACTTAGAAAGGAGATATAATATACTGCATATTCAAGTATGCAAATCCTCATGCGCCGGAGTTTATGGTTGACTTTTCAGCTGCTGTCCGTGGTAAGGACAACCGGGACTTGGTTGCTGCAGGTTCAAACCAGAAACTGTCTCAAGATGACATCCTCAAGATGAAGGAAGAGGGCAAGAAAGGAGAGGTAACATGTACCAGTCAGGTCATACTGTAAAGCTCATATTTCATAGTATTTGGAGATCTAGACCGCAAAATGTATGTTGTCTTATGTGGTCTGAAGAAGCACAAATGTTGTATTTACTAGTATGCATATTTTTCTTGAGAATGTAATAAGAATCATGAAGTAAGAAATTGTTGAATTTGTCTAAGGGTGTGACCATGGTAACAATACACAGAACATTTACAAAAGTATCATATCGGTACATCATGTATCGTAACGATGCAGGTTAAATAAGGGTGACATGTAAAATAGTATAAACACACGTGTATTGTAAAGTACAATTTCATGTTTGATTGGAGGGGCACAGATGGCCCAGTCATCTCAGGTGTAGCAATTCCTTGTATAGGGGAGCATGATTCGTAACCCTGAATCATTTTGAAACAGAGATGTCTTGATGCAGATCCTGAGAACCGAGACTGTTTCCCTTATGCTTCATGTTCTTTCATGGTTTCAGGAAATCATTCAAGAGCTGATAACAAACAGTGAGACTTTTGAAAACAAGACAGAGTATTCGCAGAGGAAATATCTGCGGAAGAAAATGAAAAAGTAGGCAAAATATGTTTGATGAGATGAAAGGAAGTCTGTGTTCCATGATCAGCTGTCTATTGTCAGATGTCTGTAGATCTTGGATTATTGCCTTACATGAAACTGAGATATTTTCACGGTGTAAATACATTTTTATATAGAATTATCTACCTCATTAATGTAAGATAGCAGACAAGCGCCACAGCGTCCTTTGAGCACAAGACATAGCATGCTAAACAGCTTAAAGGAGTAACTATGTGTGTGTTTTTGATAATGTGGCTGCTGTTATTCTTAGTTTTAGTATTAATAATGTTAGTCATTACAACCACAAAGATATTTTTGTCTCAATTACCTACCAATCAGAAATTATTATTGTAATCAGGGTTGAAGATAAAAAAAATTACCCGCAATATTATGTTTATCTATCCTTTTGGTTCTTCAATCCCCCCAAAAAATATATATATAAACATGAGGATTAGATTACATAAGAATAAATAAATAATGATAATAATAATTGCTAAATGTTAATTGCATGAATGTTTATCTTTATAAGCATTCTGCCAGTTCGGTATGATTCTTTGAAATCTTTTTGTCTGTCTAAGGAACTTCACATATATCATGTATATGTTGTAGGATGTACGGAACAATTTTATGTACTCTGAAGGATTTACTTTGTGGTTGCATTTATTTGAGAGAGGTTAAATCTGTTTAAAGTATGTATTGTGTGATTTTCCTTGTACTTCTCTTTGCTGGGAATGAGAACTCTTTACTATAAGAAGCAACACTGCTGTGCTAAATCTTAACAGGCAGTAACCATGGTAACTGATGGTTTTCAGGCACGTCTTCATCTTCACAGTTCTCAAGCCAACAGCTAGATTGCTCATTGACATGGTGTACACAAAATCTCCTGAAAAAATCAGGTATGTCTGTAGAAACACTGGTACTGTGACATGACTGATGGTGGTTCAACCTGGCATAACAGTGCAGGGCTAGAAATTGGCACTGGCCCTGTAGTCCTTGCCAAAGTACCCACTAGTTAAGGTATCATAAGGACTAGTAGAAATTTGCCCTCTTTAAGGGTTGTGCTATATGTTAACATTATAAGGACTAGTGGACTTAAAAATGTTAGTTTCTACCACTGCAGTGTGAACCCATGCTGGTTTGCCTGACCTTTGTTTGATTTGTTACAGGTCGCAGGTTATATTGATGAAATATTGCTGACTGCAGCCCTTTATAACACTCACTCTCAGTTGAAGTCACGTCATTGAATCAGTCCCCAGGCTCATCGTATCATTAATCCCCAATGTGGATCATTGTTCAGGCTATCCATATATGAGTATTTAGAGGGAACTCTACTGACTTTGTTGGAAACATCGTTCGATCAGCTTCTTATAAGTGTGTAAAGTGTCATGGTTGGTTCAATATTGGCCACAGTCAGCAATATTCCAGCTATGTCACGGTACCGTGTTAATAACCTGGGTACCGTGTTAATAACCTGGGCCAGATGAAGCAGTGGATGAAATAATGAACTGTTTCCTACACGGTCTGTGCAGTCAGCCAAATCACTGAGTCTGACCAACCCATGCAATTGTTTCGCCTCTCACAACAAGAAGTGCCTTAGAACATTGGCGACCTTTTCTAGCCTTGGTTCCCACACGGTATCAGTTTAAAAAATGTGTCATATATAACTTTGTGTTTCAGTCATCTCCGAATAGACAGCTTATCCCAGATCCTGCAGTACGCCAACATCATGGCTGGCATCAACGTCGCTATTGTCGACACACTCCAGGGGCTGGTTGTGGGGTCAGTGATGGAGAGAATGGGAGGTAACTCTTGCTGCTACTTCAAATTTTAGCAAAACGGGTGTGGGAGCTTTGTAATAATTTTTCACAGATATTTACTAAAAAATGTTGTTTTAAGGTATAGTTTGATTATTTTTTAAGTGTATCAAATATAATAGGTATTTGTATGTGTTGACTATTCAAGGGATTTATGGAAGGAGAGGGAGATATTTGGTCCCAATTCGACATCCAATTTACGATATTATAGTTGTGGCCATGTGACCTTTGCAGACATAGCAGAGTTGACTTTGTTTCTGTGATCACATGGCTAAGAGCATGAGGATAAAGGGACTTTGATGCTTAGTTCTACATTATTGAATTGAATGCAGCATATAATATAATACCACTGAATTATAGAAAATTAGGATTTTAAAAAGTAATTAAAAAATTGAACGAAATAATGTTTTTTTCCAATTTGCCTGCCTGGGGCACTTAGTTTAGAATCTTTAGATAATTCCTGGCTGACTGGTGTTTTCCTGCTGCCTGTCCATGTTAAATCTGAACTGTGAAGATCCGGGGTAGAGTAGGTCTTCAGCAACCCATGCTTGCCGTAAGAGGCGATTATGCTTGTCGTAAGAGGCGACTAAGGGGATCGGGTGGTCAGGCTAGCTGACTTGGTTGATGCATGTCATCGATCCCAATTGCGTGGATCGATGCTCATGATGTCAATCACCGGATAGTCTGGTCCAGACTCTATTATTTACAGACCGCCGTCATATAGCTGGAAATTTGCTGAACGTGGCGTTAAACAACAAAACAAACCAAACCAAAAGCTCGAAAAAAGCATGTTCAATCTTTACACACTTCTCTACAGGTATGGGGAAGGTTGTCCAGTTCTACCCAGGATCTGATCTCAACAGGTAAAACCTTGTTCATTGTCTTTATTTGTTTTGCCCTTGAAAATTGCCTGAGGTACATCCATTTGCATGTTCCCTCTGATTATTGTATCAGATGTTCTACACTGTGAGTGAGTGAGTGTAAGTCACTGTTTAACAATATCCCAGCAATATCACAGCAGGGGACACCAGAATTGGGCTTCACACATTGTACCCATGTGAAGAATTGAACCTTGATTGTCATGACAAGTGAACATCTTAACCACAAGGATATACCATGGCCCCTACACACAACTGGACACTGAGTGCACAGTATTACCCATACTTTGATACAAAACTTCAGCAATTTGAATTGTGATACAATATAAATGGATCAGTAGGTTGAAGAAATACGCTCATATATGTATTTATCTGGGTTTTATTAATAATGAAATATATGGAAATCTCGGACAAAAATATTTTCCAGTATGCACTGTTGTTTGTCACTGTGTAACCTCCCTGATTTAAGCATTACTATGGTTACAAATGGCAGACGAAGCTCTTGGACACAGGATAGTTCCCAACAAAATGTGAAAAGCTGACGTATGGCACTATTTTGGTCTTGAATAATAAAGGGAGTTTCAAAAGTGGAAGGAAGGATAGCAATATGTCTGCATTATATATTGCAGTACAAAATTCCTGACAAAATACCAGCTCAGACCTGCTTGCTGAGTAAATATAGATGATGACATTCCTTGAATTATGGAATTGATATGGATTTGCTTTCATGTGATTATTTGAATTGGTCAGTTATTGAAAGGAAATGTTTTTTGAGTCAACAAGGTTCTTATTTGATCAAATTGATTTAGTTTCATTTTGACTTACATAGTGTTTTTGTTTTCTCATTTACAGGCATGTGTTGAATTTCTTCGACTTCCCATCAGAATTCAAAGACAATTTGTACAATTTTGGTCTTAAGAACTTACCAGAGTTAAAGACTCGTGGACAAGAATCTGTCAGAGATATGAAGAGTGACACTGAAGAGAAGGGAGATAACTCTGGAGAGAAAGACTGTGACAGTAGTGATAATGGTGCTCAAACTCAAGACAGCCTTACAAAGACAGACGGCGGTCAGGCTGGGGAAAAGAGGAAGGGAGATAACTCTGGAGAGAAAGACTGTGACAGTAGTAATAACAGTGGACAAGAACGTGCAGAGTGCCTTGATATAAAGATGGCGACTGCAGAGAAGGGAGATGACTCTGGAGAGAAAGACCGAGACAGTAGTAATAAAAGTGGACAAGACCGTGCTGAGAGCCCAGATATAAAGATGGAGACTGAAGAGGAGGGAGATAACTCTGTAGAGAAAGCCTGTGATAGTAATAACAGTGCTCCAAGTCAGGACAGCCGTACGAAGACAGATGGCATTCAGACTGGGGAGAAGAGGAAGGGAGATAACTCTGAGGTAAACTATGTAACAGCATACTACCTACCTACATACTACCTTGTGCAGCAGTGCCGTGGAGTAAGGAACAATTGTCATATTTAAGGAGTTTTTCATATTTTAGGAAGTTTGTTTTCTGTTGCAGAAAGTGGAAAAGAGACTGGAAAAAGCCAGAATACAAGATTATGTGAAAACTCTCATTTTACAGAAGGATTTTGATTGGTAAGAATAAACAGAGCATATTGATGATATTTACAGTAACTACGCCAACATCCTGTACATACCACAATGTGTCCGTTAACAGCATTCAATGATTTTATCTTTGTAAAAGTATATTGTAGTCATGCTACAGACTAGTCCATTTTTTCTGGAGTAAATATTGCAAAAGTTAACATGGTTAAAACATTGTTTGGTTAAAAATAAGATTTAATTCTTTGTAAAAATAGCCTCAAATTAACTTTGATCATATTTTCCTCATCACCTTCTTTTTCTCATATACCTTTGGGTATATTGACCAATACAGAATTTTTAAAAGAAAATAAATGGTCAGGTTCATTGTTGCATTTTATTTAGAATTAATCTATGGTATCTGAGAATTCTGTTCAGTATTCTTACAGTATAATCTAATGGTAATGGCATCTGTTTTGTCTGTAGTTTGATAGTGGCCTGCAAGCACCATCCCACACCTATAGTGCTGGCTCTGCTGGAGTATGTTGGCCCATCGCGTCCCGTCGTGGTGTACTCTTCTTACAAGGAGGTAACTTTTCTCCCCAACTGACTTCAGGGCCTTACCTTAGCTTGTTGTAGGTAACTAACAAGGGTATCAAGCGGTCAAAGTAGCGGTCAGTATCACTGAAACCTTTCAACATTTTTCAACGAAACTTGGCATATGCATTGCTCATCAGCTTAACTGGTGCCTTTTGCTATTTTTCTATTTGTTTCCCACCCAAACTTTACAGATAGTCAGACCGCCTCTGTCGTCTAGTGGTAGAGTGTCCGCCTGGAGAGCGGAAGGTCTGGGGTTCGATCCCCAACCACGTCATACCAACAGACGTTAAAAGATGGTACTTGTTGTTACCCTATCTGGCGCTCGGCATTAAGGGGCTAAAACAAGGACTGGTCGGCTTGGAGTCAGTATACTGTGTCTGAGTGGGGTATTCATGTTAAACTGCGGCATGGTGTCTCAGTGAGCTAGCACTATAAATCGGCATCAGTCCGGACTAGTACAAGCAGCCACACGTACATGTAAGTCGTTATACAAGTGCAATAATCTTAGACACGACGTTAAACCCCATTTCACCTCACCTTACCTCACCTCACCTCACCCTACAGCCAGTCATACATGAAACCATCATCTTTCCAGGCTATAATTTGCTATTATTGTTTCTCGGGTTTGCAAACATATTTACAGGAATAACTTGTACTAATGTATGAAAACTAAGGACGGGGGAGACATGATTTAGAGTAATAACTCATTCTAGTTACATAAGGTGCATTTAATCCCTGGTCTGACGGTCTGCTGTCTGATGTTTTCCCATTGCCCTGATGTTTCGGGTACTTGCAGGCTCTGATGGACTGCTACAACTGTGTGAGGGAGCGGGGTGGCGTCCTGAGTCTCAGACTGACCGAGACATGGTACCGGGAGTATCAGGTAGGATGCCGCAGGGGCTACTAGGGGTGACTGTCACTATTGCAATACCAGGAATGTCCTTTGAATTATTTCGTTCCTTAAACAGTGGACCTTCTCTGTGGTCTAGTGGTAGAGCGTCCGCCCGGAGAGCTGAAGGTCCGGGGTTCGATCCCCGGCCTCGTCATACCAAAAGACGTTAAAAGATGGTACTTGTTGTTACCCTGTCTGGCGCTCGGCATTAAGGGGCTAAAACAAGGACTGGTCAGCCCCGGAGTCAGTATACTGTGTCTGAGTGGGGTATTCATGTTAAAACTGCGGCATGGTATCTCAGTGGGCCAGCACTATAAACACACACACACACACACATGCATGCACGTCGCTATATAAGTGCAATAATCTTGGACGCGACGTTAAACCCCATTTCACCTCACCTCACCTTAAACAGTATTTGTATCATGCTACAACATGTTGCCCCCGGCTCTATAGATG
The DNA here is from genome assembly GCF_023055435.1 of Haliotis rufescens. Classification (NCBI taxonomy): domain Eukaryota; kingdom Metazoa; phylum Mollusca; class Gastropoda; order Lepetellida; family Haliotidae; genus Haliotis; species Haliotis rufescens. The sequence goes on along the minus strand of NW_025964001.1, from coordinate 25,354,866 downwards.
AAGACACAAACTGCTTGGGTACAAATTGTCTATGCAGGGGACATGGTATACCTCCCTACCTCATTGACCCAACTATGCAGATGACAGGGAGGGAGGGACTCCACCTTTACTCACTCAAAAACCTACTCCCAGCTTGCAGTCAACAAACTTTGCAGATGATGAGGAGAGGGGGGACACCTACCTCGATCTAACTCACTCACTCACTCAATCACTGTACAGCTTACATGTACTCCCAGCTCACACCTGACCACACAACTATGCAGATGGAGAGAGGGGAGGACACCTCACTCACTCCCTCATTGTATAACCTACAGGTACTCCCAGATTTCACTCACTCACTCCCTCATTGTATAACCTACAGGTACTCCCAGCTCTCACTCATTGTATAACCTACAGGTCCTCCCAGCTCTCACTCACTCACTCATTGTATAACCTACAGGTACTCCCAGATTTCACTCACTCACTCCCTCATTGTATAACCTACAGGTACTCCCATCTCTCCGTCACTCACTCCCTCATTGTATAACCTACAGGTACTCCCAGCTCTCACTCATTGTATAACCTACAGGTCCTTCCAGCTCTCACTCACTCACTCATTGAACCGGTATAACCTACAGGTCCTCCCAGCTCTCACCCATTGTATGACCTACAGGTCCTCCCAGCTCCCCATCACTCACTCATTGTATAACCTACAGGTACTCCCAGATTTCACTCACTCACTCCCTCATTGTATAACCTACAGGTACTCCCAGCTCGCACTCACCCCACCATGCAGATGACAGGGACTGGAGGATACCTACTGACATTCACCACTGTCAGCAGCTGAGAGAGCACCAGGAAGAAATTGCAGCAATAACTCACCTTAGGAGAGACAGCCATGAGAGAGGTTCACTGGCCAGGGGGGGCTAGTAGTTGGACACTCATTGACATACAATCTGGCTAATGATAACTGTTCACCAACTTAAAAAGTGGATCCCAGAAATATTTTGAGAGTTAAGGTGGGGCAAATGGCCTTCTACATATGCCTTCCAATGCACATTGTTGCTCTCCCTCTAGCGTTCTAGTTTCTACTGCTGGAGAATTGCCATTCAGATGATCATCACCACCAATTGACATTCAGGAGCCGAAACTGGAGCCTTTGGTAGCCTACTGTTATTTTAGTGGGGCTCTGCCAGTGTGAAGAGACTTTCACACAAGCTGATTTGATTCCGCATCTGGACCTTGTTGTATTTATCAAATTGGGCACTTTGTGTTGATGATTTTACGAAAGAAATAGGTTGTATTGTTTTATCATTTATCATAACGCAACAGATATTCTCTCCATCCTGACATAATTGTGTTTACAACTTGTCCAGCTTGAGATCATCATATGAATAAAAACTGAAGATATGAAACATGTAATTCTATTGCTTGTGTTGTTTTTTTAAGAATCATATTGAGCCATATGTACATGAAGTACACAAAGTTTGCTATGGATGACGACTCTAAAAGGTAATACGTCAAATTGTGTGCATCCATTGAAATAGCCAAGGACTATATTGCATAAAGACATGTGTAATGACCAAAAGTCTGTTGTCATGTGCCACACAATGCCAACAAACAACATGTGAACAATGCACAGTCAATACGAGACCAAAACTGAAAAAAATTACAATAACAAATTCATTGTCAAAAAATAATTTTAAAAACCTTAGTAGCGTGTATGTGATCCCTGTGATTTGATCTCATACTCTCAATAAGTGTCTGGATGGTTGCCAAGAGTGTTTCACTCTTCAGTAAGAGTATCGCTGAGTTCTGCATGTGTTCGATAGGGTTGAGGCCTGGTGACTGGGCTGGCTACTCCATGCATGGACTCCTGCTCTAAGTAGGCATCAACACCCCTGGCACGATGAGGTGGTGTGTTATCGTCCATGAGGATGAAGTGCACCAGCATACGGTCTCACGTATGCATCGAGAATGTCATCCCTGTAGTGCCCACCTGTCATCGTGCCCCGCTGTAGGACATGAAGATCGGTTCTTCCAGCTCGACTGATCCCACCCCACATCACCGCCTCCATGGTCTAATGGTAGAGCGTCCGCCCGGGGAGCGGAAGGTCCGGGGTTCGATCCCCAGCCGCATCATACCAAAAGACGTTAAAAGATGGTACTTGTTGTTACCCTGTCTGGCGCTCGGCATTAAGGGGCTAAAACAAGGACTGGTCGGCTCGGAGTCAGTATACTGTGTCTGAGTGGGATATTCATGTTAAACTGCGGCATGGTATCTCAGTGAGCTAGCACTATAAATCGGCATCAGTCGGACTAGTACAAGCAGCCACACACACACGTACATGCACGTCGCTATATAAGTGCAATAATCTTGGACGCGACGTTAAACCCCATTTCACCTCACCTCACCCCACCCCACATCATGATTAAGCTCCCTCCATAGCGGTCATGTTTGGCTACATTGAAATTCTTTCTCCTTGTCTATGCCACACTCAGGCACGACGATTTGTGAAGTTCAGACAGGATCTTGGAATTATGGAGTAATATTTTGGCTGGACTTTTTAGTCTATGAGTCCAATCGAAATACTGTAGCGAAATCGACATGTGGTTCATAAAAAAACATCACAACTGCTGTGCTGAATTGTGTACCATCAACTCGGTGTTGACATATTTTTCAAATGTTTTCATGTTGTTAATCAATGTGCGCAAGTGATGTGATGCACATGGCATGGTGAGCAATGTAGCAAATGTTGTGCTCTCTGATGATGACGTGCAACGATTCTTTCACAATGCATCCAAACAAAGGTTTTCAAGCACCTCCTGTACATCGTGCCCTTGACTGCATGCCCCGTCTGTTCACCATGGAATTTAGGTCTTAGAGGGGTTACCCAATCATTATACAGTGATCCCTCGCTACAACGCTACCTTCGGGGTCCTAATAATTGATGAGCGTTATAGATGATCAGCAGTTTAACGAAGGTCGAGTCTTGGTGGTAGATGACCAACAAAACAGTATACATGCTCTGCCTACCTAACATGATCTACGTTGCACGTTTCAGAGTTTCAGAAAAGATTAGAATAGAAGTTCTTTATGATTCATAGTGTAAAAAAAGATTTACTGAGTATTAATATGCGCTTTCAAACAAAAAAACCACATCGTATCCCTTCAGATGAATAAATAGGTATAACAAACTTGGTCAATAAAAGTATGAAATTTGATATAAAACATCACTAAACATGAGGATTTACCATTTGAAATGTATTTCCTGCTCTCAAAGGCATTATTCTATATGCAGAGATTAAGATTACCGAGTGTATTTTCTCGTAAACTAAGCCGGAAACAGCAATCAGCTGTGCACGTTTCCTCCCAATCTACCGGTGATTCAGTTAATTATAAGAACCATAAGTGTAGCACTTTGGAACAAATTGTATGCAGGATAGTTTTTGGCGTATGGAACGATTTTGACCAGTCACTGTAGGGACTTCCCGCGCTACATGTATTTCAAGGGGATATCCCATGTATACAGGGATATTTCAATCTTTATTTGTTGATTATTTCTTTTTATGTCATCAAAATATGATCCTTAGCAAACTTTGAGTAGTATATGTTCATGTACTCCAGATTTATTTGTCCACACATATTGTTTTACACACTGAAAGTATGGTTCAGTTTAACACTAAACATTCCCATCTTCATTTCCACACACTGATTATGATATTGCATAGATTGGTTCCTGTCAAAACTTGCATTGCATCACCTTGCTTTAGAAAGATTGATTCTTCCTGATATAAATTGTTCAGAGTAAGTGAGTATAGTATTTTTACGCCGCTTAAAGCAATATTTCAGCAATATCACAGGCTTCACACATTGTACACAAATAGTGAAGGCAGCTATTGTTAGAAGTAGAGCAAAACCCTACTCACTCATTCAAACTAACAGATTATATCCATCAAAATGACACAAACTCAGGTGATTTTTTAATCATATTTATTCATATATTTGGTGGAGTAAGTAAAATATAACTGTAAAAATGTAACTAATTATATTAGTCTATTATATTCACCATATCTGAATTTCTAAAACCATGCAAACTGAAGAAATTACCTCAACAGAAACAACAACTCAAACATTCATCTACATTCTCCTAGCTCTGGTGTATGTCCCCTACTTACTCCACGACCACCTTAACATCCGATGGATATTCACGGCAACCTGCAAGGGAGGTAACTCCATTTGTTAATGTGTGAAGCGAGTAGAACAACATACACAACTAGGTTTCTAGCCTGATTCAGCAATAAAGGAACATTTCATAACATTTTGGCACACACAAAACAACTGGCCTGACAATGTAAATGACTGTTTGACTATCTGATATACCTATATGTTGATGTGTTCACTTTGGTTTCTTATTTATAAATAATATCAGGACATTCTGCAACTAATGTCACTAAATGCTCATGATGACCCCAGGCAACATGTTGAGTGAGTTAGTGAGTTTGGTTAATGCCGCTTATAACAGTATTCAAGTTATATCATGGCGTGTTAACTTAATGTGGGAGGAAAGCCCAAAGTGATGCAGGTCTCAGATGTTTACCACTTCGGTGAAACCCACGAGCACGGGTATGGTGCTGACAAACCTAGAAACATAAATGGGGTGAACCGGGATTCGAACCCACAATGATAGGTTTCTGGCGTGCCCATGGGACGCCTTAGACGACTGGGCATCCCGTTTCAGACAAACCTTAAAACTAAGCAGTAAGGCAGCAGATCAAAGTTTAATGTTGGATTAAAATCTTTTAATTAACCACATTACCAGGTCGGCAAGTTATCAATCAGTGGGTTTTACAGTCAATGAATAACCGTTCAAAACATCATTTTTTTAAAATTAATGGCATCTCCGGGTTGGTATTAAAACAAATTGAGTTGAAATGCTGTCAACTTGACATGATCGCAAGCCGTTTCACCACCAGTCTGAGAAATGATAAAGTAGGATTTACGATCATGTAAGGGTGAGGGTACGTCTTTCATACAACACTGAACTTTGAATTTCTCCCTTGTACATCATCACAGCATTTTGAAGCAAAGGGAGACAACTACTCTACTTTTGAATCGACAAAGTCATAACTGATTTGCCTCCTTTAATAAAGTGTCACTGAGTGTCCAAAATTGAATGTACCATAATTTTGACGCAATTATATCAAAAAAATACTTTCCACATCAACCACTGATATAAGTCTTAAATGTACCTGGATCAGTCTTAGATTATCATCTACCGTAATGTCTGTACCGTAACATTATGTAAGTCTGGGTTTACAATCACCACCATAATCACACATACAACCTGACACTTTTCAACTTAAATGACCAAAACAAATAAACTTTGACACCGTGGAAGCACAGTTTAAAGATGTTATAACCCGAAAACCCTTTGTATGTGGAACACCCACAGTTGTATATATAAAAAATATTTTGCTTGTTTACCAATCCGTATTTCATTTATTAATTAAAAATATGTTTACCCCAGAACCTTTGATTTCAATATCAGCCTTATATGTGCCAACACGACATTACATTTGTTAATATCAAACATGATTATATACAAACCCTACTGCCTTAAAAAATATTCCAGTATGATTTTGGCGCAGGTCACTTAGTGAGATCTTCAATAGAATTAAACAGAATATACTAAATACAACAGAGCCCATATATGACATGAGTAAATAAAATTCATAATATAACAAAAAGAATAAAAGAAGCATAAAAACATGGCGCAAGAATATAAAACAAATATTGCACAGAGTGAATAATCCAATACACTGGCCATATCCACAGCATAAAGTCACACAAGTAAAGGGAGACTACTCTACAAGTAAAGGGAGACTACTCAGGCAAAGTGGCTGTTCCAGCCAGTTTCCTTCCAGTTGTCCAAATGTTACTTTCTTTGCCAGGTAACTTACATGAATTTTTATCATTGATTACTCTCATTCCTGATTATCCAGTGTGTGATATCTTTTTATAATACCCTGGACCCATTTGCCTCCATAGCTTCAATTGGAGTTTCATTGCACCACATCCATCTGTTTCCACTAAACTTGCACGAAAGGACTTTTGCTCATGAGTTTGAAATCAATAACCAATCAAAATACCTCTTCTGAATATAATTTTGGCAAAGATCTAGATTCAAAAGTGATGCTTCGTTTGAGCAATTCTTCAATTAAGTTATAAACCTATTCATTGGGATCGCTATTAAGTAAGAGACTTCTTTCTATAGGCATTAAAACCTATTGTGAGGTTTTACTTTCCAGTCGGGTTAAATCTCATAAACAGGGACGTTGTAATGTAATGTCCTGGGTCTTTTATTAATATAACTTCCGTTCAGATTGTAACATGTAATGAAATGTAAAATCAAATGACAAATGTTTTCTTTATATTCCCGAGGATCGAACTCGCAACCTTCACATCTGTAGCCCAGTGAGTGTACCACGAGGCTACAGAGGTGTTGATAAGCCTCACTGTTTTTTAGAATGTCCTTTTCAAGATCTGTACGCCAGCAACAGATATTTTACGCGGGTTTCCTAAGGTTCATGGAAAGTATGTTCGAAACATAAAAATGTTGATAAATGTTGTTTTAAGTTTCTTTTTTCGGTTTATAAGCATGGAAAAACACTTTCCCTCGGTTTTGGTAGACAGAGCATGCCCTGGGGGTCGGGAATAAACCGCGGGGGCTTCGCCCCCTTGGTTTTTCCCTCTCCCCAGGGCATGCTCTGTCTACCAAAACCTCGTGAGTGTGTTTTCTCCAATACGTAATCGACATCAGGAGAATGATAAAGGGCTGTTTTGTTGGGAAAGACTGGGGAGAGAAGTCCTTTTGCTACAAGACATTCCTGATGTAATCTTGATGGCATGAAAAATCCAATCGAGTGCTTGTTTCAATCAGGTAAGAACCATGTAATCTGATTGGACATCTATTTTTAGCCTCGTGTCATTTAAACTGGACACAAAATAAAGGTATGGTGAAGAATCGGTCCAAGGTATTTATCACAATAACATGGAAATTTAACTCACTGGATAATCGAGGATATATATAGACAACATTTCTGTTTCACACAAGACACTAATTACAAGCTCAGGAAAGAATAAAAATGTGAAGTTCTAACACACTGTGAAGAATAGTCTCCCCTTAGCAATCCCCAACAAATGATAAACTGTACTTCCTTCACATATCTTGGGCCCAGAGCAGGCATACCAAGCGACTGGTATCAAGATAACAGTGACCTAAATAACACCAGTTTTCAAACCCAGGCTGCCAATATGTAACAGAACTGTAACTGATAATTGTATTTCGGACTGAGTAGAATATAAAACCTTGTACGCTACAGTACTTTGTTTCAGGCTGGCCATCTCAGGCGACTACACCTTCATAACAATCTCAATACAATCAGATCTCTTACTCCAATGCTGAACCCTTTTGACAGTCCAATCTAAATGAAGGATGCAGAGTTCTTCAGCCAATCCCATACAGACCACAACTGTTCCTTTGATGGTATTATGTTATGGATGTAGATGGCATGGCGCTCAGAAACAACTGGATGTTAAACATAGCAATAACAAAGTAATTGCGCTACCTTTATTACATACATCTAGTTTTGGAACCTTCCATTTGAGTTCGCTTCTGAGATACAGAAATCAGATATGCTGCTTATTATGCTGCTTCCTCACTCGTACCAAGATTAGAAGTCTTGACACTGATTGGATGATTTGAAAGGTCACTGGCTGCAACCTGTGGAGGGATGACAAATATTCACTCAGGCATCATATGGAAGTAAAAGATCTGAATTAATGAGATTGCCTTCACAGCAAGCCATGGCCACCCAGTACTATAAGACAGCTGCCCAAGAGTGTCTCTAGCCTCGTCTAGTTTTGAACTCAGATACAGCTTAGAGGACAATCATGCTTTGGGAAGATTACCAGACACTACGGTCAACTGTGGCAATAATTCCAGGTACCAATCCAGAGGTATTGCTTCTCTGGAATCCTACTGATCAAACTGACATAACCTGTTCACCCAAAGCACAATCTCATTAAAATCAGATCTTAGTTCTCGCTATTGCTGAACACAGATCTGAGGACATCCCATTAGGGGTCACGTCAGAACGACCTTTCATCCGACCAATCAGAGCGTCTCTGACCAGATCATGAAAGTGACAGACGGAATGTGTTTTCTAATCATGCAACCTCGGAAAATTTAACAGGGGGTATTCCGAACGACAGTTACGGGTTTTATAATTTATATCCATACAATCTAGGAAATCTATAAGCTATTCCTGAATGTTCTTTTTATCAGTTTTATTTTTGAGAATAGGTCAAAATATGTTTTGAAGCGTAGTCGCCAATTTGAAACTTGTGCCGTAAAGCTCGAAAAAGCTGCCTTCTGATCGGCTAATATCGATTTCTTGTTAGTCATTTCATTGGTCGGTTGAAGTTCGCGAAAGGTCGTTCTGACGTGACCCGAAATGGCATGTCCTCAGATCTTTGTTTAACGGTAGCGAAAACTATGATCTGATTTTAATGAGATTGCCCAAAGCATCATGTCGTAGCAGTATGACACACTGATCCTAGGAGTCGGACATGTCTGATAGATACTCAGGCTTGGAAAGATATTACAAAACAAATCATCCATGCTTATAAATTGCCTATGGTAATAAGCAATGTGGATGAACTGGCCAACTGGATTGCCTAAGCAACTTCCAGTCTTGTTGAACAATCAAAACATCTGTACAGTGACCCAGGGCACCTGCTAAATAACAATGATGATAATAATGAGTATATTTGAAATGTGATAGATTCCACGAACCTGTATGCTCAAAGTGCTACACCATTATTACCCGAGTCAATGGATCAGTGTGTTCTGGAAAGTCACTCTCAACTCCCTGGGGAACATACAACCCAAGCTGCCTATGAGGAGCTAGAGGGCAACAGCCAGATTACTGTCTCATCCTACTGGTTACCTTTGTAATCAGTTTCCAAAAGTGTTCTTCAATAAAAACTCATTTTGTACATTTTAGAACAGCACTAAATGGGGGTAAGGGTAACATGAACAAAAATGTATATTATGAATTTTTCTAAGAGGATTTGACTATTTCAACATGAGCAAATCTTTGGCCCAGGCTAATTTTCCAAAACTTTAACTGTGACATTTATAGTGGGTCAATTGGGGCTGTTTGTCCTCCTGTATTTATCTTACAGAGTAACGTACAGTTTTCTAGGCATATGTTGTACAATGCTTGTGAGGTGTGACTGTTATATTGCAAGAGGCATTCTTATCATGTATGGATGCAGGTTCTTGTATTTGATAACAGATATAGGATGAATATCACAGCATGCATAACCCTGGTAAAGAATCTCATATAACATGCATCACCTTCGTAGTTCAAGCAAAAGGAATGTTGAGCAAAGTAAACGAATTGCACACATAAGCACTCTATATTAGGTCATTGATAGAATTCATCAGTGTAGCAGTACTCACAAATCACAACACAACTATAAGCTGTCATGAAGTAGGTCAGAGAAAAACATTTGGAAAATTTAGATACTTTTTCAGATTTGAGTTTTCACATCATGACAAGAAGGTAGGTTCTGTGCATCCTCGACTATGCAGGGCATAATATCTCCATTCCATTAAGATAAGTACCCTGGGCACATTCGCTACCATAGCTTCATTTGGAGCCAGAACTTGCACCTAAGATTGCGAGAAATCGTGTGCTAAGTTTGCAATAAGGGAGAAAAGAAAACTTTTTTTTCAGATTTGTTTGTTGTTTAACAGCGTACTCAGCAATAATCCAGCTATATGATGGTGGTATGTAGTTAATCAACATTCAAGTGACAGACATCATGAACATTGATCTACACAATTGTGATACAATGACATGCATCAACCAAGCCAGCAAGCTTGACCACATGATCCCGTTAGTCGCCTCTTCCGACAAGCACAGTGACCTTTTGCGGCAAGCATGGGTTGCTGAACACCTATTCTAACCCGGGTATTTATCATAACATAATGAAGATATATAACACCTGCATAATGGAGGATGCAATAGCTATGAATTCAGTCAAGGCTGTGGTTTTCGATATTTGATCATTCTGCTCAAACAGACTAGCATTGTCATGGATGGACCAAAGCACACAGCTTGATATTTGATGGTATGGAGTTTGCGAATGAAATCACAAGCTACCAGCTTGATGGCAAAGCATCTTCTACATGTAATGAGGCCTGAAGTTTCAGTTCTCAAATGTACAAAATCATCAAAATTTAACCAAATTTAGAGATGAAGATTAGTTTACAGGCCTACAGATTAACTGCAAAAATACAAGTATCAAATACAATAGTCAAACTAGGTTTGTTAGAGATGCAGACACAGAAAGTGAGTGAGTGAGTGAGGTTTTAAGCTGCTGTTAGCAATATTCCAGCAATATCACAGAGGGGCACACCAGAAAATGGGCTTCACACTTTGCACACACACTTTGCATGACGTACACAGACACAGTTGTTTTTAATACATTGTATGTCCATACTACAAACTGAAAACTACACTAGCACTGATGTTCATTTCAACAGGCCTCTCACTGATTTATCTCAAAACCAAAACCTACATCAGCAGTTTTTTCAATCCAACAGGATTCTGATTTAGACCAAGTGTCCATGGTGCCGACGTACAAACCAACCTTAAGACTACGACTGTTGTAAGTCAGTGTTAAGGTATAGACAGATGATCTTTGCACTAATATCTCTTTGTGCAACCCATGTCATATACAGGTATATGTAGGTCAAAAGGTGATGCACATGAACGCACATGCAACAGATGTATTGCAAGCGCAGATAGATTTTTGGGAATAGATGGTGTGCATTCCAAATCCACAAAGATATTTGCATTTACCATGTCACACATAAAGCTTCCAGGGAAATATTGATCATGTTAGGATGCTTCAAAACGGGGTGTGATCACCCCTGCCCCCACCCCTGTACCTTGGTATGTATTACTTCAATAAGTTATCCAGCTTCTGATAATCACTCACAACACTGACGTGTCTAATCTAAACTGGTTTATATCCTAACTTTCACATGTGGTCAACGATGCTTGGGCAAAAGATCGTGGTTGTGAGTGAGTGAGTGAGTATGGTTTTACTCCGCTTTTAGCAATATTCAAGCAATATTCCGGCGGGGGACACCAGAAATGGCCTTCACACATTGTACCCATGTCGGGAATCGAATCCGGGTCTTCAGCGTGACGAGCGAACGCTTAAACCACTAGGCTACCCGACTGCCCCTCGTAGTTGTGAAGAAAGGGCATGGCGGACAGAAGGGACACATGAATGTCAACAACAGGTGCACGCCTTGGCCAGACTTTCTCAAACTTGTCCGCCGACTCCAAAAACGTTGTATTCAACCAACAATAAACAAATATTAAATGTTAAAACTGATTAACTGTTGCTGTTAAATACTATAATTAGGCCAGACAAACAAAATATATTTTAAATTGGATACAATTTTTTTCGACATAGTGACCTGAATTGTTGGTCCTAAAATAGGTAAAACAAAAAGAAATATAACCTGGCCTTAAGAATATGATAAATAGGACTACAACCATGTTCAAAGCCAGGTTACACTAGTGCTATCAGACTATGATTAAGTCTATGTTCTAGTGTTCACAGCAAGAGCGGACAGGTTTATTTGTACAACATCAAAGCTGGCAACAGCTTTCAACAAGCATAGGAGTGACTAGAAGCAATATCAGCGACAAATCATGAATAGACCTGATCGTACAAATCCTCCTGGACAAGGAGCAACAGTTTCACCATCAGTCAGTCTCCTCATTACCTCACTGGTGGGCATTATCACTGTCTGTTTGAATTTCACGCTAACACTTTGAAAGTTAACCAGGTTTTCATTACTAATTTGCTTTACTAACCACCGACCAATATTTCACAAATGTGGAATACAAAATAATAATTTGGATATACCGGGTAATCTTCTTTCTAAAGAAATGTTTTGTCACTCAAATGACAAAAGATATCCCTCTAAATCACCAGTTACAGTTTGACAAACAAACTCTGTATACCAAGTACCGTATTCGACGTAATAAGCGCCCAGGGCGCTCTCAAAATTAGAAATAGGGAGCTCTTATTAGGATATTATTTAGAGTTGAAAGATCGTAAATTTCGTGGTTTATGCTGACAGCCTGAAATGTTATATACGACAGATATATTTTTCCAGGATTTAATTGCCCATAATTAAGGGTGCATATGACATACGAGTGCGTATTATACACAAGTAAATAAGTCTTGTGTACATTAATCAATTGGAAGGGATGCTAACTGAGATTGTTCACTAGCCAATATATTAGCAAATATCGCCGTGGGCGCTTATTACGTCGAATACGGTATACCTAATAAAATCGAGGCCTGCGATGTCCATTATTATAACATTCTCCAATGTTGTTAATTGGAACTGTGTTGTGATATATGTCCCCTGAGAACCAAGGACAGAAGTACAAAACATCTAAAAACATCAGATAACAAACTATTATAGTGAAGTTATTTCAAACTTCAACAACAATACATCAGGTTGCCTTAAAGAAACTAAAACGTTTAGTGACGACCATCTGATAAGTTCACAGAGTGACTCATTTAGTGAGCCGTAACCTGTGTGGAGTGATGCTCGCATTATTGACCATGAGGTGTGTTGTGTTTCAATGTCATTAAAATCAGATCTTGTACTCTGATACGATGCCTCTCTGTGTCATGATCTGAAAAACACGCCACAGGAACCAGGTCAACTCTGTACAAACTTTGACCAGCAATTCTAAATGAAAGAATGGGCAGGTTCTTGAGCCAATGGGATGTCAGCATTCTAAAATTATTCATCTTCATTTCTTTAACATCTTAATTCATAAAAACACCACACAGGACATGAATATCCCCTTGATAGTACATCCTTTCTCGATGTAGATAACATAGTAACAATATGTCACCACATAACAGCACAGCCTTTATCATTTTCCATCCATTCATTTTGAAGATACAGAGATTAGATATATGCCACTCTGAATGCTTCTGTCACTCGAACTAATAATTTAGAAGCCTCAACGCTGATTGGTGTAGAACCTTCCCTGAGCATGACTTCCGGTAGAGATTGAGAGGGCATGGTTTCACGGTGCTTTTAGCATAATTCCAGCAATATCACGGCGGGTCACACCAGAAATGAGTTTCAAACATTATACCCATGTGGGGAATCGAACCCGAGAAATCGGCGTAACGAGCGAACGCTTTGACCAATAGGCTACCCCACCACCCCTCCTGTGGAGGGACTGTCTTCAAGTCAGAAGGCTGCCATCAGAGTTATAGATCTGATTTTGATGAGATTGGGAGATGTTAGTGCCTTGCTTTGTGCATTCAGTTTCAGTTTCATGTTGTTTAACGCCGCACCCAGCAATATTCCAGCCATGTGACAGTGTTTTTTGTGGATTCAAGCTGATGTCATGTCTCAATGGGATGAAGTTAAACAGTACCCTGTGTATGGCTCTTTCATCTTACATTATCTGTGGACATCATAGGGAGGCACTTATGTGTAACAATAATAAAAACAATAATAATAACAGTAAGAAAATAACACAGGGGGAATATTGCTCGATACAATCAGATACGTATAAATACAACATTCTCCGAAATGAAAACAAGTTTTTTCTTCTGCTCAATGTACAATGTAGTGGCTCCAAGAAAAAAGACAGCCTAAAGGCACTAATCCTTTGGGATGTTCATAACAAGTGAAAAGTGTCTAAAAATGCAATACAGTTAAGTCTCATAAAAATTTCAAAATATTTCCAACATTTCCAAAATAATTGTTTTTTTTACCACAATATACAACAAGGTAAAGGTCCAAAGCATTCATCGTGATTAACATTCCACAACATAATCAAATATCAGACGCTGACAAACTGGACGTAACACATAGTGATTAAGTGATATCCAAAATCTCTCAAGAAGTGACATAAATACTAATTAAATCTCTCACAAAACTACGAGATTTGTGAATATCAAAATTATTCCAAAAAAAAGCTGACAATATTTCCCTGATTTCTTAGCTGATATTTATAAGATTTATATCGTACAGCATGGATATGTTGTCATGGAATTAGTATCAGGGATGGGTAAGTTTGACATTAACTCTTGTCAGTTGTCTGTTTCGCACATTGTTACTCAAGCACCCAGACAACAGACATCAATCTATATCAGAACATCACTTGACTTGAATATGACCACCTGTGCAATTACATCATTCTGCTTCGAACGACAACCTTTTGGAACAAATATCAACATTTTCTCCATGGCATTTTGTTGAAGACCAACTGTGTGATCATGATTTGTCTGTTATGTGTAAAGATACAGAACGGGAGGACCACTGCATCAGCTGTCAGTGGATCTAAACAAGGAATACACACTGAAGTACCCTGAGCAAGTTGACAGTGGGGCCTGTCCTTCATGGAAGATGCAGCAGATGTGGGTCCATCAACATATTTACACAGAAAGACCGGGGGTTCTACATATACTGAATACATATAAAAACAATTAAAGATTAAGCTGACTACATTTCTACCTGGCATGTAGCACATGTTGACTATGGCACATACATGGACCATGGTGCTGGCCATCAACTGGATGTCATCTGTACACAACTGGATACAATATGGAAGACGAGTCACACACCCTGCACTGCTGCTGTGAGTTTTAGAAAACAGTCCACTACTGCCTGAGTGACACAAGGGGAATGACAGTTATGTAAAAGACAATGAATGGATTCCTGGACTCGGATCTTTCTTATTGCATAGCATACCGGTACTCACACATTTTCTGTTCATAGGAAATGGATATAATAAAACCTTACACATCTCATTGGAACTAGTATCTCATGAACACCTTACTTGTCGCTTACAAAGGACGCTGATATATCATAAACACCTTACTTTCTGCTTACAAAGGACACTGATATATCATGAGCACCTGACATATCTCTTTGCAAGATACCTGATATCTCAAAATCATCTTACTTATCCCTTTGCAAGGGAACTGATATCTCTTGAGAGCTTTACATATCTTTCCAAAGGAACTGATATCTCACGAGCACCATACATATGTCTATAAATAGGAACTGATATCCCACGAGCCCCATACATATCGCTTTAAAAGGGAACTAATATCTAAATATTACTTTGCAAAATATATCAAGGCAGAACTCCAGCATGACATAGAACCAATAACTATTGTTTTTAAAGCTACCTATTTCAGTTAAAACATTACCTTATATCAGAATACAGTTTCTGCTGCCCCAAATCAGTGACAAACAGGTGCAGAGATACGAGGATATGCTAGATGCTTGTATCAGATATGTCAAGATGACAAGCTGGATATGTTACATATCCAGGACTCACACAATAGAATAATGCTGTCAGGAGTCCCACTACTGAAGCTGGTTTATCATATACATGCATAATCATGATAATAAACTCGTGGTCAAGTCGTCACTGATGCGAACAACTTTTCACAAAATCAGCCAAGCAATTTGCATCAATAGAGCCTGATCATTTGTTCTTAGAATATTCAGAAATTTGCTGATTTGTGAACATTGTCATCGTGACGCCTGATGGCCCAAAGCAATTATATAACTGTTGTTAAAGTAGTGTAAATCGTGGAGTCGTTTAGACCAGCCTGCTAGATGACCTGGCACAGGAGAAGACAAGGTTACAGGCTGACCTGCATCTTCATCATCTCTTCACATGAATGGTCCTTACCCCACAGTAGCAGCAACCGGGGAAGTGAGGTGGGCTGGATATCACAGAGGACAACCGAGGAGGAGAATCACATGGAGTGCGACGTCAGTGACGACCACAATCTCAACATCACTGACTCAGAAAAGGAGTCTGAGGATCACAAGGGAAACAGTGATGACCATGACACAGACTGAAGATCTATGGATGGACCAGGGAGGAACTACAGATGGCCGTGATGGTCTCAATGTAAAAGTGTTGAAGGATCATAACTCCAGTAATGTTAAGCAACAGATGTTATGGCCACCCTGTCAACGTTACCGTTCACTGTAGAAGCGTTGGAGGTTAATGAATTAAATAAGTTAGTGATGGCAGCAACTACTTCTGTGCCAACATCATGGTAGGCTGCGAAAGAGTATTAAATCATGAGTTTGTGAGCGACGGCAGTGACTGCCTCCGCGCCAACATCACGGCAGGCTGCAGGTACTGCTGGAGGAATGTTATGCTGAGAGGCTGCTTCGTCACCATATCCTCAAACGGCATCTTCTCTGATGTTGGTTTAGGTGCTCCGCAATCAATCTGGAAAGGAAACATGGGATGCTCAGTTGTTATAATTAGATATGTTATAGTGAGGATATGTTATAATGAGGATATGTTATAATGAGGATATGTTACATACTGAATTATCAGTTGCCTTACATTATATTTTGCCTTTGCCAGAAACAAATTCAAGTAGCAGTGTACAAATAGACAGATCATGGTGTCAAGTTTTAACATTATGCTAAACAAAAAGTCACAGCAGAGAGCAGGACAAGTTGCTATAAATCATGACACAAATAATTATTTGACTTCCATCCCCAACCACCTCACTACCAAACACTCTGCTTATTATCATTTAATTGTTAGAGGTGAGGTGAAATGGGGTTTATCGTCTCTTACAAAATGTGTGTGTGTATGTGTGGCTGCCTGTACTAGACTGGACTGATGCCGATTTAAAGTGCTAGCTCAATGAAATACAATGCCGCAGTTTAACATGAATACCCTACTCAGACACGGTATACTGACTCCGAGCTGACCAGTCCTTGTTTTAACCCCTTAATGCCTTAACGTCTTTTGGTATGACGCGGCCGGGGATCAAACCCCGGACCTACATGTTTTGTTACATAGGTAATGAAATACACCATAAACATAGTCCCACAAAATATTCATGCTTTATGTGAATCACATCAGTCAACAGTTAATTCCCAGATATTCTTGGAACAGTTTATGAACACAAATAAAACATACAAAAATAGAATGCTTCCCATCTCATATTTTTTCTCAAAAACTTCTTCTGAGTATTCAGCGTTAGAAACTGGCACTAGTCCTGTAACTTCTTTGATAGGCATTCAGAAGTTGGAATACTAATTAAGGATAAGAATTTATGGATGAACAACATTTCGGTGTAGGTTCTTGCCTGATACCGGTAAATTCTTATCCTTACTTACTTGTCCTATAGTCCGTGCCAAACTGCCCAATAATTAAGGTATATAAGGACTAGTAGAAATTTGGCATTTTTAGGGGTTTTGCTATATGTTATCATTGTAAGGGCTAGTGAATTAAAAATGTTAGTTTCTACCCCTGGTATTATGTAATTTTGTTGAATGGGACAGTTAACAACTTTAACTCTCTTTCAGAATTGCTGTGCCTTCGGTGACATGACCACCCTGGACATGTAGGAACAATGTAGCCTGACCTGCATCAAGTAGGTGACCATGGAGTGGATCTTCTTGTCCTTCTGGACTGGCTCGATGATCCACCCACTGGGCAGGAGCTGAAACACATGCCAGTCAGTAGTCAGCACATACACCGAGTTACGAGGCCGTGTAGCTCACTGCATTGTTTCTAGAATATTTGAAACATTAGCAATAGGTGAGGCGAGGTGAAATGGGGTTTATGTGTGTGTAATGACAACTTTATAGTGCTAGCCCACTGAGATAAAATATACCATGCTGCAGTTTAACATGAATACCCCACTCATACACAGTATACTGACTCCAAGCCAACCAGTCCTTGTTTAGCCCCTTTAGACAGGGTAACAAGAAGTATCATCTTTTAACGTCTTTTGGTAAGATGTAGTAGGGTATCGAGCCACTGACCTTCTGCTCTCTGGGCAGACACTCCATCAACTAGACCATGAGGGCAGTAGCATTAGCAACGAAAGTCAATAGCATGAAAACAAGTCTAAACATGGATCCGGACCCTTGTATTGTTCAGGAAGTGTTCCACAAAGTGCACTGATGTAAAAAATGCTGGCATATCCAAATGAGTGAGCGAGTGAGTTGGGTTTAACGCCGCTTTCAACAGTATTCCAGTTATATCACGGCGTGTCAGCTTAATGTGGGAGGAAAGCCCGAAATGATGCAGGTCTCAGACATTTACCACTTCGGTGAAACCCACGAGCATGGGTATGGTGCTGACAAACCTAGAAACATAATCGGGGCAAACCGGGATTCGAACCCACAATCATATGGCTTCCGTCATAGAATATGCTTTACAGTCAACATCCAATTTAATCAATTTGTAAAATGACTGAAAATTTCATTCATATTGTGGCATGTCAGCTTGATGGGGAAGGAAAGACTTTGATGTTTTCCACTTTGGTGAAATCCACAAGCACACTTACGGCACTGACAAATCTACATATATATTCAGGGTGAATCAAACTCTCCTGTATAAGTTTCTGGCACACCCAAGGAACGCAACTGCACAGTTCCTTAGATGTTCTTCTCCCAATACTTACTGTAGCTCTAACGGTATCACCTCTTGGTGGAGTTGTCGCCCAGTCTACAGACTGATACACCAGAATGTGTTTTTCTCCTTCAATTCTCTCACTCTGGACAATACAGAAATCACAGCTCTCTTTCTTGAGAATCTGATGCACCTCGTGGTATAAATATACTGAAATAAAAATATGATGAAATAAAGAATACTGAAAACAGTACGTCCAGGGACGTCAGTATATTTTTTGACAAAATTACAAAATGGATATGTCAACATTTTTCATGATTATCAAGATTTTTTAAGAAAGTTTTATTAATGGTAAATTGTTAAATTTAATTATTATTTTCTTACTTAACATGTTGTACATCAACTATTATTGTATTCTAACAAACCATCTTACCTATTCTAAGATTTTCGGAAATAGTCTGCAAAATATCCACTTTCTGAAAAAAAAGAGACGTCACATGTGAAAGTATTGTATTGTTTAGAATATTTCCAACACACAAATGTACCAATGCTATAAAGCTGTCATATCCACATATGGCTTCTGTCATAGAAAACATTATAAAGGCTATGTCCAAATTCGGTCAATTTGTAAACTGACGTTAAATTTCAGTTGACTAGGCCTACTGACTGAATTCAGTTGTGTCCTGGGACCTGTTCCACAAAGTGACCGTAGCGCTATGGTGATCGTAACTCCCATGCTTCCACATAGACTTACGACAGTCGTAGCGCTGTGATCACTTTGTGTAACAGGACCCTGATCCTAATCAACGCCACCTAGTGAGCATGACAAATGATGTATAATGCGCACCCCCCTCTAGCGGGTTCAATATTTTGGAAAAAAAGAAATTTGAATATTATGCGCAGACATTTTTTACACCGTACCCTTTCAGCGAAGTCCGGCAAACGAACGGGTGCTGAGAAACTTCGTCAGTACTAACTAACTTTGCTTTACAATGGACAAGTATGTTTGTTTGCTGTATAATGCCACACTCAGACATATACAAATCGTGGTTTCGTGAGTCCATCTATCCCAAGCCAAAGGGACTCTCAGTAACAATTTCATGTGTCTGCTCCATGAACATGGGGCCCAGACTGGCGACATGTGGCACACTTCACTTGATTTCCACAAGTTTTACTGATATCATTGCACATGCTGAGAAGCCCCTAGCCTGTTACAGATGGGGATTTTAATGTTAGACTAAAGAAAATGAATCATTAACAACCAGAACTTGGAGAGTATTTCTTACCAGAATAGTGAGTGAGCAAATGCTTTAACCTCTAGGCTACCCGTCAGCCCCCTTACCAGAATAGAGGGTGGTGGGTTAGCCTAGTGGTTAAAGCATTCACTTGTTACGCCAAAGATTCGGGTTCTATTCCCGACATGGGTACAATGTGTGAAGCCCATTTCTGGTGTCGCCCACCGTGATGTTGCTGGAATATTGCTAAAAGCAGCATAAAACCATACTCACTCACTCACCAGAATAGAAATGTCAGTTATATTTGACAAGCAAATTTTGATAAATGAAATGATACAGCCGTACTTCTTTGTTTCCTCCAAGACTAACAATGTCAATTACTTGCTTCCATTTGCATGATTTGTACACATACAGGATCATCGATGCATACATTTGCATGATTTGTACACATGTAGGATCATCGATGCATACATTTGCATCTATTTAAACCAGTAAAAATAATAAGAAACACCTTCATTAAATTATACTATTAAACCATCCGAAAGATTTTTGCAGATATTCATACAAAATTTTAAATAGTTTGAATCCTTTCTTCTCTATTATCCCCCCAGAGTCGGAGCAACTGAGCTGTAGATTGTATTTGTTAGTTGTTGTACCTTCAATGATTCATCATATGTAAATCTTGTCCTGGGGTTCCTGAGGGCCTCCCACACAGTCTGGGGCGGGGCTTCGACCACACCCTTACCCAGGTAGCTGAAACATGGAGGCGAGGTGAGGTGAGGTGAGGTGTTTGTTTGCGCCAGGCAGGGTAACAAGAAGTACCATCTTTTAACGTCTTTTGGAATTGCGAGCCAGGGATCAAACTATCGATCTTACACTCTCAGTGCAGACAGATTATATTTGTCTATGAAATGTCCTGGTTGGTAGGTAGGAAACAAATTTAATTAAGTTTTGTAATGTTTCTGAGGTACTAACAAAAGCATTGTAACTTTTATGGAAATAAAATATGTTTCAAACATGTTACAGATGATTGAACATTGTTACATTCACTTAAACTAAAGGAGGTCCATCTAACAATACAAAAACAGTTTAGAATTACAAAAATACGCATAGCATGCCATGCATGCCCTTCAGCCGACTGTCCAGGGCTTTCTGTTATTGGCTAGCCATCTGCAGGAAAGTGCTGATGAAGAACTACAGGTCAGCTTGACTGACTGTCACACACCAGCATATTGGAGTTATTTCAAACACTGCTGGAAGCCATAACCCTAGGTATTTAATAAATTCACGAAACGCTGGTGAATCATGAGTCTGGCTCATATTACAAATATTGTATCAGCAAGTCATGTATCGATAGTGCTAAAATAATGCTGACATGTTTGTTTGCTAAACCTGTGTGTTGACAGCTACTGTCCTGATTAACCAATGAAGCAAGTATTACATACCTTTGCACATGCGACCCTGCTTTGAATAATCTTTTCAGTATCACGACATCACTTTCAAAACCATAAAACCTGTTTGAAACAAAAACACAAATTGATTATAACACACAAATTTTTGAAAGACAAAGAAAGAAAAGAAATATATACATGGACACTAAATCTTAAGTGAGTGAGTGGAACTAAATGACGCTGTGAGCAGTATTTCACTGATATCATGAATATGTAATGTATATCAGTGGAGGGGGGGGGAGGGGGAACCTGGAGTGATGTTGGACAAAGAAGATGTTTACCACTCAGCATTATGAAAATAGTTTTTTTCAAGAGAAGTCAAGATGGCTAGTGTGAACCTTTCAGTAGTTTGGAGCTTTTCCTGCAAAAGTGAAGCTTTGAGAACTCATTCAGAATAACAGCCCTCAATGCCATCATTGGGTTTTCACTTGTCCTCGGCACAATTTGGTAGCCATGGGAGTGTGAATTTCAAAGTCTGACATTTGGCCACTTCGATCAGAGTGTATGTCTATCAACAACCAACTAATATTCTAAGTATTGAAAGTGGTACACTATCAGTAAGCCACTAAACCAATGTCCGAGCGTGGTATATTTTTTTCTCGCCTATTAAGATCAACTGATACTAGTCCTTCAACAAAGTCTAAAATCTACTGAAAATAATGTCACAATGCAAGTTCTACTTGTAGACAGAAAAAAAAATCAACACTGACTGCACTCATAATTTGTTTCAACTGATTAACATGATCACCAATTCTTATCAGGTACTAATATTTTGTGCATTTTCCAGAAATTACAAATGAAATGTAACAGTCTAAAAGTGATCCTGATTTGAAATTTTATGACTATATCAATATAGCTTTATAAGATGACTATCCCCCTCCCTCTGCCCCCTCCCTCCATCCCAGCAGTACATACATCCATCCTCCTGCTGTGCTGAACTGTTCCTCGGCTCCCTTGTCTAGCTCTATGTTGGAGGCCTTCAGTACCTGGAGGGAGAAACACTCCACATTCAGATGATGCTCAACACTCATACTACCAAGAACATTGACTTAACTTAATATATGAATAACAAAATGTGTGCATGATGTTTGCTTGTTTGTTGTTTAATAACAACAGGTCTGGGGCAGACATCGATCCACACAATTGGGATACGAATGTCAGCAAAGTGATAGAAAGGTCGACGAGCCAGGTCATAAGTATTTGCTCTTTGAGAAAACCAATAACTCAGGCAGGTGTGATGCTGACAAACCAAGGATCATAGACTACCTCCAAGGTCTAGTAGTAGAGTGTCTGCCTGGAGAGCATTCGTCTTCATCAAATTACGTTCCCAAATTTCAAAAATATCAGCTTCAACAGGAAAAGAAAAAAGTAAATTTTACATCTGATAATGGTGAAGATTACAATGAGGTATTTTCACTACATGAGCTACATACTGCCTTAGGGCAAGCTCATGATACAGCAGCAGGCGCTGATAATATTCATTATCAGCTACTTAAACACTTGCCAGAATCATGTCTTGAAACTTTGTTGAATATATTCGATGATATTTGGACAGCAGGGACATTTCCACCTTCATGGCATAAAGCCATTGTTATCCCCATACCCAAACCTGGGCGGGATCATTCTGATCCATCAAATTACCGACCTATCTCTCTTACTAGCTGTGTTTGTAAAACGATGGAACGCATGGTAAATAATCGATTAGTGTGGTACTTGGAAACAAATAATCTTCTTTCCAATATACAATGCGGTTTCCGTAAAAACAGAAGTACTATCGATCACTTAGTGCGTTTAGAATCGTTCATAAAAAATTCCATTGTAAATAGACAACATGCTGTATCGATCTTTTTCGACTTAGAAAAAGCTTACGATACAACATGGAAACATGGTATTTTAAAAGATCTTCATGATTTTGGATTAAGAGGCCGTTTGCCTCATTTCATATCACAGTTTTTAACAGACAGGCAATTTCAAGTCCGAGTGGGTACAACCCTGTCTGATCATTATAATCAGGATCAGGGTGTCCCACAAGGCAGTATTTTGTCTGTCACTTTATTCAGTATAAAAATTAACAGTTTGTCCAAAGTTTTAAATGATTCAGTTGATGGATCACTTTTTGTGGATGATTTTAATCTATCTTGTCGTGGTAAAAATATGCGCACAATAGAAAGGCAATTACAATTATGTCTTAATAAAATTCACAAATGGTGTTTAGAAAACGGGTTTAAATTTTCCAAATCAAAAACTAATTGCATACATTTCTGCCGAAAATATAAACCGCATAAGGACCCTGAACTATTTCTGAATGACACTCCTATCAAAGTTGTGAAGGAGGCCAAGTTCTTGGGACTTATTTTTGATCACCACTTAACTTTCCTTCCCCATATAAAATACCTAAAAGCTAAATGCCTGAAGGCACTCGATCTCTTGAAAGTTGTTTCCAATTCAAAGTGGGGAGGGGATCAAACAACCCTCTTACACTTATACAGGTCACTGATCCGTTCAAAACTTGATTATGGCTCCATCGTCTATGGTGGAGCCTGCAAAAGTAATTTACAAAAACTAGATACGATACATCATCAGGGTCTGAGGCTTTGCCTTGGAGCCTTCAGAACGTCTCCCATTCACAGTCTCTATATAGAAGCAGATGAACCTTCTCTTAAACAACGCCGACTAAAATTATCTCTACAATACATCACTAAATTATATTCTAATCCGTCAAATCCAGCTTTTGAATGTATATTCCATCCTCTTTACGAAGATCTTTACAATAAGAAATCAGCACTCAATCCACCACTCGGAATTAGAATAAAATCTGCAATATCGGCTTCGAATATTAAACTCCAAGATATAGCTCCTACTCAACTTTTCTCATCTCCTCCTTGGCAAATGGTAAAGCCAGAGGTAGACCTGACATTAACCAAACTTAAGAAATCAGATACTAACCAATTAATATACCAACAAGAATACCATCAACTAAGAAACAATTATGACACTTATAAATCTATATTTACAGATGGATCCAAGGATGGTGGCGCAGTTGCTAGTGCCACTGTCATTGGATCCAGAACAATCTCTTCACGTTTACCTGATAACAGTTCAATATTCACTGCAGAAGCAAACGCCATTTTTACAGCACTTAAATATATCGGTAATCAATCTAAACATAACCAATTCATACTGTTTTCAGATTCTCTTTCATGCCTTCAGGCAATTAAAAATATGTCTTCAAAACATCCACTTTTAATCCAAATTCTTGAGTTATTTAATGATCTTGCTACTGGCCAATATGACATCGTCTTTTGTTGGTTACCAAGCCATGTTGGTATCATTGGTAACACAATGGCCGATGCTGCTGCAAAAGCAGCACTCAACAAATCTGTGACACCACTTCTGATCCCATACACTGATTTTAAACCCATGATTCGATCTTACATCCGAGATCTTATGCAACAGAAGTGGGACGCCCAAGTAGGTATCAATAAATTACATGAAATTAAACCAAATATCGGTTATACCTACTTGGGCTGTCAGTCCAGATTTGAAGAGGTCATTATGCGACGATGTCGTATTGGCCACAGCAGATATACGCACGAATATTTATTACAAGGTGAGGATCCTCCGTTTTGTATCCCTTGTGATGAAGGAATCACGGTCAAGCATGTCCTGCTTGACTGTGTTGATTTTTCCATCACAAGGGATAAATATTTCAATGTAAAAACAATTAAGGACCTTTTTAATGATGTTAATTCTCGTTTAATATTATGTTTTTTAAAGGAAATAGAGCTTTTTCATAAATTTTGATGTGTTCAATGTATTGTTTTACAAATTGGTAGTGCGAAATTCATAACTTAGATTGTTAGTGGCTGTACCCTTGCGAGGGGTTGAAGTAGCGTAAAATTATTGTCCCCCTAAGAGGGTATGTAAGTCCCAAATCATTCGAAGTATTTTTCTGCACACTAGGCTTTTAAACGTAGTATCTTCATTATTTTAATCTAAGGCTTAACTGGTACACTGTCGCCAGTGACTGAAGGGATGATATAAATCCTGCCGGGGTCCATGCAGGAAGCAAAAGTACTGTAAGTCCCCATGGTCCCCAGTATGGTGATCTCCCTTCAGTTGCTGACGATTTCTAGCCCATTTTTAAATTGTGATGTTCATTAATGCTTACTGCCTTTTAATATTCTCAACTAGTTTTAAATCAAGTCTGTGATATTCTAGTTATTCTACTGTCCTTCGTTGACAGCTTTTTATTCAGTTTAAATATATGTATCATAAATGTATCATAAATGTACTTTCTCGTCACGATATGGCTGAAATATTGCCCATGTGACGTTAAATAATAACTCACTCACTCACTCACTCACTGCCTGGAGAGCGGGAGGTCCGGGGTTCGATCCCCGGCCGCGTCATACCAAAAGACGTTAAAAGATTGTACTTGTAGTTACCCTGTCTGGCACTCGGCATTAAGGGGCTTAAACAAGGATCGGCCGGCTTGGAGTCAGTATACTGTGTCTGAGTGGGGTATTCATGTGAGACTGCAGCATGGTATCTCTGTGGGTTGGTACCATAAAAATCGGCATTAGTCCGGACTAGTACAAGCGCACACGCACACACTGACTGACAGACAGACAGACAGACAGACAGACAGACAGACAGACAGACAGACAGACAGACAGACAGACACACACACACACACACACACACACACACACACACACACACACACACACACACACAGAGCTATATAAGTGCAATAATCTTGGACGCAACATCAAACCCCATTTCACCTCACCTCACTATGCATCACAATCAAAGCGAATTCGGAATTCACACAGCAGATCCTGGCACTGCTAAGCAAAGCAACTCTGCACAGGTAATGACAGTACCGTAGAGCACTGGCCACCCAAGCCCCCTTCCCCTTGTATGTTGTAGTGAAGAAGCTGTATATTATAGTTACCTGGGCCAGCAGTTCTGCAGCAGCCTGGCTGGCCAGAGTCTTGTACTTCGACAGCAGAGCTGGATCTGAGAAGAACAGTATACCCCTGTACACCAACTGCTACAAACAACCACTGACAAACAGAGTTCTGGAACTCGTTCCGGTGTTTCCATCAAATGTGATTCGTCAGTAATTGCATTCCAAGCTTCATTTCACATTGACGCAGATTCATAATTGTCAAGGGGAGTTGTGAGGGCTTGCTGTACATAATGTTGGAGGAGGTTGTTGAGAGATGGCTGTGAGGGGTGTTTGTGAGGGGTTGTTGCGAGTGATGATTGTGAGCGGTTGTTGTGAGGGGTTGTGTGAGATGGTTTTTAGAGTGAATGAAATGGGTGGTTGAAGAGGGGGTTGTTGAGAGGATGGTTGTGTAGGATGGTTGTAAGGTTTGTTTGTTTGTTGTTTAACGCCGCACTCAGCAATATTCCAGCTATATGACGGCGGTCTGTAAATAATCAAGTCTGGACCAAACAATCCAGTGACTGACATCATGAGCATCGATCCACGCAATTGGGATATGATGACTGGGATATGATGACATGCATCAACCAAGTCAGCGAGCCGGACCACCATATCCCGTTAGTCACCTCTTACGACAAGCATAGTCAGCTTTTACGGTAAGCATGGGTTGCTGAAGACCTATTCTACCCCAGATCTGGTTGTTGGGGATGGTGTGAGGCATGGTTGTGTAAAGTGGTTGTGAGGGATTGCTGTAAGTGGTTGCTGTGAGGGATGGTTGTCAGGGAATGCTGTAAGGGGTTGCTGTAAGGGGTTGCTGTGAGGGGTTGCTGTGAGGGGTTGCTGTAAGGGGTTGCTGTAAGGGATGGTTGTGAGGGGTGGTTGTGATGGATAGTGGTGGATAGTGGTTGTTAGGGGAAGTGGTTGTGAGGGATAGTAGTGGGGGTGGTTGTGAGGGGTGGTTGTGATGGATAGTTGTGGAAGGTGGTTGTGAGGGGTTCTGGTGGGAGGTGGTTGTGAGGGGTGGTTGTGAGGGGTTCTGGTGGGAGGTGGTTGTGAGGGGTGGTTGTGAGGGGTGGTTGTGAGGGGTTCTGGTTGGAGGTGGTTGTGAGGGGTGGTTGTGAGGGGTGGTTGTGAGGGGTGGTTGTGAGGGGTTCTGGTGGGAGGTGGTTGTGAAGGGTGGTTGTGAGGGGTGGTTGTGAGGGATAGTGGTGAGAGGTGGTTGTGAGGGATAGTGGTGGGAGATGACTCTGAGGAATAGTGGGAGAAGGTGGTTGTGAGGGATGGTTGTTGGAGATAGTTGTGAGGGATAGGGGTTGTTGGATATATTTGTGAGGGATAGTGGTTGTTGGAGATAGTTGTGAGGGATAGGGGTTGTTGGAGGTAATTGTGAGGGATAGTGGTTGTTGGAGATAGTTGTGAGGGATAGGGGTTGTTGGAGATAGTTGTGAGGGATAGGGGTTGTTGGAGATAGTTGTGAGGGATAGTGGTTGTGAGGGATAGTGTTGGGAGGTGGCTGTAATGAATAGTGGGGGGAGGTGGTTGTGAGGGATGGTTGTTGGAGATAGTTGTGAGGGATAGGGGTTGTTGGAGATAGTTGTGAGGGATAGTGGTTGTTGGAGATAGTTGTGAGGGATGGTTATGGGGGTGGTTGTGAGGGATAGTGGTGGGAGGTGGCTGTAAGGAATAGTGGGGGGAGGTGGTTGTGAGGGGTGGTTGTGATGGATAGTGGTGGAAAGTGGTTGTGAGGGTTGGTTGTGATGGATAGTGGTGGAAAGTGGTTGTGAGGGGTGGTGGTGGGAGGTGGTTGTGAGGGGTGGTGGTGGGAGATAGTGGTGAGAGGTGGTTGTGAGGGTTGGTTGTGATGGATAGTGGTGGAAAGTGGTTGTGAGGGGTGGTGGTGGGAGGTGGTTGTGAGGGGTGGTGGTGGGAGGTGGCTGTAAGGAATAGTGGTGGGAGGTGGCTGTAAGGAATAGTGGTGGGAGGTGGCTGTAAGGAATAGTGGGGGGAGGTGGTTGTGAGGGATGGTTGTTGGAGATAGTTGTGAGGGATAGTGGTTGTTGGAGATAGTTGTGAGGGATGGTTATGGGGGTGGTTGTGAGGGATAGTGGTGGGAGGTGGCTGTAAGGAATAGTGGGGGGAGGTGGTTGTGAGGGGTGGTTGTGATGGATAGTGGTTGAAAGTGGTTGTGAGGGGTGGTTGTGATGGATAGTGGTGGAAAGTGGTTGTGAGGGGTGATGGTGGGAGGTGGTTGTGAGGGGTGGTGGTGGGAGGTGGTTGTGAGGGGTGGTGGTGAGGAATAGTGGGGGGAGGTGGTTGTAAGGAATAGTGGGGGGAGGTGGTTGTGAGGGATGGTTTGTAGGATAGTGGTGAGAGGTGGTTGTGAGGGATAGGGGTTGTTGGAGATAGTTGTGAGGGATAGTGGTTGTTGGAGATAGTTGTGAGGGATGGTTATGGGGGTGGTTGTGAGGGATAGTGGTGGGAGGTGGCTGTAAGGAATAGTGGGGGGAGGTGGTTGTGAGGGGTGGTTGTGATGGATAGTGGTTGAAAGTGGTTGTGAGGGGTGGTTGTGATGGATAGTGGTGGAAAGTGGTTGTGAGGGGTGATGGTGGGAGGCGGTTGTGAGGGGTGGTGGTGGGAGATAGTGGTAAGAGGTGGTTGTGGGAGATAGTGGTGAGAGGTGGTTGTGAGGAATAGTGGGGGGAGGTGGTTGTAAGGAATAGTGGGGGGAGGTGGTTGTGAGGGATGGTTTGTAGGATAGTGGTGAGAGGTGGTTGTAATCAACACAAAATGGGTTGGGGAGGAGGAAGAAGAGAAAGAGGATGAGTCCATGAGAGAGGTTTTTGCAAATGACAATGTTTTTTCTCCTCACTTAGATGATGAAAATGAACTCAGTTCTAATCAGTTTACAGATATTGATGCATTCATACTAAATTCTACGATAACTGAACATGAAATTACATCATCAATAAATAAGTTAAAAAAAGGAAAATCCGCCGGGCCCGATCAAGTGCTGATAGAAATGCTTAAATGTTCCCAATTAGATATTATGCCATTTCTTCATAAATGTTTCAACAAACTCTTTGATAATCAAATATTTCCAAACAGTTGGTCTTGTTCAGAAATAGTCCCTCTACATAAAAAAGGCGATCCGAGAAACCCTGACAACTACAGGGGGATCTCATTAATGAGTGTTCTGGGGAAAATTTTTACCTCTGTTTTGAATAACAGGCTTACTAACTGGGCAAATATGAGAGATAAGATACCGGAAGTTCAAGCTGGTTTTAGAAAAAATTATTCAACCGTAGATCATATTTTTACATTATATGCTGCAATTCAAAAATGTCTAACACGTCGTAAACACAAGGTTTACGTTGCTTTTATTGATTTTAAAAAGGCATTTGATACAGTTGATCGTTATAAATTATGGTGTTGTTTAAGAAAAGCTGGACTACAAGGGAAGATGTTTAATATAATACAATCAATGTATTCAAATATCAAGTCATGTGTACGTAGTGATTATGGTGTTACTGATTTTATCGATTGCCCATCTGGTTTACGTCAGGGATGTATACTGAGTCCTCTGTTATTTTCGTTTTTCATAAGCGAATTATATTATGAAATCTCAAGTAACGGCAAGCATGGTATACAGATGTATCCTGACATCCTTGAACTTCTTATGCTCCTTTTTGCCGATGATGTTATTTTACTATCTGACACTGTTATTGGTCTACAGAATCAGTTGAATGTATTAGATAAATATACTAAGGAATGGAATTTATCTGTAAATTTAGATAAGACAGAAATTATAGTATTCAGAAAAGGGGGTCCTTTAAATTTTAGGGAAAGATGGTACTTAAATGGACAACAAATTAATGTAGTTAATGGTTATAAGTATCTCGGCATAATGTTTAATTCAACACTAAATATGAACAAATGTGTATCTGACTTATCACTGCGAGGGAAACGAGCTTTACTTAATATAATGTCTGTTTCACATAAACTTGGAGTTATTACTCCAAAAGTATTTTTCAAATTATTTGATACTCAAATACAGCCAATTTTATTGTATGGATCTGAAGTGTGGCGTTACCGAAGATATGAATGTTTAGAAAGAATTCACCTACTGGCATGTAAAAAGTTTCTTCGCGTTGGAATAGCAACACCAAATAATATGATATATGGAGAATGTGGAAGATACCCACTTTACATTAATTCACAAATAAAGTGTTTAAAATATTGGTTTAATATCATCCGTATGCCAGAACATCGGCTTCCGAAAAAAGCTTATAACATGCTCTTTCATTTAGATAGTATCGGTAAGGTTACATGGGTATCGCATATTAGGACACTATTATTCTCACATGGATATGGGTATATATGGCTTAACCAATCTGTTGGTGATCAACATTTATTTCTAAATGATTTTCGTAAAATAGCAATAAATATGTTCTATCAAGGGTGGCAATGCAACTTGGAAAATAGTTCACGTTATGATTTGTACAGAACATTTAAGACTCTATTAGAGCCAGAAAAATATCTATCAGTTTTAACAAATAGTCACCTAAGAAATGGATATATTAAATACAGACTTGGCTTGTCAAAACTTATGATTAACTATGGACGGAATATATCACTTGAAAGAATACAAAGAATTTGTCCATTCTGTAACTCTGCAATAGAAGACGAAATACATTTTACCTTTGAATGTCCTTATTATGCAGAATTACGTACTAAATATATACCAGAATGTTTCTTATCTAAGACAAGTAGAATAGCTTTTGTTTCTATTTTGTCATCGAATGATGCCGATGTAATGTTTAAACTGTCTTTATTTGTAAAACATGGGATGGAACTACGAAATAACATGTTGAGTGGAAATTCATAATTTTAATTACCTCACCCTAGAAAGTCCTCATGATTATCACCGATTGTTAAATGAATGTTATATTTATATAATTTTTGTTGTATCTCCCAATCTGTAAATTCTCACCCACTGTATTTATCTGAACTTGTATATGGGCCGATGGCCTTTGATACAATAAACATCTTTGACTTGACTTGACTGATATGATGTTAGCTCTAGCCCACCTGTAGACTCACATGCCTGCTCCATGACAACCTCTGGGATATTCTGAGTCTGAGAGTTCTTCCTTCTGGCCACCTGTCTGAGAGCAGCTGAATCACTGACCGACCTCTGGAGGGGCTGCTTTCCATTCTCGACGGTCTTCTTGTCAGACACACAGTCCTGGAGGATCTCCTCACTCCCTGCCTGATCTCCTTGAGGGGTTTCCTCAGGACACACCGTATTCCCCACAACCTCAGTTTCTACCTTCTCAGAGGCAGATGAACCAAATTTCAAAATACTGGAATACTTTTTAATCTCCTCTTTTTGAGCTTCAACTTTGGATGCATTATTACTTTGAGCAGTTTTTTCTATGAATGATTTGAACTTTGTTATGAGTTTGTGTGACTTTTTCCCTTCCGTTTTGAGCTCTTTCTCATCTGACTTAGGCGTGCTGGATGTGAAGCTGGGTGCAGAAATGTCTCGGGGCAAAGACAGGGTAAGCAGGGGTGTGGCTTGCATCTTACGCAAGTGCAGAAACTCTCGCAGAGATCCTAGAGTAGCTGCCGCCATCTCCCCAGATTCATTTCCATCATTCCCTGAACTCCATGTTACTATGGTTACCAGGCTCTGGTCAACTTCTGTGCAGACAAAAATTTAAAATGAAAAGTGACAAGATGTTTCAACATCAATGAGTGCTGAAAAAAACATTCTTTAACCTTTTCAAATGATGAATTTGTAGTTGTACTTGTAGTTCAGAGTTTGTATTTACTAAGCAATACGTTTCACAAAACATTTTACAGACATTAATGTGGATTGTACTTGATCCAAAAATTAAATGGAAAACACACTGAAATGATTGTCTGCATGCAAGAAAAGAAGTTATTCAGTAAAACAAAAAATAAAAATACAAAAGTTGTAAATATACATTGGTGGTCATAAATGGGTTGTTTGTCATGCAATAAAAAGACGGGTTTGAGTGAGTGAGTGAGTGAGTATGGTTTTACGCCGCTTTTAGCAATATTCCAGCAATATCACGGCGGGGGACACCACAAATGGGCTTCACACATTGTACCCATGTCGGGAATCGAACCCGGGTCTTCTGCGTGACGAGCGAACGCTTTAACCACTAGGCTACCAAGACGGGTTTGAAGGGGTTAATGTTCAGGAACTATGGAACATGCAACTAGGTTATCTAAACTGTACTAAACATGCTACAGGAGAATCAAAGTGGCAAATATGGTGGGGAACTACTCACAGATTCTGTGTTTTCACTGCTAAGGGCATGATGGGATACGGATCAAAGTTCTGAGTCTAACTACGAAGGATGTATGATACACCCTCAACAGTTTGCATGTATAAAGTACAATACTTTCCATGCTTAGATGCTGCCTGTGAACCAAATACACAACCTGGCAGCATACGTCTGCATGGCATCAAAGTGACTAGTCAGTCTCTGTTGATGAAAATGGACAAAACGAAGTATCTCCAACTAACAGGGCTAACTCCAACAGCCATCCATGCAGACTACAGGGGATAATACTCCTTCATTTGCCACAGTGAACAAGTAGGACACAGAGTTCAAGATGGGAAAAGAGGGCCTCGAAGACGACCCAAGGTCAGAAAGACTTCCAACCAACTGTCACTTCTAAGGAAAATGTTGACAACATATGTGACGTGATCATGGACAGTGCACCACAGGTCACATGGCCAAGGCAGTGGGCATCTCTCATGAGAAGGTGGAGAATGTTCGGAGGAATGAACTGGTGAAAGGTTTCAGCATGCTGGTTTCCCAGGCTTCTGACCAGATAATGTTCCAGGTTCATCATCTGTTGTGACAATTTAAGTGGTTTGAGAGCAGACCCAGCTGATTTTGTTGAGTGATCTGTAACCACAGATGAACGAGTCATGGATTCACAATATCAGCCAGAGACTAAACAACAGTCAAAGCAGTGGAAACATCTAACGTCTCCTGCTTCGAAGAAGGCAAAGTCTGTTCCATCAACTTGCAAGGTGATGGCTTCTGTTCTCCCCGGTCAAGATCATTAATCTGCTGAGGCAACTGTGAAAGAATATCAAGACTAATACTCACTAAAGGTGTGTTGTTCCACCAGAAGAACATACCTGTGCACAACTCTGTTATTGCAATGGCTTTAATGCATGACAGTGGGTTTGAAACCATTAAACATCCTCCGTATTCACCAGACTAGGTGTCATCACTACATCTGAGTTTCATCTCTTACCAAACTTGAACTGTCTGGCAAGCATTATGCAAATGATGATGACACCAATGCTGCTGTAGAGGACTTTTGACACCACCAGGAGAAAGCCTTCTACACCAGTAGGGTCCAGGCACTCCAGCATCTTTGGCAGAAGTGTGTGGACATTGTGGGGGGTGGGGGGGTGGTGGGGGTGGGGGGGGTGATTATGTTGAAAACTAATTGGCAACCAACTCCATTAAAGCAGGCCATCATAGCTAGGCTTAGAACTTTTCAGCCACCCCTTGTAACTTAATTTACAATTCTTTTACACTAAAGAGTCAGGTATGACACAGTCAGACCTGTCTGCAATTGCTGCAAACAGTGAGTGAGTGAGTCGGACACCACTTTGAGCAGTTTTACCGTTATATCATGGTGTCTCAGGAAAATGTTGGGAGAAAGTTTTAAGTGATGCAGGTAAAAGACATTAACAAATTTGGTGAAACCCATGCAGTCAGACCAAGGATCAAGACTAATCTGAAGATTCCAACACTCAATTAGCAGATCTTTGTGTGGCCAAGAGGTGTGCAGACATTCAAACACAAGGCTTTGTTCACGTCTTTTTTTTCATCCAGACAACATGGTCAACAAAAAAGATTGGTTTTAATCATTTAATTTAATTTTATAATATATATGGCTTTATAATAAAAACAGAACAATGCACCATCCAGGATTATTGTTAAATGTACTGCACATTCTCCCTTTCAAAGTTCCATTTGGGAAGGTTTCGAGTACCTGCCCTGAGAAAAATGTTAAAACTAAAGAACAAAACTATCCTCATGGAATTATTAACAGAAGAACAGAGTCAGTAATAGACATACTTTACCTCCACCATTGACCATGCCTTAGTGGGACAGTCCTGTGACTATGGCAACACCATGCACTGGCCAAGTGACCGGTAAAGGAAACCTTATACTGACCAAACCAACCTTCCACGGGTTGGGCAAGGAAAAACGTCCATGCTTGTCTCTTTTCATTCATCTGCAGTAACCAGCAGCATCCATTGTCTTCTCTGTGCCAGAGCCTGTATATGTGATGAGTCATTAAGGATTACATGGTAAGTCACCATGACAACCTAGTTGTCATAATAAATGTAACAGAGTAATATTATTCTCATAAATAATTATATTAGTGAATAATTATTATAGCTCATTTCTTCAATGTGCAGATGAAATGGAGAAAAATGAATTTAATTATGAAAATCCATTCACATAGGGCCATAATGATTTTTTATTTAGATTTTTTCTTGGACCCAGAATGACACTTTGGGAACAAATATCATTCATTTCTCATTTCAAAAACTACAGTATTTGAAATGATATATTGTGGTATTATTATCCAAATGGAAAACATGCCTTTATTTCTGTGTGCAATGTTACATACAGTACATAATAGAAAATAAATATCTGTTTTTATATCAGACTTTCACACAAAATGCATTCTTGAAACACCAGTAACCAACTTTTACGTCAATAAACAAACTAAAAAATTGCCTTTTGATATTATCAAGAAGATACATTGCATATTGTTTAGATATTTAAATTCTATTTCAATTACAAAGTGAAACTTTGCAAAAAATATTTACGCGCTTTGGTTTTGAACATGGAATGTACCACTTCAACTGAAATCAAGATAACCTTTAGGAAATTAGAGTAACCTCCCCTTAACTTATGAAAGCAACATGGCCACAGCAAGGTACAGGCAGT
This sequence comes from Haliotis rufescens, assembly GCF_023055435.1. Taxonomy (NCBI): domain Eukaryota; kingdom Metazoa; phylum Mollusca; class Gastropoda; order Lepetellida; family Haliotidae; genus Haliotis; species Haliotis rufescens. The sequence continues at coordinate 25,319,663 of NW_025964001.1, read as the reverse complement.
TCCTTAGGCTTTGTGAAGAATGGCCATTAGATAAGACCAAAACAGGAAGAGATCTTGCAACTGTGATACGCCAGAAGGTTGGAGAAGCTTTCAAACAGGGTGAGGCCTCACAAATAAATGAAGCACAGTGCAATGATGCATTTGAACATTTGAACAAAATCAACATAAATGCTTTCAAACGTAAATATGAAAGGACATCAGAAACTGGTGCCACTGGGGCAGAGAAGGAACAGTGTACACTTGTAGTATCCTCTGACACCCTCCAAGAGCTTAACAATGCAGATATGGGATTTGTTGCAAAGATGAAGAGGACACTGGGATTTGAAGGTTGAATGGGATATTCAGCATCACACAAACCAGTTTCCCCTCCCTCCCTCGCTACCTCTGGCTGATCAGTTCTACATCAGGTGGAATTAGATGCTCAACAAGGAAATACTGAACTTTTGAATCACTTTACTAAACAGCCAAAGTGTTTTGAAACATATTCATGGTTGTTCAACCTTCAGTCAACACGATCAATGAATGGCTGTACGTCATTCTTCACTACAAATGAGCAAAATGGGTGTTCACTAGCTGTTCACTATGATCCACAAGGACTACAAGCTCACCGAATTTAGACAAATGTACAAAGTAGAGATAATTTATTGATAACAACTTCTTTATTTACTAGTAAGTCAAGGCGACGTTTCGGTATAAATCCTTATACCATTGTCAAGCAAGGCTGAAGCAAGACATATGTACATACAGTCAAAACTGAAGGTTTTACATGATTGTTTGAATAAAAATATATATCATAATACATGTATGTATGTTCTTTCTGACTACTATGTCTAAACTCTTCTATAAATTATGATCATGCCAATATACACGAAGGCTGTGTACATTGAACAAACTGATGACACATATCAAACAATGAGAAATCATGCCTTTAATATTTAACACATGGATCAGGAGCACAGGAGTTGCCATGTTTATTATTCATGTCCCATGCACAACTGGCATGGCAATGTTATGAATATTTTTGTAGTGAAATCAGTCCAGAAAGTACAGTGATAACATCCACTACACGGATCAAGACCCACATACATGTACACAAGACACTCCTACAACATTACCACAGTGGATACCTACTAGATCCTGAAGTTGCACAATGGAAAACATACAAATTTCAATAATGTATAACACCGACATTATAACAAGTACCATATTCGACGTAATAAGCGCCCAGGGCGCTCTCAAAATTAGGAATAGGGGGCTCTTATTAGAATATTATTTTAGTGAAAAAAACAGAGTTGAAAGATAAATTTCGTGGTTTATGCTGACAGACTGAAATGTTTATGTACGACAGATATATTTTTCCAGAATTAAATTCCCCATAATTAAGGGGAGTGTGTATTATACGCGAATAAATAAGTCTTGTGTACATTGATCAATTGGAAGGGGTGCTAATTGGAATTGTTCACTAGCCAATATATTAGCAAATATCGCCATGGGCGCTTATTAGAGCGGCGCGCTTATTACGTCGAATACGGTAATGGTTATTGACTTAACACACATCTGAACCAGTTAACACAAGGGTTTTATGTTTTTTAGACCCACTGAGGTGCAACCAACTACTGAAAACATGCTTTACAGAGCTGGACCTGATAGGTGAAAATGCTGACTTTTGTTGTTTCTATTTCTTTCCTGTGTATAAGATGTAATTGGCAGTATCAATCAGCAGGATCAATGTCTCATGCCCATTAAAAGTCTTGTTATGGACGTAATCAGTGGAATGTGTGGAACTGAGATACTGTAATTAGTGTAATGATAAACAGCTAGACTGATGCACCATGGTATACAATAAATCATGAATTTAATGGGAGTTCCCAAACCTTTTCTTAAAAGTATGAAAATGTGAGTAACACTACCTTTAAACATGTTTTAGTTCATAATCGCAATATGACAAAAGCAATTGTGACATACCATACCAAGTATTGGGTATTTGCAGTTAGACTGAATAATGCATTTACATTTATCCCAAATATAACCTATCAAATATACCTACACGTTGTTACAGGTGATCTGACCACCTTGAAACCAATAGGTTTCAGTGTTGTTACATACACAAGTTAGCATTATCTTTTGAACGTAAGAAAACATTGTTACTCATTAAGCATCTGGTGTTGTGTAACTGTACTTGATTATCAGTGTTCGCAATAACTACCTGCCCTTATTCTCAGCACGGTCAGATATGCTGTCGATTCAGCAAATTTATGTTGATATGTTTGTCAGCATAACATGTAGATTTGCGTTTCATTTTTCTTGACGAATATTTTCAGCCAGTCACATGATGTACATAAACGTTAATGTCCAGAGTCTTTAGTGCAGTTACAGTCAATATATTCATATAACCAGTCAAAACATGATGTCCTTATTGTGTAGATTCAGGCATTATACACAGACTCTGAACGTACCATGCTGAGTTCAGCACCGACTCCAATCCAGTCGGGACCTACGGGTTCCACAGTCTCTTGTTATGGATGGTAGTTGGGCAATTTTGTTTTCTTTAACGCTGCTTTACATGTTCACTTTGTTGATGATTAGTTATCATGGTCATGGCTTGCGACGGTAATGACCTTGTCATAACTGCTTTGAATCCACTCGTGTAAACAAATCGTGACCAGATTTGACAATACCCAGTGAAAAATACTAAGTTAAGTGACAAATTAGACGGTATATTGAGAGCTTTGTTTTGTGACATATGTAATTGCTTCCGGTGAACCTGATGTGGCTGAAAACTTCAATATGTCAGCATGGTAATCCAGTAGGTGGGCACTTGATTAATGCAAGCAAGGGGTACGTGCCTCACATCTTTGGTTTTGATTTCATGCTCGCATTAATTTCACAAATTTCAGTACAGCACAATATGTGAATTTGCAGAAAAACAAGGGGTTTGATATATTGAATGACTTGAAAGAAATCTGCTGGGACAGCTATTTGGTCTGAAACCAGACTCTCTACATGCTCTAACCAGGAAACTATTAGTCATTAGTCCACACATTGATACAATACTCTTCAAACCCCAACACAAGCAATCTCTGACTTTCAGATAAAGCAGTGTTCCACATAATTTTTCAACCATATGATTATGAGTACAGTACAGGTCTTTATTAGAACTGACGAGTATCAGACATATGTTTTTCAAACCAATGAGTACCATACTGCTCATTTGTAATTGCAGACTTGACGAGTACTGGTAGGATATTGCACAGCCATCGTACAAAGACCTCGTGTTGTTCATTCAGATTTTGGTGCTAGACTAATGTAAACTCAAGAGAGAATTGGAATGCACAATTATTAACCAATGACAATGCAGAATTGGAACACACGATATTACTTATTTCCGTTTAAGCGGAAAGCTTTTGACAATAAATGGACAAGGTACTTTGACAAGCATGTGGTATTGGTATCATATTTGATATGATTTTAATTTGCAATTGGTCTGTATTTGACTGGTTTTCATCCATACAATACACCGATACAGCATCTGTCTGGAGCACTGCTTTCCAAGGATATAATCAAAACATGTAGAACTTTATCTAATTATCTATCACGGCATGTTCAGTTCCTCCAGTTCTACCAGAAAAGTACCAAGGTCTTTTCAAGAGGCCCTGTAGGGGTGAACACAAGAAGGGCTTGTTCACCATGATTCATAATGTGTTCATTATGCTTTGAATATGTCACATTTAAATTTTGTAATCAGCATGGATAGTTATTGTTTTCAATCCTTAAGAGTTTAAAATTTAATACAACACCGAAATACAAAATGAAATATGGTCCCAAAGGGGTTGGGTTTGGGCTGGGAAAAGTCCAAATTTACCACCCTATTACCCGGCCCCACCTGATATAGGTCTCAAGAGTTGGGTACAAAATGTCCGCATGGGAATCGTTTTACCGCAACCCTGGCAAAAGTTATTTAGATACACATATAAAACGACCTGATCATGCATACGCTGAAGATGACTGTAACTTATCTCTACTCAATTACCGTATACAACGCAACAAGCGCCCAGGGCGCTCTAAAAATTAGTGTGTATTATACGCAAATAAATATATAAGACGTGTACATTGACCAGTCGCAAGGGGTGCTAAATGAGATTGCTACCAGCCAATATATCAGCAAATATCGCCGTGGGCTCTTATTAGAGCGGGGCGGTTAATACGTCGAATACTGTATATAAAGTCACAAGGAATGTGAACATCGACTTGTAGTGTAGCCATTGAGTTTTATTGTTATTGTCATTATACAGTATATCACGTGGCTATCTATGAGTCCTTGTAGTCCTGTGGATACACGGGACCTACTCAGGAGCCACCGGACCTATGTACCCGAGTTACCTGTCCCAGCCCAAGGCTGGTCACTGTGAGACCGTGCAAGGTATACCAGCAACCCCACAACATCAACAAGGTTTCATTGTGTAGGACAAGTTAAGAATCTATCTACATGACCTATAGAATTATCAATAATTATTTTGTTAGTTCGTAGGACACATGCTAGTCTCTAACATAGCTACCTTTAGGGGGAAACACAGGTTTGTTGTGTGATGAGCTGATGAGTAAATACTCGGATTATTAGGAGTTCATCCAAATAGAAATAAACTGCAAGTGATTCCAGGACATTTGATTGACTCACCAAGCAATTTGTTTTCCATTTATGTTTCCACTAACTTAAAAACAATTAGGCCAGGCCCACCTTAGGGACTACTGCTTCCTGATTGGCTGATAATAGTGGGTGGGGCTTGTGTTGCATAATGGCACTAATCGATGTCACTGGTTTAGTACTGTCTACAGTTTCTTTATGTTAATGATTATCTATGCAGATTTTTGACTTATTTATTTATAAGAATTGACTTCAATATTATGTTGCCCTTACAGAGGTATAAACGTATAAGCCGGTGTGCACACATTTTTTAATCCTGCAGATTTCAAATTGTGCATACTGGTTTTCTTTTTTATACCTCCATAAAAACAAAAAACAATAATAAATTGTAAGCTTATCCTACGAGGAATACGGTTTCATGTACTCTCCGCACAGATGTGTACTACGTACCAATTGTATTTTACCGCCAGTTTATCATTTACCACAATTTGAAAAACAGACTGAGATGTGAAGTGGTTTTTTTGCCTTATGAATTGCCGAGATTACAGAGATACATAGCGAGGGTATATTTTTTCTAGTATTTAACATGTAAGGATAAGATTTGTAATCACCACTGATAAAGTCAGGATACCTCAAGATGATCCTTTATATCCAGTTTCATTTTTGCTTTTTTTCCTAAGGAAGTAATTTGAAACCTATGTTACCTGGAGCTAGAATTATGAGAGAGAAACCCACCTCCGATATTCCTCGGTGGTTGTCTGGGTGATGTTGGGCTGCCACCAGGCATCGAATGGTCTGGACGGGCGTTGACACACCCTTTCCTCCCTCACCACATCTTGCTTCACCGGCATGGGCGGCACACCCTTGGACTTGACCGGGACGTCGTGGGAGCTTACATCGCGGACATACGATGTGGCCACCACTCCGGGCTTCCATTCACATGTCATGGAAACATCTTTGAGGAGTTGAAGTACAGACTGCAATGGAAAAGACAAGTACCTTCAGGGAGGACTATAAGAGCATTTTAACTATAATTAAATAATTTTAATTTTTTTATAAGTTTGTATGATGGCAGTCTGCAAATAATCAAGTCTGGATCAGACAATCCAGTGATTGACATCATGAGCATCGATCAATGCAATTGGGATACAATGACATTTATCAACCAAGTCAGCAAGCCTGACCACCCGACCCTGTTAGTCGCCTCTTACAACAAGCATAGTCACCTTTATATGCCAAGCATGGATTGATGAAAATCTATTCTAACACGGATCTTCACAGGTTTCTTGAATACAGATTTTGCCTCTTCTGCAGTTTGCAAAATAACTGCTAACTGTACACAGTGTTTAAGCAACAATCTATCCCCTCACTTTGAATTAACAGTCTAACCAATCACTTTGTTAGCTGGTCCATCGATTATTTTTGCACTGTGAGAAACAGGTGACTATTTTGTCAAATTAATAAAGGCAATAGTCCATAACATTGCTTCGTATGCTATGTGATGGATCAGTGATAGAAGCTAACTGTTTTTGTCTACTAGTCCTTATAATGATAACATATAGCAAAACCCTCAAAATGGCAGATTTCTACTGGTCCTTATGATACCTTAACTATTGGGCAGTTTGGCAAGGACTTTAGGACCAGTGCCAATTTCTAACGCTGTGGATTTATTGGCAATGTGAGAAATGTGCCATCATATTGCCCCACACGACACTTAAGTTATGAAGCATCAGTCTATACCATCACATTTTTCATAACTAGAGGCTTGTGTGTTTTTGAGAGACAGTAACTAGGGGCTTGTGTGTTCTTGAGAGACAGTAACTAGGGGCTTATGCGTGTTCTTGAGAGACAGTAACTAGAGGCTTGTGTGTTTTTGAGAGACAGTAACTAGGGCTCATGCGTTTTTGAGAGACAGTAACTAGGGGCTTGTGTGTTTTAGAGAGACAGTAACTAGGGGCTAATGTGTGTTCTAGAGAGACAGTAACTAGGGGCTTGTGTGTTTTTGAGAGACAGTAACTAGGGGCTAATGCGTTTTTGAGAGACAGTAACTAGGGGCTTGTGTGTTTTGGGGAGACAGTAACTAGGGGCTTATGTGTGTCCTTGAGAGACAGTAACTAGGGGCTTGTGTGTTTTAGAGAGACAGTAACTAGGGGCTTATGTGTGTCCTTGAGAGACAGTAACTAGGGGCTTGTGTGTTTTTGAGAGACAGTAACTAGGGGCTTATGTGTGTCCTTGAGAGACAGTAACTAGGGGCTTATGTGTTTTAGAGAGACAGTAACTAGGGGCTTATGTGTGTCCTTGAGAGACAGTAACTAGGGGCTTGTGTGTTTTTGAGAGACAGTAACTAGGGGCTCATGCGTTTTTGAGAGACAGTAACTAGGGGCTTGTGTGTTTTGGGGAGACAGTAAATAGGGGCTTGTGTGTTCTAGAGAGACAGTAACTAGGGGCTTGTGTGTGTCCTTGAGAGACAGTAACTAGGGGCTTGTGTGTTTTTGAGAGACAGTAACTAGGGGCTTATGTGTGTCCTTGAGAGACAGTAACTAGGGGCTTGTGTGTTTTAGAGAGACAGTAACTAGGGGCTAATGTGTGTCCTTGAGAGACAGTAACTAGGGGCTTATGTGTGTCCTTGAGAGACAGTAACTAGGGGCTTATGTGTGTCCTTGAGAGACAGTAACTTGGGGCTTATGTGTGTTTTTGAGAGACAGTAACTACAGGCTTATGTGTGTCCTTGGGAGACTGTGGACTTAAGTTACAACACGTGTGTTTCTGGTTTCCTTGCCCTAATCTGGGGGTGCACAGTAGTTGTGACACATTCTCTGATGTGTCAAGCTGAACTGACTACAGTAGTTGTCTCATGTTCTCCGACAAAGGGTAGCAGACAGCTGCTGTTAGTACCAGCTGCTAATGTTTCATTAACAAAAGAACATTCAACTTATTGACAAATACAATTTTTTATTGCCTCGAGCAAGTCAAGTATAACAGGTAAATAACTGTAGAACTAATAGGCTAGGCTTTATTCCAACCATATTCAAGTACCACTTCAACACTACTCAATAAATCATTAACTTGTATTTTCTGAAGATAATCTGCTTCCAGCAAGTTCAGGGCTTCATAAATTAAGTCTTCTATTTAAGCTTTATTAAGTTGTTGTTGTTGCTGTTTGTTGTTTAACGCCGCACTCAGCAATATTCCAGCTATATGACGACGGTTTGACGCCCATAATACTGATGCTTCAATTTTGCTTCAAATTGGAACTGAATAAAACTGACACAAAATGTAAAGGATTTTTTTTTGTTGACTAGTGAAAAAAGGTCTCTGGATTAATGTTTGAGAAACCATTTCAAAGGCAACACTGTATACTGTCAGGCAAGGTACAACGTGCTGTCAATATTGTAAACAATGGTTAAACATGGCAGTTAGCCCTAATTATCAGGATAATATTTCTGTCAGTACTGAAATAAATGTGACTTGGTTTTTATGTAGTCTGTAAACATTTTCTCTTTATGCTGACCAAAATATCTTTATCCTTTTCAAAGCAAGACTTACATCATAAAGAATACATTTAATCTTCAAGTCAGAACCGGGGCAAAATATGAACACTATTCCACCAGTCCATGGACTACTGAACATGGTGAAAGTCGGGAAGGACTACAAATCTGAACCACTTGTCCAAAACAAGTTGGGGACTAGTTGTTATTTATGCTATCTTTCAGCTGTAACCATGGTAACTGGTGCAAGAGCTGCAAACAATCACTGAAAGAATTTACCCAACATATTATTCATGGCACTGCCTCGTGTCATGTTTATCATGCTAAATGACATTATTAATGTGCTATGTATGTTGAATACACAATGTCACATAAACTATACACCAAATGAACCAAACATTATCTATTGACCGTTTGTGCATGTTGTGTTTTTTTTGTTCGTTCATAACTTCTTTCATGTGGTCGTTCCTGTGTGACTTTGTTCATGATTGAGTGAGTTAGTGAGTGTAGTTTATGCTACAGCCAGTTATATCATCATCTGCAAATCATCACATCCAAGCCAGGCTGGCTATTGGTTGGGGATTTCAATATAATTTGTTTCATCTATGTCACAGACCCGTGAAGATCCAGGGTAGAATAGGTCTTCAGTAACCCACGCTTGCCATATAAGGCGCCTATGCTTGTCGTAAGAGGCGACTAATGGCATCGGGTGGTCAGGCTCGCTGACTTGGTTGATGCATGTCATCGTATCCCAATTGCATTGATTGATGCTTATGATGTCAATCACTGGATTGTCTGGTCCAGACTCGATTATTTACAGACCGCCATAATATGGCTAGAATATTGCTGAGAGCGGCATTAAACAACAAACAAACACAGACTAAGAGAGACACAATACATGCAGTAGGACTTATTTTGGTCTGTTTCTTTGCCAGCAATATTCCAAATATATGATGTAAATAATTGAATCTAGACCAGACAATCCAGTTACTGATATTGTGAGCAACGATCATCACAGTATGGATAAAATGACATGCTACTGGGATGTCAACCAAGTCTCCCTGTCTGACCACCCAATCAATCTGGTCGCCTCTTATGACCAGCAGAGGTTGCTGACGACCTATTCTAACCTGGAATTTCCACAGGGTTGCCTGTTACGACCAGCAGAGGTTGCTGAGGACCTATTCTAACCTGGAATTCCCACAGGGTTGCCTGTTACATCCAGCAGAGGTTGCTGAGGAACTATTCTAACCTGGAATTTCCACAGGGTTGCCTCCTACGACCAGCAGAGGTTGCTGAGGAACTATTCTAACCTGGAATTTCCACAGGGTTGCCTGTTACGACCAGCAGGGGTTGCAAAGGACCTATCCTAACCTGGAATTTCAACAGGGTTGCCTCTTACCATGCTTACAACCAGCAGAGGTTGCTGGGGACCTATTCTAACCTGGAATTCCCACAGGGTTGCCTCTTACGACCAGCAGAGGTTGCAGTGGACCTATTCTAATCTGGAATTTCCACAGGGTCGCCTCTTACGACAAGCAGAGGTTGCTGAGGACCTATTCTAACCTGGAATTCCCACAGGGTTGCCTGTTACATCCAGCAGAGGTTGCTGAGGACCTATTCTAACCTGGAATTTCCACAGGGTTGCCTCCTACGACCAGCAGAGGTTGCTGAGGACGTATTCTAATCTGGAATTCCCACAGGGTTGCCTGTTACGACCAGCAGGGGTTGCAAAGGACCTATCCTAACCTGGAATTTCAACAGGGTTGCCTCTTACCATGCTTACAACCAGCAGAGGTTGCTGGGGACCTATTCTAACCTGGAATTCCCACAGGGTTGCCTCTTACGACCAGCAGAGGTTGCAGTGGACCTATTCTAATCTGGAATTTCCACAGGGTCGCCTCTTACGACAAGCAGAGGTTGCTGGGGACCTATTCTAACCTGGAATTCCCACAGCAGGAGAAGGAATTGAACAATTTCAAAATTGAATACAAAACAGGGAAGGGTTATTTGCATGTCAACATGGTTTCAATGTGAAGGATAATTTCTGACAAAATACACACACAAAACTCCTATCATGATTATGCACGTTATACAAATTACATTTTTATTACCGGTATCACTCTTATCCATCAAAATTAATAACACATGTATTTTATTCATTTGTCATCTACCAACTGACGAAAATCTATATTCCCAATAGTCTATCTACATAAGCTTATCCATAATACTATGTCCCTTTTACGTCGCGTCCAAATTATTGCACTTATATAGCAATGTGCATGCACATGCGTTTGTGTGTGTATGTGGTTGCCTGTACTAGTCTGGACTAATGCCAAATTTTATAATGCTAACTGACTGAGATACCATGCCGCAGCTTAACATGAATACCCCACTCAGACTCAGACTCCGAGCCGACCAGTCCTTGTTTTAGCCCCTGGTTCAAAATTTGGATTCTTTTAAAAATAATTATTTTCCTAAACTCAGGCCAAATGTCACTTTCTGCCACTAACACATCACACATTCAGCCATTAGACATGCAAAATGCCAGTATAATAAAAATCTTCAAGCTGTATTACAAAAGACAGCAAATGAAACTACACCTACACGAATATGTGAATATTATATTCAATGCGAAAATATGAAATTTAACTATAAAACCTCTTCTAGTTTATTGATCCTGTTGTCAGTGAAATGCAAGTCACCACTGCATAGTGATATCATTAGTTATTTCTATGGCAACATTACTTGGAAAATCTATATCCCAATTCGGAAATTTTTACTGACATTTGCTTCAGACTTGGCAAAACACCAGCCTCTGTCTAGAAAAAAAATCCTAAATTCCTAAAGGCTTTATACTATTTCAGTTACCCTGGTTACATGTAACTGTGCATAAACCACCAGCTGTGTAACAAAATGCATCAAATGATAGCTGCAGAATACATTAATCAAGTTAAGCCACGTGTAGCATTGCTGCTGACAGACACTACACAATCAGCAACAGGTGTTCCTACACCGTCAGTCAGATGTGTCTGATCCTGCGTCAGATTCCAGATGTGTCTTGTCTAGTGGAGAAATGTCAGACAATCTAACCAGGAAGGTGAAATACCATTGTCTATCACAACAAGGATATTTGTTTTCAAGCATGCCCCAGGGCACCTGTTAAGATATGTTGGAGTGCTCTTTGGAATTAAGTGTGCCAACAAGAATATTACTTCTGATCGATCTTTGATTCACCATGACCCAAATATAAAACATAAGCAGTTTTAGTTTCAAAAGTTTGCCCCTTGCTTTTCATTGCAATCGACAATACGGTTTTACACTTTTCAATTTCTGAATCCCCAGGTTTATTTCGGGCATAAAAAAATAAAAGAATGAGTTCTTAGGCAATGACATTTGAAAATATAGTGTGGGTGGGCAGTGTTTTTTTTGTTTTTTTTTGCTTGTTCAAACTAAAAACAAAAAAAAACAGTTGTGTACCATCAATCTGGGAAAGAGCCTCCATACATAAACAAGTATACAAACTCCTATTGCCGCCATGACCATAACACAAGATGCGCAGTAAAGCAGAGCGCATGTATAAGGAAGATATCATATGCTATATTGCACTGCATAGTTTTTAAGGTATTAGTATTTTTGTATTTTTTTAGAAAATGGAAAAAAAAATCAAAACGTGTGGCAGACTTTATGATGATGTGGGCACTGCCTGAGAACCAGGGTTAAAGTACTGTCGGAAATGCTAGAAAACTGCTTTTCTGGCTTCATTTAATAAATACGAGTCATAGGACTATAAAAAGAGCATACATCAAATAACACAAATTGCCCCAATCTAGCCACTGTGATTACCCTTAAAATGTACTTTTACAGGTAAAATGATGATCAACTTAGAAAATATTTGTGTGTTGTCATGCATGTATGAAATTACCAAAACACCTGTTCCGAGGTGATGACCTCACAGCGTCCCGTGCATTCTCACAGGTGCAAATGTCACCCGAGTTGCTCTCAACATATTACTGTTATTGTGCTTAATTGACATGTGCCTTGATGGGGTAGCAATTTAGGATATGTACTGCATTATATTTGCTTGGAAACATGATGGAATAGTTAAGAGCTATGAAACGGGATGGGAATTGGAATGTAGCGATTTTGGAATCCAGAAGTATTTGTTGTTCTACAGATGATTTCTTGAGGTAGCATTTATCTCCGCTGATGACGTATATGAATCTGTACTTTTGAATGTTGTGTTATGTCTTGCCACGAACCCTTTACACTTAGCTAAGATGGGCACAACAGGGTTGAGCTCACAATGTCTGACTGGTGTACGTAACACAACGTAACCGTGTTGTGCTGCCAGCACATATGCCCTGTTCTTATTCAGCCGAATTTTTTTTAAAAAGGTTGAACTTTCGTTTTATATGGTCTGAAGTTGACAATGTCATATATCCCTGTATGGTCAACTTCAGACTACTCATGGTTTGGGCGACAGTATCTGATTTCCGGACGTTATATTAACTGGCGTTATCCATGACAATGACCCTGACGTTGTTTAAAATGGGCAACAGCTGAAGTTCCAACCAGTCTATGAACACATCACTTCCTATAATTTCCTTATGAAAATCACCAGTTTTCTTTTTTGCCTAAAAAACTAGCACACATCCATCAATAAGCCCCATATCATGGGTTGCAGCGTACAAAACAATGACACGATTACCTTTAACTGATGGTCTGTGGGTGCTTTTTGTCCGTCTGCCAATATCCACATGTAGACAGTGAAATGATTCATCAAGGTAAATTATCTGGATGCCCTTACTGTGATAGTTATGAATGGTTCGGAGATAATGTGACTTATAGACAGGATTGAATATTTTCCCCTGAAAAGTGCTCGGTCATCGCCACGTGCAGTGTATCGAAATCCCATCTCTTGGAGGGCAATAGCCAGTGCAGTTAACATTAATTGTATCTTTAATTCCTCCCAAATTCTACTACAAGTCAGGGTTACCTTCTGCACATAAAGCTTGTACACTATACTCCTAATCACCCTGTATCAAAGCTGTCTAATATCCTTTTACGTCCCTGTTTTGTTTTTGAGACCACCCCTATACCTGTTTTGTATTATTTATCATACCGTAGACTTGATGATATGAATTGAAAACCCAATAGCTTGGGCAGTTCGGTAGTTCACCCTATCTAAATTGATAAATGGTTTCCCTCTTTCTCTCTAAAGTGTAAAGAACTTGTATACATTTCCCAGTACAGACTCCATATCGTGTACCATGGTTTTGGCTATACAAGTGTAATGTAACATGCATCATGGGAGCAATGTTAACAAAACAAACGCATCTTCATTTTAGAAGAAGCACATCTAGAATATTCTCAAAATGATTTTGGTGTGTAGATTAGATGTTTTATGAAGACTACATTATTATCATTAGAACGGAGTCACGTGCGCATATTTCTATAGTCTGTTTCAGACTGCCACCATTGGACTTAGAATAAATGCAAACTTCCTATTTTCTTTCGAATTTGTCCCCTGTAAACTTGTCGATAGGACTCCTTGTGACCAAAATACTTCAAACCACAGGTAGGGCGATTGGTAGTTACTCGATATTTCAATAACAACAGTCTGTGAAAAAATATATCCTTTTTTAACAGGCTAAAAGCAGTTGTCTAGCATTTCCGACAGTACTTTAGTATTTGTTTTAGCCTTACAAATCATGCTGTTAACAATGTTAAACATGTTCTCACGTTCATTTTCCATGTGTTTATCCAGCTTACCTCTGTGAAAGTACATTTATCTCTGGTTTCATAACAATCATCCCAAGAAGTCATTTTTAAATGATTCCTAAGTGTGTTCTTCCAGCACTAAAGATTATTGGAACCATGCGATTACATATACAATTTTCATCACATCATTGTCACTCTCAGACAAAGAATTTTGATCCCTGCATGAATATACACAGCCTGTGCCAAAAGCTTGAGTCTACAACTCTGATCATGGCACTTAGCCCCGTTTTCATTAGAGTTCAGTGTTGTTTACTAGCTGAGCTAACTAGGCCAAACAGATTTTTCCGGGGTCAGACAGATATTTGTGTTGTTTCCTGCCAAGACAAATTTCAAAGTGCTCCAGCAGTTTTTTAATTCTACATGAAAAGCTTGGACAATAATCCGGAATAATCAAAAGAATAATACAATCAAAATGCATAGTTAAATGTAAGAAATAATTAAAGGCAAAAATATGGCATTTTTGAACCTGTGTGAAGAGAATGGTTTGATTAACAGAAAATCTTCTTGTGGTCATTGACAAACCGTACTCCGAAATGATCACAAGAATCTTGTGGTATATCTGCACTTTTTCACAACTTAAAGATGATGCAACCCAAATACTACCAGGAACCAGTCTACATAAACATATCGGAACAAAAGTGATATTACTGTGCAAAGTTATTGAACTTTAAGTTGTAGTTGGCAATGTGATGTTAAGTCATGTAAATAGTAATAAATGTCTTTAGTAATATTTTTGAGCAAAGATTGTCTGATAACTTGCAACAGCCATGGTAGTCCTCTATAAATGATTTATCAAATGCTACTATCATCAGATCATAAACACTTCCAGCATGTTCAAGAACAAAGATAGTAATAACACTCATATTTGCTTGTTTGTTGTTTAACGCTGCACTCAGCAATATTCCAGCTATATGACGGCGGTCTGTAAATAATCAAGTCAGGACAAGACAACCCAGTGACTGACATCATGAGCATCGATCTACACGATTGGGATACAATGACATGCACCAACCAATAATATTTTATTTTGAGTTACAGTAATCAGATATGCTTGTCTGAATGCTTCGCTCACGTATTCCAAGAGTTTAGAAGTCTTGATGCTGATTGGCTGATTAGAAAGTTCACCTAATGCGACCTCAGATCTTCATGCCAAGAGGTATCATTTCCGAGTAAAAGATCTGATTTTATGAGATTGTCAGCATGGAACATCATGAATATTGTTAACAATAGTGAAACAAATGTACTCGTTCTAATAGACCTTACAAAATAAACCTGTGTAAGATCCACCCAAGTCTTTGGTCTAGAAATGGTAAAATGTACTGTCTATCAAAGTCAACTGTTTTCTGAAGCTGCACTGACCTGTGAAGATGCTCGGAGTTTACTGAAGACAGCGAACACCTTGAGACTGGCTGTGTTTGAGTTGGGAATGGTGAGGAAGTGAAACCACAGACGATGATCATGGACGTAGCAGTGGATCTTCCACCCCTTCTGACATGACACTGGGAATGGCTGAAACACAACCACTGCATCAGTATGAAGCCCTCACATTTTTCATTTTTAAGTTTCTGGCTCACCGAGCCATGAAAAATAAAAATGACAATTAAACATAAATTTCATAATACATGACAGAATCTTGTGTCCATAACATGAAAAAAATAGCTGCAACATACATGATATGAATACAAAAAAAACATTAATATTAAAAATTATGAAACTGCATGCAATTATTCATTTTAACAAGTGAGATTTACCAACTCAACATGCTCACAGCTTCGTATACTACTCAAAAGTGTCAAAGAACATTCAATTTTTTCATTTTACTATAGGTAAGACATGTCAGATTAGCAAAAGTCATACAAAATAATCTTAATCATGTTAATATTCATGTTCTTTTTTTTATATTTATATAACAGTTGAGACAGATTAACTACAGTTGCATGAAACTTCTTTTGGGTAGTAGATATCTATATTTTATAAACATACAGAAAACTTACTTTTCTCTCAGTGATGTTTTCTATAGCCCAGCTAGTGAAGTGCAACAAAATTGAAGAGAGTAGCATATAATTGGGACAAGACCCAGATGTTGATAAAACGTCAGGTCGGATGCTTTAGTATTACCATGATTACGGTTGGTCAGGATGCTGGAAACACATATTTTTTGCTCCTATCATGGTTACTTGTATCACAAAATACTTACCGTAATCGACGTAATAAGCGCCCCGCTCTAATAAGCGCCCACAGCGACATTTGCTAAGATATTGGCTAGTGAACAATCCCAGTTAGCACCCCTTCCGATTGATCAATGTACACAAGACTTATTTATTTGCGTATAATACGCACTCGTGTGTTATATGCACCCTTACTTATGGGCATTTAATTCTGGAAAAATATATCTGTCGTACATAAACATTTCAGGCTGTCAGCATAAACCACGAAATTTATCTTTCAACTCTGTTTTTTTTCACCAAAATAACATTCTAATAAGAGCCCCCTATATATAATTTTCAGAGCGCCCTGGGTGCTTATTACGTCGAATACGGTATGTATCACGTTTATATGCTCATTTGAACACTGATGTTCACCAGCTCTATGTCATGAACTGATCAACAGGATAAAATCTGTATGACAAACACCATTAATACGGTTTCCTCACCTTTGCATTTTTTATAAGATCAAGGACTTCTTCAGCAGTAACTTTTTCTTGATTCTGAAAATGTCATTGAGTTGTTGGAATCATAAAACTTACAATAATTTACAACATGTACAAATTCATTCCTTCCACACATGTTTATACTCACACACGACCAAAGAAGATGGTCAAGAGAAGTGAGAAGGATCTTAAACAAATGCCACTCTTTACTTAGCGTTATTATGATTGTTTGTTTCTTGTCTCACGATGCACACAGCAATATTCCAGGTATATGATGGCAGTCTGTAAATAATCGAGTCTGGACCAGACAATCTACATGATCTTGTGATTGATATCATGAGCATCAATCCACACGACCAAGTCAGGGAGTCTGACCACCCGATCCCATTAATCGCCTTTTATGGCAAGCATGGGTTGCTGAACACCTATTCTAACCCGGATCTTCACGGGTCCATTATCATGTTGGCTTAATGGTCCAGAATGGACACACAAAATCCATCAATAAGTGGTATAGCCGGACACATGGCGTAACAAAATGAATGAGTGATGTCAGAGTTTGTCTGTTTCTCCTTTCAGCAGCTTCAGCACTAAAAATTAATACAAATGTTCTATATGCCATACACATGTTACAGGATTTCCTTTCAGTTGAAGAAAATAGTTTGCAAAAATTATAAATGAATCATGTTTTCCTGCCTCGTATCATGTCGGTCACAGCTGTTATTTTCAAGAATACAGCTGCAGTAAACAAGAGAACAATGTACAGTATGAAAGAAACATAAACATTGTGAATGAACATGATTCAGGTTGGTGGACACTAATTATCATGATTACAACAACATAAATATGCATATTTACATGAAACTTCCACAAAACATATGCTTATACCACATATACTAGTCATGGGTATTGGCCTAACTTTCGTATTGCAATGTATTGCAATGATGACTTATGTATTACGATATGTAACACCTGTAATTTGTTTTATACCTGAATGAAAATGGAACCAAACATCAGACTCCCCCCCCCCACCCCACCCCCCCCCCCCCCCCCCCCCCACACACACACACACACTTTTGACAACTTTGTTCCCTATCTCCGTTGGATGTTGCTATGGTCACATGTGTAAACATGGTAAGAGACACTTTATCAGGGTGATCAGCATGATCAGTCCATTTTCTACGACATTGACTAATTGTCATCCAAACTGTCAAAAGATTTCATCCAAATTTGGTAATGACATATATGACATTTTGTCCAATCAAAAAGTTGACAAAATCATGAAAACATCCTGATACCATTTGTCTCCAGCAAAGTCACTGACTAAATACAGGAAACTGGTCACAAATAGTTTTGCTTTTTGGATCACAGGAAATTAGTTGCAAATTTCTGAATGTCCCAGTTATACTTATGTAAACTTTGCCAAAAAGTTAGCATTACAAATTGTGTTATACCAGTAACACAGCACACATCTAATGAATGTCATATGTACATGTTATTGCAAGCACAATTTTTGTCTCTCATGAAAAACAGTCAACAAGTTAGGATATGGTAAGAAGAAATTTATAAGTTCCATGTTGGCACACAAAGTAGATTCTGGATAGATTCTGCTTGACTCATATATATCTAGGTGACTATTGGTCTGGAAATCACTATTGTGATACCTATTGATATTGCAAGCAGCTACTGCGATAAATATCGATAGTTTTCAGTGTATCATTTTAGATGGATTTTAGAGTTGAATTTAACCTTGGAACTGAAGTTTTCTTTGAATATGATAACCATAACAACAAATAAAAAGTAAAGTTTGAGATATGACTGATTTGTTTTTTCTTTACCCTAATAATTTAAGAAAAAGAAACTTCCACATTATCATCATGATCATGTGTAAATTACTACCATTCATGATCAAAAGAAAAACAAATTTGAACAGCATTGCATGTACTTTATTGATATGGTAAATGCAATCGAAACTATCGATATTCCTTCCTGAAATCGATACTATTGATCGGAAACTGATTTAACAATCGGTTTACTGACTTTAGGTGCTCACCAATACATGTAGCAATATATCGATATTTTGATTTATCGTGACACCCCTATATATGTCATTGTCAACAATCCTAAGATTGAGTTTCCCGCTTTCCCCCAACTAAGATATGGTTCTCATCATTGAACTTGTTGAATGCTACATGCAAGTACCAGCTCTCTGCTATGTCTATCCCCTGACCATGTTAACAATTGGTGTTAATGAAATTGTATTGTATTATTTATGCAAAAGCATCACCAAGATTACCAGAGAAACATTTCTATATATTACACAGAACATTTAAATGGCAGTTCTAACTTTACCATCGTCTACTTTGAATATTATCATTACAAATAGTCATGATACATTTTAAGGTTACCTCAATATTTTAATAACAATTTCTTTCCATAAATAATAATTACTTCTAAATATTGCCATCATTCACTGATATCGTTTCTATGGCCCCGTTTGAAGTATCCTACTAATTTCCGTAACAGACATACATATTGAATGTCATCATCTGCCGAACAAGCAAAACACAGATGTTCAACAGGTGTTGTATATTTCCTGACTCAACATAACCCAGGAAGTGATGTATCCCACCTGATTGATGACACCACGAAATAATATACACAAAGTGCACTTACAAAAACAAATCACAAGCTTACTTGATATCTTACCTGCCGTAACACATAAGCCCGACCACTTATCCACCTCAGAAGGGAGAGGTATTTGAGACTAAAAACGAATATTGTGCAGAATATCGTTGCGAACGTCGACAGGTACAGAAGTTCCATCCTGCACTGTCACTCCCTGTCGGGCTAAGATTCCTCAGCTTGGTGGCAGAATGATGTGAATGAGTCATGCAGATATATTCCAATAGAAAAATCGAACATCACAGGTATTCCCTTTCCTGTACGGCGTTTTATTTGATCATGTGACTGTTCTCTGCACGTTGGTTTGTTTTAAACGGAAGTAACCTATTAGTTGCCTCCCTTTGCAATAACCTATTCCTAAAGACTAATAAATATATATGGTAACAAATAGGCGTACTGGTTCTACGAAACGGGTCTCAGAATGTTGTTCTTTATTCCGAGCGAGAACGGGCTTGTTATTAATCACACATTTATAAGGTTAATTGTGTAACATGTAGGGTCATGAAACAAAAAAGCATGTCAACACTGGGTCCTTGCTTTCTAGGGGCGCTGGGGTAGCCTAGTGGTTAAAGCGTTCGCTCGTTACAACGAAGACCCTCGTTCGATTCCCCACATGGGTGCAATGTGTGAAGCCTAATTTTGGTGTCCCCCGCCGTGATATTGCTGGGATATTGTTATAAGACCACAAAACCATACTCAATCACTCATTTGCTTTCTGTACAATATCATAAAATCAACTCTTTCTATCCTGATTTGACCAACTAGATTCACCATAAATCCTCGAATAAGCGCTGCACTTGTATGTATATCGGAATGACCTTTCACCCACATTACATTCGAGGCATTTATTCTAAGAATTACTGTAGATTTAGAAAAGGCACTCATCGCCACGGTAAAATAACGAGAAACTTTGTAAACAGTCCAGTATTTAAACTGAAAGTACCATTAGTTGCTATCAAGAATTTTATTCTTATTCTATTTATTTTATTGCGTTTTAAACGAGAGTAGGGTTTATTTCCGGATTTCATAAGCTGTTCAGTATTACAAGTGATAACTGTGCATAAAAATCAGACGAGATTGCTAAAATGATGCATTTTGCTATTCATGTTTTTGTTTTGTTTTTAATTTTTCGAATTTGTGAGTTCGTAGGCAAATAATTGGAAAACTATGGAAATATATCAGTCAACTACTGAACTATTATATTTGGCAAATAAGGAATTTAATATTTTCAGTGTAATATATAAATGAGGAAGAAGCCAGTGAGTGTAATTTTAATTCATTCAGTTCACCTTCACTTTCCACCGATTTGTCGTCGAATATGACTCCTTTACTCGGAAGAAAAATATTTCCAGAGAAACAAAGACATAGAATGGATTGCGTTATTCTTCAATTCATATAAACTGTTAGCATTCAAAGTGCATAAAGATATTTACATAAATAATTAAAAAATACCTTTACGAAGTGTAAAGTTTCAGTATATAACAGTTAATAAATTATCAGCTCTGAAAGAACACCTCCCTAAACAACCCACTGTACGCTTTCCATTCCATGTGTCTAATGGCTAATCTGACAGTTGTGGTAAGAGTAAATCTTTACTAGGGGGTAGCTCGCTTTCAACGAAATTAATGTTAACACTACACCTATTCGAGAGAAGATTTTCTCAAGATTAGAAGTTAAGAGACTAATATTTACCACGTTATTGCATTGTCTTTTTTATGGCGTTTACAGAAATATTCTATTTGAAAGTGTTCATGTTAAAATATATTATTCTAGTAAAAAGTGTTCCTGCAGACCTGTGGTCATACATAATGTTTTACTTGTATAACTTTTCGGTTAATTATTTAAAGCCATAAAATAATGTGTAAAACACGTTTAAGGTGACTCAAATGAAATATCTGTCTATCTGGTTGTTTTACCCATTTGAAGAAAACAAAAAATATTATCCCAGTTTACTCGCATGACACTGTATTCATTGTAAATGGGGCCCTCTCGCGTGTTTGATCAGCGACACCGGTAATCGTTAGACTGGACAAGATCGTAAAACTGCGTTAGCCGACGAGTAAAGTGTAAGGGAATTACTCGAACTCTAGATGCTTCTGGCGAACCGAGACAGCATTTTACATTACGCCACACAAAATTACCCAGGAGTATATTTCCACAGTAAAACCTGGGATGTTGTTCGCTAGATTAAGAGAAGCGGTAATAAAATCTGCCTTTAGGCGTGATTGCCTTGTCGTGGCATCGTGTTTTACACAGCTGCACACTCGTATACCAACGGAGTGGATCGAAATTCAGACTTTAGTCAAGATATAATGGCTAGGATTGAAAATAGACATCGTCGTGAATTAAAACAACGTGACATACAATTACAGACATGTTTAGGGAGGGACTACCTGACACGCAAGATTATATGTTTCGGTCAACGATTGCGTGACTTTAGCTCACTTAAGAATTACATGCCTTGAGTAGGAGGTATATTTCCTGCTGAGCGATATTGATCTCCACCCCCCAAGCCCATCCGATTTCCAGATTGACACTCGTAAATATAAAACTGTGTTATACATGAGAAAGCAAATGTCAATTTGTATCATTTCCTGGGCCATAAGATATCATTACCACGCGAGTTATCGACATAATAAATAACTTCATGCCCGTTAACTAACACGAAACTATGAAAAGCGGGGATGCTTATTTCTGTCTATTTTACATCTGGGAAAACGGTAGATTCATCATCCCATCTGTTACACAAGAACGTTTCTCCGCCTTCTTCAAGACATTTGTCCTCGCACAAGTGTCTCCATTAAAACAAACACGTCAGTTCAGAGTAAGAGAGCGACCGGAATAAAAAAAACCTATTAACTTTTTTAATCATGTCAGCGAACCATTCTTTGCCCCTACGGGCAGATTTACACTAGAATACCCAGGAGCAAACACAGTGCATGTAAAACGCAACGTATCATAAAGGTCTACTTGCAATCAACCGGATTAACATCCTCTGAATGAAGATGAGAAGCACCTTTGACCCACAGACGGACAACGTTATATGGAGAAAATTCATTAACGAAGACCGAGACAGTAGTTATGTGTCAGACTAACGTATTTACGTCTAATAGATTATCCTAGTGTCATAGACTGTTTAGCCCGTTCAACCTAGGCAGCGCAACAGTCATGACAGAGATCACGGTTCCCATATTTATCTGGTGGCTGGTGGCTCCTCTGTACCGCCTCGTTAGAATAGTAACTCTAAGGAATAACAATTTCACACCTTAGATTACAATACTGAAGGTAACTCAAAGTAAAATGGATCCTCAACGAACACTAAGTATGTGTTCAAACTGCTGGCTCTAAAAACAATTTACCGTCCAAACTGTGTGAAAAAGAAATGGTATTTGGTTGCCTTGGAACATATATGTTAGTTACTTTTGGTTCTATTTATTGATGAAAGGGCCTTGTAAACTGTTGATAAGGACTAAATATTCTACATTTTGACCAGCGAAAACGAAATGAACTAAGAAACGACAAGTTACACTGGTAGGACTCCCTTTTGTTGGTGACCCGAAAATTTTATTCTCTGGAGATTTGATTGCATACTTTTATTATGTATTGATTTGATATATGTTATCTCGTAAATGTATGCAAATTTATTCATGTATTGAAAATGTTTTTGTAACTCAGATTTTCACACAGTAGTGATTATCTAGTACTGTGTTTACGGTCATTTTTGCCGCCTCAATAATTGTACGTATCTGGTTGTAAATCTTTTGTGGTAGATTATGTAGGTAAATTATGTTCAGCACTATAGTTTGGTACTTACATCTTCCGTTTTGGTTAAGTAGTTAGTTGGTTTTTCCCTATTTTAGAAAACACACTTTGGTTACCTCACAAGGTTATTGCATTCAGATTGCTGACCAGGACAGGTTGCCCTCTCCGAGGTCCGCGCACACGTATATTACCCTTGGCGAAACCATGTGTCATCACCCCCAGGTATGGTTCGACCGTTTACGGGTCGTCGTGCTACTGGTTTGGTCAGGTCGAAACTTAGCTAGGTGTCCTTAGTAAGTGGTAATGGGGCAGTTTTCTCCCTGGTACTGTCTTACTCTGGTGGTATTGAGCTAAAACCTATTGGCTAGGCTTTTATATTCCGTACCCAAGGATAACCAACTTTGCGATTGTCTAGTTTAGGTCAAGTACCTATTTACTATTGGGAGACAACTTACCCTTTTGGTCAAGTACCCTTTTTAATGATTATGAGTCTAGATACTCTATAGCTGAAGTACCTTGTATTTTGGCGAAGTTTAGAATTCCCTTGCCTTGTCAAAGTGACAGAGACTAAAGTCAATAAGACTGGTTTAATATTCGGACGTTTTTCGCCTATGTTATTGTCCAAGAGACTTATTTTAGGGACAGGCCCTCTGTGTTTATTTCCCGCCATTTAACCCACTCGAGGTTATTCACTCATAAGAGTGTTGAGTTCATTAACTCTCAGGTGTTAATTGGTCGCAGCCGACTTAATTGGCTGTCTATGCATCTTGTCTGTATCTTGTCAAATTGTTGATTTAGCTAAGGTAATCAGCTTGTATATTTGTTCTGGTACAATTAATCTGTGTTCGTTGTCATTGTAAATTGGGTTTTGGGGGCCTTTTTATTGTCATCTATGCCTACAATTAGCTGATAATAATAAACCTGTGAACCCATTACTACGTTTTCATTGTTACTTTATCCTTGTTTAATAATGCCAAGATTTCTGGAATACAGCTCCGTGACACTATGTAAAGGCAATCTTAACACAGACAAATGCTCTGGAAGTTTCTTCGTCGGGCCCTCAAACCGAAAGGAAAGTTTATCGTATAGACGGGAGTTCGCGATGTTGACAAGCGAATATGAGCAAAATACGAAGCAACCAGCAGTAGAAAATTATCAATATGACAGTCATAACTATGGCGATATCAGTCGTGAAACTGTCGTCATAGTGACATCATAAATCTCGAGCTGGTCTCGAATGTACGTGACGTAAACTGGTTGCACTGTTTATACGCAGCGCAAGCTTATACGCTGGGCTCCGTCTCTTAAACTTCATATCGACGTCATAACATGCGACATTGTCATTACACCACCTACGCAAGGCCGTATGGCTAATAGACAGTTAATTTTCATTACGTGTCCACAGTTAAACATAAATATGTGGTTTACGCTGTAGTTAGTTAGACTGAGAGAAGCGGAGCCCATAATCCCTCATTCAAACCCTGAATGTCAGAGGACCCGTGAAGATCCGGGGTAGAATAGGTCTTCAGCAACCAAGGCTTGTCGTAAAAGGCGACTAACGGGATCGGGTGGTCAGGCTCGCTGACTTGGTTGATACATGTCATCGATACCAATTGCACAGATCGATGCTCATGATGTCAATCACTGGACTGTCTGGCCCAGACTCGATTATTTACAGACCGCCGTCATATAGCTGGAATATTGCTGAGTGCGGCGTTAAACAACAAACCAACAATCTGAATGTCAGAGCTGGACTAAGTGTTAGGCTGAGGACCCCACGGCGGAGTGACCAACCGACACCCACCCACACAACCGACACCCACCCACACAACCGACACCCACCCACACACTCGACACCCACCCACACAACCGACACCCACCCACACACTCGACAGCCACACACACAACCGACACCCACCCACACAACCGACACCCACCCACACAACCGACACCCACCCACACACTCGACACCCACACACACAACCGACACCCACCCACACAACCGACACCCACACACACAACCGACACCCACCCACACACTCGACAGCCACACACACAACCGACACCCACCCACACAACCGAACACACACACACACAACCGACACCCACCCACACAACCGAACACACACACACACAACCGACACCCACCCACACACTCGACACCCACACACACAACCGACACCCACCCACACAACCGACACCCACCCACACAACCGACACCCACCCACACAACCGACACCCACCCACACACTCGACACCCACACACACAACCGACACCCACCCACACAACCGACACCCACCCACACAACCGACACCCACCCACACACTCGACACCCACCCACACAACCGACACCCACCCACACACTCGACAGCCACACACACAACCGACACCCACCCACACAACCGACACCCACCCACACAACCGACACCCACCCACACACTCGACACCCACACACACAACCGACACCCACACACACAACCGACACCCACACACACACTCGACAGCCACACACACAACCGACACCCACCCACACAACCGAACACACACACACACAACCGACACCCACCCACACAACCGAACACACACACACACAACCGACACCCACCCACACACTCGACACCCACACACACAACCGACACCCACCCACACAACCGACACCCACCCACACAACCGACACCCACCCACACAACCGACACCCACCCACACACTCGACACCCACACACACAACCGACACCCACCCACACAACCGACACCCACCCACACAACCGACACCCACACACTCGACACCCACACACACAACCGACACCAACCCACACAACCGACACCCACCCACACAACCGACACCCACCCACACACTCGACACCCACACACACAACCGACACCCACCCACACAACCGAACACACACACACACAACCGACACCAACCCACACAACCGAACACACACACACACAACCGACACCCACCCACACACTCGACACCCACACACACAACCGACACCCACCCACACAACCGACACCAACCAACACAACCGACACCCACCCACACAACCGACACCCACCCACACACTCGACACCTACACACACAACCGACACCCACCCACACAACCGAACACACACACACACACAACCGACACCCACCCACACAACCGAACACACACACACAACCGACACCCACCCACACAACCGACACCCACCCACACACACAACCATCCCACACTAATACTAACAAATGTAGAGGATTAAACTAGATACATAAATGAATTAACGATGACAATATATCGCATTTGAATTACACACAAATAATCTTTAACAGTCATAGCCATAAACTCTCATTTCACTCACTTAATACCAATGTCTAGACCAACCGACATTCGACTGGATTAAAATCCGCTGAATGAATATGAGAAGACCCTTTGACCCCGGCGGACAACGTTATATGGGGAAAGTTCATTAAAGGAAAACACCGAGACAGTGTATTTTAGACTCAGGTAATGTATTAAAACGTAAATAACAACGGCAATTTGTATTTACGTCTAACAACGGCTATTTGTACATTCCTGCACGATGGAATACGTAACTGGATCTTGTATCCATGAGTTTATAATGAAAATGATTTAGCTGAACATGATTAAAATCTCTAATGTAACTATCCCATTGCGGGTGATAGGCCGTCTCTACTGAAATAATATTTACCTGGCTACATTTCAGGATTGGATTGAAATGCTATTTAAAACCCAGACGATGCCACTTGGAAGGTAATTGCTCAACTTGTCTGTGTCAGAAGATACCTGCATCCACCCATCTGTCTGAGGACTTGTCAGTCACTGGCACGTGGGGTGTTGCAGACTTATCGCGTGGGACAACAGGTTGACGTTCCTACACAGAGGGATAAACCTGTAACAATTTTATATTACTGCCATGTTTATTATTTACCATAATTTGAAAACGAGATTGAAATGCGAAGCGTTTGTTGTAGCCATACAGCCAGACAAGTTGTTAAAGTTCAGGCTCTGTGCATCACGTACCTCTAATGTCAATGTTAATAGTCATTACGCGACGCCGTTTCGCTGTAAGGAGCTCAAATTGCAGAGATCGCAGATAAACTGTCTGTTGCCATGACGGCTGGGTATAGTCTTTAAAGGTGTGCACCTCTATAGTAACGCCATTGACAAATATAATTCAAATATTTTACATCTTGGGTTAGAAACTGATAATTTGTTTGAAAATATTGATCACGATCACACTTTTAATGAATGGTCTTGGTATTCCATTCCAAGGATTACTACTTTTCAAACTGAAAAGCTCTGCCATAGTCAGAAATCCAATCACCGTCCAGTTGTTACATTATAAACTAGGGAAATCTTGCGATTAGTTAGTGATAGGAGAGATGCATCATCCCCAGACAGGGGCATTATTTGACTAAAGAAGTCCAGTTTCAACCCGATTCAAGGGGCAAGGACACGTTTTTTATTATATTTTTATGATAATGTTTTCAATGATGATAACTCCCACAGACTAAACTTGGCGATTCAGGGGTTGTGATTATGTTCTACACATCGTTGCTCAAAATGTCGTTTGTTTAGCGGAGGGAGTGTGTTGGACGTTGATGTTGAACTTTAAGCTCATTGCTGTGCGAACGTCAAAAGTGACCAAGGTCGTGTACATTAATATTCCCACGTTGGTGAAACCTTCAACACCGGTATGGTGCTGACAAACCAAGGATCATAATCAAGTCGAATTTGAAATTCGAACCCACGATCAGCGGATCCTGACACGACTATAGAAGGGACGCAACTCCGGCACCTCAGACGACCGAGCCATGCACTGTCCCTTGAGTACAGTACAGAACATATTTTACAACGCAATCCATTTCACCCACAGACGTGAATGCGAGTTACACTGATTGAAGTTAGAGTTAATTGTGGTTCGCGGTTTAATCGGATTTAAATGGTCTTTTTATCAAGCAGGAGTGTCAAACTAGTAATTGATTATTTGATATCGCTGTGCGGATCACGTGCACAGTCACGTGACGGTTGTTAAGAAAAGCGTCTCCTACATGATAGTGGGAATGGAGACGGGCAATTCGTACATTTCTGTTAATAACCAATTACACGCCTGGTCTAAAAATAGAAGACTGAGTCGAATGATTTAAATGTTTACAACATTAAAACTAAAAGTAATACTTTACTATAGTAGAAATAAGTTCAGTTCCTTTTTATGGTAAACATAATCGGATAGTTCTTGAATGCGGGAGGGTCGGTCGGGTAGCCTAGTGGTTAAAGCGTTCGCTCGTCACACCAAAGACCCGGGTTCGATTCCTGACATGGGTCATGGGTATAAAGTGTAAAGCCCATTTCTGATGTCCCCCGCCGTGATATTGCTGAAATATTGCTAAAAGCGGCGTAAAATCATACTCACTCACTCTTTGATGTGGAGGGCCAGGTCAGAAAGAAGCGTGTTCATTCGGTACACACGCACCTTCCAGGTTCGATTCCTATCGGATTGTGATGACAGTCGTGTTTGTCCTTCTCGCAACTAATATCTTGTCTCTCTATTTACTGTAATTCATCATTGTTGCAGGATTCCCCCGACAATATGTGAGAGCGAAGGTAGCACTGTGGTAGGCACCACCGGTACGCTGCCAGGATCCGCTGCACGGTTCGGGGTTCGAACCCCCATGAACTTTCATAACGATTTGTGGACACCATACCCGTTCTCGTTGCAACAGAGCTGTGTCCGACCTGGGTCATTTTTTTCCCTCCTCCCATGCACGTCGGTATTAACTAACACGCCATGACATAACTGACATACGGTTGGAAGTGACGTTAAATCCATTGAGGATGGGGTATTCACAATGTTTGCCCCAGCTGATGGTGTCATCGTACCCCGCACATTCCAACTGAGGATCGGATGTTCATAATGTCTGCCCTGGCTGATGGTGTCATCGTACCCCGCACATCCTAACTGAGGATCGGGTGTTCACAATGTCAGCCCCAGCTGATGATGTCATCGTACCCTGAGCTCATCCCAACTGAGGATCCGGTGTTCACAATGTCTGCCCTGGCTGCTGGTGTCATCGTACCCCGCACATCCCAACTGAGGATCGGGTGTTCACAATGTCTGCCCTGGCTGCTGGTGTCATCGTACCCCGCACATCCCAACTGAGGATCGGGTGTTCACAATGTCTGCCCTGGCTGCTGGTGTCATCGTACCCCGCACATCCCAACTGAGGATCGTGTGTTCACAATGTCAGCCCCAGCTGCTGGTGTCATCGTACCCCGCACATCCCAACTGAGGATCGGGTGTTAACAATGTCAGCCCCAGCTGTGGTGTCATCGTACCCCGCACATCCCAACTGAGGATCGTGTGTTCACAATGTCAGCCCCAGCTGCTGGTGTCATCGTACCCCGCACATCCCAACTGAGGATCGTGTGTTCACAATGTCAGCCCCAGCTGCTGGTGTCATCGTACCCCGCACATCCCAACTGAGGATCGGGTGTTCACAATGTCAGCCCCAGCTGATGATGTCATCGTACCCTGAGCTCATCCCAACTGAGGATCCGGTGTTCACAATGTCTGCCTCAGCTGCTGGTGTCATCGTACCCCGCACATCCCAACTGAGGATCGTGTGTTCACAATGTCAGCCCCAGCTGCTGGTGTCATCGTACCCCGCACATCCCAACTGAGGATCGGGTGTTAACAATGTCAGCCCCAGCTGCTGGTGTCATCGTACCCCGCACATCCCAACTGAGGATCGTGTGTTCACAATGTCAGCCCCAGCTGCTGGTGTCATCGTACCCCGCACATCCCAACTGAGGATCGTGTGTTCACAATGTCAGCCCCAGCTGCTGGTGTCATCGTACCCCGCACATCCCAACTGAGGATCGGGTGTTCACAATGTCAGCCCCAGCTGATGATGTCATCGTACCCTGAGCTCATCCCAACTGAGGATCCGGTGTTCACAATGTCTGCCCCAGCTGCTGGTGTCATCGTACCCCGCACATCCCAACTGAGGATCGTGTGTTCACAATGTCAGCCCCAGCTGCTGGTATCATCGTACCCTGCACATCCCAACTGAGGATCGGGTGTTAACAATGTCAGCCCCAGCTGCTGGTGTCATCGTACCCCGCACATCCCAACTGAGGATCGTGTGTTCACAATGTCAGCCCCAGCTGCTGGTGTCATCGCACCCCAACATCGCTGCCCAGCAATAGGGTGCATCGCCCAGACTCAATTATTTACAACTATAATATTACCAACTAAGCGTAAAACAACACTCTTTCACTTTCTCACCCCAACACTAGCGCCCCTAGACCGATACTATCGTCTTTGTACGAATCTGTGTGGAAGTGCAAAACCATTACACATAACGAGACACGTTCACACTTAATGAACTAACACCCATAACCAGGAATTGTCCTTCAAAGAAACGGTAGAAGCGGTGCAAGAAGGGATCAGATGGAATTATCACAGGGGCTATCTTGTACTGGTTCGGACCCGTTGAACTACGTTCGGTTGAAAAACAGTAGCGTTAATAGCGACTCTATGAGCCGTTTTGTGCGGAATTAGAACGGCGTGACTTGATAAATTGCCAGTATATCATTCAGAAACATCTGAATCTATAAAAAAAAGTCCGATGTAATTGGAATGAATTGTACTAAAAAAAAAATCTGTATGCCCCGAACGCACTAGGGTCAATTTCCTCTGTTCATGGGCGCGAATACACTTGCTGGTGTATATACTCTGATACCACTCCTCTCTGTTTGAAAATCTGTCACACGCACCACAGGAAGTAGCTGGATTCACTGCCGGAAATAAATAATATTCAATGTCTAGAACGCTAGGTTGTTTTTGCTTTAACACCTATACATGTCTGTAACATACAAATAGTATAATAATAGTAATGTCTTCAACAGTCTAATTGTCATTGGTCTGTTAATGAAACTTGAGCGGCCTTTCCTGTATACGTTCAGTGAGTCAAGATTGCTCTAACGGGAACCATATCTGAGGCGTATCCATGCTTTTGACTGTATTTTGAATAAATGTATTTTCGTTATAACGAACACGCTTATAACGAACTGACGGACATTATGAACTTCCTTTTTAGTCCCGGCCATTTGCTGTATATTTGCTGTACATATGCTTATAACGTGCTACGGTTGAAAGGAACTAAAATAAGTGGTCCCATGAGTTCGTTATAACCGTAGTTTACTGTACAATACTATTATGCTCGACGAGCCCAATCTTTTTACAGTTCATTCTATCATAGCTTTTATGTTTTCAATATATAACTATACAACACATGGCTTTGAGAGAAGAGATATATAATTCCCATACGCATCACATGGAATCTTTCTGTCGTTTTTATGTCAATTATCTGACATGTAAAACCATTTAAAAATTCCTTCAGTTATTATATATACGTCTTCACGTTCAAGACATCAGTCATCACCACGCACGTTATAAACACTCATTGACTGCAGCCCCTTTCTCATTAAATTACTGAAAATCAATAAAAACGCTGACATAATCGTGTGAATCTATTGTAGTTGAGATAAAATGACGATTGTCCATCACCTAGTGTATCCAATGACGAAGGGAGAAACGGATTATTATTGTGTATGTCAAAAGCAATTACATTACACCTGACGGTTGGCAGATTCCAACCGCTGTGAATCCGTTTCACATAACCCAGACTACAATAGCGGCAGTATTAAAGATGCTCGTACCATTCTCAGTGCAACGTTTAAAACATTCGCAGAGCAACTGAGTTGATGCTATTTCACAGAGTATTGGTTGAGAAGCTCTAATCGACAATTGATGGCGTGATTGTGACAGTGCAAATGAGTGTTTGTCAAACGCCACATTAACAGCATTTCGGGTGTTTGGTGACATGTCGGTGACATGATTTGTTTGTTTGTTTGTTGTTTATTAACGCCGCATTCAGCAATATTCCGGTAATATGACGACGGTCTGTAAATAATCGAGTCTGGACCAGGCAATCCAGTGATTGACTTCATGAGCGTCGATCCACGCAAACGGGATCGATGACATGCATCAACCAAGTCAGCGAGCCTGACTACCGTTAGTCGTCCCTCTTGACTAGGATAGTCGTCTTTTACGGCAAGCATGGGTTGCTGAAGACTTGTAAACACCTACTCGGTCATGTTTTGACGTGTGATCACATGTCACGGCTTAAACGATCACAGTGTGTTGGGTAAGTGATGCATGATACAAAACTGGCTTTTATGATTTCGCTGCAGCAGTTCCAGCTTCGTCAAGAATCAGGGAGCTACGTACAAAAGCATACGCTCGCCATTCCAAATATTGCGTTACACACAGGGCAGTTTTTCACCGCAGTGAAGAGACCATAAAATGTATCCTGTCCCCTACGTACATGAGAAATATTCAAAAGCGTTTTTAGGCATTGACATGCACTGCAGCCTTTTCGAAATATCAGTAGTGTTTAGTTACTGTTTACTGTGTAAATAACTAAATACTGAGTACGTTTTGCTTAATATCCACATTATACAAAACATGCAATGATGATGATGATGATGATAATATCCATGGTACGACCCAGAATATGCAGAGGGCG
This sequence comes from Haliotis rufescens, assembly GCF_023055435.1. Classification (NCBI taxonomy): domain Eukaryota; kingdom Metazoa; phylum Mollusca; class Gastropoda; order Lepetellida; family Haliotidae; genus Haliotis; species Haliotis rufescens. The sequence goes on along the minus strand of NW_025964001.1, from coordinate 25,287,056 downwards.
GCATGGAAAATGCAAATTTGAAATATGATGGTACACAGCCTATCCAAGCCAACAAACCTGAACTTGTCTTTTTTCATAAATCGAATGAAATCGGTTACTTCATTGAATTCACGGTCCCTTTTGACACGAATGTGATTGACAAGATACAGGAAAAAAATGGCAACTATGCGGACCTAGCTTACGAAATGTCACGCATGCATCCCAACTACCAAGTTGTCCGACGCCCCATTGTTCTCGGTGCCTTAGGTTTGGTACCTCCCAATTTCTTGACTGACATCGGGAGAGCACCCGGGTTTGCTACCAGGAATACAGCCCTTCTGGCAATCTGGGTAATGCAGAAGGCTGCAGTGTTGAAGAGTCTTCACGTTCTCCGAAAGGTTCTGGGTGGGTTTGACAAAGCAGAGCTTCCTGGGAGAAGTCCCATTCGCTGTCTGGGCTGCGTGTAGAGGGGGCAAAGGCCCTGAGCTGATGATGAACCTAGCCAGCCTGACTGTGCCACCATCTGTGCTGAATCTATCTATTTTAATTTGTGTAATAATAATAGTATCATCATCATCAGCAGCAGCAGCAGCATCATCATCAGGAGCATCATCATCATCATCAATCATTATCAATCATCATCATCATCATCATCATCATCAATCATTATCAATCATCATCATCATCAACACCAGGAGCATCATCATCATCATCATAATCATCATCACCTATGGTTATTACATGTGTAGTGTTTCCTGAGCCAAATTACTAACTTCGAGATATACCTTTGTTCAATGACGGCAAGAATCAGAATCCATTTTACCCATGGACCAGGCTATGTAGGGAAATATCAAGAAGGTCGAGACAGTTTCATATATGTCCCACATCAACGCAGTGACGTCTAACGGTTACTTGTATACCCCTGTTCCTTTGAACAAGCTAGTTGGCACTCTGTATACATGAGTCCATGATGGAAGTGATTAAGCTAGCATGATGAATAGCCCCGTATGAATACCACGGTGTAAGTTATGGCCCCTGGGGTGATCGGTCGTCCCTCCTGAGAAAATATTGACGTTGATATATTTCAGGATGGGATGGATTTATGCGATAAAAAATACCCAGGTGGTGTCACGTATACCAGAAAGTTTAATGTGTCTGCACCGTGACGTTAGTGCTGACAACATCACCATCACTCTGTAAATTTCAAACTTTCTCATGGCTTTCATACATGGCCTGATGTAAACTGTCGGGAAAAAGAAAGTAGACACTTGAAAATTTGATTTGACCACAGAATTACAAACTTTATCAAAACGTTACTAGACTGAAAAAGTCGCCGAAATACTGCAAACGTAATGTAAAAAATACAACAATGATACCTACATACATCACCATCAAATAACCATTCCTGCTTGTTTAATTTTAGCTACCTTCAACATGGGTGTATACTTTCTTTTGCCCGTCAGTGTATTATTTTCAAGTCACTAGGACAATATATGATATATATGTGTTTTCCGGTTCCCCGACCCTAATCTGTAGCCCGACTCTAAAACATTTTTTTCTCGTTTTTCATGAGTTGTGCCATTGCTTGTATATCCGATAGTGTCCATACTTTATGCCACAGGAGTAAATATGTTGCGAATTCTTACAGATGAACAAATTTAATCATTGTCACTATTAGAAAGTAGGCTTTTGCAGACATAATGCAAATTACCGAATTAACAAAGGAAAAAACCCCAAACAAAATAGTTTGCTATCTAAAGCGCTAAATCATTTCAGCCCAGCTATTGACTCTAAGGAGTGGAGTGAGTGAGGTGGGTTTCCTTGCTCTTTGGATGAATTTTTTTCCAAAAAAACTATACCCAAATCAAATGTATTCAAATTTGGATTCCATCGCGGAATAATAATGTTCCCAAATCATGTAAAACCGCAAAAATACATGACAGGTGCAACTGAAAACTTCCATCAGTTCACTGAATTCCGTGTTAAGTGACTTTACTCGCTGAGATTTAAAATGAACGTGGATCGTGACCACAGGGTGCATATGTGTATAACATTATTCACAAAATGCTCACAGGGAGTTAAGAAATCAACATGTCGCGTTTATCGGCAGAACAGAGAAACAGGGCAATACATATAGCTGCAGTTGGGAACCATACATGGCACTGTCTCTAAACCCTTTGGCTGCATTGGCGCAACAATCACAAGGGTGCTGTCACGATACCGGCGGAGAAGGTAGACAATGGCAGACACAGGGCAGGCAGACCACGTATCACCACATCTACCCGACATCGTTACTTCCGTCTTCATTTGAGAAACTGTTTCAGCATCAACTGTGCGAGGAATGTTGTCAGCCGCCTGACTGTAACATCCAGATTGCGTCACCACGGTATTCGGGCCTATAGCCCCTTCAGGGGATCGCGTTGACACGTCACTGCATCGATGTCAAAGGATCAGGTTGGCGCACAGTAATCAACGATGGCAGATCAGCAATTGGAAGAGAGTCAAGTTTTCTTATGGGAGCAGTTTCCAGCTCATCAGAGCAGATGGTGGAATACGTGTGTATCGTTGTTAGGGAGATCCAACGGATCGTTGTTTTATCTGGGGGACTTACCATTTGGAGGTGGCAGGGTAATGGTTTACACCGGGATTTGTCATCTTCCCGCGGCACGGCCGTTAACTGACTATAAAAGTCTAATTTCCACCCTTGTCGAACTAGGCTGGGATTCCGGGGTTACATTTAGGCTGGACGAACGAGTCTATGCATATCAAAATCGCGTAACGAACGACATGGATTTCAAGGTGCTGATTTCGGTCGACTGCAGGATTTACAATGCATGTGTATACCGTCACTTGGGCGTCGACTGATATTTTGCTGTTTTTATCATGTTTGTAATCAAGGTGCTCGTGTGATTTGATTCAGTTCCCGAGGTAAGGCCCGTTTTATTACAATATATATCTTGATTATCGATCATATCGACTTCACCGGGCGCCGCCATTTTGTTTGAAACAAATGCGTGTGATATGAGAGATGGAATCTGATTGGTCAATAGGAGGGACATAATAGGGAGATAACTCGTAATAGCCGCTGGTGGCACTAAGATCGAGCCTGGAAATTCCAGCCAAGTTCGGCAAAGATGGAAACTTTACTGCTACATTCAGTTAACGCCCTTGACTCGGGAAGATGAGATTTGTGGTCATGAAAGAACATTTTGCCTTAAATGTTAACGTTACATCGACGAGGTTTTGCGTCCAGTTCTGTTTCCCTTCCCACAACAGAACCCACGACTCTTGTTTCAACATGATAACGCAAGACCACAAGCAACGTACACCCGTGATGATCCGGGGTAGAATAGGTCTTCAGCAACCCATGCATGCTTGCCATAAATGACGACTACGCTTGTCGTAAGAAGCGACTAACGGGATCGGGTGGTCAGGCTTGCTGACTTGGATGATGCATGTCATCTTATCCAAATTGCGTGGATCGATGCTTATGATATCAATCACTGTATTGTCTAGTCCAGACTGGATTATTTACAGACTGCCGTCATATAACTGGAATATTGCTGAGTGCGGCGTTAAACAACAAACAAACAAAACATACAACGTGTATCGTCCGTCACACTCTTCATGTCAACAACGTCAACGTTTAGCCTTGGACAACTCGCTTTTCTGACATGTTGGCAACACGTGGGGTACCACCTTGACCGTCAGATTAAAACACGACCCAACCCTCTTGTCAACGTGACCCGTGAAGATCCGGGAGGAGAATAGGTCTTCGGTTACCCATGCTTGCCGTAATAGGCGACTATGAGAAGCGACTAACGGGATCGGGTGGTCTGGCTCGCTGACTCGCTGACTTGGTTGATGCATGTCATGGTAACCCATTTGCGTAGATAGATGCTCATGGTGTTAGTCACTGGACTGTCTGGTCCAGACTCGATTATTTACAGACAGCCGTCATATAGCTGGAATATTGCTGAGTGCGGCGTTAAACAACAAACAAAAACATAACCCTGCCAACTTGATACAGGCACTCAGGGAAGAATGGCGCCGACGATCGAATGATGTAGTCCGACTTCTAACGAACTCTACCCGTGAAGAATCCGGGGTAGAATAGGTCTTCAGCAACCCATGCTTGCCGTAAAAGGTGACTATGCTTGTCGTAAAAGGCGACTAATGGGATCAGGTGATCAGGCTCGCTGATTTGGTTGATGCATGTCATCGATCCCGATTGCGTGGATCGATGCTCATGATATCAATCACTTGATTATTTACAGACCGCCATCATATAGCTGGAATATTGCTGAGTGCGGCGTTAAACAACAAACCAACCAACCAACCAACCAACCAATCTAACGAACTGTGGATGACCTCACTTGTCTTGGAGCCAATGGCGACTGCAAACTGACAACATACCCTAATGTCCTTGTTGTCCTCGTGGATCCTCTATTTTCGCTGCCAGTGCACTTTAACTATGTGTCATTGCTGTCAATTTGCTTGTTTCGTGATTACAAACGGCACAATTGTAATATATTCTTCTCTTTTATAAATCCATGTCACAGAGGAACCGATTCGTAATTGTCAAACTTTTTTACTACCGAGCATGAGTACACACACGTGAAACAGAAAACCGAATTTATAGATTGCATTAAGGCGCATTGACAAAGATAAACCAAACTGATGTTTAGGATTTATTGTTAACACTTAGCAATAAACCAAGCGAAAGCATTAAGGCTTTGAGTAAGTAGTGACAAGTTGAACTCTCACAGCGTGAGATACAGGCATCACTGGTCGTAAACTAGTCACTTTTAATATACACCTTATCCGATCTAAACACACAGAGGGTATTACAAATATACACAGGTATAAATTGCCACGAAGCCAGTCTACATAGATTAACGGTCTTCGGCTCAAACCACGTGTTAGGTAACTAGCTTCTGTCAGCACAAACGATCTCTTAACTTGCGTCGGGGCACTGACGCGGTCGTACAAACAGTGGCCCATCTTGAGAGAAACTCACAGAGTACATTTAACACAGCGCGGACGTCGGAATGAGAAACTTCCGCTTTGATAGTATTTCATCCCAAGTGGCAAGCATAGGCTATAAGTGTGTAAGTTAACAAACTTAAATTCGATACTACGATTTGTTTGTTTGTTTTTTGTTTGACGCCGCATTCAGCAATATTCCAACAATATGACGACGGTCTGAAAAAAATTGAGTCTGGAGCAGGCAATTTATAAAATCTGTAAATATTCATTTTGACTGAAAAATCTGTCCAGATTGACTAAAATTGATTAAGACGATCAAAAGGGCCGAAAAACATCACAACAAATTATTATGTAGGATTAGAAGCCAAACAACACAGAAATGTACTTTTCAACGTAACATTTTCAGTCTCTGGGTGATGACATTAAACATCAAAATGTTTGGAATTCGTTATCATAATAATACAGATGGAAATGTTTTTCAGTCACTTTGTAAAATAACTGAATATTTAGGCGTTTAATAAATTTGGAAATGTTACACATTTGACAGTAAAAAAATAAACACACTATAAAAAAAGCAATGCCCAGGTGAAATATTTACTTTGTGTTGCAAGTCAAAATAGTGTAAACGAAAATCACAAAATTACCAAGCAAGTGACATCAAAACTTCGTCACAATTACCGATGCTACCGACAAAGATACCTACATTTCTTTAATATCTCGAAAACTGTATTTCATTTTGTTGATCAATGTGACCATACGCCCTTATTACTACCGATAAAAGTGACTAAAAAAATGCGCTTACGAATGGCGCAGCCGAGGTCGCGAACTAGTCTAGATTTCTGCTATACATCCGGGTACTCACTGGGAAAAAACTATAACAAAGGCAACAACCAGTCCCGGGGAATTGGTTTAGATCAGTGCCCCTTTAATGATGGAAACTGAGAGGAAAGCGATACAAAAAAAATATACCCAACATCCAAATGCTGTGAGTTATTTAATAAAGAAAAAATATTAAATGATCGCATTTAAAGTTATGAAACTGATCCAATTGTTACGTCCTGTTGAACTTTGTCCTCATGCAAAAAAGCAGCACGAAGAGGAAAAATAGGAGTGGTGATGTCACATTTTGTGTGGAATTAAAACCATATAACAAGATCAATGGCCTTCATATAATTCAAAACACCTGTACCTTTAAAAAGTTCAAGATGAAATTCTAACGAATTCCTCTTTGTTCTGCCACAGTTCTTAAGTTGATGAGATTCGTTTTGACACGCATGTTGTACATAAAACTGTTTTTGAGTAGATTTGAATTAATACATGTGGCATTTCATTGCAATGTCTTTTTGTATGTGTAATGTGTCAGTATCTATGCGCGAACAGTTACACAAAACCTTTTGAGGAAACTTTTACAGTTACAAAATAATCTAGAGCGGTTGTATAAGTTTATTCCAGCAAATCGTGTCTGATTGTCATATCGTGACCGCTCGTGTCATACCGGGACAAGTCAAATGAGTTACGGGAAGATGCGAGTGATGACGAATGTGGAGATTCGTGTCTTCTTCACATTCGTGACCAACTCGTGTTATTCCGGGACAAGCCGAATAGCGACTATACATATTTGTATATACATATATTTCAGATGCAATTGAAAGCACATCGGGACACGCGGAATTATACAGTATGATTGAACACATGTAACTGTGTCTTGGGTATATTTTTAGATGCAAGACATATGTAAAATCAGAGACCATATAATAGGTCTATTATATGGTCTCTGTTAAAATCAAAAATTATTTCTGAGGGATTCTTTGACAAAGAACTTGAAATCATGCGCGCATTCTGATTTGTGTGTCATGTTTTCGCACATAACATTCATCGATAGAGGGACGAGTCTTCTTGCAGGTTACGAAAAGAGGCGAGTGGTGACGAATGCTTCTTCCATTCCATTCCGTGACAAACCGAGTGTGTTACGGAAGGTTGGAGTGGTGACAACTGATCTAATTGTGTGAAAAGAGCAACGATGTCGCACAAACAGGAAGCAACGCTGATAGTTCCAACGTTTTACTAGGGGAATAATTACAACAATAAAAACTCGAATCGCCCTCTTCTAACGTTGACAACAACCAGGGGCAGATAACTCTGATCACTTCCTGCCACCGACAACACTCGACAGTCGTTTTACAAGCAATCTCATTAAAATCAAATCTTAGTTCTCGCTGCCGCTAAACAAAGATCTGAGGACATCCCATAACGTATCACGTCAAAACGACCTTTCATCCGACCAATCAAAGCGTCGCTTACCAGATCATGAAAGTGACAGTCGGAATGTGTTTTCTAATCATGCAACGTCGAAAACGTTAACACGGGGTATTCCGAATGACAGTTACGGCCCGTACGACTGATTCTGTCGAAATTCTCGTCTATCTCTTGCTACCGTGCGATAAAAGTTTGAACAGAGGAGGCGTTGCAAAGTACGCGGGAAGAACTGCCATACAATCTGAACCATATATTGTACATTTCGGAAGGTTCGTTTGTTCAGTTTTCAAAATTTTAATCGAGAACTGTGTCAACACAGTTTTCAAGCGTAGTCTGAAATAGAACTCGCCAGGTTGAAACGAGTGTCGTGAAGCTCGAGAAAGCTGCTCTCTAATTGGCTGATGTCGACTTCTTGTTACTCATTTCAGCGGTCGGTCAAAGTTCGCGAAAGGTTGTTCTGACGTGACCCGTAATGGGATGTCCTCAGATCTTTGTTTAGCGGCAGCGAGAACCTAGATCTGCTTTTAATGAGATTGTTTTACAAGTTGATTACAGTTAAAGAAAACAATTGAATATGGGCGGACTTAGGTAATCCCAGCGCATTTATCACGGTTTAATAACTACATAGAGGGAACTATTTACTGATTATGATCTCAAATGAAAAAAAGTCATATTTGCCGAATCACTTTTACATTTTGATTGTTGTTAAACGCCGCAGTTAGTTATATTGCACCTACATGCATATTACGTATCATCGGTCTGTCAAGGCACATATATAATTAGATGTACGACCATCCTCGATTGCCCAGGGTAGAAAATCTCCATCTTTATTTAAGTATGATAAATACCTTGGCCCGTTCGCTAAATTGGTCTAATTTTTTTTTCGTGTCAAGATATCCAAATATTCACCCGTCTGAATAAACATCATCCGTTATGATAAGAAATAATGAATATCCCGTATAAAAACAGAAGACACATTCGCTACATAGTTTATAAAGTTTCGAGTGTTTTTGTCGTTGTTTACGCCGCACTCAGCAATATTCCAGCTATATAACGGCGGTTTGTAAATAATCGAGTCTGGACCAGACAATCAAGTGATTGGCATCATGAGCATCGATCTACGCAATTGCAATACGATGACATGCATCAACCAAGTCAGCGAGCCTGACCACCCGATCCTGTTAGTCGCCTTTTACGGCAAGCATGGGTTGGTGAAGATCTATTCTTATGGAGTGGATATTTGAAGGAAACAAACAGTGACTGTAGCTTCGTGTCGGCCCCCTGCCTTTAAGCGCCCCGTTTCACTTCGACTATTTCACAATAACGACATCGTGAGTGTACTTTCAAAACATAAAATATTCTTCGAACTCTGGAGATCAAGGCTTCAAACTGTTGACCATATTTGCACTTATCGTATACTTCAGGCAACCGATCAGTTGACACTCAACCAAATATATCTTTCCCTTCGCTCAACCACACCTTCTAAAGCTGAGCATGGAAAGGAGTTCGCCAAACTGACAGTTAGATGTGCTTTACAATATAACTTAACACACACGGGGTGTCCCGTTTCAGCCACCCCACATGGGTGCAATGTATGAGGCCCATTTCTCTTGTACGGTGCCGTGATATTGCTGGAACATTGCCAAAAGCGGCGTAAAACCATACTCACTCGCTCCTTAATTGCCGTAAAAATACAAGCTTTAATCAATAACTGCGCACGTTCTGAATGAACGTAATCGATACTTGTGTATTTGCCATCTCGAGTTGGTTTCATTGTTAAGCACGCCCTCAAAAAAACGCCGTGATTCTTAATTCCATTTCCATTAATAAAAATAACAAGTAATCAAAGGATCGACCGACATCTAACACAGAAACCAAATGAGTCATGAGATGTGTGAGATGAGTATCATCTGCGTAAATACCAGTTACTCGTCCAAGTCATAATTAGATATGGTTGATCTATAAAACATACGACAACGAAACCAAGAATGAGAAGCGAAGCAATTATTAATAAAACGCAAGCAATTATTATTTAGCGTCAAAGATGTGTAAAGAAGACGCAATACACAAATCAAAGGTATAGCGCTCTCCCTGAAAGCGAGTTCCCTATAAGCTGTCAGTAAAAACAAATGTCCAATACACATCAGAAACGGAAGCCCACGCCTTTAGTAGCCAAATACCTATGAGTGAAATCAAGTACTTTGTAAATATCAACATCTACATAACAGATGAATTGTTTGATAGGCATTACTTGATACAAACGGTGGTTACTTTGTCAACAGGGAAATATATAACTTTAAATCTTTTGCTGTTCGTCAGCAGAACGGTTTGTTAATCACCCGGTCGGATACATTTTAAAGTCAGCGTATTTGTATCTGTCTCTAGTTGAGAGTGAGCAAAATACAAAACATTGGAATTCTCTCTCTCTCTCTCTCTCTCTCTCTCTCTCTCTCTCTCTCTCTCTCTCTCCCACACACAAACTCATAATCAGTACGAATCTGAAGGCCCAACAATCAGCAGATCGTTGCGCCACTATGGGACGTTACTCTGCACAGCAAATTCAGACGTATAACAACTGGACCACCGGTGTCTTGTCGAAGTTGGAGGTGACATGCTGCCACTGCTGCTAAACAATAGTTATCTTACACGCGTTTATGAAGAACAGAAAAAATACTAAAGTTTCCAGAAGTTTATTAAGTTTCTAAAAATCGTCACCACAGAAAAGATGGAATAATGTGTCCTCTAAAGGCAATCAAGAGCTGAGCCAGTGGTCTTAAGCATCATTATTTTAACTTATGTTGTTTTTTTCAAATTGATTTAAGAACTCATTTAGCTAAAGTTCATTCTTTTTTTCCATTCAGATGATCATTTTCTTGACTATTAGGGCTGATTGTAACTCTTGTAGAAATCCTCGAATTGCCCGACCAAAATAATGAGCATGGCAGGTTAAGATTAGACTTGTATTTCTTTAGCAGATCATTTGGGGAAAGGTTTGACAATAATTCCCGTAGTGCCACATTCATGGCATGTACAATGCCACTTTTGCTTTAGTCACATGACCTAAATAGTGTCATTAGTGGCCTAATTAACTGTAGTGTCACGCTAATTGTAGTGCCACATAACGTGTAGCGTTACATTAACTGTTGTGTCACGTTTGCCGTAGTGTCACATTAACTGTACTGTCACATTAACTGTTGTGTCACGTTAATTGTAGTGCCACATAACGTGTAGTGTCACGTTAACTGTTGTGTCACGTTTGCCGGAGTGTCATATTAACAGTACTGCCACATTAACTGTAGTGTCACGCTAATTGTAGTGCCACATAACGTGTAGTGTCACGTTAACTGTTGTGTCACGTTTGCCGTAGTGTCACATTAACTGTACTGTCACATTAACTGTTGTGTCACGTTAATTGTAGTGCCACATAACGTGTAGTGTCACGTTTGCCGGAGTGTCATATTAACTGTACTGTCACATTAACTGAAGTGTCACATAAACTGTCACATGATCTGTTGTGTCATGTGACCTGTAGTATGATGAGTGATGGGTGAATGTTGTTTACCCTGCAGTCACTGATACTACTGCTGTGTCACACGACATAAACAGTGTTGCGCTCATGGACCAAACTTAGCATTAAAAGAGGCAATTGAAAATTTGATTCAACATCCCCTGTATTAGTCTGCGAGCTCGTGTTCCATAGAACGATCTAGCAGTGTGAAGACAGCCTTAATAGGCGGAGACAATGTCTCAGTTTCAATCAGGACAATGCGTACATCGTCTAGTTCCAGACTGGAAAAGAAAAGTCTGTGAATCAATCATTAATACTGTTAAAGGTTGCAGTCAGCAGTATCTCAGCTATATCACTACTGTCATAAATGTTCGAGTCTGAACCAGCCAAACCAGTGGATGAAAGTATGAGCAACAGTCTACTCCATCGTGGTACGATGACAAGCAATCAGCCAAGTCACATGGCCCCACTACCGATCCCAAGTTAGTCGTCTCTTGCGACATGCGTGAGGTATCGGAATCCCCACAGGAGTTGAGGTGAGGTGAAATTGGGTTTAACGTCGCGTCCAAGATTATTGCACTTATATAGCGACGTGCATGCACGTGTGTGTGTGTGTGTGTGTGTGTGTGTGGCTGCTTGTTCTAGTCCGGACTGATGCCGATTTATAGTGCTAACTCACTGAGAAACCATGCCGCAGTTTAACATGAATACCCCACTCAGACACAGTATACTGACTCCGAGCCGACCAGTCCTTGTTTTAGCCCCTTAATGCCGGGCGCCAGACAGGGTAACAACAAGTACCATCTTTTAACGTCTTTTGGTATGACGCGGCCGGGGACCAATGTGTGTCTATGATGCAGGAAAGTGTCTGCACGGTGTCAGGCAGCAGGACATCGCCTAAGGTTTCCACCGTTTCATTTCTTTGAAAAAAAATCACGACATCCATCAAACAATGAAGTTTGTTGGGTAAAACCTAGGGAACGTATTTTCCAGTTTTATCAAAAAAACAAATCCCAGGCTGAAAAGGTGAAACAAGATTAACAGAAAAAAGACCTTTCTTTGCATTATAGACTTCAAAGGACGTTAAATGCCGATCAAGACATCTACGAGAAACATGTCAGCTACGTATAATGTCACAATTTACTCATGGCTTTGTGATATTGAAGGAAAAGGGATTTCAATATTTCTTCTTCTTTTTTTTGTAAAAAGATAAAAGCGAAAAAAAGTCCCTGCCAAAAAAGACAGAGTTGATTGTGCGATTCTGACAATATAAGAAGCGTGTGTTTATGAATAACCATCAAATAGCGACGATACTAGGTGTTCGCGAAAAGATGAACGTATCCTACCCCACTGTTGGCACCATCACAAACACATGCAAAGGCAAGTCAATTGTTCACCTAAAAAAAACACGAAAACATATGATCAAATTTTGAATGTCCTCCACATATTCACCATAACACATTTTGAAAGCTTGAATTTGAGTTTTGACCTAGTTTCAACTCACTGTTTGTAACAAATGCATCAACGTAGCCCCAAAAGAGCTTAGGAAATCTCTACTGTCGTGTTTCTGTTAAAACATAACCCACCATACAACAAATCAAACACCGTTTTGGATGACTCTCTTAACATTTTTATGTAACATTGTGTTAATGACATCTCTGAAACTTTACACCCCACTCGCATCAACTGTGTCGTATTTCATTGAGAATAGCATCTACGCTACCATGGAAGTTTGCTGCTCTAGAAATGGCGTTTCACTGGTGTATTTATGAGCGTGCCAACCCCACTCCCCACTGAATCCCGAATACTGAATCTATTTTTTTACTCCGAGTCTCCTTTGCTCATGCCTGAGTCCCGAATACTACTGAAGACAAATCTCAAAAAGTTCGTCAGAATTCACTCTACAAGGGCGGTGGGGTAGCCTAGTAGTTAAAGCGTTCGCTCGTCACGCCGAAGACCCAGGTTCGAATCTCGACATGGATACAATGTGTGAAGCCCATTTCTGGTGTCCCCTGCTGTGATATTGCTGGAATATTGCTAAAAGCGGCGTAAAATCAAATTCACTCACTCACTCACTCACTCACTCACTCACACTACAAAGGCAGAATATCCATTCTCGGCAACAATGGTTTTCTTGAGATCGGAAAGAAGAGCTATTCATTTGGCAACGTGAAACCAAAGCTTCTCTGCTCCGGTGTTCTTGGTGTGTCTTTAAAACGTTGCCTCTTATAACATGGTAAAAGGCCATGAGATCAACCAGGGAAATCTTTTGATGTGGACATAACATGATGTGGAAGAGGTACAGACAAAAAACAACTTGAGTCACAAGTACGCAGGGGTCTGTGACCTTTGAAAAGTGGATAAACTTGAGGAACGTGCAGTGTTCAAGTGCTTGTACTTTGGACCCAACCAACTGTGCGTGTATGATTTGTGGCACACCAACATGTAATCGTGAATGTTTATTGAGGAATCGATTATTTTCAAGCAGCTTGTATTTTTTGGTTCAGTCATTTCTTGCTGATGTAATGAAGGTATGCGGCACGGTGGGTGTATGTGTCGGGATAACTTACCGAACAAGATCAGTAAATCCGTTTTAAATATATTTTACATATCGCTGTCTTAATTTTGAAATTAAAACCCATTCACACATATCCACCCATTAAAATACTAATTAAACATTGTTAAATTACCAGTTATGGAAAGGCGGAGTGTCGCTATATGCGAGGATTGATTCATAAGCTGCAGAAGCACCAATCTGCAAGTTGGTTGGTTGGTTGGTTTCTTGTTTAACACAGTACTCAGCAGTATTCCATCTTTATGACGGCGGTCTGTAAATTATCGAGTCTCGACCAGACAATCCAGTGATTAATATCATGAGCATCGATCCACGCAATTGGGATCGATGACATGCATCAACCAAGTCAGCGAGCCTGACCACCCGATCCCGTTAGTCGCCTTTTACGACAAGCATAGTAACCTTTTACGGCAAGCATGGGTTGCTGAAGACCTATTCTACCCCGGAATCTTCACGGGTCTACACGCACAGTATAGAGTCAAACGAATTACTTCTAAATTTGTAAAGCAAAAAATTATAACATACATAAGGAAGTTACCATATATCAGTATTAATTTCGTACAGAAATTGTTAATAGAAAATTAATAATATATATTAGGGGTTTAAACAACCTAAATTGGTGACGCACATTTTGTCTGGCGTGTTAAACCTGTAAGGGACTATGCTATTTCCACAATGTCTTTAGTGAAATATCAACTACACAAAAGCTGTTGTATTTTATATCCAGCACAAATTTTGTATTCAGCTACATGTCTTTACTGGATTACATGGTCGAGACTTGACCAGCCAAACCAGTAATTGATACTGTTAGCCTCGACCGACAGAGTCAGGGAACGATGGCACACAATCAACCAGTTCACCAAACCTGACCACCCCACCCGTTACGACAAGCAAAGGCTGCTTCGGAATCTCCTTAGGTTGTATACATAATAATGGCCATACTATGTTGTTTGTATGTATTTAGAAATTCTTCTGTACATCTCTAGGCATGGTGGATATGACATTCCTTCATGAAGTTATTGTGATGAACACTTAATTACATTAATATAGTTATTACTATTTGTTTGCGTTGTCCACGAAAGGACAAATCTGTCCTAAAAAAATGAGCTTTTAATTCAAGTTTCAAGCAAGGAAAAGACAAAATAATAATTACCAGTCTTAACTTGATATGTCTGCGATATTCATTATTGAAATTATTAAAAACCAAAAACGAATTTCGTAGTGTCTGTTTTCTTAATCTAATGTTAAAATCTTAATTAAAACAAAATAAAAAATTGAAAAAAAAGATGAACAACTGAAAATGAAAGAGTGTAATTGTTTACATAATATATTTTTTCTAAGTCATTAAATGTGTATTTATATAAGAGAGGTTCAATACTTTGACAACAGGAATGAGCGAGCGCTGCCGTTACACCTACATTTACTGTAAAAATCGGTTTGAGTTATCGTTCTGGTGTTCGGGCCGCCTCCGTGATCTAGTGGTAGAGCGTCCGCCCGGAGAGCGGAAGGTCCGGGGTTCGATCCCCGACCGCGTCATACCAAAAGACGTTAAAATAGGGTACTTGTTGTTACCCTGTCTGGCGCTCGGCTTTCAGGGACTAAAACAAGGACTGGTCGGCTCGGAGTCAGTATACTGTGTCTGAGTGGGGTATTCATGTTAAACTGCGGCATGGTATCTAGCTAGCACTATAAATCCGCATCAGTCCGGACTAGTACAAGCAGCCACACACACACACACACACACACGTACATGCACATCGCTATGTTAGTGCAATAATCTTGGACGCGACGTTAAACCCCATTTCACCTCACCTCACCGTTCTGGTGTTCACAGGGATACCATGAAGCTATACTGAACCAAGCCACAACAATATAAACAAGAGCCATCAAAAGATGCCAAATATATTTGTTTGCTTTATTGTATTGATTGTTGTTTCAATAAAGTGTGTGTGTGCGTGTGTGTGTGCGCGCGCGTGTTTGTGTGTGTATGGTGTGTGATGTATGTGTGTGGTGTACGCGTGTGTTGTGCGTGTGTGTGTGTTGTATATGTGCGTTGTTGCATGTGTGTGTGGTGTATATGTATGCGTTGTTGTATGCGTGTATGTGTGTGGCGTATGTGCGTGGTGTATATATGTGTGTGTGTGTGTGATGTATGTGTGTTTGTTTATGATGTATATATATATATGTGTGTGTGGTGTGTGTGTGTGTCTGTGTGGGTATGTGTGGTGGATGTGTGTGTATGTGTTTGTGTGTGTCTGTGTCTGTGTCTGTGTATGTGCGTGTTTAGATTGATGAAACTTGGGGATAGATCTCTTTGGTATTTTAGTTGAAATCGTTATGACTAAACAGGAGCCACACTGAACCAAATGTTAAAACGAGAGTTGGGGAATCAGCGCTTGGCAGAGTTACCACTGTACGCGACCAACCCACACAACAACACAAGACCTGAGTGAATAAATAGTCAGTTTATCACACAGCCACAGAATGACTGTCTGTCGTCCGTATTTATTCCTATTCTTGCTACTACAGATAAACTCATTTACTGATTAAAGTTGTTATTGCGAATTTTAGTGGCGCTATCTGGACAGAATTATATAATTTAGTTGACTGAGGCATTGATGATAAAGGTTTTAATGAGTGAAGTTTAGTAAGAATAATAGTTTACCAGATGCTAGTATGCAATGTATACGTGGTACGGGTGATTTGATAAGGGTGGATGATAAAGATATTAACGTCTAATATTTGTTTGCCTACCTCTATCTGGCCAGCACGATGAGAGATGGGGATCCTGTCCTGTCCTATCGGGTTGACCCTTGGCATTTTAAAGATAATAGAACATGGTCGTTAGTTGTCATATTCCCTCATTTCACAATTTCCAATGCTTAGTATGTGGCATTTAACGTGATAAGATATTTGTCAAACTTTGTTCATTTTCCCCAAGTTAATACAAACATTTATAAAATAGACTACCGGTGAAAAGAATCTCCTTTCTAGAAAATCTCGAGATGTGTACAAAGCAACAGTTTCTTGCCAAGGATGTGTCCAGTTGCGTTGGAAAGTTACTTCAAAAAGTTAAAAAAAAGTACAAGGCTGAGATCTCAAAATGTGTCATTGTGGTTTGGTTCTGTATGCCAACACGGAAACCTCCAATAGGGGCACGTCTTGTCTCGGAATGACACGAGTTGGTCAGAAATGAGGAAAGAATGTGGTGACGTATGTCGGAAATAGACGAAACCTGTAGAATACGTTCCGATGTCATAAAGGGTGCGATTTGAAGTTAAATTAATGAAAAAATATCGAAGACATAAAGTATATAAATAAAGTGTTTACGTTTGCCAGAAAGTTGATTATACGTAACAAATACGATTTTATTTGCGTAACGCGTATCACATAATAGTCCCGAATACTCTCACAACAGACCCCCGCGTACCATAAGGGGGTTGGCAGGATCATATAATATTATTATGACTGGGTGTTTGGTCGTCAAAAAGGCGTGCAACTGCATTGTTTTAAAATAAAGTTCATAATCCCGTGGTCACCCTATGACCCTATTATCAAATTAAAGTTTTGTTGGTTTGGTTTGTTTTTAAACGCCGCACTCAGCAATATTCCAGCTATATGACGGTGGTCTGTAAATAATCGAGTCTGGACCAGACAATCCAGTGATTGACATCATGAGCATTGATCCACGCAATTGGGATACGATGACATGCATCAACCAAGTCAGCGAGCCTGACCACCAGATCCCGTTATTCGCCTCTAATGACAAGCATAGTCGCCTTTTACAGCAAGCATGGGTTGCTGAAGGCCTATTCTACCCCGGATCTTCACGGGTGTAAAGTAACAGTGGAACCTCGTTGAGTTGAACTTGTGTGGACCTTGGCAAAAGTTCGCGCAATTCCGGGGTTCGAGACAACTAACAAGTGAATTTTCGAAAACTAATCATCAAAATATGAAATATTACATGTTATCTCGTCATCTTTGGTTTCACACCACCTTCAACATCGGTAGCCATGTTGTAACAAATAATGAAATTCATTCATCATGTGACATTGTGTTTAATATTTTATTCACCCATTTGTAACATTGAATACTGATTTTCATTTCATGACAATCGTATAAGTCATAGCTCGAATAATAGCTTCACTAACATAATCTTTATTCGTTTTCACTCATTTCTCAATTTACACGTGTCAACGCTAGTCAAGTGAGAACACTTTGGTACCTTACTGCCGATGTTCGAGTGTAATTGAGTTACATAATCTGGGATTCTGGTATAGTTCTGAGAATAAATTCATATACAAGATCTCTATGCATGACTCAAAATCTGTATACAGTTAATATGTACCATCCTGACGCCCAAAACAACTACATCATTATTTATGACATATTGAACACATTTTAGAGAGGATAATACTTATGAATATTCGAGTTTATACATGAAGTGATTCTTTATTAAGTTTACCATGTCTTCAAATAACTCTCCTGTTTCTCAGCAATCATATATTCTGCACCTGGAGATGAACTTTATTGATATTTAACAGCCCACTGTCATCTTGTGGCGTCTTCAAGCTAATCTATTCACCAGTCTCCTGTTTATAAAAGTTAGAACGCAGTAGCAGGTAATTTGGCTCTGGATAGTTTCTGCCTCTGACACGACTTAGTACCACACTTACACGATTGAGAAAAGCTGCCGCAGTATAGAAACAGAGAGATGGAAACCCTTTAGGCTACATTTTATAACCACTGCGTTTTCCTGCATTGTATGAGAGGATAAATTCAATGAACCTGTAGTCTGTCACGATAAATCTGTTATGTGTGAGGTATATACCATATTATCGTACAACTTATGGAAACATGTTGACATTTATTGAGTTGGTGCAAAGTGCAAACAAACATGGAACACTTTGAATGTGGCACAAAGTCTGTATAATAAATATTATATAGAAACACAGGAATTCGTGGATGACACTGAACATATTTTCTATACCCATGTATCCTACGAGGCCGAAAGGCAAAGAAGTTAATCATCACCCGTAAAGCGAAAATTACAATCTTCCTGGGTTGGGTTGGGCGTGATGGCGGTGTTGGTTGTGTTGGCGGTATTGGTTGTGTTGGCAGTGTTGGCGGTATTAAACAAGTGTTGATAACCTGTTTGTCGGCACGATCAGTTAATAATAATTAATGTGGTAAATTGGTCACTGATCCTAATACAGAAGTCTCTTTGTCTGTTACAACCCTGCCTCTTCTCTAATACTAGTACATAGCGTTTGGGAGAGGAACATTCCACATTGTTCATCACTGGCTATTAGGTCAACACTGATATCCGAAAAAAGCTGTTAAACAGAACCTGTTTACATTGCGGCCTAGACTTACTTTATTCTCTTCCTAAAAACCAGTTATATAAACTCAAAGGCAAGGGTTATTGTGACGTGGATGTTTTGGTCAATAACGAACCTTTATATGAATTTCTGGCTTTGAACAAAGGAAAACACCGGTAAGAAACGTGACGAACCTCATGTTGCTTATTTGCAATATTTTACAAGAGATAACTAAAATTCGGGAGAAATTGCTTCAGATTTTCTGTTTAACGGACTCTAATATGCTTTTCGTTTATGGAGGTATAAATGTAATAACTGGTGTTCACTCGGTGTAAATCCACGTCTTTTAATCGTATTTCACCATGCCAGGGCTAAATGAACATGACAGATGGCAAGCCACACGAATGTTTGAATCCCCCACCTTGCAGCGTTATGTCGCACGCCAGTTCAAAGTTCACGGGAACACCATATGATACTTACACCGACGTTAGCAACAAAACAATCACGTCAATGACCGTTGTGACCGCCCACCCATGATATCCCATCATCGAGACATGGATTCGAACCACGCATCTTCGACACAGCTTCCAGACAGAAACTCGGGCAACGGGCGGTCCGACTATGTGTCCCATCTCCTGCATCCGTGTGATGTGTTACCCTGGCCTGCACGATTCTGTCACCAATCAAACATGTTCAGGATGAAATGGAAATACTTGCACACATATAAAAGGCCATTTCCAACACCTTTCTTCCACATATAGTGGCCTCAATGAGGCAAAAGTGTCACGCAGGCATCAATGCACAATGTGGACACACTCGCTACTTGCCTTTAAACCCCCTGGTGCGACATGACTCCTTCGCACATGGCTGGACGGCTCTTCACATGGACGGTTGCTCTTTATGGTACCTTCAGGAATTGTTTTTTTCTGTGTGATATAATTCCATATTCACCGATTCTGTTTGTTTGGTATTTGAGCATATTCGTTATTTTGTTATTAATGCTTGTTGTTTTACACAGAAGACACCAATATTCCTGTAGTATCACCTAGGCTTGCAGACAATTGGTTCCAGGCCAAACAAGTGACATGATGAGCAATGATCCACTGGGCATGATGACACACAACCAGCCTGCCAAGTATTATATTTTTATATTCCATCATTTCATTAGGGTGCTTGAGTGAGTTGCATTTAAACCTGCTTTGAACAGTATTCAAGTTATATAACTGCATGTCATCTTGATGTGGCAGGACGGCCTGAGGTGGCGATCTTAGAGTTTACCACTTGAAACCCATTTCTAAACCTAGAAACATTATTAGGAATGGGATTGGAACTCACAATTATGTTTCTGGCATGGCCAGAGGGCACATTTTGCTTTTTATCCTCACAGTATTTGAGTGTGTCCATTTGACAATCAGACAAGCATGTACATGGACATACAAAGGTATCTGAAATAGAGGTCCAAGTACTGTTTAGGTCATATAGAAAACAGATATTGCGAGGATGAGGGGCTATGGTCACTACAGCTACATTCTAGTTTCCTCCTATGAGCACTGGGACCTATTCTGACCCAGAATCCTCAACAGTTGGAGGAGTGATACATGCTGTCAGTCAAGAGACACACATTTACTCAAGGGGCTAAACGTTATTCGAAAGGCATACTGGGTGTTGTGCAAAAAATGTGCTGTGAATGAAATTGATAATTTTCAGCTCCTCCTTTCACAGAATAAAATTGAATATCTTGAAGCAGTTACCCCAAAGATTTTCTGTCTCTAACAAAAATGCCAAGCCTCCTCCAAAAATTAAAATACCAGTTCCCTAGTCAGTGAAATGCAGTGGCACCTATCCTACCACTGCCAGTCACTCCAGAAGAGGCAACAGTTTAAACAAAAACATGGATCCAACAAAAGACCAATACGATTATAACCTGTGTAAAATTTATTCTTTTCAGGTTTCAAAATTACAATCTGACGCAAAAGTTGTCTGTCACCATAACAACTATCGAGTGATGAATGATGGCGTAACAAATGGCGGTCTATGAAGATGCGTACATGAAGTGTAATTCAAGTTCTGGACACCATAATTCTTCATCCTGTGGTGACAGTGTCAATGATTTATATACACAGTTCACAAAAATGACTTGATGAAAATGAGGAATTCATATGCAGTATACTAAGGATGTTTTGATTATGTCTGTTGAGATGCAGTTGTGGTAGTTATGCTTTACTGTCATACAGGAAGGACAAGTTTGCCACAAACGACATACGAACTGTAACAGTGAATCTCGTGACTCCATGCTGTGAAGAATCATTTAAAGACATTAGCCCAGATGGACACCAGTGATAACATTTGATTAACATGCAAATGTCTAAAGTTTTACATTACCCCACTCATTGTCTGAAACTGTACCAGAATGCAATCATTTCCCCCCGAGTCATAAAACCATAACATGTACATTGTGCTGTAGGAAAGATGAAGTATGTTTTAATACTTCTGAAAAAATTAATTCATGGTCATCAGAAAAAGAAAAAGAAAAAGAAATAGAACTGCTTCACATATAAGGAGTTGTACAACCAATTGCAAGTACCGGGAATCATTCTTTGTCAGAAAGAAATGACCTCGAGGTCAGGTGAACCAGTTTCTCATGCAGATTTGGAAGTACTGTATCTGATGGTGACGACCAAGTGACCATGACCTCGTTTCACAAAGTGATCTTAACACATTGATTGTCGTAAGCCTAAGATAAAGTATGGGAGTTACGATCGTCTAAGCACTAAGATCACTTTGTGGACTGAGAACAGTTTTACACATATCATGGGTCAGTGACAGAAAACATTGTCACACAATGGCGTACTGCTGGTACAACAGATCCCGGATCACGTAGTAGTCGTCACAGAGAGCACCCTCTAGCTGTATCCTCCCAGCCTCGTTCTGAAACACAAAATGTAATCATAGAATATTCATAAACATAAAGGTCAATTATCAAATACACACCAGATACAACAAGAATTTACAAAGTAACAGAAACAAAACAAATGAATGCGTGCCCATATTAAACGTATATAATACTACCCATCTGCAATGGTGGCCAATCTTCTCTCCATGGCCTTGTGAAGCATACATTAGGTCACAATAGGACTTTGAGGCCCTGGTATCCCCTAAACTGTAGTTCAAGCCTGCCAGAGTTGAGGATGTCCAATGATCAGTATTATGGTGAGGTGAAATTGGGTTTAACATCGCGTCAAAGATTATTGCACTTATATAGCGACGTGCATGCACGTGTGTGTGTGTGACTGCTTGTACTAGTCCGGACAGATGCCGAGTTATAGTGCTAGCTCATGCCGCAGTTTAACATGAATACCCCACTCAGCCACAGTATACTGACTCCGAGCCGACTAGTCCTTGTTTTAGCCCCTTAATGCCGAGTGCCAGACAGGGTAACAACAAGTACCATCTTTAAATGTCTTTTGGTATGTCGCGGCCAGGGATCGAACCCCGAACCTTCCGCTCTCCGGGCAGACGCTCTACCACTAGACCACGGAGGCGGTCTGATCAGTATATTGAGTATCTAACTTTTTCTAACATAGGTATTTCAAAAATCTAGATGACTTTTTTTTCCAAATTTACACTTTACACTAGCGGCATGAAGGGAAATCACTCACCGTCGTAACAGTTTTGCATAAAAGTATAATTAATAGTGTTTAACTTTTCACAATAGTTTAACAGCGCACGGATAAAACATTCAACTATAAGAAAAGACGATCATTTCTTCTGTTAGTGTGCAAATATTTGATGAAATGGATATTATTAATGAGTGCCTTTATATATTTCCTTTAATTCCTAAAGTGCAGGAATATTCCATACAGTCCAATGACATTTACAATGCAGACACATCATTATTTAAAGAACATTGCGGGCTTGTTCTCATTGGCAATAAGCAATATGTGTCATAATATTGGACTTATTCTATGGTTATTACATGACTTCTAGTCTATGAATCACCTTTTATTCGCAAGAGACTGACTTAAAACAGGTTGTAAAAGGACTCCTGCTACATAATATTTAAACTAAACAAGACACTCAGATTTCAAAATGGAACATATAAATACAAAAAGGGTAAAAATGTTATAAAAACAGGTTGTAATTTGATGATGATGCTATTAAAACTGATTACAAGTGACAGGTGAGTGAGTGAGTGAGTGAGTGAGTGAGTGAGTGAGTGAGTGAGTGAGTGAGTGAGTGAGTGAGTGAGTGAGTGAGTGAGTGAGTGAGTGAGTGAGTGAGTGAGTTAGTTGGGTTTAACGCCGCTTTTAACAGTATTCCAGTTATATCGCGGCGTGTCAGCATAATGTGGGAGGAAAGCCCAATGTGATGCAGGTCTCAGACGTTTACCACTTCGGTGAAACCCACGAGCACGGGTATGGTGCTGACAAACCTAGAAACATAATCGGGGCGAACCGGGACTCGAACCCACAATCATAGATTTCCGGAATGCCCAAGGGACGCAACTCTGCACAGCGCATCGCGGCGCCCTAGACGACTAAGTGACAGGTGAAGATTTAACTGTCTACAAATGACTTTTAAAAAGGTTGTATTGTTTTTTAAGTGTTTTTTGTTCTGTTACAAGCGCAGCATATGATCCGTGTATACGACTCAGGAGACGTTAATGATCACATGATGTAGTCATAGGTATAGTAAATTTGTATTAGCTACAGACAAAGAATAAAATCTGGTGCTTTTTTAAACCTCTTTTGAGAAGTATATTTTATAAAGTGAAGTGACATGAATAGTGAGGCTATGTTGCAATCAGCAATGTTCCAGGAATAGCACAGAATCTTGAAATAATCATGTCTGGGTCAGACTCTTTAGTCAGACATGGTGCACTCGGGAGCTTTTCTGCTTCGGGATCCACACAAGCATGGTGTTCAAGAAACCTTGGTGGGGAGGAGGAGGAGGAGGAGGAGGAGGAGGAGGAGGAGGAGGAGGAGGAAATCCCCACTGGAAGACAAGCATGGGGCTGGAGGAGAGACAAGCACAGGGTGCTTAGAACATATTCTATTCCAGAAATCCCATTGAGAAACAATCATGGGTGGTGCTGGAAAGCAATTCAGCTCCAGACTCCCCATAGGGATTAAAAGTATGCTGTGTTTGGAACCCATTCTTCTCTGGAATCCAAACAGGGAGCCACTGCTGCTGGGGACCTAGTCTGCTCTGATATCACCACAGGGTATTTACAGTTTGTTGGTTTGTTTGTTGTTTAATGCTGCACTCAGCAATATTCCAACTATATCATGGCGGTCTATAAATAAACGAGTCTGCACCAGACAATCCAGTGATTGATATCATGAGCATCGATCCACGCAATTGGGATACAATGACATGCATCAACCAAGTCAGCGAGCATGACCACCTGATCCCATTAGTCACCTCTTACGACAAGCATAGTCGCCTTTTACGACAAGCATGGGTTGCTAAAGACCTATTCTAACCCAGATCTTCATGGGTCGGTATTTACAGTATGAGGGCTGTACTGAGGCCCAGTTGTTAACACATTGGCTTGTTATAGGTTCGATTCCCACATCAGTGCAGTGGAAGTGTCAGTGTGTGAACTTCATCACCAACGGTGCATGCATGGAAGAGGTTTCCTTCTGTAACCTTAACAAAGCACCCCAGTGACTTACATAGTTGAGAAGAAGCACATTTTAAAAAAACAAACTTTGATTTTTTTTGACAATTCCAAGAAATGCTTCTTCATTCTCCTTTAAAAAAAAGAAAATATTAATCAGCATCAAAGACTGCAACATTTTTCACCATCCAAGCTTGCAGTTTATTTTGAAACCAATGGATGACTATATCAACAACTGTACAAGATAAATCATGATTGCCTTCCTATCAAAGCTTGTCACCTGGAATGAAGTATACACTGGCAATACAAGTTTACATCCTTGCATGTATTATTATATAGCTGTCTTTGCCTAAGACACACAGCAGAGAAAACATCTTTGATGCCTTTATCGTCCAAAAGAAACAGGCATGGCTTATGTCAAACACAATGTGTAAATACTTCAACGATATTTCACAGAACCTCGGAGTATTACTCAACATCAAAGGTTAGAGAGAAACTTCCATATTTATTCTTAAAACCAGCATACAATGTTAACAGAGAAGGTTTAAAAAAAAAAAAGGTTCAATAAATGTAATTAGGATAATAACAAGTGGAGAAAATTTAGTATGGAATGATAAGGGTACTTTCATGTTGCTTCCAGCCTTGATCTATATGACAGCCGGGAAATGCTTCTGTCACAGGCACAGCTGAAAACTAGTGAGTGAGTGGTTGAGTGAGTGAATGAGTGGTTTAGTGAGTGAATGAGAGTGGTTGAGTGAGTGGTTAAGTGAGTGAATGAGTGGTTCAGTGAGTGAGTGAGTGGTTAAGTGAGTGATTGAGTAAGTGGTTGAATGAGTGATTGAGTGGTTGTGT
Source organism: Haliotis rufescens (assembly GCF_023055435.1). Lineage (NCBI taxonomy): Eukaryota > Metazoa > Mollusca > Gastropoda > Lepetellida > Haliotidae > Haliotis > Haliotis rufescens. The sequence goes on along the minus strand of NW_025964001.1, from coordinate 25,261,953 downwards.
GAGTGATTGAGTGGTTGAGTGAGTGAAAATACAACCATCTAGACAGAGACAGTTGTCTAGTTCTCAAATATAGACATCAGTCTTCATAGGTTTCATGATCATTTGATGTTAACAAGCGTTGGCATTGCATTGTACAGATGTCAACATGTGTTCATCAGCAAGGGAGCTAATTCAATCTCACCCAGTTGCATACCACTAAATACATGACTCCACAATAGTAAAATGGCTTGAGTGAGTGAATGGATGGTTGAGTTGCTTGCTTGGTTGGTCTGGTTGGTTTGGTGGGTTGGTTGGTTGGTTGGTGTGGTTGGTTTGGTGTGTGGGTGGGTGTGGGTGCTGGCAAATGACTGAGTGAAAGAGAAAGAAGTGCTCTTCTAGCAAGTTGGTAGCCCTTCACAGTACTAGCTCTTGTGGAACACACGGCACACACTTTGTGACAATACAGGCCACTGATTGGATGATGAGTGACCAGTGAGAATGTCAGTTATGTTTTCAATTTCCCCAGAGTTTGCGAATGCTGTGGTTGTAAAGCAAGGGCTGGTTGACATAAGGCTAAATAAATGTGTCCCTTGTGAGACCCACAAAGTCAGGTCTGCTAAAGGGCTGGTTGACACAAGGCTAAATGTGTTCCTTGTGAGACCCACAAAGTCAGGTCTGCTAAAGGGCTGGTTGACATAAGGCTAAATGTGTTCCTTGTGAGACCCACAAAGTCAGGTCTGCTAAAGGGCTGGTTGACATAAGGCTAAATGTGTTCCTTGTGAGACCCAAAAAGTCAGGTCTGCTAAAAGGCTGGTTGACACAAGGCTAAATGTGCTGCTTGTGAGACCCACAAAGTCAGGTCTGCTAAAGGGCTGGTTGACATAAGGCTAAATGTGTTCCTTGTGAGACCCACAAAGTCAGGTCTGCTAAAGGGCTGGTTGACACAAGGCTAAATGTGTTCCTTGTGAGACCCCCAAAGTCAGGTCTGCTAAAGGGCTGGTTGACACAAGGCTAAATGTGTTCCTTGTGAGACCCACAAAGTCAGGTCTGCTAAAGGGCTGGTTGACACAAGGCTAAATGTGTTCCTTTTGAGACCCACAAAGTCAGGTCTGCTAAAGACCATGTCAGAGACCTGTGTTAATCATGCAGTCCATGGTGGTGGCATTCCAAGATGTAAATCACCCGGCCAACATTTACTGTGACCTGGCTCCCTAAGAAGACAAAAACTTTCAGATAATTCTTGTCATGCCAATAAAAATAACACCACAGATAGCCAGACTGAAAGTCATACAGGCAAAACTGTGTAGAGCACAAGATACTTTGGAACAAGTACACAACTTATAGTAAATCAAGCAGGGAAATAACTACAGTAAACTACGGTTATACGAACACGCTTATAACGAACTGACGGATAAAACGAACTTACTTTATTGAGCCCGACTATTTGCTGTAGTTATGTAGTCATGGTACACATGCTTATAACGAACTACGGTTATAACGAACTAAAATTAGTAGTCCCTTTGAGTTCGTTATAACCGTACTTTACTGTAAATAAAATCTGTCAAAGCAGACTCTGACTAATCTACATCTCTGTCAATACCAGTGGGAATGAGGCAGTTCTTATTCCCCATTGAATAAACAAGTAAAATAAAATGTCTGAAATTTAATTAGACAAAAAAAAACAGAAAAAAACTTCTTTACACCAAGGAATAAATCCCCACAATGACACTTTTTCTATATATATACTAGGGCTGTTACGATTCACTCACGTATTCGGTGAATCGAACCGTAACCATTCATGAATTAAATTCGTTATTCGTGGCCACTAGAATCAAATATTTATGAATATGCAATCATGTGTATTTACATACCCTGTACCTAAAAATATCCATAAGAACATATTATAAACATAGATTTCTTTCAATGACAACACTCTTATTATATTTAATTTGACAGTATTGTGGTCACTGGTCATTGTCGCATTTGAGCAGATATGAGTACCTGGATAAGTGCAGTATATAAAAGTATAATATATTAATAATTAACAAACCATGTCAAATAATTTATGTTGTTATTGTTTCACTGACTATAATAATAATAAATCAACTGCTGACTTTTCATTGTATTTGTGAATTAATATTCGCATTCGTTACCCTATATTCGTGATATGAATCGTATTATCCTCACAGTGTATTCGTTGCAGCCCTAATATACACTGAAAGTGTGAATAATTAACCACTTTCTATCATAAAATGGTAACTTCCTGACAATGGAACTTCTTTCTAATATTATCAAAAGCAATCTCCTGACTGGAGTCCTATGAATGTCTTCGCCCCACAACGATAATATGTCATCTCCTGTTCTACGTGATCTGTCAGATACAGAGCATGAAAAGCACCAGATTTAAAAAAAACATGTGCAATTTGTATTGTAACGGGTGTGTTTGGGCGAGCAGTCCCAAGGTAATCCATGGGTGTATTTGGATGAGCTATCCCAAGACAAAACCACGAACAACTGTTTCCCTGCAGTCTAATCACTGCTCCAGGGATCAGTGGCAAAAACAGCATCATTTGAGTGAATTTCCACACCATCATATTGCACATATCTGCCAAATTCTTTCCTTTACAGTTTATTCTGTTCTCTGATGTGCCACTCAAAACACCCACATTATTAAAGATATATGATCCAGATTAAAGTGTAACAGTATCTGTCTGGGGAATAACCTTATTAGTCACATTGTTGAAATTGTGCTGTAGCTCACCTTGAGATTTCTGGAATAAGTACAATATTAGACCATAAAAGATTTACAAGTATAAACAAGAGGTCTGTCCACAAAAACATGCTTCCATGCATGTGCATGAAACTACACTTGCTGAGTAGGTAGCACAGTATGTCAAATGAAGAGTGAGTGAGTTGGGTTTAACGCCGCTTTTAACAGTATTCCAGTTATATTGCGGCGTGTCAGCTTAATGTGGGAGGAAAGCTCGAAGTGATGCAGGTCTCAGACGTTTACCACTTTGGTAAAACCCACGAGCACGGGTATGGTGTTGACAAAACTAGAAACATAATTGGAGCGAACTGGGATTCGAACCCACAATCATAGGTTTCTGGTGTGCCCAAGGGACACAACTCTGCACAGCGAATCGCGGCTTCTCAGACGACTGGGCCTCAGATTCGAACCGACAGTCATAGGTTACTGGCATGCCTATGGGGAACAATTCTACACAGCATTTGTGGCCCCTAAGTGGCCAAGATAATACTTCACTTGGGTGTTGCTGTTGTGGATACAAAACAACATTATACACACACAGGTAAAGTCATCATGCTTATCATTTTTGGATATGGAACCACCTTAAGTTATTACAATTTTCAGTTATGCATGAAAATACACATGACCATAGAACACTATTCATTGCTTAAACATTGTAATTCTTCAATGAATAATAAATTTAAATTAAGGGTGACGGAATGAGTATTATTTTACGCCGCTTTTAGCAATATTCCAGCAATATCAAGATGGTGGACACCAGAAATGGGCTTCACACATTGTACCCATGTAGGGAATCGAACCCTGGCCTTGGGCGTGACAATACACCCTTTAACCACTAGGCTAGCCCACTGCCCTATAAATTTGAAGAAAATAGAGTATCTTACAAATACAAATAGTTGGAAAAGTGCTAATGCATAATACAACAACAACTATATATGCCAAACATAGGTAGTGGGTTGTTTCAGAAGATTCAGTTTCAGCTCTCTGTCACTGTGTAGAACATCATGCAAACTAAAGGATTCTTGATGCACAGAACATTTGATTCTGGCTTCCTCCATTTTCATACTTTCCTTGTATGTTTCAGTGCAAACTTTGTTGTTTGTATCTCACACCAGCACAATACCTAGCACTCGACTACAATAACAGAGCCTCCTCACCCTCCTGACTGCCACAGCATTGTTACAGATGAGCACTCCAGCCACAAACTCGCAGGGGATTCCTTCTTGAAGCAGCACCAGCTTGAAGTCGGACAACTTGGGCTCATTGATGAACACCGAGGTGTGCACTGGGACCTGTTCAGGGGAAGAAGTCACATATTAGTCGGGACAAGAGTGAGTGAGTGAGTGAGTGAGTGAGTGAGTGAGAGTGTGCTGAAACCTGTCCATTGTTTAGATGGATTACAGTAGGGACCATAGAGTGAATGAGTGGTTGAGTGAGTGGTTGAGTGAGTGGTTGAGTGAGTGGTTGAGTGAGTGGTTGAGTGAGTGAGAGTGCACTACTGAAACATGTCCATTGGTTAGATGGATTACAGTCGGGACCATAGAGTGAGTGAGTGAGTGAGTGAGTGAGTGAGTGAGTGAATGCACTGAAACCTGTTAGATGGCTTAGTCGGGACCATAGAGTGAGTGAGTGAGTGCAGTGGAACCTGTACAGTGGTATCATTGGTACTCAGGACAATTCAGTTGTGGCCTAGCATGTTAGGTTCAAGCAGGAGGAGACAAAGTGATGCAGACAAAAATGTGTATAGGTACAGCGCTGACACACTGAATATCACAACGGGGATCTGGGGTTTGAACACTACATCTATTATTAAAAAGAGACTGCTAAAAAGTTGGCTAAAAAAGTTGGCTTAAGCACCGGGCTTGTAGTAAAAGATTCAAATCTAGACTGATACATTTCTCTCTCATGTAAAAAAGTGAACAATGTCAGTCCAATAGCCAACCAGCAACACACCTGAGTCGGAGGGAAGGATTCCAGTGTAGGGATCAGATCCTGAGCTTCCTTCTCATCCTCTAAGGCTGAAATGAAGAACAATTCTTTCAGTTATTAAAGAACAAGCCAATGAATAATGTCAGCAATTGTGAGTCTGTTATGACAAAATACATACATGCTACCTTGGTGTACCTGCAGATTTGACAGTGCGAGATTGAGTTCGGAACCAAACATGGGCCTTATGTGTGTAGTTTTTCAAATCATGAACAAAGTAAATATTTCCATGAATTGTTGCCATGGGTGTAGACAAAGTTGTCAAAACTAACAAGTCCACCTGCAAAATTCTGGAGGGAGTGTGATATTGACTTGTGGTCTACCACTTTTACCAGATGTAGTTATAATAAGTAGGGATGAAATGATAAAGCAAGGTCACGATATACAGATATACGATACGTATCATGATATATGCATATTTACATCAAATCACAAGGAAATTTCTTGACTATAAATATATATCAGGTTCCAAAGGAAAAGCTAGCTGTAGACACATGAACATAGCATCATTCCAGCTATATGACGTCCGCTTGAGAATATTAGACTCTGAACCAGACTATCCAGTGATCAACACACCGGTACTACTTTAACGTTACCTTTTCACCATATCTGGAGCATGAACCTATGATAGCTTCACCCACCTTTAAGTCTGCGCTTCTCTTGGTCAATGGCATCGCCTTCCTCGATCTCAAACATAGCGCCAGTATCTGTCTTGTCAGTGGACATGTTGAGATAGCCATCTATCCAGGCCAGCTCGATGTCCCTGGCCTTAGAAAACATCAGGGAGGTGACCAGGTGGTCTCTCATCCTCAGCTGCAACACACAACGTTTACACACATGAACAGACAGATGGGCAACCATGACATCAACAGATACAAGCAACAGCCTCAACAGCGATGAAACCCCTGTCCACATATATGAAACCCGTCCACTGACATGAAACCCCTGGCCACTGATATGAAACCCATCCACAGATATGAAACCCGTCCACTGACATGCAACCCCTGGCCACTGATATGAAACCCCTGTCCACAGATATGAAACCGATCCATTGATATGAAACCCCTGGCCACTGATATGAAACCCCTGGCCAAAGATATAACACCCTTGTCAACAGATATGAAACCCTTGTCAACAGATACGAAATCCCTGTCCAAAGATATGACACCCTTGTCAATAGATATGAAACCCTTGGCAACAATGTAAAATGTTCTTGGCACAAGATATGAGTAAAAGCCCCAACATTCCATGAACAGACACAAAAAACTGTGTCCAATATACATTTTTATGAGTCTTGCAGCCATGTCTGGGGCAGAGAGCATCTGAACAGCCATAGTGGACAGGATATAACAAACAATCACAGAAACAATGGGACTGACTTTCCAATCTGTAAAATTCAGTTGAATCAACTTCCTGGAGCCTGTGCTGGTTTCACAGCATCAGTGTGATCCCCAGGTTACATATCAAGATTTACACTGACAATAGCACAGGGGATTGATATACATGTACAGCCAAATCTCATTACATGAGTCTACTGAGATAAACCAGACAGGACAGCCACCAGTAAGTGATAACTGTCATCCATCTGCTGCAACTCTTTCTACATTGATGTGTAACCATGAAACTTCAAGGCCTTTAATGCAGGGGAATGGAGGTCAGTGTCCTTGGACATGCTGGCTACCAGTACATTTGATCTCTCATCAGCAATGTCACTGAATAAAACATATGATCAAAGTGTAAAAGCAAAGTTTCACTTTTTTAAATCAAATCAAGGAGTGTACTAAACTTTATTTTTGTCACTTTGATCTCTTCCATCATTTCTAATTGTTAAAAAACTATGACATAAAATATATGATCTGTAGTTTGAAACTTCAAATTGCTTAGCACACATTTTACACCCTTTTCTCTATTGTATGAAGGGAAGAATGACGAATCTGGTAGGGGTTTACATACTCTCACAAACTTACTTCAGTTTTCACAATCATTCTCAGTTAACATTCAGATAGGCATAGAAAGGTATTTCTTTCAAGTGTTCCTGATAGCACTCATAGACTGTACGCTGTGGAATGAGTTGCAAATCGCCTTCCAATGATGCCCTGTCCTTCCGGCAATTCTCCAGGAACTCAGCAGTGCTCTTTATGAAGAGAGGAACACATTTCCCAAGGCAAACCACCCAGACACTTATTTGGAGCATGAGTCGACGGTGCCAGGCTGTGATCACATCACATGAATTACATACATGTGACTGAGAGTGTTTTGTTTCCAAAATGAATTTGTTTGCGACGATTTTGTGTCATCTTGATGAGATACTGTCATTTTGACGGGTGATCTGACTGATTATTGGTCACAAGTTGTGTGCTGGCATTGTGTGGCACATGACAACAGACTTTTGTTAATTAAACATGTCTTCATGCAATATTGTCTTGGGCTATTTCAATGGATGCACACAATTTGACATATTGCCTTTTAACGTGGTGATTCTTAGCAAACTTTGAGAAGTATATAAAGAACTCTTTGGAATTAAAGTTTGCCAACAAGATAAATACACTTTATCCTCCCTCAACATTTCTCTTCATTTTAGATGATAAGCAGTAGTAGAAAGTTTGGAAATACCTTTTCACAGATATTAATAATACCCTTTCCAATTTCTGAATCAGGAAGACTGCAGTTTACGGGCTCAGCGTACTGCAATAATTGACTCCAGCTGCAGGCTTTGTGATCCTTAGGATTAATGCAGGTTACCCCAAACTCTATCCTCATCCCTTAGATCAACCACCCCATTACAACCATCAGGGTTAGGTTCCTCTTTCCGATCAACCACCCCTTTACAACTACCAGGGTTAGGTTCCTCTTTCCGATCAACCACCTCTTTACAACTAACAGGGTTAGGTTCCTCTTTCTGATCAACCACCCCTTTACAATTACCAGGGTTAGGTTCCTCTTTCCGATCAACCACCCCTTTACAACTACCAGGCTTAGGTTCCTCTTTCTGATCAACCACCCCTTTACAACTACCAGGGTTAGACTCCTCTTTCCGATCAACCACCCCTTTACAACTACCAGGCTTAGGTTCCTCTTTCTGATCAACCACCCCTTTACAACTACCAGGGTTAGACTCCTCTTTCCGATCAACCACCCCTTTACAACTACCAGGGTGAGGCTCCTCTTTCCGATCAACCACCCCTTTACAACTATCAGGGTGAGGCTCCTCTTTCCGATCAACCACCCCTTCACAACTATCAGGGTGAGGCTCCTCTTTCCGATCAACCACCCCTTTACAACTATCAGGGTGAAGCTCCTCTTTCCGATCAACCACTCCTTCATGTCCTTCAGGTTTAGGTACCCAATTACAATCTTTAACTGTTCATTAGGGTATGCATCAGCTATCTCATCTCATTAATTCATTGTAATTTGAGGAAAACCTGCACAATTTGTAACAAGTTTTGAGTTTGGGGAGAACAAGCACAAGTTATGCCCATGGTCTCGTGGTAAAGCTATCAGATTACTCATTAGTCTAGCTTAGCTTCAAGCTGGCAATATGAGTTTGATCCTCTCAGCGGCACAGAAAGAGAGCAGCTCATAAAGTGTAGTACTCCCATCAGGTTTATTGTGTTAAACATACTGTGCACTGAGGGTGTTCAATGTTTATACTCAGAGGCAAAAGTTATTGTGACATGGAATTTTTGGAATGAATTTTTGGATTTGAACCAGAGAAAGAGTATGTAAATATTAAGGGTGTGCGTTATTATTGGTATATCGGTATATTGGTAAATTGAGGTTCATTCTTTCCACAATACATATCACAGTATCATTTTTTCATCTCGATATATTGGGTGATGTCAAATAGCGATTGTTTTAATGTTATTTTCTTGCCAAATTCCTTCGCTACCCCCCAGCATGCATCCGGGGGCCGCAAGATGGCTTCATATTTATTGACTGAGTAAACATCACATTGTACCAGCATCTTGTTTTGTTCCATTTATGAACTTCAATTCATACCTTAATGTATCAGATTGCTGCCAAATTCAAAACTTAGAATTATACAATATATTGTGATATGTATCGCAATACGGCCTTGTGCCCAGCAGTGTTGATCATTACCATAACTTGTCTGTCCATGTAATAACATTTCATTCCATGCAGTAATAGTTTAACACTGATTCTGTTTGTTGTTTGTGAGTTGCAATATCTTTGAGTATCGTTGTCAAGTACAGTTGTGTGAAAGTGAGGTTAGGTGAGGTGAAATGTAGTTTAACATCACGTTCAACATTATTGCACTTATATAGCGATGTGCATGCATGTTTGTGCGCGTGTGTCATAGTCCGGACTAATGCCGATTTAATAGTGCTAGCCCACTGAGATACCATGCCGCAGTTTAACATAATACCCCACCTCGACTCAGTATACCGACTCAAAACCGACCAGTCCTTGTTTTAGCCCCTTAATGCCAAGCACCAGACAGGGTAACAACAAGTACCATTTTTTAAAACGTCTTTTGGTATGAACAGCAAGGGATCGAACCCCTGACCTTTCACTCTATGGGCAGACACTCTACTACTGGACCATGGAGGTGATCTTGTGTGAAAGTACATCTCTCATTGGCTTCAAATCAGTGTCCTTTTTCAACTGTGCCATTATTAGCTTAACAATGCTATTTCAAATCATTTCACACCCGTGAAGATAAGGGGTAGAATAGGTCTTCAGCAACCCAGGCTTGCCATAAAAGGCGACTATGCTTGTCGTAAGAGGCCACTAACGGGATCGGGTGGTCAGGCTCGCTGACTTGGTTAATGCATGTCATCGATCCCAATTGGGCGGATCGATGCTCATGATATCAATCACTGGATTGTCTGGTCCAGACACGATTATTTACAGACTGCCGTCATATAGCTGGAATATTGCGGCGTTAAACAACCAACCAAACAACCAATCAAATCATTTCAGATGAAGTAACCAACTTGATGGTGAATGTCAGCACTACTTGTGCATAGTATATGACTTATTCTTGAGGCAAGAGTGTCCACTAGCCTACATCAAAGTCTAGTTTTCATCCTTGTGATTAAATGCGATATTCAATCAGATTGCCGTTCATATTTCAAATGGCTTCACAATGATGACTACCATAACAGACAACCAGGTTGATCAAATAACGAAAAGATTCAGTATTTCATCCCTGATAGAAAAACAAAATGACAGATTACCACAGTAAAGATCCATATTACTGCCACATTTCACAGTATCAAGTAACACTGCACATTCAGGTAACTTGAAACACTCAGCAGGTGTGGTCTTAAAATAGCACTACATCACAGACACTGAGATAAGCATTCAGTCGTTTGAGTCATAAAAGAACCAAGTTTGCACTTAAATATATAAAAGTTCTTGGGTGAGTTGACTAAAAAAGTATAACCACTTTGAAAATGTTTGTCATTGCTTAATTTTTTTATTAATATCAGCAAACATTTGGCAGGCGATGTTGATTTGGTATAAGGTTATCTGATTGGACTATCAATATAATGCGAGAGTCCTCTCATATTTTAACACAAAAAATAGGCCTGAAATGGCAAGGGTGAAAACTAGACTCTGGCATCATGAAGATGAGTACATGACAAATAGTAGATTAGGAAACAACTGGGATAGCTATAAACATTTCAAAGAAACCTTACTTACATATAAAGCGACCCCACGTATAAGGTGACCCCCCTCTCCAAGCCTTCAAAATCAATGCTAATTTATATCCCCCGTCTATAAAGCGAATCAGAATGAAGCATGTCACCAGTGCATTCACATTCCGTACATTTGCAATAAAAACGTGTTTGTCTTCGGCAGAAAAAAATATACCTTGCATTCCTTCAGCAAATTCTGGGAAACAGATCGTAATCATTAAACTTTTCAGATTTGTTGCCATGGTATTTCCAGTGTTACGTGCTTACAGTTATGTCTGTATTTGGGGAAAAAAACATCAAAACTCATCAACCCTGTATAAGACGACCCCCCCTTAAAGGCCCCCTAATCCTGGGTACGAAAAACTCGCCTTATATACAGCGATATACGGTAGCTGGTAAATAATAAACTAAAAACATGATGAACTTAGTGGAGAGGAATTACGACTTGATACATATATTTGATGTTTCTCTTCATGTGTGCAACATGTATTGGTTTCCAGGTTGACAGAAGTGATCATGTTCCTAGCAACTTATTATTGTATTATTTTCGTAAGCATATATATATATTTATATCGACCTGTCATTTCATGGGCTTGAATACACTAAGAAAAAAAGACTATTTATCTTCATTCGACCATATAATTGGGTAAAGAATAACTATGAAGAAAATATATTGAAACTGTTAACAATTTAAATGACTAAAGCGTACCTGGTAGATGTGACTTTCTGTTGTAGCATCAATCACCTCGCCCACCCTGGGGGTGAATATGTTGCCCTGGACTATTGACTGGGACTTGCAGTAGTCTGCAAGCGCATCAGTGGCCTCCGATGACCCTCGCACCAGCACCTGCATAATATACATACAACATGTAAGAGTGAGTGAGTGAGTGAGTGAGTATGGTTTTACGCCGCTTTTAGCAATATTCCAGCAATATCACGACGGGGGACACCACAAATGGGCTTCACACATTGTACCCATGTCGGGAATCGAACCCGGGTCTTCGGCGTAACGAGCGAACGCTTTAACCACTAGGCTACCCGACCGCCCCCAACATGTAAGATATTGTTTGATGTGAATACCACCTGCCCCACCCATAAACAATGCAACATTTAAGCTACTGTTTGATGTGCATATCACCTGAGTCATAGTTAAAAATACATCAGATAAAAAACAAATAAACAATTAAATAAATAATATATAATAAATTATTATTTTTTTATGATGATGATGATGATGATGATGATGATGATGATAAGTATAAAAATAATAGTAACACTCATGTAGCGCGGAACTCCACACACAACTGGTATGCTCAGAGTACAAACAGAATAACCATGTTTTGGATTTATGCAAAACACTTAAACAGATAAGTTTTCAGACATTTGAGCATCTCAAGATTTGGAGACGTTCGTAGTTCCATCAGAAGAGAGTTTGCTTTGAACAATATTTCAATATTTCAGTTATATCACAGCATATCAGCTTCATATGGGAGGAAAGCCCCAAATGATGCCGGTCTCAGGTGTGTATGACTTTGGTGAAAACTATGAGCATGGGTACCGGGTATGGTGCTGACAGACCACCTGGAAATATTCAGGGTGAGCCTAGGATTCAAACAAATGATTGTAGATATCTACAGCTGAGAAACAATACCACAAATCATAATTCCAAATGTAACATTCCCTTCCTTGCCTGACAACAAACCAGACAACCTCGTCCTTACATCATCCACGATAATGGAGCAAAGAGGTTGCTTCTGAGAAACCATTCTAATACTATTTGTGCCAGGGGCGATTTGAGAGATTCTCGTTACAGCCCTGTGCCCTGTATCTCAAATTGTTAATTTAATATAAAAAAGGGTCTTGTTAAGATATGGTTTCAGCTCATTCCAGTGCGGTTGGTTAAAAAATATGGTTGCTAGTTTACAGACTTATTGTGAAAAACCCTGGTTTAGGACCAAAATACAATAAATATGACGTTACCGGTTTCAGTTTCTGTTCTTCAAAAAATTGTTTGAATAAGTTTATCTTGTCAGAATTGTACTTTCATCTATTGTCTGAACAATTTTGTATTGTGAACATGTAAATTTTCATTCTGAGGAATGAAAGAATAATGTCCCTAACATTTAATTTTCCCCCATTTTTCATTGTTTTAGGGTCAGTGGATTTCGTAAACCAAATGAACTAAAAGCTCTTGTCCAAGTGTCATGACCGGTAATTTGTTGAGTAACATAAGTTGATCATTATCCAAAGTCCATAGATGCAGCAAATTCCAGGACTAAGGATGCTTCCACTGTATAGCCCTCACGTGGTAGGTATCCTTTAATATCTTTATACTACTTTAAGCATTTTCTCTTTGTGCAACTGACCCAGATTTCAGGGTTTTCCTTTTCTTCTAAAACGTAAGGGTCAACCTTGGGAGTATTATACACACAGACAAGTTTTGATTTTCTTTTTCCCCCAAGGGAAACCATTTACGCTATCATGCAACACAGGCAGAATGTCAACAAGTCCTGTAATGCATATGGATTCTAAGAACAATTTTCCATTCAAAATCTTTCTCACTGTCTTGGCCTTGTGCCATCTGAAGAGATTCCGAAAAAAAATATTGATTGTTTCTTTAAAGTTGTGGAATAAAAACTAAGATGAAAGATACAACATTTTACAAAAAAAATAGATTATACTTTTTTCAATTTAGATGTCTGTTTTCTTAACACTAAAATCCCCTTGAGGTGAAACTAACGTGTAAAGTTTAAGCATATTTAGTATAGCAATTTCCGAGAAAAAGGAAGAAGTGCTTCTTTTTCACCATGATGCCTTGAACCCACCTTAAACTATGAGGGCGCGTCAAAAAGTTCTAAGCCTAACAGACAAAACCGATCAAAGTGTTTTTAATTATAATTTTCAACATAATCTCCCTGCTTTACAATACACTTCTCTTATCGATAGTGAAGCTTTTCAATTTCAGTCAGAAAGTAGTTTTCTTAAGCCACCCTGAAAAACCCATTCATGGCAGCTCTGAGGTCTTCATTGTCGTCATAGCGCTTTCCACGAAGGTGTTCTTTCAGTTTAGGAAACAGGTGGAAATCACTTGGTGCCAGGTCTGGCGAGTATGGAGGGTTAGGAAGCTCTTCGAACTCACATTGTTGCACAGCAGCATTGGCAAGTCGAGAGGTGTGAGAAGAGGCATTGTCATGAACTCCATCAGTCAGCATTCCCCACTGCTTTTCTTTGTTAGAATCTCTCAGGCGATGAAGCAAATCAGCATAGGAGGCACCGGTAATCGTCTTTTGACTTTCAAAGTAATCTACAAGGATCACAACCTTTGCATCCCAGAATACGGTGGCTATAACTTTCTTTACTGATCTTGAAGACTTGAATTTCTTTGGTGCTGTAGAAGTGGAATGGTGCCATTCCATTGATTGACGTTTTGACTCAGGATCATATTGGTAGACCTAGGTTTCATCATCCATTACTAATCTCTTTTTGAATTTGACAAAATCTTCCTCAATTAGCTTTAAATTTTCTCTGCCAATGTCAGTTCTTTTTTCCTTCAGATCAGAATTTAGAAACTTTGACACCCAACGACCAGATATCTTATTCATCTGTAAATGTTCATGAACAATAGCTTCAATGGCTACATGGCTAAGACCTGTGTCTGCCTCAAGTTCTGCAATCTGAAGGTATACGTTTTTCTATCTCATTGATTGAATCTTGATTGATGGAAGCTGAGAGACTTTAGGGACCTAGGGTCATCATAAAGGATGGTTTTCTCCGCCTTAAACATAGCTGCCCAATGTTTAACAGTGGAATAGCTAGGGCACTTATCCCCATACACTTGTGACACGTGGTCATAAATTTCATGGGGAGTACTTTTCTCTGGAGTCAAAAACTTGATGACTGCTTGGAACTCATTCTTTTCCATTTTTGTGTCCATTCAACTGTCTGTCACTAATACACAAATGGCCTCAACACACCAACTACACTTGCAATGAACTACTCAAACAATGTACTACATTGACTAATTCACTTTGTTATGGCCCATAGTTGAAAGTTAGTCAGACTTAGCCTTTTGACCAGCCCTCGTATCTTAAAAATTCTAAAATCAAATTCTCTAAATTTATTTGGATCGAATACATTGAGATAAAGGTCTCCTTGTTTTTACCATCACTGTTGGCTTGGATTGCAGATGTGACTATTGCCAGGCAATGTTCATACCTTTGATGGGCAATGGGCTGGCCTAGTGGTTAAAGCATTCGCTTGTAGGCTCGGGTTTGATTCCCCACATGGCTACAATGTGTGAAGTCCATTTCTAGTGTTCCCCACTGTGATATTGCTGGAAAATTATTTGCTGAAGGCAACATGAAATCCAACTCACCCATTCACTCACATCTTTTTACCAACTTGCAGCCCTTAAATATCAAAGATTTGCTTTAACAAGAGGCTTGTGTGAGGAAACTGCCACAAAACATTGTCAGAACGAGGTTATCTCTACGACATCCCAACAAGTACTCTCCAACGAGTAAAACTAGTAAAATCCTAGATATTTTTTATATTTGTATACTTATCCTGCATTACTCCTTAATGCATATTACTGCTTGGTCTTGACAGAGAAAAGAACTGTGTGAAGGTCTTTGCTTGAAGAAGTTGTTCCAACTAACTGAGAGGCCAACCATATCACACAGCTCCCACGTGACCAAAGGAAGTGATGTCACGGATCCTCACATTACTCTGGAGTCAGGACATTGGAAGGCATCGTGGGGAGGTAGATCTGCGATGGGTGGGTCCCTTTAGACGCAGTAATGCAGGATAAGTATACAAATATAAAAAATATCTAGGATTTTACTAGATTTTTTACTTATCCTGCATTACTCCTTAATGCATCTTTATCGGACGGAACCGCCGGAGGCAGGCATACCTTCAGATGTGGACTTTCATCTTTTATTTCCAGACTCTGTTCCGTAGCCAATCCTTGGCTGTGTGGTCGGCTTAGGGTGACTACAAACGGACAAAGTTGTGCACGCCTAGCCCATCCCCAATGGGATGTATAGGGACATGTTGATAGGCATCCTCCATATCCAGGCTGATGAATACATCGTGTGCCTGGATCCGGGATCGCCTTAGGTGGTCATCCTGAAATAATCCTAAACATCATCCTGTGTTTGAATCCTTCTTGGGGACAAGGGAGCCCGATGTTATGGCTGGGGCGTGTATAACCTCTATTGCTTTCATGTCCAGCAGCGCCGAGATGTACTGGCTTAGTACTGGCTTGGTAGCTGCTGTTGAGTTGGGGGGGGTAGGTAGCGGCGCGTCGTCTATAAGCGCCAGCTTGTACCCATGTCGAATGATGTTGGTGACATATGGGTCCCCCAGGATCACACAATTCTGCCAGAAATGACCCAGTTTCCCACGTACTGGAGTGTCGACAACTTGGACGGCTGGGGGTGGAAGTCCCAGTCGTGCCTGTATGGCTATTCACTTGAAGTCCCTGTGGTCGACGTTACCTCCCTTGGAGTGGTCGCGGCGGGACTGTTATGTGCCCGATGCCTTGCCTTTTCCTCTGCCTCTGCCCTGAGAGGCTGAGGTGGTGCCGCGCCACTGGGGCTGGAAGGTGTTGCGTCGCAGCTGGTGTGAGCCAGACTGGGATGCCTCAGCGAAGGCTGGCTGTGACACCCTAGCCAGGGTCTTGATAGCTGTCTCTTCTGGGCCGAAGGCTGAGACTCGGGATTGAGTCATTGATGTACAGCGTATCTGTATAGGCGTCAGACGAGGCACTAGCGTCTGTATAGGCGTTCAACGAAGCTCTGTTTAAGGATAGGCGCTAACTGTATAGGCGCTAGTAGAGGCGTCTGCAGAGGCGCTGTGGACGGCGCTTGTGGAGGCGTTTGTATAAGCGCTGGGGCAATAGGCGTCCGCATCCATCATAGGCGTCTGGGCCGTAGGCGGGGTGCCTGTTGGGAGCCATGCGTCTGTCCGGTGGACTGGATAGGCGCTGTTGAGATAGACGCAGTAGTGGTTGTCAGGGAGCTCTGGGTAGAGACTGAGACCAAAGGGGCCCCGACATCATGGTAGTAATAGAGGTCGGGTAGTTGTCCGAGATATCCGGTCGGGTTGTGGGCGAATACTCGGATAAGTCAGACATCTGGCGCCGGTGTTTTCCAGGCCTGTTGCCTTCTCCGTTTCCTGGACATACGGAGGTACCGTCTGAAAGCTGTGGGGGAAAGCGGAGACCAGTCTCGACCTAACCGAGAGTTATTGTCAGGCTGCGCAGTACCAGGACACAACGCATACCTGACTCTTCCCTTCCATGTAATGGTCATCCACGCTGACATATTACGCTGGCACTTTGAGCATGAGGGCATGATATCTGCAATGAAGCAGTGTAAAATCACAATGCGTCCCCTTCCGATTACGTATGCTATAATTTGTTTATCCCACTGCGTGAGTTTATAAAACAATTATTACGGCAAACGTAAGACAACATACAAAACGAAGACAAAATACTTGCGAGGGTACGCCAATGGTTGGGTACAAAGCAAGAAGAATATAGAAAGCAAGAAGAATATAGAACGCAAGCCAGTTAATAACTGGCCACATGAAATATTCAAGATGGCTACTTGAAACAACAAGACACCTGGGTTTACCATTTATTGTTTTCTTTCTAAAGAAAACGCCAGCAGGTGTACAAAAGTTATGCACATGTTAAAACATACAACGTTTCACAAGATACAAACCGTGTGCACAACACAAGCACAATGAACATTAACTCAAGAAGCAAAACATGTAAGGGTTTGAGCAAGTTTATGCTACAGATCAAAAACAGGTCTTCTCTCAGCAAGTGACAAGAGTAATGTGAGGATCTGTGACGTCACTTCCTTTGGTCACGTGGGAGCTGCGTGATAACGTTGGCCTCTCAGCTAGTTGGAACAACTTCTTCAAGCAAAGACCTTCACACAGCTCTTTTCTCTGTCAAGAACAAGCAGTAATATGCATTAAGGAGTAATGCAGGATAAGTAAAAAAATTGTACATTTTATTTGGTGAGAGCACTTCTTCAGATTTGTCATTAGCAAGAAAATTGACTCTTTCACTGCAATTTTATGTCCCAAGGGAAATGATGTCCACTTCAGTGACTTCTTCAATCATCCGGTGAAATACTGTGACATATGGAAATACATAAATGCCTCTTCCTTTTTTTATATCTATTAACATGAAATCTTTTTTGACTTGTGCTCATCTGACATGTTGTAGCTGTCATGTAAACCTGACCACTTTACTATTCATGTTTACGGCTGCAATTTTCTTAACCTCCATTCAAATTTGTTACAGTATTTAGCAAAACGTCAGTCTTGCATCATATTTCCAGTCTGGAGATAACTATGTGTTTCCAGAGCTGTGGATGTTACTGCTTATTTGATACTGGAGGTTTCAAATGCTAACATTTCAGGGCATTCCATATGTTATGTTTTTCATTTTCTGTTTTTGAATTGACAATTTACAGTAATATATACGATACGTTCCTCAAAACACTTAAATACAGATAATGAAGGGTGAAATCCCTTGCCACAAACTGACGGCTTATACCATTTGTTTACTTGAAACTTGTTGGTTAATATCTTACGGTATCTGTACACAAGTACAGCCAACATAACAATAGCTGAATACAAGACACAAGTATAACTGAACACAAGACAGCTAGACACAAAATACAAGTATGCCTGGCAACAAGTATTCATACAGCTGGAAAAAAAGTATAGCTGCCCATATGACAAGTATAGCTGAACACAAGACATAAGCAGTTGGACTAATAAGAAGTATAGCTGCCCATATGACAAGTATAGCTGAACACAAGACACAAGCAGTTGGACTAATAAGAAGTATAGCTGTCCATATGACACACAAGCAGTTGGACTAATAAGAAGTATAGCTGCCCATATGACAAGTATAGCTGGACACAAGTATATCTAAACACAAGTATAGCTGCGCACAAGTATATCTAAACACAAGTATAGCTGAACATATGTACACGTGGACAGATGAGCAGATAAAAGTGTACTCACCAGCTGTTTTGGTTTGATCTGACTTAATATTTTGCGAACTGATTCACCATCAGATCGGCCCTCGAAGTCTATGTAGAGTACACTGGCGTTAATATCAAGCGTCACATTGGAGGAGATGCACTTTGTTGGAACATCAGAGACATCTGAAGCGTAATCAAAAGTTTCAAACAAATGCTATTAATCTCAAGCCAGTCGGCTTCAAAAACAGCATCAACTGAAAGTCATTTTGAGTCATTTCAACAGACAACACTTTGTACAATATTTCTCATTAAGCATTATACACTGAAACAAACAAATACATTTAGAAACTTAAAGTCTTGAAATATCAAATATCAGTCAGTAAGTATCAATATCAAGCTGCATTTTCAAAAATGATTTATTCATAGAAAGCACAAGAGTCGTCTTTTAAGGTAATGGAGGATACAAGACAAACTTCAAAGAAGCAATACTTTCAAAAATGGCTGCCATTATAAATGAATCAAATATCAATTATTTCCAATTACAGTTCTCAACAAGATGAGGAATTGTTCTACTGTTACAAAGTGATCAATTTCAATTATTGACGCAAACCTTATCTTTGATGAAAGCCATTTAAAATTCTTTCGAAATTAAATGTAACTTTGACAAAGACCAACCTAACTCTAAATCAACTGGAGGGGCGGTCGGGTTGCCTAGCGGTTACAGCCTTCGCTCGTCACGCCGAAGACCCGGGTTCGATTCCCGCAAAGGGTACAATGTGTGAAGCCCATTTCTGGTGTCCCCTGCTGGTAAATTGCTAAAAGCAGCGTTATATCATACTCACTCACTCACTAAATCAACTGGAAGCCCTTGGTGTGGTCAAAGTCATCATGGTTAAAGTGTCCACAGACTGAAGACAACTGCTAAAGTTATGCCAAGGTGAGATAAACAAGAAGACAAAGTGTGTGATATTCCCTGCCCTTTTAAATATGTGCATTGAATCAAAGTACATATATACCTCATCATACAATAAAGGTTAATCCTTACGCTTGCGAGTACAACAAAACGATTACCTCTATTCTTCAAATGCTTTCAATACATTCCAGAGCACTTTTCAATAGACAGAGTTTATTTTTTGACAGCAGTGTTGTACATAATATTTTCAAAGCTCTAAATCATAATTCAGTATCTACACAGAGACAAGATTAAACAATTCATGGATTGATGTGTGATGCTATGGTGGTTTCGGAATAAACACAGCATTATGAGTAATGTTCCCCTCTGTCTGGGTACAGTGTCACACAGTCAAGCAAGTCACCAAGCAAGTCACCAAGCCTGACCACCCGATCCACTTAGTGTCCTCTCAAAACATGACCACCCGATCCACTTAGTCTCCTCTCAAAACATGACCACCCGATCCACTTAGTCTCCTCTCAAAACATGACCACCCGATCCACTTAGTCTCCTCTCAAAACATGACCACCCGATCCACTTGGTCTCCTCTCAAAACATGACCACCCGATCCACTTGGTCTCCTCTCAAAACATGACCACCCGATCCACTTAGTCTCCTCTCAAAACATGACCACCCGATCCATTTAGTCTCCTCTCAAAAAAAACCTATGACAGAGGAGACCTACGTATTTTAACCAGGTGTCACTGTTGTTTTATGTAGGAATATCTCACATGTTTCCAAAGTTTAAAGAAATATTTAATGGTTTACAAGTTATGCCCTGCAAACTGAAACCCTCATTTGAACCCAAGTACAACTTATTATAGACTTAGTAATGAAAGAGTAATTATTTAAACAAACGCCCGAATAGCTAAAGGCACCAGTTTAGCACTTGCCAAATGTTTGTACAGTTTCATAAAGACATATTGAGTGAGTGAGTGAGTGAGTGAGTGAGTGAGTGAGTGAGTGAGTATGGTTTTACAGCGCTTTTAGCAATATTCCAGCAATATCACGGTGGGGGTCACCAGAAATGGGCTTCACACATTGAACCCATGTCAGGAATCGAACCCGGGTCTTCGGTGTGACGATAAGATATATTGAAGTTAATGGGTTATGTTCCGGAAATGAACCCTATCCTCATTTGATCCTTAGTCAAACTTGTTGCCATGGAAATGCAAAAAAGTAAAATTTAAAAATTCCTGAATAGCAAAAGATATCGTAAAGATCGTAAAGTGCATGTCTGTAGTTTCATGAAGAAATATTGATTTATTTCTAAGTTCTGCTCAGGAAAACGAAACGTGTTGAATGGATGGGAGGATGGATGGAACATGTCATTTCTATCCCTATCGCAAAACGTTGTCTGGGCAGTAGATAATTTCGGACAAAGAATAGTTTTCACCAGCAGTTAAATGATCCATTCTGAATTATTCGAGTAATGTCATAAATTATAGCTGCCATGGTAGACATATTGAAAATCGGATATGATGCTCTTAAACAAATTCAGGTATCACACATGGTGGGCAAAAGGTTGTGAAGCCTTCGCTACACTGGTCAAGTGGTTTCTGTGATGTGTTTACAGTGCAAGAAAAAGCATTTTCAGAGAATCAAAGAGCATGGCCAAAGTGCAAAGGTCAAATTGAGGTCAATCTTCAAAATATCACCAAAAAATGTGCTGACTCATTTTTGACTACACATGTACCTAATTTCATTACATTTTTAACAAGAGGGCTGGCCTGAGCAATGGACATTGGAAATTTCAGCTTTCAGTATGCTGGAAGAGCAAAAGTCAAATCTAGGACAAATTTAAAATATCAAAAAAATGGAACCTATATATTAAACCAGGGGTCCGGAAAATTTAAAATCCCAATCGGACATTTGCATTTAGGCCACGCCCCCTTCAAATAGCGTATTTTAGTACGACTTTTCACACACATTACAAGTTTCCGTATTCATAATATGATGAATTATGAATTGTTTCAATTTAAATTGTTTAATTCACCGGACAATTAATAACAAATAATATCATTTTAGATTTACATGGAAAACATACTTTTGTTTCTGTTATAATAACGATCTATTATTGTAGTGAACGGTCTAATTAATATTCATGAGTTATATTCATGAGTCTGCTCAAGTGTACGGGTTGTAACATTTGGATCGAGACTATTATCCCATATTTGGTTATCACGTGACCTCACGGGAAAAGTTTTTTTTTAAACTAAAGATTTTTTAAAAAACAAGACAGATAATTTAATCACAAATACTAAAATATCGTTGAAAGCAATAGTTATTTGAATACTTTTTTCATCTGTACTTAATTATTGACCATAAAAAAATTGGATATTGATCGTCCGGGAAAGCAAAATGGCGGTCAATCAAGATTCAATATACGACTAGCTACTGAAAAAATTAAAATCTGCAAATCCTCATTGTATGTCAACCAAGTGAAAGTCGTTAGCCACGACTTACAAAATGATCGTCCAGACTTTGAGGGTTTAGCAGATCCGCTCGACTGATCTGCATCGGTCGACTGGCTGTCGTCACGCTTTCGCTTCTTGTCTGAGGTTACGTATTGTAGCATTGTGAGGATAATGAGGTACATCGATGATGCAAGGTATTAATGTACAGTTGTAAACACCTTTCACTCAAATTAACAAGATGTTCTCAGTAATTAATCCTCGATTAATCAGTGTCAACTCAGTTTATTGCCTATTACAGTGATTGACCGATTGGACTATCATGTAGGTACGATGTATTTACAGCAATCAAAACAAACAAAGCTTGTCAGTGTAGTTAATCTTCATTGTGTTGCAACTGCAGACAGAAACTGCTCAGTCCTAACTGTTGATCATGTCCGGTCAAAATTTAAGAATGTCCGGACAATACTTTTTAAAATGTCCAGTAAGCAATATTTTAAAACGGACATTTGAGATTCCCAATCGGACATGTCCGGCGCATATGACGGTTTCCGGACCCCTGTATTAAACCCTGCTATAAATGACACATGTACCACATTTCATGACATTTCTTATTACATTTCTTACAATAAGGACAAAGAAATGGCCACAAAGAGGTTTTTTAATACACCTGCGAAGGCTGCCATAATTGAAAATTACATTTTAACTTCTTGAGCAAATTGGGGTATCATCATTGGTGGAAACAAGTGTGTGAAATTTCAGATGAATTGGTTCCGTGGTTTCAGGGTAGAAGATGTATATGCCATATGAGTTAATGAGTGAGTGAGTTTGGTTTAACACCGCTTTTAACAGTATTCCAGTTATATCACGGCGTGTCAGCTTAATGTGGGAGGAAAGCCCGAAGTGATGCAGGTCTCAGACGTTTACCACTTCGGTGAAACCCACGAGCACCGGTATGGTGCTGACAAACCTAGAAACATAATCGGGGCGGACCGGGATTCGAACCCACAATCATAGGTTTCTGGCGTGCCTAAGGGACGCAACTCTGCACAGCAAATCGCAGCCTTAGACGACTGGGCCACCCGTGCCCCCAAATGCCATATGAGGCAAGCTGCATAATGCATGCTGGGTAAACATGAAATGACCTAAGCTCACTTAACCTTCAGTCAGGTGAGCTAAGAAAAGCATTTGCAAAAGATACACCATATTAATCTGGTAAACATATTGCTCTATGATGACTGCAAAAACATCCACTTACCTCCTCTAAACCAAACATGCCACATTCTAATGCAATTAACACCTACTTTCTTTTAAAAAAAATACCGCCATTTTGCTATTCACTAGCAAGTAAAACTAATTCCTATATTAAAAATATATATCAGTTAACCAAGATGTGAGATAACAAGAAGCATAAAAACAACAAATGGAGTGCCTCTCTGTCCCAAATTTCTTGCTATTTGCTCCAAATTAATCTTAAGATTCTCATAAATCAATCACTTTAAGGGAAATGCAAGTTTTCAAATCTCCAATTAGCTTAAATAATTTGGAGATCCTTCCAAATGATCCAGCTATTGCCAATAGATTGGGATTATGTGATCACTATTTGATACGGAGATGGAGTTATTTCAATACAATACTGATTTTTTGGGCAATTTGTAAGGCTGTAAATTTCCAATAAGGGTCAAAGGAGGCTGATATTTCTGAGTCAGTTAATGCTGTGAGAGCTTTTAATACACAATTTGCTTCTAGTAAGACTTTTTTTGCCCACGTTTCTCAAATGAATTCCAACAGATGTAAAAAACATGCGAAGGGCTTCCAACATCCTGAAAGGAATGCTAAATATATTTCAGATGAAAGAAATGTTTTCTACATCTAATTGAGAAAAACATTTTAAAGAAAATGTCCTTTAGCTAATTTTACCATTGTCTAATGTCGTCATTAGATTAGAAACCTAGAGAGAAAAAGAAGACTAAAAAATAGTGTTAGAAGTAATTTGCTGTTTGAAGTTAAATCAAATTTAACCACAGTAAATTAAATGGCAATATTTAATCGTTCTAGATAATGTAAAAGAAAAGAAGACATTGAGATGTTTTGTCATATAAAGCCTCCTGATTGGATTGGATTTTCTTAAGGACATTATGGTCAAAAGAGACTTTTAGAAGGTTCTTCTTTATGTTTTGTATCCCAGTCCCATGGTAGATGTTCTGTTGTGTAAGGGTAGTTGAGAAAGGTTCACCTCAAACTGATGCATCTCGTCATGACAACCACTTTCAGGTTTCCTAGAATGAGTATTACTTTGGAGTATTCATGGTATAAATGTTTGAGAAACTTGCTTAAGTCCAATCCATCCTGTCAGAAGTCCCACCCTTTCCCATCTGAAGTCTCAAACTTCCTGTCAGATGTCCCATCCCTTCCTATCAGAAGCCTCAACCCTTCCTGTCAGACGTCCCAGCTCATCTCGTCAGAATCCCAGCCCTTCCTGTCAGACATCCCATCCCTTCCTGTCAGAAGTTCAAGTTGTTTCCTGTCAGAAGTGTTTTTAAGAAGGTCCACTCTCTCTCAACACTTGTACTTTCAAACATTCTAAGCTACAAGCAACTAGTATGCCGCAGACAAAGGCATAAATAATTCAACTGATATACAACAAATGATTAAAGAGTCCCAAATCCCAACCAAAAATATAAACATACCTATGTCCTCTACTGTGACTAGCCTGGAGGCCCAAGAGTACACATGATCCCCGATCATGTAATTGACACTGTGTGTCTTGGGCCTCGTATAATGTTGGATATTGTAAGACGTCATGACATGCAGACAAGTAATTTCTACAATCTACTCAAATTGTCCCCGAGGGCTCGTACAACATTCCTTAATGACAGAAAAAGAGAGGTGGAAGAAACAAGATGCTGGTTGATTTTCTATGACTGGTAGGTGATAATGTTAACATCTCTGAAGGGACTTGTAAGCAGGCCTAATCAAGTACTTTGTGGCTTTAGACAAGGGAAAGAAATTACAATATCAAGTCCTGAGGAGACATTTCAACCTCTGAGTTAATTTACACGCTCTACAATTAGGAAATGGCGTAAAACATTCCTGATTATTTTCTCCACAGGTCATGAATCATGCTTGTTGTGGTGAAACAAGTCCTACTCATTTCAAGACAGCTAATTTGTGTAATGGTAAGGTAAGGTGACATGGGGTTTAACGTCACGTCCAAGATTATTGCACTTATATAGCGACGTGCATGCACGTGTGTGTTTGTGGCTGCTTGTACTAGTCCGGACTAATGCCGATTTATAGTGCTAGCCTATTGAGCTACCATGCTGCAGTTTAACATGAATACCCCACTCAGACACAGTATACTGACTCCGAGACGACCAGTCCTTGTTTTAGCACCTTAATGCCGAGCGCCAGACAGGGCAAACACAAGTGCCATCTTTTACTGTCTTTTGGTATGACGCAGCCAGGAATCAAACACCAAACTTTCTGCTCTCTCCGGGCAGACACTCTACCACTAGACCACGGAGGTGGTCTTATGTAATGGTGCCTATTGGTCAGCAGTGTCTTAAAGTGCTCAATGACAGTGTTGCATGTTCTGTTGCCCACTTCCAAACTAAGTACAGCTATTGCCAGCACATGTGTGAGATCTTAATTAGGATATCATAATTAACAACTATGAGACAGGGTTGACTTACAGATTTTAACGAGAAAAAAGGGTACAGGTGCTTATAGATTAATTGCAAGTGATTTGCGTGTATATTTCCAGAAACTGAAACAAAAAGAGCCACGGCCAGTAATGGACTACTGCTTCATGATAACAGGATGGGCGGAGCTTGTGTTGCATTATTGAGCTGAATGATGTTAACACTTTTGTTCTGTTGTCTCGTTTTCTGTGTGTTAATGATTAACTAAATGTCTTAACCACTCATGTACCCTGCCACAGAAAATATGACCACATGACCCAAAGTCTGACCATTATTCATGTTCGTGCTTAGACAACAAATGTTTCACCTTACAGTTCTCACAGTCAACGTTGCAGCTGACTGCACCAATACACAAAAGTGTGAGTGAGTGAGTGAGTTAGGTTTAACGCTGCTTTTAACAGTATTCCAGTTACATCACGGCGTGTGGGAGGAAAGCCCAAAGTGATGCAGGTTTCAGACGTTTACCACTTTGGTGAAATCCACGAGCATAAACATAATCGGGGCGAACCAGGATTCGAACCCACAATCATAGGTTTCTGGCGTGCCCAAGGGACGCAACTCTGCACAGAGAAACGCGGCGCCTTAGATGACTGGGCCACCCGTGCCCCTAAATACACAAAAGTACCTGCACAACAACATAAACTTTCTCATAGCCAACAGGACTGGGGGGAAATTTCATATTCTTCTGTATTCTTCTATATTCAAATTTCTCCACTGGTAATGTTCAAAGATAGAAAGAACACTTCCTGTCTTTTTTATATTCCTTTTAACATTTATGAACCGTAATTAGCCTTTAACATATTTACCCTGTGTAACCCACAGCCAATCCAATATTCCCCGTTGGTCTCTTTATGAGCAGAAGCATCCAATTTCCTTGCTCATTTTTTGTTCATAATATATTTGTCTGCCAGCTACATGCCATGCCAGAACATAATATCCGTTCGCCGCTCTGCTCCAAGCCACACACTATTGCCTGATTTCTTGAAGTTTTAATACAAAATATGTCATACATCAGAATTTTGACATGGCTGTTGGCTCTTTATCAGTAAGATATCCAGGCTAAATGAAGTTCCATATTCAATTCTCAATGCCATTTCCAACACAATTTGATAAAGAACAAGGTATGATAATTAAGTCCTTGTTTAGCCCACAGGATCTGTCAAGTTTAAGAAAGAAGCAAAATCTTAAGAAATCGTTATGGCTGATTTCATATGACTGAGAATTAAAGATTTTTTTCTAACCTGTTTTTGACTTATAACAACGTAAAACTTAAGGCTTAGGCTAAATTGTGTCAAAAAGGCTGATTTTAGTTTTTGCATATTTGAACAAGAGCAAATCTTAAACCCAAATTGATTTTCTCAGGAGGTACAGGTAAGACAGTGAGTGAGTGAGTGAGTGAGTTTGATTTTACGCCGATTTTAGCAATATTCCAGCAATATCACCGTGGGGGACACCAGAAATGGGCTTCACACATACCCATGTCGGGAATCGACCCCGGATTTTCGGCGTGACACAGGTAAGACAGAACAAAGATATGGTTAGAAAATAGTGACATATGCACAGTAGCTCACCTGAATATGTAGCCAACAGTTTAAAGTTTTAACAAAAACAGCACTGATATTCAAATATTATTAGCATAATCACTGAGGATTAAAAACATACACTAAAATCTAATGATTCGCACAAAATATGTCACCATAAGGAGAAATATCTGCTTCCCCATCTGTCAATTTCAGAATAATAATTTACAAAGCCATATGCCTTTTTAAAATTAGGTCAAGATCAAATAATTTGGAAAATTTGTTGAACCCTACTACTAAAATAAACTTATTATATTTTACATTTTGAACAGAAATGGCTGAGAAATGACCAAATGATGTTTTAGCTTTCAGTGTGGTGAAAGTGCAAAGGTCAAATTAAGGAAACAATTCAAAGTGGTTTGTGTATGTTGAACCCCGCTAATAACTATACACATACCAAATTTCATTCCATTTTGAACAGAAATGGCTAAAAATTCACCTTGGGTCACAGACTCATAGTTAGATCTTCTCTTGAAGTTACAAATGCTCCATTTTACTCATTTACGCCATGTTTAGGTACTTTATAATGCCAAATGTCCAAAACATGCAAGCATAAAGACAAGTCCATCATATGATACATGCAGTTATGACTACATTTTCAATATGTCTTCGATGTCAAAGGTTGGATGTTTGTTGCTCAAGACAACATTGCTGGGATCATAAAAATAGACTTTTATGTTCATAAACAAAGAGATTTCAGCAGAGATGTTAAACTGCAGTAAAACTAGGCTAACATGGTTGAAGGATTATGTTAAGGTCAAAGGGGAAAAATTGAAATATGTAGAAAAAGAATTGGCTCAACAATAATACCAGATGATTGGCAAACACAATCAGAACGTAAGTTGAAAATATTTAAACCAAAAAATTCAATTTTGAATATATATTTTTATAATAAAAATAATTGAAATATGCAAGTCGATTTCAAATGTTTATTCAACATTTTCAATCATTTCTTTGATCTGTAAAATAATTATGCATAAACACATTCATCATCAATATGCAAAAAGTCAAGTATTTGCATTCATGGTAAAAGATTCTAAAAAAATCACATCAAATTCTTTAACACACAATTTCTGGAAAATTCAGACAAAAACCACCACTGATTACAACTGATGATTGATTGCTGGGAAGAAACCGATTACACCCAATGATTGATGATAAAATCTCAACTGATCCCTACAATATAAAAGTCAAGTAAGTGTCGATTTTTTTCCATAACGATTGTAAAGGTTTCACATGTGTTTAATGACCCTCCTCAGCCATCCCTGAATATTCCCTATTAATCCATTCCTTGAAAAACTGGTTCCTATGTCACTGTTGGGGCTATATTTACTATTGCAATAGTACCCACACTATTGCAATAGTATAATATAAGTACCCCACACTATTACAATAGTATTGTGATAGTATTAACCAACTTTAAGACTTGTTAACTATATTAATCAATGTTTAGAAATGAATAACACATTGCCGACAATGTCAAAGTCGTCTTTTTGTCCTTCCTGTCACTAATCAAACCAGCTGAGATCGTAATGCTTGCTTATGAACACACAGCAGGTTTGAAATAAATTTGAAAGTAATAACTGAGTTTAAGTAATTGCAACAATTTGAAACTATCACTATCGACAATATCATCAGTGTTTTTAAATTCCTAGTGATATAGTACGATCGTAGAGCAAACAATTGCAACACACCGATAGTTTGATAACTATGCAGATGAACCAAGGATTATAATCATCATGATCAACAGATGACAACAAAGCACAGCCAGTTCCATCTTCCTGTGGTAAGGGAGTTAACTTACTATAAAAGTCCAGTTTCCACCCTTGCCGAACAAGGCTGGGATTTGGCTCGATTGTAGTGCCACCAGTGGCGATAACGAGGCATGTCCCTCCCATGTCCCTCCTATTGACCAATCAGATTCCACCTCTCATATCACTTGCATTTGCTTCAAACAAAATTGTGGTGCCCTGGTAGGACGATCTGATTGATAATCAAGACCTATATTTTAACAAAACGGGTTTTACCTCTCAAAGTACATCAAATAACCTGAGCACTTTGATTAAAAGTATGAAAAGATTTGGAAAATATCTGTCGGCGGCCAGTTGACGGTACACATGCTTTTCAAATTCTGCAGAAATCTACACATTGAAACCCATGTTCGTTGCGTGATTTTGATTGGACAATGCATAGACTCGTTAGTTCCACATCAAAATATAACTCCGAAATTCCAGCCTAGTTCAGCAAGGGTGGAAACTGGACTTTTATAGTCAGTTATATAAC
The DNA here is from genome assembly GCF_023055435.1 of Haliotis rufescens. Lineage (NCBI taxonomy): Eukaryota > Metazoa > Mollusca > Gastropoda > Lepetellida > Haliotidae > Haliotis > Haliotis rufescens. The sequence continues at coordinate 25,232,604 of NW_025964001.1, read as the reverse complement.
TCCCTTGCCTCGGGAAGATGAGCCAATTCATATGTCTCAGATCAATGATTCACCAGTGCCCCACTTACCAATAACTTACAGATGAAGACCTACGACACATTAAGATGGAAATCAATGGTTTTTAAGGAAGTCCACTTCAAGGACATAACCAACTCTGCTAAATATTCTTTCAAAACAGTAAAATGGATAGTGATAAATCATTTGAGATATTTTTATATATCATACTGACAGTATCTGCTCGATCGGTTCATTTTGAAAACTGAACCCATTCTACAATCTCAATTTGCGAAGAGTGAGTGAATGAATAAGTGAGTATAGTTTGGCCTATTCATTAGCAATATTCCAGCAATATCGTGGTGGGGGACACCAGAAAATGGACTTCACACAATGCACTAATGTGGGGAAATAAAACCTGGGCCTTTGGCATAACGAGTGAACACCTTAACCACTACGCTACCCCTCATTGGGAAGAATGTTAAACACCTACCTTGCATTGTGTCATCAGCAGTTGCCGTCTCATTCTGAAAGCAATCAAAGATATACATTATACTGGGAGGCATTATGGTCCAAATATCATCAAAATTATTATTTATTTGCATATCAATAACATGTTATTGAAAATATAATGACACGAATAACCATTCCCACAATAACCATTGACTTCTGGAATAAGTCTTCAGCAACTCATGCTTGCTGTTAAAGGCGACTATGCTTGTCGTAAGAGGTGACTAATGAGATTGGGTGTCCAGGCTTGTTGACTTGGTTGATGCATGTCATTGTATCCCAATTGCGTGGATCGATGCCCATGATGTCAATCACTGGATTGTCTGGTCCATGCTCGATTATTTACAGACCGCTGTCATACAGCTGGAATATTGCTGAGTGCAGCGTTAAACAACAAACAAAAAAACCATCATATATCCTAAACTTTAATGTATCTTCTGGAAGTACATGAGGATGATCTCATTTGGAAAACATCTATGACAACACTGATTGGCAAAAGAACCTGCATGTTTCTCCAGATGGTTGCCACTATGGTGTCTTATCACATGATGCACAGAAGAAGCCACTGAAAGGGTAGTCAAATAACTATTCCTATTAAAATATCGATTTCCATTTCTATATTTAAACACAATTATGTTACCTAGTAAATAAAAACTATTGTGTGAACATGTATCATGAAGAACTTGATAGACGGTGTGATTTCCAAAAATAGCTTTAACTAATATATAAAAGCGACAAAATAAATGTTCATAATCATAAGAAATCTCTACAAAAAACAAAGTCAATCGTACAATTTGATTATAACATAAACATGTGTTAATGAACTACTATGAAATAGCATATATACCAAGTTCAGTGTATTCGCCCCCACCAGTTGCACAAGACACAAACACATGGTGCTTAACTATTTTTAAGGAGTATATCACCCTCACCCACAAACAGATACAGATTCTTGAAACAGCCATCAGGATGGCTGTAACACTGCAGAGAGGCTAAATCGATCAACTGTATGATACTGAAGTGATTAAAGATACCCTTGCATGTCTGACGGACAATACTCTGTTATCTGCCTGCACCAGAACTGTTGCCAGTAACTCTGCTATACACTGTCAAGATGCCTATCTGTAACATGGCTTGCTTTGTTTTTGTAAGTACTCTTCCTGAAACTTAAGCAGTCATCAGAAGTGTCACGATACGCCTACCTAGGTATCAGGAAACTTGTCAGCCTTCTAAATTTTTCGTGCCAAAGACACCTACATCGTGCTGAGGACAAGTAAAACTCCAAGTACTAGTTTCAGTATATGAGGGATAATTCTGAACCAGTTCTTAAAGCTTCATTTTTGCTACAAAGTGAAACTGAATAAAACTGACAGAAAATGTAAACATAGTAAACATTTTTGTCCTGTGCAAGCAGGAAAGCCACAAACTAGTCAAAAAAGGTATACCATATCATATATATTCAAATCAGCAAACATTGATATGGTTGCTGAATGACAATGTTGGAAAGGAAGCTAGCTCCTTTCACCAGGTAACATCAGAGTTGCATCCCTTAGGTGTGTCCAAAATGAAGGAATAGTGATATGAATCCCTCATTCTATTTCCAGGTTTGTCAGGGATATTCTCGTGCTTGTTGGTATCACTAAAGTGGCAAGTATCTAAACCCTGCTTCACTTTCTGCTTTTCTCCCAAAATGAAGCTGACATGCTGTGATATAACAGAAATGTTGTTGAAAACACAACTCACTCACTCACTCAGTGGGTTATAGGCTGTTCTTGGATGGTGATTACAGACAAGCAGATAAACTAACCAATGTCAAATCAGTTTGTTGTTCTTAAATGTTGATGATTCATTTAAGTTGTTTATGTGTGCACTTATCAATGTTTTAACTATATTTAAGTTGTTTATGTGTGCACTTATCAATGTTTTAACTATATGACGGTGGTATGAAAGTAATGGACAAACACTTGAGTTATTCCATTTGTGTCACTGCCAGATCGCAAATAAAGGCCATTTTGAGCTGACATTTCTGAAATGTTCGGAGACACGGAAGTGCTTTCAACGACAATTCAATTTGGTACAAAACAAAAGGTTGGGGCACTTTGCCTTATTAGGAAGACTTTGACTGAAGGTTGCTAATGATTTTTGGACATGTGTTTCATATAGCCATTATGGACAACTCCAAAAGAGCTTAAAATATTAGCTGTATATGAATGATAATTTGATCCGACATTTGTTACACACAGCAAGAGGGATTCAAGTAACAAAAGCACCTCAAACAAATGCACAGGCAATTGAAAAACTCAATCAATAATGTAATTATTTCCAAAGTAACTTTTCAGTCAATATTGATAAAAATAACATTTACGAATCTAAATAGAACTCAACCTCAGACAGCTGACTGATGTCATTAATTGAATCAATTTCAAATTGTTATTAAACTCTTTGAGAAGAGCAGGATTGAGGGTTGATTAGCTTTGAACAATTCTTCATTTAAAAAATGTCTACAAAATAACAAACTTCAAATATTTCTTGCCAATTAAACTAAATCAATGCCAAGGCTATTTTCAGCTCTGATTCACTTTATATTAAACTTGAACGTTGAAAATGAGACACAACCTATTCAAAACAGTATGAATTGTGTGCAGGTTTCTTGTCCGAGATGATTCCAATAAGCTTGATAGTGACTCTAAATGCTTCATTGGACAATGTTTCTTCAGTGTCAAGATAGCAAGGTACAGTTCAATAAGCCTACTCACCGTGGCCATGTCCTCGTCAGGCGCCACCACATCAAGTATTGTGTAATCTTCCAGTCTGGAAAAGACAGAATTGCACCATCAGCAGGTGGCATAACAGGGAAATTTATTGGGCAAATAAAAACAGGGGTGATCTCAATGTCAATGACATAAACAGATTGAAAATAGTAGCTCTGTAACAAAATGAAGGTACTGTAACTTACCTTGAAGTTTGACCTTTAATGAATATAGAAAGTCCAGGACAAAGGATTAGCCAATTCATTTTATTTTCTATTTTGGTCAGTAACCTTCTAACTTCTATTTTTTAAATCAAATTTCAACATGTCATGATGAAAAACGGTAATACTGTTTTCCAATAAGAATGTAACCTACTGTGATATCAAAGTAGATCTATGGTACCTGTAGATTTGATACTGTTAAACTGAATTTGAAACTCAAGTCAACAAGAACTTCTCAGAATGGATCCTGACAATGCAAACCATGTGTGGTAAACTAAAGAAAAAATATTCATGTACTGTATTTTCTTGAGTATAGTGTGCACTTTTTTTCCAAAAAACACAGCTGTGTAGAAGGGGGGGCATTATACACGAATTAATGAGTTTTGATGTTTTTTTTCCCCATGGAAAGACATTACTGTGAGCACGTAACACCGGAAATACCATGTCAACAAATCCATACTGAAGTACGCAAAATAATCATGTAATTACACTGTCTGGCTATAAAAAGTGTTCTTTGTATATCTGGACTTATGTTTGTAACTTATTTCATTAATTTTATTCAAAATTCCTTTTAATATTGTTTTAATTAATTTCGGCGAAATCGTGTGTGAAGCGATCGGAAGATCGCACAACTCACCGTTATTAACAGCAACCACGGTCAGATTACCGCTATTGACGCCTTGAAACGAACTTTAGTTGACAGAGGATGGATACATATATCATAAATGCCATACTTTGATTCGTTAAAAGTCATATTTGTTTTTGTTGAACGATTCTATGACAACACGTAATTCTCGCGATCATGTGCACGGGAGCCTTGACGGTGACAGGTCAGAAGTTATATCATTGGGTGTGTCTTGACCGAATCACTGGTAGATTCCAAGAAAACGTGTGTACAGCTGATTGCTGTGTCCAGCTTAGTTTACGAGAAAATACACAAGGTAATCTTAATCCCTGGATATAAAACAATGCCTAGCTGAACACAAAAATACAATTTAAACGGTAAATCAACATGTCTGGTGATTTTTTATCTCAAATTTCGAATTTTTACTGACGAAGTTTCTCATCACCTGTTCGTTTGCCGGACTTCGCTGAAGGGGTAGGGTGTAATTTTTTTCTGTGCATATTAAAAAAAAATTATTTTCCAAAATATTGAACCCACTAGAGGGGGGTGTGCATTATACACGGGTGCGCACTATACTCAAGAAAATACGGTACTTTTATTCACAGACAACGGCTTTACCAGTATTTATTACAACCACGAAAAAGTTAGTAATACATTTTTTATTGAAACAATGTGTCCTAGTCTTTGTGGTTGCTCTATTTGGCATCTATAATACATTCAACCCCTGTGTTCAAATCTACTTCTTCCAAGAAATAAGTGAGTAAGTTGGGTTTAATGCTGCTTTAACAGTATTCCAGTTATATCACGGTGTGTCAGCTTAATGTTGGAGGAAAGCACGAAGTGATGCAGGTCTCAGACGTTTACCACTTCGGTGAAACCCACAAGCACGGGTATGGTGCTGACAGACCTAGAAACATTATCAGGGCAAACCAGGATTCGAACCCACAATCATAGGTTTCTGGCGTGCCCTAGGTAGGCAACTCTGCACAGCGAATAGTGGTGCCTTAAACGACTGTGACACCCATGCCCCCCCCAAGAAATAAGTGGCATTGGGAAGTTGGATATGTAACTGATGACAAGATAGTATAAGTGACAAAAAATAAGTTCTAATTTTGTATGAAGACTTCATCGCTTAGAGAGTTAATATGGTACTCTTGTTCAGGTGAGCTAAATGGAAGCACGAAAATCAAACACATCGACATGAACACATGTCGAAACAAACACATGGAAGTAGGAGTTTGCAGATCGATGAAGCATATGCTATTGGCAACACATGTCCTGTGTAAATATAGTAGGGGGTGATGATAATTGACTGAACTATTGATGCATTGCAATTAGGGTTGTTGACACTGCATCAATGACAGATGACACATCAATAGCTAAAATCAATACCCTGCCAGACTATTGGTAGTTTTGATAGATGTGACAAATTACAGAAATCTGTTGTAGTTTGTTTGTTTGTTCGTTGTTTTATGCCGCACTCAGCAATATTCCAGCTATATGACGGCGGTCTGTAAATAATCGAGTCTGGACCAGACAATACAGTGATTGATATCATGAGCATCGATCCACGCAATTGGGATTGATGACATGCATCAACAAAGTCAGCGAGCCTGACCTCCTGATCCCAATAGTCGCCTTTTACGACAAGCATAGTCGCCTTTTATGGCAAGCATGGGTTGCTGAAGACATATTCTACCCCGGATCTTCACGGGTTTAATTTACAACTGATTCAAGTACAATGAATTTTTTATCCTTTCAAATCATGTTCAGAATTAGTTTCTCAGACGTCACCCAGCTACCTCCTCAGGGACAAGCAAATTTATATTCAACAGGGGACTGGGATTAATTTGAAAATAAAAGGTGAATTGAAACATAATATATTGGAAGAAGAAGAATTTGAAAAGGTTGGTATCCTAACTTTTAACAAAGGCTTAGCTACTTACTAAACCTAGGAAAATGGTTGATGAGATCGGCATGTGTAAAAAAAGTAGATCTGTATTTTTCATTCCTGATATGAACCAAAGCAAATACTTTTTTTGATGAATAAACCATAAACATTAATTTAATTTTAGACAAAAGACACCCATAATTGCCATATAGATGGACCAATGTATGTTCTTGATTCTTTGATATGCCTACCCTAAAGTTAGCAAACTTAAAGAAAACCTAACAGTATATCTGGCTGCAATGATCCATAGAAACAATAAGGACGGAGAGACTGCTAAAAGTGAACTGAAAATTCTTTTAATTGCAAATTTCTTATAATAGGGTAGGGTACATGAAATTTTGAGGGACTAACTGTTACAACAGTGATTTGAAGGTACAAATGTACATCAATGACACACACACACAGCCAAATATCACATAAGGCAGGCACAGGTTGCGGAGACAATCCAATTCATAAGTTATAAAAACCAAAGAAGTTTGATGTATTTTCCTTGTCAAATGTATAATATCTGTTCAGCTTGCATTGATTTAACAAAAAAGAAAATCCCTTCCATAATAAAGGTATCTTATACCAAATGCAATGTCTGTTAACAATGTTAAATCAAGATTCAAGCAAACATATTCCCCCTGCTGAGACAGGATATCATGTATATTATGTCCATATAGCATTATTCATGAAAATTGTTTTGACTTTTGATACTCTGAATTTTTATCTACATCAGTGAAACAAAATAAAGCCAAGAGGCTCTGAAGCTCACTTGATTTTTTTAATATATTTAATTTATTTTAAACAAAGTTTTGATCAAAACATCTCTCCAATGCAATGCAGTTGAATCATCTTGGACGTGAAAATACATACCTAACATTTTTTAATTTTTTTTCCATCTATATGACAGCGGTCTGTAAATAATCGAGTCTGGACCAGACAATACAGTGATTGACATCACGTGCATCGATCTTCCCAATTGGGATACAATGACATGCATCAATAAAAGTCAGCGAGCCTGACCACCCGATCCCATTAGTCGCCTCTTACGACAAGCACAAGTCACCTTTTACAGCAAGCATGGGTTGCTGAAGACGTATTCTACCCAGGATTTTCACAGGTCACATTCATAACTACCATTAGTGTCAACAACCACAACAAATAATAATGAACGGTGATAATTGGGAGAAAAAAATGTGCTATGTATGTTAACACTTCAACATACTTTGTCCCGAAGCACCCGCCCAAACAGAAATGAATTGCCAATTAATGGTGAGGTGAGGTGAGGTGAGGTGAGGTGAAATTGGGTTTAACGTCGCGTCCAAGATTATTGCACTTATATAGCGACGTGCATGCACGTGTGTGTGTGTGTGGCTGCTTGTACTAGACCGGACTGATGCCGATTTATAGTGCTAGCCCACTGAGATACCATGCCGCAGTTTATCATGAATACCCCACTCAGACACAGTATACTGACTCCGAGCCGACCAGTCCTTGCTTTAACCCCTTAATGCCGAACGCCAGACAGGGTAACAATAAGTACCATCTTTTAACGTCTTTTGGTATGACGCTCTCCGGGCGGACGCTCTACTACTAGACCACGGAGGCAGTCTGCCAATTAATGGGCAAACATAACATGTTCAAATGTAATTTTTAGTGACCATTGCTGTTATCATTCATCAAGTTTCAGCTTCATAGCAATTTCAGTGAGTAAATGGTTTAACACCACTTTGGTCAGTATAACCCAAGAGCTTGGGTATGATGCTGATAAATAAAGAAACAAGGAATAATAATTCAGGTGAATCTGGGATTCAAACCCATGATAATAGCTGGCCTGCAAGGGACACAACTCTGCTCAATGAAATGCAGCATCTAAGACAAGTTGTCCCGATAATTTCAGAGGTGAGGTGAGGTGAAATGGGGTTTAACATGGCGTCCAAGATTATTGCACTTATATAGCGATGTGCATGTACATGTGTGTGTTTGTGTGGCTGCTTGTACTAGTCCAGACTGATGCCGATTTATAGTGCTAGCTCACTGAGATACCATGCCGCAGTTTAACATGAATACCCCACTCAGACACAGTATACTGACTCCGAGCCGACCAGTCCTTGTTTTAGCCCCTTAATGGTGAGCGCCAGACAGGATAACAACAAGCACCATCTTTTAACGTCTTTTGGTATGACGTGGCCAGGGATCGAAACCCCGGACCTTCCGCTCTCCGGACAGACGCTCAACCACTAGACCACGGAGGCAGTCCGATAATTTCAGAGAAAGGAAACAAAGCAAATGCATACATGGCTGAATGATGGGAGAGTATTTCAGAGACACTATTGCTGGGTTCACTTGAGCAGTGTTTCAGCATCATAGGTCCTATGTTAAAGGGGCACTGATCTAACGGACTGGTTGTTGCCTTTGTTATTGTTTTTTCCCCGTGAGTACCCGGATGATACGCAACGCAACTGAGCGTGACCAGAGACTGGGGTACCGTCTGCAAGGACAGCTAAATAAACTTGGAGGCTGGAGGCTGATTGGTTAACTGTGATCTATAAAGATTTCGACAAAGGGCGCATGTTAATTCATTTCTTCAGCCTAAACAAACAGACAAAAAGAACAAGGGAGCTCATCGGATGTCGTCATTTGGAAATACCCCAGATGGTTATAGTTTGATACTAAACAGTATCCATGCAGTGAAAGCATTTTCGGATTTCGGCTTGCGTCGATAATACGATTACTACTCCCTTGTTGTCATCCACGTTTTCTCGTATAACCCTACACTTGTGTATTTGTCGTCATTCACTTGATGCTCAGTTAATGAATTTATTACAGGTACAATTAGTGGTAGCACCACTTATATTACCTGACAAAGGTTCCCATTTGGCATTTATTGTGTCTGGGGTAATTATTCAATCTAAATCCAGGTTTGAAGTGAGGTGAAATGTGTGTTATGTAATATGCACGTGGCAGCCCAGCAAAGATGAATGATCAGTTGATTTACTTTTTTTGTAAATCAACGGATCGTTCCTAGTCATCAAAGGATTAACAGAAAATACGTTGATTTATTAATCACTGTTATCTTGCACAGTGGATATGTCAAGAGAGAGTGTTTACATGTCTAGGTTTACTAAAACAAAGGGAATACACTCATATCATGGCGCGAAGTGCCGAAGTAAAAAGAACATACTTTGTTCAAAGGGTTAACTGATAATACGTTGATTGATTGATCATTGTTATCTATCACTCAATGGAATTTTTAGGAACCGTGGACGCTATGAAAATAGTTGTCACGTGGGCTTTCTCAGCCGACCTTTGAGACTTGACACCTATCTAAAACACCTGAAACAATCCAAGCGATCAGTTGAGAAACGAACACGGGTTATAATATCCCGAAACGATATATATCTTTTAAAATATTTGATTGTTACTGAGACACGTGACATCGAATAAGTTTCTTTGTGCAGCTGCAGACGAGTGGGATATTGTTCCTTTGTGTGGATATTCACGGATACATTCCTCGAACAAGGAAGCTGCCTAAAACTTATACACATAAATTTGGTAGGTTGTAATTATGATATCTGCATTTTGTTTTCCTTCATTTGAACCGATTCGTTCTTGTTTCTCTACGTCTTGGTTGGGAAATTCTTCAATGCGCGATAGACGTTGTTGTCACAGGTCTTTTCCTTTGTAAGTGTGTATATATTACCGTCAATTTGTAAAATGTGATTCTCTCAGGCAATTTATAAAATGTGTAAATATTTCAGTCATTTTGACTAAAAAATCTGTCCAGATTGATCAAGACGATCAAAAGGGCCTACAAACATCACAACAGATTATTATGTAGGATTAAAAGCCAAACAACTTAGAAATGTACTTTTCAACGTTACATTTTCAGTCTCTTGGTGATGACATTAAACATCAAAATGTTTGGAATTCGTTGTCATAATAATACAGATGGAAATGTTTTTCAGTCACTTTGTAAAATAACTGAATATTTAGACGTTTAATAAATTTGTTACACATTTGACAGTAACAAAAAATACACACTATAAAAAAAGCATATGCTCAGGTGAAATATATACTTTGTGTTGCAAGTCAAAATAGTGTAAACGAAAATCGCAAAATTACCGAGCAAGTGACTTATCAAAACTTCGTCACCATTACCGATGCTACTCACAAAGATACCTACATTTCCTTATTATCTCCAAAACTGTATTTCATTTTGTTGATCAATGTGACCATACGCCCTTATTACTACCCATAAAAGTGACTAATGCGCTTACGAATGGCGCAGCAGAGGTCGCGAACTAGTCTAGATTTCTGCTATACATCCGGGTATTCACTGGGGAAAAACAATAACAAAGGCAACAACCAGTCCCGGGGAATTGCGTTAGATCAGTGCCCCTTTAAAACAGGATAAGGAACCGAACACGGCAAGCACACATGAACCTGAGGCCACAGTGAGCTAGAAATGTTATTACAAGCTTTAGCAGTTCAATGACAGTTTGAAACACCTAAATTCTTTTTTGCTGACCTCTGGGATTCAGGTGACGGGTTCTGAATGCAACCCAATATCATGTTCATCCCACACCAAGACAGCCTTCATTATCTCAAATAACAAAAAGATTGCCTTCAGATATGTATTAACCTCTACTGTCAGTGCTGAGATCCTCAAAATATACATTTCAGGGGTCCTATGCAGGGCAAAAACACATATGATCAGCTACTGATGTTTGTGGAGAGAATATTGGCTACGATCTATTAAAATCAGGACAGATCACGGCCCATAATGTCTGCAGGGTCAACAGGATATCCTTGAGTCTATCATTACATCGCAAAGCTTACAATCCTAGTATTCAGGCAGTCTTTCCTGGCAATCTTCGCACATAACCATCGACCCCAGAAGGGCAAAAAATGGTTTCAAAGACATATAGATTCATTAAAAAATAAGCCCATTTGTCCTGTGAAAGTTTGGATGATATACTTTCAACCCCAAAAAAGTCAATTCAACCGTTTTAGAGCTTCAAATTTTCTTTCATGGTTTTTCCTCTATGTACAGATGTCATATGATATTGAGGAACACAGTTGTAATGTTGATCACTCACAGAGCTGAGAGGGAAATAAACAAAGCTTTGACATTAGAGCCACAATTATTTTCGCACATCATAAGTGGAAGTTTGTTCCTCTTAGAATTCCAGCACTTTTCAACAACTGTTAGTACAACTAAAGTGCTTTTCAAGCATTTTGTTTGTGAGGGGGCAGAGTTGTTTAAGGGGCTGCATTCCACTGTGCAGAATTGTGTCCCTTGAGGGTTGCCAGATCCTATTATCATAGGATTGAAAAGCTTTCCACAGAAAAACGTTTAAAATTTATATAAACCCTGTTTACCTAATAGCAGGCAGATAATTTGAAGGTCCAGTGCCTATGTTGAAAGACAGACCTGAGGAAAACTTTGGGCTCTGTTACTTCATGGAAATCTCTAGTATTGTAAGCAATCCACTCTTTGAGAAAAAATAGTTCAACTCACAACCTCATCGCAACAGAGACTCTCATGCAGTGTTGAAGCCACTATTTACTAAAAGGAAGGCTTTTGGCCTACACATATTAACAAAGTGGGCTGACAATGTTTAAGGATAAAAGCTCATTTGTCATTTGGATGATGCTCCCTGAAAAAGATCTGCAGGATGAGCTCATCACATCAACCTACTCTAATTTGTTACAGCTACACTTCACAGTGCTTGAACATCTCTAGGAATCAAGTTCTTGTTTCAAAATCACTGACCGAATTACGTGTAAAAATAAAAATCTTGCTGAAGCTAAGACAACACTTGCAGTTTACTGACTGCAAAAGTCCAGTTGCTACCCTTGCCAAATTAGGCTGGAATTTCTAGGCTTGATTGTAGCGCCTATTATGAGTTATGTCCCTCCGTCCAAAAGATTTGGAAAATATCTGTTGGCGCCGAGTTTACAGTACACATGCTTTGCAATTCCTGCAATTGAATGGAAACTGCACGGCAGTTTACAAATAGGATGTCGATTTTCTATATGTGATTTTGATTTGGACTATGCATGGACTCATTAGTCCAGCCCAAATATAACTCCATAATTCCAGCCTAGTAGAGTCAGTGTTCTCCCTTGCCTCAGGAAGATGCAGACAAAACTACCAACACATAGAGTTGACATCACTGTTTTGAATATTACTTTGTCAATAATAATTACCGTAACAAAATTATCAATCTCTGTAACTTATTAACCAGGGTGTGATTTCATTGTGCTTTTCTCCACTGCACCTACCTAGTGTAGGCTGCAGTTAACAACTGACTGCACAACAGATAAACTGGTTTCACCACATACTTTACTGGAATAACAGTGCCTCAAAAATGGACTAAATGGAATTACTGTATTCGACGTAATAAGCGCTCCGCTCTAATAAGCGCCCCGCTCTAATAAGCGCCCACGGCAATATTTGCTAATATATTGGCTAGTGAACAATCCCAATTAGCACCTTTCCGACTGATCAATGTACACAAACCTTATTTATTTGTTTATAATATGCACTCATGTGTTATATGCACCCTTAATTACGGTCAATTAAATTCTGGAAAAATATATCTGTCGTGTATAATGACTTTTCTTTTGTGCTATCATTTCAGGCTGTAAGCATAAACCATGAAATTTACGATCTTTCAACTGTTTCACCAAAATTATATTCTAATAAGAGCCGCCGATTTCTAATTTTGAGAGCGCCCTGGGCGCTTATTACGTTGAATACGGTATTACTAAAATCAAATTGGTGTATAGCAGATATTGGCATATGTTGTGTACATAAACAGGATGAAAACATTAACATTGTGCAGAATGAAAGTAATTTTATTTAAATATGTTAAGATCTTGTATGCATGGTATAAATTTGAAGCAAGTGACATTTATTTACCTGTCCATGGAATGAATATTATACTGTCAGCTAACAGACTTATATTATAACCTGTACCAATGCAGTTTTGTCAGTGGAAAATCACACCCTGTTAACCAAACAATTCCTTGGTGTGTTGGTGTTGCATCACAAACCAACACACCAAGGAAATTCTAGGCATTGTTATGATTTGTGTGTTTTCCCTAAGAATAAATATGTTCGAGTATCTTCACTATTTGGGATGTATGTCTGAATTTAGGTTTTTTACCTGATATAATCTTTTCGAACTGCTCTCCAAGAGGTGACTAAGACCAACACTTATTGTTCTATTGTATGTCGGATATTCCAGATATATGACAGTGTTTTTGTTTTCTAACTTGCTTTCAAATAAACAGGATCAAAGCCCAGTGCCATTCCATGTGAGAATTCCTATGACATCGGACTTAATATCTAGGCTAACCAGAAAAGTCCCCTTTCTAATTCATAGATATTAAACCTAAACACTTACAACTATCGCCTACTAAATGCTGTGTGGTATCACGCAGGCTTTTTCGATGGTAAACAGGTCTTCCACAGAAATATATAATCTAAGTTATTAATCAAATTAGGAGCATAAATTTAATTGAACTTTGTCAGCATTATCTGACCCAGTGGCTGTCTTCCATCAGAACGCCCCTTGAATTCAATCATGGTCAAGTCCACTCAGAGAACAAGCAGTTCACACCCCCCGTGTGCATCAGTCGGACAGATGAGACCGAGCACATTGTTTTCCCAAGCAGATATAAGTAATGCTAATCCAATCTGGAAAAGTTCACAACAGTCACTTCACAGACTAAACAGAGTTGTGTGGTAGACAAATATATCATGGTTCCCTTCATTTAAGCCAACAGTTTCAAGTTAGCGTGGACATAACATGGTGATGGAGAGCTTGCATGGCAAAGATGAGGTTGTTGCTTGGACCTCAGACTGTCATACACGTACATGCAGCTCATCCAAAATGTACTTCAGCCCATCACACATGTGCCTCAGACCACCATACATGTACCTCAGACCCAACAAACACATTCCTCCAACCATCATACACAAACCTCAGACCATCATACACATACCTCAGACCACCATACACATACCTCAGACCACCATACTCATACCTCAGACCACCATACATATACCTCAGACCACCATACACACACCTCAGACCACCATACATATACCTCAGACCATCATACACACACCTCAGACCACCATACACACACCTCAGACCACCATACACATACCTCAGACCATCATACACATACCTCAGACCACCATACATATACCTCAGACCACCATACACACACCTCAGACTGCCATACACACACCTCAGACCACCATACACACACCTCAGACCACCATACACACACCTCAGACCACCATACACATACCTCAGACCACCATACACACACCTCAGACCACCATACACACACCTCAGACCACCATACACACACCTCAGACCACCATACACACACCTCAGACCACCATACACACACCTCAGACCACCATACATATACCTCAGACTGCCATACACACACCTCAGACCACCATACATATACCTCAGACCACCATACACACACCTCAGATACCACCATACACATACCTCAGACCATCATACACATACCTCAGACCACCATACTCATACCTCAGACCACCATACACACACCTCAGACCACCATACACACACCTCAGACCACCATACATATACTTCAGACCACCATACATATACCTCAGACCACCATACACATACCTCAGACCACCATACATATACCTCAGACCACCATACATATACCTCAGACCACCATACAAGTACCTCAGCCACCACACACATACCTCAGACCATCACACAAGTACCTAAGACCAACACAAATGTACCTCAGACCACCATTCAAGTACCTCAGACCATCATACATGTACCTTAGACCATCAAACACATACCTCAGACCATCACACATATACCTCAGACAACCACACATATACCTCAGACAACCACACATATACCTCAGACAACCACACATATACCTCAGACCATCACACATATACCTCAGACAACCACACACATACCTCAGACCATCACACATATACCTCAGACCATCACACATATACCTCAGACCATCACACATACCTCAGACCATCACACATATACCTCAGACAACCACACGTATACCTCAGACCATCACACATGTACCTCAGACAACCACACATATACCTCAGACCATCACACATATACCTCAGACAACCACACACATACCTCAGACCATCACACACATACCTCAGACCATCACACATATACCTCAGACCATCACACATATACCTCAGACCATCACACATATACCTCAGACAACCACACACATACCTCAGACAACCACACACATACCTCAGACCATCACACATATACCTCAGACAACCACACATATACCTCAGACCATCACACATACCTCAGACCATCACACATATACCTCAGACCATCACACATGTACCTTAGACCATCAAACATATACCTCAGACCATCACACATGTACCACTGACCACCACACAAGTACCTCAGACCAAAACACATATACCTCAGACCAACACACATGTACCACTGACCATCACACATGTACCACTGACCATCACACACATACCTCAGACCATCACACATGTACCTCAGACCAACACACATGTACCTCAGACCACCACACATGTACCACTGACCACCACTCATGTACCACTGACCAACACACACATACTTCAGACCTTCACACATGTACCTTAGACCATCACACAAGTACCTCAGACCATCATACAAATATGTTTTGACCGTCGTGTGACCAGTGACCATCACACAGCAACCTTCATGAAACAGAAGCATGGAATGACAATTATTTCCACCTTCTGATATGAGTTAATCGGACTCGAAGCATTGCCCGAGTTTCAAAGTTCTACAAGACAGCAGAGTGTGTTTGCACTGAACCACCTTCCCAAAGTTCAGCACTAATAACCTAGTATCACCAAACGGTGATGGACCACTTTGGACACGGAATACATATTAAGGTCTTTGAAATTCATGGAACATTGAGCTGCCATATAGAATAGAAAGAAGGCTGCTGGCTTCAGCCCGGCATGGACTCAACGACCTTCTCCCAAGTGGTGGTAACATGACCTAAAGTTGCGATGACCATGTGGTAATTGGAAAAGGGTCCAGACATGGAATACATATTTGGTGTTAGGAGTAATGAGGTCCTCTTTTAATCAGCCTGATTTCTGAATGCTGTTCGTGATCATCCATGTCATGTCCCAAATGATCCAAATTCCCGGCATACATACTGAAAACCTGGTGGCAGACATGGAAAGATTATAAGGATATTTGCCTGGGATGAAATTTGGGCTTCTTTGAAAATTCATGCTGAACTGGTGTAAAGGCTTTAATCATGGTGACAATTGTCATCAGATCTTCAGTGAAGCTGACATGATGAGCTGCAACGTTTCAATGTAAAATTGGAGCCAGTCCATCAGGTGGCATTTCCATTTTTTCAGATCAGACACATTTTTGAGTGTTGGCAATACAGTGATCCCTCACTACAACGCTAGCCTTGGGGTCCACATAATTTATGAGAATTATAGATGATCAGCGGTTTAACGAAGGTTGAGTCGTAGGTGGAAGATGACCAACAAAACAGTATACATGCTCTGCCTACCTAACACCATCTACATCTGCACGTTTCAGAGTTTATGTGTATTATTCTCTTGTTTATAGTGTAAAAAAAGATCCGCTTTAAAAAAACCCCACATCTATCCCTTCAGAGAATTCAGGTGAATAAACAGGTATAACAAACCTGGTCAATAAAAGTATGATATTTGATATAAAACATCACTAGACATGATGATGTAACATTTAAACTGTATTTCCTGCTCTCCAAGGCATTCTTTTATATGCAGAGATTAAGATTACCATGTGTATTTTCTCGTAAACTAAGCTGGAAATAGCAATCAGCTGTGCACACGTTTCCTCCCAATCTACCGGGGATTCAGTTAAAAAGTACCAAAGAATTTTAATGCAATTTATAACATATAAGCAACTATGTGTATACATTGACATTCTTGTAAATTAATGAATGGAAACATCATACCACATCCCATTGTTCTATAATACAAAAAGAAAATGGCAGCCTGTGAGGAATTCACAATTTAGTCATTTTCCAGTACAAATTACTCCATTAAATATGAAACAAATTCCTTAGTTACTGGAGTCAATCGGAAGATTTATTGGCATAATTTATTTCGTTATTCATTTGGGTATTTTGTAAGGGACGTCCATCATAAAGTATCACTAAAATTATTACCTCATCACTCTTTGGGTCTTTGAAAGGCATTTAGAAGTGATACACATAAGGAAGAGAATATATGGATGTCAACTTCTTTATTATGAGGAACACGTGTTTTAACAGGTGCACCTTGCACAACAAAATGCACATTAAACTCCTTTTTTCTTCAATTGGAAAATTGGATTGAATAATACAGATTTTAGAAAACATGTCTTTCAGAAAGTACTCTTTTCATCATACTCAAAAAAGACCAGGAGACAAATCCTCAACCAGTATATCAGGAATATGACTTCATGTCAACAAATGAGAGATAACCCCCATGTGCTGCAGGTCCTAGAGGGTTACAGAATCAACATGGAGAGACAAGAATTGACTTACCTGATGATTTCTCCATACTCATCCCATTTAATCTTTTCTTCATGGAAAGGGTACATCGGGTAGGACTTCTTGGCTTGCTTGAAGAAACCACTCCTTTGCTTTCCCTGAAATTCACAAAATTCAGAATAGATGGAATGAGGGAATTTCTTTTATTGCATATTATTGAGCCGCTTTTAGCAATATTCCAGCAATATCACGGCAAGGGACACCAGAAATGGGCTTCACACATTGTACCCATGTCAGGAATTGAACCCGGGTTTTTTGCGTGATGAGCGAACGCTTTAACCACTAGGCTACCTGACCGCCTCTGACATTTTAAGAATATGAATACCAGGTAAAAATGAGCAAAGAATATTTGACATTTCAACAATCTGTTTTGATGAATTTATTTGAATGTTGTTTAATGCCACACTCAGCAATATTCCAGACATGTGATAGTGGCCTGTAAATAATCTAGTCTGAACCAGACAATCCAGTGATTGATATTATGGTCAAGTCTGTGGGGTATGATGACAAGCTATATCAACCAAGTCACTAAGCCAGACTAAGCTAATCAATTTAGTTGCCTCTTAATGACTGGCATAGGTGGCTGGGGACCAATTCTAGCCCGGTATATACTCAACGCATTGTGATACCAGTGACAAGGAAACCATTGACATAGTTCAAGTCTGGACCAGACAATCCAGTGATTGATATTTAGAGAAACAAGGGTTGGAAGATCATTGTTAGAGAGAAAACATGTGTTTAGAATACCCAATAAATAACAGCAAAGCAAAACCATTTGCTTTTTAGAGACCTCTTATATTCTTAAATTCTTATGTTTTTAAAATGTTCCCTTCAAAAAGTGTCGAGTTTCTCACTGATACGCAATTGCTTAGAACCTTCTTATTAAACAAAAACAAATTCCAGCAGTTTTTATAAATTCTCTCAGGAAATAAATTTAAGAAATGTACAAAACAACACAAACTGAAGGGTCAAGCCAACTGATTCAGAGAAAAATAACAAGCCACCCTGAGCCCTGGAAAGGGGAAGCTGTTCCACACCTTCTTATAACCACTTCACGACAGCAATACTCAGGTCATATCTGACCATAACCTAATCCAATCCCTGTAAAGGATAAATTGTTCCCCAGCATCAGACAAGCACTTTACTATAACATGTCTGACCACAGCCAGCCAAGAAAGCCAGCCTTCCATTCGCAATGTACTTAATGCCTTCAAGCCCTTGTTGACAATCACGGCAAGTTGACATGAACACGTGGCCTTGAAACCAAGGCACTAAGTACCCTAGATGTAGGGTCAGCAACATGCCAGCCTGGGTTTCACACTACAATATCAAACATTTATGATTCTATGATCAGCTGTGTGGGAAACCAAAGTAGTTCGCTTATGAGAAAGGAAATTCTGGTTGTAGACGTGTGAATCATTGATGGCTCTCATAGAGTAAGTGCCTATCAAATTGCCCACTTTCAGGAGTCCTGTTGCTAAGATAGGCCTGAGGGTAGCAGGTTTAATTAGCACTGCTCATCAGTGTGGTGGGCTTGCATGAGATGGTGCTGCTTCACCAGCCCAGTCAAGTAAACAATCATTAAAACATGTCCTGCCATTACAGTGATTATTTGTGATATCCAGCCAGCTGGCCTACGTCACAAAACAACAAGCCCTTGCTTTCCACTTGGTTATTTATTACTGGCAATGATAGTTAATCCTTACTCGTACATGTCTGAAAAACATTATGCTTAATTGATATTGAACCCTGTCAAGAGTTCAGGGCCCATTCAAACAATGCCTTCTTAGCCATAAGACTATTCGCAACCCATCCTAAAATTAGACTTACAACAGTCGTGGCATTTAGATCAATTTGTGGGAGGCCTTGTAAAATAGTTGCTTAAAATTATCAACTGTTCGTGTGCATCATATCCAGTGTTCAAATTAAGGGGGGTCCTGGAGTCCTTCTTCAATAGTATATGAATCAAGGAGGCTACTTAATTTCAAACTTTTAACAATAGGGTTATGACAAGGACCCCTTTCCTTTCGGGCTTAATTTTGAACACAGATAATTGAGGAAAAAAGTCACTGTGCCTATATATATTTTATCATAACTGAGATTTTGGTCATACCTTTTATGATATGGACAATATGGTTTTTAAGATTGTTCAATCCTCCACCTGCATACACAACCGAACACTGTCATGACATATTTGGATCCCCAAATGTTTCTTTTATGAGTAGTGAGGTAAATGGAAAATAATTCTTTACCTCTTCCATCTCTAATCTGGACTGACAATTACCAGACATTTAACCCTCAAAGATAGGTGGGTGAGGTGAAATAGGGTTTAACATTGCATTCAACATTATTGAATACCTTACATAGTGAAGTTTATGCATGACCATGGGCTTCTTGTACTAGTTCAGACAAATGCTGGTTTTATAGTGCGAGCCAACTGAGATATCATGCCACCGTTTAACATGATAACCCACTCAGATACGGTATACTGACTTGGAGACAAGCTTTAGGTGCCTCACTCTGGCAGTGTCGGTTTGAATCCCAGACGTGACTCAACCCAAATAAGTATGAGAATCTGTACTTTACAAAGAAAGTGTTATCCCAACTGTAACACTTGTTACATTTGACCACTTTCTAAATGGCATTGTGTGTTCATATTACTTTATACAGAAACAGTGATACACTGAAACCTTGTTACGGTTTGTATGGAAAGTCTACCTTCTGAACAGATACTGTCACAGAAACATCTGCATATTGAGGACATTACTCTGTATCTATGATTCGTTAATCCTGAAATTAATTAATCTGGGGATTGGGCTGGGCTTACCCAACATGATTTCACTGTACACACCTAGCCTTTAGACCCTACTTCTTGTTACCTTGACTTGCACAGAGGAAGTAAACAAGATCGTAGGTAATTGACAAGCTGATTAGGAAGACAAACAAGGATGGCATGTGATTGACACATTAAGCACGCACATTGCTTAAGCCTATGTTAATGGAATAAAACAACCTCCTAATGTGCCATTTATTGTCACTCAGCATTTCTGCATGGTCACTCCATATAATTCAGCCGGCTTGTCCATGCTGGTCCTCGCCTGATTGATAAATACATGCCACTGATCTCATTGTACTGGTCACCTGATGGTCTATGAGCTAGTGAAGCATGTAAGTAGTTTAAATGCTTAGCGACAGCCACTGATGTGATATTCAAATGGGAAACTCTTGGTGAGGTGAGGTGAAATGGGGTTTAACATCCAAGATTATTGCACTTATATAGCAAGTGCATGTACGCGCGTATATAGCAAGTGCATGTACGCGCGTGTGTGTATGTGGCTGCTTGTACTAGTCCGGACTGATGCCGATTTATAGTGCTAGCTCACTGAGATACCATGCCGCAGTTTAATATGAATACCCCACTCAGACACAGTATACTGACTCTGAGCCGACCAGTCCTTGTTTTAACCCCTTAATGCCGAGCGCCAGACAGTGTAACAACAAGTACCATCTTTTAACGTCTTTTGGTATGACGCGGACGGGGATCGAACCCCGGACCTTCCGCTCTCCGAGCAGAGGCTCTACCACTCGACCACGGAGGCGGTCGGAAATTCTTGGTAGCTTGGCAGAGGTTCTGGTGTTTTGAATATTGGCTGGTTAGTGGTGCATCTTTTTTGTGTTGGCATGAATACATGTTGTTTTACACCACAATCAGCAATATCAAACATGCTGTGGCTTGTGAAGATTCCTAATGACTTCAACTTTCCAATATTCAACTTTCCCTTTGTGTCGAGTAATATTCCAGCAGCTCCAGCCTTTAGTGTCTACATTTCACTCCTGTTGAGGTACAAACGAGCATGCTCTTTAAACAAAGATATCAAAGAGCATCATATGAATCTTGCTCAAAAGTTGATAGATCAGGGTTTTAAAAAAACATTCGGGGCCTTAGCAAAGCTTTCTAAAAGGTTTTATGGTAGGCATGAGGATGCTATTTCAGATTTGACACATCAGTGACAAAAATTATGTCCGATACAATTCCTTATTGAGAATGGTACTTTTTGTTCCGATGCTATTTCAGGTGAACAATTGACTTGTCTTTGAATGTGTTTGTGATGTGTGAGGTGCCATTGATGGGGCAGGAAATGCGCTCTTTTTTATAAACACCAGGTAGCATCACTACTTGATAGTGATTCATAAACAAATGCTCATGAAATGATCTGAATTGTAAAATGGCTGTTGCTTTAAGTCTCATGATTATGGAAAGGGTTTTGGTGCTTTACGCCCGGAGAGCGGAAGTTCCGGGGATCGATCCCTGGCCGCATCATACCAAAAGACATTAAAAGATGATACTTGTTGTTACCCTGTCTGGCGGCATCAGTCCGGACTAGTACAAGCGGGCGCACGCACGCACGCACGCATGCACATGCATGCACACGCATGCACGTTGCTTTATGTGCACGCATGCACGTTGCTTTATGTGCAATAATCTTGGACATGACGTTAAACCCAATTTCACCTCACCTTTTGGTGCTGTAATTGTGAATCAAACACACTAGAGCCCCATTCCACAAAACAATCTTAGCGGTAGGATTGTCATAACCATCATACTTCAACTTATGACAGTCATAGCGCCAAGGTTGCTCTGTAGTACAAAGCCCAGGACCAAGTTCAGTGAGTACGTGAATGTTGGCAGCACTCAAGCCATAAGAGGCTATAATACATTTCATTCCCACCTGGCTCACTACCAAATACCTCGTCTTGCATTATATTGTCATCAAGTATCTACAGATGAAGAAACTTGCTTTGTGCATTCCCTTCTTTCTTCCAATGACCAAATACACTTTAAACCTAGTGAAACCAAACACACACATCAACCACATCCATTGACGACCCGTGAAGATCCCGGGTAGGTTAGGTCTTTAGCAACCAATGCTGCCGTAAACGGCAAATATGCTTGTCGTAAATGGCGACTAACGGGATCAGGTGGTCAGGCTCACTGATTTGGTTGATGCATGTCATCGTATCCCAATGATGCTCATGATGTCAATCACTGGATTGTTTAGTCCAGACTCATTTATTTACAGAACGCAGTCATATAGCTGGAATATTACAGAGTGCTGCATTAAACAACAAACAAACAACATCCATTGACAATCAATCAAGACTTAAAAAAACCAGAAATCATGGAAACTGTTACCATGAAGCCTGGTCACTGTTCAAACAGTGCCTCAAACTTTAAATTCATATGTAGTTTCATTGAAGCCCAATTAACTGACAATATGGCATGCCAGTGTGAAAATAATTGCCATTCCAATGTGTTTGTAAACGTTACTTTTCTTTTATCACCATCTAATTCACCAGATAATATCAAATTCTCAAAATTCTCCATTTCCTGCAAAAAGACTGTGATTCCTTTACAAACACTTGCTAAGCATCACAGGAGAAAGCACATAAACACTTCTGATTGCAGTCTAACAAATTCAATTCCTTGCCATTGATCAGAGATTCAATCGGGGCTACGCAGCACGCTCCTCGCATGTTTACAAGAGGACACACACCACATTAAGGAAGATGCTCGCACACACCTAGCTTATATTGACAGTTTATCCTTCCAGCGTGTCACGCCAGATCCAGACAATGAGCATGTCAACAGATCTAAAACGGGATTACTTTGATATGTCATCAGTGCTAACAAAATAACCTGAAAAAGACTACCACGGAAACCCTGTAAACTTTTGACCCTTTAACACTCTATCTCTCATAATTACTGGTGACATTTCGCAAGCACTCTAGCACTGTCGCATCCAGCCTTCTTAGAGTTAATGAAAATCTGATAGATCCCTTAGGCGACAATCAGTTCTGCATCTCACATGTCATTTTCTACAATTATTATCAATTCACACTTTCTGTAGAGCTGCCAGTATCAAAGGAACTGCAATATATCACCGTATCACAAACAGTGGCAATAATCATGCAAGACCCGATCTGTCTACATTATGCGATGCCCGTGCATCCGGGATTCCGCTAAATTGAGACCTTGGCAGACGTGTGCTGGCTTTTTGAGGGGTAAGAAGTCCCAGGAGATGGTCAGTTGGTTTGTGGAAACAGATTGGGGGAGCCAGGGGTGGCAATTAAGGACCTGATGAGGCTTTGGATAATTCACCTGCCAGACCTGTGGCATTAGAAGACAACAATATAGTACAGACATACCATCCACCTGTAGCCTGGTTACAGCTTCTTGGAATAGGAGGGGCGCTGTTTGCTGACCTTGATGCACTTATAGAGATACAGTGTCCATTTTTTACAGATAGACACAATGTCTACTTCTCTTTCAGATACAGTTGAAAGCAGGGATCCGGAAAATTTAAAATCCCAATCAGACATTTGCATTTAGGCCACGACCCCTTCAAATAGCGTATTTTTGTACGACTTTTCACACACTTTACAAGTTGTTACGTACAGTGTTCCCTCGTTATTGCACGCTTCGGTTATAGCGCGCGGTAAAGTATAGCTCCCAAAATTTACTAACATTTTTAACAAACTCAAGTTTTCGAATGACACAATGTTTTCCCCCATCTCAGAAAACATTATCAGCTGATCACCCATTCACTTAACACAGGAAATACCAGTCAACAAATCCGAACTGAAGTACGCAATTTAATCCTATCATTATAATATCTGGTGATAAAAAAAATTGTTCATTGTTTATCTGGACTAGAGTTTGCAAAATATTTGATTAATTTTATTCAATATTTCATTCAATAATTATAATGATGTTTACAATAATTTCGACGAAATCGTATCCGAAGTGATCGGTAGATCGCACAACTCACCGTTATTTACAGCAACCACGGTCAGATTACTGCTATTGACGCCTTGAAACGAACTTTTGTTGCAAGAGAATAGATACACATATCATAAATGCTGTACCATGACTCGCTAAAAGTCATGTTTGAGGCAGTTTGACTATTAAATGTCAACATAATGTTTTCGCAATCGAAATACATGTTGCGGGGGAAGTCCCTACGGTGACTGGTCAAAATCGTTACATACGTCAAAAAATATCCTGCATACCATCTGTACCAAGTGCTACGCTTATGGTTCTTATAATATGTATGTTGGAAAGTATATATGGTGGAAACTAAAATAACACGATATTGGAATATATTATTCCGGATAAAATAATAATTTCAGATACAATTTCTTCCGACCATTGCATCAAAATTCTTTGAAGTTGTATCATTGGGTACATTTTAACTGAATCACCGGTAGATTGGGAGGAAACGTGTGCACAGCTGATTGCTATTTCCGGCTTAGTTTACGAGAAAATACACACGGTAATCCTAATCTCTGCATATAAAACAATGCCTTGGAGAGCAGGAAATACATTTTAAATGGTAAATCATCATAACTAGTGATGTTTTATATCAAATTTCATACTTTTATTGACCAAGTTTGTTATACCTGTTTATTCACCTGAATTCGCTGAAGGGATACGATAAGGCTCATCAATTATTTGGACCCCGAAGGTAGTGTTGTTTGTTTTTGAAAATGTCTGGACAGAAAAATTTAAATGTCCGGTAAGCAATATTTTAAACCGGAGTTTTGAGATTCCCAATCGGACATTTTCGGCACATATAACCGTTTCCGGACCCCTGGTTGAAACTACAAGTCTAAATCTGCATTTCTGACCAAAACATTTTGTTTAGTGTAACTTGTATTGAAATATTCGAATGATTACTTCGTTCTGAGGTATGTTCAATACAAATTCAGTTTTTATCTGTTGGGAGTTTTCTTTGCAAGAATTAATACTTGCTTTGTGCAGATAACAAGCCACCAAATTCAAGGACTTTTGAAGGGGTGTTGTACTTTAAGGAAACACACAGTCTTGAAATGTAGTCTTGAGAAATTGAGTGTTCTCATTTCTTTCCCTCATTATATTACAGCTTTGACAAAAAGATTAAGTTTGCATTAGCTTATATTTTTAAAGAATATTTCCTTTGTGACATTTAAGGCTTTCAAGTTACTTTCATCTGATCACAAATCCTGTTTATTGAGAAATCATAAGAAAACGTGTACTTTTATCATTGTTCAATGTTTCTCAGATTTATATTTCTTTATGGGGATTCAAGGTCAGAAAAGTTCTGCAACACAATGCTTGTTGAAAAATGCATATATTTGTTTAAAGCCACGCAGCCATGTGACAATGATCTGCAAATTATTGAATCTGGAAAAGACAAACCAGTGAATGATGTCTCACAATATCACAGTTAGGCAACACACAATCAACCAATTGCAAGTCACGCAGTCAAACAACACAATCCATGACGTGACCTGTCATGGCCAGCATGCATTGCTGTGGACCAATGCTAACCTGCAGTCCAACTGTGGATTGTTGAAGGAGAAAAAAGGACTTGACTTTGCTGATGGTGTGCCTTTTAACAGACATGAGGAACACAGACTTACCTCCCCTTGAATCATGAGGTCATGCTTGCCCTTTCCAGGTTTGCTGCCATAGGCCTCTACCTCCATCTCTGCTTCACTTTCATCACTCGACTCATCAGCCAGATCTCTGAAAACAAACAATTCAGGCATTAGTAATGCATCACATCTCCTTATTAAAAGACCCGTGAAGATTCGGGGTAGAATAGATCTTCAGCAATCAATGCTTGCCGTAAAAGGCGACTATGCTTGTCGTCAGAGGCGACTAACGGGATAGGACACAAAAAACAAAGCAGGCTCACATAGAAGTACTATCAGGACAACCTGTACAGGTAAAAATACCAAATCAGTGAAGAAAAAAGCACAAACAGTGAAAGACATTGTCTGCAGTTGACTACTACTCACAACTTAGACAGCTCTGTCTTCTTGAGTTTTTCTTGAGCTTTCTTCTCCTGTTTTTTCTTCATGTAATCTTCTAGTTCAGGTCCATCCAAACGGATCCGTCGTCTCACCTACGAAAACATACCAAATATCGCTTGAACCCCAAGGCTGAAAGGAACAGTAATATGTAGATACAATGAGAAAGCCAGCTACATAACCCAGTCCATTGTCTTACGTAATCTCTGTTAAACTGGTAATTTTGTCTGAATGACAGTCTGTGCCCCAAACGTCTGTTCACCAAGCACAGCATGGGTACCCTGTTAGATAAGATGGTAATGTGAATGCAAAACCTTCTAACAGCTAGAACGCAGCTTGGGTGGTATACTTCCCAGGGAGTTGAGAATACCATTTGAGTCCACACTGATCCATGGACAGGGTAGTAATTACATTGCACCATGAACAGGCTTACGGTGATGGACATGGCGCAATAAATATGGAATCAAAACCTAATGTTCGTCATGTTAAAAACACTTAGGTTTAGTGTTTGCAGTCTTAGAAAAAATACAGAATCTATCACAACAAAATAACAGTATGAAAATGTTTCAATATGTCATGCATGATACAATAGCTTCTTTTTTAAATTGGCATCTTAATACAATATTTCAAATTGGATGCAGCAATCACTTTATTACATTTTATTTGCATGAAAAAATTTGACAATATCCCAAAGTGCGATCCAAGGAAAAAAGATAGTAAAACTCAATGTATCTTGAAAGAGTTGTGCCATTTAATCATAAATCTCAACCAGTGGTTAAAATATTTTTTGGAGAAGAGCGACATTATACCAGCACCACTTTAACATTAACATGTGACTGACTTCACACAAGGCCACTAAAGGGCAGAGTAATTGGAACTTAAATGAAACTTTCCCAGGATAAAGAAAAACTGATTACATTTTGACAATAATGTATGGCATGTCTAGTGACATTACGCTCAGATGTGAATAACCTTGTAATAAATACCCTGATCCCCAAACACATCAGTGTTCAAAAGATACTTGAAAGGCACTAGCACTTAATGAAGTCTATAATCAAATCGAAATGTTCAAAAGGTCAACCATTCTCTGACTTCACATAAACAAAGCTTCAAGTCATGCAGTAATGTCTTAAAATTGGTCTGTATGTTGGGAGTTAATTTAACTGCAAGCTTCACAGACTTTCTCAATGGGAACAAATAAATAAATGAATGTTAACAGCAAGAAAAACACAGTCAGCCTCAGTACACCTGCACTGAGCCAACACTGGGACCACAGATTTTGTGTGAACAATACTTTCATAAATTATTTATTGCTAATAAGCATTTAATTGTTTCATCAATAAGGAAAGTGTTTGCATTCAAAGAACCACCATTTTCTTATTGCTCCACAAAATATTACAGGCCAACCAGCAAATCAGGTTCAAAGTACATAATTCATATTCAAGTCTGATGCCATCAGGAAGGAAAATTAATAACAATCTCAGTATGGCATGTCTCCTGTTTATTTTTTATATGGCCTTTTGTCCATTCATTCTTTTCTCAAATATAAAGGTAACTGTCCATGGCACCATTGTAATATAAAGGTAACTGTCCATGTCACCACTGCGATATAAAGGTAACTGACCATGGCACCATTGTAATATAAAGGTAACTGACCATGGCACCATTGTAATATAAAGGTAACTGACCATGGCACCATTGTATAATAAAGGTAACTGTCCATGGCACCATTGTAATATAAAGGTAATTGTCCACAGCACCACTGTAATAAAACAGTAACTGTCCATGGCACCATTGTAATATAAAGGTAACTGTCCATGGCACCATTGTAATATAAAGGTAACTGTCCATGGCACCATTGTAATATAAAGGTAACTGTCCATGGCACCATTGTAATATAAAGGTAACTGTCCATGGCACCATTGTAATATAAAGGTAACTGTCCATGGTACCATTGTAATATAAAGGTAACTGTCCATGGCACCATTGTAATATAAAGGTAACTGTCCATGGCACCATTGTAATATAAAGGTAACTGTCCATGGCACTATTGTAATATAAAGGTAACTGTCCATGGCACCATTGTAATATAAAGGTAACTGACCATGGCACCATTGTAATATAAAGGTAACTGACCATGGCACCATTGTATTATAAAGGTAACTGTCCATGGCACCATTGTAATATAAAGGTAATTGTCCACAGCACCACTGTAATAAAACAGTAACTGTCCATGGCACCATTGTAACATAAAGGTAACTGTCCATGGCACCACTGTAATATAAAGGTAACTGACCATGGCACCATTGTAATATAAAGGTAATTGTCCATGGCACCATTGTAATATAAAGGTAATTGTCCATGGCACCATTGTAATATAAAGGTAACTGTCCATGGCACCATTGTAATATAGGGGTAACTGACCATGGCACCACTTTAATAAAACAGTAACTGACCATGCCACCATTGTAACAAAACAGTAACTGTCCATGACGCCATTGTATTATAAAAGTAGTTGTAAATGACATCAATGTCCATACCTCCATAGTGACAGTCTTGTTCTGCTGGTTGTCTATCAGCCATCGAGCCAGTGTCCCAGGAGAGGTTCTGTTGGTCAGGATGATGCTGTTTTTGGCATTGGTACACCATGCTGTGAACAAGTCTCTTGAGAAGCCACACTGTAGGTCAGGGGTGCTGGCAAGAACAACCTGGAACCAGTCAAGTGGAAAGTATAGTTACACTGAGTGAGTGAGTGAGTGAGTGAGTGAGTGAGTGAGTGAGTGAGTGAGTGAGTGAGTGAGGTTTAAAAACATTTAAGTTTTTAATCACTGGCTTATAAACCATGTCACAAGGCATATTTTAACCAAAGAATCATTTCTACGTTTGCCCTCAGAGCACCTGAACTTAATTTAACTGTGCCATTATGATTGAAGCTGTATCATAGTTACTCACACACAGAATGTTGAACCCTGCAAATGCACCAGACAGTGAAGGTATTAATGTCAGATTTAGCCAGCTCTTCTGCCATCCTGTCAACAGTGCTGTACTTTCCTACTTCATTAGCCATCCCAAATTCAAATCATCATATTCACTTTACAAAACCAGTCACTGCATAATTCAATTACAAGCAAAAAAGATTAAAGGCAGATATTTAAAGTAAGTTCTTGTCTAATCAATCAATGTTAACACTTCAAAAGTGCCACATTTAATTTTCTCATTAAAGAGTGCCTCATCTTCAGATGTTCTATTTTTCAAATGTAGTACTCCAAAACACAAAGACACTGTCAATACATTAGGGAATGTTTCTCTATTAATTAATGCCCTGATCTGGGATTATCAAAACTCTGTCACTTCTCTCAACAGGAATTTCTTTGCAAGCTAAGTTACAAATCAATACTTGGGAGAGCTATCCTTATACTTCACTTTCACATTCAAGTACATATTTCAGCTTTTTGTAACTGTTCAAAAGATGTGTGTGTTGATCTTTTAATGATACTTTAAAATGTCTTGGTTCTCTGTCCTTTGAACATACCATAGTCAACATCGCCCATGGCGATATTTGCTAATATATTGGCGAGTGAACAATCCCAATTAGCACCCTTTCCAATTGATCAATGTACACTAGACTTATTTATTCGTGTATAATACGCACTCATAGTTACATGCACCCTTAATTATGAGGCAATTAAATTCTGGAAAAATATATCTGTCGTATATATAAATTTCAGGCTGTCAGGATAAACCACGAAATTTACGATCTTTCATCTGTTTTTTTCACAAAAATAATATTCTAATAAGAGACCCCTATTTCTAATACTGAGAGCGCCCTTTTTACGTCAAATACAGTATGTAATTTTAGTCTGATCTTTAACATCATGGCCCACTTCTGACATTTATATCTTTCATCCCTTTTAAATTAATACTCCATTTTGGACCAATTCCTCCGCTACTGGCTGGAGTGTTCAGAAGCTGGACAGACATGTGGCAGACAGTAATGGACATTATGTCCAGTTACAAGGTCAGGAACCTATGCCAACATGGAATTGAAAGAGTGAGTGAGTACCGTTTTACGCCGCTTTTAGCAATATTCCAGCGATATCACGGCGGGGGACACCACCAATGGGCTTCACACTGGAATTGAAAGACCTCTCTGAGGGGTAGATATAGTCCCCATGAGGGTTGGGTGTCCTGGATCTCAGTGCTGTGCAGCCATACAGTGTTGGTGACAGAGAGTCAGGGGATATACAGTGAGTTTGTTACCTTGGTACATGTGTAACTTCACTCAAATCTGTAGCTTTAGAAACTGTGTATGGGTACATCATGCAGGAGTAACCTGCCCCATTTATCATAGTGCCAAATGAATTGCAGCCTCACATGTGAACAGGTATACACATTAGGAAGCCTGTTGGTTAGGAGCACTGGGCTATAGTTGAGCACATAGCAGGCACTGCATTGATGTATGAAGCTTACATAGTTCCTGCTTGGTGACCTCAGTTACACCAAGTTTATCTGATTATGGTTCCAAGTTTATCTGATCATGATCCAAAGTTTACCTGATCATGATCCAAAGTTTATCTGATCAAGATACAATGTTTATCATATAATGGGTAGGTTTCTCGGCAGGATAAAGCCAATGGATAAAAACGATATCCATTGGGGTCATATGCGGATAGAGATGCAAATATCAAAGGTCACGTAAGGACTACTTTCACTGTTTATAAACAAACACGGCGTCGCACTCGTCATTCGGCGATCGAGTCAGAATTAACCATCGGGAATCTGGATAAACTACAGGGATAATTGCTATCATTATCAAAAAAACAGTCTAATATACTGAAAATCTGTGTCTAACTGTGACGTAGCTAAGGCATTTTATAAGTTTTGGCAACTTTGGAGATATACATTTCGAAACAATTTGGCTAGGGCACGAGACCTAGCCAAGCGGGATCAGTAGCCATATCTGTGCTTGTAGACCTCTGCGGCTTGAAACCTCCTCCACAAATTAAAATAGGGCCTAGTTGGATTTGGCGGAAATATGTTTGAATTGTTACCTTGTTTCGTTTTGTCGCTGTGTGTACATCTGACAACACTTCTTATCGTTATGACAGGACAGACCGACTGTCGCCAACATCTGACTGTGGCCGTGACGGCTCATAGACTAGGGTTAGAGTAGTTTCCCTTTGACAAAGGGCAGTTACTCTAGGGGACAGACCGATGGATTGCCGCGAAAGACAATTAAAAACAATTGTTGATTTGCGTATATATTGCTAGGCCACTGTATAAGAAACATATTTCAGATGGAACTATATTGGCTACTGTCACTGTCCGACTGACACATCACTTACCCTGTGACGTAATAAATATTAATGCGCGCATTCCAGGAAAACTCGCAATGTTTCGGTAATGTTTGTGAGTGAGGGAAAGCGATTTTTAAGCACAGAATTAAAGAATGACATTATATGATAAAGAGGTTATCACGCTTGTGTGTTTGGGGATGGTAAATATCCTGTATTAGGAATAAACACTATTTATTTAGCTCGCCAAGGCTCGCTAAATACAATGTTTATTCCTAATGCAGGATATTTACCATCCCCAAACACACTCGCGTGATAACCTCTATTTTTCTCATCATGGTACCAAGTTTAACTGATCATGGTACCAAATATTTCTGATCATGGTACCAAGTTTACCTGATCATGGTACCAAGAAGAAGAAAGTTACATAATACATACCTGCTGATGGGTATTTTAGACATTATCTTCGAAAACCAATAAATTTGTTTTTAATCGGCACAAAATTACATTTGAAACATAGTAGGAGTCATGTGGTTGGAAATTCATTTCTTTCCCAAGTCTTCATTGAACGAATTTATTTTTACACAAAATTACCCAGCCACAGATCGCTTTTTACAAATGGTAGCAGGAATGAGTGATGGTTAAATAGACCTCATCAAATTTGACAACAGTTCTTTCAACTTTCAATTACATAAATACCAAACTTTCTTTTGCCCCTCAGTTTTTGAGTCTCTTGCTGGAATGTTCCGACAGAGCTGTAAGCACTGCACTGACACTGAGGATGATGAATGGAGGGAATCAATACAGTGAGGTGATCATTTGTCTTTCTTAAACATTGTGTCAACAGAGCCTGATGGTCACCGATGATCTGACACGGGGACAATTGATAGGTGTGGGAAGATGAAGTCTGACAAGGGTCATCAAACTCGAGACTCACACGAGCCGCCATCTTTCTCTGGGGCTGGGGAATTTCCTGCAGTTTGGCAGGCTTGATGACAACATTGACAGCAGTATTAGAACTTGGCACTAGTCCTGTAGTCCTTGCAAAACTGCCCAATAGTTAAGGTATCATAAGGACAAGTAGAAATGTGGCATTTTTAAGGGTTTTGCTATATGTTATCAATATGAGGACTAGAGGACTAAACATGATATTTTCTAGTGCTAGAATTAGACAGTAATTGAAATTCTGTTGTTTATGTTGTCATATAGTCATCAAAAGTTACTGTTGAAATGTTTGAATATGAATGTGATACATTAACACTACTTTAATGCAGAGATATTCTTGGTAGTTGGGATATAAATAGACTATTTTTCATTTGTAAAGCTATGTTATATGATAGCAATAACATGAAATTGGAACATGCGGAACATTGGTCAGAAAAAGTCCCTTGCACTCTATTGTTGCCAAAGGCGATTAAATTGGATAGGTGCCTAGGTTTGGTGACTTGGTGGATTGTCTGTGTGTCGTTGTACCTCAACGGGGTGTAATAGTGCTCATAATGTCAACCACTGGTTTGGCTGGTCCTCAATCAATTATTTGCAGATAGACATGGAATATTCCTGACTACAGCATTAAATGACATTCTGTGCATACAGTGAACTTCAAAACTCTTCACAGACAATACTTGTTCCTTTTCAAACATTATAACCTGAACAATAGTGAGTAATTCAACCACGACAACTAGCCCGAACTTGTCTTTCGGTATTATTTTAATCACTAGTTAATTTTAATACCATTTCAAATACTGGATGAATGTACTCGAGCAAAAGAACACTAAAGAGAACTTCTTTGAGAGTCATTTAGAAGCTGGAGTACAAAGTAAGGATAAGATATATGAATTAACAATTGTAATAAAGAAGTTGTTCATCCATATATCTCATCCTTACTTAACGCTAAAGAGACCCTGGCATTGGACCTGTGGCTAAAGATACAGACTGCACTATGCATGGCCATTCAATACACCTAGCAATTTCTTTAAGGCTTAAGTCTGCATCAGTCAAAAATTCCCAACAAACAAATCATGGAAGAAACAGAAAATATATCATAATGAAAGCACACAACAATGACAAGTATGCCTGAGCTTGCTAACATCCTTCTGGAAGAGGTTTCAAATGTTAAATTACATGGTGAGGTGAGGTGAGGTGAGGTGAGGTGAGGTGAGGTGAGGTGAGGTGAAATTGGATTAAACGTCGCGTCCAAGATTATTGCACTTACATAGCGACGTGCATGGGTGCGTGGCTGCTTGTACTAGTCCGGACTGATGCCGATTTTTAGTGCTAGCTCACTGAGACACCATGCCGCAGTTTAACATGGATACCTTACTCAAATATGGTATACTGACTCCGAGCCGACCAGTCCTTGTTTTAGCCCCTTAATGCCGAGTGCCAGAGAGGGTAAAAACAAGTACCATCTTTTAACGTCTTTAGGTATGACGCGGCCGGGGACCGAACTGCAGACATTCAGCCGGTCGGGCGGATGCTCTACCACCAGACCACGGAGGCGGTCTAAATTACATGGAAAACAAGCTAAGCAGGTAAACAATACCAAGTGTTTAATACAACACTTAACATCATGGTGCATCTTCAATAATCACACAAAATATCGGTATAACGTAATCACAAAGTAGAACACATACATGTAAGTAATATCTCTCAGTAGGCTCTTGTTTAAAAAGGGTACAAAAAGCTGATATCTCTTCATCAATGGTTCTGTGAAAATTCATGCAATATCATCCATTGCTCTCAGAGATGTATTGCCTTTATTGATTTAAAAAAAATATATCCTTTTGTGGATGAGATGTTGAAAAACACGTACATCCACTCAGCAGGAGAAGGAAATAGTTTTGACCTTCAATGCTTCTCCTTGTGTCAATAATGGCCTCCTGCATGTCGTACTTTTAGTTTGTCCAATCCTTGTAAAAGGCTAATATTATTTATTAGTTCCAATACAACACCTTCCGGGAAGGGGATGAAAGGTTTTAGAAAAACTACACACAACATAATCAGGCGTAAATGTGCTTGCATTAAATGCCAAACAGAAATAGACCCTATTTTAATTTCAATTTACAATTTCCAAGTTTTTTTTAGTGTAATCTAACAACTGTCACAATACAAGAAAGAATCAAATTGTATAACAGATGACCAAAAAAGTATGGCTTGACCTCTAACCTCAGTAAAAGGATAAGCTGAAAAATCCGAAAGTATTGAGTGTATGTAGAGACTCTCACTTGCCCATTTAAAAAAAGAAGTGATAAAACCATTTTCATGCTCATAAGAAATCTGCAGAAAGCAGAGTCCATAGTACGGTTCTGATGATATCTTGAGCATGTGTTTATGAATCACTACCAAACAGTGATGATACCAGGTGTTCGCGAAAAGGTGAGCATGTCCTGCCCCATCGGTGGCACCCATCACAAACACATGCAAAGGCAAGTCAATTGTGAGCAGCAGCACTTTCAAGCGAGACTGTGCGAGATTTGAAGATGTACATGAGAGGTTTTCATGAAGTGACTAATCGGTTGTCCAAGCCTTTACACATTAACAAATGTCGAATCATGTCAGTTTTTTTTATTTGGTAAAGAGCAATTATTACACAGAAGTAACACTATGTATGTGTTGACATTCTTGCGAATTGTAGATTTTTTCCCTGTTTTTATTATTTTATTGCTGTCGTACATGAGACCATAATAAATTAATTACCAGTTTCTCATCCAACTTTTATAAAAAAAGTGAGGTGGGATGCATTTAACAAAGTACGCATGTAAATCCTGTTATTACACTATCTGGTTATAAAGAGTGTTCATTATATATCTGGATTTATGTTTGTTAT
Source organism: Haliotis rufescens (assembly GCF_023055435.1). Lineage (NCBI taxonomy): Eukaryota > Metazoa > Mollusca > Gastropoda > Lepetellida > Haliotidae > Haliotis > Haliotis rufescens. The sequence continues at coordinate 25,196,955 of NW_025964001.1, read as the reverse complement.
CTATTTTACTGAATTTATTCAAACCTTCATTCATTACTGTTTACATCAAATTCAGCAAAGATGTGTGTTATCTGATCAGCAGATCGCTCGAACTCACTGGCATTTAAAGCAACGACGATCAAATTACAACTGTTGGCACCTTGAAACTACATTAGTTGACAGGGAATGGATACATATATCATGAATGCCATATTTTGACTTGTTTTAAGTCATATTTGTTGTCATTTGACTATTACATGTCAACATATTCTATTCGAGATAGAATAAGCGGGAAGGATCTTATGGTGACCCGCTAAACTGTTCCATACACAAAAGAATCTGGCTGTATTTCAAAGTGCTGCACTTGTGGTTACATTTAATACTGCTTGTTAATAATTTAAAAAGCTGCATCTAAAGTAATCCAATACTGGAATATACCATTGCTGCAAAATAAATAGTTTAACACACAGTTTCTTCCGATCATTACATTAAAATACCTTTAAATTTTATCATTGGTATTTTTTAACCGAGCCACTGGTAGATCTGTGTGTTCGTTCAGCTGATAGCTATTTCCGGCTTAGTTTACGAGACAAAGACACACTGCCGTAATCTTAATCTCTCCATAGAAAACAATGCCTAGCAGAACAGGACATTTAATTGAAATGGTAAATGATCATGTCTAGTGATGTTTTTTTGCAATTTTCACATTTTCATTGTGCAATTGACCAAGTTTGTTATCGATCTTCTGTTTGTTCCCCTGAAGCGATACAATGTAGTATTTGACTCCACTTCGCCTAATACTCGAAATATCAGCGTAATGTCAGCATTCCCTTGAGGTGAAGCGAAGGGAATTAACTCTCAGTATTCAAGCATTGTGTAAGATTGTTTACCAGACTACAGAATTCCTCAGATAAGAGCATCTACACATGTGTCATGCACCTTGACCGCTGCCAGGTGAAAATCAACACGACGTCTCGTGTATCAATTACACTCCTTGGCACAGCATTGATCGTTAAGGATAATCTACTGATGAGGCCTGTCCCTCGGAATATGGTCTCTGGTATAAATAATAACAAACCTCTCACTCTATTTTTCTGCTGGGTGTGAGCAACACCTTGTGAAACAACAAAACTGTTTACCTATTAACTCTATTTATGAATCCCACTGTTATCACATGCTACTGAAGCCATGTTCTGATTGATACCGATGAGATTGCTCCCAGATGGGTCAAACTCCCACTTTCTCATCACAGCATCTGGCAAGGACCGCCTGACAGGACCCTTACCCTTTGTAATGATAGGTTCTACTAGATCACAAGGAACGGGGTCAATTGGTGTGCTGGCTGTCTCCCAATCACCATTCATTGAGGAGATCACCCAATACTTGTTCAATAAGTTCATGAAAGTCAGATTTCCCTCCACTGGGAGCAGTTCTTAAATGTTGACGTCAAGTCTAGGCTGTTCATTAGGGCAATGTTTTTCTTGCTGATGTTGTGTGAGAGCAGGAACCGATACCCGTTTACCTGTCACAAGTCCCTCTCAAGGAACAGCTTTTGGTTATTGCCATACTCTCCACCATTGTCCAATAACCTTCAAGATGCCCACATGTTCTTAAAGCCATAACTCCGTAGGGGATTAATCTACGATTTGGGTCACTTGGACAATAAAACCACAGATGTTGAACCAACAAGGGCATTATTGGTCACTAGAGATATCATCTTATGTGGCCTCATTGATCACAATTCAATTAGAAAGCTGCAATTATCAGATTTGGGAATCAGGTTGAACAAACATCGGGCTTGTGAGGGATGCAACAATTTACACCCAGCGTATATCCCTCGCCTGCTGATGCACCTTTCAGCTCATTGTGGCAGTGAGGGGTTCGGGACTCAGTGACCAGGTCTAGGACAGTGGCAGCGAGGGGGACGGGACTCAGTGACCAGGTCTAGGACAGTGGCAGTGAGGGGGACGGGACTCAGTGACCAGGTCTAGGACAGTGGCAGTGAGGGGGACGGGACTCAGTGACCAGGTCTAGGACAGTGGCGGTGAAGGGGACGGGACTCAGTGACCAGGTCTAGGACATTGGCAGCGAGGGGGACGGGACTCAGTGACCAGGTCTAGGACATTGGCAGCGAGGGGGACGGGACTCAGTGACCAGGTCTAGGACAGTGGCAGTGAGGGGGACGGGACTCAGTGACCAGGTCTGGGACAGTGGCAGTGAGGGGCACGGGACTCAGTGACCAGGTCTAGGACAGTGGCAGTGCGGGGGACGGGACTAAGTGACCAGGTCTAGGACAGTGGCGGTGAGGGGGACGGGACTCAGTGACCAGGTCTAGTACAGTGGCAGTGAGGGGGACAGGACTCAGTGACCAGGTCTAGTACAGTGGCAGTGAGGGGGACATGACTCAGTGACCAGGTCTAGGACAGTGGCAGTGAGGGGGACGAGACTCAGTGACCAGGTCTAGGACAGTGGCAGTGAGGGGGACGAGACTCAGTGACCAGGTCTAGTACAGTGGCAGTGAGGGGGACGAGACTAAGTGACCAGGTCTAGGACAGTTGCAGTGAGGGGGGATTGATGGGAGTAAGGGGGATACTGGCCACTAATGAACTGATCATGAGGATCATAACGTGACACCCTCCCTCGAGGCAGAGCCAAGAAGACGTATGTACAGGGTCCCATTCCACAAAGCAATCATAGTCTGACTGTTGTAAGTCTATGACATAGTATGTGAGTTACAACTGTCTTAAAGCTGTGATCACTTTGTGGAACGGGCCAAGAGCCAAGACAACAGTTGTTGATCTCAAGCATGAAACTCAAGAGGTCCATGTTACAATCCTAATGTTAAAAGTTGAAAATTTAAAAATTACCAAGATTCAAAAACTTTAGAAGTAAACCACAGGGCCCCAAATGCTCCCTTAATTTCCAACACTGAGACAGTATACAACAGAGCTGAGAAGACACAATATACTGGAGCCATATACATCATAAATATTCCCTCAACAAAAATCTTCATAGGAATATGAAATTTATTATTCCTGGTAACTGTCGCCAGATTGAGTTTACAGGCTGATGTTCTGTGAATTTAAAATTCAACATCATGGTCCTTCTCCTGTTGTGAATATTTATTTCATTATGACAAAAGACAATACATTATCTTTAATTCAGTTTCAGTTGATGCTGCCCTGGTTTGGCTGAAGTTAGCATGGACAAGCATGTAGTGTCTCTCAGAAGTTTCAGAATGAGGAATGCTTGCTATAAAGCAAAGTGAAAGAAGCTTTCAATCATAAAGATATACAACTTGATTCATGTAGCCTGACAACGTCATGTGATTCACCTTTTGCTAATCCCAGAAATCATCAATTACTTTCGAGATAAATACTTTGACGACCCAGGTAAGAATTTAGGTCAACAGCAACATATGCTTGTTGTAGGAGGTCACTAAAAGCATCTGGTGACCATACTCGCTGACTTAGTTGATTGCAATCACTGGATTGTCTGGTCCAGACCTGATTATTTACAGACCGCAGTCATACAGCTGGAATACTTTTGAGTGCAGCATTAAACAGGGCTCGATTTAAGGTTTGTTTGGTTTGTTTGTTGTTTAATACCGCACTCAGCAATATTCCAGCCACATGACGGCGGTCTGTAAATAATTGAGTCTGGACCAGACAATCCAGTGATTAATATCATGAGCATCGATCCACACAGTTGGGCATTGATGATACGCATCAACCAAGTTAGCGAGCCTGACCACCCGACCATGTTAGTCGCGTCTTAATTACGACAAGCACAGTCTCCTTTTACGGCAAGCCTGAGTTGCTGAAGACCTATTCTAACCTGCATCTTCACGGGTATCTTAACCTGATTTAACTTGCCCCAGTTGAAAACTTAGATGCACCAGATAAAACAAGGTTGTTGTGCTGCCAGTATCTCCATACAACAGGGAGTAACCCATCAACCAGGTCATACTGACACACCAACATCAGCAGCAAGGTCATTTCCTCAGGAAATGACCACAGAAAGGGCAGAGAGGGAACAATTTCTCCTGCCTCTGCCACATCTCCTCAGCCACCACTAATGGCACTTGTGCAGCCGCCACCTGCAAATTATTCATTTTGCTGACAAACCCAGGTGGAATAACAATACAAGGTAAAAACATGGACATGGTCAGGATGTCTCGGAGTAAGTGGCAGCAAAAGTACACATAAAGCCACACGTGAATGTTGTTCTTTATCACATCATGATGACTAGTCAAATCTGGGTCATGCAAACCTGTGGTTGATAGCACGAATTACATCCCATGCTGCATTAACAGTATTTAAAGCTGCAAACTGTTGTCTCAAACTGAAATCAGCAGGCCTGCTTTATGACTAAATAATCCTATCTGTGCTTGTAAACACAAACCAGTGGTTGATGTTACGATTTTTGGTTTGGTTTGTTGTTTATCAGTCAGTAATATTCTAGCTATATGGCGGAGTCTATAAATAATCGAGTCTGGACCAGACAATCCAGCGATTGATAACATGAGCATCTATCCATGCATTTGGGAACGATGACATGCATCAACCAAGTCAGCGAGCCTGACCACCCAATCCCGTTAGTTGCCTCTTACGACAAGCATAGTCACCTTTTACGGCAAGCATGGGTTGCTGATGTTATGAGCAATGTTCCTCAATGTCATATTACAATGACACATAAGTCACCAAGCCTGACAGCCGGATCCAATTTTGTCATTTCTTAATGCATTTATATAGGTTACTGGGGTCCTACCCTAACCCATAATCCCCAGTCAGTTCATGAGTTGTATGTAATGCTGCTTTGAGCAGTGTTCCATTCAACATTGCATATCAGCCTGACGTGGGGAGAAGTCTCTCAAACTTTGACCATTTTGGTGAAGCGAACTAGGATGGGTATGGTGCCTACAAACCTAAAAAGAAAATCAGGGTAAACCAGGATTAGAACCCCTGATCACAGGTTGCTGGCATGCCTAAGGTACGCAACCGTGCAGAGTGAATTGTGCCAACCTAAGACGACTGGCTCATCAGTGCCCCAAATGAAGCTATAGAAAAACAACACCATGCTAACTGAGTATCATTGATATGAGATGATACCATCGCCAAATCCGAGGCAGCAGCCCAGCCGCATGACAACCTTGTTCAGTTCCAGCCGCCACAAATGACATGCAGCACTGTGTAAGCCACAGGCTTTCCACAACATAACAGCACAACTCACATGCATCTGAATGAAAATTGGTGCCGTTTGATATGTAAGCTAATTGAAACATGAGATTAGATGTCAAACATGATCAATGCGAAGATGAACATAACTCCAAGAGAAAGTGTAATTGTCACTCACACTATTCTTGGTAATGGAACTCGTCCCTGAAGGCAGCACAACTTATTATGTATTATTATGGAGATGGAAGATGGTGCTTGAACTGTCATGCTCAGGAGCAAATGTTGTATCAACTCTCATTGGAAGAAATTACACTTATGATTGGTATAATAAATTCACTGAGAGGAGTGAAATGGGGTTTAATGTCGCGTCCAAGATTATTGCACTTATATAGCGACGTGCATGCACGTGTGTGTATGTGTATGGCTGCTTGTACTAGTCCGGACTGATGCCGATTTATAGTGCCAGCTCACTGAGATACCATGCCGCAGTTTAACATGAATACCCCACTCAGACGCAGTATACTGACTCCGAGCTGACTAGTCCTTGTTTTAGCCCCTTAATGCCGAGCGCCATACAGGGTAAGTACCATCTTTTAACGTCTTTTGGTATGACGTGGTCGGGGATCAAACCCCGGACCGTCCGCTCTCCGGGCGGATGCTCTACCATTAGACCACGGAGGCGGTCAGATTCACAGCAGCACACCATTACCTGGGACTTAACATGAAGCTGACTTGAAATCCAACCTTTATGCATCCGACGTCAATGATAGCATTTAATCAGGAGGCATATCTACTTCTCAACTCATTTGGTACATATTCTCACTAATGAAATACTATTAATAACATCATAGAAGATAATTAATTGTGGTTAAAACACTACTGTTATCATGAAGAATATTATTCTTGTGTTCATGCTAAAGCATATCACATTCCTTAAAGCCACCTTCATTGCTCAGGTCAGTGATTCCCTGAAGGGATTCTGGGTTGCAATACAAACCCAGCAACCTCTGCTGGTTGTAAGAGGCAAATAAATGGATTGTGAGGTCAGGTTCAGTGACTTGGTTGATAGTGTCTCATCATACCCTCTGACGTGGATTGTTGTTCCCAATATCAATCACTGGATTGCCTGGCCCAGACTTGATTATTTAGAGGCCACTGTCTTTTAGTTGGAATATTATTGAGTAAAAGTCATTATCTCCAATTAGAAGTTAGAAAATTGTTCCTTCTATGCAACAAAAGATTATGTCCACTATGCTTTATCCCCGAAGATGAATATCTGAATAGCCTGAAAGAACATACAACAGCTGGGTTTTTATTGTATTAACCATCATTTAACAAGTTACTCCTGTCATGTACATCTAGGAACCCAAACTTCATAAATTGTTTTGCTAAATATATATATCTTGCCTTCATAAAATGTGAAAAGTTTCTTCTCATATAAGACATATCAGCTCCAGTGTGAACATGCATGCTGCTCCACAACCTGACAGGACCTAACATAACGTCTTCCTGAGGCAAGGAAGCTAACTGACCGTTAAAGTCCAGTTTCCACCCTTGCCGAACTAGGCTGGAATTCCGGAATTACAGTTTGGCTGTACTAACGAGTCTATGCACAGTCCAATCATAAATGTGCAATGAACTAGACATCTGGTTCATAAACATGGATTTCAACGTGCATATTTCAATTGACTGCAAGATTTGCAAAGTATGTGTACGGTCAACTGGGCGTCGAGAGATATTTTCCAAATCTTTTCATGTTTTTGATAAAGGTGCTCAAATGATTTGATGCGCTTTGCTGGGTAAGATCCGTTTTATTACTATATAGATCTTGATTATAGATCAGATCATCTTGACTGGGTGCTGCCATTTTGTTTGAAGCAAATGCAAGTGATGTGAGAGGTTGAATCTGATTGGTCAATGGGAGGGACATAGAGGGGACATAACTCATAATAGCCACTGGTGGTGCTTCCATCAAGCGACGAAATTCCAGCATAGTTTGGCAAGGGTGGAAACTGGACTTTTATAGAAAGTAAACTCTCTTGCCCTGGGAAGATGCTAGCATATTGTGACTGGAAATATGTAATGGACATTGGCTTGGTGACCGGGAGCCACGCCGTAGCCCATGGCATGGCCGTGGTTCGTGGGCTGGCCGTGCGGCTCAGCTTGTAGCTCTTGCGTAGCATGGCCCCCTGCCGTGGATGAAGATCTGGTAGTCTTTGCCAGAGCTACCGTCTTGATCTTAGCATCTATATCGGACAGTTTAGATTCTAGCATGTCCTTCATCATCTCCTGTTGTTCTCTCTATACTTGTTGTAGGAGACTCATGGTGAGTGCAGGAGATGATGGGTTCGTCGGAGAGGGAGGAGCCGGGGTAGACACAGATTTCTCAGTGGTAATCTTGTCCACTTTCTTCTTCGCCACCTCAATCCTCTTGGCCTTAGTCGCGGCCTCTGACAGTTTGGAGACAATGTCTTCAGAAGTGTGGCTGCATTGTTCACATCTCTTCTCCAAGGTGCAGGTCTTCCCTCTGCAGTTCGTGCAGTTTATATGAAGATCTCCAAAGATCATAAATAGACCACACTTCTTACACCCAGGGGTGGTGAGAGACTGCACAAACTCAACACCAGCTATACTCTTGTGCGTGTAGTCTCTTCCAGCAGCACTATTACTTTAATTATATATTTATTTATATGTCTGTTATTATAGCAATCACATAAGAATAATCTTAGGTTAATGTGACTACTACCAGGTGCTAGGTTGTCACTACTACTATAGAAGGTGTTGACTCCACACACAGGAAAAAAAATCGAGGTTGTCGCCATTATGACGCCATGGCTTGCGTAGTTACAAGACTATTTGGCGGCAACTAGTTGTGTGTAATTGACAGTGAAGAGGATGTCTGTTGAAAATCAGAACATTTTTGTTAGTGTGATTGAAGCCAAAATACAGGATTTATGGCAGATATGTAATAGAGGTAGAAGTTTCATAAGAATTATGTGTAATGGTCATTGGCCATTACTGAAATAAATTCCTTCCTTCCTTCATTCACTCACTCACTGTACAAATAATAATCTTACTCACTCTCTAATCCATTCATTCACTCATTCATTCACAGAATTTTGAAAGCTATTATTTAACCAAAGTCTCTGAAGTAATAATACTTGTCTTCTTATCAAATTCTTTAAGAGTTTCAAAATAAAAAGTTACATGCCAGAATTTTGTTCAAATTTAATAAAAATACAATGGATAATTAATACTACCTTGTTTATAAATAAATTTGACCTGAATTTAATTATATCTCCCCCCCAAAAAAGAGGGCAAATCCACAAGGAGCAAAATGTTCAGCTTTTTAGCCTCTTGTCTGCTGATTGACACGCCAGCATTAATTGGATGCCTTCATTTCAGCAAAACACCAACCTACCTCATTACACATCCGGACATGTTCACACCACCTTCTTAACTCGAATGTCGTGTCAAATATTTCAACTTTGATTGTGGCATGCCTGAGCTGCTTCAAGAGAGTGGGAAATCTCCTGTAGGATCACAGCCATCAAACTATCTCATGACTTCTCCTCTCATTAATGGACACTTGGGTGTTCAATTGTCATCTCAACTTCAAACTAGTACCGGGCGGTCGGGTAGCCTAGTGGTTAAAGCGTTGGCTCGTCACGCCGAAGACCCGGGTTCGATTCCCGACATGGGTACAATGTGTGATGCCCATTTCTGGTGTACCCCGCCGTGATATTGCTGGAAAATTGTTAAAAGCGGCGTGAACAATATTCACTCACACAAACTAGTACCCGTTTTAATGGTCACCAAATAAGCATGCTGATTGTTTTACGTTTTGCTTTGCACAGCACTAAACTGAAAAATGCTAAGGAAAAGAATTGTTAAATACTGTGTTATGACGGAATGTATAAGAGTTTGTTTTAAGAATCACTCAAAGGTTAAATGTCTGGATCTTCTTTTATTCCCTGGTGGAATAGGACTCCTTTAACATGACATGTGTTGAGTTTCTAGGTAAGTTTCACAATGTTCTTATCACCATTAGTATCATATTGCAACAAAGTGTAGGGTTACTTACACCCAAATGAACATCTGTTGCTTACACACCTACTTGTTTTCTGTGGGTTTGTTTGTTTGTTGTTTAACACCTCACTCAGCAATATTCCAGCTATATGACGGCGGTCTGTAAATAATCGAGTCTGGACCAGACAATCCAGTGATTGATAACATGAGCATCGATCCACGCAATTGGGATCGATGACATGCATCAACCCAGTCAGAGAGCCTGACCAATGCAACCGATCCCTTTAGTCGCCTTTTACGACAAGCAGTGTGGGTGGTTGAGTGGGTGAGTGGTTGAGTGAATGGGTAGTTGAGTGGTTGAGTGAGTGAGTGGTTGAGTGGGTGGTTGAGTGAGTGGGTGGTTGAGTGAATGGGTGGTTGAGTGAGTGAGTGAGTGGTTTAGTGAGTGAGTGAGTGAGCATGGTTGACTGAGTGAGAGAGTGAGCATGGTTGAGTGAGTGGGTAGTTGAATGAGTGAGTGAGTGGTTGTGTGAGTGAGTGGTTGAGTGAGTGAGTGTAGCATGGGTATGATGCAAACATACCAAGAATCAGGTGAGTGAGTGAGTGAGTGAGTGAGTGAGTGAGTGAAGCTTCCTGTACATCACATCTGTCGACAGTTCATGTACATAGATCTCTTCAACTTTTGTTTGCTTTATTACTGTTGAAGGAGACACTCAGCAACATTTCAGCAACAACATACGATGACACACAATCAACCAATTCACTAAGCCTGACGATCCAATCCATTTGGTTGCCTCTTACGATAAGCATAGGTTGCTGGTGATCAATTATAGGTTGCTGGGACCAGTATTCTTACCTTGAATCCCCATGGGTTAAAAAAGTAAGTAGGCGGATGAATTGATACATTTAGCAGTAAAAGATAGTCCTACTACCTAAACCAGATTAGACTGATCTTTTTTCGATTAACAGCCTAAGATTGATACATGGCTTAGACTCTGGAATCCAATGAACCAATATGCTTTGCCTGTTGGTCAATGTGTGCCTACAAGATCCACTCCATCCTATAAGCTGATTGCTCCTCAACACAAAAGAGTGATGCCTCTACTCGCTGAATCTGATGTTCAATACCGAGGAAAATCTCTGGCCTTTTTCAGACAGACCCAAAGGGATAAAACATCAAACACTACCATGTTTGCTGAACAAGTCACAGGAATTATCACTTATAAAGTTTATTTTTTCCTGGCCGCATGTAATAAAACAAAACAAACATTTCGGTGCAGGGATACGGTGTGACAGACATCACATCCCAAAGGAGGATGACAAGAATTTTATGATCACCAAGAGTGTGGCTGCAGTGTTGAATCAGTAAATGGTCCCACTGCTGTTCATAGGATCATGTTAACCAAATAAATATCTCCCCAGACAAAGAGAACTGTTAAATTACAGCAGATACTAATGCATGTAGGAATTGGTACTCAAAGCTGCAGACAACCAGCCATCTTGCCATCAATAAAGTGACAGGTATTGGAAATTGAATCAAGGTTTTGGCCGTATATATATATACTTTCATTCCTTATCCCCATTGGGAATAACACTTGATTTAACACGGAACGTTAAACGTAGACATTTATTAGCGATCTTGACCATAAAAGGAAATCAAGTATGATACCTGATAGATTCAATGAGGTTCAGTTTCCTGTCTTGACATCCTATGCTCAGGGTAGTTCACAGAACAAATCCATGCTTTATGTACAAGACAAGCATACAAGAATCAGTGGGCACTTCTAACTGTAATACAGTGGTTGGCTGAAAAATTCTGAGCCTAACTTTGTTTTGTTATTTAATGTCACACTCAGTAGTATTCCAGCTATATGATGGCAGCCTGTCAACACGTAAGCCTGGACAAGACAATTCAGTGATTGATATTGTGAACAACAATCCACATCGTTGGGAAGGATGACACGCAATCAGCAAAGTGTGGCCACCTCTTACAACCAGCATAGGTCGCTGGGGACCTATGTAGGAATTCCAACGCCTTGTGTGACATACACAGGTAACTGGGGACCTATTGTAACCCTGGGGATTGCCATGGTGGCCAACATACACAGCTGATGCTATGCATTTAGTTGCCTTGTGTGACATACACAGGTAACTGGGGACCTATTGTAACCCCGGGGATTGCCATGGTGGCCAACATACACGGCTGATGCTATGCATTTAGTTGCCTTGTGTGACATACACAGGTAACTGGGGACCTTTTGTAACCCCGGGGATTGCCATGGTGGCCAACATACACGGCTGATGCTATGCATTTAGTTGCCTTGTGTGACATACACAGGTAGTGTGAGTTAGTGAGTTGGTTTAACGCCGCTTTTAACAGTATGCCAGTTATATCGCGGCGTGTCAGCTTAATGTGGGAGGAAAGCCTGAAGTGATGCATGTCTCAGACGTTTACCACTTCGATGAAACCCACGAGCACGGGTATGGTGCTGACAAACCTAGAAACATAATAGGGGCGAACCGGGATTCGAATCCACAATCATAGGTTCCTCGTGTGTCCAAGGGACGCAACTCTGCACAGCGAATCGCGGCGCCCAAGACGACTGGGCCACCCATGCCCCCTCATACACAGGTAACTGGGGACCTTCTGTAACCCTGGGGATTGCCATGGTGGCCAACATACACAGCGGATGCTATGCATTTAGTTGCCTTGTGTGACATACACAGGTAACTGGGGGCCTATTGTAATTGGGGATTGCCATGGTGGCCAACATACACAGAGGATGCTATGCATTTAGTTGCCTTGTCTGACAAACACAGGTAACTGGGGGCCTATTGTAATTGGGGATTGCCATGGTGGCCAACATACACAGAGGATGCTATGCATTTAGTTGCCTTGTGTGACATACACAGGTAACTGGGGACCTTCTGTAACCCTGGGGATTGCCATGGTGGCCAACATACACAGAGGATGCTATGCATTTAGTTGCCTTGTGTGACATACACAGGTAACTGGGGACCTATTGTAACCCCGGGGATTGCCATGGTGGCCAACATACACGGCTGATGCTATGCATTTAGTTGCCTTGTGTGACATACACGGGTAACTGGGGACCTATTGTAACCCTGGGGATCGCCATGGTGGCCAACCTACACAGCTGATGTTAATGCTGAACAGAGTTTGCCTTCTACTCTTCCCCACAATTGCACATTAACAGTAAACCTGACTGCCTCGATACCCAATTAAGTTTTCGGAAGTGTTGTTTGCCAGCCAGCCAGCGCAAATGTCCCAGGTTGACTCCTGCAAAGCCCAGCTGTAATTACGGGATAAAACAATGTCATTATATCCACATTGCCTCATTACCAGTTGAAACTTGAGAACAACTTGAGAACAATATTATTCAGATCAGTCTTCCTTAAACACGATGCTTTCTCCAAGCCCTAATCATTAGTAAGTAATGCTGCTGGAAATCCCTTTACTGTGAGCTGTGATTTGGATAAGCAGTGGACCTACTAGTACATGTATCTCGAAAGACTGGAGCCATGTGAATCATGTAGTGCAACTGATATACTGTGGAACCACCATCTTCTGTCTCATTGCCATCAGTCATATGACGCAGTCTGCTGACAAGACATTAAACAGGAATCCTAATATTAAATTGTACAAATTGTACAAAATATTGCAGAGGTTTATACTGGACAAATCCAATCTGAATAGCTAAACTTGAAGACATGTGTTACTCATGAAACTGCCTTTATTATTATGAAGAGGGATGTAACTGTCTGTCATTTGTCTACCAGGTTATTATATAGATCCATAATGATGAATATATATTTTCCATTTGGGTTATGTTGATAATGTCCTTGGCAACAAATTAGGGCCAGACTGCTATGCTTTATGCTGCACATCAATTTAGAGATTAGGCCCTTGTCTTTAATGGTTATTTACCCCCAAAAGAAGAAAAGGCTTACAAACATTGCTTATGTTCAAAGGAATTCTAATTATCATTTCACAGATGAAGAGGAAAGATTGTTCAAATGTAAAACACTTTACATTTTTTTTAAATATTGGAAACTATGTGCTGACATAGGCTTCAATCAGTCGGCCAGACAACTGCTCCTTAAATATAACACACAATAGGAGAAAACATACAGGTAGAATAGTGAGTGAGTGAGTATGGTTTTACGCCGCTTTAAGCAATATTCAAGCAATATCACAGCAGGGGACACCAGAAATGGGCTTCACACATTGTACCCATGTCGAACCCGGGTCATCGGAGGTGACGAGCGAACGCTTTAACCACTAGGCTACCCGACCACCCCTACAGGTAGAATAACAAACAGCAAATTGTTGCCACACTTTCATAAGTTATTGCTTTAATTTTGTTGAACAATTACCAGAAGTTTAAAAGTTATAAAAATGGTACATCTAAATAATATTTTCTTGATTGTATAAAGTTATTTGGGTTGGTCTGTGTAGACGAATTAAATAAATGCTAATTTTGGTTAATGCGCAGGCTGTAAAGTGATCAACGAGTGAATATTTGGAAGCAGGGAGGAGACTGGAATTTTGCTAGCCACAGTACATTTGTCCTGTTACTATTGTTTTAAGACATAATTGTTTTTCTCTGAAAAAAAAGCAGCTTGACAGTTTTTTAGGGAACCTCAACACACTGTTTTCAGGGTATCCATGGCAAAATAATTTCTTCCAGTATTGTCCCCACCAAACTAATTTTTCACTAAATATCTTAAAAATAAGAGTAATGTATTTGTCTTATGTTTATAGATCTAGTTTAGAGAGCTTTTTGTTCTAAATAGACTGAGCAGCTGAATAAATATATATTTAACATATTAAATGCAAGTGTGCACTGATCCATTGACCTGGGTAAAAATAGTTTGCAATGAGAATGATCTCCAGCATGGAAAAGTGCATTAAATATGAATGGTATATTTGTATATCCTTAGGAATATGTCCAGAAGGTTCACCTTTATATAAGCTTTAATCCTTTTGAAAACAGAGTTAGCTAAGAAGCTAAATTGTTACTACCATCCAAAATGGATTATCATGCCTATAAATTTCATCTTCATCTTGATCTCATCATGGTGATAAACATATATGAACATCTTAATCCATCTGGCCCGTTTCAAAGAAGCTAAAAATGTCACTTATAAATAACTCATGGAGTTGATGGCTGCTCTTTGTTAGATCAACGTTCATGCTGAATGTTATATAGCAATCACATCTAGTATCATATGCATACTCATGCTGATATATTGTGACATATAGTGATTTCTTATCAATGATATCTCTACTGTTTTAGAACAATGGCATCTTCATTAAGAAACTTAACCCTAATAGTAACTTCAACTTACTTTGAGTGAGTGAGTGAATATGGTTTTATGCCGCTTTTAGCAATATTCCAGCAATATCACGGCGGGGGACACCAGAAATTCAACTCAACTTACTTTGACCTGACCAACATTTGAGGGCAGATCCTTAGTACTATGTGATGATGAGGAGGGATGGTTGGTTGGTTTGTTGTTTAACGCCGCACTCAGCAATATTCCAGCTATATGACGGTGGTCTGTAAATAATCGAGTCTGGACCAGACAATCCAGTGATTGATATCATGAGCATCGATCCACGCAATTGGGATCAATGACATGCATCAACCAAGTCAGCAAGCCTGACTACCCGATCCCATTAGTCGCCTTTTACGACAAGCATAGTCGCCTTTTACGGCAAGCATGGGTTGCTGAAGACCTATTCTACCCCGGAATCTTCACGGGTCTGAGGAGGGATGACTCCCATTTTCAATTTCATGGAGCAAAGTTATAAACAAAATGATGCGGCCCTGATTGGTGTCCCGGCACTAATTCAGTAACCTTGCCCCAAGACCTGGACTCTCATACAGGTTAGCTCTTATCTTAACAGAGGCAAAATGTTTTAAAAAGGTGGACAAAACGTTCAGGCAAATTGCCATTCGTGACCAACTCGTTTTATTCTGGGACAAGCCGAATTGCGACTCGTGCCCCTCTCGTGGACATTTTTGCGAGACCAGGTTCCGTCTAAGCGCAAAGGGGCATAGCTAAAAGCATCGTCAACTCGTTGCGTAATGATTCACGTATATTTCCCCATATGTTATATAATTTCAGATGCAGTTTAAAGGACATCGGGACATACAGTATGATTGAACACGTATAACTTTATCTCGGGTATAGTTTCAGATGCAAGAGATGTGTAAAATAAAAAATTATTCCTGAGGGATACTTTGACCGAAAAACTTGAAGCCATACGTGCATTTTGATTGGTTTGTCATATTTTCGCACATAACGCTCATCGATAGAGAGTCTTCTTGCAGGTTACAGAAAGGTGTAAGTGGTGACGAATGGCAAATGGCCAGTCCTCGCCAGCATGCTTCAAGTAATTGAAAACTTGATCACTTTGCTTGATGTGAAACACAATTTGAGGATGACTGGAAGGTACGGCCATGGTTACCCTGTTCATACTCAGATAGAGTCATAGTCTGACACATGTCACCACTTACAGAACATCATTGACCTTGACTTGAAATAGCCCAGGGACATGGAAGACAGTCCCTCTCATCAACCCGTCTTGACTTATTGCATATATATACATACTACAAGGAAATACCCTATAAATGTTTAATTTAAATATCACTTATCTTAGCATCAACTTTCTTGAATGAATTTAGACCCCCCCCAAAAGAATTGTGCATAGGATATCCTACACCATACTACACAAGCAGGGCTCTGAGGCCCAGTGGACATTGCAGCTCAGTGTGCCAGGATCCACTAGTCTTTGGTTCAAATCCAAGATTCACCCTGATGATGATCATGGCCTGTCAACACCATATACCGTATTCGACGTAATAAGCGCCCAGGGCGCTCTCAAAATTAGAAATAGGGGGCTCTTATTAGAATATTATTTTGAGTTGAAAGATCGTAAATTTCGTGGTTTATGCTGACAGCCTGAAATGTTTATATACGACAGAAATATTTTTCCAGGATTTAATTGCCCATAATTAAGGGTGCATATAACATACGAGTGCATATTATACACGAATAAATAAGTCTTGTGTACAGTTGGAAGGGTTGCTAATTGAGATTGTTCACTTGCAAATATATTAGCAAATATCGCCGTGGGCGCTTATTAGAGCAGGGCGCTTATTACGTCGAATACGGTACCCACACTTGTCGGATTCGTCCAACTGTCCAACAATGAAGAACTCAAGTTCCTCACCAGGAAGCTCACACCATGATACAACTGAAGAACTGTTCAACAGCATCAAACCCATCTCCCTTGTTCTATTTAAGAAAGAATATCGTGTCTTTCGTGACAAATAGGAGCATCTTGACAAAATCCAAAGAATTCTTCATCTTTTCTGGCGAATAAAGTATGTGCCATCTATATGATTACCGCTTATCCCACATATTGCAAGAGTAAGTGATAAAACATGTATATAGACCTGCTAATGACTATACAAATACCCCCCTGGCATGATAAACTAGAACAAACACATCAAGCCACCTAACAATTATGACCTTATCACACCAAATTAATCCATAACGGCTGGCACCGAGGCTGCAGGATTGGATGACACTGAGTGTATATAGATATATACGAAGAAGCTGAATGACCCCCTTGTCAGGAAGTGAGCCCATTGAGGGGAAATTCATACTTTCACTCAAGGCTACGTGGTGAATTGAGGAGTCACGTCCACTCAGACACACTTCCTCCTGAAATAATCCATCAATATTTCTTTGCCAAATTTTAAAATAACACAGGATATTCACCCAATGTTTTGGGTCATTGATCCTCCTGTGTGGTAAACTTTGATGAAGACTCCTTGAGCAGGTTTCCAAGACACCCCAAGTCACTTCAATGAAGGAAGTTGTGCCTTGCTGTTTGGATAAAACGTATTGCCTCAGCGTCACCTTGAGTATGCAAACAGACATGTGTCTGAAGCAAGGACTTACCATGCAAGTCAGGGACGGGCAAAGTAGATCTATCAGAGCAGGTATTTCAGTAGTGTGGATGGTTAGGTGCGGAGGTGTGAGGTGTGAGGTGTGTAACTGCGCTCACTGTGGATAGTATTTCTGTTTTATCAAATCAAGTCAGGGATTAACAAATTAATTCTATCAGACGAGATATATTTTAGTGCGAGGAGTGAGTGAGTGAGTGAGTGAGTGAGTGAGTGAGTGAGTGAGTGTATGAGTGAGGCATAGGTAACCTCAGGCATTAACATTAAATCTATCAGACGAGATATGTCAGTATGAGTGAGTGAGTGAGTGAGTAAGGGTTGGAGGCATAGGTAACCCCAGGCATTAACATTAGATCTATCAGATGACATATGTCAGTATGAGTGAGTTTGTCTGTGTTTGCTTGTTTTACTCAGTAATATTCCAACTAAGTGACGGCAGTCTGTGTATAATCTTTCATCTATTAGAGACCCAATTCCTACCACCTTGTTCTATTGAAGGTAACTTGACAGACACATTCAACTGTGAACGCGGATGAGTCAGGAGGAGTCTTAGGCCAGTTCTTCTGTATTATGGAGTGTGCTTTTAGTCTTACGGTGCTATTATCATCAAAAAGGGGCTTCATATTTTGCAGTTCTGTATTATGGAGTGTGCTTATGATCTTACGGTGCTATTATCATGAAAAAAAAGGGTTAATATTTTGCAGTTCTGTATTATGGAGTGTGCTTATGATCTTACGGTGCTATTCATGAGCATGGAAAAAAGGGTTCATATTTTGCAGTTCTGTATTATGGAGTGTGCTTATGATCTTACGGTGCTATTCATGAGCATGAAAAAAAGGGCTTCATATTTTGCACCCATTGTGTTGAATAGAACATTTGTCCTTGGTGTGATTCAACTCATGCTTTAACTTTATCTCTCGGTTTGACAAATCTGTGACCAGTGACTTGTCTAACTGAAACGGTTTCATATAAGATTAACAGTTTTCATGATTTCAAAACATCTACAAGTTACAAATGTCCAAACAAAACAATTCACTCCACAATAATTCCTGACTGACAGTGATCGCATTATTTTTGTGTTTCACATGGAATCAGATTGACGAATAGGAAAAATGAGTGTGAATGAAAACAATGCTTGTCATTCATGAAATGTTTATCAAGGAATTTAACTGAATTATCTTAACCATGACAACACTTGCATCCTGTCAGATGATCTTTCTTCCGAAGCCACAAATTCACAGTGAAGGAGTGTACAAGTAGATATCTAAGATTCAAAACTAAGACATCAATTGTTTGTTTAAATTGGTTGTTCTTATTTTTTTACATTCAGACAAAACATTGTAACAGTATTTTACTATTGCATTCAATGCAAAATCTCTCCTCTTATTTGTCCTGATGTGCTGATGTCAGTGAAATACAAGTCACCTCTACAAAGCCACAACATTAGTGATGACTACGATAACATCAATTTTGAAGTTATTACCGTATTTGATGTAATAAGCTCCCCGCTCTAATAAGCGCACACGGTGATATCTGCTATTGTAAACCTATAGAAAGAGTGTTCTGTGTTGTGATTGGCTAATTTGGGTCACATGACCAAATGTCAAAGGGTGAAAATATGATTTGCATTCCCTGAAGCAAGCGACCGAATCACTGTGTAGGAATACACAATTACTCAGCATTTTTTGCATACTAATTAACAATGGACGCAAATTGAAATACAAAATTAACATTCATAACAAATCTTTTGATTTTCTCTATTCATGGGAATTATTGGGATTTTAAATTTTTAATTAAAATTAATATCCAAAGTGAAATTAATTGTGTGAAAAAAATGTACAAAAGATATGCAAGATCTACATCATGAAACAGTAAAAAGCAGTAACAATGATCGTGTGTACTTTCATTCAAGGACCTTCACCTCAGAGAAATTACCAAATATGTACAACAAATATGTTGAAGTTTGACATCACTACCGGTGACCGAGTTTTACAAAATGGCGTGTTGACTGTCAACAGTGCGCGGGATTTTACGAGGGGACTTTCGTTGATTCAGGGATCGTATATACATAAATGTGACATGTAAGTAATCAGAAACATTCTGACAATCTGTGTACTGTTTTTTGTTGTTGTATTTTTCATTGAAACCAACGTAAATAGTCAGAAATTCTGATAAATACCGTTGTCGTTGTGCGTGATTTTGCGTCAGTCATGGAGTCACACTAACGCTTTCGGGTCTCGAGATGAATTTCCAAGATGCAAATACTCGATAAAATCCCGGAAATAGACACACACATAGTATTTATCTTCTAAATATATTGGCTAGTGAACAATCCCAATTAGCACCTCTTCTGCTTGATCAATGTACACAAGACTTATTTATTCGTGTATAATACGCACTCGTGTGTTCTATGCACCCTTAGTTATGGGCAATTGAATTCTGGAAAATTTTATCTGTCGTGTATAATACACACAGACATTTCTTTTGTATCATTTCAGGTACATAAACCTAGAAATTTACGATCTTCCAACTGTTTTTTTTTCGCCAAAATTATAATTAATAAGAGCCCCCTATTTCTAATTTTGAGAGTGCCCTGGGCACTTATTACGTCAAATACGGTAATTCCAATTTTGGAACATGTACTGACAGTTGCTGCAGAATTTGGATAAACTAATGGCCTCTGAACAGCACGAGATAAATCTCAATCAAGATATGTCCACAAAGAAGCAGATAAAAGAGAATAACTGGAGACAAACATAAAACATCAATGCCACAAAATCAGTCCCGATCATTTACCAAACCAGATTCCATTGGACGTAAGGCAAAATGGGTGCAAGGTGAAAATTATATGAATGGATCACTGAAAATCAGTGATGACACCAGGTGTTCATGTAAAGGGTAAGCATGTGCTACCCTACTGGAAGCACTCGCCTCTCAAGCAATTTGCACAAAAAAGTAAGTGTTTGTTTGTTGCTGGGCATGGCAAAACAGTACTCCTGCCATATGATGGTTGCCTGCAAACAATCAAGTCTTGACCAGAAGATGAAGCAATGTGCCAGAAGATCCAGTGACACCATAACATTTGTTGATTTCGTTGAAACTTAAAAATGATAAGGTAGTTTTGAATTATGTCTGCTGTGCAGATATTATGATGCTCATAAGTAAAGATAAATGTTTAAGAATTATGTTTGTTTTGCAACTTTGGGGGTTTAATGTCTAGGCACAAACATTTCCTTTGTAGTTGACTCGGGATAATTGATAAATGCTACTGAGCTTAAAAAGAAACTCGGGGACTTCAGTCAACCAAAGAAGCAGTGATCCCGTTCAAGTAAACATAAAACATCAACACCATCGGCTGAAATGGATTCCACGAGGTAAAAGGCAAAATAACCGTGAAACCTATGAATGGATCACTGCTAGTCTATGAAGACACCTGGTGTTCACCACACACCTGCACACAAAGACAACTTCAGAAAGACAAGATAGATCATCCAGTGGGAACTGCTGTCTACTCAAAGGCTACATCCTGACAATGGTGTGTAGACTGTGGACAAGAGAAAACATCCAGATGATGAAGTTTCTTAAGTGTTGTCCTTCTTCCACAATATGTTGCTTCATGGATGTTGGTCACAAGGTCATATCGTAGAAAATATCCACCATCCAAACACACTCTACAATGGATGGAAGAGTGGAATCTTTATGTATAGAGCAAGTACCTGATACAGAAAGCTATGACGTCAACCTGGAGATGTTTGGAGGTGATGCATCTTGCTATCACCTAGTGCCTCTCAGAACAATCCACTCAATCTGTAGAGAGACAGATCAGATTAACACACTTTTAATGAATCAGGGTCAATTCAATGTCAAACTTGATGTCCAGATATTTCTAAACAGAACCATGACATTATTGTCTACACAGCAGATTATCTGTGACCATCAAATTACATTTGTGGTAAAAATGAAAAGGAAACTAGAGAAGATCCAATCTCAATGTTGTATTTTGTCTATGAAGCAGGGCATGGAGTCATCGATATCCCACAGATGATATCCTTACCGTGTCAGCTTGCTGACAGGGTCAACCTTACAAGTATATGAAAGACATGGAATTCAGGTGTCTAAGTGAGACCCAGAGGATGCCCAAGACATCTCCAGTAAACAGTCAATTATCAATGCTAACAAGCAATCAGTTGACCCAATGAAGCGAAAACTTAAAATAGTCACCATTGTTCAGAAGGTACACTCTTCTTAATTGCATGGACTCTGGAATGACACGTTGAGTCGAACAAAGGAGCACTCCATACAATATAGGGGATCTCTGGAACCGTCTCCAGCCATGAGTGGTCATGGTTTATTAGGCCAATGGTGCTTAAACTGACAGAACAGGAAGTGGTTGTCCCATCCTGGAGCCAGTGTTGCATTTTGTGGCTAAAAGGGGGTCTTACCCCATCTTTGGTGTCACTTACAAATAGATGGATGACATCTTCAAAAACAATCCCTGTCATTCTGGAAACTAATGAAACTTGAAACTACACTCATTAACACAACATTTAAGGGAGACAAGCAGGTCATGTTTCAAGTCATTAACTCACCACTTTGTATGCTAACTCAACTGTTATATATATATGTCTAGCAGTTGATGATTACCCCAATCATACAAAAACAATGTTTAACTATCATGCATGGCACTAACTACAAATAGACCTCTCCTGACAAGGAGTTTTAGATCGATGAGCTTTAAAAGTCTATCTTTCAGAAGTCTTGCAATATTAAGATTCTAACGGATTCAAAACAGTTGAAATCAAATGCAGGCTGATAACCTTGGAGGAAAATATTTTCCATTTTGCATCCTTTTACAAAGGGGATGCCATTCATAGAACACTTTTCACTGACAATCTAACATGTGTATCCAAGTATTTGTCTTAAACTCAAACGACAGAGATTACATTAATTAAATGAATAATTTTTCGATAATATTATTTTCAATAATATTGATTGGTCCATGAATACTGTTTCAGTTATCAACTGGAATTTATGGACTTAACAAAGGAATGAACTTATCTACTTTTTCTACTTGTCTGGCATGTACATATCAAGATTTGACAGTACATAAATAACAAGGGTATATATATCACAGATTTACTGGACGCTAAATGTTGCATCCTATATGCAAACAAGAGTGTTTTACTGGATGGTAATGTTGTATCCTATATGTAAACGAGCGTTTTACTGGACGCAAAATATTGCATCCAATACATACAGCAAGGTTTTACTGGATGCTAAATGTTGCATCCTATATGCAAACAATAGTGTTTTACTGGATGCTAATGTTGCATCCTATATGAAAACAAGCATTTTACTGGACGCTAAATGATGCATCCTATATGAAAACAAATTTAAAATGGATGCAAATAATCTAAACTAAAAGTCTTGTTGGATGCAATTAAGAATTGACCTTCACTTTGTGTGAGTTCATTGGAGTATGAACCTTTCATAGAGTGAGGGCCAAACTGTATGAACGTCGGAGCTTGCACACACATATATTAATAATTAAAAAAGTGAAGTAAGATTGAACAGTTTTAATTGGCTAGCGCTTTCAACTCGTACCACGAACAATGTCCGTTATTCAGTTATGGCCTGCTGATGAGACTCGTATGTGGTATGAGTTGAAAGCGCTAGCCAATTAAAACTGTGTTCAATCTTACTCCACTTTTTGAATTATTACTATATTGTTCACAAATTGCTCCAGTCTGAAACCCCATGACTCAGAAGACAAAATCTAAAACAGGAATACACTGCAGATAAAGAGTTAAAAGTTACAAAACCTTTGTGTGAGATCAAGACTTTGCTTGTTTGTTTGTTTGTTTGTTTGTTTGTTTGTTGCACAACACCACAGTTAGCAATGTGACAGCTTTTCGATGTTGTGGACTAATTCTAACCTGGAATTAGCAGGGAATGGCAGTATGTACTCAGGTAAAGATCATATCTCTAATTTGCAGCCCATGAACATCTACACCATGAGACCTGTGAAGATCCGGGGTAGAATTGGTCTTCAGCACCCCATGCTTGTTGTAAAAGGCGAATATGTTTGTCATAAGAGGTGACTAACGAATCGGATGGTCAGGCTTGCTGACTTGGTTGATGCATGTCATCGATCCCAATTGTGTACATCGATGCTCATGTTGTCAAATGTAGTCTCGTGATAAAACCTACCTTAATAATCACTGGCAATCAAGATACTGCTATGGCAGAAGTGTTTCATTCTTTGAGACTTACCTGTAATGAAGAGAATAATAATTAGTTCCAGAATGTCAACAATTATATACACACAAAAAGATACATACAGCTTTGCATAGTATTTCAGTTATATCGCTATGTGTCAGCTTAATGTTGTAGGAAAACCCAAAGTGATGCACTTGTTTACCACAAGGGTACAACCCACGAGCACTGGCAATGGTGCTTACACATTATGTACCTGATTTTGATGAAACAGAAGATGAGGAACACTTCCTGTTGCGATGCCCTCTCTACAAAGATCTGAGAGGGGAACTGAATTCATCCCCTGGCTTTGCTATGCACCCACTATCGCTAAAAATACTGTTAAATCCACCAGAGCTCTTTGCAAAAATTTTCTCTAATTTCATCCACAAAATGTTCAGGCGAAGAAAATCTGCATCTCCTCCCTAAAATATAATCATGGCAATATTTGTATTCTGTTTTGTATGTCAATGTTTTAATTAGTCATGTTCATGTTTTGTACCCTGCCCTCTGTGGGTGTTTATGTACAATAAATATTCTTCTTCACCAGAACTTATTATCAGGGCGAATCTTGCATCACAGGCAATGCTAGAAACTAGAAGCGGTCCTTGTGTCCTTGTAGTTTCTCTTGAATCTAGGTACCCCTTTATATTTTAATCTCTAACATCAGGGTAATGACAAGGACCCCTTAACTGAATTTCGAACAATATGTAGGGATGCAATTCTGCAGAGCCAATTATGGCACCTTATCTCCCGTACGACCTTCAGAGTGAATTGTGGTGCCCCCCTCAATGGGAGCTAAGACAAGCAGAAACAGAATATGATGAGCTGACATCAGGAACAAGTGTCTGTGACCCAACACAGCGAGAATAAACATTCCAGTATAACCAATTCAATATAAGTTTTGCCTCAGAAGCAAACAGAAACAGCTGCTCTCCCCTGAGAGTCTGGGAGGAAAAAAACATGTATCATCATCACCCCTTAGTTTGTCATACAGACCCTGAAACAAATATATCCAATACAACCCATGCAAGTCTATAATGTTTGGCAAGTCTAGATTACTGCAATATCAGGAATGAAGAATTTTTATTATGTTTTATAACAATTATTTAACAACTGTTTTTCTGTAAGATATGTTCATTTCAGAGAGTAGATGTCAGTCTACATTACCCCTCTGAGGGAGTGGATGTGAGCAATCACTGGAACTGCTGGGCCAACTTGCACAAAGCGATCAAAGTGCTTTGATGATCGTAACTCCTAGGCTTACAATAGTCTAGAGCTTAGATCACTTTGTGCAAGTGGGCCCAGGGCAGTATCAGCCACATGGTCAAGACACTGACCTCCGAGGTTGAGCTGACCAGTGGCAATGGAATGGTCATGATCATTATCACTGGGATTGATGTAGAGCCACAATGAGGCCCTGGTGACCACCTTGTCAGACCTTGTCTTCATCAGAGTAGGAGCAGTCCACCACAACCATACTGCCCATCATTCACAAACAAGTGGTCTCCCAGTGAATACAACCAGAAACATTTTCAGGGGAATATCCATGGTAAACATTGATAAGTTACCGTATTCGACTTAATAAGCGCCCACGGCGATATTTGCTAATATATTGGCTAGTGAACAATCCTAATTAGCACCTCTTCCGATTGATCAATGTGCACAAGACTTTTTTATTCGCGTACAATACACACTCGTCTGTTATATGCACCCTTAATGGGCTTTATGGGCAATTAAATTCTGGAAAAATATATGTGTCGTACATAAACATTTCAGGCTGTCACCATAAACCACAAAATTTATCTTTCAACTCTGTTTTTTTCAAATTGCAGCATCTTAGATGGCTTTCCAATAATAAAAAACAGAAATTCCACTTTCCAAAAGAAAAATTGATGTAGAACAGTGGTGAATGTGTTTGCTGATAATGAGAAGGATCAAGGTTGGATTTCTCATGGAAGAAAATGTAATTTATGGTGACATGTCTATATATGGATACTACCAAAATTCAGGTTTCCATCTAAAACGTCTGTCTAAAAGAACAGTCTAAATATGCGTGAAATGGTGGTGTCAATGCTCTTCAAAATCATCTCAAATTCTGAAATATGGGGAATATGAGTAATATTGTCTGGCTTGGCTTTTTCCAGCCATTGATACAACATTCATGGTTAATGCATCCGGGCATGAAACAGCTGACAGTTGCAATTAAGCAACCAGTGACTTCAATTCCGAAAACGATCATCTCATATGATTAAAACCCTCAGTTTAAATCTTTCCTGAAACAGACGATTTATTCCATTAGCTGATGCTCAGATCAATTCAATTTTGGTTTGAAATTTGATAATGTCAAATTTAAGAACAAACTACACCTTCGGTATTCTCAATGCAGCTTCACCATCAGTAATTGAGTAAATCTGGATTTTCAATCTATTTTGTTTTTGTCATTTTATACTTCATGATGATCACGGAGGCATTTATTAAGTCAGCTAAATATATATGGCTTGATACACAAGACAGATCTAGATTCCAAAACCTGAAATCCTACATAAATATTTCAACTATATTCTAGTTAGATAAGTGCCTTGAGGCCTTTAATTACTTATTAATTTGCAACATTATATATACAGAGATGCGAATGGATATTTTCCTTTTTAGCTTAAAACATCCTTGCAATGGATTGTGGTCCATAATTTGGGGGAGTTTATGGGGGAGGCCATCAGATTTTGACAAATTTATATATTTTGGGATGAGCATCTTCCGTGCAAACAATTACTTCCAATTACAAACCACTGAGTGAGTGAGTGAGTGAGTGAGTGAGTGAGTGAGTGAGTGAGTGAGTGAGGTTTTTATGCCGCTTTTATCAATATTCCAGCAATATCATGGCAGGGAACATCACAAATGAGCTTCACAGATTGTACCCATGTTGGGAATCCAACCCGGGTCTTCGGCATGACGAGTGAAACAAACCACTGAAGAAGGGCACTGGTCTTAAAAGGGGTCAAAACTCAAAGCAAACACAAACACATTTATTTCCAAAGACATCTATATATATATATATAGACCCTGAAATACAAATATCCCAAAATTCCCTGGCAAGTCTACAATACTTTGTCCAAGATTTCTTGGAGACAAGTGGAGAACATTTCCAAATTTGACGCATCAGATACAAAATTTATGTCCAATGCAATTCCCTATTTTGTCATGTACCAGGCCTTGTATCACCCGGCAATTGTACTCAAGTAATGGTTGAATGATGACAATGTCTCTCAACTAAACATTGTTTTGTCTTCTCAACAAAATAGCGATGAATGGTTTGGACTCCTGGTCAGATGTGGTCACCAGCAAACTATTCTTGTCATAAGAAGCAACCTATGCTTTGATTGTCATAAGAGGCAAATAAGTGGATTGGATGGTCAGGCTCAGTGACTTGGTTGATTGCATGTCATCGTATCCTGATCATGGGGGACTTGCACCAATCACTGGGTTGTCTTGTCCAGCCTTGATAATAGCTGTCAGAATATAGCTGTGGAATATTTCTGAGAGTGGTGCTATATAACAAACATATAAAGAAACTAACATTGTCTCTAAGGGCACTATCTAACAGGCCATGAAAAGTAGATTTTTGTGTGTGTGGAAACTTGCTGTTCCCTGTGTACTGAGGTCTCTTAGAAAATAAGCTTCTGATGAAACTGATTAAATATAAAAAAAATCATCCTCATCGTATTTAATGAAATTGTCAATTTCTCAAAGTTCAATTCCAGCCTTACCAATTACATTCTGATGTTGACAAATTCAACTTGACAAATTTGTATTAACTATATGAAGAATAATCAGGATGTGGCTTTTCGGATCCAACAGAATCCACGTGTGATCCCTATAGAAATGAGTCCTAACTGCAGGCAGATCAGTCATCACAGATGTGTCACAGATGTATCACAGAATTCCATCTTGGGTAAACCAGGTTAATATGAACTGCAACAGGATAGAAACATCTTTGATGTCACATGTCACTCCCAATGAAGAAAGTCTTTGTCCAGCATCATTTTTGATCTTGTGCAGAGAAACTTTCCTGATAATTACCACTGGACTTTTGTACATACATCAGCTGTCAGAGGAGGCTAATCAGACATGTTTCTGCAAAGTGTGCTGGAGTTCTTTTCTTTCATGCTATAATTCCCAGTATGATATTTATCTTTGAAGCGTTGTATTTTATTCATAAAGGATGTTGAAAATGTAATACATTTGAATGACATGGACAAAGTACTCAGACACATTCTGTCCAACTTCACTGGAATTGGTCCATGCTTGTTTTTAGAGATTCAAGGTCAGATTTGTCTTCAGTTACCATCATGCGTTTTATATGAGCAAACTGAAACAGAATGATCAGGCTTTGTGACTTCACTGATTTTGTGCCAGTCTAATGTTGGAGGAAAGCCAGCAGTGACACAGGTCTTTGATGTTTTACCCCTTTGGTGAAACCCTAGTGCATGGGCAGGTGCTGACAAACCACGATCATAGGATCCTGATATGCCTAAGGGACATAATTCCGTAACAGAGAAGACACCACCACCAGTGCTACCTCATGCTTTCAGTCACTTGTTTGCTGAATTAAACATCCCAGATGTTTTCATTTTTATTAGCTCTGTTCTGGAAGGGTCTTTTGAGACTAGTGAAAGACCTCCATTTCATTTGGCCACTATTACCTCCTGACAGATGGATGACAAACAATACACTTATGACAAATGCCCTCTCTCGGCCACATGTAATGTTGCAGTGTGTGTCCCCGTGCTCTTGGTTTTCGGATGCTTAAGAAACAGTCGAATTTTTTGCGCCAATCAAAAGAACAACTGACAACATCTCACCCACTTAAAAAAATACAACTTTATCTCTAAAAACAGGCCATCACCTGAGTATTTACAATGTCTGTGTGAAGCCACAATCCTCGTTAGAGCGGGAGTACCTGCAATAATCATGTCAGCCTGAAAACGCATGATGTCCGAAAACATATGATCCGAAGATATATGATACACTTACCACAAATGCACTCTCTTACTTTGACATAAAAGTATCAAAATAAAATCAACAATTATTTATTACAAAATTTATTTTATAACCTGGCATTAGCTGGTATGAATGAATTAATTAGGACATTCTTACTTTACTTCATAATGTCAGAATACTGAATCAATATCATTTATCAAGTTACCAACCTGTCTTTGGCAAAATGTCATCAAATATCATTAGAAAACACAAAATTGAAACATACTTATTTACCCATGGTTGCCAATTTAGTGCCTTTGTAATTAATTTTAAGGACATATCAAGGCTGGACACCCAAATCAAGGCCATTGAAGCCTGTGCAAATATCGTCTACTTATTAGCAAGATCAAGCAATTCACGAACAAATGTAGCAGAATTATAACTAAACTGTATTTTGAGTAATGACATTATTCACCCACCTGATACAGGAGAACTAATTGGCTGTCCAAGCATATTCAAAACAAGTCAATCAAAACAGACTTAGCTCGTTAAATTCTATGTTACAAATAAATGTAGCCATAATGATCACCCTTATAGCAGAGAGGCAAAAGGACATTGAACAGATTACACTAAATACAGCGTCTAGACATCAGTTGGAAATGAGCACCAGATCATGGGGTCTTGTATAATGATGACATCAAAAGACAATAAACCAAATGATATTGAAAGACGCTTTATATGTAGACAAGGGGTGAGAAAAACTGTTCCTAAACTGTCATGATGCATAACTTCATTATTCCAATGTAGTGCTCTGCCTGTTGGATTGCCAAAGTTTTTCTCTACTGGACTTAAATTGCCACCAGGATGAAGCATGGAGATGCACATTGTACATCCAACTATGGTCAGTTTACTGCTATTGACGCCTTGAGACAAACTTTACTTGCATGAGAATGGCTACATATATCATAAATGCCATACTTTGACTCATTAAAAGTAATATTTAAGGCAGTTTGACTTTTAAATGTCAACATAACGTTTTCACAAGCTAAATACATGTCGTGCAGGAAGTCCCTACAGTGACTGGTCAAATTGTTTCATACGTAAATATATCAGGCAATAGCAATCACCTGTACCAAAGTGCTATGCTTATGGTTCTTATAATTCTAAATATATGTAATAAAAGCCGTAACTAAAATAACACGATTTTTGATTATATTATTCTGATAAAGTAATTAATTCAGATACAATTTCTTCCGACTATTGCATCAAAAAAAATTAAAGTTGTATCATTGGGTACTTTTTAACTGAATCGCAGATAGATGTGAGAGGAAACGTGTATAAAAGTTAATGTATATTGTGTTTTGTTTTAGCCAAGATGGTGGACGTTTCCGAGCAAAAACGTTCATAACGAAAAACGTATATAACAAACTGATTTCTCCGGACCCTTGTAGTTTGTTTGTTATATCCATGTTCTACTGTATATCAGTTCTAAGTGTAGCGGGTAAACTGTACGTGTCTATCCTCAACAGAAGATTATAATATTGGTGTAATGCCAATGGTAACATTGTAGAATCACAAGCAGGCTTTCAACATGGGTATTCGACAGTGGACAATATTTTTATATTATAGTCTACCTGTGTAATGCACTGTTTGTGGATTTCCTAAGCGTTTGACAGTGTTAGTCGTACGAAATTGTATCTAGTCCTAAAAAAAAAAGGTGTATCTCCAAAAATGATAAGATGTGTTCAGTCAGTCTATAACTCAGTAAAAACACATTTTCTGAAATTTTTCAATGTCCACGCGGAGTCCGTCAGAATTGCGTATTTTCCCTTTTTATTAATGAGCTAGCAATCAAAATTAAGGAAAGCTGCAAACCAGGAATCCTGCTGCACCCTGATCTGACGCAACTGTTTCTTTTGCTATTCGCAGATGATATTATCCTAATTTCAGATACTATTAGGGGTTTGCAGAAACGGATTGATGTTATGGAGAAATATTGCATTGATTATCAATTAGATGTTAATTTGGATAAAAACAAAGTGATGGTACCGATGGTATTCAAGAAGGGCGGGGGCATCTATCAAGAATTGAAAAATGGTTTTACAAAGTGAAGAGACTTGAGTGTGTATCTTTGTACAAATACTTCGGCGTAATGTTTTCTAGAAATCTCTCATGGTCAAGATACTTCGAAAATGCTGCTTTGCAAGGAAGAAAACTTTTTTTGCATTTTGAAGTCTCTATGTGAAGTGGATACTCTTGGTCATGAACTGTTTTTCAGAATATTTGACATGAAAATAACCCAAATATTGCTTTATGGACAAGAGGTATGGGGTTGTATCAAAATGATAAAATGGAAAGCGTACATATGTTGGCGTGTGAGCGCTTTCTTGGTGTCAAGATATCTACCCCTAACCACATCATGCGTGGAGAGTGCAGACGAAATCCATTATGTATTTATGCTTACAAAAGATGTATTAGTTACTGGCTCCAGCTTATTTCTATGCCTGAGTCCCGTTATCCATACAGTGTTACAACATGGTGTTACAACCTAGCTGATGTTACAGGCATCTAATAAAGGCAAACACAACTGGGTTTTAAAATGTAAATATATCCTGTTTAGCTTTGATTTCGATTATATATGGGAACCGCAGCATATACACCATCCAAAATCTTTCTTTTCTGAATTTAAGTCACGCCTAAAATATACCTATGAACAGACCCCCATTTGAATCAGGTCATACCACACAACACTAAATGGGAGAATGACTGGACATGGAAAACATGACCAAACAACGAACGACATTGGACACACTTACAAGAACCATTATTTATATGCGATTCACCATCTCATGAAACTTGAGAGAAATTGATCAAACTCACTGAACCAAAGATAGTTCCAGTATCACATACACCATCAGCAATAGTGGCTTGTGCTCTCCTCAATCAGAGGGAAGGAGATAGGAAGAATCACGGGGAAGGAGATACGAGGAATATTAAAATGTCTGGCAACATGAAAACATTACAACTGGACCCTGGCTAGAAGATAGGAATTCTTTACTGCACCTTTCCTCATGCCTAAGCCCTGAGCCCCGTTCCACAAAGCGATCTTTGCGCTATGATTGTCATAAGTCAGTGTTAAAGAATAGGAGTTACGATCAACTTAGCGCTAAGATCACTTTGTGGAACAGGGCCCTGGACACATGCCCACTGGCATCATGTGTTCAAGGTACTAGTCATCATCCATACAACTACGTAATGGAGAAAACACGACTCAGAGGTTTTGGTAGAGAATGTAAAACCTCGGGAGGAGGGATTTCCCGACTCCCGAGGTTTAACATTCTCTACCAAAACCGAGGAGGAGTGTTTAATCCGGCTTAGAAACTGTTAATCGTTTAGAATTACTGTAAATTTAATTGTCTCCCATTTAGGGCACTATAACGGGGATTTACTACCTCACTATTGCCAGGATAAGCGTATAGAAAGAACCCGAACCGTGCACGTGGGATGCATGCGGTAAGAACACGTGGTTGTCTTTCTCAGTTGAGTTCGAGATGTCGAGCGAGGAGGAAGGCGGAGACCTATTTCTGGAAGTAAGCGAGCAGCAGAATTGCGAACAAACTGGTAAGTTAAGTTCAATGTATAGGACAGTCCTTTACCAATATTTTATGATTATCACTGTTTCGAATATTATCTGTGAATAAAATGAAACGCCCTTAACAAGCGTATAGAAATGGTTAATTTTTACTATAAAAATGTATTTTGATGTAGCCATATTTTCTAAAGTGGCTTAATGCTTTATAGATGTTTAGAACATTCGGTTGTATACTTTGTTGTAATTAACTATAACATGTTTTTTAGGGCACCGGAGTAGTGCTCTCCGCATCTACAAACGCACCAGCGACGATCTAAAGTCCAAGGCTGGAAGGTCTATCCAAAAAAGGGCCTCTCTACTTTACATTTAACTTTCATTAAAGGATGTTACTGGCTGTTGTTTTCTGTTGTCTTTGTGCAGAAGTCCGGGTATGTGCCTTTAAGTAAGACCCTGTGAAATCAGTGTGTATCGGGAATGTATTTTTTTCAGTGGCCAGACCTGGTATGGAGGTCTTACCTTTTTACAAAGACCCTGGGATGAGGTTTTACTAAATTTACAAAAACCTCATCCCAGGGTTTTGGTAAAAATGTAAAACCTCTTCCCAGGTTTTACCATTGGCAGAAAACACATCTTTTCATAATGGCGATACCCACATAATAGGTTTCCAATTGGCAGTAAAGTAACACAGTGTTTCACATCTTTTATTCCAATCCAGTATAAGCTATGTTAACATCTTAAGAATTAGTTTTAAAACTCTCGCTGTTAAATAAGGCCACTATTTTAAAGAAGCCATAGACTGTTAATCAGAAGATGCCTTTCATTCATTTATTGCTCAATTATTCCTTTTTAATGACCCCTGTAGATCTGGAGTAGAATAGGTCTTCAGCAACCCTTGCTTGCCCCAAAAGGCAACTATGCTTGTCGGAAGAGGCGACTAATGGGATCGGATGGTCAGGCTCACTGACTTGGTTGATGCATGTTATCGTATCCCAATTGCTCATAATATCAATGAATGGACTGTCTGGTCCAGACTTTATTATTTACAGACCGCCCTCATATAGCTGGAATACTGCTGAGTGAGGTGTTAAACAACAACCAAACAAACAAATTTAATGCATAGTTGTCATTGTCATTGTATACTCATTCATGTCAACCTGTACTCGTGTCTATATTAATGAGTGAGTGAGTGAGTGAGTGAGTTGGGTTTAACGCCGCTTTTAACATTATTCCAGTTATATCACGGCGTGTCAGCTTAATGTGGGAGGAAAGCCCGAAGTGATGCAGGTCTCAGACGTTTACCACTTCGGTGAAACCCACGAGCACGGGTATGGTGCTGACAAACCTAGAAACATAATTGGGGCGAACCGGGATTCGAACCCACAATCATAGGTTTCTGGCGTGTCCAAGAGATGCAACTCTGCACAGCGAATCGCGGCGCTTTAGACGACTGGGCCACCCGTGCCCCCTTATTAATGTTACATGTATCTATGAGCCCTTCCCAAATGTACCTGTGAAGATCCGGGGTGGAATAGGTCTTCAGCAACCCATTCTATGCTT
This sequence comes from Haliotis rufescens, assembly GCF_023055435.1. NCBI lineage: Eukaryota > Metazoa > Mollusca > Gastropoda > Lepetellida > Haliotidae > Haliotis > Haliotis rufescens. Next base: position 25,163,380 of record NW_025964001.1, on the reverse strand, counting down.
GTCGTAAGAGGCGACCAAAGGGATCGGGTGGTCAGACTCGCTGACTTGGTAGAAGCATGCCATCGATCCCAATTAATAATCTTAATGTCAATAAAAAAAAACGCTTTGAAATTCAAGACTATGCTTAATTTGAGTATTCCTCTTCTTGGATGGATAATTTTTCCTGCCAGGACATCCATCTTCATCAAAGTAAAAATTGTGAATTTTAGCATGCCAATTTGACAGAATAAGGCGTCGGATAATGCAAAACCTAACAAAACTGTTTTTTGTTTTTCTTTAAAAAAATTTGCAACTGTAATCAAAGCAGTTTTATTATCCTGACAAAATATTTAAGTTAAGTAGGGTCTCAATATGTCCCAATTTCGGCAATTTTCAAAGCACTCTGGGTGCTTTTTATGGTCATTAGGAAACTAAATTAGTATTTGAGCATTATGGACAGTATGGAAGATTACTATGGATGAATATCTTATTAGCATCTTAACACAGAAACAAGTGTAGCTTTAGTCAACAGTTTTTGCAGATCAAATATTCAAGATTCCAATATTGGAAAATTTTAATGACATGTAAGGAGTGCTTCCATCTTTTTAAAACCTTACTTAGGAGATATCCAATGTTCAAATTTCTGAGCATTAAATAGTCAATAACATCCCCAAATTTGAAAACACAAAACATTGACATTTTGAAATACAAAAGATAGCAGTCATTTTCAGCAGTTCTCTCTGTCAACTCCACAATTCTCTTTAACACCTCATACTATTATCTTCAAGCATCCTGGAGATAGATTCAAAAACATATTTGGTTTTGAAGAAAATATTTAAGGCTAAACATGCTACCTTCTCTTGAACCTTTTAATAATAACTTGCCCAAACCTATGTTTATCATGTTTTACTAAACCCTTCATGACACTCGAGTAGAAAGAAGAGTCTTTCCAATTAGAAAAGGTATAAGAAAATACCTCAAGCAGATCAGGGCAAGGTTTTATCTTTCAATATCTCCAGTAAAGTAAGCAAAGGATAAAAACAATAACACAGAAACACCGATTCTGATTCTAACTATAGACTGATAAAGATTGCAATGATCCTCCATATTTGTCACATGGGATCCCAGTCTTAGGTGGCAGCACTTTACTAAATCTGCGTCCTGTCAAAGCCTGAGTACATTATGGCATGGTTTGGGAGAAGAAATGAGCTTCTCCAAGGTATTCCGGTCAAGCGCTTTGAAATTCTCTTTTTAACCCCAATGCTACCAATTTGGAAACAAGTGATTCATTTTTGTAGTTTTTAAAAAAAGGATCTTTAGTTGTGTTTCGATATATTTTTTTGCCCGTCTCATTGCCAAATTTGAAACACTTGGAAAACTTTGTATTAAAAAATATTATGACATTTTACTAGGATCTAGTTGACATTTCTCATGCTCAGGGTTGAGTGAGTGAGTGAGTGAGTGAGTGAGTGAGTGAGTGAGTGAGTGAGTGAGTGAGTGAGTGAGTGAGTGAGTGAGTGAGTGCAGCTGGCGATTAAATGGATCAGGTGGTCAGAGTGAGTGAGTGAGTGAGTGAGTGAGTGTGGATTCTTGCAGCTGGTAAGAACATCTGTCCTCAACAACCCATACTTGTCGTAAGAGGCGACTAAATGGATCAGGTGGTCAGAGTGAGTGAGTGAGTGAGTGAGTGAGTGAGTGAGTGAGTGAGTGAGTGAGTGAGTGTGGATAATTGCAGCTGGTAAGAACATCTGTCCTCAACAACCCATGCTTGTCGTAAGAGGCGACTAAATGGATCAGGTGGTCAGAGTGAGTGAGTGAGTGAGAGTGAGTGAGTGAGTGAGTGAGTGAGTGAGTGAGTGAGTGAGTGAGTGAGTGAGTGAGTGAGTGAGTGAGTGAGTGAGTGAGTGAGTGTGGATAATTGCAGCTGGTAAGAACATCTGTCCTCAACAACCCATGCTTGTCGTAAGAGGCGACTAAATGGATCAGGTGGTCAGAGTGGCTCAGTGGCTTCGTTGATTGTCGTAAAAGGCGACTACGTTTGTCCAAAGAAGCAAATTTTTGTTAGTGTGATTGAAGCCAAAATATAAGATTTATGGCAGAAATGTAATAGAGGAAGAAGTTTCATAAGAACTCTTTGAATATACTATGACAGTCTCTGAAAGCGCCTGTTTTTCGACAACAGTATCCAAGAAACTGTATTCAGCAACCACACAGAAGAAGCTTTTTCAACTGACCCACCTTTCCCTGGTCTGGCCTCCAGGGACAGCTGGAAGCACTGGCCCATTTGGCAGAAGCAGTGCTTTACAATTCTATTCCAACTCTTAGTGCTGTAGTGACATTACTTATGAGATAATTGACCCAAATATCCTCATCAGGAAATACCTATTGTGTGTAAGACGGTCAATTATTCCGCATGTATTGTCTGATACTACAGATGGCTTTGTAAGAAGGAACAAGGTGAACATGTAACATTAGGTCTTCCATTAATTCATCTCAACTTCCATAAAACAGTTACTTCTGTGGGCGAGATGAAACTGGGTTGGATTCAGGATTACTGACCTTATATAAAGTATGTATGTATGTGTGAGTGGGTGTGACATACTATGCTGCAGTTTAACATCGATATGCCACTCATACATGCAATAAGGAGTCCAAGCCCCAACCAGTTCATTCCCTTAATACCAAGCACCATACAGGGCAACAAGAAGCGACATCTTTCAATGTCTTTTTGTATGATACAACCTTCTTCTCTCCAGGCAGATGATCTATGCACTAAACATAGAGGCATTGAGAAAAATGTGTCAAGTAAAAACAGGTTCAGTTATTCATGTAATTTTGGATGAGTGAAGAACTGTCATGACTGCTAATGTCTAAGATGCAAGTGTGTGTGACATCTTCCAGTAAAATAACATGGCATAGCTTCATTAACCCCTGAGGGGTTCCACAAGAAAATAAACTTAAAAAAAACCCACACTTTCATATCACTCAACGCTTAGTTAACTTCAACTATTTGAATGTGAGAAAAATAACCCAGATTGGCATCACCATAAAAAGTACTACCTTGGTCATAAATAAAACTAAAACTTGAAACATAGGTGCTAATCTAATTTCAAACTGCTCATAAAAACACTTGACTGTCACACGTGAGAATTCAATAGTAATTCACTGCTGAAATGATCCCCTTCATTTACTGAGAGAAAACACTTCACTGTCAATGCCTCCAATAAAGCTGTTTCGGTTTTTTTCCATCCCACAAATGCAACAGTGAAACCATCTTTCCTGCTTCCCTGTCTGAAAGGCGGCACACACTGAGCAGGATGGGCAACAGCTGATAATCTGCTCCTAATTGATCAATACCATTACTCTGCAGTGCCAATAAACCAATATACAAATCTCTTCTAAGCTGTTTACTGGGGGTTTCATTATGAAGTTTCTTGCCAGTGCTGTGATCCATTGAGGATTGTAACAAAGTTTCACTGATTAATGAAACAAGAAATCATTGTGCGTTTTGCTCACAAGCAGTGAATTAGAGTGAGCAATCCAATTGTCATATGCATGGTTAGTGTCCTGGCGACTTGGCCAGGAACTGGAGACAATGGAGAGGCGCTGCAACAAACACGTCCATCTTCCCTCCTTCAATGTGGTTAACACATACAACCAATTGCTGGCTCTGATCTGATTTGGACCAAGGTTGTTGGATCCTCTAGGGTTAAAGGTGGACAGATAGGGTGAGAGAGGAAGGGCTTTTAGGCTGCTCTTGACAATACTGCAGTGGCACAAATTATGCACTTATTGTACCCATGTAGTGTACTGAGGCTGCATTGTCAACATCATGAGCATTGCTTCAACCCCTAATCTAATTACCTGACCACATCTTGGAGCTTGTAAGCTGTATGTGATAAGAAAAACATGAGATAGTAAGCTGGTGAATAAGGTTTAATGCTGCTTTGAACAGTATTTCAGTTTTATCATGGCATGCTAAAAGCCTGTAGTTATTAAGTTTAGGGATGCTTACTATAGTTGAAATCCTAAAGTATGGTGTTGAGAAATGATAATCATCACAGGGGAATCACGGTGCAGACCCAAAATCATTGGATTCTGTCATACCAAAAGGGAAGCAACTCTCTACAAGAATACATGACATTTTTTTAAAGATCGCAATTTCATTTATTCTTTGTACGACGTTTCAGAGCCTCTTCTTGCTCCTTCATCAGGTGAATGCCTAGTAAGTACTATATATATCATGATGTTTACACAACGCAAGGTGGGATGAATGTACAGAACAATGAAATTAAATGCCTTACTGTGAACATGGCCATCCATGTCTGCCCATGGTTTTGGAATAGTAAGGCGATCTGCTTTTGATTAATTGATGCTGATAACAAATTCTTAGATGCTGACATTTAAGGTGCTGAATATGTGACCAGGGGAGCTTCATGAAACAGATACTTCAGACATTGTACTCATGTTGAGTGACAAGAAGCAGGTTCTTCAGCTATTATCATACCTCCACGTCAGACTGATGAGATCTGATTGGTTTGCGTGATCTTGAAATAATAATATGTATCCTGCCAGGGAGGGAAATACATTTCTGAGCAGGAAAATAAATCCCTTATATTCCGCCACAAAGAAGACAGGCTGTATGTGGATTTCTGAGTGTGAGAATAAATCCCTTATACCCTGCTTTGAAGCAAATGGCTGCACGTTTTTTCCGAGTCAATGAAAGTCACGTGACAGCACAAGTTAATCTATCAATTTTGAATTTGTTTTAATTCTTTCCTAAGACAGATTAAAACATGTCGGTAAGATACATTTGTTGTAGCAGTATCGCTCAGGGTACATGTCATTTTATACATCCCACATTAGGTTTTATACCACTTGCCTCTAGTTCATGGTATTGAACCTAACATGGGACAACATGTACCCCTTGTGATACTTAAACTGTACCCACGTTAAGTGACAAGAAGCAGGTACTTTAGACATTGTACCCATGTTGAGTGACAAGAGAAAACCAAAGGCCTGTCACAATTACATTTCTTGTTCAGCACAAATCCCAAATGGTGTATTTGTTAGTACTGCTAAGAAACATTTTTTTATCCACAAATTTGGTTTTGCACCTAATTTCACCTTTTAACATGCCATGCCCATCACATGAGAACCAAGTCATAATTTGATGTATGTGTTTTGTCCATGCAGGCACCAATGGAGATTGTGTTGTCAATAGAAACTGCTTCCACGCCTGTCCTGTTTACTTGAACTACTGTAATCAGTATCCTGTTCCTGTCACTCTAACATGATATGTTTTATTCACAACTTGATCATGCTGTAGTGCATAGTAACAAAGGGTATTGAGAGGGAATCTATAATGGCTGCATACCAACATGTACATTTTGAATAACTGAACTGTAGCTATAAGCTTCATGAAACATTCATTACATTCATCGAAACTATGAATAGTAACATACATATTAATTGATACTGGTTTCAAATGACATACTATGTTTGTGAAAGCCATAGCAGTGTCAGGAAAAGTGAGTGAGTGAGTTTGATTTTATGCCGCTTTTAGCAATATTCCAGCAATATCACGGCGGGGCACACCAGAAATGGGCTTCACACATTGTACCCATTTTTGGAATCGAACCCGGGTCTTTCGGCGTGACGAGCGAACGCTTTAACCACAAGGCTACCCGACCGCGCCTCTCAGGAAAAGAGTCCTTTCACAACTGTCCACATATCTGCTACAAAAATGTCGTTCATGTCATTTCATGTCTCAGTCAGGAAAAAGACAAACCAGTAGTTGACATCATCATCATCATCATGACACCTGACAGTGCTGAGGACTAGTTAACCCCATGTTCCTGCAGGGGATAATATCAACTATGATAGGCACATACTTTATTACATATTCATGTCAATCAATTAGTATTTAGGTTTGAAAGAACACATAAGACCTCCTCTTTAATCTTTTATAAAAACTTGATAAATTTTCTCGACTCATATGCCAAAAAAGAAATTTTAATGAAATAAGAAAAAATATCATAACCTGCTGCAACGTAAGATTGAATCAGCTCTGATGGCAGTTAGGAAGTCATTAAATTACAATCTTGCAATGATCAAGTGAAGCAAACATAATTTGACTCCAAAGTAACACAATCAGATATGAAATTGATTAAAAATGGCGTATATAAGTCTTTAAAAGACTTGGATCCTTCATATTATCCAAATGACTGAACCACAAAGGAGATTCCAATTGGAAATACTGACATCCCTCCACTTTACATGCAATTCAGCTTCCCTATCCATGTCAATGAATGCCCCAGCTCTCGCTATTAGGCAGTCAGGGTTTCGTCCACCTGATAGAGTATTTCACTTCAGACATTTTCTGATATTCAGTTATCAATTTTGCTTCTTCACAACCCAGTTTGTTAATAACTATATTTAAAACTTTCAAAAGTGTAAGTCTTCTAAATGAATGTGGGACCTAGGGGGGAAACTTGGGACCAATAAAACACCAGGCTTATGACAAGGACCCCTTGTCTCTCATGTGTCCAACACTGAAAAGCAATTGCTGAACTCAGACTTAAACTATGTATAAGACAGTGATCAATATAAGCTGGAATCCTGTATAATATCAGCCACTGATCATTCCAAGTGACATTGTCTGAAATTGAGAAAATCATTATTAATTTGGTTTGGTTTGTTGTTTAACGCCGCACTCAGCAATATTCCAGCTATATGACGGCGGTCTGTAAATAATCGAGTCTGGACCAGACAATCAAGTGATTGATATCATGAGCATCGATCAACGCAATTGGGATCGATGACATGCATCAACCAAGTCAGCGAGCCTGACCACCCGATCCCGTTAGTCGCCTTTTACGACAAGCATAGTCACCTTTTACGGCAAGCATGGGTTGCTGAAGACCTATTCTACCCCGGAATCTTCAGGGGTCTAAATCATTTTTAAAGAACAGTTTCAGAATTTTCTTACTTGTACTCATTCAAAAAGAAAGAGCACAATTTCATCACGTATTATGAGTCAGTGAATTGGGTATGATGCTGAGTATACAACTGACAGACCAATTATAGATCCCAAAGAGGTCAAATCAGGTATTTGAACAGGAGATCCTGGCATGGCTATGGGATGCAACTCTAATTGTGCTAAAAATCCAAATCCACAAGACCACCGCTGCCCTTACTTATGTGTCGGTAAGTTGGATTTAACATGCACCGGCACCAATAATGAACAACCTGAAGAAGAGTACTGCAAAGATGAAAGGCACACCTTGATTAAGCTGGGGACAGGCTAACGAGCAAGGAAAGAATGAGCAATGATCTGTCATTGGTGTACAATGCTTTGCAACCAGTCATGCCGCACATTGGAACATTTTAGGAGTATAATTATTGTCGTTTCATAGTTTTGAGCTGATGTCATTTTCTGACAGAACAAATCAATGAGTAATTATATACCTGTAACATATCATCCCAACTTCATCCATGGGCAATACATTTGATTAACTACTTAAAGAGACTCAATTATCCATCAGTTTCTCATCAGAAACTTCTATTACAAACTTTGTGGAACATGAAAATTATTGAGTGTGTGTTTTATAGTCTATTTTTAAGCCTCACCAAAATCATGTAATAAAACTTTCTATTTCAGAAATCCTATTACAGCCCAATTTCCCTAGACATTTTTCACTCTCAATCTTATAAAGTTTGTTTCAAGATTTATGTTTAAGTTTACTGAACAAGGTTATAACAACTGGAGAACTGGTGGGGAAAAAATGAAAATATATGACTTTAATCCCTGATCCACAATAAGTGATTTTATGAGTTATCATGGTGTAACATTTCTACAAACTTTCAAGTAATTGTAGTACCTAAAGCAAGTGTAATACAAATCTTCATATAATTATAGATCCAAATATATATTAGTATTCAGGGAAAATGCAAATAAACAATATTAGTTTCAGTTGAATAGTTTATAGATAAATACTAGCCTAAGGTAACATCAGCCTTCGCCTGAAACCTAATACTTGTGCACCAATGGACCAAGAAGAACCAGCAGTTCATGACAACATCCAATACACCTGAAATTTGTTCAGCAATAGACCCAACATATCCTGTAGTTCATGGCATTATTCAAATGTCACCGACAGCCTTGCATGAACTGGGCCAAAATAATCTACTGTTCATGACATTATTCCAAATTCACTGCCAACCTCGCATGAATTGGCTAAAAATAACCTACAGTTAATGACATTATTCAAATATATATTTCACTGTCAACCTTGCATGAATTGGACAAAAATAACCAGCAGTTCATGACATAGTTCAAATTTCACTTACAACCTCGCATGAAATGGCCAAACATAACCTGCAGTTCATGACATAGTTCAAATTTCACTGACAACCTCGCATGAACTGGTCAAAAATAACTTGCAGTTCATGACATAGTTCAAATTTCACTGACAACCTTGCATGAAATGGCCAAAAATAACCTACAGTTCATGATATAGTTCACATTTCACTTACAACCTCGCATGAATTGGCCAAAAATAACCTGCAGTTCATGACAAAGTTCAAATTTCACTGACAACCTTGCATGAACTGGCCAAAAATAACCTGCAGTTCATGACATAGTTCACATTTCACTGACAACCTTGCATGAAATGGCCAAAAATAACCTACAGTTCATGACACACTTCACATTTCACTGACAACCTTGCATGAACATTACCACACAAACTCCCCCATTTACCACCAACTTGGCCAAAAGAACCACAGCTGTGTAATCCCTTCAACATATCTGGCACCGTGCCACCAGGTCAAAGGAACTTGTGTAGTTTCAGTATCAATTCCCACTGAGCATGTAAAAAAGTTGTTACTGCACCAGTTCACACAATAACAATTCATTTTGATTACTGACAGGTGGTTAATCAAGCAGGCAGAAGTACCACCTGCTAATAACATGGCCGTTATCACATGCTGCAGAGATGTGCCATAAACTGCCATTGTGAAATTACATAGAATACCTGGCACATCACAATTCCCGGTACATGATCCGTGATGCAGCATGCTGGAGCATAATAGCCATTCTACCCCACGACTGACTTCTCTGTCCAAATACAACTTCCAAGTTGGCCTTCTGTGGCAACCTGGCAACCTGGCAATCAGGAGAGGCAGTTTAGGGTTTGCACAATAACAATGAAACAGCCTATAAATGTTGTTTACATATGAGTACCATGGGTGCATAACATTCTCAAGACAGTGCAACAGCACTGAAGCTGATGCCAGAGGGGCAGGCCATGTCACATTAATGCCTCAGTCACATTTGCTGTGGCGGCCATGGGGTCTAAAATATCTACCGCAGCATTCCCACGGTCACATACTGTAGCAGTCACATATGTAAGGTAGCCGCATAGCGTATTTTGAATTTGACAGAAAAACTGCGGCCGCCATACGGCCTTTGAAGTGATGATGTATGGTTGCCTGAGGGGGCCCTGCGGCTGCCGTATACTTTTGACAAATACCAAGGCATACGCAAGGTAGCAAGGGGACCATACGGTGACCGTGCATCCAGACTGACACTACTGCTACACAGGGCAGCCAAACGGCAAACGCAAGGCCACCGTATGCCTGACGTATGGCCGCTGTGGAACTGCTCCACAGCATGGCTAAGGTGTGTCTAATTGCCAAGGCGAACCTAGAAATTAAAAAGGTTAAAACTCTGTGCGAAAATCCCACAGCGACCCCTACGGCCTGTAATAGATAGGGATAGGCCCTCAGGCCACCCTGAGGCCACCGCAGATTCTCTGCGGCTGCTGCAGGTATGTCTCGGTTTCAGGGGCTACAGCCGTATCCTAGCCAAAGAGCAAATGTGACTGAGGCAATAAGCTTACATGTCAGAGAGCAAAAACATGTATTGGGTGAATATATATATTGGTGAATCTTTAACATACACAGCCATGAAGTTCACTTGTTCAAATGAAAAGCTTAACAACATATTTGGCGAATCCAATATATAATATTCACTTTGCAGCCATCTATGAAGCTCACCTGTGTATAAATGAAAGGTTTATTTGGTGAATTGTAAATATATACAGTGGAGCTCACCTGTTCAAAGTGAAAAGTCTCATAACTTTGATGAAACTAAAACATATAATGTTTATCAACATTGTAAGTTACAAAAGTTATCAGTCATTTTCTGAAGAACATGCTCTCTCTTGAATGCTTTGATGTCACCCTTGCATCATGAACGCGGTGGCATCGTGAACGCGGTGGCATCATGAACGCGGTGGCATCATGAACGCGGGGGCATCATGAACCTGGTGGCATCATGAACCTGGTGGCATCATGAACGCGGTGGCATCATGAATGCGGTGGCATCATGAACGCGGTGGCATCATGAACGTGGTGGCATCATGAACGTGGTGGCATCATGAACGTGGTGGCATCATGAATGCGGTGGCATCATGAACGCGGTGGCATCATGATACAGTGGATCATGTCATATGCTTCTGTGATAACCGACCTCACCTGGTGAGAATGTAGAAAAAAGCCAACTGAATGTTGTTTTCATAAATATTAATCCAAATAGATATTTAATTAATTTGGAATCTATTTCACCAAGCTAACATGGCATGTTTTATAAATTTGGTATTGAGAAAAAAATACTTTTAAAGAACTTTATTCATGCTCCGTGAATAGCCAGGAGATTTCTGGGCTTCGAATTCAATTTAATCACTTTTTCAACAATTCAGATTGCTGTGATTTCCTTCACCCTAGTGTACTGACTAAAACTGTTGAACACACCAACAAAAAGGAATCAGTACTTCAAGGTAAAGAAACAAGATCTTGTCTACATGGATCTTATCACCTCTTTAACAGTCGCCTCAAATAGTTGCAAAATTGCTAATGCAGTGTTAAGCAATAATCACTCACACATTCATTCCTTTTTAAAAATAAAATAAAATTTGTAAATCTATGCGTTTAAAGAATGAGCTTACAAGGATGAAATTAATAAGTGGTCATATAACCCAACCACTTCCTATGACTAATTTCAGGTATTAATTAACACTTACAACAATTAGATAGTGGCAACATAGCTGGAGTATAGCTGACAGCAATGTCAACAAACAAACAAGTCATCAAATATGAGGGAGACAAATCAAGAGGTATTTGGAGAATTTAAATCAAACCTTCCATGGCAGCCATATTTGACCAAGACTTTAACATAGGGAAGAGTAAAACCATGAGTTGATCACTGTCGTCTCTCCAATGTCCAGTAATCAGTAGTCAATGGTATATCCTTTTACTTAAGCGATAAGGAGGGTGAAAGCTCCTAGAATTTCAAAAGGAAGATTTACATGTCAATTAAGTGAAATGGTGAAATACAAGGGAATGGGTTGGATAATGTACATTGATTTGTGAATGAACAAAAGGATGACAGCAGTGACGGTAAAACTTTACTAAAAGCTTTTTGTTGGTATATCAGATTCTGAAGGCAAAGGATAGTGGGCCTTTCAATGGTAAAACCAAGGAAATGCAATTACAGAAAGAAGATTGCTGTTGATACAGGTGTTTATGAACTACAGCGAACAGTGAACATTTCATGAACTTTCTTCATGCAATATGTAGCATAATGTAATATATAAAAAAAGTGACAAAACCCTTTCCATATTCATTAGAAATCTCGATTGTCGATTGTACAATAAAGAAGATGACATCATTAGACTTGACTTTATGGTGGTAAAGGTATTTGTTTGTTGTTGTTCAACGCTGCACACAGAAATATTCCAGCTACATGTGTATATGAAGATGGCTTGTGAATAATCAAGTCTGAACCAGACAATCCAGTGATTGATATTATGGTCAAGTCTGTCAGGGTTCGATGACAAGCTATATCAACCAAGTCACTAAGCCAGACCATCTAATCCATTTAGTCGCCTCTTAATGATTGGCCTAGGTGGCTTGGGACCATTTCTAGCCCGGAATATTCTCAACGAATTGTGATACCAGTGAGGCCATCAATCTCTATGCTATTGCTATAGATCACTGAAATAACACTTGAAAAAAACCTTTCAGATGAAGGAAATCATAACAGGGCAATGAAACAGACAGATTTTAAAATAAAAAAATCTTTGCAATACCATATACTGACAAAGATGTTTTCAAAAAAGATTAACTTTGTAAAAAAAAGCAATGTGGAAAGCATAAAGGGTTCCAGCTATTTCCAAATGAAATGCATTTGAAGATAAATGGTATCTCTTGTTCCCAAATGGGGAATAATAGTCTCATTCATTTGAAAATTTGCTGTCACAAGGGACCTTTGCCTGTTTGCGATATTTGAATTCAGCATAGTAAAAGTCAAAGAAACAAATTCCTCAGTTATGCTTGTTAAAAGGAGTTGGATTTATTGGCACTAAATAGTTACTTCACTACAGAGACATTTTTCATGCAAGTTGTGGTGTGCATGGAGAGAATGGCCAACCATACTTTGACTATCGTAGTCGTAATATGTCGTAACCCCAACACAATTCCAAACCCTGTCACACACCTTACCTTGCCCCAGTCCCAACCCCGTCATACTCCCAACCCCGTCACCCTCCCAACCCTGTCGCACATCTGATCTTGCCCCAGTCCCAACACTGTCACACTCCCAACCCTGCTACACACCTGCAACTGCCCACTCCCAACCCTGTCACACACCTGCAACTGCGCACTCCTAACCCTGCTACACACCTGCAACTTCCCACTCCCAACCCTGCTACACACCTGCAACTGCCCACTCCCAACCCTGCTACACACCTGCAACTGCCCACTCCCAACCCTGTCACACACCTGCAACTGCCCACTCCCAACCCTGCTACACACCTGCAACTGCCCATTCCCAACCCTACTACACACCTGCAACTGCCCACTCCCAACCCTGTCACACACCTGCAACTGCCCACTCCCAACCCTGCTACACACCTGCAACTGCCCACTCCCAACCCTGCTACACACCTGCAACTGCCCACTCCCAACCCTGCTACACACCTGCAACTGCCCACTCCCAACCCTGCTACACACCTGCAACTGCCCACTCCCAACCCTGCTACACACCTGCAACTGCCCACTCCCAACCCTGTCACACACCTGCAACTGCCCACTCCCAACCCTGCTACACACCTGCAACTGCCCACTCCCAACCCTGCTACACACCTGCAACTGCGCACTCCCAACCCTGCTACACACCTGCAACTGCCCACTCCCAACCCTGCTACACACCTGCAACTGCCCACTCCCAACCCTGCTACACACCTGCAACTGCCCACTCCCAACCCTGCTACACACCTGCAACTGCGCACTCCCAACCCTGCTACACACCTGCAACTGCCCACTCCCAACCCTGCTACACACCTGCAACTGCCCACTCCCAACCCTGCCTCAATTCGATGCTGTCACACACCCAACCTTGCAACACTACAAAGACTCCAGCTTCACAATCTGATCCTACCAAGAAAAATAAGAACCAAAATAAACTTGAGTGTGATCCATGTCTGATGGTTAAGAGTCAATCAATTGTATATCAGTATCAAACAGAGTCTCCTATAAAGCTATACTTCCTCTGCTTCTGTGATTATAATAGGCATGTTCAGCTATCTGACAATCCTTCAAGGGGTGTTATTCCTGACGCCTGTATTTTCTAAGACAGGGTTCATTTTGATCCTTTATGGCAGCCTGGGCAAATCACTTAAATTAGCTGAGAAATATGGAAGGTGGGGTGATATGAGATTTTATAACACTGTTTTAAAGTGTTTGATTATAGTTCATCATTTGCTAGGCTTTGATGAAGGAACATTATTGGAGGAATTATTACCTTCTGAACCACTACTATAATCGACTTGATAACCAAACTACAGGGGAAGCTGGCCTCTTGAGAACTTACAGACTTTGTATTTGTTTCAGTAAATGATTTATTGCTGATAATGACTGGAATTTGAGTGAAAAAAACTGTGTCTAAATCATTCCAAGACATTAAATACAAGGGCTTAATGAAATTCACGCTATAAATCGTAAGATATTGGCAAAAAATTCTCACATTACAACATTGATGTTTATACTTTGACTGAGGTGAGATAACTTGTTCTTCGAAATCTTTAATTCATATCTGGAATCCAAGTCACTGCTTAAACTGTAACTGAATGTTCCTAGTGTATGATGGGCATGTTTGACCTTATTGTCACTCAACTTTCATTCAAAACAATGTTCCAAAGTGGATTTCTATAATTACTGTCAGTTTAAATATTCTCTCAATATAACTACATAAACAAGCAGTATAACTTACTGAGTGAATGAGCGAGTTTGATTATTGTCAGATTTGTGCAAACACAACAAGCAATGAGGTAGAATGCAAAAATATTTAATGTACATTATAACAAACACATACATATAATGGTTTTGGCACGAACTTGGGAGCTGACTGATTTTTATCACAGAGGAGGGCTGAGCGAGAGCTAGGTGCTGTCCTGGAGCCGCTATGAGGCTTGGACGGTGGTCTGCGGACCGGGGCTGCAACCTGAGCTCTGGTGCTAGCTTATTTACAAGGAGAGGGACGACCGAGAGCTAAGCGAGAGTCCTGGGGCCGCTGCGGCGGCTCGGACGGTGGTCTGCGGACCTTTGGTGCTAGCTTATTTACAAGGAGAGGGACGACCGAGAGCTAGGCTAGGGTCCTGGGGCTGCTGCGGTGGCTCGGACGGTGGTCTGCGACCTGAGCTCTGGTTTGGACTTGGGGGAGAAAAGGACACTCTAGATGAGTGGAAATAGCCTGGCCAATGATAGGCCAATCAGTCAGCCCCTGACAATAAAAGGCAAAATTGAAAACTGTACATATTTACAAAGCAGCAGCAAAATGGTACAAAGGTGAGCACCTAAGCCGGTGAAGAGAGGGTGGGCTGGCGGGTATGGCAATTTTGTAGCGAGTGTTGTTGTCCTTCTAGCTTTGGGAGAGGAATGGAGAGACACGGGGCTTATGGGTAAAAAGGGGCTCCCGTGCGCATGCGCAGAGGGGGAATTTGAAACCTTACGAGGGATAGTTGTAGCGCAACATAAACACGTACATGAGAATAAATTTTATAATACACTTGACATGCATGTAGAAAACAAAATAAGTTGAATTTGCACAAACCACAATATTAAATTATCATTTGATGTGGGAGGAAAACCCGAAGCGATGCAGGCCTTAGCCATTTACTACTTTGGTGAAACCCATGAGAACGATTATGGTGCTGACAAACCTAGAAACATAATAAAGGCAAACTGTGATTCGAACACCTGATCACAGGGTTCAGCCACACGTAAGGGACACAGCTCTGCACAGCCAACAGTGGCACCTGAGACAACTGGTCCACCTGTGACCCTGTGTAGTTTACTGATTAAACTACAATATCATTACTCCAATTGTATAATTGCTTCTCACAATTAATACCCCTGGAAAGTTTCCAGCAGAACACAGTTTTTTTCAGGACATCCAGTGAACAACTTTTCTTAGGGTGAGATTTGTTGCTATAAAGTTCACTGTCAGCTACACACAAATGTTTTGAAATAAGCCTGCTGACATTGATAAACATAACTGCACTCAAGTGTCTTTCATCAGTCAGCATTTAGTGCTTAATTCCCACCCAGACATCTCACATATAAAGAACTCCAGTGAGGACATCAAATGACATTGCAACAAATTGGACATTAGGACAGCAGGGTAATTACAGGAAAATTGGCCCGCTAGTTTAACAACCCAAGTCATATTCAGCTGGTTATCATCATATACTACATAGCTGGAAATAGAATCCAGGAAAGAAGCAAATAGAGCTTAATGCAAGCATCCAACACCATTTACTCATGGAATCATTACAAGTAACATGCCAAATTACTGCTCTATGAAAGTTGTCAGGAAACTACAATTTATGATGGACTCAGGAGTCTGCTTGGGAGAAATTATGGCTGAGAATTCCTAGTTGCGTCC
Source organism: Haliotis rufescens (assembly GCF_023055435.1). Lineage (NCBI taxonomy): Eukaryota > Metazoa > Mollusca > Gastropoda > Lepetellida > Haliotidae > Haliotis > Haliotis rufescens. The sequence goes on along the minus strand of NW_025964001.1, from coordinate 25,147,392 downwards.
TGCTCAGCATTTACTATCACATGTTGATTGGTCACTGATGTATCGCTATGACTTCTTCAGACAGTAAGGCTTCTAATGGTCTTGATACACACACTGTAGTTATGACTCCCCCAAATGCTCTCACTGAGTCTGCAGCTTCTGCTTTTAAAAATACCGTTGAAGTGTAAAAAGAATAGGATGGAGATTTTTTTACACTAATTTCCTGAAAGTATCTTGAGCTTGGCCGTGCCCTGTACAGAAGCTGAGGCTGTGGAAATGGGACATCACCTTGGTCAAATGTGGTCAACACATCCACCAGCTGTGGTTTGTTTCTTTGTTTGTTGTTTAACGCCACACTCAGCAATATTCCAGCTATATGATGGCGGCCTGTAAATAGTTGAGTCTGGACTAGACAAACCAGTGATTGACATCGAAAGCATTGAGCCACGCAATTGGGATACGATAATATGCATCAACCAAGACAACGAGCCTGATTACTCGATCCCGGTAGACGCCTCATACGACAAACATCGTCGCCTTTTACAAGCATGGGTTGGTGAAGATCCAGATGTTCACTGGTCCCACCAGCTCCCAGTTCAGCATAGCAGAAAGCTGTGACTGTGGGTTTGAATTTGCACTGATGCCTCAGGGTTTGTTTGTACCATGATTCAACTGACAGAGGATTCAATGCAGTGGTAATCCAAACTCACTCAGTCATTAACTTAATCTGGTAAAGAAATGTCACACACTCAGAGCACATCAAAATAATGTGTATTTGTTATCTGAGTTGAAACTTTTGAACTCAACATGGTTGTTAAGGCGTTCGCTGGTCATGCTTAGGGCCTGGGTTCAATATGGGTACATTTCAGAAACCCCTTTCTGGTCTGCTGGAATATAGCTAAAAGCAGTGAAAAATCATAATCACTCACTCACTGTCCAAAAGAGCTTGATTCAAAAATCATGAATTGCATATCAGTTTAGATTCTAACTGATTCTAGCTGATATAAGACTTGGTTTTACCCAATCTCAGTATTTCAATCCTATACAGTGTTGGAGGAAAGCCCGAAGTGGTGCATGTGATAGATGTTTACCACTATGGGGAAACCACAAACACAGGTATTGCACCACCAGTGATTCCAAGTAATCATATCATGCAGAAAAAAATAGCATGCAGTTTCCAAATAGTTGTGGCTACTGCTTCACTTGTCACTTGAATCGCTCTGTGGTTAATACTGTATGATGTTTTATGCCCCAATCAGCTATTTGCAGACAGCATTTACCTTTCACCAACTGTCTTGATGTCATTAGCATCACAGAGCAACACTCCCCATGCAGACCAGGGTCAGCAACCTATGCCTGTTGTAAGGGACCACAAACAGGACTGAGCGGTCAGACTCGCTGACTTGGTTGATGCATGTCAAATGCATAGATCAATGCTCAGGATGTCAATCACTGGATTGTTTGGCCCAGCTGTCAACATACAGCTGGAATATTACTGAGTGCAGCATTTAACAACAAACAGACACAGGGCAACACCAATCTTATCAGGTTCATCAGTCTAGTACGAATACCAAGGATATCAAATAAATGCCTTTCAAATTACATTCCACAATGCCGTAAATGACGTTTCAATACTAAACTAGGTGCAAAACAAATGATCTTAAACTTATTTTGAATGTCCGTTGCAAAGGTCAACCCAATCAGTTGTTAAGCAACGTGAACATTGACTGTGAATGCAGGGAGCAGTGATGAGCAGTGATGAGCAGTGATGAGCAGTGATGAGCAGATGGTGGCACAACTAAGGATGGCAAATTTTATGACCCCTTCTGGAGTAAGCATGAGGGAATGTTGGTGTGAATAGTTACGAGAGGGCATTGCAATCTAAAACCTAATGAGCTTTCGTCATATCCCATCGACATGGTTCAATCACTGGTTTGTCAAGCATTTTGTCATTAATGGTCATGTAATTCACATCCAATAAGTAAGAAATGGTTCAAGCATAACTGACACTTCTGTCCACTTCTGAAACATCATAACGACCCTCTACTGCAGTTCAGCTAAGTGCAATAACACTTTTTATTCCTTTTTGAAATAATGATGATCACTACGCTTTTTTCAAACACATATAATCTGCTAGCCAATGCCGAGGGATCAATTAGGAAACACAGCGGATACTTTTTGCATGAGTTATGCATGACACAAAAACTGAAATCCATCACATTTTTCATTTCAGATCTACTTTGAGTTTTTATGCCAACTACCTCGGGATCAACCTATTTCAATTCTGAATGCTACGTTTTTTACAAACCAATTATCTCATCATTACTATGTTTGACAAAAACAAATGATGTTTTTGAATTAAATAATAATATACTTCTACTTCAATGTCAAGAGTCTGTTATATCAAATGACAAATTATTTTCTATCACACATCCAACACAGAAAACCCCTAGAAAGCCTGTGTTTAGCTACCCATTTGACCATGCTGACCAAGGACAAATATGGTTATGTCTATATTTGTTGTTTAACGCAACATTCAGCAATATTCAAGCAAATTTGAAGGCAGCCTGTGAATAATTGAATCTACATCAAACCAGTGAAAGATATTATGAGCAACAATCAACACAGTTGGGGGAGGATAACATGCATCAATCAAGGAACAATTCATTTAGTTGCCTCTTACAACAAACTTGGTTACTAGTGACCTATTGTAATCTAGAATCCCAGATGGGGACATCAGCATTCTCATTTTCAAGCAATTGCACACAAACCAATGTGACTTCATGGCTTGGCTGGGAGACCTTTTTAACCAATATACTATATCCTCAAGTGATCAGAATTTGCTCGGATCTGAGCAGAGATTGTGGAGTTTCAAGTTACAACATTACATTCAATACATTAAGGCTCTCTGAAGCCTTGAACTCACTTGAGCAATTTTGTGGTAATTATTATCATTATAAGTTGTAAAATGCCTCAAACAGCCATATTCCAGTTATTATAACATGGCTTGTAATATTGTGGGCAACATAAACCAGTGGTTAATGCACATCTTATGGATGCAACTCTGCACAGCAAACTGCGACACCTTTGATGACTTGGCCACCCACCCACTTGACCACCAAAAGATGATTGACATATACTCCTGGGACTTCTTCTGGTCATATGGGCACAAAGAGAAGGCGATCAGACAGTTCTACTTATATGGATCCCTTGGCAATTCCAATCAACTGAGGCCATTAATTATTGTCTCAATCAATCATAGAGATCATGCTCCAGGGAAATACCCCAACAATTTACTTAACTGCCTCCATCAACTATTTACAAGGAATGACAAACATAACTCTACTCCTCAGGTATGATAGAGGAGAATTGTCACTGAATGCAATCAGCCATGAAAACTGCCTGTGATGTATACTTAAGAAATGCCTTCAACATCTTTTTCATCTACAGTGGTATAAATATAAAATATTGTGCATACTGTGTAAAGCCATGTAGTAAAGTTTTTACGTTAACTCAATTGATGCAAAAACATATTGAAGTCAATCATAAATTGTGTCAAGTAAAAATCATTGACTAGTACCATTTTAGAGCTATTATTCTGAACCATTTCTTTGGAATTTCAGGAGGAAAGCCTGAAGTGATGCAGGTCTCAGACGTTTACCACTTCGGTGAAACCCACGAGCACGAGTATTGTGCTGACAAACCTTGAAATGTAATCGGGGAGAACTGGGAACCGAACCCACAATCAAAGGTTTCTGGCGTACCTAAGGGATGCAACTCTGCACAGCAAATCGCGGTGCCTTAGACGACTGGGCCACACAATTTTGCTACAAATTGGAACTGAATAAACCTGACAGAAAATGTAAATATAGTAAACATTTCTGTCTTGTTCCTGCAGAACTACCTACAAACTCTGCAGACTAGTTATCATTGTTAATCTTTCCAAGAATACTACCTCTATTACATCATTACCATAATCTGGTCAATTTAGGTTGTGACCTCACTTCTGGTCTACATGACGTCATTTCCTTCTAGATGTCATACTCGGTCTCCGAAAAGTCATGACGTCGCCTTTTACGACAAGCATAGTCGCCTTTTACGGCAAGTATGGGTTGCTAAAGACCTATTCTATCCCGGAATCTTCACGGGTCTCCAGAGCTAGTGAAAAAAGGCATACGCACCTTCAGTAGATGCTGGTAAAATCACCCCTCCCACACACATCATTTTTTTCCGTAGAAATGAGAGAGTGAGTGAGTGAGTTGGGTTTAACGCCGCTTTTAACAGTATTCCAGTTATATCGCGGCGTGTCAGCTTGATGTGGGAGGAAAGCCCGAAGTGATGCAGGTCTTAGAAATGAGAGAAGAAACTAAGCCTTTATTATAGCTTGTGTGGCCTCATGAAAAGATCCCTTTAAGATCAGGTTGGACATCACTTAGGTGAAAAGAGAGTGAAGGCAGGGCTCGAAAAATCCACTCGTCAGCTCATAGTGACGAGTCACAGTATGTGCAGGGCGAGAAAGAAATGAAGAAACACTCGTCCTACCTGGCGAGTACATATACTTTAACAATATCAATTCATCTCTAGTCATTTTCAATAAAATATGCAGGATAATTTTCAACCTAAAATATGTTTCATTCATCTTACATTCATGGTAATAATAATGAACTACATCACATCTATCATGAATAGATTGCATACTTGGCAACTCTCTGTTGAAGAAATAAACAAAAAGGGAATTTGCACAGCAGTTCTCGAAGCTATTTTTAAAAAACCCATGCATTTTTGTTCTTGTTGTAAACAACTTGTTACTGATTCTGAAATGTCAAAGTGGAAGTGAATGGTTTTGTAAGGGTAATGGCTGTTTTTATTGGGAATGGTGAGGTTGACGAGAAAAACATGATTTGATTACCCAAGAGGCCAAGGAATGAACTTATTTTAAAAAACCAAGTATGACTATGACTGTAAAAAAACACCGAAATGTTCATGGCTGAGTGACCTTGAATGGGCAGAGATGAATGTAGTGAGTGAGTGAGTGAGTGAGTGAGTATGTTTTTACGCCGCTTTTAGCAATATTCCAGCAATATCACGGCGGGGGACACCAGAAATGGGCTTCACACATTGTACCCATGTCGGGAATCGAACCCGGGTCTTCGGCGTGACGAGCGAACGCTTTAACCACTAGGCTACCCGACCGCCCCTAGATGAATGTAGATGTAATTATTTTGTAATGTGTGTTGGAAATATCAACAATGGTAAATTAACTGGGAACATAAAACTACATAGAATTGAATAGGAAAACTGAAAATATTGCAGGCTGAGTAGAAAATAATATCTACTTGCCCTGTAGGACAAGTTGGGTTGAAGGAATTTTTCCAGCCCTGGTAAAGGTATTATGTGAACCCAACTGTCATCCTGCAATGACCTGTCCAACGTAAACAGAAGTCCAAGACATTAAACTGGTAGCCAGAGCCCTTATCTCATACGCTGATCAAGAACCCAGGAAAGGAGGAGTAACTTGTGCTTGGCGTTAGCTTGCAGCTATAGTTGACTTAAGCCAGCCTGCAATAGTGACTTTAGTGATGTCCCAATCAGAATGGGTTTTGCAAGAGATAGAGTCTCTTCCTACGGCTCCAATGCAGGTAGCCGCCAAGTAGAATTAAAGAGTGTGGATAGGGCATAGTTATCAGTCTGGATGGTCTGTTATGGGACCTAGAGCAGGGATGATATTGTGTGTGTGTCCTAATGGTCCCATAGCTGAAGACTGACTCTTGGCCACAAAATCAGGGATAGTATGTAAGGTGATGGATTTCCAATCCTTCTAACAGGTAAAGTTTTAATAATCTAGAGCGTGTAGTTCTGAAACACTTGCAGCAGTCGCCATAGTTAAAAGGAAGGTGGCTTTCTCCACCTTGTGCAGCAGTGTAGCATTGGTTCTCTTAGAAAAACAGAAAGAACCACTGATAAATTCCATTTAGGAAATTTTCGACTGCGAACATCCCCCAAAAGAAAAGATCACATGGAATGATTGCTGAATGATAGTTTGTCATTTTGAAGAGCTGAGTGAAAGGCAGATCTGTAACCTTCAATTGTCCCATGGCAGAACTTATTATCTTGTCTGAGATGTAAGAGGAAATCATTGGGAAGTTAAGTTGGTTTTCATCTAAACATGATGGTCTTCTCGACTGGACAAATTTGTCCCATCTGTTGTCGTAAAAAAGGGCCTCTAAGAACGAGCAACAGCTGAGGAGGCAGACTTAGTAAATCCAGAGGCTTGCATTTTCTGTGAGACACATTCCAGGCAGTTGAGATTGTTGTACAGTATGTCTAACCATGGTTGATCTCTGGGTAGAAGCCTTGTCAAGAAGAGACCAAGAAGGGATTGCATAGGTGAAGAGACCTGTCCAGTTCATCAATAGAGCGTCCAGTTGGAATGCCAATGGATCTGGTACTGGACTGACATTAGGGGAAAGCTGATGATTGAGACATGTAGCAAATAGGTCTAGATGTTGAGTGTCCCACATTGACTTGAAACCATTTGAATACGTCCCGATAGAGTCCATTCTGTAGACAGGATCATGCCCTTTCAGAACAGACTGTCTACTAGGAAATATGTCTCGCTTCCATCTGGCAGTTGAACGAATATGCCAAGGCAAAAAGCTGGGTAGTTCCCATCATCGGCGAAGGGGACTTGGTTCCCCCTTGTTTCTGGACATATACCACCACTGAGGTGTTGTCAGTGGCCGCTAGAACTGATAAGTCGAGTAGAAGATTGAAGGACGAATAAAAATGCTTTCATCTCCTGGCAATTGATGTGAAGGTTCGGCTCCGTCAAAGTCCATGAGCCGTGGATCTGGAGGTCGTCTACGAGGGCTCCCCATTCGAGTCTGAGGCATCTGTGAACAGGTCTCGATAACTCCACCATATTGGTCCTTGATGTAGATATGCTGGAAGGGACATTGGATTGCATGTGTACCTTGTTGTTGGGGACAATTCTGGAAAATGTTGAGAAATGTTAAAGTTGAAGCAACACCTAATGCAAAGTATATAACATTCTGCCATTTCAAAATTCAAAATTAAAATTCTGACACAACCTCCTCCAAAGTTCTAACTATGAGTGGCAGCTCTTTCAAAACTAATCGATCCCTTTAATATGATAGTAAATTGCTTCTGTGAAATCAATGAATAAGATTAGCATGATCTGAAAATGAACTGAATCTGCACATCTGAATTCAACAGCTAATATGAGTCATTTTGTCATTCCTGACACATTTAAAACATGATTGTCATAAATTTGATTTTTTTCCTTATCTGTGATACACCCCCCAAAAAACCTATAGTCCTACGAATTATTATATGAATATGCAACTTTCTCAATTCATGATAATTGCTTTTAATTATATAAATAAAACATCAACGTCTTGATTATCTGCCAAAACAGACTCCATTGGGCATAAATTTGCAAAAAGGGATGAAAATGACATGAATGGGTCACTAAAATTCAAAAACAAGTTCATAGGAGCCACAATACATAGTACGTCATCGTGATCTGCAAAACGACATGGACACAGTCTGTGACCTCAGCCACTAGTCTGAGTTTTGTAAAAGGTCTCCTGGTCTAATGCTAGTCCATATGCTGAGACTAATATCTATTGAAATAATGACAAGACCAGGCAAGTAGACTCACAGACTCTATATACAAAAGTCAGTTCAGTGAAGAATAAAATAATGCTGTTCAGTTTGTTTCAAAAACACAAATTATCAAAAGGCACTATTTCACCACTAGATTGATCTGTATAGCAAGTTTCATCAAGAAATACTCAACGATTTTGAAGTTCTGCACTGGGCACGTGCACTACCCTCATATTCAGTAACATCCAAAATAAAAATCCCAAATCATCAATAATGAGTGAGTGAGTGTGGTTTTGCGCCGCTTTTAGCAATATTCCAGAAAATATCACGGCGGGGGACACCAGAAATGGGCTTCACACATTGTACCCATGTCGGGAATCGAACCCGGGTCTGTGGCGTGACGAAGGAACGCTTTAACCACTAGGCTCCCCGACCGCCCCCATAAATAATGACATGTTACACATTTTATCTCTTGATGTTATCAAACTAAAAAGCCATTGAAACTGTATTGATTATATATAGATTTGGATTCATGGTTATTGGTGCCTTTCAGACTTCATAAAAATCTGTTTGTTTTAGCCCTAGTCAAAAAGACAATGTAAAATTACAAACTGAATCTCAATGAAAGTGACAACACTGAAAACACATTGGTGTGTGGGAAGTAATAACTCAAGGGAATAACTGATTCATTTCTGGTCAGTAGAAAAGCAAACGAACCTCCCTGTTCCCACTGAAGCAACAACAATGTCTGCAGGGAGCACAACAAGGCATGAATATCCAGTTCTTATTTACCGAAATTACTATCTCCATGTAAACAGTATCTTGTCGTGGACTATAACGGTATCAATTTACTTCACATTAAGTTCAGCACGTCTTCCGCATCTGAAAAAACAACCCTATCTCAATGCAAATGTGTGACTTCCTTGGAAAACAAGGCGTCCCCCTGAGAATCGAGATGAAGGTCAGTGGACATTGGGTCCGTACTTCTGACGCTTGGTCTAAATGGCTACTTAATGCAGACCAATGGCACCTATATAAATATACAGCTTTACATTTATCATTCCCATATGTTTCACATTCCACAAATGAAAATATACTTCTACATTTCTTTAGACACAAACAGATTGCTAAATGATCTCACACTGGGTGTTTATTGCCTTGAGAAACATGTTTTAACAATTGCCTAGAACTTATAGTTTTCCAGGTGCAAGTATGCAAATAGCCTCGTATGCACAAACACATAATTATCTTTTAACCCAAGGTTGATCCAAGTTGGTTCCTATTCATCGAGACCCGTGAAGATTCCGGGGTAGAATAGGTCTTCAGCAACCCATGCTTGCCGTAAAAGGTGAATATGCTTGTCGTAAAAGGCAATCGGGTGGTCAGGCTCACTGACTTGGTTGATACATGTCATCGATCCCAATTGTGTGGATCGATGCTCATGATATTAATCACTGGATTGTCTGGTCCAGACTAGATTATTTACAGACCGCCGTCATATAGCTGGAATATTGCTGAGTGCGGCGTTAAACAACAAACCAACCAACCAACCAACCAACCTATTCATTGATGTTACTGTAGTAATGTTTTATTCAGAGTTTGTAGGCCATGGATACTGAACAAATCAGTCCACATATACATGATACAACATGACAGAGACTATTGTAAACAGTGGAGACTAATTAAATGTTTATGGCAAGTTACATATTTCTATAATGTTCTGATGATGAAACTTTTGTGATCCAATAATTGCACCAAAACGTAAAACAATAATAGCACTGACAAATAGCACAATAATGGCACTGACAAATATTGCAATAATAACCAACAGATCCGTTTCACCTGTGCCAAACACACCATGAATATTTCAGCACCATCCCATCTGCTTCCTCATCAGCCATTTAAAATAGATCAAGATCTTTACACATATTATACAGGTGAACTCGGTTCTATCGATCTCTGTACTCTTGTCAATGTGAGCCAACACACTGTTAAGATACAACAGTCTCCAGTTTCCTGAAGCCTCAAAGTTTCAAACATGGAGTGTTTGTGAAGCCAATTAACCTTGTTTCACAGGCAGAGTTTGATCCAAAACAATGCTGTCAATGTCAACTTCAAAGTATTTCTCATGAGCCATTATTACAAAAAAATTCTCTTTGTGATGACAATATGTTCAATTGCATCTAACATGATGCTGTTTATTATGATGCTTATTACTTCAAACAAATCATCATCATCATCATCATCATCATCATAGCTTCAGTTAAAAAACAACCCCAGATTGTATTTTCATTTTTTCAAAAGTTGACTTGATTGTGTATTTTTTCTAAAAATTCCCATTGACGTACTGAACTATAATTTCAGCTCTTTTGGACATGTGGTTTTTAATAAGACAATGAGTGAGTGAGTATGGTTTTACACCATACAAACTTCAACCAACTCTAATGTTGTTATAATATGCACTCTATTGTTTGTGACAAGAGGTGATTAATGAGGTCTGGGCTTGTCAGGCTGGTTGGTTTATCAACATTGTGTGTGTGGGGATGTTGCTCAGAATATCAGCCACTGGTTTGCTCGGCCAAAACTCAACTATTTCCAGGTAGCTGTAACAGGTGGAGATTCTTTATTGTTGTGTGCTGCAGTCAGCCAAACATATCATTTACACATGTAGAAATTCATATGACCTAGGTCAAGGTCAAGTTGCTAATAGCACAGATCATATGCCTCAAACTATCATATGATGGGCTTTAGTTTCAACTCAACATACAACTTAATCTGCTCATAATGAGTACTGTTTATTACTGATGTTTGTAAACACATGGTGTCCCTTCTAATGGACTTGTTTTCCATAATCAATAACCAAATTTTCTCCACCATCTGTTGCCAGTGTATAAGATAGGAAACAATCCGCAGTTGGACATGGATTTTTAATGTTGATTGTAACATTACGGAATTTCCTAGCATGTCAGTTTTATTTAGGTCTGTAAAACCATGAGTGACATAGGTTGTTCAATCGACCATTTTACTGCAATCCAGGCCTAGTTCCTCAAGCAATCTTGGCATTATAACAACAGTGAATGTATGTTATAGCATGGTAGTTCTATCAAAGTGCTGTGACTGCTTTGAGAAAAAGAGCCATGGTTTTAAGCAAAAAGGAAACTTCAACAGCGTGTGTCACTTATTGTTTTCCAGTCTTACATGCACCTGACACAACTGCGCTGACCGACCAAGGATAATAATCAGCCAATAGTTAAAAAAACAAAACATTAAATGTCCTGGGCCATAAAATATTTACATGATCCCCAAACCCTAATTTCTTAAACAATAATTCAACATTAAAAACTCAGGATGTAAACAAAACTAAAACTGATCAGCTCATAAATTTAAAAAACACTTTTTACACATTTCCAGAAGAGCAGATGTACCCCTTTTTTCAGTCAGCAGATATACCAATATTTCCAGATCAGCAGATATACCCCTATTTTCAGTCAGCTGATATATCCATAATTATAATGATAACAAATGGAAAGAAAGATCAATCAAATATTCATGTAGCCCTCTAACTATGATGAAATGTGAAAGAGCTAACAACAAAGTTACTCCAAATACCAGACATAACTCAGCATGTCAATTGTCACCATGTTTGCCAATATCTTGAAATAATCTATAAAGCATTAGTTCCAGGACCAGTGACAATGCTGTTACAACAAGGAGATACGAAGGCAGAGGGATGGATAAGAATTTAGGATCAATGCCATCTCTCCCAATTTGCAAATCTTATAGTATACACATGATTCCTTCACACTGTCAGTCCCAAATGAGTCGTTGGGGTCAGGTGGTGGTTGGGCACCTGCTCCGCTTATTTGTATTGCCGTCTCATTGGCAGATGAAACCATATCTATAAATCAGAGCCAATCCACTGACCAATCAGATAAGCCAGGCTTGTTTTCCACCCACTAGAACACCATCGGAGAATTCTTCTCCCCTTTGGGTGACAGTGAATTCTCCTCGCTCTCCTGGCATTGGTCAGCCTACTGCTGTGACCAGGGAGAGTTTGGACAAGACTGACCTTCCAACCCTCTGTATGGAATAGGATGGTCTGAATGTGACTGGTGGAAGAGTCAATTGCAGGAAACTGGGTTGGTCAGCATGTGAATCAATATGTGTTAAGAAGAGCATGAGGAGGTATGGTGTGATGGAAGGAACAATAGCACACTTCAAGTCAGTGTTGTATTATTGGAAACAAGTTCTTGTTACTACACATGCTTTTTGATACTAGCTGATTTGAAGTTACCTTCTTCAATATTCTAGGACATAGTCATCAGGAACAAATATCTACCATTCACTCACAGGTAAGTACATTGTCAAAAGCTGTTTTCAGTTAAGTCACTTGTGGAAAAAGAAATCACATAAACTTATTTGCCAACCATGGGAACTTGATAATGCAAGTTTCGTTTTTACGGAAAACCGTGAACATGACAACAAAACTAGTAGATGATTTGCCTTTTTCAACTAACTGTTAGTAAAACCTTCATCTAAAAAAAAAATCATAGACACTATTATCTCAATCAATCGAACAGATCAAAACTACTCCAAATGCAAATACCTCATCCAGTTCTACACGCCAGATGTCTACACACTGACAGAAGTGTCTGTGAAAGACATCTCTTAACAGAAATAACAATGTCTTCTGAAAGTCAAATACTTGTCTAATTAAGCAGATATGTCGAGAATATTGACGATGAAGTTCATTTTCGCCAATATTAAAATACTTCAAACAATATCAACAACCTCACACAAGTCGTGAAATGAGGAATACAACACTACCTTTAGGCGCTCAAACACAATTAGTCTGTCAATACCTCCAGTGGCTACTTTACAAGATCTGGCGACATTAAACTGAATCTTGGTTCCAATCTAACTGCTGCTGGCCTATGGTCATGTATCCAGCCCTGTGCACAATGTGTGTGTGTGATATATGATGCCTGAGTGTTGACAGAGAACTTTGGAACTCTGCAAAAAGCCCTTCATGTTTGTCAAAGATATACATGAAGATACTGTTTGATATCCAAATTTAGAACTAAACAATTTCCCTGATTTTAGTAAATTGTAATCAATTGGTAACAGCCCTTAGTCAATTCCCTTACCTATAATGTGTACATTTAAAAAAAAAAATGGTTTTGGAGTAAACAATGTATTGAAATAAAAAGGATATGGAAAGATAATAGACTATTTCTGTGACAATGTCACTGTGCGATTTTGAGAAAAATCACAATGCACTTATCCTAAATATAATGAGTGCCAATATTCAATACAAATAACCTTTGAAATGTAACACCCCAAATCATAATTCTACATATAGTGGAGGCATGAAACTTTAATGGGAATAACTTACTTCTACTTTGTATCATTTCAGGAGCTACTTCTTGCCAATTAAAAGTTTCCTATTTCCATGTACTCTCAATGGGTATCAAGAGATGTAAAATGGTTCTCAAAATATTACCAACAACCACTTGAACATGCACAAGAAAGTAGAAGAAACCATCCTGATAGCACATGGCAACAAATACCTCCTTTACAAATATTAAGCCATGGAAAATTTCAAATCCAATCTCTACTTCTCACAACCAATTCCATCAACTTTGGCAGAAACGAAATCTCATCTGAAGAAGCAGAAAGCCCCCTCTGTAACAAGTTTACAACAATTCAAAATTTTGCCTCTGATAAAAGAAATTATCAGAACAAACAAAGCCTCCACTAATAGTGTTTAAAGTTCACTGCCGGCTCACTTAATGTTATTAAAAGAGTGTTTCATCTTTCTCCTTACAATACTGCTACTTCAAATATAGTTCAGAATAAAGATAAGGAAATCCTCATCTGCTTGTTCACAATTAAATAAAGATTACCATCTTGAAAAATAATATTCAAACTTCACCACACTGAATTAATTCAGGAAGGGAGAATATCACATTAAGAAAAAGATCAAATCCAATTGATTTACATTTCTTGGGACTATTTGTGGATTCAAATTAACATTGCTCTGTGAAAAGAATGATGAATAGGTTGAAAAATAAAACTTGGCTATAACAATAGGCTCATGAAATCCAAAGAGATTGGGACCCCAGCATGTTTGAAAAGGTGCACTAAATTTGCTTAATGTATAAACTACTCACTAAACTGTTCAACAAAAACTACATGATCAATTTTCCTGCACGCCCAACGAACAGGATGGTAGTCATGATTGTGGGATAGAAATGTTCTTAACACCATGTTGGAAAAAGTAACCGAACTGACACGAGATATCGGAATCGATTATGCCTCAGAATGAGCCAGAGCCAAGTAACATGGTAATCATCGGTCCCAATTTCTTCTAAAAAGGCCTGAATGAGTCGCAGAGAGTCGGAGTAGCCGTAAGGTACATACACGGAAACTCGTCTCCCGCTTGTACAAAGGGAAGGAAATCAAGTTATAGATGTGTCACTACCACGACAGCTTCAGGTGATTCTTTTCACAAGCTATAAAACAAGAGCATGGGATAAAATTGACTGTCAACATAAATAAATATTTTCTAGTTCAGAGGAACTGATGAAAACTTGCCTGCTAGACTGCACAAAGTGTATTTTAGCTGAACTATATCAGTAACCTTCTTTATTGGTGGAGAAAAATCCATGTCCCTGGTTAGTATTGAATTATTCCACGGCATTTACCTGAGAAGTACTGAAGTAACAAGTAGTGAATTAATCCATGACATGTCCCTGACAAGTATTGAATCAATCCATGACCTGTCCCTGAAAAGTATTGAAGTAATCCATGACATGTCCCTGAAAGTATTGAATTAATCCATGACATGTCTTTGACAAGTATTGAATTAATCCATGACATGTCCTTGACAAGTATTGAATTAATCTATGACATGTCCCTGACAAGTATTGAATTAATCCATGATGTTGCTGACAAATATTGAATTAATCCATGACATGTCCCTGACAAGTATTGAATTAATCCATGACATGTCCCTGACAAGTATTGAATTAATCCATGACATGTCCCTGACAAGTATTGAATTAATCCATGACATGTCACATAAACTGAACACAACCATAAGACGAACAACAACAAAAGGTTTTATAAAAGTGAATTTTCAAATCAAAGGTAACTAACATTGGCAATTATGCATAACCAAACAGGTATTCTCTCTTCTTGTTTAGACATTATTTCATCATACCTAAATGTCAACAGTCTGTCGTAAGAATATAACATTCGGTAGTAAAGAATATTATTTCACTTCATAATGATACGATTGTCCCAAACCCAATGATATATTTGGGATAATTATCTATTGATAGACTATTCACTGCTCTTAACGTCAGGAAAGGCCAATGTTTTCCCAATCTCATTGACTGAGTGTGAGGTATAATTAGGAGACAGACATGGTGTCAGTGTTTTCAACCTATCTCTAGATTTTAGGGCACAAAATTGAACTTGAAACCAACTGTGAAGCAAACTTTATTTGTTAATAACATTATTTGATGGGACCTATAGACTTTGAATAAGAAAGAAATACTTTTCTATAAATATTAATTTGTTTCAGCAATGATGTAGTCGTCAAATCAGACATTGCTATCAGAGGTGGTAATATTGAATTTGAAACCTTGGACTGAACATATGAGCCTCAAGTATATTTATAATTCATGGCATAATGTGTGTCTAAGCATGTAGCAATTAGTTGTAGTTTGAAACTTCATCATATTGGCCAGTTTCGTGAGGAAGTAATATGATCAGGTGATCAGTATTACCAGTTAAAATTGCATTGCGATTTTTTACAATGCTCTGCAGCTCTATATTTTTTAAATACCAGCATGGTGATATGTCTTTTAAAGACATTCTTCCAATTCACCAAGAATGTTTGATCAATTCAGTGTAAGTCTAAGATTGTTTAAGTTAAAGTTTTCTACTGATTTTATGGGGTGCATTCAAAACGTATTGCTAGTTCTGACAACACCGTATTCCCTACTGATATCTAGTTTAAACGGACATATGAATATATTAATAAACCTCTGTTTCAGAAAGATCATATTGATACAAGTCAATAAGGACAATGTGTATTGTGACAAATAGAGGTGAGCGATATTACTGGTACATTGGTATACCACAATATTAAATACCAATGAATAAGTAGCACAATACATTTGGAAAAAACTGGTATATTGCGTTTTTCAAAATCATGCATATCATCTTGTTGGCAGATTTGACACAAGTGTCAACTCAAGAGGAAATTAAGAAATTAGCTATTTTTTCCTGTGGTCAAAACAATGAAACTATTACCGACAGTTGGTGACCATAGCAACATCCAACAAAACATAAAATTGTCAAAAACTTGCAGGGGGAGTTTTTTTGTTCAGGTTCATAACAAATTACAGATGATGGAATGTATGTAATATATTGTGGTATGTATCACAATACATGAAATCATTAGTGCAATAAATTGCAATACAAAAATCCAGGCCAATACACCTATCACAATTTTGTTTGTTTGTTTGTTTGTTGTTGTTTAACACTGTACTCAGCAATATTCCATCTATATGACTGAGGTCTGTAAATAACCGAGTCTGGACCAGACAATCCAGTGATTGATGTCATGAGCATCGCTCCACGCAAGTGGGATACGATGACATGCATCATCCAAGTCAGCGAGCCTGACCACCCGATCACGTTAGTCCATCACTAGTAAAAAGCCAGTGCTGCTATATGAAGTTACACGGCTAGATGTTAGCTGTGTGAATGTGGCAGTTAAGGTATGACATTCAGTGGTGCAGTGGGTCTGCAGCCGTCATCTTCCAACACAGAAACTATCTTCTGTATTAACGTATTCAAACTATTGTCATTTGTCACGGTGCTATAAACCTGTGACTCTGGGTTCGTATCCACGATTCTCCTTGATTAACTTTCTTGGTTTCACCAAAGTTGCAAAAGACCTGCATCACCATGATCTTCCTACACGTGAGGATTTGGGTTAGACTTTCACCAACCCATGCTTGTCATAAGAGGTGACTAAGGAGTCGGGTGGTCGGGCTTGGTTGATGCATGTCATCGTATCCCAATTGTGTACAATGCTCATGATGTCAATCACTGGATTATCTGGTCCAGACTTGATTATTTACACACTGCCGTTATATAGCTGGAATATTGCTGAGTGCAGCATTGAACACAAACAGACAGACAAACAAACAAACAAACAAACAAAACCATTACCTCCAAGATCAAGCTGACACGCTGTGATATAACTGAAACTTGTTCAAAGTGTCGGCAAATCCAACTCACTCACTCATTTTGTATGAGTCATAAATTTCTCCAGAATATGGCTGAAAGAGGCATAAAATCATACACACATGAAACCCATCAATAATTCCTCCTTCACACAACCAGCAATTTTCAATACCTTAATCGCGTGGGCCGGCTCATGGGACCTTAGATTGGCAGTAGCTGGCCATGATATCAGCATCTCACGCTCACTCAACCTTAGTCTTGAACCATCACTGCAGTTACATATCTACCCCATAAGATAAAACTCTCAAATCTGCCACCCAAATTGATGATCGAAATATTTCAACATATGAGAGTGTAATGGGAGCTTTTGCCCCCCAAAATATGTAGTTATCTCGATGAGGATAATTGCTCCTCCTAAAAAGAAGAGTTACACAACAAAAATCAATGTTCATGTCTGGTGGCAAGAAGGTTTGTGTGATGCAGCATCCATAGCCTAAATACCTTCGAGAGACTTTGAGGTAGAAAATAACTTCCCCATCTGGCCTCCATGTCAACTCCACCACAACTGAGACCATCAAAGGAATAGATAAAAATAACCTGGACAGCCTCAATGTCACCAGCCCTTTCAGCCCACCTGTCTAGATGAGGTTTTCCTGAACACTCATCCTCACCAGAATATCCTAAATGAGAGGAGACATTTGCAAGGATTCAGAGACCCACAAAGGAAGGTTCAACTCTTTTTTTTATCCCAATGTCTATTCTATGGAGCGGCCTTCATAAATAGACATTATAAGATGGAGATGAGGTCATAAACAGGATTCTGTTCATATAGTGGTTCCATTCATCTCTGTTTTAGGTTTAAAGGACATTTGAAATTTTCTTTACTTGCCATCTGTGCTGCTGATAAAAGTATTTGCAACAAATAGAAATGTCAAACTGAGGGTCTCTGTGATGTTTATCGTACAGATTGTTTCACAACTTTGATTCCAGTAACATTATCTTACTTTCATCATTGATAGCCTCTTCCGAGTTAATTGAGTTTAATTCTGCTTTGAACAGTATTTCAGTCATATCACAGCATGTCAAGAAATGTTGGAGGAAAGCTCAAAGGGTTGCAGGGCATTATCCACTGACAAAACCCACAAGCATTGGTTTGGTGCTGATAAATCAAGGGGCATTACACAGGCCAAATGTTGGAATCAAACACGGCAGTGAAGCACAACTAAGGTATACAGCACTGCACAGCAACATGCAGCTGCATTGATTACTTCACAGACCATAGATCACCTGTCCCTCTGTTTTGATTTGAGACATTTAAGTGTGAAGCCAGCTGCAGCCTTAGTATAAAGAAAACTAGGAGGAAGGCTTCTCAATTTATAATCCCCATCTTAAATATGAAACAATGTTGTCTTTTAGCTGTAACACTACATCTCAGTTAATTGACAACCAATTCCTCAAAATAATACAGGCATCGATCTTCAAACATCAATGCTCCCCGTGAAGATTCGGGGAAGAATTGTTCTCACAGCCCATGCTTGCCATTAGAGACTTATGGTATAGGGTGGTCAGGCTCGCAGATTTAGTGGATGCATGTCATTGGATCCAGATAACGCAGATGGATGCTCATGATGTCAATCACTAGATTAACTGGTCCAGACTCAATTATTTACAGACCACCGTCATACAGATGGAATATTGCCGAGTTCACGTAGAGGACATCATCAGAGGGTTGTCAACACATGGTCACATATCGCTTTGCTTATATCAACTTTCTCACAAAAAACAGCAGAGCAAAACAATAAGTTCAAAAGTAATAAAAATATTTGTTACAGGTTTCATTTTTCTACTTCACTCATAATTTATACATGAAATGGAGTGTTGCAGAAACATGATACAGGGTTTTACCTTGACTTACAACAGTGGGGGACTGGACCCCCAATAATTAATTTTAAGCATCCCTGCAGGCAATATGAGGGTCCTGTAAAGTAATGAAATGGTGTAGTGTACTGTACATTCAGATAATTACTTTAGAGCCTGGTATCAATCAAAGATCATGTGGACAGTGGTCATGATTGATGGGTGAAATAACAGACACCCATAACTGCTCTTGATATGATGTAGGTACAATGAATATTATGCTGTGTCCCCCGGGATGCAGTATATTCTTTTTCTTCGTCCAATCTAAACATTTGTGAGTGCTGGACGCACATTGGTGATTCGCATAAAACCCTGATTATATTAGGTTGTTCGAGAGGAAACAACATCCTGCACAACACTAATCATAATACATAATGCACTGGTAATCCATGAATAATAATGAAGCAAAGAAAGGTAATTAAGTTCATTGCTAATGTGGATGTGGACAAATCAGTGAGTGAGTGAGTGAGTGAATGAGTGAGTGAGAGAGTGACTGAGAGAGTGAGTGAGTGAGCTCAGCAAACATGCATGTATGATACATGACCATATATTTCTAAATGTCCTCATAAAAAACTTCCTTGATATTGGCCTCTATATTCTTTGAAAGAAATACAGCTCTTGAAATAAGTATTAGCGATGAAAGGCTACCAAAGGACACACAAAGCACCAAATCAATAAGGAAATATATTTGAAAGACACATTAAATTCTTGGTATTTTCCTAATAACATGTACTTTTTGTACGAAAAAACTTTGCTGATCCTTTTTTTTTCATGGAAATGGCGGTCAAGAAGGAGAACTATGCAGAACCCAAATCAAACGGTCCAGATTTCATTACTTTAGTTGGTCCAGACACAGTTATCTCCCCCTTATCCCCCTGCGGAATAAAACAAACAATGACATTATTTCATTAGGACCATAAGTAGCACTTCACTGACATATCCCCAGACAGAAAAACACCCCACACTGAAACAGGCAAAGGGCACACCTGATAATTAGTTTTCCCAAGAGTTTTCTGATTCATCAATATATCGCTGTTGTCCTTTGAAATAATTTAAGTATACTACAAAAACAAGAGAATGGTGACTAAGGTGACATTTAAAACTGGAAATATTGGCCAAGTGTTGCTGTTTCAATAGGTCATAGCCTGTACATAAAGATCTAATTGCACTTGCAGACAAAACATGCATAAGATTTGCAGCTGCCTGTTCCGACTGTCTCAAACTTAGTAATGGATTCATTCATTAACCAGACAGTCCACAAAGGATCTTCATACCTTTCAGACAGGAATATGGCCATTTACACCCAACCTTAATCTAAAGAAGTGGCAATATCCTTATGAAAATAAATACCAACGTGAGTATCATTGCATAAGGAGATCAGTTCTCTTTTGCATCCATCATGATCATATTCTGTGGCCGAATAGGTCCAAAGTTACTTCCACTCTGTGAAAGTGAAAACTTTCATTGAAACGTTGTGGTCATCTCGTTGCTGTTTATTGCCTCACAAAAGGAGCATAAGTGGAAGAGTTTCTAAGCTGCTGCATTTCTGTGGGCAGAATTACATCCCTTAGCTAAGTCAGGATCTGGCATCCAAGGAACAGATAGAAATAATTATCACTGGTCTGTCAGCACCATATCTGTGCCTATGTTGTAAAGATCTCTGACTTACAACATGGTGTAGCCACAATGCTGTTCAAATCAGAGCTGAACCAACCAATGTAACTCACACTTGTTGGAGACATAAATTGAAGACAATTCAATTAGAAGTGTGAAAAGATACTGTAAATCGTGAAATTAACGCGAGCGTGATTTAAATGCGAAAAATGTGAGTGGTCTTTGCTTGCATGATTAAAACTTGCATTTATATCAACAATAAGACTTTTTGGATATTATAAATACCAACTTAGACACACGCTGAAAACAAACAACTATGTATTCCACACCACTGTTTATTGAGCAGCACTTGTAACAAGTATATAAACAATGTCATTCAAACAGTAATTACATCCTGTGAATTGTCACTGCTGGGGTGAAGACAAGAGTTCTACTCACTTATGTCATCACTGATCACACCTGCAAGTTCAGACAGATGCCACCCTCGCGACAGGGTGTCTTTGTTCTTTGCAACTGCGTCATAGGCCGACACAAGCCAGCACGCATGCAAGGCCGTAGTTAACTTTTTTTGACAGGGGGGGCAAATATGTGTACAAGTATCACTTGTCCCCAACTTGATTCAAATAAAACTGTTTTCTATAAAAAAAATCCAGGGGGGGCAACTGCCCACCCTGCCCACCCTGCCCCCCCCTAGGCTGGCTACGGCACTGGCATGTAATTTAGCAGAAGTACTCTAATTTCACAATTTACAGTATTGACATATAGGAAAATGCAGTGCTCATTAAGCAACACTTGACTTACCAGCTGGAGCTCAATTAAAACGTTTCCAAGGATTATGTGTACCATGTCAATTATTATTAATTAGAATTGAACCATTGTTAAATGATCTATCATGCATACATGTGAACAATCCGGGAAATGGTAAACAGGCAGCAGCTGAACCAGAGGTCAATCCATATACAATGCATGCTAACACATGATATAAACATATTTATTTCCATAAAGTGGAGGGATTGGCAAACAAGCAAGCTAACATATGTTGCTCATGGCTTCATATCAGAAGAAGTGAGCTGAGAAGACACCATATAGCACTGAGCATAGGAGTTTTTAACAGTCAGATCCAAGGGACAGAAAAGGAGGTTGGCCAATCTCCCCAAACCAATGCCCTTTGAAAGTATTTTGCATGGACACCAGTCTATAGTGAGTACTTTTAAATTTTTTGTTTTGAGAAAAACGTACCGGTTTAAATGAAAAGGGTCAAAATGTAAACATGATTGATAGTAATGAATATATTGCTGATGATTCATGGAACAAAGACCAGAACCATTCCAGTACTTGGAGAAAATAATTGTCTGAGAAGTTGGTCAGCGGTTAAAGCATCTACTAATCATGCCAAAGATCAGTTGGTTGGTTGGTTTTTTGTTTTATGCTGCACTCAGCAATATTCCAGCTATATGACGGCAGTCTGTAAATAATCGAGTCAGGACCAGACAATCCAGTGATTGATATCATGAACATTGATCCAGGCAATTACTTCTTATGTTAAGCATAGTCGCCAAAAGTTTCAGTGTTTCATGAGTCCTGTGTTAATATTATCTAAATCTGACAACAAATTTCAATTTTTTTCTCTTCAACAAAGAAAAGTTCCGAACATCATATCCACAGAGTGAGTGAGTGAGTGAGTGAGTGAGTGAGTGAGTGAGTGAGTGAGTGAGTGAGTGAGTGAGTATGGTTTTACACCGCTTTTAGCAATATTCCAGCAATATCATGGCGGGGGACACCAGAAATGGGCTTCACACATTGTACCCATGTCGGGAATCGAACCCGGGTCTTCGGCGTGACGAGCAAACGCTTTAACCACAAGGCTACCCCATCGCCCCTCATATCCACAGAAAATAGACATATGCTGTGCTAATATAAACGCATTGTATTGAAGCGATGAAGCTGAGTTCCCTTTGAAACAAGAGAATATAATCTCAGTTAAAGTGGCGGGTTGTCAGCAAGGCTATAGGGAGCCTGCATGCCAGGCATAAAGCTGCTTGTTGTAAGTAATACTGCATCAGTGATGAAGAAAAGTGGTTGGCGGAAATGAGGGTACTTGCTGTGGTGTTTTCACAAACAAGTGGATCACACTGGTTACTTTCAGCTGGTAATAAGCCCTCAAAGGGAGTCAAATACACATGGGAGAAATCAATAGCCGCCAGTCACATGAGCTTGATTGACAGCGTCAATATTGCAAGGGACATCTGTTAGTTTTTTGTTCCCGTGTTTACAAAAAAGTGATGACCTGAAGATACAACCTTGAGACTTTCAGATTTCCAGGATACATATCATAAGTGCTACAGTGACTTCATTGAGTTTCTGACAACAATATGAACAATTTCAGGGGTTTGTGATGTAGCACAGTGGGTACTGTGTTTGTTCATCACAGACTGTCAGGGTTCAGTTTCCCCAAATACACATTATCATAAGTGCTACAGTGACTTCATCGAGTTTAAATCTGACATCAATATGAACAATTTCAGGGGTTTGTGATGTAGCACAGTGGGTACGGTGTTGGCTCATCACAGACTGTCAGGGTTCAGTTTCCCCAAATACACATTATCATAAGTGTTACAGTGACTTCATCGAGTTTAAATCTGACATCAATATGAACAATTTCAGGGGTTTGTGATGTAGCACAGTGGGTACGGTGTTGGTTCATCACAGACTGTCAGGGTTCAGGTCCCCATTGTCCATACCAACATCAGTAGGTACTATGGTTACTTTAATGAGTTTCCACCACTGAACAGATGAACAATTTAGATGGGTTTTCAGGTGGCACAGTTGGTACTGGGGTCGCTCATCATGGAATGTCAAGAGTTCAGATCCCTATATGGATGCAATGAATGAAGACAATAGTCTGTGTCTCCAGCTGTGAGAGAGTTACAGTGCTGTAAAACCCTCCCTACTCACTCTGACACCACATTGACACATTAAGGGTATCACTTGAACTAAAAATAACAATGGATGGGTAAGTTTATTTGATTACTGAGCATCAATTTAATCAGTCCTGGGATGTGACTATTTCAGCACCAATGTAATTACACCACTCCATGGAGTGTGACAAATCCCAGTTTACGGGAGTGCGGAAAAAATATTTCAGTCTCAACAGAGAAGGTGATAGAATTACCCAGGACATCTTGGAAGATAAGTTGCAAGTAGGATTGTGATTGAGTTGTATACAACTGGCCTGGTGACATTGGTGCATTGGCTTAGCAGGAAGCTAGACACATGGATATCACCTTGGCAAGAGATGAGACACATGGCTGTCAGCTAGATTACCCAAGACTACTTGGCTTCAGAGAAATATGTACAAAGTTGGGAAATAAATGACAATGGACAGGGGGGAAAGCATGGTGCTGGAATAATAGAGTATGGGGACTTACATAAAGGAAGGTTAATCAATTGGTTGGGAAGGCAATTCTTGTCATGTGGGTAAAAAATTTGAAAGTTTTATAAGATTTGTCAAGATATGAAAAAGCACTTTAAATATGGACTACCTGTTTTTTTTAATAAATAAGTTAAAGAAATAGTAAACTGCTTTCCGATCTCAGTCAAACATTGGAGACACTTTGACTCAATGTTTATCATTGTGATACACAAAACAAAACAGATTTCAATCTCAGAAATTAAACATATAAATATAGTATTCAAATTTCATCTAATTTAAAAAATACCAATGACTACCCACATCAGCTGTCATCACTGTAGTAAGGCCACCAACATCCTCCCCAAAATAGCATTGGGTTTGTTTTGTGAATCATAACATAATTCCTAAGCTATGAGAAAGTCTGTTTGTCTGGTTTAGTGAGTTTGAACACTGATTACCCATGGTACCCTGCATATTTCAGTATCATCAAAGCTTGTCAGCTTAATATTAGATAATGTCCAATTTCAGGTCATACTGGCACGATTTTATTCTTCTCCATTCAGAACTAGTCATTTTAGTTCGTTTTCCAGATACACAAATATGACATGCTGGTCGGAATGCTTTGCTAGAATCCTTGATACTGATTGCCTGATTAGAATATTCACCTGACACAACCTCCTATGGTTTCCTCAAGAGGTATTCTATCAGAGTAAAGGATCTAATTTTAATGAGATTGTCATTAATCAGTTAAGATAAACCAGTAGATAATGAGAGTACTTAGAGTCAACAGAGCTATCTAAGCACTAACATAATGTTTACATTTTAACATAGGTTTAAAACAGTCTTAGCCCTGAAATCTCTTTTGTGCAAGAGGGCCCAGATGACCTCTTCAAAACAACAGATTCTCGGCCATCATGTCCCCTTGTAATATATTATAATATCTGTTGGGCACAACTTGTAATAACTTGGCAATGGCTCCTCAGTAAGTCTCTCACTTAGCGGTCATAATGACAAGACAAGGCCATCAACTATGTCGCAGAAGACAACTTCATCACACTTGTTTCGGATGCCTCATCAAATCTCAAGTCCTCTTGTGGCTGATCAGATTAATTGCAGTAAATGAGCAAGGCTGGGTAGATAAGTGCAAGATGGTGAGGAGATTGATTTTCAAAAGGTCCATGCACTTTATCATAATGTCACTAAGTCTATTTGAGTGCAGGATTGGAGACATGAGCTGACAGTATATCTGGTACACAATTCAGCCTCAGAAACTGGGATTTCCTTACGCAATGGACTCATTCAACAAGGAGTTGAAATGAACTCTTAAAAACAGTTTCTAAAAAGTGTGAACCTAAACTCAAAATGTACCCTTAGAATCAGTTTCTTAGATCCAAAATGTCACAACTTTTTTCCACAATGTACTCTTAAAATCGGCTCCTTGCATCCAAAATGTGTGAACATGGTATGATAATGTACATGAATACTGAAGTGCACTTGTATCAATCACAGCCATGTAAATGTATATCCAACTTCTTCATACGCTGCAGTTAGTGCACTATGTCGACATTACAATATCATCACTCCAGCAAAAATCTGCAATGGGTTGATTTGTGAACAGCAATGAAAGTCGGTTTCTTGGCCTAAAACTGTACTGTCATGAAACCATGAATCTTGACCCAGCAGTGGGATCTAAGATAAATGGGCACACAAGAAAATTGACTGAAAATAGATCCTTCTGGCTTGTGAGTAATGATAAATTTGTTACATCTCATTGTAAGGGATTTGGGGAGTCACAAGTCAAATCCTGTAGCAGCCATCAACCTTGGGTGAAAGTCCAGTAAACCAGCAAATGACAGTCTTTTAAACATGCAAAGAGTTGTGGCCTGATTGAAGGCAAATCCCATGCTTATTCCTACTTCTATATTGCAGTTGAACAGCAAATAACTTAACCACTGCAAGTTTTTAGTATATCAGTACATATGACTGTAAGGCATGGTACATAATGTAAAGATTTGATGGTCTCAAATAAATATTCATATAAATTTATTCAAACCAATCTGCAAAAAACTAAATCCAGCTCTGCTGCAAGCTGAAATAAGATGTGAAACAAGATACTTTTATCTGATGAGGTATCTGGAAGCTAAATACTACGATCCAAAACCATTATTTCCAAATACTTCCAAAAGCTAAAATCAACTTACAATGATATATACCCATAATGGCATTTTATTGAGGTCACCAAATCTATGCTTCATAAGGTGATGCCTAGAGCATGATGACGATGAGTTTACGCAAGGAGTCTTTGACTCCTCCTCCTCCTCCTATTGCCAGAAGGAAGAGTTACAGTTCAACCACTCATCCTACCCGAGCCAGAAGCAATAGCAAATTTGACCATTCTCTTCCAAGAGCCCGAAGCAAGAAAAACGGACATTGGTCAGTGTGTCAAAAGATAATTACAAATGGCTCCTTGACAAGATTATATTGGCAGTGCACTCACAAATATTTTTCTTCCATTAAGTGTGCAATCTCCTAGATAATTTGTCATGTTTGCATTAGCCTGTCTGGTCCACTGACTTACTGGTGATGACCTGCTCTGGGTGGCCATGTCAAGGGTCTCCACCAAGGGTCTAAGTCTGTAGTATTACACCCAGCCCACACATTCTCATCAGAACAGGACTGCAGGTCATCGCCTGACTTACTGGAGCTGACCTGCACTGTCTTGCCACGTCAAGGGTCTCCAAGGATCGCAGTGTTACAGTATCACACCCAGCCAACAGTCTCTTCAGGAGTGTACTTCGGGCCATCACTCACTGAGAGGTGCTGAAACCGACCTCTCTCAAAAGCAACCAGATCACAACATCAGCCTTTCCTGATAACTGGTATTCATTGGTTCAGACAATTAACCTTAAGCCAAAGCAAATCAAATATCAGGAGTTATCTTTAAATTTTAATAAAGAATCCATGGCAGACAAATATTTAGACATGAACTGTGCACTGTGAAGTATCTTAAATTCAGAGTATCTTAACCTTGTATTCAATGTCTTTGTCTTTATCACTGTTTATTGGTCCTGTTATCAGTTAAATACATTTCCCTTTTGCAAAACTGTAACATTACTATACACTGTCTTACAGAATTGGGAAATTTCAATATGAAAAATTCGACCAATATTTGCTGTAGACGTGAGGCCAAATAGATATATCGTTGAGCATATTCCCATCAAAAAGGATTTTATACTCTATAGATCCATAAAACATCAGCCACTATGACATAATGCAGCTGAGTAATGTGTGTCTGTAGCGGAGTTCAGAAAGTTGAGCTGCAACTCTTTGTATAATTTATTGCATATTCTAACTCAAGAAAAAGATACTTCCAGGCAAGACACAGATGGAATTTTCCATCAGGTCCTAGACAGCTACACCTTGAATGTACCATATGAGACCTGTGAAGATCCAAGGTAGATTGGTCTTCAGCTACCCATTCTTGCGACTGTTTGTTATAAGAGGCGACTAACTGGATCAGGTGGTCAGGCTCACTGACTTGGTTGATGCATGTCATCATATCCCAATTATGTGGATCAATGCTCATGATGTCAATCACTGGATTGTCTGGTCCAGACTCACCATCATATAGCTGGAATATTGCTGAGTGCGGCGTATAAACAATGTACCATATGATAACATATCTATAGTTTCATTTCTCTCTTTATTTAAGAAACTGAGATATGACATTGTGCCAATTGAGGTTACCTCTTTTCAGACGAAGGTAAAGTCAAGGAATATTCTCTATTTATTTCCCAATTAAATGGACACATTAAAGTCAGATAACATACAGAAATAGTGGCACTATTTCAACAGCACAGCACAACAGCAGCTATCCATCACTTAATAATTGGAATGGCCCCTTGTTTCAGTGTCTGAATATTCCCATTCGACATGAAACAGATTCGGACTATGATGAGTTTATCAAATACAAACATCCACCACAGAAACCACAACAGTTCATAAAAAGTTCCAGAAATGTTAAAGGCTTCTGAATCGAAGCCCCAAGTACAATTCAAATCAATCCTGGTGATGGGTTCCTCTGTGGTGTCCGACTTCCATTAATTACATGTTATGTGTTGGACTGGATAATAACAACTCCACAACTAGATCATCTACATCATAACAGGTGGAAGTCTATATGCATATAGAAACTGAAAAGATGACAGTGGTCACATACTTAACAAGTTTTCAGACAGGATAGCAAATCATATCAGGAGTGGGTGAAAAAAAATCGAAATGGAAGAAATAAATTTCATTTTCTGAACATTAATCCTGGTGGAAGAGGCACAAAGGAGGTATTTGTTACATGGGGTCATCTTCCCCTGGAGCTTAAACATTTCCCACAGTCAGGATAAACTTCATTGATGAGGTCTTCCCTCTGACCATGGAGTCTATGTTGGGTTGGGCAAACATGGTGGAGGTGCATCGGGAAAAGGATGTCAGACTCGGCGACTGTTAGGTTTACTAAAAAAACATGATATCAGGATCTAGCCACAAATCATGAGATTCATATTGATCTGTGAGAAAAAACAGAAGTGACACAGAATATCCATACATAAGCACAAGAAACTGTGATCATGCTTTTATCTGTTATTTTCTGGAGGTACTTAAATAAGTCCAATGCATTTCTTTGAAGCTTTAAAGCTACTGGCATTATATTGGGCTTTTGAAAGATTTTCAGTTCAGTATCTAAATTCCTCCAAGCTATTTTTGTGTTTC
Source organism: Haliotis rufescens (assembly GCF_023055435.1). Lineage (NCBI taxonomy): Eukaryota > Metazoa > Mollusca > Gastropoda > Lepetellida > Haliotidae > Haliotis > Haliotis rufescens. The sequence continues at coordinate 25,118,813 of NW_025964001.1, read as the reverse complement.
TCACACAAGATACGGACAATGTCTGGTTATTTTCACTGTCCACTTGAAATGTTCAGCAGTTTACAGGGAAAGAAAGTTTGAGGATATACTTTTGGAAGCTAACCTTGCCTGATGTGACAGGTTGTATACACAGTTAGAAGACTGATATATGGGTAAAACAAGTGTCATAATTATTCCTAATTTTCAGTTATCAATACATATATATTATCAATCACTTTCACCTTGAGAATATTTCTAGTCACATGACTTCAGCTTATATAATCTTTCATTATAATAAACACGCTATTTGGAATTCCAGGATATAGAATTAGTGTGAGTGTGAGTGTGAGTGTGAGTGTGAGTGTGCTTGTGTGTGCTTGTGTGTGCTTGAACTTGTTCGGACTAATCCCGATTTTATAGTGCTAGCTCACTGAGATGCCATGCCGCAGTTTAACATGAATACCCCACTCAGACACAGTATACTGACTCTTAAGCTTATTAATTACGAGCGCCAAGCAGGATAACAACAAGTACCATCTTTTAACATCTTTTGATATGACATGGTCAAAATTCCCTATTTTGACTTGTACCTTATGTTCCTGAGTTTTATCAGGTGAACAATTGACTTGCCTTTGCATGTGTTTGTGATGGGTGCCACCGTTGGGGCAGGATACACTCACATTTTAGCGAACACCTGTTATCATTACTATTTCAAAGTGATTCATAAACACATGCTCATGATAAGAGTTGGCATCGTACAATCGACTGACTGCTTTATGCAGAGATTTCTATTCGATATGGAATGGGTTTTGTCGCTATATTTACACTTCTTCATTAACATTCACACAGCAGCAGTATGATAAAATCCACAAAATGTTTCAACCATGGGACTTCGGAATTGACGTATTAAAGCATGATGATCGAAACAAGCCACATTTAGTCCTCAACAGCCACATTTGAACCAAATTGGGATTCATACCTTTTCTTTCTTCCATCAAATTGTCATTGATTTCAAAGAATCCTTCTCCATCGTGAATAAATCCATTTGACAAAGTCTACCGACGTTAATCATAGTGAGCAAACTGTAAATCTAGTCGATATGGGCATAATAACCATATATGATCTATATCAATACAGGCTAGTAACTTGGACATCGTCTCATATCAGCTGCACACAGAAGTAATTAATCCTTTATCATAGATTAAATAGAAATGAAAAAAAAGGCCACAAGGTAAATTAAACTGACATCCAACGAAATTGCAATTTTGAACCAGTAAAGATAATCAGTGGAGAGGAAGGGTGTCTCGTAGATAGATAGCATGACTCATTCAGCTCCATCCATTTGCAATCACGAACCAGCTGGGGTCCCCATTGCCAAAATCACATCCACATAAAACACAAATATCCTACTCATCTCATGCCTTTAGTTCACCATTTAAGGATTTCACTGCGGGATGAAAACTAAACCATTCCCAACAAATCTTATTTCAATCTATTTTAGTAGTTCATGATGACAAATACGATTTCAAAGTAGTTATGTGCATCAGTTATTCCTGCCTAAATTACATTTTTTTGTTCTGATCCTCTTTTATTTGCTCAAGTTACTTCTGTTTTGTCAAAGAAAAGATTCATCATCAATATTTAATGCCTTATGTGTTTGAATTAATCGTGTGGAATTTTGTAAGTGACAAGCAAAAATGTTTGAATAACAGTTCAGATGATAATATTTTTAATTCCACCATTTGTTGGGATGGAGTGTTTGTTCTGATGGTGCTTAGACAAGTGTGGCGTGGTTGAGAGTTGTGGTGAAATGGGCAGTGGCATGGTGAGACCCATGAGGATACATATTAAAATCCTTCTTCGGCAACCCATGCTTGTGGAAAAAATAACAAAAAAACAAAACAAAGCATGTTGAGAATGGGTTGGAAGGTAGTGTAATGTGAGATGTGGTGTTGAGATGTGGTATTGAGATGTGGTGTTGAGATGGGTGGTGAGACGTGGTGGCGAGATTGGTGGTGAGATGTGGTGGTGAGATGGGGTGGTGAGATGGGGTGGTGAGATGGGTGGTGAGATGGGTGGTGAGATGTGGTGGCGAGATGTGGTGGTGAGATGGGTGGTGAGATGGATGGTGAGATGGGGTGATGAGATGTGGTGGTGAGATGGGTGGTGAGATGGGGTGGCGAGATGGGTGGTGAGATGTGGTGGCGAGATGTGGTGGTGAGATGGGTGGTGAGATGGGGTGGCGAGATGGGTGGTGAGATGTGGTGGCGAGATGTGGTGGTGAGATGGGTGGTGAGATGGGGTGGTGAGATGTGGTGGCGAGATGGATGGTGAGATGTTATTGGGTGGTGAAATGGGTGGCAAGAGATAGGAAGTGAGTTTGGTTAGTGAAACAGAGACTAAGATAGGATAGCGTGCTCTAATACTGAATGTAACAATTGAACTGTTTGTTTGTTTGTTGTTAAACGCCACACTCAGCAATATTCCAGCTACAGTAGATCAAGGCAATCTGAAAATAATCAAGTCTGAACCAGACAATCCAGTGAGCATCAATCCACGCAATTGGGATATGATGACATGTATCAACCAAGTCAGCGAGCCTGACCATCCAATCCCGATAGTCGCCTCCTACGAAAAGCATAGTCGCCTTTTCGGCAAGCATGGGTTGCTGGAGGCCTATTCTACCCCGGATCTTCATGGGTCAACAATTGAACTGAACTGAACTGAACTGAACTGAACTGAACTGAACTGAACTGAACTGAACAATTGTATCAATCTCAAAACAATCAAAGTATTTCAATTTTCTCTAAGAAAATACTCTGTCACAAATCCAATTTCCTCCAATACATAACATTCCCATAAAACATATTCCATAGGATGTGTTCTCTTAATAATTTCTTCCAAAAGTATAACTTTTCCTATGAATAATTATCATATTTGAATAAGCAATCCTCCCAGGTTGAGTTATAGACATTTTACATCCAAGAAATCTTCTTCTCTTGAAAGAAGGCAAAACGTCTTTTGGAAAACAATAAGTACTAAAGTACAGACAGATCATATCAACCATCAAAAGCAAAACACAAATTAAAACTATACCTGGTTGGTGGTTATTTATAGCCAAACACTAACGACAGCTGTGACTCTCATCCTGGGGCAGGTTTCTGGTGTATTTCTAGCAAAGCTCCTGGATCAATGTCTAATCTCCCAACAGACATCCAGTTCTGGTTTATTATTCATTTGATTTTATCTTTCAATACTGACACTGATGTTGTTTGTTTTTGACTTCTGTTCGGTAAACAAATCTGCCTGGAATCGTTTTAATTCTTGCCAACTGTTTGCTCATACTGGCATTTTATAGATTCTTTCACAATGGAATAAGTTCTTGCCACAACAATCATGTGCTTCAAAAGTCTCAAAACAACTATCAGTTGTTAGTGACAAGCTTGGACGAGTTGGTAAGATCCAAGAAAATAGTGTTGGGAATTTTTGATATCACTTAATTCATTGGTAAACATGACTTTGGTATTTGACAAATTTTGGTTTGGTTGTTTGTTTTGTTGTTTAACGCCAGCTATATGATGGCAGTCTGTAAATAATTGAGTCTGAACCAGACAATCCAGTGATTAATATCATGATCATGGATCGATGACATGCATCAACCAAGTCAGCGAGCCTGACCACACGATCCCGTAAGTCGACTCTTACGACAAGTATAGTTGCCTTTTATGGCAAGAATGGGTTGCCGAAGACATATTCGATAAAGAGGCTTTTAACCATTATGATGATGTTATGATACTGGTTTTGCAGTTGATTCGGTGTACGGAATTTACTGGCCATTCTGAATGTGCATTTAAACAAGTAATACTGATGCAATTATTATGCAAACTTATAGAGACATTATATATCACATATAACATGGTTTAAGCCAGAGAAATGACTCGAATCGGTGGATTCTGGAAGTAGAATCAATGTCACGTTTTGGGGCATGTTGCATCTACTTCTGGAATCAAAGATTCTCTTGATTTCTCCATCATGTTTATCTTATAATTAGCCTCAACTTGTTTCTGTCTCTTTTCTAACTTACCAAAAGAGAAATATAGAAACATGTCCTTGAATGTTGTGTCTCTCTCAACACTGACCATGTCAGATACCAGTCTGTGTCAAGAACTTGTGTGTTTAAAGCCCCAGAAGAATTGATTTCTGTAGATATTGATGGGATCAAATATGGGCTTATATTAAAAAAAGTCAGTAAAAAATTACTGGGTAGGGAGGGAGTACTTTACTTTATTATCATATTTCTCTAGTAGGTAGCATTTGATTTTCTGTTGGTTAACTCCTGTGATAGTGGCCAGTGAACAATCAAATCTGGATCAGATAATCTAGTGACTGAAATCATGAGCTTTGATACATGTAATTGGGATATGATCACAACCTATCAACCAAGTCCCTGAGCTTGACCAGCTGATTCAGTCATCTATTGGTTCAAGCATAGGCTGCTGGGGCCCTATATTCTTACAAAGAGTGAGTTGTGTTTAACGCCGCTTTTAACAGTATTCCAGTTACATATTAAGTCACCTTAATGTGGGAGAAAAGCCCGAAGTGATGCAGGTCTCAGACATTTACCTCTACGGTGAAACCCACGAGCAAGGGTATGGTGCTGACAAACCTAGAAACATAATCGGGGCGAACTGGGATTCGAACCCACAATCATAGGTTTCTGGCGTGCCCAAGGGACGCAACTCTGCACAGCGAATAGCGGCGCCTAAGACGACTGGGCCACCCGTGCCCCCTCTTACATAGAATCCAGAAGGGCTGGTAAAAAATGGTGCCAGTACAAATTTAGGGTCAGGTTTGTCATAAGAAACAAGAACTTCATTTTACCAAGATATATTATAGTGAGTGAGTTGTGTTTAACGCCGCTTTTAACATTATTCCAGTTATATCACGGCGTGTCAGCTTAATGAGGGAGGAAAGCCCGAAGTGATGCAGGTCTCAGACGTTTATCACTTTGGTGAAACCCACGAGCACGGGTATGGTGCTGACAAACCTAGAAACATAATCGGGGCGAACCGGGATTCGAACCCACAAACATAGATTTCTGGCGTGTCCATGGGACGCAACTCTGCACAGCGAATCGTGGCGCCTTAGACGACTGGGCCACCCGTGCCCCCAAGATATATTATAAAAGACCAAAGTTCCAAACTCATGCAAAAGCTCCCGACTCTATACAACACCATTGGAATACTATTAGTACTAAGTGACAGTTAGAGTGCCATCCATGATAACCCCCTGCAGATATATGTAGCACATCTTGAGTTCTATTCAGAATATGCCATAGTGGAAAATTGAATTTATAGCTTCACTGACCATTTGGACTAGTTAGAAACACTTACAAGCTGTGATGAACATGCACCATAGCCCTCACTTCAGAAGAGTTCAGTGGTGATTGGTACAGTGAGTTTGCTTTAGACAGACTCTCACAAGAGGCTGCTGAAACCCAGATAACATTAGGAAGGGTTGAAACACATTAACACTGATTTGAACACTATTTCAGTCATATTATGGCAGGGATTTACCTGGTTCTATCTAAGTTTGTGTCCTGGGGACTCTTTGAGCAATGAACATTCGGGTTAAAGGACAGACATGCTGGAGCACAAGGCTGGCAACATAAGGACCCTTTCGCTTGTTTATCAGGACTTCAAATGATGTCAATTGTTGCATTTGCTCAGGAGGTCTATTGTCGATAGAAAATCAACCACTGACACCCTGCACATTGGGTGTATTTCTTACAAGAATAGAAATGTCAGTTACGAGTTACAGGAATGTACAAAATTGATTCATTTTATCATTCAAACTGCCATACATTTTTGCATCCCACAGGACTCGCAATGTGAATTATTTGCGTCCATGCCTAATTTGTATGCGTACATGATGCAATACTTTGCATCCTGTAAAACCCAGACAGTGTGCCAGCTGATGTTTGAGGAAATCTCACAATGCCAACTCTCTGCAATACTAAGCACTGTCTACTTCAGTGAAACCCATAACTGACAAGCACAAGGCAAAGGATCATACATGTGGCAAATCTGGGATTTGAATCCCAAGTCCAGGGACACCTAATGGATGCAACTGAGTGAATCACCAAGATCGAAAAGCACCCAGTAAAAAATTGATTTTTTTTTTCTGAAATGTAATCGCCATGAGCTTGTGTTGATTTATAACACTGAGATAGGTTTGTGAGTGAGTGAGTGAGTGAGTGAGTGAGTGAGTGAGTGAGTGAGTGGGTGAGTAAGTGTGTGAGTGAGTGAGTGGGCGGGTGGGTGGGTGGGTGGGTGGGTTTTGGGTGGGAAGGACAAAGTGATGTAGATCTTGGTATCTGGTACAGGTTAGGTCTCAAAGTAAGACCCAGCAGATAACAGACCAACCTAGTCAGCTGGGACACCATCAAACATTAAGAGGAAAACAGGGTCCTTGAGGTTAACTTAATATCTAATCAATTTTCTAAATATTAGTGATATGACAAGGCTCTTTGACGTTTGTTTTTAATTTCTGACACTAAATGGGTAGCATCTAGACCCCGGAGATTTGCCCTAACCCTATGGGGTATAGACATGCTTCCTATGGAACAATCAATAATGCAATTAAAGGTCCTAAGTGCCTAAATTTGCGAACATAAAGATTCCTGCTGGTTGTGGCCAAGAAAGCTACGCACTCTGTTACAAGGCAAAGCAAGCTAATCACCGGCTCCACACCAAAATTAGAAGCTGGTTAACTTCATCACAGTAAGTCCACCTGACCAGAGCTGTGATGTTTATCACTAAAGATATGCTGGAAGCATGCATGCCCAGCACCAGACATCACTTTGCGATAATGCTGATTATTTTTGTCTCTTGCATGTTTTAATTCAAAATATTTACACTTTTCAAGATGAAAATACAAAAAAAATCAGGAAGGTATCATTCATAAAACATCTTAAATGCATTACCAACGGCAAACTATTTTCACATAACTTTATTAAGTAAAGATATGATTAAAGGATGAATAACTTCGTCATTGCAATTGGGAATGACATTTCAGTGTACGTTTTAACAACGTTATCAAGCAACGTTCCTCCTAATTGTAATAAAGAAGTTGTTCATCAATATATCTTTTACTTACTTGGTTGATTCATTAGCTTGACAACAGTGTTAGAACCTGCACCTAAATGTCCCTCCTTACCTTGTACTCCAACTTTAAAATGACTTCAAACTTTATTCTCAGGGTTTCCATGACAAATTATCATCTAATTACACTGGTAGTATTGTTGGAATTGTCATGGGACATAGTCGTTACTATACAGACAATAACACACTGACCATTAGCAAATGTCTACATTTGTAAATATTTGAAACATGTATTCATTATTGCTTAACCTCAAAGCTAACTCAATGACTACCGTGCACAGAAACAAGAAAGTTTTCAAAGTTTGAGCATTGGCAACACATCATGAAACAGTGCATCATCATAGTTCAATGGATGAATATAAAATTAAAAAAGAGTTTTGATGATTATGTATGTAGGACCTTGGCAGATATGTCACCCCCAACAAGTTTGTCTTTGGTCTCTAATTTTATTTTATAAGTTGGTTATAAAAAATGTCGACATCAAATTTGAAAAACTACCAACTTTCAGATTAGTACTGCTACTATTGAATAAAAACACGTTCACACCAATCTGGAAGTACGATCACTAAACAATACCGTCAGATAATTGATTTAGTTTTTTACACACATTATTCACCATTTCTTATGATACAGTGGACTTATATCTTTTGGTTTTTTTTCATTTCACCTTATTGTAAAATAGAGTTGGCAAAAAAAATGTTTGTCGGTTGGTGTCGTAAACCAAACCAAACAATATAAGGCCTTAAGTCCCTCAAAACCTACTTTGTTTTCAAATCGATCATGAATATTAATGTTGCAGTTAAGTGCCAAATATACAGAGACAACATCTCAGTTTCAATCATGGTACTAATTACGTCAACTGGAGATAGGTATCAACATAGTTACTCTATAGATACATATGCTTTATAACATCTGGTTTGTGGTATGCCATGGGATTCCAAGTTTTAATTGGTCCCCCACAACTGATGCCAATGATAAAGAGGTGGCTTTATGGATCGGGTGGTCAGACTTGTCAGATACTTGACTGATTGTGTGTCATCATACTCCGACGGCATACATTGTTCCTCATAATATCAATCACTGGCTTGTCTGACCCAGACTTGATTACTTCCAGGTCACTGTCTGGAATATTGCTGTCATTTTGAAGTCAACATCAAATCACCCTGGATAATAATTTTATTTCTATTTTAGCGACTGTAAACAAAATATGAAATGGGTCTGCCTTGAAATGAACCATACATACGTTTCACACAACAATCCAAACCAAATGTGAAGCACAGGAGAACAGATGCAGGAGTGTTCAACAGGTCCACCATTACTTAATAGATAAACACTGATATGTAAGTGATTCCTAATCTACCGTATTTTATGGAGTATAGTGCACACTTTTAAAAAAACCCCACCACAGCTGTGTAGAAGGGGGTGCGCATTATACACGCAATAATGAGTTTTGATGTTTTTTTCCCCCAATGGAAAGACATTACCTTGAGCATGTAACACCGGAAATACCATGTCAACAAATTAATCATGTCATTACACAGTTTGGCTATAAAAAGTGTTCTTTGTATATCTGGACTTATGTTTGTAACTTATTTCATAAATTTTATTAAAAATTCCTTTTAATATTGTTTTAATTAATTTCGACGAAATCGTTTGTGAAGCGATCAGAAGATCGCACAACTCACTGTTTTTAACAGCAACCATGGTCAGATTACCGCTATTGATGCCTTTAGTTGACAGAGAATGGTAACTAGATCTGTGAAACAAAGCATGATAACAGGCTGCAATTGTTGTACTAGTGACAACTTCACACACAGGTGGCATAGCCCATCCTCCTCCCCCACACCCCAAACAGTCTGCATGACTCCACATCTGACCATATAAACACTATTTTTTTGTACCAAGTGGGTGTTTTTGTACAATAAATTATTCTTGATTCTCTTCTCTTGTTAGAGCTGCTGCTACTGCAACTGCCATGTCACATCAGCCTCAAGTAGAGGATTATATCATCTTCATCAACATGTTACAGGATGAAGGTCAAGCAATGCCTTTACAATGTCAACTCCTTACGCCATTTTTCTGGTTATGTTATCATCATGTGTGGAGTTGTTGTATTGGAAAATACCAATTGAAACAGAATAAATAAAGAAAATGTTTGGAGTACATAAGTGTGGTTTTAACCAGTATCATAGGTGTACATAGCCAGTTGATCCTGTAAAAATGTTACTCGTCTTGGATTGGTGGGTAGGCACTAGACCAGACTAAATTAGACTCATTCTCTCTTTTGTCAAAAACAGAAATGCCATAATATCCAAGCTAACCATGCACTGATAAACAGACAAAGCCACCAAAGCTGGAACATACTGATGAGAAACATCTCACCTACATCTATTCAAATCCACCCAACACCTTTGTAAAACACATTCAGGGCTTAGAGTGTTTGTTCAAACAGCTGATCCCCGTTCAGAATATGGGTGGCTTTCAACACTGACAACACCGACACGCAAAAGAGATTTCTTGTTCCGTCCTGTGACATGTATCATGTTTACTTGGATCAGGACATACATAAAAAACTATTCTTCAAACGAAAAATGATTTCCTCAAGACATAGCATATTCTGGTAAAGGAGGAAGGCATATCTTCCTAACTCAATATCAAAGACAGCAAGCGCTTCAAAACACGACACAAATGTTACAAAGGCTGACAGGAAAATCAAGAAGTGAGGCAAAAATCCAGTACTCAAACACTTAAAGCTCTTCATTGTGTGGATACAACAATGAAAATCCTATCCTATCCTATCCTGTAAAATGGAAGAATTATGTTCGAATTATGCCAAAATTCTACAAATACAATTATCCAAAGCAATTAAAATCGATGGAATATTACAACCAAAGTTCTCAAAACATTAGAAAACAATTTTTCACACATCAAAAACCCAATAAAAGGTGGGAAAATAAGCACTTCTGAGTTGAATGCAACCAGTTATGTTTTTGGGGTGATTAGCTTCTTAATACACAAATCGGTTTGTTTTTCCGTTTCCAGGGACATAATGTCAACTGTATATTGAGATATGTTGCTTTGATTCTGAAATGGGTTAATGGGGGCCTATACTGATCTGACAGTGTAAAAATGCAAGTCTTTGCATCATATTTGTCAGATTATCTGAAGTCATCATTAGTCCCCTTAACTCTTTTCCTGTCAAGTCCTCGTTATCACTTGCAGAAAGTGATGAAGGTGTAACTTTCATCCACAATGCTGCTTTATATACCAGTGGTTTATGGGACCATATTTGGTGATTAACAATATTGAAAACGCAATATCTTTTCTGAATTTTACTAGTCCGTGATTATGCTATTGGCCAATGCAGCTGAAATGACTTATCCTATGCTTTAGCATGAACATGTTCAAGTTTATGTTTATGAATGGTCTCAGGCAATTTCTTTCAATGACTCGTAAAAACCTTCATTTACCATTGCCTACCCCATCTTAAGGACCGAGGGCTTCTGCAAATGATAACGCCCTGAAAAATAGTGTGACTGTTATTATAGCTAAAATGGATAGAATTATCATGAAACCACCTGCATGTTATCAAAAATGAGCAGGCCACTGTAACTTGATAATGCCCTCATATTGCTTGACGACGGGCCATTATCACGCCCCTTGTTAGGTGACGTCATAGGATAGGGATAGGTGACATCACGTTCAATAGTCACGTCATCTGGTTTGTTCTATGACGTTTCCATATTTGTAAAAGTTGGTCAGTGACATTGGTGTTGCTTGTAGTAAATGTTTCAAAACCGATATTGTTGTTTCTTTTTATTTGATAACAAATTCCATCCATTTTAGCTATAATAACGGTAACACCTTTTTTCAGGGCATTATCATTTGCAGAAGCCCTCGGTCTTTTCAACTGCCCTCCTTCATCGGGCAGTTAACAGAAGACCTCGGGCTTCTGCAAATGATAATGCCCTGAAAAATAGCGTTACCCTTATATGATACATCTTAAAAACACAAAGTCAGTTTCAAAACAAACATTTCCCCAATGATGACAATACTAAGCCAGTCAACCTAATGATTCAGTTTCCCCACAACATCAGAATAAAAAGCCTATTTATTACCCATTCTCTCTATTTGTGACTTGTAAATGAAGATGCAGCCATATGAAATCTCATTGAGAAGCAATGGCTGCCTATCTAATAAGATCAGGAGGCATGCGATCCAGCACTGGCCTTGCATGTCCAGTAATTGAGAACTGCCCTAGCACCAGTGATTAAGACAGAACATGCCTGTCCAGAAGAGTGGACATGTAGTAAGAGTGACGGTGGACGCCAGACAATGCAGTGACCAGCATGTATTGATTTAGGCTGACCAATCTCATCTCAGTCACAAGGAAAACAAATTGATAGGCAACTGGACTTGGTCAGACTTGCTTGCTCGCACTTTAAAAAGATAAGGATTACTTAAGCCTGATGATTAGGTAGGTAAACAGTGCTGTTTCCGTTACATGTGAAAGAACTTGTTTTGCTTCTTGGAACAGAAAATTGTTCCAGCTGAATCTGCTGACGAAGGCATGCATACCTTTAGATCATGTACTTAATGGCTAGATTCCTTTGAATCGCTCCCCACTGCTGTGACAAGCTAGGAGAAATTCTACATTGACACCATTGGCAACTGCAGAAATTGATTTCTCTGACAATTGTGGAAGATACTAATTTGCTTTGGCACTTCCATTTGCAAGAAGTCAATGTTGTGTGTTCATTTTATCATTCTTATCGAACAAGAATTTCTTTCTAAATTATTGCTGAATCACTTGTCTGAATATTCAAAAAAGAGATTTTTGATTTGGTTACTAATTTTGTCTTCCAGCTTTAAAACTTTATAAGGCAATCAGATTTAATAGAAACCCCTTTCAAACAAACATTTAGATCTCTACATTGAGTATTTCAGAGAACTGCTGAATCATCACAAAATGGATTTGTCTTTTTAGCGATTAAAAAGAAAATAATTGCAAGGTGAGACATAATACTACCAGGTGTCCATTATTTCCTTAGCTCCTCTGTTGCAAATGGAACACATACTGCTAGTTGTTATTCTCATTTTGCATAAACTTCAACCAGAGGCAAACTAATTAGATAGGTGTAAACTGTTGACATTTCTACTTCAAGCTAAAGAGCAAAATTATATTGTTACAAGGCGATCAGCTGTGAGAGAGCTACTTTGAGACACTAATACAACTACAATTGGCCATTAATGTTTCTGTTAGTTAGACAATTTCCTCTGTAATAGTCATGAAAAAAAGCCTAATTGTTACACTGCATATGTACATGATACATGAGTGAATTCATGACAAAATGTTTGTGACAAAATGCAGCAGCAGTTTTAGAGCTAATTGAACAGAGAATTTGAAAATTTGAAAGGAAATTTATTACTTGATTTTATCTGAAGCAAAATATCCTATTATTAACCATAAAGAATTTGTTACACTGATCTAACAGTGGATTATTGTTAATGACATGAAAAATTGCCGGTGTTATCCCTTTGTTACAAGTCATTTTCAACACGTAACACAGACTACAAGCTAAAAATGTTTTAAAGAATCAATTTGAAGACATGACTCAACTGTTTCTACGATCAACTTCAATAAATAGCAACAACAACCCCGAAAGAACACCAACTCTGATATCCTTCTTGTTACAATTAGTGATCATTGAAGACATGTACAAATATACTTTGGTCTTCGTAAATCATGCATAAAGTAAAGACATGAGGAGACTGCAGGACACAATGGCTCTGCTACAATGACAAACAAATAATGGAAGGTATTGACATATTTCAGTCCTTCCTTTGTCAAGATATATATAAATAATAAATGCCTTAAAGACTCTAGTTACTTCTTTCACCATCACTAACCTATGTGTACTTTATCCTATTAATCAGATTGTCACTGTTGAGAACAAAAATCAATAACAAGCTCAAGTGAATAATACAGGTTTCTGCAACGACCAATTCCTTCAGCTGTATATTCAGAGATTAAATTGTTGATGTTGGTGTCAGGTAGTTTTTGATAAAATAAATTGAGTTTTTCTCTTATTAGAAAAATCTTGTTCTATTCAAGTCTACAATTACTCAAATGCCTTGCATGTATAACAGCATTTAAATGTGGAATTTTTATGGACAGCAACTTCTTTAGACATGTACCACTTTGGTGAAACCAACAAGCATAAGCATGGTCCTGACAAACCAAGAAACATAACCAGGACAAATCAGGATTCAATCCAAGGTTCATAGGTTCCTGGCATGTCTAAGGAACACAACTCTGCACTTTGAATTGTGGCATCTTTAGAGTGGGTGAGTGTGCTTTTACGCTGCCTCAAGCAATATTCCAGCAACAGCCAGCAGCGGACACCAGAAATGGGCTTCACACATTGTACTCATGTCTTCAGAGTGACTAGCGAACGATTTAACCACTAGGCTACCCCACAGCCAGTTTCGCCTTAGAGCCTCTGTCTGTGCCACTTGTATCCCCTAAAGGGAAGCAGTAGGTGATGAAAAAGAAAACTTTGTGCAAATATTATCTGACATGTTATTACACTGAAGACTGATAGTCAGTATTCATGGACATATTCTTGGTACCCCTACTTGACCATTAAAACCCAATTACAAAATTCAATATGGAGACCATATGTTTGGAGCTGTGGGGGTTCCTGGTCAGAACATTTTGTCATTTGCCCAAATCTATGTTACATGACTTCTGTGACTTTTGTTTGGATATTTGTGTAGATCAATTCACAAATACGCCAACAATCGGGCTTCCTGTTAATGACTGTTTGTGCAGTCCAAGCAATGAAATAGCTCCTCATGTGAACTGTTGACCTAATGGATGACCAGGTTGCCATCCTACACACGGTAGTCATCATGTGTTCAGGGACTTCATAACAGTACTTGGAACAAACATGATTCGTCAGCAAAAGGAGCACAGGTCAAACTGAATAGGACACTAGATTTGCCAATCCCAGGTTAGTCAATGTGACATTTGAAATCACCTCGTTTACCTTATGCATGAATCCATTTCTTCTTGGCTTAACATTTCTGTTAATGTTGAAAGGCTGTCTCCTGTTTCGTATGTGATGATGATAATACAAGTATTCATGGCATTCTGTAAGTCACAGATGATGACCATACAAGCATTCACTGCAAGTGATGATGATCATACAAGCATTCACTGCCAGTGATGATGATCATACAAACATCTACTGCAAGTGATGATGATCATACAAACATTCACTAAAGGTGATGATGATCATACAAACATTCACTAAAAGTGATGATCATACAAGCATTCACTAAAAGTGATGATCATACAAGCATTCACTGCAAGTGATGATGATCATACAAGCCTTCACTGCAAGTGGTGATGATCATACAAGCATTCACTGCAAGTGGTGATGATCATACAAGCATTCACTGCAAGTGATGATGATCATACAAGCCTTCACTGCAAGTGGTGATGATCATACAAGCATTCACTGCAAGTGGTGATGATCATACAAGCATTCACTGCAAGTGATGATGATCATACAAGCATTCACTGCAAGTGATGATGATCATACAAGCATTCACTGCAAGTGATGATGATCATACAAGCAATCACTACAAGTGATGATGATCATACAAGCCTTCCCTGCAAGTGATGATGATCATACAAGCCTTCCCTGCAAGTGATGATGATCATACAAGCCTTCACTGCAAGTGATGATGATCATACAAGCATTCACTGCAAGTGATGATGATCATACAAGCCTTCACTGCAAGTGGTGATGATCATACAAGCATTCACTGCAAGTGGTGATGATCATACAAGCATTCACTGCAAGTGATGATGATCATACAAGCATTCACTGCAAGTGATGATGATCATACAAGCATTCACTGCAAGTGATGATGATCATACAAGCATTCACTGCAAGTGATGATGATCATACAAGCATTCACTGCAAGTGATGATGATCATACAAGCAATCACTACAAGTGATGATGATCATACAAGCCTTCCCTGCAAGTGATGATGATCATACAAGCCTTCCCTGCAAGTGATGATGATCATACAAGCCTTCACTGCAAGTGATGATGATCATACAAGCCTTCACTACAAGTGATGATGATCATACAAGCCTTCCCTGCAAGTGATGATGATCATACAAGCATTCACTGCAAGTGATGATGATCATACAAGCATTCACTGCAAGTGATGATGATCATACAAGCCTTCACTACAAGTGATGATGATCATACAAGCATTCACTGCAAGTGATGATGATCATACAAGCATTCACTGCAAGTGATGATGATCATACAAGCCTTCACTACAAGTGATGATGATCATACAAGCCTTCCCTGCAAGTGATGATGATCATACAAGCATTCACTGCAAGTGATGATGATCATACAAGCATTCACTGCAAGTGATGATGATCATACAAGCCTTCACTGCAAGTGATGATGATCATACAAGCATTCATTGCAAGTATTGATGATCATACAAGCCTTCCCTGCAAGTGATGATGATCATACAAGCCTTCCCTGCAAGTGATGATGATCATACAAGCATTCACTGCAAGTGATGATGATCATACAAGCATTCACTGCAAGTGATGATGATCATACAAGCATTCACTGCAAGTGATGATCATACAAGCCTTCCCTGCAAGTGATGATGATCATACAAGCATTCACTGCAAGTGATGATCATACAAGCCTTCACTGCAAGTGATGATGATCATACAAGCATTCACTGCAAATGATGATCATACAAGCCTTCACTGCAAGTGATGATGATCATACAAGCATTCACTGCAAGTGATGATGATCATACAAGCCTTCCCTGCAAGTGATGATGATCATACAAGCATTCACTAAAAGTGATAATGATCATACAAGCATTCACTGCAAGTGATGATGATCATACAAGCCTTCACTGCAAGTGGTGATGATCATACAAGCCTTCACTGCAAGTGATGATGATCATACAAGCATTCACTGCAAGTGATGATGATCATACAAGCATTCACTGCAAGTGATGATGATCATACAAGCATTCACTACAAGTGATGATGATCATACAAGCCTTCCCTGCAAGTGATGATGATCATACAAGCATTCACTGCAAGTGATGATGATCATACAAGCATTCACTGCAAGTGATGATGATCATACAAGCCTTCACTACAAGTGATGATGATCATACAAGCATTCACTGCAAGTGATGATGATCATACAAGCCTTCACTACAAGTGATGATGATCATACAAGCCTTCCCTGCAAGTGATGATGATCATACAAGCAATCACTACAAGTGATGATGATCATACAAGCCTTCCCTGCAAGTGATGATGATCATACAAGCCTTCCCTGCAAGTGATGATGATCATACAAGCCTTCACTGCAAGTGATGATGATCATACAAGCATTCATTGCAAGTATTGGTGATCATACAAGAGTGAGTGAGTGAGTGAGTGAGTTTGGTTTAACGCCGCTTTTAACAGTACATGTATTCCAGATCTACACATTAAACAAATTCAACACGTGACAATACATTATCTGATAAATGTATTGCTGAAAGACAATGTGGTGTTTCGAGTTCCGAAGAAATATAGGTCTACATGCAATTAGTTCCCAGTAGAATGTGTCATGTGACCAGTGCATTAACAATTTGCTCTCCGTGATATCTTATGAAAGTAAATAATTCGTGAAACAAATGTAAAAAATCATATCTTGGACAGGACCAGCATAATGGCGTAATTTTAGGCTCAAAGCGTAATTATTATGCAAAACGCATAATGTTGGCATCTCTGATCAATGTGACAACTTTTGAAAAGAGTTGCATTTATTAGATACTTCAACATTTACAACTTGAAAAAAAAAAAAATCAAATAAAAACAATTTAAACCAGGTATCGATTTAGGAACCAAAATACACCTCAATTCCAGTAGGGAAATATTTTAACACCCAAACATAAGCTCTAGAAAAAGACAAATACTACTTCTATGTGTTATAAATATAGAAAAACAACAACAAATTTAAACAAATTGGAGGTCTCAGTGACCTCAGGATCGTGAACATATATTTAACAAACAAAAAGGTTTCTTTTTCAGACTTCTAAAGTTGCTGTTTTTCAAACAACTTTTAAACAAAATGATATCAAAGAGACCAAAAGATAAAGAGGTAAAAATGTGTTTTGAATAAACAACAAAAACCTTTTTTCCAGTTTGAATGCAGTTTTCAAAGTAAATCTTCAACTAGCTTACCATTCACATCCAATGTTTATATGTTAATTTCACTTTTTTTATATTCACAGAATGATTACAAGTCAAGCAGAATCCTTCAGCAATCATGAAGCCACCATTTCTCTGGTGGCTGGGATGTTGGGAGACAACATATGAGGGAAATGTTTCATCAGCAGTAATCATAAGAGCTTTGCAAAGAAGGCGAACATGACCAGGTTATTCAAGCTAATTCACAATACACAGCCACCATTAACTCTGTGACCTTGACATTGGAGAAAGCCACAGGGGTCTTGGCCAGCATTCCTCCAGAGACAAGACTCAAACAATGTGATTTCTATTATAGGAATTGAGCATGCTGAATGGAAGGGTCTCTTGATTGACAATATTTTTAGCTATCTGGCACCAAATGTGTGTGTTTTGATTTTTTGTTGCAAAAGGAACAAGACAGTCTTATTTCTCTGGAGATTTGAATCACATGATGAAAACTTTCATCACATTTTTTTATGAAAAGTTTAATATACTTTTATCAAAATGTGTTGAGAACTGAAAAATGTGTTAACAGGCAAAAGAAATCGTTATCCCAGCTTGTGGGTAAATATGAAAATTGTCACAACACCGCACAAGTCAATCAGAGAGCAAGAGGATGAAAGGTTTAACTGATGCCAAAGGACCCCCCACACCAATATTTTTTTATGCTTTTTAGGGGCTCATTCACATTCCTTCAGTTTTCATCACAGCACTTCATCTAAGAGCAGGTTTTATACTGAAGCTGAGTGTAACCGAAAATAAGTGTGTCCCAGTCAATAATGTGATATCCAGCAATTTTATCACACAGACTGCTGAGTTGCCTGTAATTTTGAGATCTGGACTTTAGAAAAATTGAAGCAACTCATTTCTGCCAAGATTCTACATGGAACATGCTGAGCTCCTGGATAGTGATCAAAACTGACATGTGTTTTGAACATTGAAACTTTTATTCACTTATCACCAATTGAATAACTTCAAAAACTGATCAAGGGTCAAAGAGGAGTGATGAGTATGAAACAATAACAGACAATATTTTAAAATATCAACCTAGCATTATGGAACCCTTGGTTGCTCCTGTGTGTGGCTCCCTACTAATCTTAGTCTGAATAAGCCACTGGTTTCCCACATCAAGATTCAACATGGATATGGAAGATATTCTGTTGAATATGGACTTTGAGAACATGTCCTCAGAGGAGATACAGCAACAGTTTGAGCTGTACTCCAACTTCTCCCAAGACATCAAGCAGACCGACTGGGACATCTTGAAGGACAAGCGCTGGCAGGTTGTGGTCATTATCCTCTATGTTGTGGTCATCGTGTTCGGGTTCCTGGGGAACCTGGTGGTGGTGATAGTGATAGCAAAGTACAAGCAGCTGCATACAGTTACAAACATCTTTATTGCCAACCTGGCTGTGGCAGACATTGCTCTGTGTGTGTTCAACCTTCCCTTTCAGCTTCACTACCAGCTGACAGACACGTGGACATTCGGATCTATTCTGTGTCACATCACCATGCCCACATTTGGAGTGCCTATTTTCGTCTCCTCTCTGTCCATTCTCAGCATAGCTGTTGACCGCTACATCCTCATCGTGTTCCCCTTCACGCAGAGGATGACCAATGCGTTTGCGCTGGGTGTTGTTGTTGTCATTGGTTGTGTAACAACAGGTTTGGCCATACCGCTGATGGTCTACACTCGTGTGGAGATCATTGATGAGCCCTTGTTCAAACTGTATCAAGTGTACTGTGTCGAAAACTGGCCTTCGTACAAGAGTAAACGGGCATACGCTGTCACAGTGTTTGTGCTGCAGTTCTGTATTCCACTGATGTTAACGACCTTCTTCTATACTCATATTTGTGCTGTGTTAAAGAACAGACCCATTAAAAAAAATGAAACCCGACGAAACCAAAGAACAACCAAAATCTTAATCGCTGTGGTTTTAACATTCACTCTGTGCTGGCTTCCATGGAATATATTCAGCCTGACCGCAGAGTTCCATCATAGTGTTGTTCGTGGGAAATATTTCAAACTCATTGATCTGTTACTTAAAATTTTTGCCATGAGTTCCTCATGCATAAACCCATTCCTTTATGGTTGGTTAAATGACAACTTCAGAAAAGAATTAGGGCGAATGGTCGGGCATCAAAATGGATTTGGCCGAGTCAACAATACAAATGGGTATTCCTTAGCTCAACCAACCAAGAAGACAAACCTGCAGCAAAGTCCTCGGATTGAGATGGACCGACACACCACCCCATACTAACAAACGGTTTCAAGTTGGCAAGTGGATATTCATTTTCATTAGTGTTTGCTCAAAAGAAATACAGTGTGTCATTCGTCTTGTCTTTTTCATAAAAAAAGCAAGTTTTCCTGAGTGTGAGGATAGGCACTCCAGTGCAAAATGCTGTCGAAGAGGATGCAGCTTCAGTCTTGTACTTGTTAAGGAGGAATGTGAAAGGTAATTAAAGAGGCAATCTCAAGAACACTTTTGTGGATTATGAACTTGTTGACTTCAGTGTTCATGGAAAATCATTTTCCACAGGAAGTGGACAATTATGGTGACATTCATGTGGAAAAAAGGATTATACAGTTTAACATTTACATGCTCAAAAAATCAAGGAACCTTGTTGAGAACTCTTCATAAGCATGGACAATTCAATAAAGTAAATCTTGCCATTGTAAGTTAATTGGTGACTGCTAACAGGATGATGGTCAGTGTAAGGAATGGTTAACTTCTTTCATGTCCTGTTTGTTGAATAACAAATAAAATGAAACATGACACTAGCAAGTGTCAACAAACATTTAAGCCACTACTTCCAACACATGCAAAAGATAATAGGGACAATGACATTTGTAAATGGCAACATAGTCTGCTTATATTTCTGAGATGTACTGCTGGGCCCAATTCCACAAGCAATCATAGCACTTTGACTATCGTAATGCTAGAGTGTCGCCTTGACCCTAGAGAATAAACTAAATTCCGACTTAATAAAAGTAACAAACTCTTTCCATATTAAATAGAAATCTCTTGATTTGAGTCGATTGTACGATTCCGACTATATAATGAACATGTGTTTATGAATCACTATCAAATACTGATGATGAAAAGATGAGCATAGCCTCCAATACCGATGGTAAACATAACAAACACATGCAAAGGCAAGTCAATTGTTGACCTGAAAAGACATGGGAACACATGGTACAAGTTAAACTAGGGAATTGCATCAGACTTTTATTAGTGTCACTGATGTGTCAAATTTGGAAATGTCCTCCATATGTTCACCATGGAACCTTCTACTTGCCTAAATGTCTTGACCCCAAATTATACACAGATGTAAAGCCTAGAATGATTATTAAAGTCTCAGCTCTTGGAAATTATTAAGCATTTATCTGGGCTCCATTTGGACTATAATTTTTATTTTGTAGACATATATTTTTAAACATGATAACTTTACTTCTGGGACAAAATGTGAGTCTATTGTAACTCCTATACTTAACACAGACTTATGACAATTACGACGATCAGTTTGTGAAACAGGGCCCTTTGCATGTGTTTGTGACAGGTGCCACCGGTGGGGCAGGATACGCTTACCTTTTCGCGAACACCCAGTATCATTAACATTAACACAGGTTCAGGATATAGTCGGAATCGTACAATCGAATCTGCTTTTGGCAGAGATTTCTTATGAATGTTGAAAGGGTTTTGTCGCTTTTATCTACAGTTCAACTTGTTGTTTCCTCAATGACCGTATCTCAGATGTATACTCACAAGATGGCAACCCCAACTTGAGGAATATCTGGGGTACTTGTCATCTAAATTTAGTAGCGTTTAACAAAATTTGTAATCATTATTAGAATCTCTGACTGTATGTTCTGGACGAAAATTTATCATCTTTCACCTTATATTTTATCACCCACAATCTGTAAACCTTCCCATCACAAGCTAAAACCATTTATTGATTATTAATTGGATGTATATATGACATTGACTTTTATGATGGTTACAGGCAACATTTTTTGGGAAAAAGATTGTAAAATATTTCACTTGACCATATTGGTGGAAGTATGTTCTTAATATCATAACTGTCCTGCCAAATTCAAATTGGTTGGCATTTCTGTATATTTTGAAAAGTTATGCACAAGAATATGAACCTGACCCAGCATTAACACAAACATTACAAATTTGATGTCCTTGAAAAATGATTATGTTTGATCGAATATGACATTGGTACAGAACAATGTTTTTTTAAATGTTTGTACATTTCAAACAGCTATGCCATTGAACATGAAATTGAAACTTCTTTTATTTTAGAAAAACCTCAGACTATTTTTACTCTTTAAGTATACTTATCTGATATTTATTGTTTGTATAATGCAACATCATTAGTTATTTGAGCAAATACTACAAGTTAGCAAGCACATTATATTTTATTGTCAAACCCCTGTATTTCAAAGATATTTATCTCACAAGCACTTTCTTTACATATATGCTGTTTCATGCAATTCAAGAAATGTCAGATGCTGATTTAATTTATTTATCACACAGTGAACAATAAAATTCACAATTCATTTTCTTTTCAACAACCCCCCCCCCCCCCCCTCCCCCAACAATTTAGATAATATACATAAAATAAAAAATTAATTATAAAATTATAATGTTCATTTGACAATTATTGTAACAACATTTGACATTCATTGTAACAACTTAGAGTAAAAAATGAAAGACTGAAACCATCAATGCTATCAACAATGTATAAGGATTTGAATGTTTCTTATATAATCACACCAATTTCAACCAGACATTATAAATCTCGTGGGTTGCAAAAAAACACCAACACAAATTATTTTAACTACACTCAAAAAGGCATAAGTGGTGATATCCAGGACCTGTATTAACATGATTTAGAGTACATCCATTAAACTTTAAAAAAGAGAAAATCAAACAGATTTTAGAAATATGTACCTATCTTTGAAATAGTTAATCTAATCTAAATGTCCAAATGATAAAAGAAGGAAATAAGTGTCAACAGTGCATCTTTTTGTGCTGGGTGCTTGTGAGCTAACATGCACAATGAGAAAATCCTTCACAGTATTCTCAGTTTTGCTATGAATTCTTATTAATAATATTTAACTTTACAAAATATTTTAACCACACATGAAAACACATTTATCTCTTCTATTATCATTGTACCATTTTTCCGCAAATCAATAAAAAATGACCATTTACAATTTTCCCTCAATTTTTATCGTGCTGCTACTTTTCATGGATGACCTCATACAGCGCTATGATGTCAGGCAACGAGGTAACAAGTACTAACAACTCAGTTACGTCAAAGTTTAAATGATGTTGAGGCACTACTCCCATTCAGCTGTATAATTCCTGTTTGTTAAATACATAATGCTGCATCTGTGATAATTTGACTTTTCTTATTAGACTCTGGACATCAAAGCTTCATATCCGCCATAGATTGATTTACATTATGTCATTAGAACATTCCTGTACAGAACAGTTTGAGTTGTGCACTGATAACAAAATCATACATGCAGATATTCTTTAAATACATTTCAACTTTCGAACAGCGCAAAACATTAATTCTTGAGTGAACTTTGGAAAGATCTTTCAATCAGAAGTTATAATTGTGTTTTGAAAAATCAGATTGATGAATCCGAATTGAGTATTGTCCAAATTCATGCTGGAGTGAAGACGTGACAATTTCAGCTGCAGTGTATGGTGAACCCTTAACATAAGGGCAGGCTTTCAATACATCTTCTTCTAATGGTGATATGATGTCCCCACAAATTCTTTACCCTTGTCTTCCAACAAATTCAAAATCCTGATTTGAACGATTGCTTCTTTCATCCGCAGCATCATAAACTTTGCGTTTTAGTTCAGCATTTTTTCTTATCCTAATTCATCTCCACTTTGTCCTGGAGCACAGTCATCTGTTAAAGTGTGCAAGTTGTTGATGATTTCAGATGGAAATCTGTCTGACATCAGTTGCCTGTTGGTCGTGACCTTTACATGACCTTGTTAGTATCGAACAAATCATTCGGCTATCATTTATCAGGACCTGGCCAATGGCTTTGACCAGTGGAATTGACCAGTTGGTACTTAAACTCTAAAGAATCTCCAACCACAGTTCATGGCTCTCAATGAAGGCACAAATGATGATAGTATTGGGAATCACTTAAAAAATAAGAATCAATCATCACTATTGATTTGAGGCAATGATAGACAAATGTTCGACCTCAGTTTTAGTATGCTGCTGTTTCTGAGATATGAGATATTGACATCAATAGAAGACCCCTGAGTGATTAATTGATCTTGGAGGTAAAGAGACTAATGTATTAAATGGAATAACAAAATTATCAAATTATTCAAAGTAATGCTAGAAGTATGTACAACTTAATATACATGGTTCTAGGTGGTTGAAGAACTCACGATGCAAGACAATTAGCACACATTGCTCACTAGTCATTTCATCCATGTGAAAAATGACAAATAAGGGTCACTGACGGAACGTGAATCTGCACCTGTGTATACAGAGTTATTTTTAACTTCGCACTGCAATCATATTCTATACCTTTCAGAATATACACCTGTTTCTTACATTTTGCTGACTTTTCCATGAGATGCACATGGTTTTCACATTTTTCACATAGAAATACATTTTTGTTAATTTACTAAATGTGTTTGACGTTTAACAAGATTCTGGAGAGCATTTGATATTTCATTCTTCCACAACCATGTTATAACTCTCAATTGTCATCTTATTCAACAATGTAATAAAACTTTAAATGTTTTCATGAAAAATTGTTTCTTTTTTATGCGAAGATAAAAAAGTCAAAAATGGTTGAAATGTTAAAAACAGTTAGAACTGAAGCAGCCTCAAATACACAAACTTCTACATCCAAGCACAAAGCCATGACAATGACGCTAGCATGGAAAAATAGTTACTGGGTTATTACAATTCTCATGCTTAAACTGTCAATCATCTTTGGCACTGCTCAATATTGGCACTTTAATGTCCGAACCTTCAGAATTGCCATTTTCATTTCATGCAAAACAAAGTCGACTTGGATTGGAAAAAATTGAAATTGGAATGTAACACGTTCACGTCTTCATTAAATGTGTCCCATGATGGCCAGGAATCCGAACCATAGCTTCCCAGGTACAATGTCGACACAAGCATGTTAGAACTGATTGTGTGCTAAACTCAAGAAATGGTCATCCACAACAAAATGGCTTAAAGCTGAGCAAACCTTGATCTGATTTGGTATTGGTTGGTTTCAGAAGATCCCCTGGGACAAAAATACAAGGTCGTCTCTCAAAGATATACACCAAAAAAGCAAAAACAAATTGAGTGATTTTTTGTATGTGATTTAATCAATTGATACTTGCTGAGAGAATGAATATTGCTTAACGCTGCATTTACAAGTTTTCTGCTATTCATGAAAACGTCTCCCTAATGGATTCCATGAGTTGAAGCTGGATTCATAGGTTAACATAACAAATAGAACTTTTTATAACTACCCTAAAAAAAAACATTCCACATAAAGAACCTTAAAAACTATTTCCTGAAATAAAGTAATTGTAATTGTCTCCAAAATTCAAGTATTCCTGTCACCTTACCCTCAAATTATCCAATTGCCACTGATTGCACAATCAAGACATTTAACAGTATTCATGAATGTAACTTTCTAAGGATACACTCAAATCCCAAATCAAGGTTAAATCAATCCCAGATAAGGCATAAAAATGATCAAATATTACGAAATTGCATTTATCAGAAGCGGGGTGATTAAATTTTGCATGCAGGCAGAATATCTTCAGATTCTTGAGAATCAGGACACGGTAATAGCTGTAAATTATAGTCAAAATAGACTCTGGTGATTTGTCTCCACTTCCTGACATGCTCACAGCTACGTTGAGACAGGAAGCCGGTATGGGACTAGTGGGATAAACTGGGGATAACAATTCATCACTACTGCCAGGGAACATGGCCCCTCGAGCTCTCAGATAATAGACAGGAACTTATGTTATTTGGGGAAAGATAGCCAGTAGACCATAATTGCTCAATCAGGTGAATAATTTGAGCTTATTCAGGATACTATGACCTAGCTTACAGGTCACCTGTCTTGGGGGTTCTTCCATACAGACAATTTGGGTCATTTCTCAGTGGAACGTTGATCATATTGTTTATGTTGTCATCAAAGAGTGCATAAAGTGGATGTGGTGAAACATTTTTTTAAGAAATGCCGAATGCTGTGTTTGGTGTTAAAGCCAAACTAAGCAATATTCAAACTCTATGATGGCAACCTGTCAATAATCGAGTCGGAGACAATTTAGTGATTGATATTGTGAGCAATGATCTATGACGTTGGGGTACGATGACACGCCATCAACCAAGTCACTGTGTGTGACCACCCGATCCATGAAGTTGCCAAATACGACGTTGGGTATAAAGCAATGCCATGTTGTGTAATTGTCTTGACGGTGTGGTTTCGAGATAATGGCATCCGGATTGAGGAACCAATTACTAAATATTCTAGTGGGAGGGGATTCTAGCTAGGACTTACGTTTTATTTACACATTTTTTCAGGACACCCGGCATTATCCCAGCTATATTATGGCAACGCATAAATAATCAAGTCAGGACCAGACAATCCAGTGATTGGCATCATGAGCATCAATCTACATAATTGGGATACAATGACATGCATCAAGTCTTGACAACTCAGCGAGCCTGACCACCTGGTCCTGCTTGTTGCCATTTTATAAGTATGCCATGGGTTGATGAAGATCAAGCAACCCAGATCTTCCCTTGGATCTGACAAAGTAAAGTGCATCATAAGATGTTGATACAATTTTTATTTGGATGAATAGTTTAAACACTGAATTGATTTCAAATAAACTTCTAATCTAACAGGTCAATCACATTTTGTCCCATAAGAATTTCAAATGACCAACCATTTCATTCAGTTTATCTGTAAGGACTACTGACAAAGGAAGTAGCAATTTGATGTTATAAATGACCTAGTAGACTAAAATCTAGTCTCTGAAATGAACATATCGTACATAAAAAAACAGTTGGTCAGTTATCTTAATAAAAATATAAATAAAAAGGAGCCCAGTGACTCTCTTCATTTTCAGATACTGCAGTGATCTAGACTTGCCAAACATTATAGACTTGCATGGGCTATATTTGATATATATTTGTATCAGGGTCTGTAAGACAGACTAATGACCTAGATTTGGCGGTACTTCCAACACAACAGCAGCTCTAGCCGAGTTACCAAAGCACTATGGTCAATGCACATGATGCATGCATAAATCACATACAATACATTTGCACAACCACAGACCAAGGTCAGGAAAGTTGGATATCATTTGGCTTGGACATTGAAGGCTACTTCAAGAAGCTCTTTGTTTCCATGCAAAAGACTAGAAGCTAGAGGTATGGTCTGCGCAATACAAGAGGTATGGTCTGCGCAATACAAGAGGTATGGTCTGCGCAATACAAGAGGTATAGTCTGTGACATACAAGAGGTATGGTCTGTGTCATACAAGAGTTATGGACTGTGACATACAAGAGGTATGGTCTGTGACATACAAGAGGTATGATCTGTGTCATACAAGAGGTATGGTCTGTGACATACAAGAGGTATGGTCTGTGACATACAAGAGGTATGTATGGTCTGTGACACACAAGAGGTATGGACTGTGACATACAAGAGGTATGGTCAGTGACATACAAGAGGTATGGTCTGTGACATACAAGAGGTATAGTCTGTGACATACAAGAGGTATGGTCTGTGACATACAAGAGGTATGGTCTGTGACATACAAGAGGTATGGTCTGTGACATACAAGAGGTATGGTCTGCGCCATACAAGAGGTATGGTCTGTGACATACAAGAGGTATGGTCAGTGACATACAAGAGGTATGGTCTGTGACATACAAGAGGTATAGTCTGTGACATACAAGAGGTATGGTCAGTGACATACAAGAGGTATGGTCTGTGACATACAAGAGGTATGGTCAGTGACACACAAGAGGTATGGTCTGTGACATACAAGAGGTATGGTCTGTGACCCACAAGAGGTATGGTCTGTGACATACAAGAGGTATAGACCTGACCATACAAGAGGTATGGAATGTACCATACAAGAGGTATGTATGGTCTGCACCATACAAGAGGTATGGTCAGTGACATACAAGAGGTATGGTCTGTGACATACAAGAGGTATGGACTGTGACATACAAGAGGTATGATCTGTGTCATACAAGAGGTATGGTCAGTGACATACAAGAGGTATGGTCTGTGACATACAAGAGGTATGGACTGTGACATACAAGAGGTATGGTCAGTGACCCACAAGAGGTATGGACTGTGACATACAAGAGGTATGGTCTGTGACATACAAGAGGTATGTATGGTCTGTGACCCACAAGAGGTATGGTCTGCGCCATACAAGAGGTATGGACTGTGACATACAAGAGGTATGGACTGTGACATACAAGAGGTATGATCTGTGTCATACAAGAGGTATGGTCAGTGACATACAAGAGGTATGGTCTGTGACATACAAGAGGTATGGACTGTGACATACAAGAGGTATGATCTGTGTCATACAAGAGGTATGGTCAGTGACATACAAGAGGTATGGTCTGTGACATACAAGAGGTATGGACTGTGACATACAAGAGGTATGATCTGTGTCATACAAGAGGTATGGTCTGTGACATACAAGAGGTATGGACTGTGACATACAAGAGGTATGGTCTGTGACATACAAGAGGTATGTATGGTCTGTGACCCACAAGAGGTATGGTCTGTGACATACAAGAGGTATGGACTGTGACATACAAGAGGTATGGTCTGTGACACACAAGAGGTATGATCTGTGTCATACAAGAGGTATGGTCTGCGCCATACAAGAGGTATGGTCTGTGTCATACAAGAGGTATGGTCAGTGACATACAAGAGGGATGGTCTGTGACATACAAGAGGTATGGTCTGTGACATACTAGAGGTATGTATGGTCTGTGACACACAAGAGGTATGGTCTGTGACATACAAGAGGTATGGTCTGTGACATACAAGAGGTATGGTCTGTGACATACTAGAGGTATGTATGGTCTGTGACCCACAAGAGGTATGGTCTGCGCCATACAAGAGGTATGGTCTGTGTCATACAAGAGGTATGGTCTGTGACCCACAAGAGGTATGGTCTGTGACATACAAGAGGTATGGTCTGTGACATACTAGAGGTATGTATGGTCTGTGACACACAAGAGGTATGGTCTGTGACATACAAGAGGTATGGACTGTGACATACAAGAGGTATGGTCTGCGCCATACAAGAGGTATGGTCAGTGACATACAAGAGGTATGGTCTGTGACATACAAGAGGTATGGTCTGTGACATACTAGAGGTATGTATGGTCTGTGACACACAAGAGGTATGGTCTGCGCCATACAAGAGGTATGGTCTGCGCCATACAAGAGGTATGGTCAGTGACATACAAGAGGTATGGTCTGTGACATACAAGAGGTATGGTCTGTGACATACTAGAGGTATGTATGGTCTGTGACACACAAGAGGTATGGTCTGCGCCATACAAGAGGTATGGTCTGCGCAATACAAGAGGTATAGTCTGTGACATACAAGAGGTATGGTCTGTGTCATACAAGAGTTATGGACTGTGACATACAAGAGGTATGGTCTGTGACATACAAGAGGTATGATCTGTGTCATACAAGAGGTATGGTCTGTGACATACAAGAGGTATGGACTGTGACATACAAGAGGTATGGTCTGTGTCATACAAGAGGTATGGTCTGTGACATACAAGAGGTATGGACTGTGACATACAAGAGGTATGGTCTGTGACATACAAGAGGTATGTATGGTCTGTGACCCACAAGAGGTATGGTCTGCGCCATACAAGAGGTATGGTCTGTGTCATACAAGAGGTATGGTCTGTGACCCACAAGAGGTATGGTCTGTGACATACAAGAGGTATGGTCTGTGACATACTAGAGGTATGTATGGTCTGTGACACACAAGAGGTATGGACTGTGACATACAAGAGGTATGGTCAGTGACACACAAGAGGTATGGTCTGTGACATACAAGAGGTATGGTCTGTGACATACTAGAGGTATGTATGGTCTGTGACACACAAGAGGTATGGACTGTGACATACAAGAGGTATGGTCAGTGACATACAAGAGGTATGGTCTGTGACATACAAGAGGTATGGTCTGTGACATACAAGAGGTATGATCTGTGACATACAAGAGGTATGGTCTGTGACATACAAGAGGTATGGTCTGTGTCATACAAGAGTTATGGACTGTGACATACAAGAGGTATGGTCTGCGCCATACAAGAGGTATGGTCTGCGCCATACAAGAGGTATGGTCAGTGACATACAAGAGGTATGGTCTGTGACATACAAGAGGTATGGTCTGTGACATACTAGAGGTATGTATGGTCTGTGACACACAAGAGGTATGGTCTGCGCCATACAAGAGGTATAGACCTGACCATACAAGAGGTATGGAATGTACCATACAAGAGGTAAGCATTTCCTTACAAGAGGTGTGCCACTAATGTTTAATAATCTCTGAAACCACAAGCAACTACATTGAAAAGAATTAAATTGAAAAGAAGCCCCGGCGTTTCAGGCATGACTCTGTGGAAAATCTAGACTTGCTTCAATTAGGGCCACAGCATCCCAGAAAGGGCTACGAGGAAGTGAAAATATAATGGTTCAGGGCTGTGAGACAGACTAGAAGTATGGCATGAGAAAAGTGACTCAAAAGTTGTTTAATCAATGTTACAACATTCCAGGCCTCAGTAAAGCTTTCAAATAGTTTCATGGTTGACATGTGGAAGACATTTCCAAATTTGACATAGCAGTGACAAAATGTCTCATGTTTTGACTTGTATCAAATGCCCAAGTGTTTGACTTGCCTTTGAATGTGTCTGTGATGTGTGCCACTAGTGGGGCAGGAAACGAACACCTGGTATCATCACCATTTGAAAGTGAACACATAAACACATGCTCATGATACAGTCAGAATTGTACAATCGACTCTGCATTTAGCAGAGATTTCTTATGATTTTGGAAAGGGTTTTGTTGCTTTTATTTTCATCCTTTCCATGATCTGTAAAAGAGGACCCAGCCTTTGCCGCTGTCCGGGGCTGATCAGACAACTGGCCTACAGGCAGCTGTATAAGGCTGAGCCTGGAGAAGATGGTAAACAGAGATCTCCACTGATGAAGTATTACACACGTGGTCAGCATTAAATAGGGTTTAACAGTCATGCTGATGAAAGACGACTGACAGTATTTGGCATTCTTGTGGGTGAGGGTGTGCCTAATTTGACCAGATCCTGGTGCTAACAGCAATCCATAAGATCAATATCAGCTCATCAATGATAGGGTCTCCATCTGACCACAACACTTGTACAGGCACTGACATTAACACTTGCCAAAGACTTGATGAAGGAAGGATAACAATGTAACCACACTTCTTGAAGCAAGTAATGTTGGTGTGTTATACACCATAAGCTTCTGGAATACAGGACCAAAAAAGTGTTTCCTTGGTGAAATGGAGAAGATTGCACTTTGGACACATGTGGCATGGTTTTATTAGGGCTCACTATCCACGGTACTTTTACTGCTGTAATAATTAAAAATACACTATTTACTCCTATGAATATCACAGAAAGTGGGTGAAAAGCAACACAGCCAGGCACAAGATTTGTTTGTTTATAGTTATATGATATTGCCTTGTGCCACCTGGTCAATATGGTGAGGGAATCAGGAATGTCTGCTGACCACATGTTATTGAGTTAACGACAGCTTTATTAAAAAACAAGATCCTTCTGGATTGTGATATTGTTCATGTTGTTGAAACAAAATTACGTGTTTTGCAATAGCAATGTTGGAAAGTACTTGTAGCCTTTGGCATCATGTCAAATGCTGCAAAGAAATGGTCACTATTGGAGTGAGTGAGTGAGTGAGTGAGTGAGTGAGTGAGGTTTTAAGCTGCTTTTAGCAATATTCAAGCAATATCATGACGGGGGACACAATAAATGGTTTTCACACATTGTATCCATGTAGGGGAATCACACCACGGTCTTCAGCATGAAGTAAACGCTTTAACCACTAGGCTACCCTTGCACCACCCCAAAAGCTCATAGAGACATGTTACAAAATGCATAGACTTTGTAAGTGCGCTTCTAGAAGATAAATCAATTGATTTATACAAATGGCGGTTTGTGCTAACCACATCCAATACACCCAAGAAGTTTTTGCCATTGGGGTCCATATGTAACATTCAAAAGCATTTGGTTCAAACCCCATGAAACCTTTCCACTAGATTAACCACAACAAGGTTAGCTAAAAGGTAGACCAAATCATCCTGAAGTTGACACAGTGAGTCACCAAAACGTTCTAGGACACTTTTCAACCAGACAGCAGGTTCCTTCTGGGCCTCATGATTCATTTATTTCCAGACAGGATGGATGTTGGTATCCTATCCAAATCAACTGCTTGACATCACTTGATCCTTTGCACATGGTTGTCTTAATTTGCCTCAAAAAAATAAATTCAAAGTCAGGACCATGATGAAACAAACGCTTAATCCAGTGACCCCAATTTGTGAAGATTACAGAAAGAGGTAGACAAGTGTTTCACAGATTGGCAGAGATCATAAGGTTTCAGACAATAACACACTCAAAGGACAGCTAAACCTTCTCAGGCCCTTAGAGTCAGACTCCTGGTTGTGTTGTCTTTAGATGGATCAATCTTGCATATATACATGTTTGATTTATTGCTTCAGCTTGTCTCAAAATGTACGGACCATTCTTTTGACCATGGATAGGTTTGTTACCTAACTAGATGTCCTCAGCAGGATGGGAAAGAAGGCTTTCTCCCAGGGAAGTAATTACTTTGGGAAAACCAAAAAAAATGAAATCTGTATGGGATCTGGTCCTTTGCATCCCTTATCCCTCACAATTTGACCCAAATTTCCTCTTGAGCTTCAAAATGTCAAACACTTCTAGAAAGAACAAGATTGTTTGCTCATTCGAGCAGGAAGGTGGATTCACATTTCAACATCAATCTTAACAAAGGACTCTCATTGAATACAAATAAATGTAATAAATAAAATTATTTGGTTATATATCTGCCTTTTCAAAAGTACAAAATTAAAATCAAATATCAAATGTGAAAATACTGACAAAAGTATACATATTTTTGTGTCTATTCATATTGAAACCTTCAGTTCTTTTTCTCTTAAACATCTAACCTTTACTTCACAAAAACATCTTACTTTAAATCCCTGGATGTCACAGGGACATCCACATCCCTCCCCTTCCATCCTCAGTTTGATGTTGAATAAAACTCAAATACATCCCCCACACAAATACACTTCATAGTTTTGGATTCTGCAGGGAAATTCTCTATTCTATCATGATATAACATTTATACTAAGTTTTCATATAATAATTAGATCCACAGCAAGTTATACAACATTTCATATAATTAGAGTTGAGCAAGTAATACATATCATCAGGTAAAATGCATATCCAAAATAACAGTAGTTTCAGTCATAGCTTTTTAGATAAATGCTAGTCTAAGGTAACAAGAACACATCTCCTAGACATACTATTCAATAAGACCAAAGTTATGTCTACATAGTTTAATAGATTTAAAGCTTTCAGATAAATACTAGTCTAAGGTATCAAGATCCGATCTCCCAGACATAATATCCAATAAGACAAAAGATATGTCTACATAGTCTTATCGATTGCCTTGAACTTTTATTCATGATATAACATTTATAATAAGTTTTCATATAATAATTAGATCCACAGCAAGTGCTTTTATAAGTTATCATGATAATTCTATCAAATCATCTGCTGTAATCCAAAACAACTGACTCCACAAATCTGACAAACAATTAGCACCTTGAGATATTTAAACATAAACAAACCACAGTGCACAAGCATGTGAAAAACAATAATTTGTCCTCACTGGTTGATAGAAATTTAAAAACTAGTTGGCTGGCTATACTGGTTGTTCTGAAGAATAATTTATGGGTAAAATACGGCGCTTTCAGATAAAAGGGATGACTGAAAGAATATTTTGTCTAAAACAAAACCCAGGACCTCACATGCATAACTGGTGATTTTACAACGAGGGACTTCATTTGATTTTTATTCTTATTGTTCTGTATAAAGTAACACTTCCATGTACATCAAAATATATTTACTCCTGTTTCTTCCTTCTTATCCCAGGAGCAACAGCTGGTGATCAAACAAAATGTCAACAAAGAAGCAACACATCCAACTGAAAACAATAGACTACATCTACTTCACATAATCCAATTTTGCATGGTCTTTCGTTTGTCGCAAAACAGTTGAACTAAATCAGTGTGAAACGTTAAGGATTTCCTCTCGAGTTTCCCCGGTGAGTAAGGGGATGCCTGACGCGTGGGATGTGTCAGAAGT
Source organism: Haliotis rufescens (assembly GCF_023055435.1). Lineage (NCBI taxonomy): Eukaryota > Metazoa > Mollusca > Gastropoda > Lepetellida > Haliotidae > Haliotis > Haliotis rufescens. The sequence goes on along the minus strand of NW_025964001.1, from coordinate 25,084,827 downwards.
GGTGAGTTTGGACACATCTTCACCAGACGCTTAGTTTAGTGGAATCGGAACAGAAGGGGACTCAGTAAATTGATTTCCAATTTTCGTAATGATCCAATCTGAAAGATTTGATTGGATGGAAGAAATCTTGCATCTCCTTATAATAGTTGGTGGAATGGTAACACTGTCAGTATCCAGTGCGTCTTACATCGACAGATGAGATGAAAACCTCAATCATTTGTCATCTAAGGAAATGCAGACATATTTATGAGAAGTGCTGGTAGACCAGAAAATGAACTCTATTAGGGGAAATTAATACACCTGCTTGCTAAAGAGATTAATAGCGCAAGTGTAGAAATACCTGGTTTAGTGTGTCATCCTATTACTGAGTCTAATGTTGAAGAGATCCCATGTAATTACTAAGACTTACAAGTGCTGCTACTTTCCTACCAACTATTGATACGCCAGTTAATTTCTCAGTCTTCATCTACTGGAGGTGTGAACGTGCCATGAGAAGTAAAGTGACTTATCAACGATCGGACTCATGAGCAAGCACTCTTAACCAGCTTCAATTATACGGGAATCAATAAGTCAATCACTTTCAGACCTTAATACAGAATAAAGGCAAAAGCATGATCAGGAAACTATGAAACATTTTCTAAAATGATATGAAATTACATGATATATGTCACACAAAAATGATAAATGTATTTTAACAGAATGATTTGGAAATTACAGGTTATTTTTAAAAAACCCATAAAAGAATAGGAATTATACCCAAGAATAAAACAAAACATAAGAAAACGGAAATATAAGGCTATCTTTTCCACCTAAGAAGTCAACGTCATGAAGGCTAACTAAAGGACAAATCTATTAAGGTTACAAAACTCCATAAAGCTTATTGCAAGAGGTCGAAATTAGCTGGGTTAAGCATTATTTCTACTTACGAGAACTTAAGTACTGACCCCCTTACGACTAGTCAATTAATGAAGGTTTTTATGTGTGTCATAAATGGACCTCTACAAAAAACCAATAATGACAACAAATGATAAGGGCAGGACCCTTCCTCAGAGCTAAACTGATAACAGACACTCTTATAATCAACATGGAAAAGTAGGATGATAATTATACATATTAATAACAAACTGTAGTTAGAAGGACACACTAATTGGTTCACCAAAAGAATTATTTCCTCCAACCTATATCAGTATATTGAAATAGCCTTCAGAACAGACAGCAATCATTTCCCTAGGTGTAAATAAGCCTTAACACACTCAGGTCTAACATCAAGATAGTGGGATGGTTCTATTCGATATTGTCTGGTCACATACCATTGTTCTGACATGATGTAATTATACCAAAATACAATATGATGTAGACATGTCACGTACCACACCACCGAGTACAATGACACGTAATCAACCAAGACGTTCTGATCCACTTAGATGCCTCTACATTTGGCAAGAAATCTATTCAGGATACGGACTCCTCATGGACCAACTGCTAAATGTGGGTGAACTTATACACCACAACTCCAATGCACTGCTACACTTGGCCTTCAGTATGATACACACAAACCTGTATCGCAATACAGGACAATTCAAAATACATAATTTTTACTCAATGAAATAATTCCCCGATCTTGCTCTACAAGCTAAGTAATGTGCTCTAATAAAAGTTCTCCAGTTGTCAACTTGACATGCTAAACATTTCCTATTTTGGTTAGTTCATGTTCACTCAACAGCCAATCGCAAGGCTTCACAGGTACACTGCTTCAACATGGCTGGATACTAAGGGTGTGCGATATTACCAGTATAGCGGTAAAAATTGAGGTTAACTCTTTCCACAAAATGTATCAAAGTGTCATTTTGTATTATATGTTAATTCAAATAGCGTGTTTTATCATATGTTACGTATTAAGCATTTGCCGGGAGTGTGCTTTCAAGCATATCTTTTGAATGCATAAATATCATGTTGTACCAGCATCTTGTTTTGTTCCATTAATGAACTTCAATTCATACACTGGTGTTTCAAATTGCTTCTGAATTTAAAATTTAGAATTAAACAATATATCATGATACGTATTGCAATATGGCCTTGTCCATCATAAATATTGTGATTCACTTCGAACTTCCAATACTCATCTCTACTGGATACACAAGAGCTGACCATAGCAGAGGGCAGGGACAAATGTGAGCTTGAAAAGCCAGCCATGTCCTACAAATCATCTGTTTGGGATAATTTTGGCTTCTCTGTTACATTTTCTGATGGCCTCACAATGGTTAACACAGAAGGAGTCTGTGGCCATATTGTTTCACTCAGTGTGATCCTTGCCATCATCACATGAACATTGACATTAGCCGACTGGTGCCATGCATAATGCCAAAGTAGCTACTATACCAAGCGTTGATTCATCCTATTTAGAAGTCAGCTTCATCTTAAAGATGTTCTAAAGTCTAAAATACTCATGTCATGGGCCAGATTCCAGGGTAGAATAGGTCTTCAGCAACCCATGCTTGCTGTGAAAGGTGACTATGCTTGTCGTAAAAGGCGACTAACGGGATCGGGTGGTCAGGCTCACTGACTTGGTTGATGCATGTCATCAATCCCAATTGCGTGGATCGATGCTCATGATATTTACAGACCGCCGTCATATAGCTGGAATATTGCTGAGTGCGGCGTTAAACAACAAACCAACCAACCAACCAGTCTTGAGAGGATTTTCTGTGACTTAGGTGACTGTCCTGTAAGTGACTTTATTTTATTATAAATTAAAAAAAATGTTTAAGTTCAGGTCTTTGTGTTCTTGCATATCAAGATACATATATTGTGACCAGTGTACAGAGATGCGTATCGTATCGTCACACCAGGCCAGCCCAATCATTGCACCCCTACTGCTAAATAGATATCTACAAGCATTATATTGCAGAAAGGGTCAAATATCATGTTGATATTATTTCACCCCTATTCCCTACCAAGCATAAGAGTTTGAGACATGTTCTTTTATCTTGATAAGCGACAGGAGACTTCATCATCGTATTTACCCTTACATAGCAGTGCCATACAGTTTAGACAAGACTGCATTAGTGGACTTCACCATCAAAGGAACTTCATCCATCTCAAAAAGACATAATAAGTTGTTATGAAACCTGTACCATCCACAATTGTTCATACAAACCGTTTAATTTACAGATCATGAATACATGATTTGGGCTGTTCTTTGTGTTAGTCTGATCTGAAAATTACGGCCAACATACATCATTGTGGCATGTCCTTCAGAAGACCCTCCAGAGGGCCCTTCCTTCTGCTGTGTAATGGTGACAAATCTCCCCAAGAATTACAAACACTGTGACTAAGCAAATAAGCTTTCATGATGTCCTGTATTTTGTTGGCAGACAGATAGGATAGGAATGATGATAATTAACAGTTGGATGCATTTCTCAGTTTACAGGCACAATGGGGCGTTGGAAGTTTTCCATGATGATAATTAACAGTTTGGTGCATTTCTTAGTTTACAGGGATAATGGGGCAACTCGCTGTGTGCGTGCGTGCCTGTGTGCATACTGAGATAATTTTTATAAAGAATAAGTTGTTGTCAGTAAAGAATCAGGTGACTATTGGTATAACCAGTTGAGTGAGTGAGTGAGTATGGTTTTACGCTGCTTTTACTTTTAGCAATATTCCAGCAATATCACGGCGGGGGACAACAGAAATGGGCTTCACACTTTGTACCCATGTCAGAAATCGAACCTGGATCTTCGGTGTGACGAGCGAACGCTTTAACCACTAGGCTACCCGACCGCCCCCATATAACCAGTTGACAGGATAGCAGTAGGACATTCTGGAATAAGTGAGTGAATTGGGTTTAACACCGCTTAACCATGTTAACAGTATTCAAACATTTTACAAGCCAAACTTGGACAATTGTTATCTGAGAGGACTTTTCACTTCACATTCAAGACTTTGTCTGACAGTTTATGATTACACCTTTCCAGAAAACACTCTTACCAACTTGTCAACAGTGCATTTTCACATTAATAGGCATTGCATTTGGTGAAGTCCTGGTCAAGTGGCCGCACCATCTAACATTGCTGAAAGACACATGTTGCCCATTCCTATCTGTCGCACAGTGCCTCAGTGATTCCCCATATTCGTACATCACCATGCATGATCGACAACCCTTGAATAGTTGTGCTGAGTATTACAGTGTTTCATGTTCACAAGGTTGACTGAACCCATCACTAACAAAACCGAGATGTTCTGGTATTACATCCATCACACAAAAAAAAGACAGCAAAAAGAAGATGAACCCATCACATGGATGCTGAATAATGCTACTGTTTCGATTATAGTTATTACCAGTCACCTGATTCATCTGACCGAAAAACATCCATTTTGCTAAAGGTCGCAACCCAACAAATGACAACCTGTGATAGCTCTTACACGTAGCTCAAATGACTCGCTTTAGGTAATAATAGACTAAATATAAGTATAATTCCATATATATGATGTTCTGTTCACACAAACACTGTTATCTGGACGGCATGATGACACCTGAGGCAGTCAGCTTCTCTGTCAAGCTGCTACAGACCGTGTTTGTCGTCCATGTTCCTGTATAATTTGCAGGAATTACTTTCATTACAAGAATGTTCCCTACTTAGTGGTTACGTCATGCCATGGGGCTCCCCACTGCAGTATCATACATCAGGACATAGGAATCTCATTGATATCACTGCCTTCTGGATGAAATGAATGCAACCTGTCCACATTTTTTAAAGTTGATTTATTTCCATTTTAAACATGAAAAGCTTTTGAACTATATACAAACAGAAAATGTGTCACATTGCACATAACTGTTAGTGGCAAAATGGATGTATGAGATGAACTGTTGTGAATGAGGTTTATTATTGAATTGTTTGATAGGCATTCTTTAGAAGTTGATTGATGACATAGTAGAGACAATTTATGGATAACAAAGAGTGAGTGAGTGAGTTGGGTTTAACGCCGCTTTTAACAATATTCCAGTTATATCACGGCGTGTCAGCTTAATGTGGGAGGAAAGCCCGAAGTGATGCAGGTCTCAGACGTTTACCACTTCGGTGAAACCCATGAGCATGGGTATGGTGCTGACAAACCTAGAAACATAATCGGGGCGAACCAGGATTCGAACCCACAATCATAGGTTCCTGGCTTGCCCAAGGGACGCAACTCTGCACAGCGAATCGCGGCACCTTAGACGACTGGGCCACCCGTGACCCCGGATAACAAAGAAGTAAATAAAGAAGTTGTTATCAATAAATTGTCTCTTCTAAGGTTTATTATATTATTATTGTCAAAAAACCAATACATTCATATGATATCTCAAGATTCCGCCCCAATTAACAAATAGTTGCTGTTATAAAGCTATGTCTGCCATGTAATAAATGTTATATCTAACACTTTCTGAGTAAAGTACAGATTCTCATACCATTTTTTGGATTCGAACCCACACTGTGAGGCACCTAACCACCAGCACACACAGTCAGTGATCTAACTCACTCAGCCACTCAGAAAGAGTTTTCCCAAATATAACACATGTTACATTTGACCACTTTCTAAATGGAATTGTATGTTCATATATATGACATGTATGAGATTGAATACAAACATTTATAAAGGAAACCTCGATTTCTATAGAACACAAAGCCTCTTGATGAAATTGACATGTGAATTAGCTAGGAGAGCCGTGAAAGGCATAAGATTGGAATGGAGACTTTTTAAAAAAAAAAAATCCACTGGAAGCTGTTAGAGAAACTAGTATGAAAATGTTCTGAAAAATAATGAAAGTTCTCTAAAAAATATCAATAAAGAGAGCCATCACTGTGACCTTAGCCTTTATAGGATATTCAGGCCAAAGCCAGACCAAAGCTCAGGACAATATATGGATTGTGTGTGGGCCAGTGCACAGTGAAGTTCAGCAATTCTAGCAGAGGTGAGAAGGCTGATGGATGCTTGGTAAGCTTGACCCCTGTCCCATTCTGAATGACACTTCTGTCTCCTTAGACTCTGTTAACAAATCCCTGTGTTCACCCAGCATTGAATGGGTTCCTGGTTGGATGAAATGGCCGCCAAGGTCCTGTGAATGAAAACATTTCTGACCCATACCAGGCACATGGAAACAGATCGGTTCATTTTCATTTTCATGGACTGATGTCACCAGAAATATCCTGAAGATTTTTAGAATTTTGCAGAATGTCATCAAAAGTTGATAAAAGATCATGAAATGTCCTAATGTCATTGTCCCTGTCTAAATCACTGCAGGCAGCTTGGGTTGTATACTCCCCATGGAACTGACAAAGAAATGTGAATGCACAGTCAGTGAACAAAATTAAGCATGAAAGTCTAGGAGGTCATGTCATAACCCTAATAAGACAAAGTTAAGGGGTACCTTCAGAAGACCTCAAGTACGCAAGGCCCTCCTTAATTTCAAACACTCAGGCACTGATCAAGTGACCAGGTTAACACAATTGCATCATGATCAAATATATTCCTCAGCAAGTAAATGAGCATGGTACATGAAACCCTTTCCAAAGAAAAATATTGCTTCTGAAACTTTATAACTGAATGTTTAACGAAGACCAACTATCTTAATAATGTATGTGTATTAAATCTGAGACAGCAATTATGGTTGGCTCAGTTTGTGAGGCAAGCAAAGGCCACAAAATATATTGCTTGCAATTACATCAATCGACAAAAAAAAGATTGGCAGAACAATGAATCAATAAACTGTTAACTGATACTTCTTCCTCTTTCTCTTCAAGGAACAAAATATATGGTCTGTAGGTGGCCCAATAAGACATTTTCAGCAAGGTTCAAATTACATTACATTACATTTCAAACCACATCCATCAGAGACTTTTTCATGACAAGCAACAACCATCAAATGATTAACATCATTCCCGATGACCTGAAAACAGGCCACTTTAATTCATCTTTCGATACCCTGTAAGACATGGCCTTTGTACCATCTAAGGCTATGATCAAGATCCAATAAGGACAGCTTCTGTGCTTTGTCACATGGAACAAAGTGTGTATTTGCCATGGTAATGAGGGGAAGGAAAAGTAGCCTTGCAGTGTTCAGTGTCCGCTGGTTGTAATCACATGATAGGCTGAGGTATCCATCTTGCACTGAGTATCTACCAAGACATGCTATTTTTGAAAACAAAATGCTTCACTTGGATTTCAGTTGTACAAGGACGTCTGCGCAACATATTCATGATATTTACAAGAAGAAACGAAACAATAATCCGATCATGCAATACAAACCTCTGACATTTCCACCTTTTCCACAAGGATCACAATTCATGCCACATTCCTTTCAAAACTATCATAGGGATATTTCCAAAAGGAATGAAATGATTTTGTTTGGATTGACCTGTCAGAAATGTTAAAATAATATTGCTTTCTCAGCAAATTTTCAGGCAGCTGTCTGAATAGATGGATTGCAAGCAGCATTTGATCATGGAAAGGATGTCCCTAATCTCTAATCTTAGATTTGTATAGTTTGCTGCAAGTCTGGTTTTAGGGGTCATATCTCATAATAATTTAGTTAATAAGAATGCATGTTCTTCAAAGAATTGGAAAAGGAGAGTGATAACTTAGTCATTAAATGTTAAATAGATGTGTATGCTCTTCAAAGAATAGAAAATCTTGTGTGATATCTCAGTCAATAAACATTATGCATTCACCAAACATCTTTCTGTAGTGTTGGAAATGTTGTTTTGAATAAAGGTTGTTGATACTAGTATGAATTCATAAGCTACGAGTGAGTATATATCACAGCGTGTCAGCTTAATGAGGAAGGAAAGCCCGAAGAGATGCAGATTGAAGACATTAATCACTGGTGAAAACCACGAGAATGAGTATGGTGTTGACAAACATAGAAACATAATCGGGGCAAACAGGGATTGGAACCCACAATCATAGGTTTCTGGCATGACCAAGGGATAGCAACTTCAAAAAGAAAATGGATGCACCTGGGCAAACCGTGCCCCCCTCATAGCTACGATAATATATAGTTGCTGTAACATCTGTTGAAACAACAAACTAAGTTCAAATTTGGGCAATAGCGTCTATTTAGTAACATAACCATGGAATTATATAAAAATAGATCATCACCATAACAATACCGGAATATCTCGTTTTACAGTAATTCATTCTTCTTCTGAGACAAGGGCCAAGTATTTCGATAACTGATATCATCTCCTAAACACATGAAGCCTTCAACTGCATCTAGAAATTTGTTTGTTTGTTTGTTGTTTAACACGACACTCAGCAATATTCCAGCTATATCATGTATATGACAGCAGTCTGTAAATAATCAAATCGGGACCAGACAATCCAGGGATTGACATCATGAGCATCGATTCATGCAATTGGGAAAAAATGACCAGCAACGACCAAGTCAGCGAGCCTAACCACCCAATCCCAGTTACTCTTACGACAAGCATGGGTCTTCACGGAGAGCATCTGAAAGTGTTAGAACAGGAAGATACTTCCAGAATGACAGCTTAATAAAAAATTTGACTGAGGTTTTGAGACAAATACAGGTTGCCCTTGAACAGCTGAAAGTGAGTGATTTAGTTTTAAGGCAGCTTTTAGGCATATTCCAGAAGCACCACAGCTGGGGGACACTAGAACTAGGCTTCAGACATTGTATCCATGTTGGAATGAGTATAGTTTTATGCCACTCTTCATGCTGTTAGCAATATTCCAGCAATATCACGGCGGGGAACACCAGAAATGTATCCATGTTGGAAGTTGAACCCAGTCCTTCAGCATGATGAGCAAACACTTTACCACAAGGCTACCCCTCACTCTCTCGACCAGGGGCGGTCGGGTAGCCTAGTGGTTAAATCATTTGCTTGTCACACCGAAGACCCGGGTTCGATTCCCGACATGGGTACCATGTGTGAAGCCCATTTCTGGTGTCCCCCGCCGTGATATTGCTGGAATATTGCTAAAGTTGCGTAAAACCATACTCACTCACTCACTCTAGATCAGCTGTAAATTGACTTTCAAGTATCCTTATCTCTCATGATCTGCACCTGTACCAAACAGCTGATGATCATAACTCACTCACAGTACCAAATATTATTTTCAGAAAATTATGTTCCAGTCTTAAGACCACTTTCACCCCCTACCCCTCTTAATATATGACCAGTACCTGAACACACTAACTCAGCAGTAGAAACTAACAGTTTCAGTCCACTAGTCCTTATAATGATAACATATGGCAAAACCTTTAAAAATGGCAAATTTCTACTAGTCCTTAGGATACCTTTACTATTGGGCAGATAGGTAAGGACTACAGGACTAGTGCCAATTTCTAAGCCTGCTAACTGTAAAACTCCTGAGCAATTTCTGTTCAAGGTCAGGGTATCTGTGAAGGTGATCCTAATGTGTGCAAGTTTACCTGTCTTATTTTGATAAGCACTGAAGTTTGCCTTGTGACATGTCTTGCTCCAAGGCTGTACTGAAAGATAGGTCCATGGATGTGTAGTAATTCTACCCTACTGATAGTCCAGATAAGCGAACAGTACAGGGTACCAGTCCCTTATAGGGATAACTTGTTCTTAATATTTATATAATCTAGAAATTATGATTGCAACTAATAAGTATTGCCTTAGGGGCTTGTGCATATGTTGCCATGTACAGGAGGAAGTAGTCTGTTTTACAGACCCTGATACAAATATATCAAATACAGCCCATGCAAGTCTATAATGTTTGGCAAGTCTAGATTTCTGCAGTATCTGGAAATGAAGAGTCGCTGGGCTCCTTTTTATTAATTTTTATTAAGATAATTTAACAACTATTTTTTTGGTACGATATGTTCATTTCAGAGACTAGATGTAAGTCTAAGGAGGAAGCACAACTTGATATACCTTGATACACAGTTGTCCCCTCCCCGCATGTCTAAAAGATGATGGAAGACAATAGCTCCATCTCACATCACTGACAGCCTCAGATGCTTCAGGTGCTTTACTGGACAAAGGGTCAAAGACTGGCAGCTTGAGACATTTGTCTTACATCCTGATGGAACCAGCACTATGGCCTAGAAAAGGAGGAGATCACCCACTTCATGCTCCCATCTCATAATCTATAGCAGATGTGTCTAAGTGGGCTGAAACGAGAGCCTCCAATATCAGTTGACCAAGCTTATAGACTATACGTGCTGAGACGCTCAATTGTTAAGTGCTCTTGTAAGTATATATAATTGGATTCGGAAGCTAACATATCAGGGTTTCAATTATTCAATATGTCATCCTTATGTAGCAGGCAGGGGTCCGGAAAATTTAAAATCCCAATCGGACATTTGCATTTAGGCCACGCCCCCTTCAAATAGCGTATTTTAGTACGACTTTTCACACACATTACAAGTTTAAGTATTCATAATATGATGAATTATGAATTTTTTCAATTTAAATTGTTTAATTCACCGGACAATTAATAACAAATAATATCATTTTAGATTTACATGGAAAACATACGTTTGTTTCTGTTATAATAACGGTCTGTTAACGTAGTGAACGGTCTAATTAATATTCATGAGTCATATTCATGAGTCCGCTCAAGTGTACGCGTTGTAACATTTGGATCGAGACTATTATCCCATATTTGGTTATCACGTGACCTCACGGGAAAAGTTTTTTTTAAACTAAAGATTTTCTTAAAAACAAGACAGATAATTTAATCACAAATACTAAAATATCGTTGATAGCAATAGTTATTTGAATACTTTTTTCATCTGTACTTAATTATTGACCATAAAAAAATTGGATATCGATCGTCCGAGAAAGCAAAATGGCGGTCAATCAAGATTCAATATACGACTAGCTACTGAAAACAATAAAATCTGCAAATCCTCATTGTATGTCAACCAAGTGAAAGTCGTTAGCCACGACTTACAAAATGATCGTCCAGACTTTGAGGGTTTGGCAGATCCGCTCGACTGATCTGCATCGGTCGACTGGCTGTCGTCACGCTTTCGCTTCTTGTCTGAGGTTACGTATCGTAGCATTGTGAGGATAATGAGGTACATCGATGATGCAAGGTATTAATGTACAGTTGTAAACACCTTTCACTCAAATTAACAAGATGTTCTCAGTAATTAATCCTCGATTAATCAGTGTCAACTCAGTTTATTGCCTATTACAGTGATTGACCGATTGGACTATAATGTAGGTACGATGTATTTTCCGCAATCAAAACAAACAAAGCTTGTCAGTGTAGTTAATCTTCATTGTGTTGCAACTGCAGACAGAAACTGCTCAGTCCTAACTGTTGATCATGTCCGGTCAAAATTTAAGAATGTCCGGACAATACTTTTTAAAATGTCCGGTAAGCAATATTTTAAAACGGACATTTGAGATTCCCAATCGGACATGTCCGGCGCATATGACGGTTTCCGGACCCCTGGTAGCAGGTATATTTGGAAGTTAAGATTCTTAATCATGACATTGAACAAATGTACTTTTCAAAATAGATGTCATTCGTTTTTCCTTTGAAGTATAGTGACAATTGTGAAATGAAATTTCCACTGATATTCTTCATCTTTGGATATGAGGAGTGAGTTGGGTGTTAAACCCATAGGAACATAATTTGAGTTATAAAACAGAGTGTTGGAAAATATGGAAAGAAAGTCAAGTGACTTGCCGGTTGGTGCTGTTGCTGCACTCAACAATATTCCAGCTACATGATGGTCACTAAGCCTGTAAACAATCAAGTCAGTACTAGTGATTGATATGCTGAGCAAGATTGATACACTATCAACCAAGTCACCGAGTCTGACCACCTGATCTAGTTCTAGCTAGTTCTTCAAGTATATGCTCCTGGGGACCAGTTCTAAACTGGAATAATCACAGAAGGTTTATCATATTGATGCAGTCTACAAGACAAGGAATAAACCAACCAGACCAAGGATCAAATTATCTCCAATTTCATTCACCAAATGTTCAGGCAAAGAAAATCTGCATCTCCTCTCTAGCAATAGAATTATAGCAATATTTGTGTTCTATTGTGTATGTCAATGTTTAATTAGTCATGTTCATGTTTTGTACCCTGCCCCCTGTGGGTGTTTATGTACAATAAATATTCTTCTTCTATGGGACTTGAAGCACATACAAATGGATCCTGACTCTCTTATTGTAGCACCTAAGATTACGGTCTCCATTCCGTCACCTTGTATTATTGTCTATGAAGCAGTGGTAACTGTAAACCACTACCTTTACATAATCACTTAGTTCAGTTGAATATTCTTGACTAATTTCATCACAAGGTCTGTACATGTAAATATTAGTTGCTAGTCTAGTATCATTTGACTATATATAACCAGTAACAGGGAGATCGCATCTTTCCCCACAAAAGATTTTGCTTGAAGAATGATTAGCTAGAAAACAATTTTTATGAGTTATATACAAAACATAATAAGTATCTGAGATATGTATATTTACTTCTTCACAAGCCAATGTCATCTGGTATATGTTCAATCTATTATTCATCTGGTATATGTTCAATCTAATAATCATCTGGTATATGTTCAATCGAATAATCATCTGGTATATGTTCAATCTAATAATCATCTGGTATATGTTCAAAGTAATAATCATCTGGTATATGTTCAATCTAATAATCATCTGGTATATGTTCAATCTAATAATCATCTGGTATATGTTCAATCTAATAATCATCTGGTATATGTTCAATCTTATAATCATCTGGTATATGTTCAATCTAATAATCATCTGGTATATGTTCAATCTAATAATCATCTGGTATATGTTCAATCTAATAATCATCTGGTATATGTTCAATCTTATAATCATCTTGTGTATGTTCAATCTAATAATCATCTGGTATATGTTCAATCTAATAATCATCTGGTGTATGTTCAATCTTATAATCATCTGGTATATGTTCAATCTAATAATCATCTGGTATATGTTCAATCTAATAATCATCTGGTATATGTTCAATCTAATAATCATCTGGTATATGTTCAATCTAATAATCATCTGGTATATGTTCAATCTAATAATCATCTGGTATATGTTCAATCTTATAATCATCTTGTGTATGTTCAATCTAATAATCATCTGGTATATGTTCAATCTTATAATCATCTGGTATATGTTCAATCTAATAATCATCTGGTATATGTTCAATCTAATAATCATCTGGTATATTTAATCTAATAATCATCTTGTGTATATTTAATCTAATAATCAAGCCTCCATTATCCCTCTATGATTCCTCCTTCATGCAAGTGCGGCAACAATCAACGCCTAATGCCTGGTTTAAAAGCCAGCGCTGTCTACCGTCTCCTCACAAAGCAGTAAATAGTTCTGTACACTGTCAATAATGCACATGTCAATCTGGGCCTAATGAAAAAAACCAAATTGCTATGTTTACAATTATGGAATAGCCTGTACTGCCAGTTCTCCCCACTGGTCAGACTTTGGTCATCACAGGCAGCAGGGACATGTCCAGGTAATGACCATTGAGGTAATTACCTGCCTGCCCACTGAGCAAACACACTGATTTATGCAGATCACCTTGAAAGTCAATGGCCCCTACATGCTTTGTTTGTCGAGTACTGGTCATTATTGGGTCCAGCGTGTTTGGTACTGCTGGGTGTTCGATATTGGATGCCTCGGACAACAATGATGAACTGACCATCTGTATGGACGATAGGTTCGGGAATATTGCCCTTAGGCTAGCATGGCCTTTCAACCCACGGCTGCTCCTTGGAATCTTAAGTAATTAAGTCTTCATCTTTTGGACAGTTGTCACTAAGAGATGAACACATGAAGCTAAAATGATGACTGTCCTTTATTGATTATACTATCTTCATGGTATTTACAGACCTCTGAGGAATGAATGTATATTGATTTCCGAAGCATAATGAACTAATGCACCCACGCTTCCGAAATAGTAAATGCGGAGAAGGGAAATGAAAAAAAATATCTCTTGAGGTACTATCAACCTCTTGCTTAACTTCTTTGTCACAAATGAAAGTATTATAGTTTGCATGCTTCAGTGACATTCGGTGCAAATATGACAAATGATTGATGACAGTGTTTACAAAACCTTGGTAACATCCACTGAATAAAGTGTAAACAAAATCAGTATGATAAATGTATGTGTGTACACAAAAATAACTTTACTCTTCAGGTCATATCAACCAGATCGTCACGATATGGTTGAAATATTGGCGATGTGACGTAAAGCATAAACTCACTCACTCATATCCACCGGAGAGAACGCAAAGTTTTCACTATGTGGAGTAAATAAACTTCAAAATGATTTTAAAAAACTTCCTTATCAGACGGAAAATGGATAAAAAATAAATTACCCTCTTTAACATATAGGCAATTTAGTATGGATATTCATAAATACTTATCAAATTGATACATCGACATGACAATGTACGATGACAACCCTATGCAAAACACAGAATATCACTTGGAAACAAACTGTTAAGAGTATGATCGATGTATCATGATGTATAGACCACACAGTGTCATATTCTTCAAGAAGCTTCCTACTTGACAGCACTGCACTCTCAAGTTGATGATCAACAAAACTAGATCAAGTAGAGATGATACATCATGCAATGTTCTCACTTCCCCAGTGTTTGAAGCCTCCAGACCTAGCAGGTGCTTGTCAGTCCCACTACAACCCAGGTGGAAACAAGCCTACCTTTCACACTGACAGTGCCATGGCTTCCTTCAGGAGTAAACACTGTGATGGATTGCCCATTTGATAACCTGGTCAAGCCAGGAACACCTACATGTGCTTAATGATCAGCTGTCACTTATTCCTCTTACCTAGTTCCTGAAACACCTTTGCAGTTTCTCTTCGGAAATGTCAGAGACAGTGGCGCCAATGGTGTCTATATATCTTCTTTGACAGAGTTCACACTGTGATGATTATCTCTTCCAAGTCATTGTGACACTGTGTTCAGACAGTGAGTGTTAATTGTGATAATAACAACTGGCATAAATGTGAAGGATGCCATAATTGGTAGGGTTGTAATCAAACACTGAAATTACACGTGTGACATGTTTAAACAAAATTAGGTTGCAGACCTGCTGACCCCATATAATAAAATAGTATTTGTTTGCTGCTGCTGAATGCATGCTGAATATATCTGAACATATTTCTATGTGAGACATGTTTGACAAGCCAGTTTTGTCGGTCTTGAAGGATTACAGATTGTAACATCTTGTAACTAATTACCTCTTTACTGACCTCCTATATATGTGGTCAAGATCAACCGTATACTGTCAAATGAAGATGAATTGCAAACCTATAGGTTAACCCAAAAATCTAAACATGGTGCACACACTCTACAGTTCATCTTCACATTGGTTCAAACAGAAGTATATTCAGCAATATTCAGCTTTGCTTATAATATTTTTCCCCAGCCATAAAAGTTTACAAAGAAATCAAAAAGTATGCCCTAAGATATGCTACCAGGACTAATGTAGAGCTCAGAGGCCAACAGTCTGCCACACTCTGCAGCAAATGTCAGTACAAATTCCCAAATTGTAATAACAAAATTCCCAAGTCATTTTATATACTTATAACATATATCATGGCTTTATGGAAGTGACTTGTATCTCACTGGCAAATTTGAGCAAAAAAGTAGTTTTTCTCCCAAATTGCCTCAGCAGCCAAAGGCACTGAGTTTCGAGCCCTCGAAAAATCCCTGCATGTCTTTGTCATTGTTGCACAAATGTATTCTAACAAGACAGCAAACAATTGGCAAAGGGAACCTTATTCATCAGTTCACAAGTCGTTCCATCTCAGTTAGAGCTGAAGTGAAATGGGGTTTAGTGTTGCATCCAAGATTATTGCACTTACATAGTGACATGCATTTCTCTAACATTGGCTTAATACAGTCAAAGCGCTAAGATCACTTTGTGCAATGGGGCCCTGTACTTGTTTTAGCCCCTTAAAGCTGAGCACTGTCTTTTGGTAGGACGCGGCTGGGGATCGAGCCCCGAACCTTCCACTCTCTGGGCGGATGCTCTACCACTAGACCACGGAGGCAGTCCATCATGGAACTGCAATTGAAGATCTGATTGAACCAGAATTAAATAATCATGTCCGTACCAGAAAAACTGTACCAAAACATTACATTGAAAGAACAAATCAGTTGAGATCTCTGTCTCCTTCAAAGATTACGGCTTTCGGCTCTGTTCAGTTGTATCCTTAAACTGACAAAAACAAACAATGGACCACCTAACCCATCCATAAGGCACTGGAGTACACACGATTATACCCTTAGGCTACAATAGCTTTACAACATGCCTAACAGACATCTAAGATTTGTTTGTTTGTTTGTTGTTTCACTCAAAACTCAGTAATATTCCAGCTATATGATAGCAGCCAGACAATCCAGTGAGTGACATCATGAGCATCAATCTACGCAATTGGGATACAATGACATGCATCAACCAAGTCAGTGAGTCTGACCACCCGATCCTGTTGGGTGTCTCTGTCTTGTCCACCTATTACAACAAGCAAGGGTTGCTGAAGACCAATTCTAACCCGATAGATCTAAGAAACACAACAGCAACACACAAAGCATAACAAACACATATTCTTTCCATTCCAACTTGTCTCCAAGTCATCCTATCCATGATCTCTGTATCCCAAGGAACCCCAGATAATGAGAAAGCGAATAAAAAATAAAATAATTTCTGATTCCGAAATAAAGGGCACAATTAAATACCATCCTTTGTGTATAAAGTGAAGATGAAGATAGAAGCTACAAGCTGAAGGCAACTGGTACATCTAATTAATGGTGGCCCTTGTTGAAAGTTGCCCTGTCCTAAGACAAGTACTCCAGCCAGGCCATCACAGTGGAATCTCTCAGCAGTGACCAGCTGCTTGTAAACAAGTGGAATTGGTCTGTCCCATGTCCATCATAACTCACACCAGCACAAAGCTGGAGGCTGCAGGCTGACAGGCAGAGTCCAGGCATGGTACTGTACCAACAATTTGCTGGCCAGATGGTGAAAGACAAGGAAGGACTGGATGAGTGCATGTTTGACTGGGGAGCTGATTTAATGGGTGGGTTGGATGGGTGAGCGAGGGTTGGAGTGAGTGAGGGTTTGAAGGAGGGTTTGAGGGAGGGAGGAGGGTGATAAGGGTTGGGGATGAAGGAATGAGAGGGAGGGAGGGAGGAAAGGAGTGAGGGTTAGGGGAGGGAAGGCGTGAGGAGGGAAGAGGGAGGGAGAAGGAAGGGAAGGAAAGGAAGGAATGAGAGGGAGGGAGGAAAGGAGTGAGGGTAAGGGAGGGAAGGCATGAGGAGGGAAGAGGGAGGGAGAAGGAAGGGAAGGAAAGGAAGGAATGAGAGGGAGGGAGGAAAGGAGTGAGGGTAAGGGAGGGAAGGCATGAGGAGGGAAGAGCCAGGGGGAAAGGTAGGAAAGGGAATTAAGGAAAGAATGAAGGAATAAGGAGGGAAGAAAGGAGTGAGGGGTAGAGGAGGGTAAGAGTGAGAGGAGGAATGGAGTGACAATGGGGTAGGGAAGAAGGCAGGGAAAGGAGAGGGAGGGAGGGAGAGGGGGAAACATGACATAACTTTACCATCACTCTGTGGAAGGAAGCCAAAGGCACTAAAGACCATTGTTCACAGGAGGTCTCCTTCAAAGCAATACATACATGGAAATATGAAACACATACTTTGCCACAGGCTTTTTTGTCAGGTTCCAAAGAAAATATTTTTGCTCTATTCCTGTCAGATCAAAAGGGCTGAAATCTGAATTTGAATTTGATGTTGAGCTAAGTGTGCGTTTTAAGTTCTCGTAGAAAGAATATAGAGTTCAAAATATGTCTTTCCAAAACAGAAAGCAAAATTACTTATTTGACAAAGCAAGATTGTGCAGTGACTTTTCAATTAATATGTTTCTTTGATCTAGTGTTACATAAATTAACAATTGACTAGAACAACAATTGACAAGAAATTCTCTTTGTGAACTTATGTAACAGGCTGAAGGAATGAAAATAACTAAAAAAAACATACCGTAAAAATACTTTGGTACACACACACAAAGAAATTAATACAAAACGAGATTAGACACTGTGAGTGAACAAATCAAGTTCTAAGTGAGAACATAGAGTTAGTCAAACCAGTATTATTAAAATTCAAACATCCAACTGGTCAAAGATCAGTTGCCTCATAGAGTAAGGCCTCATTCCAGGCAAAGTTGGCCTCCAGTCTTAAATACTCGTCCTGAGAGCATCGCAGCTCACTCTCAATCACATGTATTAAAGACACATGGCAGCCAAAAATCAATCCCTATCACTTTCATCTTTTTCTACTTAATGTCATTTTTTTCAAAATGAACAAATAACACAGAACATCATTTTCCTCTACGACAGAGGCCAAACATGTTCCGATCCATTCCAAGAATCAGCCTTTCAGTGACAAGTATCCATTTCCAATAAAGACTACCTTAAGATGTCTGATCAGTTCTTCCGATATATCTCATTAGCAAGTGCCCGGAGCCACTTAGATGCCAGTTAGTGGAGGCTTTCCAATACTGTTCCCGCTGGATGCCTCAGACTTGGACACGAATTACAAGTGGGAAAACTTCATCATCAGTAACAGCGTTCTCTGCTGGCTGCGGTTGCTGTATCTACCTGCCTGCATGGTAACCAGACACAGGACTCTATTGGTTACACTGCAGCCAGTCAAGCAAACCATATCATGTTTGGTATCATATACTGTAATTTATAGGGGACACTGCATAAATCAAATTATAAATTAGTTTATATTAAGATTAAGATACTGAAAATTGTCAAAAATAAATGTACCTACATTTTTTTTATTGTTTATGATTTTCATCTGACATTTATAGTATATTGAACATACTACATTTTTCATCACTTAATTGCTTGGAAAATTCAACTCTCAAAACCTTGTGATTGCCCAAAAAAAGACAAAGTTGACAAGAAGAATCTACATGATAATGCATTGACAAGTGCCATGTAGAAGGTCACTAATGCTCAGACAGACATAAAAATCACTTAAATTGAATTTGTAAAAGTATGCAACTCAAAAGAAGTCAAGAACATACCATTATGCAAAAATCAGGTGTTCTTTAACTTCTCTTGAGTGGTGATAACAGTTTGATACAAGAGTTTGTTCAATCTTAAATTTTGAATCAGACCATGTCTTGTCGAGTCAGATGTAACAGTCAGCTAAAGCTTTCCAGTCCTG
Source organism: Haliotis rufescens (assembly GCF_023055435.1). Taxonomy (NCBI): domain Eukaryota; kingdom Metazoa; phylum Mollusca; class Gastropoda; order Lepetellida; family Haliotidae; genus Haliotis; species Haliotis rufescens. Next base: position 25,065,575 of record NW_025964001.1, on the reverse strand, counting down.
CTACTGCCACTGACATTTCAGTACAAGACTTGCAGGAACCAGAGCCAACAAGTAAAAGTGATGATAATTGGGCAATCAGAAACATGAAACACAATAAACATGATAAAAGTGCAAAGTATTTGACATTATTACCCAAGGTAATGTATCCTCGTGTTTTACATTCTCAGCTCCCTGGGGAACATACAATCAAAGCTGCCTGTTAGGTACAAGAAGGTTTTGTATTCCATCGCAATCTCATCCTACCCATTTCCTGCTGAGAGAAAAGAACTACACACTTATTTTTGAAAATAATCTGCCTCACATATAAAAGAGAAGTGGCAGGGATTATTCTAGGGTGGGACCTTGTGCTTTTACCCCTAAATTTGAAAAAGGCCCACATTTTCAAATACAATGGGGCATTTTAACATTGTGCTGTATGGGCGTATCTCTGGAATATTTGAAATTTCCGGAAGTTGCATCATATCTTATGACCTGTGTTTCGTTTTGGGGCATTGGGATGAAGCTGTTATAAGTCATAGGTCACGTTTGCCGATTACAGTACACTCTTAACATCTCCCTATATAGCCATACAGCAAACAACAGTCATTACCTTATGACTTTTTCAGGAACGACATAAAATTGGTTCCAGGCACCATAAAGACTGAGTTTTCAATTGGAAAGTCCATAAAATATTATCAGTTCTGTCACTGTGAGACATTAATGCCAAAACATGCACCACTTTATTGTCAAACGCTGCAACATAGGAGATGCTGAGTAAGCATGTCTTTTTTAAGTGCATTTTTACTGTATTTCACCAACAAAGATATGCAAAATCTGGCCTGGATCCCACAAGCTAGTGGTCAATAGTATGAGCATTCATCAATCGATGTCTCAAGCATGATTGGAACAGGATCTTCCTTCTGTTATAAATCCAACATTGGTGGTCAAAATCTTACCAAAGATTCCACACCTTATGTTGTGAAGTAAGCTGAAGTCTTCATTTGCACTGATGTGTGGTTGCAAGCCTACACATATTTCACTCTGCACAGTGTCGCAATGCAACAGTCTACCATACAAAACTAGCCTCATTAGTCATAGTATCCATATCATAAGAACACATTTGGCCAGATAATTTCAAATTGTACAGAAACTGAGATGTCATACGTAAAGTTTGATCTATTTTTCAACAGGTAAGTGAGTGAGTGAGTATGGTTTTACGCCGCTTTTAGCAATATTCCAGCAATATCATGTTGGGGGACACCAGAAATGGGCTTCACACATTGTACCCATTCAACAGGTAAGGAAAATCCTCTTTGATAGTTCCGTTTCAACTAATATGATATAAGTCAATATTATAATTACAAAAAGTAATTCAAACAATTATTTAATGAGATATTTAAACTCAAGGCCATAAAACTGTCTTCCTTTCTGAGCTTCTTGACCACCATGACCACAGGTCAAGCACTCGAAGTCAAAAATTATAACGGATGTTTGATAACTGTACGCAGAAAAGGATTTGTACAAACATTATTAAATTGTCCAATCAGACCGGATAAAACTCTTCAAATCCAAATACCAATTTCCTCCTCTGCCAAAGGCAATCTTGCAGTACACGTCTTTAGAGAATACATATACCCATGGTCCAAGAGATGACAGAAAATGTCAAAGAGCTAATTAGGTAAATAAACACAGCAATACAAGAAACATCTAAGGCTTAGCGTCCAAACACTTGGTGTGAAGCCTTTTCACACATTTTAAGTTGCAGTTACCATGGTTACATATACACAGAGACAATGTGTGACGTAAACGTTTTTTTACAATAGAGTATTTTATTCATGATAGATTGCTCCACTCAGGTTAACTGGCTTTGTTATGACCTGATGTAGGCCACAGGTAATTAGTATCAATATATAAACAATTCCTTTACTTTTGTGACCATTTTTTGAAAATAATGGTAAGATCAACAGGAAAATATGTCATAGACAATACACCAGGTCATAGTGTCGTTGCCCTGTGAGAAGAAGCAATGCATGTGCATGTTTGAAAAAACCAAACACTGCTCGATAAACATAACTACAAATGTCTTTTGAACATGTTTTTCACACACATTAGATCGACCCATGTGCGATTAAATTGCATTACCAGTGCTGTAGCCAGGTTTTTTTTATAGAAAACATTTTTCCTTGTGAAGTTAACTTGAATAAGATATGAATAATCTTATTTGCTCCCCCTGTCAAAAAAAGTTAACTGCAGCCTTGATTACCGTTGCATACTTTCATAGTTTTTGCTTGAAATTTTTAAGTCTTTTTAACATGTTTAACCTTGATATTGTTCTGTCAGAAATGATCTGTTCCCAGATAATGTTTTTGAAATGTAGTCCTTGATGTAACTTCTCTAAACCCAGTTAATCAACTGGAACCAATGACATACAGCTCAGAACCAGTAAATACAATGAAAAAGGGACATCAGGCTCTCCTTCCATCAACTACAAATATCAGTATAACGAAAAAGTTAACTTGATTAGAACTCATGGACTTGAATACAGATAAAATGTATCTCTCTAAATATATGTCTTTTTGTTTGTTTTAATTAAGAAAAATTGTGATGACAAAATTCAGCAAGTCTCAGACTTCAGCACTTGTCTCAAACCAGAGTAAAAACTTCTTTCGGTATTTTGCACATAATAATAGAATAGCTACTGAGAATGGTGCAAAGAGCCAAGTTTGGACAAGTAGACTGTAATATGTTTGACACCGACTGACTTGCCCAGTTGCCATATTTAATCCCTGAATATTTCTGCCACATTTACATCAATAGCACTTAATGGCACTACCACTGAGCTGTCCCATGGACAAGCTAACCACCTACCAACCAATGGTACTGTACTACCATAGAGGTCAACCAATGCTGCATCCACAGCATTCTGGGACCCTGATTTTTTACATTATGTTATTCAATTTAGCCTTTACGTGACTGTGGCTGCTAAATTAACCTTGGTCATATGACTTAGCACTTCAAATTTCCAATTTGACAGTGTGTCTGTGTTCCCTTGAAGAGAATTCTGACAACTGAAATCAAAATAAGACAGCCGTAATTCACTGGCTGTAACTTACTTTGCTGCAGAGTGTGGAGAAGTGATCGTTAAGAGTCTGTGTGTCTGCTCCATTTGGGCCAGGATAAATACCACATTTTCCACATCAGACAAAATGCCCACAGGCTTGTCAGAGACCTTGAACAGGACGGCCAGCATTATTACATGCTATTTCAGACCACATTTCATTAAATGTGCTCACAGCTCAAATGAAGTTGAGTCAATTATTGCATGAGCATGATGAAATGGCCAGTATGTTACCGGTTGTCATTGTGCGCTCTGCCATTGTATTGTGTGCACTGTGTGGGAGGAAGCTTGGACATTTAGGGGGGTCACATATGAAGTCAAGTTAAAGGAATTGTAGGACTGACTGATTTGGAAATCTGACACCAATTGACCAGGCCTCAGTTACCATGGTTACTGAGTGAGTGGGAGTATCAATACCATGTGTACATGGTCACACCATGGCAGCCAGACCACAGATACTGACTGAGTGAGAGTATCAAAACCATGGGTAAAACCTCACACAAGGGCAGCCAGACCACAGATACTGACTGAGTGAGAGTATCAAAACCATGGGTTAAACCTCACACAAGGGCAGCCAGACCACAGATACTGACTGAGTGAGAGTATCAAAACCATGGGTTAAACCTCACACAAGGGCAGCCAGACAACAGGGACTGACTGGACCTATGAAGATCCGGGTTAGAATAGGTCTTCAGCAACCCATACTTGCTATAAAAGGTGACAATGCTTGTCATAAGAGGCGACTGACGGAATCAGGTGGTCAGTTTCGCTGACTTGGTTGATGCATGTTTGTTTGTTTGTTGTTTAACACCACACTCAGCAATATTCCAACTATATGACGGCTTTCTGTAAGTAATCCAGACAATCCAGTGATTGACAACATGAGCATCGATCCACGCAATTGGGATAGATGACATGCATCAACCAAGTCAGCGAGCCTGACCACCCGATCCCGTTAGTCACCTCTTATGACAAGCATGGGTTGCTGAAGACCTATTCTAACCCGGAACTTCATGGGCCTTCGTTGATGCATGTCATTGTATCTCATGATAATTCAAACATCTGTAAGCAGGTCAGTGATTGTAGTGACAAATTAATTGTGAAGGTCCAAAACAGTATAAAAAAACCCATCAGTAGTAAGAATATCGCTGTCATTTATTACTGTCAATTACTGTCATGTGACAGCAGTCCAAGAAAACCATGCTGATGTGAACATTAACATAAACCTTCTTGACATCCTGCCAGTAGACATTAAAGGTTCAGTCATGTTATTTCTGATAATCAATGTATTTAATGCAATTTCTCAAGCACAAATGCCATGGTTTTCAAAAGGATTGTTTACAGACACAGGTATCTTGGTATGAAGGCAACTATCAACCATATTGTTGAAAATAAATCCAGCTTATAAACTTGATAAAAACTTTAAACATGTAGTAAGTCAAAAGTGATACATGACATGTATGTCCATCAGAGTGTCATGCTGTTGGGCATGTCTCAAGTCCCTATCAGTCATATATTTTGACTTGCTCTGTTTTTTAGCAATTGATTCTCATCTCTAGTTTGACTCTTTCTTATTACTGGACTGACAGCTCATTTCCTAAGTCATGAGGTAAAACATATCCATGGTCAAAGCAGAATCTTAAAAAGTTGTTTCTTTTACAAATGTCAGAGGGGATAAATTAAATGAATGCCATGACAAAGTCAAAGGGAAATCTCCCTTCCTGTCCCTTTTACATTTCTGAAACAAGTTAACAATCTGTTTGGAAGAAAAATATATTGTTCTTTAGGTTGGTTTTTTTTTCAACATTTTGGAAGAGTGGGTCTATAGACCATTATAGATCAAAATAACATGAGTGATACAAAAGATACCCCAAGTAATCAACCACTTTACCACTTCTTTGCAAGGCATTTAGAAGTGATACACATAAGGAAGAGAATATATGGATGTCAACTTCTTTATTATGAGGAACACAACGTTTCGGAGTACATGCTTACACTATGTCTGATGGCATTTATTCACCCGATGCAGCAGTAAGCATACCGTATTCAACGTAATAAGCGCCCCACTCTAATAAGCACCCACGGCGATATTTGCTAATATATTGGCGAGTGCATAATCCCAGTTAGCACCCCTTCCGATTGATCAATGTACACAAGACTTATTTATTCGTGTATAATGCGCACTTGTGTGTTATACGCATCCTTAATTATGGGCAATTAAATTCTCGAAAAATATATCTGTCGTATGTATTTCAGGCTGTCAGCATAAACCATGAAATTCCGATTTTCAACTCTGGTTTTTTCTCACCAAAAAAATATTCTAATAAGAGCCCACTATTTCTAATTTTGAGAGCGCCCTGGGTGCTTATTACATCGAATACGGTATACTCTGAAACGTTGTGTTGCTCATAAAGAAGTTGACATCCATAAATTCTCTTCCTTACTTTACCACTGAAAATACCGCCATGACCAGGCAACACAAGTTTAATCCTCATATCACTAAATCACAGAGTGTTTTAAGATTATTGCACGTGTGTAGCGACGTGCACATGTGTGTGTATGTGGCTTCTTCTCTCACAACAAGCATATTGACTCTGAGCTGACCAATCCTTGTTTTATCCCCTTAATGCCATGCAGCATGCAGGGTAACAAGAAGTACCAAATGTTAAAGTCTTTTGGTATGTCATGTCCAGTAGATAGAACCACCGACTTTCTCTCTCTGGGTAGACACTCTATCCCCTACACCGCAGAGCCGGCCTATTACCACATGAAAGATAAGGTGAATGACACGTGAATGATACCACACCCTGAGTGACAACTCCATTCAAACATGCTTCCTAATGCAGTAATGGACTTGAAAGAAGAAGGTCAATATCATGGTTTTACACTTCTATATTTTACGGCATGTTTCCACACAAGTTCTAGAGGGCTGACATTTAGAGCATGGCCATACATAAACCATGCTCCTAATGGAGACATAGACCACATGGACCCTGCATTCCCCTCAATAAGAAACCTAGCCTCTTGTTTTTGAATGGCAGCTGGATGTGATACACACCATGCACAGTGATCTCTAATGGGTTATCGGCAGGACCTCTTTGTAAATAAGGTGTGAACAAAGGAAACATCACCTTACCTTCAAGCATAAACAATTGAAATCACTTTGTTCAATAACAGGCTCTGCAACAAGACAGTCAGGGCACTTGTTGCGACAGAATTGTCTCCCTTTAATATCTACAGTGCATAAAATGGGTCTCAAGAAGTAATTCAGAGCTTAAGGTTGTGTGATTAAAAGCATCTGTTAGGATGAATATTTAACATCATAGGATGTGTACGACTTTTATGATTGATGCAAACCTGGTCTTTGAATTAGCATTATTCATATTGCAAGACCCTATCGGGATTTCAATACAAATAGGTCCCCAAGCAAACGAAGCTATCAGGTGGTCAGGCTTGGTGACTTGATGGATTTATTGTGTGCAGACAGTGACAGATTTTGCTCATAACATCAATCATTTCAGACTTGAAAATTTCACTAGTCTGCTAGCTGAAGACTACTAAATTGTGCTGATGACAAGTAAACACCAAATGATGGTAGTCGTCATGGGCTATAATTCTGAAACAGCTCTCAGAGCTTCAACTTTGCTCCAAAATTGGAAATGAGTAAAACTGACAGGAAATGTCTCCAAACTTGCGGGGTCTCCCACATGCCTAAGTCAGCATGGTCAGTGAGTTTGGTTTATGCCACATTCAAAAGCCTTTCAGTTCTCAGCGTAATACATGTATATGAGTCAGCTTAGTGATGGAGGAATGTCTGAAGTGATACAGGTCGTAAATTTACCACTTTGGGGAGCCCAGCACGACTCAGGACACACCTCCCCACAGATCATTCATTACTTCTGGGGTCAAAATTCTGTTTCCTGTAGTGACATTTGTCCCCCTTCAGATGATTCCAAATAATTTTATTGATGTCATTTCATTGGACACCCTCAGCAGCCTTCATCCATGAGGTTGTCAATGGTGTAGAGAAGAAAAAGCAACCATTGACAATGCCGACACAATGAACTTTGTCAGAATAGAAGTGTCAGTTAAACATGTAACATGCAACCTACACATAGCTACAGTGATAAATTTAATGAGTTATACAGCTATACTGCCTTGTGCCATATAGGACTTGCACTGTAAATTGTTTGCATCAATTCTCACGGGTATCCACATAAGATGCAATATTGCGTATCCTGTAAAACAGAGCTCCAGATAAGTTTTGGTGTTGTGGGTATTTTACTCATGCATTTTAAAATCATTGGGTATCAGTAATTCTATCTGGGTATTCAAATTTCTTTTACCCACTAGTTTTTATACATGTGGGTATTTAAGTTAAATATTTAAAAACACTATACATCTAGTCCCTGCAAACTGGTGTCGTGTGGGTTCGAGAGCTTTATACTAAAAAATACCACGATACTTCCACAAGAAAGTGTGATGGCAAATGATCATGATGTAACTGTCATTGTGGAGTTTGGCAAGGTTGACGGAATCCCAGTTTATAATTTCAAAATAAGTTGCTGACTTGCTTATCGAATACGCAGGGTTACTTCACAATATTTTGATGATACGCACAAGTTTTATTTTTGTAGCGTATCTGTAATGTTCGCTGCGTATTTGATATGCTTGGATTTTATTTTACTGCATATTTCTGCATTTCTGATGCGTATTTTACACAGATACGCAGCTTATCTGGAGCTCTGGTAAAACCCTGCTACAGGACGATAATAGCTAAAAATTTCAGCTATATCCAAGTTGGGTTAAAGTTGTTCTTCAAGAATGGCCATACTAGCTCTGAAATCTGTGAATAAATAGTCAAGGTTTCTGCAGTGTTCATTCGATCCGTCACAGAGACTGACTCAGCACACACCACATACCACATGGAAACAACACACTACCCTTCTTCAGTGATTTTACCACTTGAACAGCAATTTTAAGAGACAATAAAATTCAATTAGAGTCGGACAACAGAACCACGCAACAGCATGGGCAGAAATCCGCAAAAACCCAAGTCAGTCTGTGTAGTGGTAAAGGTATTCTACGGGCGAGGAAAATTTCAGTCTTTATAATGGATGCTATGGCTGCATTGTGAATAAAAACCTGAAATGAAATCAAGGTGCCAAACATGCATCCTCAGCATTAGTGCGAAGGCCTACCTTAGGTTCCGGCACTCTGGCCAACTCCGCCAGGTTGTGGCACAGTTTGAGGTGCTTGAACTGGAATGGGTTACTGCGGTTGTCCTCAAACGCTCGCATGATCTTGTCACTCATCCATTCCACCTTAAATAGAGGTATAGTGAAGAAATCCATGTTCGAATCATGCGAACATTGCAGAGTTAACATAGCTAAAAAACTTGCTCATTTCAGCAAAATGTCTTACTTAATAAATTGGAAATTTTAAAATAAATTGTATTTTTATATCATATATACTTATCCTATCTCACACTATGCATTTTTCATTCTTCTTTAGATCCTATGTGGAAACAAACTTAAACAAATGGTGTCCAGCTTCTAAAACCAGTTCACCCAAACACCTCTGAGGTGATGTAAGGTGAAATGGGGTTTAACATCACGTCCAAGATTATTGCACTTATATAGCGACGTGCATGTACGTGTGTGTTTGTGTGGCTGCTTGTACTAGTCTGGACTGATGCCGATTTATAGTGCTAGCTAACTGAGATACCATGCCGCAGTTTAACATGAATTCCCCACTCAGACACAGTATACTGACTCCGAGCCGACCAGTCCTTGTTTTAGCCCCTTAATGCCGAGCGCCAGACAGGGTAACAACAAGTACCATCTTTTAACGTCTTTTGGTATGGGCGATTTTTCAGGTTCCGTGGATTTAGAAAGCTGGTCTTGTTCCTTGAGTGAGCATTTGTGAAGATAAATGCTGAATGACCTATCAGGTAGGTTGACACACTGTGAACAACGTACAGATGAAGTGCAGTTATCGCAGCAGTCACTTCAGATATCATGTTGGTCATCAGACTGCAACTGCTTGGTTTCGCCTGAAGAAGCCTATCATGAAGTTTCACATTTTCATACAACCAGATTCACCTACATGAACACATATCAACACTAAATTAAGGATGTTTGCTGATCTTTAACAGTTTTTAACATTTCAAAATTTAAACAATTTATTTGAAGTGTCCAAAAGAAAAAAAAATAGGATTGCGCTTGACTATGAACTTTTGTGTCCAGTTCACAGTTTACTTAAGAGGCACACAAGGAAATCATATACAATGTTCACAGTATTTATCTTTCTAAAATATGCTTGGTTGGTTGGTTTGTTGTTTAACGCTGCACTCAGCAATATTCCAGCTATATGACGGCGGTCTGTAAATAATTGAGTCTGGACCAGACAATCCAGTGATTAATATCATGAGCATCGATCCATGCAATTGGGATCGATGACATGTATCAACTCTAAAATATGTGAACACAAATATACATCAGCAGACATCTTAAGCTTGAGCCGGATCATGTATTACCTGTGACTTGGCAAACTCGACCACGTTAAAGCTGACATTGTTGAGGAGAGCAAGGGAGTAGGGTGAGAGGCCTGACTCAGCACTCCTCCACATCTGATCCTGAAACACATACAGGGAGCCAGTGACAGAAACAGAGGGAGAGTGACACCAACATAGGGAGAGAGGCCTGACTCAGCACTCCTCCACATCTGATCCTGAAACACATACAGGGAGCCAGTGACAGAAACAGAGGGAGAGTGACTCCAACATAGGGAGAGAGACACAAGAAAAGGGAACTGATAGTTCTAGCTCCCACAACTTGATATAACATCTACAATTTTAATATAGGTCACTTTTTCTGGACAACCACTGTGCCAAACATTGAAAACAATCACAAACATCTCACACTTTCCTTCCCAATAGCTGGATGTGATGATCATATCTCATCTTGTTATCAGTTCCCATAAATTTAACATGCTTAAGCTGATATGCACAAAGGACTTACCAGTAACTGTGCAAGTTCCAGCATTCTTCCTGCTGTATCCACAGCAACCAAAACATTCCCATCATTCCTCATTGTCTGTAGGATAGTGGCTATGAAACATACAAATTAGTTATCAGAATATTGCCAATAGATTTGTCATTGATTTCTTGTCAGAAAAACTTCATCCTCATCTGTTGGTGTGTTTGTTTGTTGTTTAATGCCGCACTCAGAAATATTACATCTTTTTGTCTCGACCAGATAATCCAGTGATTAACATCATGAGCATCGACCTATGCAATTGGGGAATGATGACATGTATCAACCAAGTCAGCAGGCCTGACCACCTGATCCCGTTAGTCGCCTCTTACAACAAGCATAGGTCCAACATGTATCTCATGGCAGGAGTACACTTTTCACTCCTTTCAGACTAAAAGAAATAATAGTCTTGGCTCCCAGGCACTGCCCGCATCATCCAAAAGTCTGCCGCATGTTTCGTTTTTATTTCCATTTTCAAAAAGATTTAAAAAATCCTACTTTAAAACAATGCAGTCCAATATCGCACTCAGTTACTTCCCCTTACATGCGAACTGCTTTCCTGCGCATTTCGTGTAATGGTCATGGCGGCAATAGGAGTTTGTGTCCTTGTTAATGTATGGATGCCCTTTCCCAGGTTGATGGTACACAATGTTTATTTGGTTACATTCTAGTTTCAACAAGCGAAAAAAAACACAAAAAAAACAAAACAGCCCACCCGTACTTTATTTTCAAAAGTCATTGCCTGAGAACCAATTCTTCTATTTTTTTAAGCCTTAGCATCATTGTAGTCATATTACAATGGGGAACACCAAAAGTTGGTGTATTCTACATGTTCTAATGACCCCTCATCAAAGACTTTGTCAGTCATCTCTCGTGACATATCTGCAATTGGTTCTTCTTTTGTCACAGTTATTTCACATGAGACATATTTGTGCATGCCACTCACTCATGAGCTGTTCATCTCTTAGCCGTCTCCTAGGTTGGTTGTATGTTGCATTGAAAGAATCAGTGATCATCAGCGACGGCTTGTTGAACATCTCCAGCACGCAGCCATTTAAATGTCTGGAACACACATCACATAAATGTCACTGTACTTTGTTGGCTGGTTATATCTTATTAAAAAATGAAAAATAAAAATTGAAAGCAAATCAATGTGATTACTATGCTGCAGGTTTGGACAACTGACCTTTCTTTCTTGTGATTGTAGTCTACAGCATACACAATCTCCTCCTCCCCATCCTTGACGATCTTCCATATTGTGCCTCCGATCATGTGACCTGCAGCTAGGGGCGTTATCTGCAGACCATGGCCTTTGCCTGGAAACAGTGTGCACATCTTAGTGCTAGTACCATCGTTTGTTTGTTTGTTGTTTAACATTGCACTCCGCAATATTTCAGCTATATGACCGTGGTGTGTAAATAATAGAGTCTGGACCAGACAGTCCAGTGATTGACATCTTGAGCATCCATCCACACAATTGGGATGATGACATCCATCAACCAAGTCAGTGAGCCTGACCAACCAATCCCGTTAGTCGCCTCTTGTGACAATATTAGCCGCCTCTTACGGTAAGCATGGGTTGCTGAAGACCTATTCTACCCCGGATCTTCACGGGTGTAGTACCATTGTAAATCTACAGTTTACAAACTACAACATACACAACACTTGTCGCGCTAAATCTACTTTGTTAAACGGGCTGTGGTTACGCTGTGATCAACCAATCCCCTATTCTAATCTGAACAAGAACACTGGCACCCTCCACTGCCTCAGAATTCCCACAGGAACCATTGTTTACATTGATAATAGAAACAAAATAGTTTCATGCGAGAGGTCCCAATTTCACAAGCAATCTTTGCACTATCATTGAGGTAGAGGAGTTGTTGAAAGATTACTTTTTTCGAATATGGCCCAGGAAACCATCAATTGTTTCATTTAGCCACACCATGGCAGTACTATGTATAGTGTCTTCATTAGAACTGGGAGTGTGAGTGAGTTGGATTTAACACCGCTTTTAACATTATTCCAGTTATATCACAGGGTGTCAGCTTAATGTGGGAGGAAAACCCAACAGTGGTGCAGGTCTCAGACATTTACCACTTTGGTGAAACCCACGAGCATGGGTATGGTGCTGACAAACCTAGAAACATGATTGGGGCGAACCAGGATTCGAACCCACTATCATAGGTTTCTGGCGAGCCCAAGGCGCCTTAGACGACTGGGTCACCCATGCCCCCAATGACTGAGAAGATGCACTGGTGTTTTTTTTTTATAAATATTACTCTCGAGTCGACAAGTTTCTCCATTGTGATTGTGGATCATCAATGATTCTGTTAAAAATCAGACATTTCATTGAAACAGCTCTAATAGCAGATCAGACAATCCTTTGGGTTTGGTTGGAGGGAGTGTTCAACAAGAACAGGCATGACACATTTGTACCTATGTGGGGATTCAACCAGGCCCTTAGGCAAGATGTAACCACTAGGCTACCCCACGGCACCCAAATATGGCGAAAATAGATCGGTGCTTGGGAACTACTCTATTAAAATTTGCATTTTAAAACAGAGCTTGAATTTGATACTTAAGTTAGCTATCCTTCAATTTTTACAAATTTCTGGGGAACATGACACAGATTGGTGTTGGGTGATGAAATAATCCACATTCTTGGACTCAATACAGTGAGCAATGGTGAGTGAGTGAGTTTGGTTTTATGCCGCTTTTAGCAATATTCCAGCAATATCACGGCGGGGGACACCAGAAATGGGCTTCACACATTGTACCCATGTCGGGAATCGAACCCGGGTCTTTGGCGTGACGAGCAAACGCTTTAACCACTAGGCTACCCGACCGCCCCTGGACTCAATACAACTGGACATACTGGACACAGGCCTTGCACATGCATGCCAACATCTCACCTTTGAGTGTGATAGTTTGTGAGTACTTCAACTGAATGATCTTGTCAAAGGCAGCATCCACATCATCCAATGTAAACATATCAAAGTCTTCAGTGTTGTGACGAGACTGAAACAGGTAAAGTATTCTTATTAAATGTTATTTCATAAATTTCATAAAGCAAATCAAAATAAATAACCAAGATTTTTAAACTTGTTCAAATTCCATTAACAAGCCGTTTCATTTTCATAATCATTACAAATTGTTCTCATGGTTCAAATCCAACTTCCAATTAAACAAATCAATAGAACCTCATATGTCCCAGAAAACATATCTCAAAACGAGTTCTTACAGAAAAAACTATGTCTAAATACCTGGAATCAAACATGCTAATAACCATGATAACTTAAAAAATGTTGGCCAGTTAAAGGGAGGTAACTGATGCTTTACCTGGAACAGGTCATACATGAACATTTGCCCCATCTTGTACACTGGAATAGTTGAGTATATGGGGCAGGAGAGACCAGCTTTGCCCACGAGGTATGGGACTGCACCCAAGTGTTGCTGGTCAGGATATGACAACAACACTGCATCTATCTGGTGAAGGTGGCTGAAACAGATTGACAACAATCCACGGATATATTTACAATTCTAAACTAAGTGCCCTAGGAAATTGGGAAAAATCAATTACTTGGTCCTAAATTGGTATTTTCTTAAGTTCTTATATTTAACCACATAATCCTGAATTATTTCTCCCACAGGAGATATCGCCTGTGTGAGCATCGACATTTAAAAAAAATTGCCACTTGATTGGTAACAGAACCAAAACAAACTGGTGAGGTATCAGCTATAACCATTTTTCATGTTGGATAAACAGGATAAGGGTCGGGCTTATGAAATATTGACTTTTTACACATCACCTATGTTAATGAAAATTAGCCCCTTGAAGGAATGACAGAAGTGAATAAATGTTGAATGAATGAATGTTTAGCGCAGCAGTCAGCAGTCAGCAATATCACGGCTATTTCATGACAGCCTAAATAATCAAATCTGGTCCAAACAACCGGTGGTTGATATAATGAGCATCATTTACACCATCTGGGTACAAAGACATACAACCTACAAAGTCAGTGAGTCTGAAAACCAGAACCATTTACAATGACTTAAGTCCCCTTAAACAAACATATGTTACTTTGGGCCAATTCTACCAGGGGCATTGTTAGAAACCAAAGGGGTCCCTGAGGTTTGCTGCCACAGTACATGCATTTGAATCGAGCAGCCCCTTTTTACATGGGGTTATAACAAGGCCCCTTTGACTTTCATGCTGAATTTCAAACACAGCAATGGGTTTATGAGCAACTCAAGTTAATATCTGGTACCGTTTGAGTTCTACAGAATTCGAATCAAGGGGAATCTGGGTTTATGAACAACTCAAGATAATGTCTGGTTTCGTTTGAGTTCCACAGTATTTGAATCAAGGGGAATCTGGGTCTATGAACAACTCAAGATAAAGTCTGGTACCGTTTGAGTTCTACAGAATTCGAATCAAGGGGTATCCTGGTTTAAGAGCAACTCAAGTTAATATCTGGTACCGTTTGAGTACCACAGTATTCGAATCAAGGGGTATCTGGGTTTAAGAGCAACTGAAGATAAAGTCTGGTACCGTTTGAGTTCTCGGATGTGGTCCATGCTGTAGTCCTCATCCCAGCCACAGTCAAGGAGGAAGCGGAACTCATCCACTTGCAGCATGTAGCAGGGCGGGCTCTCTCCTTGTGACCCCGAGAATACATGTAGCTTGATGATAGATGTCATTATTTCGGCTGGACACCAGTGATCGTACTGTAAAAACATGGGCATGAATAAACATGATTGATTGCTGAACACGTTCTGGTTTCACACCAAATTCAGTGGTTAGAGTGACTGAGTGAATATTGTTTTAAGATAAAGACACTATTTTCTGCAAAATTCCAGCTGCATCACGATGATCTGTACATATTCCAGTTACAACATTGCGACTTGAGCATGTATTGTAAATATTGTTGCTAAATTATGACGACCTGTAAATGTCGCAGCTACATGTAAAGATTCCACTCTGGACCAGGCAGACATGATCATGATGATTCATTCCCAATGCCAAGGTAATATGATGACACACAATCAGTCAAGTGCACACTGTGACCACCAACCCTCAACAAACATGGGATAGTGACAACCTATTCTGTCCCAGGGTAGAAATTATGGCTTACAATGTGCAGAGTAAAATCAAGTAAAATCACAAATATTATCAAAAGTTAAGTATTCAAATTGAAGAGGTGCATGTCCTTGTCTTGGGGCTTTACTTTTGTCTTTGAATCGGAGGACTCCTTAAATCTTTGAATTTTAACAAAAGGGTTATGACTTTCATTATTAATTAAAACACTGCTCATGATTAAACTTTTTGGAGTGAATGAGTGAGAGTAAACTGTTCTACACCTTGGTAAGCAATATGCCAGCAATATACTGTCAACCTGTAAATGATCAAGTCTTGGCCAGCCAGACCCATGGTTGACATGGCCACACATTGTGATCACCTGATCCTCATTAGTCAACTCTAATGGCAAGCATGGGTTCTTCGGATCTATTCTACCTTGGAATCCACTGGATTTCTCCAAAATAATAAAGGTAAAGAGAAAATGCGCAGTAATGCTCGATCCTCATAAATGCATCCAATTTGAAAAATCTTTGCCTGAGACATGTAAAAGATTTTGATCCAATTGATTTAGAATTCTTTTCAGTTTGAATTGACAATTTGGAGCCATGTTAATCAGACTCATATTTGCCTTTTACTGTTGTTGTCATTACAATGATTAAATATAAATATTTTGTGTATAGTGCTACAACCTACAGGCTAAGTGTCTTGATACTTTCACTTTCACTTAAAAATGTTATAGGCCTTACTGTCAAGAGAAACCGGCTTTGTTCTCTTCATACAAATATAAATAGAAATAGAGTTTGAACTGAAGAATGCTGAATGAAGCTACTGAAATATTAATACCCAGATGATAAAACGTCCGCGAAATTTAATTTTCTCTGAGCACAACCAGCAGATGTAAGATATAAATATATTTCCAAAACATTTATAAATATTATAAACACTACGTTTATGAACAATTAATAAATTATCGACATGTCAGATTTCATTATGATCGATAATTTGTAAGAGCATTACCATCAATACCATGTATTATTGTTCAATTCCATAATCATAAATACTGCGACTTTTAAATAAAACTAGAGTCTTGGGTGCCAAAATTCTTCTGCGCTAGTTGGAGAAAACATTTTAATTCTCGATAATAATTTTAAAACATATATTTATCAATTAAACACTCGACATTCACAAACATACTAGTATTTCTCTGTGTGAGCAAGTCTTTCATTCTTACCTATAAAACGAGGGAAAGACTCACTGTCAACACATGTTTTGTTTTCACGCCGGCAAGTAAGGGGACGTAACTCTGACCTCTCGCACGACCACGTTTTCGTCACAACTAATTTCAACCAGCTTGCAATGAACATCAATCGGTCCTGACAATGATGTACAGAATCAAAGTTATGCTCTTTTAAACGAATGGAATAATAGGAATATTATTAGATATAAGAAAATAGTGCCTCGTTTTTGTTACGGTTGTTTAAGTTTGTATTTATATATTACCAAAATTAAAAAACACAGGTGTATGAGTAACAGAATGGATGTTAGCTTGTGTATACGGGTCAGCCAACGAATAAATGTACATGTACAATGTGAACGCGTCTTCGGTGGAACGAGTTACTTTTATATCAAAATTAAAGTTACATCCGATTATTATTTTTTTATTCTTACGTTATTTTTTTGGAAATATGCCAAATGAAAATCTACCATGCATCAATCAAACAATTTTACTTTCACTTTGTATGAACCTTCATAGGATGACATCTTCCCGAAAGCAATGGAGTTAACTAACTGTAAAAGTCCAGTTTCCAGTCGCATAGTCAGTTAACCCCCTTGCCTCGGGGAGATGTAGAATGAGGGCCAAACTGTATAAAATGTGTAAGTAAACCAGGAATGTGTAAGTAGTCCGTCAGTGTTTACGCCATTTCAAGAATACAGTCTTGTTAAAATCGTATGAACGTCAAATTGTGTCGTTCATACAATTATGGACGTCAATTTCACGGTCATGGTGGAAAAGCCGTATATCGTGTAAAGTTCAAATTAAAATTTATATGATTTTACACGTCATAGGATTCCATTGTTCTCTGTAGCAATGACCTGGAAATGATATTTGACACCGTCGATGCTGATGTGACCGGGCTGTTGTAATGAAACAATAGCTTAAATTCCGGAAAATCCGTATAGTGCTGAAAATCGCTGCTGAAAAGTATCAGCTATGCAGCAAAACATTGATTAAACATGTTTTCAATTTTGACATTGTTTGTTATGTGTCTCTAATAACACAGACCCGGATGAGATATGTCTTCAGCAAGCCATGCTTACCGTAAAGACGACTATGCTTACCGTAAAGACGACTATGCTTACCGTAAAGACGACTATGCTTGTAAGTATAATGGGGGACTAACGGAATCGCGAGGTTAGGCTCGCTGACTTGGTTGATGCATGTAATCGTATCCGAACAGCGTGGATCGATGTCCTACGATATCAATCACTGGATTGTCTGGTCCAGACTCGATTACTTTAAGGCCGCCGTCATAGAGCTGGAATATTGCTGAGTGCGACGTGAAATGACAAGCAAACAAACATATAACACTTGAGTAATTCAATCACCGACTGTCTAAACTTCTTGTTACACCGTCAGACTTCCAGGACTTTATTTGTTTCATACTAAGACAAAAATATGCCACCACTGGGTTTGTTTGAGTAGCTCTAGACAGCGTTTACGGAGGATTTAAATATTTCCATTATTTTGAGGCAAAATTGAGAAAGTTTTCGTAAGATACTCATATACTAATATTGCATCTTATGGAGGCAGTGTCCACATATAAATTGCTAATGATTGTTAAGAAATTGTCTATGAAAGTGCAGTAAGTTTAAACTGCCCCAAATGTATTATAGAATACATTTTGTGTGTGTGTGTATGTTCAGAAAAGCACAAAATAATCACACGACACGGGTTGTTCTCCTACGTTTCAGCTTTGAATTGAGGGATTGTCCATTTTTCACGGTCTTTACTGAAGGCTTAAAGCAATCGATCAACTCGATTATTTACAGACCGCCGTTATGTAGGTGGAATATAGCCTAGTGCGGCGTTAACGAACGAACGAACAAACAAACAAACGAACAAACAAACAAACAAACAAACAAACGGTAAACGCCTTTATAAACAGATATTCCTGCGGATTTAAAACTCTTTTTGCACTTTTTAATATTCTTCTTCCTTTATGCAATTTGTTTTCTTCTAAAACTGGATTTAGTATAGAAAAATGTATCACAAAAGACTACAAGGTATACATGTGGTATTGTTTATGGTCAAAGGGAAGTAATCGTGTTTTGTTCAAGAGTTATCTCCCTTGGTTAAACTCCGAACAAGCTCCTTCCCGGCGCGTGACACGTTCGCTACACCCTCGGTAGGCTCCTCACAGCGATAAACCGTTCGCGGAGCTCCATCGCAGCCACCATGTCAAAGCTCCCCACTGTGATAGCTGGCTTCAACTTGGCATGGAGTTGAATACGCAACCGACTGACCGATATGTTTACACACGGACGTATATATACGTCTTTGGTTTACATCAAGTAGTGAGAGTCGTGACGCCTAATAGATCTACTCTTACCCCAGCTACATTATTTTCTTTGTTTTTCAATTTGAATTTCTATTTCATTTAAACTATCATGTACTTGGCATAGTAAGAATGTAAGGGACGGTTTGGGGTGGGGAGTTTAGGTGATGTCTGTAATCTCGAACCAATCTGATAAAACAAACCAAAATTCATCTGGGAAATCTGATCAGTGTAAACCTGTTTAAAGTTCGCTATGATGGCATTCCCAAAGACATAAAATAAAAGTATAAACGTTACCACATTTGGGGTTAGGGGGCAAATTTCAAGATTCTTGTCATGGCCGCTTCCACACTGACGGAAGCGATGTTAACGAAAGTGTAACAAAGGTGTCACGCGCTGGAAAAGAGATTGAACTCCGCACAGTGTCCTGTTTTAACATTTCGCATACGCCGTCAATCAAAGGGTGCTCATAAACTGGTTCCACTGTTGGTGACGCAAGCCTATCGCTATGTAGGTAGACAGAAGCGTTTAGCGCGTACAAAGGGAGGTAAGTCAATTTAGCAAATGTAAACAGGATTTACAGTTACATCCCTTCGATCATTGGCACGGCTCCTCAAATCCAAGGAGTCGTATCGATGTTTGTCGGTAGATGGATCTGACGGATAAAGCCAGACTCGAATCGCAAGGCCCACGAAACCACACCCGTGGCCATTCAGCATACCATTGCGCGAACTACAAAAGAAATGAGTGCACGAAGCCGTTCCAGCACGTGACGCGTTCATGACCCTCCCGGTACTACCGATGCAAGCTGGTAAAGCTACGTGAATTAAAAATAAAACGTGCATCTGAATATTCGTTCTCCTTTATGGGGGTTCTCTTTTTTTCTAAATATAAATTTGGTATAGCAAATAAACATCGCAAAGGACTGACTGCACTGCAGTCGGGAATGGTTTTGTTTATGGTCAAAGGGAGGTAATCGTGTTTGTCCCCTGACCGAACTCTGAACAGCGTCTGTTAAAAACTTCACAAGCTCCTTCCCAGCGCGTGACACCTTCGTTACACTCTCACACACCACACCAAGCTCCTCACAGTGATAGCCCATTCACGGATCTCTCTATATATAATACTATCGCGGCCACCAGTCAAAGCTCCCAACTGTGATAGGTGGCCACAACAATGCTTGAAGTTGAACGCAAACTTGAGCTTACCGCGTACTACAAATTAAGAGTTACCTCCCTTGTCCCAAAGGGAGGTAAGTCTGTGTAGCAAATGTAAACATGATTTACAGTTACTTCCCTTTGGTAAACCTTCGTTGGTAATAGAATAAGGCGTGTGGATCGAAATGAAACTGAAATCGTCGGTGTGCGGCCCATGAAGCTACACCCATGGCCACTCGGCATATATTCCGCTAACAACAAAACACTGAAGTGAGTGCATGGAACCTTTTATTGAGACGTCTTCCTTTGACCTTTAACAGAACAAGTTCCTTCTCAGCGCGTGACGCATTCGTTACTCTATAGATATAATCTCTGCCATAAAGGGTGTAGAGTTCAGTACACAGAAATCTACCTTACCACGTAGTGCCAACAATGGGCGAGTCCAACCTCCGTTCTCAAACCGATGTGCCATTAATCAAAGTGCATAAAATCAGACTCATTCCACTTCAGCTGTAGTTAAATGGGCGCTACACTGTACAGTCTGGTCCAGATGTCTATGTCTAGATGCTGTTATCAGCTGGAGGTGTAAACTGAGTCATTTTCTCCGTGTAACTTGGGAAGTCATTGAATGCTAGACTGCTATCGTACCAGGTACATCATGGTCATTGTTGAGTTCTATGTCTTGAATCTCCATTCGTCCGAGCTTATCATGGGCGGTGGGGTAGCCAAGTGGTTGAAGCGTTCGCTCGCCACGACGTAGACCCGGGTACAATGAGTGAAGCCTATTTCTAGTGTCCACAAAAGTGATATTGATGGAATATTGTTAAAAGCGGCGCAAAACCATACTCACTTTAAGTGTTCGGCCAATTCAACAATGATGACTAACAGGTAATCGACACATGTTCAATGACCCATATGAGGGTGCCACCCCGCCCTCCACTCCCTTGCATCTCGAATTCCATCTATGTTTTCATTGCTCATCCCTGAATCACGAATACTAAACATAAATCTCAAAAGCTTTGAGAAAAGGGTTCGATTAGAAGTTTAAACTACATGTACTGAAATAAAATTAGCAGTTTTGTATGTACTGCATTTGTAAATGTTGAATCTGCGTGCAAATTACAATATTATTTGACGCGTAACACAATGCTAATGTCCTGAACAGACCCCAAATTCAAGGAAAAGAAATATCCTTCACGGGTTGGTGCCTATTTTCCGCCAAGGGAGCCAGTTGTTCTTAAAAAAAATAACACAACGTCAAACTGTTCTTCCATTCAAATTCTTTACGATAGACTTACGGTGGTCGTAATGCTGCGATCGCAGCCAGCCTTATTTAACTTCACCTGATTTGTGACGTGGCACAACGTACACATCCTCTTGGTAAAATACACGAAGAAGTGTACGTAAAATATGTAAGCGGAATATCGTGAACCGTTGTATTTTTTGTTTTCAAAGTAAGACAAATCCTTGATTTTTTGTATCGTACTTTTCAGTTCATTTTACTCTCTGCTATGGCAGTTAAAACATAATAAGTAACAACATACAGGCTCACTGACGTGGTGGATGCATGTCATCGTGTCCCGAATGCGTGGATCGATGTTCATAATGTCAATCACTAGATTGTTTGGTCCAGACTCGATTATTCACAGACCGCCGTCATATAGCAGGAATATTGCAGTGTGGCGTTAAACAACAGACAGACACACAAACATACTCATTGATACTTCAGGATATGTGAACATCAGTCAATAAAGAAAGGAAAATATCTAAGGTTTCGAAACATTATTATCTTGAAGCAAGGATTCGGTGCATAGACCCTTCCACCGTCGATTATCAAATGAGTCTTACCTCCTCATAGGTATAATACACACGATAATGGGGAATGCACTACACGGTTGTCTTAACAGTGTTACGTCCTGCAGTTATGTTATTGGCAGTATTAAATGTACGTGTAAGTTTATTTCTGATGGATGTAAGTGTGAACAATTTGATTGAAGCGGTTGTATAATGCAGAGTTGTGGTAATGACCTTGATCTAGAGTGACCTCCCTTGTTCAAACTCCGTCCAAGAACTCTCGTTACTCTACCGGCGTAGAGGGTTTCGCTGTGAGGAGCTTGTCTTGTGAACAGGCAACATTTTCTGGCTAATCCTTTATAAGCGAGGGATTAGGTGGTCCGACTCGCTGACTTGGTTGATGCATGTCATCGATCACATTTACATGGATCGATGCTCATGACATGAATCACTGGATTGTCTGGTCCAGACTCGATTATTTACAGACCGCCGTAACATAGCTTGAACATTGCTGAGTGAGGCGTTAAACAACAAACCAACCAACGACCTTTATAAGCGAAAGACGAGGGCGGTTCGAATCCTTCCTTTGACTTGCGACTTATCTACTGTAACAAATACTGGAAATTCGTGAGTGCACTAAATTTTGTAATAGGGCCTATTATATTGCTGGTGCCACATGTTTTTAACCATTGTATCTCCTTTGATGATTTGAGAAAAGATGTGACTGTTGTTTTATAGCAGTCTGATGTGAACACGAAGTGAGGTTAACATGTCTTAAGAAATGGTGTGTTGGCAATTGGATTTTATATACAGCCATTTCCCAAAATATATAATTGATAAAACCTGTCGAAACGCCATAACTATACTGGTAACACTTCGACAGTTCTGTGCATAATAACATCTGTTTAGCTGGAAATAGCTCTAACGCTGTCAGCACAGGAAATCTTTACAGTGAATAAAGCTTTTATCGTAAAAGACTCGAAAGAAAAGAACTTGGCGAAACATATAGTATTGCCCAGGAAGTTGGCTCTCCACACACGCACACATACATCGCGTACATATACCATATACATTAAAGATGCTTATCTTCAGGGATCAGTTGAATGAGAGATGCGCGTATTCTAACTTCCTGGGATTTTGCAACAGAGCAAAAACCTATTTTACACCTGCCTTGTACATTTCACACACACCAGTGACAGCGCAGATGGTATTTGCACACTCAAGCCCATGTAGAGTTACATCGAGCTACTTGTTAACAACATCTGGTAAATGTGTCAACATCTTTGCCGCCTGCGTCTTTTTCCAGTCGTGAGGGCAGCAGCACCCATGGACTATGTAGTTCGAGCAGTCACACGACAACCGTTGACGTAATAGATATTCTACACACAATTCCTCTCCGAAAGCACGCATTGCGATGTTTGCCAGTTCACATACTTCCCGGTCATACTGTGGATCACATTTATTTGAGGCATGGTGTCTTGGGCTGACGGGACCGGGTGGTCAGGCTTGCTGACGTGGTTGAAGCTCGTCAATTATTTACAGACCGCCGTCATACAGCTGGAATATTGCTGAGTGCAGCATCATAAAAACAAACAAACACATCTAGTCTGGGTATTTTGTTGTTCCTATGTTGAATTAGCTTATTGCTCGATTGATCGTTATAATAAAATTTGGGATGCGGTGTATGGATGACCTGAAACGAACTTGCTTGGACTGCACATTGGCATGAGCCTACCCCACCGTAAACAAACAAACAAACAAAAAACAAACAATACGATAAATTCAATACAACAGTATGTGCTAAAGCCCTACCATCACTAATGGATCAGTGTAGACATACAACCTACGAGGCTATAGAAAGTTAACAGTCGCATAACCCCTTTATCATATCGGGTACCCATTAGCTGCTGGCTGAACAGAGGCATAATCTGAACACTGTTACACGCCAAACGAAACACTACATGTAACTGTATTGCTGCAACGTAAAGCGCCGTGCCACCCGTGCTCCCTTACAAGAAGAGGATACTAGCATATTGCAAAACACCATGATACCACAGACGGTCACTTAAGGAGAAGGTCTAGGGCTTTGGGATGGCAAAGTGCTTATTTGTTACAAGTCTGGACTAATGACGGCTTTATAGTGCTAGCACACTGAGATATCATGCTTTAGTTTTAACATGGGTACCAACTCAGACACAGTATACTGACTCCGAGCGCCAGACAGGGTAACAACAAGTACCATCTTAAACCTTCCGCTTTCCGGACAGACGCTCTATCCACTAGTCTACGGAGGAGGCCAGAAACCTTATCAATTGTTTAACATACACTTGTAACACGTTAACGTATAACAGGTTGAACGAATTTCGGGATAACAAAATGCAACCAATACAGAGCATTTCGATTTTCAGAGATCCATTCATAAAATTGTCACCGCTATTTTTCTTTTAGGCCCAATTGAATCATTCTGTTTCGGCAGATAATCGCGACTAATTTGTTCTCTGGCGCTGACGTTTTATATTATATGTAATCTTTCACAAAGACACTAAGGGCTCAATCACACATTCAGCATTTTTACTGCCGTCCTTGATAGGACCATTCCCAATTAAAATTTGTAAAAAATCTGATCACGATCATGTGGTTCGTGGCAAGAAATTCAAAAACAATCAGATATTGTTCAGGAAGCATCCTAATTCAGCCGTTTTCAGCTGAATCCGTCCCGATTCTCCCGTTCTCAATCCGAATCTGATCCGATCTGATCTCCGCGTGGTAAAAAAAGACCGAATCTGACCCGACAGCGTCCCGATTCTCCCGAATGCGATCCGACAGAGATCAGACAGCGATCGCATTCGGCAAGATCTGGACGCAATCTGGACTCAATCGACAAGAAACGGGAATTAACAATTTGTGCCCGTTCATCACGACCACGTCCCGATCCACAGGACAGCGTCCAGACAACACAGGTCATTGTTACGATTTTGATCCGATACAGCAGAATCGGCTGAGTTTCCCGAATGTTACGGGACGCACCATACTGTCGGGAGTGCTTGGCCGACCTCTCTGGAACTTTCCCGACCTGTAGGACTCTGTTACGAACGTATACGACTACGCTCAGACAATGATAGGACCTTCCCGATCATTGAGGATAGTAATCCGACTTTTTCAATTTTCGTTTCTTAGCGCTGTCTGATCTCAAACGGGATCCATAATCGGCACTGTGTGAACCTGGCCTGAAAGAAAACACTATGATAAAGCAAAACACATTCCGCTGAATGCGATTGGAAAAGCTATTTTCGATAATCTTCTTGACAAGCCTTACTACCACTTGAAAGACGATGAGCGTTTGAAAATCAACTCCATTTTCACATTAACAGTTAAGAAAACGTCTTGTTACGTCCTTTCAAAGAGAGCCTTGATGGCGAAATAATGATGGCAAGCACAATATAATTACTACAACCATTGCGTTTGAAATGGACCAAATCTTGCGCCAAATGCTGACTCTCTTTCATCATGTATGCTTGGATGGGGAGATCGACTTACCCTGAAATGAGGTTTTAAGTGAGAAGCTAATCTTTCAGAATTGCACGTGCTGAATTTGTTTTAAAAGTCGATGAACCGTTGCTAAGACAGCCCAAGTAATAAAACACAGATTGCAAACAACCTCAACTGTACACTGGCAACGGTCGTCAGACTGTTTCGACGCCCCAGACAGACAGGCAGGACACAAAACAGGCCAAGATCGGGCAGACCACGAGTGACAACGCATCAGGAAGATCGGCACTTGCGGACGTACCATCTGCGCAACAGGTTCGTCACGGCGACGGAAACGACAATAACGGCGCTAGGACACCGTATCAGTCGACGCACGTGCTACGACGTCTACGTGACGCAGGTATTAGAGCTCTCCGTCCCTTCCGTGGAATGGCATTGACCCGGGAACATCGACGTCGAAGACTGCAATGGGCCTGGACAGTAGGACGTTGGCATGTCCGTGATTGGCAGAGAGGGCTTTTCTCTGACGAAAGCAGGTTTCAGCTGTTTCACAGGGGGGGGGGGGGGGGGGGGCGTTTGGTGCCCGATTACGTCATCAGGCGACTGACAACTTCAATGAGGCGGCGAGTCTGGGCGTGCATTGATGCTCACGGTGGTCATACTTGTTACTGAGCGTACCAGGTACTCTGTTAAAGATCACAAACCTATCAAGACAGTACCTGGTTGACTCTGATCATTCCTGTGACCTGTGATCTGCCTACCCCCACGTTCATGTAAACGTCATGTACACGTCACCTGTTTTGCGTTTTGCACTGAAATTGTTCACAGCCTATCGCATGTGACCCTATTAGCGAATACACCATCATTGAATAACATTCTCTTGTTTGTTTTCATTTTATTGACCATCAAACATGGGTGTATACTTTCTTTTGCCCACTAGTTTTTTTCGACTTATATAAAACTCATACACTGAATAAACACGCTGTACACAATGTGTCCAAGATATTTCCATGTGTTTGTTTGGTAAGGCATTTTTAACTATAATCCATAATTCTACATTACATTTGTTTTCAGTAAGACATGTTTTTTCCACTTTTCATGTGTTCATGCAGGACACTTTGATGACATAGTTTTGTTATAATATTATGTATTCAAAATGACGATACATGAAAACGAAGGAACTTCAAGCAGTTAGAAATATTTACTTGTGTTTATTTTCCTTAAACAGTAGTGAACAGTCACGATAACATACTTCACAAAATCAAATATTCAAATGAGAACACAATTTTCTACCAATCTATCAATCCATCTATATACAATCTTCTAACACAAATTGAAAAAGGAAAAGCTAAATGCTCAACTGTTGTACTCGTATATCAGCCTTTGACATATTAATAGATGAAACAGCGTTAGTTGGTGAATAGATACCATACGAAAATATTGAATTAAATGTATGTCCTACAAGGTGAACCTTTCAACAGGATATTCCATTTTTGTCATTCAAATTGACACAAGACAGTGTTCACCGCCCTGTTGAAGTCCATTTGGGGTTAACATAATATTCCATCTTTCTCAGATCCATTAAATGCAAATGTATGACGTTTAGTTAAATTGAGAAACAACACACAAGCATATCACACTGAATAAAATAACTATTACAATAAACAAATTTTCGTTTTGTGATTTTCCAAATATTCATTAGAGACATGATCTAAGAAAATGTAACGAACATATGAATAATGACCCATATCTACAGTTTGGGGACGTTTTGTTATCGCCATTCAGTATATGCGGAAATGTGGGAGTACATTAAACTTCCAAAATGTTCTTAAGACTCAATAAAGAAACAGTTAATGGAGACAAAAAATCATTACAATGTATGAGACCGCCTCATCTGACACTGTTTAAGATGTTTACAAAGGAAACATACCCCGTACCCATGATTCTATAATCCGGAAACTTGTCAATCCGGATCTGTCCGGATTAACGAGGTTTCGTACTTTTAAAATCTATGTTAAAACTGTTAAGCAACAAACCAAATCAGACGACCTTTCCTCTCGGTAAGTCAATACAGACTATGAACACTTTCAGGATCACTCGTAACACCCTTTTGGTCACAGAGTGGTGTTCATCTATTACCATATTACTCACGTTATCATCCATCCATATAGCTTTCTGGTATTTAAATGTCAAGTTTAATGCATAGTATATATATTGTCTGTTAGCAAGTGTTTCAGTGTGCTAACAGAAGTCGTATTTAAGTACAATCCTCGTCTATGTTTCCTTCTACGATTGACTCATCCTGCCCAAAGGTCAATGCCCCAACACTCCAGTGCATAGAACGCCCTGTACAAGAAGTTTCGATGAGTGTAGTAGTCCAAGCAGAAGTAGCCTGCCCTCACGGATACATCCTTGATAGCTATGCGACTTTTTGTCGAGAACCGGATAAAGAAGTACCTGGAATCCAGATTGGTTACATTGTACTCCAGGTAGTTGTTTTCATCAGCAACAGGCACAGTGTTTCTAGTCTGTCTGTTCCAAGATTCAGTGATTATTTCAATTAATATATCCTTGCCACCTCCGCTTGTTGTTTGGATATAGAAGGAACTAGCCCACTCGGGAACCTCGATGGCAAACACTGGGTTAATTGATCTGGAAACGGTGACCCCATTTCGGGTTTTATTGTGCCTGAGATGGAGAATGTGGTCTTTAATGTCGCATGCCTCAATGCCAACGTCGTCGAAGGACTTGATATAGTGCTCTGGCGTCTGACCAAGGTCATAAACTGCTTTCATAATATCACACGCTCCGTCTGAGAAGTTGCTAAGAGGATGCCAGTACATCTTATTGGCAAGGAGGAAGACTCTGAAGACGTCTCTGGGATCATCACTGTATTCTTGACACAGGAGATAAAACACGCGGTTGTAGATCCCACTGCACCCATGAGGATCAATGCCTTCTTTGTACTTCTTCATGTGCTTGATGGATCTTCCGTTCTTTGGTGGATCATCCAGATAGCGCATGGATCTTTCAGGCCACATGATGGCGTAACCAACTCTCCAATCTACCATGTCAAGGTACAACTCTGCCATTTCACCTGCCATGTCCGAGAAGGCTTCATTTATCCCTCCCGTCTGGCTCACATACAGCAGCCCCGCGTTATGCTCGCTGAAACCATGAGCGATTTCGTGTGCTGCAATATCAAGGGCAACAAAAGGATAGACCATTCTTCTACGACCATCTCCGAACGTCACATTCTTGCCATTCCAGAAAGCATTCACGTGATTCTTGGAGAAATGCACTCTCATGACCAGGTCATCAACAAGCTTATGACCAAACCATTCAAGGAACATCTTCTGTATCTGTGTCCCAAAGTACAAAGCGTCTAGGGCTGGGGAGTATGCTCCGTTGATGGAGTCATTGTAGGTCTGATCACAGTCGAAGCTTGCAGTCTCAGTGATGTTCTCCAGCTCTGTGTGCTGCATATCAACAACTCTCACAAGGTCATTCTCCAAGTAGCAAGTATTCCCTTCCTTTCGCACTTCCAAACACTGAGGTATTATTCCATACTCCCGTTTACCAATCTTTTCATTACCCCCGTAGAGCTTGTGGCGTTCGTTGGGGAAACACGTCTGGAGATTGTTCCATGCTTTTATCACTTCTCCAGTTCTTGTGTTTATGATTGCCATTGGTCGCTTCACCACTTCCTCCGTTTCAATGAGATATTCCACAATTGCAATTGGAATGGCCGTACCGTTGTCATCTAAATGTACATCGTACACAATCTTACGATTTCCTATACTTTCTGTGATATTTTCATCATTGTTATGGATGATAAGTATATCATACAACTTCTCGTCGGACAGCTCGTGATCAAAGTCCTTTAATTCGGTTTCAATATCTTCAACAATAGAACCACTAGCATCAACAAGAGTTTCGTTGTCATCGTCCACTTTGACCGTTACGATGGTGTCGAACACGTCCCTGTCCCGGTACCGTTCTTTCATCTTCCTCAAAGTGACGCCGTGGACGGTGACAACTTCTTTAACAGTTTCAAACCTCTCCGCGCCCTTTAGTCCAAGAATCTCTTCTGCGTATTCTTCAGGACGTATTGAAGCGCCTTCAGCAGATCGCTTAGCTCTGTGGGTCTCCGTCATTTCAGGAGGCTGTCTAGTCAGGTAGCCCAGCGGAGCTGTTGACACCCGTGTCAGTTTGTCGCGGGCACTCATCCGCTTGGCTGATTGCACTTCATGCTGGGTGAAAGCCGCCACTGGAAGTAAACACAAAGGAGAGATAACGAAAGTGAAGAGATGACTAAAACAAATGAAACAATGTTAGATTTAAGCTTCAAGTGGTATAAAACCGTGTTATCAAGACATCCACTGATCACATACTTAGCCCTCGTCACAGAGCTGGAATATTGCTAAGTGCGGCGTTCAACAAGAAACCTATGGATATTACACTGCATTTCGTATTTAATTTCCCCAAAATAAATTTTGTTTCATACATGCACGACTTTGTCATACGTTTCGGTATAAACTATAAATCAATACCGAAACTATAAACTATAAATTGATAGTGACACATGCTCACGATTTCGACGGATTCGCTCAATCGACTCTGCTTTTAGTAGAGACTTCTTGACACATGTCAAGACACATGTTATCAACGCATAGCCAGCGCTGGAGGATTACCTACATCAAGGCAGGTTTTTGAATTGCCGCGATATTTTCTCAAATATAATCTCGTTTTACCAGTGAGACAACTACAACTGTTATTACTTTTTTAAAACTGTAAATCCCCAGGAAAGTTGTTGTGGTCGATCTCCCGATAAGGTCAGTAGTGATCTAGAATTATCTGCATACTGCGTAAATCAGCGTGCACATCTGCTTTTACGTTCATAAATAAACAAACCGCAACAACAGATTGAAGTCACTTCTTATAAATAATACCTCAACAATATTAACTTCACAGACTGCTTATTTTGTCATAACACCAAACAATGTGACATAGTTCAGCCCAATAATGCAACACAAGCTCCGCCCATTCTATTATCAACCAATCAGTATTCAGTTAGTGGCCCATGCCTCATTTCTTTTTCGGTGTATGGAAACAGAAACGCAAAAATGAAAGCTTGCTTAGCCAATCAAATGCAACAGAATCACTTGTTTATATATTTCACAAACTCTGCTACACATATGTTTGTCTGTTTTCCTTTTCCAGCCTTAACAGTAAAGAGTTAAGAGACAGAATAATCGCTCACAATTGTATCATTTTAATGTTACTCTACATGTCAAAATATAGCGCAAACATTAATTAGACGCTCTGGGGACCATCGAACATTTATCGAGTTAGTTCGAGAGAAACGAAGTGCCTATATTAGATCATTGGGATGATACGGGAGAGTAGATACTTATCGCCTTAACCGGTATGTCGAGTAAATGAAGTTCGAGGTTTGCCTGTATCAAATTGTTCAAATGATGCTGAATATGTCTTTCGTTACCATGGACCTTCTCAGTGTCGTCATCTTCTTTGGCATAGGAGGTCGTGGTTGCTCCCTGTATATATTCAGTGACTCGTGATCAGTGTTGGGTGCATGGCAATTACCCAGTCAGTGTTTCCCCGAGATTAAGAACTGATACTTACTTGTACACCAAAACCATGTTAGCAAGTACTCGCCGTCCCCATCATGTGAGGATATTATCATTGGATAGATTATATGTTTACAAGAAAAAATCATAACTGAATATCCAGTAGCAAAACATACCAAAATGTCTGAACTCGACGTAATACGTGTTATAAAGTGGTATGCAATTATTTGAACTCCTTGTTTGCCGACTGGTCGAGAGACCAAGGGAAGGTAAAACCCCTTTGACAGGATAAACGATGGCTGTTTGTTATATGTATTAATGACGTTATATCTAAAGAGACTCTTCAACACGCCCACATTTGTGCTACCATCAGATCACCGATGTACCGAGAGTCAGAGAAATGTTCGAAAGTTGCCCAATGCACGAACTTCAGCTGAAAGCAACAAAACATTTGACGTCGGAGAAGAAATCCTGACTGCTGATCTTCATAGCAACGACGACATTATGTTATCATTATATCTTGTATCTTTACTAAACGTCATCCAATTCTTATTATCAACTAAATGCTATCATACCTTCTTGCTAAATATTTGGGTGTACTCAGTTACTTCCAAGACACCCAGTTCGATTTTCACATCACCAAACTGCGTGCATCCATGCACACTTCCACCCACATCTAACCACGCATGGATATATCTTTCAAAATCGGACATTTATATCTTTTCCAATCACCTAAACATCCGTGTGTTTCTTCCCGCATTAATATATCATCCATGCTTATGTTTCCACACCACTAACAAAATATACATTTCTTCTCACATCACCTAACCACCCAGGAATATATTCCCACATTCCCATGCCACTCATGCGTGTTTCCCCACATCACCATACCATTCATCAATATCTTCCCCAATCCCCAGACCGCCCCCTTGGTCTAGCTGTAGAACCCGTGAAGATCCGGGGTTAGAATGCGTCTTCAGCAGCAACCCATGCTTGCCGTAAAAGGGACTATGCCTGTCGTAAGAGGCGACTAAAGGGATCAGGTGGTCAGACTCGATGACTTGGTTGATGCATGTCATCACACACACACACATATACCACCACCACCATACCTTCTATCTATATATTTAAACATCACCTAACTACCCATGCTTATCTTCTCACATCACCTAACTACACATGCCTATCTTCCCCGTCACCATTGCATCAATAAAATCTTCCAGCAAATCGCCATCGATGCAAATTTCCCCATATCGTTTTACCATCCATCCATATCTTCCTGCATCTCGAAATGAAGAACTAACATATATTGGGTATGTTGTCACAATATCCAAATATTAGATGACGTGAACTGACACCAAAAGAAAGAAAACCTGTGTCATCACCAATTGGTAATTATCCTGCTTGCGACGTTACCCATTGGGTAATCCATACAGAGAGCATAACCAAAAAATCAGACATTTGTACGCTGAAAACTGAATTTCTAGCATCGGATGAACGTTGAAATTCGCACATATTTTCAATCTTAAACACGACTCAGTTAGTTTTACATACAGTGTCAAACTTCATGTGTGACAAACGAAACCAAGATAGAGGACAAACTATTCGCTGTCTTACCTGTTGCAACAGTTACATTGCTAATTATGAAATTTCACTTAAAAATAAATCAAGTTCACATTGAGCAGAGGCACAGCAATCAAGGTCTTAGTCAAGCTTTCAAATAGTTTTATAGTAGATATGTGGAGGACATTTCCAAATTTGACGCATCATTTGACACAAACATGATGTCCAATGCAATTCTATAATTTTACTACATAATGTGTTCTCGTGTTTGTTCAGGTTGTTATATGGTAGTGTAATTTATTGTTAAACAATGATCGTAATTGCATTACATTGTTTCTGTTGAGATTCAGTTGAAGTTCATTGCATTGTATATGGACAACGATCAGTTGTCAGGTATGTAGTACTATTTAATGTAAGCAGTGGTGAGGAAGTTATTTTATTTAAATGCTCGAATTATCCGCAAACTTCTGGAATAGCATGCCAATGGATATCAAGCATTATAGAAACATATGGAATGGAATATTCTGTGATGTTCAAGTGACACTGGACTGGTCTAGCACCGTTTAGAAATTACTGGAAGCTAGTATATAAGAGGAGCGGGCACGTCCCTGCCTCATCTGACATTTCGTCAGGCATTTCTTCTGACATAACATCAAAAACCAGCTATCGTGTGAAGATCCCATTTCACACTACGCCAAGGCCTATCTTTGAAACTTGACCACTGTTGCGTCGACTTGTATATTGTTATTGTTATTGTCATTTCAACTGCTGCCATTGAATTTTGTATGACCAATCTATAGTGAACTGGCATTTTAATTTCTGTGCAGTAATTTGTATTTATTTGTAAACCTAGTTAATTGTGTAATATATTATTGATTACATACCATTTGTGGGTTGTTTGTTGGTTTCACGCTAAATTCATTTAAGTACAGACTTCTGGGTTAACATATTGTTTCAATTTGGGAACTGATACGTAACAGGGTGAACATTTGACATGCCATTGCATGCGTTTTTGACGCGTGGGCACCTGGTATCACATCGAAGTGTTTAGTTGCCTATATTCCAAGCTTGAGCCTACTTAAAAGTGATGAATAGCATTTTTGCCTGTATCGTGTTTTTGGACTGATAGCCTACCTGTCGGAAGAGCAATCCCTGCATATTTTCCAACCTAACTTAACCGTGTTTTCAGACTGGGGAATGACTTTTGAAATCCCCGAAGAAGCAAGCCACTGTCTTGATTGGCAGAGCCAGTCTTTCCTGGCATTGTATCGTTCCGGACTGTCATTCACTGATAATATGTCTATCACTGAAGCGTTGCACTAGGAAGAGGCAGATGTTTTATCAATGGACACGATGTGATTGCCATCTTAGAATCATCGAAAAACAGACACTTATTTGAGATAGCATAGCGCCGAAGGATATATCTTCAATGAGATCTTGCTATGGTCTCGTTGTTCTCGTCCGAAACTCAGGCGTGGCGGGATTTTAAAGAAGTTAAAGTATAGCGCTTTCAAGCTAATGCTCTATGCACTCTAAAGACGGTAAAGAACCGAAGTTTAGTTCTATATGTTGTAATCGGTACCATGTGAGAGATGTGACATCATTTCTGTGTAATTAGGGCCATCATCCATTGCCAGACTGAGTTAACTGATAAACAAAACAAAGTAGGTTTGAATGAATAATTGCCAGGATGGTCAATTTCAGGTATTCTCCGACAACATAATGTTGCAATGTTGTTAAAACCGGCGTAGTTTGATAATCACAGGTGGCGTGTTAAGAACAACTAGGAGGTAAAATTATTGTGTTTTAAAGTAGAGCTATGTTATCTGCAGATTTGGCGGCGCTCAATATGAAATCAATCCGCAAACTACATTAGTGTTATAACTTTCAGAGTAAGTTCATCAAATTGTTCGATTGTCGTGTTATTGTGATTTGAAACTGATTTTTATCCAAACCCACATTGTTCCAAAGTCATGATCAAATTCTATTTGAACCTCTAAGAGATGTATTCACATTTTAATGCAGGTAAACAAATCTGTCTCAAATATAGAAAACACTTGTCTGTTCAGTTTGGCTCTTGTTCAAAGGAGGACACGGGTGTCCAAGTCGTCTAAGGCGCCGCGATTCGCCGTGCATAGTTGCGTCCCTTGGGCACGCCAGAAACCTATGTTTGTGGGTTCGAATTCCGGTTCGCCCCGGTTATGTTTCTAGGTCTGTCAGCACCATACGCGTGCTCGTTGGTTTCACCGAAGTGGTTAGCTTTCCTCCCACATTAATTTGACACACCGCGATATAACTGTTAAAAGCGACGTTAAACCCAACTCACTCACTCACTCTTCATGCAGACATAGTTGTCATTTTAAAAAATATGACTTGATCACTCTTGTACAAAGTTCTGCTGTTCATACAGCCTACCCTACATAGTCTTTGATGGGTATTTCGGAGTAACATGAATCCATGACGCCTGTTATGGATAGCAACTTCTTTTATTCTTTGTCACGACGTTTCAGAGCAACTTCTTGCTCCTATATCAGGTGAAGGAATGAGCAAGAAGTAGCCGCGAAACGTCGTGACAAAGGATAAAAGAAGTTGTTGTCCATAAAAAGGGTCATGTATTCAAGCCTACCCAATAGACATGCTGAAACTCAATCCGTGCAAAGTGTTCTTGTATAATCTAGCGGCAGACCGCAGTTCACTGCGATGTCAGTGCAGCAGGATGGATTAACTTCAATATCAATAAATAAGCGAACAATTTTCCGTGTAATTACTCACGTTTGAAGTTTTAGTGTGATTGTTTTTCACACATAGCACATAAACAACCACACGGTGCTGAGAATGTTCTCTCGTTTTGGAAAGTGCTGGAAATAAGTGTATTTTGTATCTGTGTATTTTTGAAAAAGATACGTTGAGAGAAGAAACTTGAAACGCGATGGAAGATTATTGAAGCGTGTTTGTCCAACCACGATGTTTATCCCTGAGTGATGTCTAAATACTTGTTCCAACTTTGAACACAAGTAGGTCTCAACCTCAATATACCTGTAGACAAACATGCCCTATTTATAAGACCTCAAGTATGTCATAAATGTTGGTTTTTGATGTGTTTTCTCAGGTAAAATGAGATTAAATATGAGAAAGATCGCGGCAGTCTCGTTGTTGGTTCTGCTCCAACTAGAACTGTTTAATTTATTTATTTATTTTAATTGCAACTCCAGGAAATGTTGTCATGGTCGATCTCCTGAACAGTTGCCATTCTCGGAAGGAAAAGTCCAGTTACTCCCCC
The DNA here is from genome assembly GCF_023055435.1 of Haliotis rufescens. Taxonomy (NCBI): domain Eukaryota; kingdom Metazoa; phylum Mollusca; class Gastropoda; order Lepetellida; family Haliotidae; genus Haliotis; species Haliotis rufescens. Next base: position 25,029,930 of record NW_025964001.1, on the reverse strand, counting down.
GCCATAATTATCTGAATTTTTTTGCATACTGTGTATATCAGCGTGCACACCTGCTTTTACGTTTATATCGATAAAAACGCAACAACGTATTGAAGTCACTTCTTACAAATAAATACATCAACAGACTGCTTATTTTATCATTAACACCAAAAAATGTCATATACTTCTGCCCAATAGAAGTAACACAAGCTCCGCCTATTCTATTATCAGCCATTCAGTAGTCCTCGTCTAATTTCTTTTTCGGTGTATGGAAACATAAACGCAAAAACAGAAAGCTTGCTTAGCCAATCAAATACACTTCAGAGTGATGAATGGCCTTATTGCCTGTATCGTGTTTTGGGACTGGCGAATGATTGATTGCCAACCTCTCTAGAGAGAGAAAGAGAGAGAGAGAGAGAGAGAGAGAGAGAGAGAGAGAGAGAGAGAGAGAGAGAGAGAGAGAGAGAGAGAGAGAGAGAGAGAGAGAGAGAGAGAGAGAGAGAGAGAAATTCCCATATGATTTCCAACCTAGCCTAACCGTGTTTTCGGCGTTTGATACAATTGTTGTCCCTATTTTACTTTATGTTGTGAAATAGGGGACTTTCATAACACCGAAATAATTGAAAAAGTACATTTAAATATCTTAAAACCGGCAGCAGGTATACAACGGTCCACGCCAAACTTCATGATATATGGCGAACTCGAGCGCTCAGTATACAAAATGCTGAAAGAATGGTTATTGGTCAGCCTTCACAATATAAACATAACATGGAGCTTTTTATGTTAAAATGTTTGATAAATCACAATAAAATAAAGCATACCCAATTTCTTTGGCTTAATCATATAAAAAGTATCGTTGATAATTGTGATCTTAAGCATATGTTTGATATCCCTGATGACTGACTGGCTGAGTATGGTTTTACGCCGCTTTTAGCAATATTCCAGCAATATCACGGCGGGGGACACCAGAAATGGGCTTCACACATTGTACCCATGTCGGGAATCGAACCCGGGTCTTCGGCGTGACGAGCGAACGCTTTAACCACTAGGCTACCCGACCGCCCCTATATATCCCTGATGATTATAATATAGCGTACATTTCATTTCAACTTGAGAATACCCTCCGTCTTCAGTTGATCCAGTCATGGAAAAGTGCTGTCGTCAACTCTTCAAAAGGGAATTATTACAAGTATCTAAGAGACTACCCTTCATTTTAAAATTACTTACTACTGCCTCTAAATATTTCTCAACCTGAACTTTTCTTCCGCACATGTAACCACAAATTGCCAATGGAGACGGGTAGATGGACATGGATATCTCGTGAGGATCGCTTGTGCATATTATATGATACAAATTCACTTGGTGACGAATTCCACTACATGTTCCTATATGTCAATCGCTATCCATTTTGATTGATAAATGTGACCCACCAGGATAAAAGGGACCTTATGGGTGCTAGGATGCAATTGTGCTATGACGTCATAAAGACTTTTGACGTCAACTTACATCAGTGAAGCTCGCCATATGTGCGGACTGTACAAAAGTATCTTATTTTTCTCTCGTTAGTTCGTAATGTAATAAAAACATCATTTCAAAACATTTCAGCGTACATGTCTACTTTCAATTCACCAGACAGTATGTCTAAAACCTACAATTATTAAATAAACAGTTATATGAGAAAATGAGTCTAAATGTTTGATGCCCTGCATCTTTGTAATAAATATGAATTGAAGCCTATGAATTGTATTTTTGGCTTCTGAAGATACTGTTTTTTTAAAATATAATGAAAAGTCAAAATGTGATTTTTCATCCTTAGTTGGTCGCAAATATTATTACGATTGGCCAAACATCTTTATGTTTGTTAAACTATTGAACATCTAACGCATATCTGGCAATTTTAGTGGAAGATAGATCCATTGTGTTTGTTGTACTTTGACAATTGCTTGGTTATATTTGTTCGCAAACATAAACAGTACATTGGTCTTGATTAGCTTTTCAAAAATGTGAAATGATGACGTACAAGGTTGCTTACTGTTACTGCATAACATATTTTCTTAAACTGTAGAATTCAAAGTTTATCCGAAACATATTCTCCACAATGTTACAGTTTATCCATTTAAAAAAACCCCACCTCAATCATAGTGTTTATGGATTTTGTCACTTAGAGTGTTTAAAAAGGTTGTGTGTGTTTGAAAACCCGACAGACCAAGTCTTTCCTGGCATTGTATCGTTCTGGTCTGTCATTCACTGACAATATGTCTATCACTGAAGCTTTGTACAAGGAAGAGGCAGATGTTTTATCAATGGACACGGTGTGATTGCCATCTTAGAATCATCGAAAAAACAGACACTTATTTGAGATTCCATAGCGCTGAAGAATATGATAGGGGCGTTTGGTATATCTACAATCAGGCCTTGCTATGGTCTCGGCGTTCCCGTCCGAGCGTCAGGCGTGGCATGATTTGAAAGAAGAATAGTTTAAGTATAGTTTTGAGCTTTCAAGCTAATGCTATATGTATATATCTTTAAAGACGGTCAAGTATCGCAGTTTGGTGATTTACAGTCAAGTTCTACATGTTGTGATCAGTACCATGTGTGATATTGAGACATTATTTCTATGTAATTGGGGTAATCATTCACTGCGAGACAGCTGTATTTTGAGTTAACGAACAAAGTAGGGTTCAATGAATAAAAAAATGCTAGGACGGTCAAATGGCCAGAGCTTAGACCTCCTTTAACGATAATACTAATTTTGTCCTTCTTGTTATCGGTGATTATATTCAAGATTATATTGATAGGCTATTCAAGTACATATATATTCTGATGGAAAGCGTAGGTTATATATCAAGAGGCCGTTTGTTAAATTTAAAAGTTACTGAAAACTTTGAAATGTTTGGACGTGAATAATAAGACACGTCAAATAACCATTCTACTATGAATTTGAAAATTACTCGATTCTGATTGGTGAATCAGAGGTTGTCAAATCATAATAAACCCCCTCTGATTGAAACAGCCGATTTGACGACCGCATCATCGCGGACACTATAAACACAGTAGGTTTATCTCCTAACTAGCCTATGTTCTTTCTTACACGCGACTTCTGACTTCTGAACTAACTTCAAGAGAAAATCTAACTACCAGCAAGTCTGTGCGCGAAGATGATTTTTTACCATATGTGTGTACTGACCTTATCTACTTCTACCAAGATTTCTGGTGTCCTTCGCCGTGATATTGCTGGAATATTGCTAAAAGCTGCGAAAAATCAAACTCACTCACTCAAATATGAGAAACGCTCCATGAAAACCTCTTAAATAAGCCTATATGAACACATTGATAACTTTCCTGACAAGTTCTGAAAGTTTATTTCTTGATTATGCATATGTGTCAAAAGGCGCATTGTCCTTTCACTACCACTTTTCGTTCAATTGAATATTAGCTGATATGGTTTTCTTTATATTGGACACAACAATGAACACTATGCGACAATACGTGCAGCATTATGTGCCCTCATTCACCTACCAGACTATATGTTCTGTTCCCAGGAGCACTGTATAGTGAGGGCTGTTTTCGCCTCAGCAATGTTGAACTGTACACGGATGCCTTAAATGATCGATTCTGAATCTGGCAAACGAGTTGTTTGCCGGGATACGAAGACTAATAACCAGTCATACCACTCCTTATCACCATCCTCTCCCCACTCTACGATTAACATGTCTAAACTATTATTATTTATCGGTAAAAGGTGACTACGCTTGTCGTAAGAGACGACTAACGACTAAAATCCCAATTGCGTGGATCGATGCTCGTGATATCAATCACTGGATTGTCTGGTCCAGACTCGATTATTTACAGACCGCCTTCACATAGCTGGAATATTGCTGAGTGCGGCGTTAAACGACAAACCAACCAACCAATATTTATCGGAAGTGAAACATTTGCCATAACCCTGCATAAATTAGGGGAGGTGGGGTAGCCTAGTAGTTAACACGTTGACTCGTCACGCCGAAGACACGGGTTCAATACCCACATTGATCCAGTGCGCACATTTCATTTCTAGTATCATACACACTCACCCACTCTCACATAAACTTCATATGACATGGCATGTTTGTTCTTTTGGCGCATTCGTGTAACTTATACTGGAAAGTTATAATCACCGGTGGAGTGTTTTGAACAATTTTATAACTATAACTATGTTATCTGTAGATTTGGCGGGGTTCAATTTGAAACCCAGCCCGCAAAACTACATTGGTGATATAAATTTCCTGGTATTTTCGTCAAACTAGTTTTATATTCAGAAACGTATTGTCGTGATTTGAACCCTCTAATTCACTAAACAGAATCACGTTGTTTCCTAAGATCAAATTCGATTTGAACCTTTCTTTTTTATGCGGGAGATAATTCTGTCTCAAATATAGAAAACATCTGTCTGTTCAGTTGGCTCTTGTACAAAAGCCCTACTTTTCATACAGCCTTCTCTATAGACAAGCTGAAACTCAATCTGTGTACAGTGTCCCTGTATAGTCTAGGGGCAGACTGCAGTTCACATGCGGTCCAAGTGCAGAAGGGTGGGGTTACTTTACAAACAATAAATAACAAGCATAATATTCCGTGAAATTACTCACGTTTTAAGTTTAGTGAGACTGTTTTTCATTCATAGCTTTCCAATAGAACCATGTTAAATACCACACGGTGCTGAGAATGTTCTCTCGTTTTGGCAAGTGCTGGGAATAAGGGTTATCGTATCAGTGTATTTTCAATAAAGTCTGTGAATAAGATACGTGGTGAGAAGAAACGTGAAATGCGATGGAAGTTTGTTGATGGTGTTTGTCTAACCACGATGGTTATTCTCGAATAGTGTCTGAATTCTTGTTCCATGTCGTTTAAGTTGTTATCTTAAAATGCCCGTAGACAAACATGCCCTATTTATAAAACCCCAGGCATGTAATAAATATTGGCTTTTGATGTGTTTAGTCTAATAATGGCTCATACCGGTTAGAGTGACTGTGTGTTGTGCTTAATCTTGTTTTGAACAGTATTTCTGTTTTATCACTGCGGTAAAGGCGTCGAGTTTGGTAGAGTAAGATTTCTACCTGTTACAACTCCACAAGTCGTCTAACTAGTAGGAGTAATATGAGTATGTTTGATCAAGTTCAGGCTGTTGATCAACGTCGAAATAGCAAGGATAGTATGATTATGTTTGATCAGTTGGGGTGTTGTTTATCGTCTATATAGCAGGAGTAATATGAGTATGTTTGATCAAGTTCAGGCTGTTGATCAACGTCGAAATAGCAAGGATAGTATGATTATGTTTGATCAGTTGGGGTGTTGTTTATCGTCTATATAGCAGGAGTAATATGAGTATGTTTGATCAAGTTCAGGCTGTTGATCAACGTCGAAATAGCAAGGATAGTATGATTATGTTTGATCAGTTGGGGGTGTTGTTTATCGTCTATATAGCAGGAGTAATATGAGTATGTTTGATCAAGTTCAGGCTGTTGATCAACGTCGAAAAAGCAAGTATAGTATGATTATGTTTGATCAGTTGGTGGTGTTGTTTATCGTCTATATAGCAGGAGTAATATGAGTATGTTTGATCAAGTTCAGGCTTTTGGTCAACGTCGAAATAGCAAGGATTGTATAATTATGTTTGATCAGTTGGGGGTGTTGTTTATCGTCTACATAGCAGGAGTAATATGAGTATGTTTGATCAAGTTCAGGCTGTTGGTCAACTTCGAAATAGCAAGGATACTATAATGATGTTTGATCAGTTCGGGGTGTTGTTTATTGTCGAAATGGCAGGGTTACATGGGTATATTTGATCAAGTTTAGGCTGGTGATCAACGTTGAAATAAGTAAGAGTAATATTAGTATCTTTGATCTCACTGGGGCTGTTATTTAACGTCAAAATAGCAGGAGTAATATGAATATGTTTGATGACGTTTGGGCTGATGGTCTGAAGACATGTCCAGTCCACTTTTGTACTGGATTCGAAAGCTCCATATCCATACAAAGAGATATATATTGCTGGGTCAAGCAAATGTATCACCAAATATTTAACCGTGACCCTTAATACAATCAAGGAAGGACATACTTTTATTCACAGAAAAGCACTTCAGACAAGTGAAATTAATACCATGTGGATTCTCAAAAACTCCAAGGATTTGCTTTTATGATCAAGCTTTTACAATCTCAGAAAAGAACCAGGTTAAATTCTGTCAAAACATTTGCTTTTTCATCTTTGTACACCACTATCCCACATGACAAACTTAAGGGAAAATGTTTTCGGGCTTTTATTACAGTCACACATCTATCTTCAGAGGTTCAGGTCAATTTGGTAAAATGAAAGCAAATGTCATCTGTAGTTTTCTGAGAAAACAATATGTGAAATTCTGGATTTTCTCATTCATAACAGGGGGCACGGGTGGCCCAGTTGTCTAAGGCGCCGCGATTCGCTGTGCAGAGTTGCGTCCTTTAGGCACGCCAGAAACCTATGATTGTGGGTTCGAATCCCAGTTCGCCCCGATTATGTTTCTAGGTTTGTCAGCACCATACCCGTGCTCGTGGGTTTCAGCGAAGTGGTAAACGTCTGAGACCTACATCACTTCGGGCGTTCCTCCCACATTAAGCTGACACGCCGTGATATAACTGGAATACTGTTAAAAGCGGCGTTAAACCAAACTCACTCACTCACTCATTCATAACATCTATACCAATTTTGTGGGTGAGACATTAAGGCAGTAAGTAGACATCCCCATGGTCACAAATAGTGCCACCGCCCATCTTGCTGACCTGTGTTTTTATTCATATGCATCGGAACTTCTGCTCAGATTGCCAAAGTCAAAACAAGGTAATTTGGCCAAGAAGTTTCACTTAAGCTTTAGGTATATGGATGATCTGATATCGCTCGATAACAAATATCAATATCAAGTAGCCAATTCCCTTCCACTGATTTACCCACCTGAACTAGAAATAAAAGAGACCAGTTGGATCACCTCATCTGTTTCATATTTAGATGCTTACATAAAGATTTAGAACGACAAAACACTTTCCACAAGACTGTTTCCCAAGAGTGATGACTTCAACTTTTCAATGGTAAACCTTCCCTTTTTAACTCCAGCTCCAGCCTTTTGCGTCCACATTTCTGTTTGATCAAGGTTACAACATTCAAGGACTCAGAAAAGCCTTCAAAAAGTGTCATGGTGGATAGATGAGGACATTTCTAAATCTGATGCATCACTTACAAGAATGATGTCTGATGCAATTCTCTGTTTTTATTTGTACCACATGTTCTCGTATTTTTAACAGGTGAACAATTGACTTGCCTTTGCGTGTGTTTGTGACAGTGCCACCGGTGGGACAGGTGAACACCTGGAACACCTGGTATCATCACTATTTAATAGTGATTCATAACACATGCTCATGATATAGTCGGAGAAGTACAATCGATTCTGCTTTGGGCAGTGACTTCGTATGAATTTGGAAAGGGTTTTGTCGCATTTATTTAACGTCAAACTAGCAGAAATAATGAGTATGTTTTATCACTTTGGGCTGTTATCTTGCGTCGAAATAGCAGGAGATATATGAGTATAGTAAACTACGTTTATAACGAACACGCTTAACGAACTGACGGATATTACGAACTTATTTTTTTAGTCCCGGCCATTAGTTGCATATATACTGTGTATATGCTTATAACGAAATACGGTTATTACGAACTAAAATTAGTGGTCCCTTTGAGTTCGTTATAACCGTAGTTTACTGTATGTATGATCACGCTTGGGATATTGTTTAACGTCCATTTAGCAGGAGTGATATGTGTAATTTTGATCAAGTCGAAACTGTTGTTAAACGTCGCATAAAAAGTAATAACATCAGTATTTTGATCACGTCAGGATTGCGAGTTAACTGCGGAATAGTAGGACCAACGTTTGTACGCTTGGTCACGTTGGTTAACGTTGAGATATTCCGTCTATTACTGCAAATACTATATCTACTTAGTAAGGTGGACACACTGGGATATCTGCCAGCACTGTCACCCAACTGCATCTCCACGTGTTTACTACGATATCTCTTCTACGACTGTGTGTATGGCTGTTGGCAATTGTAAAATAAATATTAGAATCTTATGTTTAACGTTAGCGGTCCTTCACCAGGACAGACTTCGATTGAATATGTTTGTTTACCTAAACTATTACTCCACCCTTGCCATCTTGTTTTCATGCTTTCATAACATATGGTATAACAGGAGATATAACAGAGGCTTGATAACGTAACCTACAGAAATATAAACCTTCACCGCTTTGAAGACATATAACGATAAGAACGTTATTGGCAAATGAAGTAAGTATGTAATACGATCCCCCAAGGGGAAACACTTTGATAAACCTGTTTCTGACAAGGGCTGTACCATGCGGTTTTCCGTCAGGTCCTGCATTTTAGAACCAACAGATATGACCTCTGCAACGCCAAATCAGAAAAATCTGGCAAATAATTTTATTTTGTGTAACCTTATAGGGGGCACATACAAAGAATTGCTCACAATCCGTGACGTTGATTTAACGCCGCCTTGAACTGTATTTCCCGTTATATCACGAGGTGTCAGTTTGAAGTTGGGGGAAAGCCCGATTTGATGCAGGTCTGAGACGGTTAACAGTTTCATGAAACCCACGACCACGGATATGTTGCTGACAGAGAAAGACTTATGATGACTTCCAACAAGGATTCGAACCCACGATCATAGGGAATCAAATCTGCAAAGTGAATTACGGTGCCCTTGACGACTGAACCACCCATGCTCTCGAATTTCACACAGTGACGAAAGTGACATTAATAACATCGCCTCACAACCGTGAGAGTAGCAGTGTTACGAGGAACAAACGCGACACTTATAACAACATATGGTAGCTTTATTAAAGTGTTGTATAACAACCACGAATTTAATCACCCTATGAATAACTACCATGAAACTGCTAAAGAACATTACGCATATATATACATGAACAATAATGCCATTAATAACGTTGGACTGAACAATTATGAAATGACGGCACGCACAACAGTTGTGAAATTAATGACGGTACGCACAGCAACTGTGAAATGAATGACGATACGTACAACTGTGACATTAATGACGGTACGTACAACTGTGGCATTAATGACGGTACGTACAACTGTGAAATTAATGACGGTACGCACAACAACTGTGAAATTCATGACGGTGCGCACAGCAACTGTGACATTAATGACGGTACGTACAATTGTGAAATTAATGACGGTACGTACAATTGTAAAATTAATGACGGTACGTACAATTGTGACATAAATGACGGTACGCACAACTGTGAAATTAATGACGGTACACACAACTGTGACATTAATGACGGTACTCACAGCTGTGAAATGTATAACGGTACGCACAACTATGGGATTAAACAAAGAAAAGAAATCGCCTTAAATTCTTTTATCCATGAAGTCCTCAAAATGTCGGAACCTGTGCAGTGGTAGTTATATCTGTCTTTTCGTTTAACCTATTGCCCGTTCCCTTGCAGTTTAAGCTTGTGTATGCACGATGTTCATGTCCTGTTGACACAAGTTTGCATTCGGAGGAAACACTTTTTGATCAAAAGTAAGAAAACTGGCACAAGCACAAACCTTAGTCAAATATACATGTAATAGAAACATCCGTCTGTAATACACACTGACACAGTACGCTGACTTGAAAGGCAAGAATTTATATGTATGAAAAGCTGTACACTTCTTGAATACCCTGTACCACACTTTTATTGACATGTTATGTATATATATGCTGTACCTGCTGAGATGAATAAAGAAGGAAAGAAAAAATCCCAGCGTTTATTCCCTGTGTGTGTGTCTGTTGAAACTGTAGAAAACATAAAATTAAAACAATGTGACGTTCCATGGCAAACTGCCACCTGTGCTGATGTTATGCCATACTTATAGAGCACTTCCTAATGAGCTCCAGACTTTAGCGATGTACTACACCATATTATACGATAATGAATGCTGCTTATCAAACACAGTGGGCATACATGTTCTGAGAGAATACACGCTACAAACATTCTAAAATAGAAATCAGTTGTAACCTTTCGACTTTTTCCATAGTCTCGTTACTGTCAGAATGGGCTTAGTTTATCGGTGGCTAATAGCATCACGTGCCGCTTAGACATTTACCGATTACGCACGGGTGAAATATAGGATTTTCTGAAAGGCTTGAACCAATGCATATTCTTCTACTGACGTTTTCTGACATTGTACAGGTAATAAGCAGCTGTAAACGCCCTCTCGGCTTCTAGATATTATAATTCTAAGATGCGGGTTTGGAAAACACCAACATATAGACCAACAACCCAAAGAACAAGAGTCATCAGAAGATGACAAATCGCACCGGCCCCTGCACACTCGAAAGAACAAATCCTCTGATTGTTTCTTTTAGTCCAGCTTGATGAGAAATTGTATATCTAATCTGTCTCTCTGTATACAAGAATGGTTATTGAGCTATCAAATCAATACCATGGAATTGGGATGAAGAACTTTGTATTTCTATGTCAGGTACACATCATTATGCACACAGAAAAAAATCAAACTTGTTGCCATGGAATTTGAAACAGTATAATTTTTGAATATCCGTCACTCGCAAAAGGCACCATTGACATAATAGTCGTTGTGTCTGCAAAGTGTCATAAAGGAATACCTATTAGTTTTAGATGGTCCGGACAAACACACCAGTCAAAGTCAAACTTGTTGCCATGGACACAGGAAAAATATACAGCAAGCCAATATTGACACCTACTTTACCAGTTCCACCTCCCTCAATACCCTACTTAGAGCCAACGGCAGAAACACAACCAAACCACAGCCCAAGCCTAAAGGTGTAGTTTATAAAATTGACTGCAACTGTGGACAATCCTACGTAGGTTAAACATCCCGGCCCATCAACACCAGAATCAAAGAGCACAAAACTTCAACCATCAAATCAGACAGTAAATCAGCCATCTCGGACCATATCAGCAACTGCCAATCACAACATCAACTGGGAAAACGTCCAAATCCTCTCCAACAACCTCACTGAAAGAAAACTAACAGAAGCAGTCCACATTCGCCGCCAAAAGCCATCGTTGAACAGAGATCAAGGTTTATTTCATCCCTTCCGCCTACCATGAACTCATTAAGCAATAATCAACACACCTATGTAAACTCATCCTGTTTAATTGGCTTCATGTCTCATTGCCTTCGACCTCACGTGTTCTCTGTCCATCATGTTGTTACAGTATTATCCTTCTGTTGTCATTACTTTACCTACTCATGTTATCCCACTCATGTATGCAATTATTGTTGTTACTGTTAATCCCCCATCTGACCGCCTCCGTGGTCTAATGGTAGGGCGTCCGCCCGGAGAGCGGAAGGTCCGGAGTTCGAACCCAAGCCGCGTCATACCAAAAGACGTCAAAAGATGGTACTTTTTGTTACCCTGTCTGGCGCTCGGCATTAAGGGGCTAAAACAAGGACTGATCGGCTCGAAGTCAGAATACTGTGTCTGAGTCGGGTATTCATGTTAAACTGCGGCATGGTATCCCATTGGGCTAGCACTTTAAATCGGCACCAGTCCGGACTAGTACAAGCAGCGACACACACACATACACGTGCATGCACGTCGCTATATAAGTGCAATAATCTTGGACACGACGTTAAACCCCATTTCACCTCACCTCATCTAATCCCCCATCTACTATATATGTTCTGTACCATGTTCTTCATTCAGTCTTGCTTGACAACGGTGTAAAAATCTATATCGAAACGTCGCCTTTACAGTAATTAAGGAAGTTGTTATCCATAAATTGTGTCTACTTTGTTAGGAAAACATTAATTTAAAAACAATTCCTAAATAGCAAAAATCAGCACTTCAGCCCTTGATAAATACCAAGTTTGGATTTAAAATGTTGAATAGTTTTTAAGTTCTACCTCGGAAACGACACCTACCTCCAATCAGCTGAGTCTCACTTGTTTCCATGCAAACCGGGAAACAAACACATTTTGGGAAATCCTTTAATAGCAAACGGCACAAGTTGACAACCTGGTCTTTGAGTTTGCACAGTTTGAAGAAAGACTACCTATTAGTTTTAGAGATATGGCCCGGACAAACACACCACTATGAACAGAGTATAACTTGTTGCCACGGAAAGAGGAGAAAATACATGACATTGTCTTAATAATCCTAAAAAGCAAAAGGCACTACTTCAGCCCTTGATGAATACATGTAACAACTTTTGATGAAAAAATGTTGAATATGGTTTTAGGTGTGCTCTTGAAACGATAATATTGTTCTTAGAAAACAATATGTGAAGTGTTGGATCTCCTCATTGATAACAGACCTGTGAAGATCTGGGGTAGAATAGGTCTTAAGCAACCCATGCTTGCCGTTAAATGCGACTATGCTTGCCGGAGGAGCAGGCTAACGGGATCGGGTGGTCAGGCTCGCTGACTTGGTTGATGCATGTCATCGTATCCAATTTGCGTGGATCAATGCTCATGATGTCAATCACTGGATTGTCTGGTCCAGACTCGATCATTTACAGACCGCTGTCATACAACTGGAATATTGCTGATTGCGGCGTTAAACAACAAACAACAAACATAAATAACATCTGTATAAGATTTGGGGATAAGATACTTAGGCAGGAGTAGGCGTCTCCATGGGCACCAGTTGCGCTCTCCTTCTTGCTGATCTGTTTCGTTATGCACGTGAATCGGAATTTCTGCTCAGATTGGCAAAGTCAAAACAAGGTAATTTAGCCAAAAAGTTTAACTTGAACTTCACGTAATTGGGTGAACTGATTTCGTTGAATAATCATCAAATAGCCAGTTCCCTTCCACTGATTAACCCACCTGAACTTGAAATACAGGAGACCGGTGAGACGGCCTCATGTTTCATATTCAGATATGTGCACACATATTCTCCATAAGACTAATGGATGACTACAACTTTCCTACAGTCACCAGTCCGCTCATGTCGAGCAATATTGTACCCATGTTTTTTTCAGGTGAACAATTGACTTGCCTTTGCATGTGTTTGTGACGGATGCCACTAGTGGCGCAGGAGGCGCTAGAGATATATTGCTAAATGCAGCTTTAAATAATGACAAAAAATTATAACTTTGTGATGTGCTTTTGAAAGAGAAAATTCTTACTCAGACACCGAGGTTGTTTGTGAAGTTGCGACGTCTTTGGATACTAGTTAATACAAACATTTGTATTTTAACTAAAGAAGATTACTTAATTACTGTTAATTTAATTTATATGTTTGGGAGCATGTTGGTTGTTTATTTTCATTTGGCCTTTTCCATATTTTCACAATTTGTTAAACAATCAGCGCTAAAATAAAACACAAACTGCAGAATTGTACCTTCAGAGCGTCATATGATGATAGCAATTATCAGTTTGGTTTAATCTTTTTACAGTTTGAATGATTCTCAACTCTTCATAATTTAAGTCTAATTTCCGTAACGGAGAAATGGTGAGAATAAATATTCGAGTGATTTCTTAAACTGAACCATTTTATGGTATATAAATAATTTCGCTAAAATTTTGCATAATGACCTTTATTTGCGTCAGTCTTCCTTGCACAAATGCACGTTCAGAATAGCCAGTGAATTCCTGGCTAAGACAGCGTGACGTCATCACAATGGTTAAATTTCAAAAGAGTTCATTAACCTCTTAACGAATTTTGACCACTTTGAAAACGAAGTTGACTTTGTAATTTGGAGAAAGGTTTGTTCACGGCCATCTTCATTAAGGTTATAAGAGGTGCGGGGTGCGGGGTGCGTCATCCTTCTCGCCGCCTACCGGACCCCCCCCCCCCATCACGTTTTGCTTCGCGGATATTAACCACAACACATAAAAACGATTGAATTAATGTGGATCCTTTCACATTCGTTCGTAAATGGATGGCTAAGATGGTAAATCAGCCAATATTGTGTAAACGAGTTGCTTTACTTCAGTTTGGATGGTACCCCAATAAAGATATGTCAAAGTTGAAAGTCAAACAAATAGGTAATTATTAATTAAGCCAAAGGTTATATAAACCTGACCCGATACTATTGTCGATGACTCGGAAAAAATATTGTTACCAATGTCGATAATTCGATAGTAGATACTTTCTACTGTGTAGATAATAATATCATGTACGTAGATGAAAGTATCTTCTGCGTAGATGTGAGTAGTATCATGTACGTAGATGAAAGTATCTTCTGCGTAGATGTGAGTAGTATCATGTACGTAGATGAAAGTATCTTCTACGTAGATGTGAGTAGTACCATGTGCGTAGATGAAAGTATCTTCTGCGTAGATGTGAGTCGTATCATGTACGTAGATGAAAGTATCTTCTGCGTAGATATGAGTAGTATGATGTACGTAGATGAAAGTATCTTCTACGTAGATGTGAGTAGTACCATGTACGTAGATGAAAGTATCTTCTACGTAGATGTGAGTAGTATCATGTACGTAAATGAAAGTACTATCTACGTAGATGTGAGTAGTATCATGTACGTAGATGAAAGTATCTTCTACGTAGATGTGAGCAGTATCATGTACGTAAATGAAAGTACTATCTACATAGACTGAAGTATAATTTACGTGGATGAAAGTATCATCTTCGCAGCAGATGATTTATTTAGAATGTGGCATTAATACGCTTCCATACATTCTTGGTCCACAGGAATAATTTCAGAAATTTTATGACATGTTATATGTGTTTATTGTTTAACGCCACACTCAACAATATGCCATGACATGTTGTGACAGTTATAATATGTTTACATGAATGAGAACTAGACTTTGTTCATTTTAACACATGTATGTTTTGGACAACAATGAATACCTGAGGCTAAAATGTGTCGAAAAGACTGAATTTATAGTTTTTCATGAAGCATTTGCTCATTACATAGTCGGAATCGTACAATCGACTGTGGTTTGGGCAGAGATTGCCTATTAATATGGAAAGGGTTTTGTCGAGTTTATTTAATATGTGATTATGAGCAAGTCTTAGACATAAACTGAATTTCTGAGGAGACACAAACAGTTCGACCATATGGCGAAAAGTTCATGTTGGGTCACGGATTAGTTCTCTTGAAGTTGGAAAAATCGTCTTTATACGCTCATTTTCGACATGTGTTTTTGCTTGATCACACCAGAATTTAAAAACTTTCAAGTGTTAAAGGAAACAAAAGTGGTTGTCAACAATTTCAATATGTCTGACAATTCTCACTCAGATCATTATTACAAAGCTTTCCGCAATTTTCATAATTAAACATTTCCGGTGGGTCATAAAGGGGTGCTTATCCTACCTCCTTTACATGAATATCTACAGATATATTGTGGAACCCTTGTTTTTGACAAAAGTGTGCCTTTAAGAAATGCTTTGAAGGGTTATAGAGAACGAAAAAACCCAGAACGTTGTCAGTCATCATGAAAACTAAGTTTTCGACGGATATGTAAACATATTTCATTTTTTCAAACTCCACGACAATGATAGATATTTGAAACAAGTTTGGACTTCCTTCTGATGAGAATTGCGTGTAGATTCCACTTGCTCAATGAACGTAATCAGTTCTTATATACTCAACAACAAAAGTTCCTGTGACACCAATATTTCAGTGTATTTTACAAACAAGTAAAGTTTGGTTTTCAATATTGTAGTACATGTATGGAATCAAGTCACAAAAACGCAACTGCCACAGAAAAGCATGCATTCCATGCAAAGGTTGACTTTTATGCAAGCCCCATGCGTTTCACTACCCAAGAATGGGTATAAAAAATGTGCGTTAACGGGATTCCATGTGCATTGTTTAGCATCGTGCTGACAACAACCACTCAGAAAAACAACAAAATTACGCAATTATTCAACATAACGAAATGCCATGCCTGTCCGAAAATGAGCGTCTGCGAGCCATTGGTATGCTTGAAGCAGGATCGAGTCAACGTGATGTTGCAAGACAATTTAACGTCCACAGAAACACCATTTGGTGTTTATGGCAACGTTGGCAACAGACGAATGCAGTCAGAGACCATCCTCGGAGTGGCAGGCCACGCGTAACCGATAATCGACAAGACAGCTTGATTCGAACAACACACCTAGGAAATCGATTCCAGCCAGCAACAGTGACTACAAGAAGCATCCCTGGCCTTCGACGAATATCTTCACAAACCGTACGTCGTCGCCTCAGATGTGCAGGGATTGTCGCAATAAGACCGGCCATACGTCCCATTTTGACAGGAAACCACCGTCAAGCACGTCTACAGTGGTGCAGACAGCGTCTACGCTTGACGGCCATGCAGTGGGAACAAGTTCTATTCACTGATGAGTCTCGTTTTTACCTCAGCCACAGCGATGGACGGATTCGAGTGTACCGTCCGTCGAGGTGAACGTTACGTCAATCATTGTGTCATGGCAGAAGATCGCTTCGGGTATGGTATGGGGTGGGAATACAGCAAGACAGAGGACCCGTTTGATAGTGGTAGAGGGAAGTCTCAATGGACAGCGCTACCGCGACGAGATCATCGGCCCTGTTGTTCTACCTTTTTTGCGTCGTCATGGCCCAGGCATTACCTTTCAACATGACAACGCCCGGCCTCATATTGCTCTACTTGTTCAGGATTCTCTTTAACAAAACAATGTGAATGTCATCCCCTGGCCGGCTCGCTCCCCCGATCTCTCACCAATCGAGCACATGTGGGATAAGATGGATCGGCGCCTTCGACGTCAACCACGTGTTACACAGACACTCCAGGTACTTCGAAACATGCTCCAGCAGATATGGACAGATATCCCACAGGACTTTGTGCGACGCCTGGTCCATTCCATGAGACGGATATGTGTTGCTTGCATCGCAACCAGAGGTGGACAAACACGCTATTGATTTGTAAATTGACATTTTGGCATGTTCATGTTTTTAAAAAAATGAAATCACGCATTTTCTGAAGTCAGTATGGCAAATTAAACCATTTGAACACTTACAGGAGTCTTTTATCTGTTGCAAACCGAAACTGTTTCAGATTTGGTAAAAAACATAATTTTGCGTTAAATATTATTAAATGTCACAGGAACTTTTGTTGTTCAGTGGGGCTGTTTCAGTAGGCTAGTGCACCGTTCTCAACTGTCTGAGATCTACATGTGTCCTACAGATGGTGTTTGTGATAATAGCTCCATGAGGCTGTTTCAGTAGGCTAGTGCCCTGTCCTCAACTGTCTGAGATCTACATGTGTTCTACAGATGGTGTTAGGAATATTCAATCTATATCACTACAGTAAAATATTACAGTCTTGACTAAGCAAAAGAGGTACTGAATTATGACAAGATATTCACGCCATCCGGGCACGATGACAAGTCATAGAGCCTGGCCCCTCGATCGGTTTTAGTTGACCCTTACAACAAGCAGATGATCCTGCGAACCTAATGCGATCCGGAATCCTGGCGGGATCATTTCAAGGATAACCTATGTCATCTCTCTCCTGTTGTTTCCTTGCAGTACAAACAGTGGGAATTGAGTCACATTGGTTCGGTTGCAATCAGTATAATGATATTTTTGTTTAAACGTCAAAAGGGACCAAAGCGTGTGTGTGTGTGTGTGTGTGTGTGTGTGTGTGTGTGTGTGTGTGTGTGTGTGTGAGTTTACCATGAATACCCCACTCAGACACGGCATACTGAATCCGAGCCGGCCAGTCCTTGTTTTAGCCCCTTATTGCCGAGCGCCAGACAGGGTAACAATACGTACCATCTTTTAACGTCTTTTGGTATGACGCGGACCAGGATCGAACCCCGGATCTTCCGCTCTCCGGGCGGACGCTCTACCACGGACGCGGTCCGGGAGAAGTTAAGCAACGTCGGTCGCGGATAGTTGTTTTGGATGACCGCGTTCGGCATCTTGACTCCTAAGGCATGTTGCTTTGTTCGAAATATACCTCTGTTCAGGCATCAGTGAATGGGTACTCGGTAGTGGCTGTTAACCGTCTAGCGCCATACAGACTGCTTGGTTCGTATACTCCCCAGGGAGCTGAGATTGAAAAATCAAGTGCACACTGATCATGTGACCGGGGTAATAAATATGGCCAAAGCGCCTTTGAGCAGTTATAAAGTGCGCTTTACAAATTCAAAATATGGTGCAATTTGGAAAATTAATTCTTGTCTTCTTCCGTATTATGGCTGGGAAAGCGAATTTAACCCGTCCTCGCTTTGAACACTGTATCTGTGTTACTCGTAACTGCATTATTTGAGCTCTATTTAGCAAACCTATAGAAGATCCAGCAAGTTCGGTTCAGGTTTGAACATGTAGTCTGAAAAAGATGTTTCAGAATCCTCGTTGCTCAGCCAACCGAGGATAGCTATATGTGTACGACGAGGGATAGAATAACATTGTATCAGCAGCTGTTTCTCAGCATTGAGAATATAAGAAAAAGGCCCACGTTTACTTTGTGTAACAAGCAATTATGCGTTACAAGGTCAGAACATTGACCCGAAGAGGAATTTGAACTCCGATTTCACAGGCTAGTGATAGTTTGTGAGAAAATATGCCGCCGTAAATATGTTCCTACTAGCTGCGCATTCAAGGGGGACGCTGAGGAATTACAATACATTAACTAACCCCTGACGTTTCTCCGATAGAACATCACCAACACTTGGAGCTTTTGTTTAAAAGACGTTTCGTTACCCATCGATATCAAACTTGTTTGTACTCATGTTTTACCGCAGAAATAGAGAAATAGAGAATATCGCTGAGCGTCTTTTGTAGTATATCAAATATATACTAATCAATATTTGATAATGGTGTGTGTGTGTGTGTGTGTGTGTGTGTGTGTGTGTGTGTGTGTGCGTGCGTAAATCTGTCTAGTTGTTTGGAGATGTTATTGTATCGATAGTGGGGATTTGGGCTGGGCCTGACGCATGTTAAGCTTCATTTTTAAATAAACAAAAGGAGACCACGCTTGATGTCACCTAAGCGACATCTCCCATGGAAGCCAGTTTGGGATAATAGTCGGAATTATTCCAATGATTGAGCCTCCATAATCTGCGCTCGTAAAATATTTTTTTTATATTGATGATATTTGTAGACACCTTCGCAGGGACATACTGTAATTTTGAGATTGTTATACCTCCATATAACCATTATTAAACTTTGCCATATTTTGAAAAAAGGTCAATAGGTCAAATGTTTATGCTTTGCTCGACGTGGTCACAACTCTATTTGAAATATTCTTTTTGCATGAATAGAATACACTCTTTATAATTCATTTTTGTTATGTAAAAAGAGATCAAAATAATATATAATCTGTTAAAAACTAGCCATACTGCGAAACACCAAAAGTATTCGACGATAACACATGAACTGTTTGTACAGCACCATTAATGGTTCTGAAACTTGTTACTCTGGGGTATTTCGATAATTTCTTGCAGTGACAGGCTGGCACTGAAAGATATCACTAAAGACGCAGAATGTTCATTTGTGCAAAATGTTTCAATATTTTCTTCTTCCATATTGACATATCTGCAAAAAAACAATTAAGCATTGAATCTTCTTTACGACAATGAACAGCTGCATTATTCCAACAACATGTGCATAAGATTACGTAACATGCGTAGATATTTCTTACACTCTGTCTGCGTGGATAACGTCAAAAGTCTTACCTATAGTCAGAAAGAAAATGTAGTTCCTCATGATGGCGCGCCACCAGAATAGTTGAGCGTGAAATACGAACGAAGTCTTGTAATGGACGAGTGGCAATTACTTGGTTAATTTTACACCATATTTCGTGAAGCAAGGCACCATCGCCATGGCACTGGTAGCCACGTTACCCCCGGCGGTTTTGACAGCAAGGCAGGATCGGTAATACGACACGCCCCGCTGCTAGTCTCGCGTTTTCAACCGCAGGAAAACGAATCAGACTTTCATCACGACTTGGCAACGTTCGTAGCTTCGGCGGCGAGAGGTTGTCAGAGAAGATATCTTGGATATCTACTAACCATTGACTGCATGTTTGTTTAGTAGAAGCAATGGTATCCGTGGTATGGCATACATCTAGTCAGTTTTTGTGTAACAATGTGTACTTTGTACTTACGTTTTAAGGATTATTTGTGTATTTTGTGCGTGGTGCTTGAATGACTTTATAAGAAGTTGTCTGTGTATTGGAATAATATGTTTGAAATAAATTATAAGCTATTGTTTTGCCTGTAGCATAAGCACACGAACTTGGTAGAGACGCTGTAGTGAATGAGTGAATGAGTTAGTGTAGTTGCGTGAGACACAAGAAGGGGTTTCCCAGATTGTACCACCATCTCCTTGTAGGGACTTGTAGGAATGGTGTAAGAAAGAAACATTAGGTTCACAGTGTAAATATATATATCGAATGAAACAGGAAAACTCGCAAACAACATTTGTGTGCACAAATGCGAGTTTGTTGACATACTGTAAAAAAAATATCCATATGAAGCTATCTATGGCGCTATGTACATAGATGGCGTTGTCTTATTTCAGAACCTATAACTTCATCCTTCATACTTCATGTACTTCATCCTGATCGCATATACAAGACCGTTTCCAAACCAGTCCCAGCCAGGCCAGTTTTGCTATAGTCACGTGACCATTTGTTCCCCAGAATTGGCTAACTTGGATATGAACGTATTACCAGAGAGGGGATTGAGAAATCAATCAAGTCACTTAAAGTGGGCAAATCCCCGGGTATTGATGGTGTACCAACCGAATTGTTTAAACACGCTAATTCAAATTTACCATATTTAGAAATGTTAAATTGGATAGCGGTGTTTTCCCCAATAGTTTATTTGCAGATGACGTAATATTGATTGATGCCACTGTAATAGGCCAACAAAGAAAACTTGATGTGTTAAAAGGTTATTATATCAAATGGGGCCGAGAAGTTAACCTGGAGAAGTCATGTATTGTTGTTTTCAGAAATGGCGGATACCAACGAAATACAGAACAATGGACTGATGATGATAAACATTGGAAAGCAGTATCCCACTTTAAATATCTAGGTATTGTCTTCACATCCAGATTAATTTGGTCAAAGGCGCGTGAAACATTAGCACTACAAGCCAGAAAGGCTTCGTTTCCTGTTATTACCTTATTAAAAGATTATGCAAACATTTCTCTAAAGGTAGCGTCTACGATATTTGACAGTAAAACAGCTTCCATATTGTTATATGGTTCGGAAATTTGGGAGTTTTTACTTTAAATGATATTTATGTGTTTAAAAAGAGTATCAACTAATGCTGTACTAGGCGAAGTAGTACTAGGCGAAATTGGCATGCTAAAAGTATTTCTTCATCATTTCTAAACCATTATTCTACATAAAAGTCTGTACTCGAACCAGAGAAATATATTATGGAGTTATGTCCAAACAAATATCTCATCCGCATATTATTTAAACTCCGATGTTTGAGCCATAAGTTGGATAGTGAACACTTTCGTTACAATGACAAAGTCACTACTTACTTACTTAAGTGCAAGAAATGTGATCATAATATAATTGAAGATGAATGCCATTCCCTTTTAGTTTGTCCATTTTATAAGGAAAAAAGAAAGCTCTACATCCCAAGCTACTGTTACCAGTATACATCACGATCAAAATTAATCAACTAGTAGCATAAAAAAATGTTAAGCTAATTAAAAATATTGCCATATATTTGAAAATAAATCTGCCTGTATAATGTATAACATTTGTCCCACCTGTCCATGTGCAAAGATTTATCTCATGTATTGTACGCTTGGCCATGCGACCTTTGATGCCGAGTAAACTTAAATTTACGACGAACCATCAATATTTGTCAGGGGTATTGACAGAAATTAATTCCCGTGCAAAATGGCCAAATAACGATGAAGACCCTTCTGACACATGGGATATGTTAAATGTAAGAAATGAAGAAACCCTTAAAATAAATATGAATGTTATCAGAGGTGTTCATATAAATGACAAATAATAACTGCATGTTCTGGGCGTGTCTCATCCTTATGTACAGATAAAGCTAACATGTGTAATAAGGGCTGATTATAGTGTTTTTCGAGGAATATATTTCTAATATATGTCCACACCTGATTACACGCAGTCCGTCGTTATTGAGTTGGATCATTGTTGACTGTGGCGTTAAACGACATTCATAATTTGTTGGAGTCATCATCTGAACTTAAATATCAAAGAGGGCGGCGGGGTAGCCAATTGGGTTAAACGTTCGCTCGTCACGACGAATGCCCCACATGAGTACAATGTGTGAAGCCCATTTCTGGAATATTGCTAAAAGCGGCGTGAAACCATACCCACTCACTCAACATTAACGAGGCCATGTGTGTAATCATTGACATCCGTAATATCGATAATTTTGGCTTTTGAATTAGATAAATGTTCCAAGAGGGACTACTTATATCTCTAACATAATAAAACACGATCATATTTGTACAGGCGACGCGTTTACCGATTGGCATTGGGAACATTTTGGTCAATATATTTTGAAGATATCGTCCGGGAACCATTCCCATGGGGCTTCAGTCATTATCATGATGTTTGAACTCGTTGATATGCACCAGATTAGCTGGTTACCGAAACTGACCCGCTGGTCAAGTTTTGACAAATATTACGATCTTTGACCTACCTAATATTAAAGGATCTAACAATAAAACACGACCTGTTGAGGGAGTAATCCTATGTGGAATATGGTAAAAAACAACAATATTTATTGAATTTGTTGTCCTGAACATAAAACTTTAAGTAAAGACGGACAGCGGTTAAGACACTTAAACCAAGTCCGTTATCCAAGCAGGGCAATGACAGGTCTTTTTCTACAGGAATGGTAGCAAAGAAGCCAAAATGTTAACACACATCATTTATGATATTATTGTATGGTCTTGTACGAGCAACAACTCTGCGAATGACACCAAACAACATAGTTATATTTTCATTCCGCTAATGTTTCCCAATATAAATATTGTGCTTGACAGCTTTGCATTCACTTGGTACGGCGCGCTCTTCCATTTTTTGTTTCCGAAACATTTTGTGTTTTGAGTACAACACCTAAGTGTTTATTGACAACGTAAACGAAAAACCGTGTGAGAAATGTACTGAACTCGTTGTCTCCCCCACGCTGTGATGTAAATGATGCGTTCGTAAATAGATCACGGTTGTTAAAGCTATGTATACTAGCTATAAACTGGCCAAATAAACACGTACATCTTTCTAATTGATGTACAAGGTACATTCGTGGGTTGAACCATCAACGCACATAAGATACTTATTGATGTTTATTATGTATCTTTAAAAGGTAAACTCATAAATTAGGTTTTGGACTACAGGACAGAACAATATATTGTTATGGGAGAGGATTTTTGTTCATTTTGACCTTTAATTATTCAATGTGGTCATTGACAGATTCCTATATATTCCCGCTATCACACGTAGGTTAGAAAACCCAGGTGTTTATTTGGAAAATATAACGTTTATCTTTCTTCATGCAACTCCATCGAAATCTCTTGACACGCCGGAATGTTAATTCCTATTCAGGATGGTCTTGGTCCCGATGCTGGGGCATGAGTGGCCCAGTCGACAATGGTGTATCAATTCGCCGTAGTGACTCTTTAGCCTGACAGAAACCCATAATTGTGGATTCGAATTCCGGTTCGTTTTGATTTAGTTCACGGAAAATGAAAAGGATCTGCATCACTTCGGGCCTCCCCCTCATACCAATATACGATGACATGTCACTAAGTAATATGGGTTAAATAAGCGGCGTTGAACAAAATGTACACACTCACTCAAGGAGGGGTAACACTCGAAGGATACAAAAAAGGATGATAACATTCGAAGGTTCCAAAATAATGAAGGTGACACTCGATAGTTCCTGAAATATTGAACGTAACACTTAAATGTTCCTGAAATACTGATGGTAACACCCGAAAGTTCCTGTAATCAGGAAGGTAACACTCGAAGGTTCCTGAAAAAAGAAGGGAACACTCGAGGGTTTCTAAAATACTGAAGGTAACACTTGAAGGTTCCTGAAATACTAAAGGTAACACTCGAAGGTTCCTGAAATACTAAAGGTAACATTTGAAGGTTCCTGAAATACTGAAGGAAACACTTGAAGATTCCTGAAATACTAAAGGTAACACTCGAAGATTCCTGAAATACTGAAGGGAACACTCGAAGGTTCCTAAAATAATGAAGGTGACACTCGAAGGTTCCTAAAATAATGAAGGTGACACTCGAAGGTTCCTGAGATAAGGAAGCTAACACTCGAAGGTTACAATATTATGAAGGTGACACTTGAAGATTCCAGAAATACTGAGTGGAACACTCGAAGGTTCCTGAAATACTGAAGGGAACACTCGAAGGTTCCTGAAATACTAAAGGTAACACTCGAAGATTCCTGAAATACTGAAGGGAACATTCGAAGGTTCATGAAATACTGAATGGGAACACTCGAAGGTTCCTGAAATACAGAAGGGAACACTCGAAGATTCCTGGAATACTGAAGGGAACACTCGAAGGTTCCTAAAAAAAGGAAGCTAACACTCGAAGGTTCCTGAAATACTGAAGGTAACACTCGAAGATTCCTGAAATACTGAAGGGAACACTCGAAGGTTCCTGAAATACTGAAGAGAACACTCGAAGGTTCCTGAAATACTAAAGGTAACACTTGAAGATTCCTGAAATACTTAAGAGAACACTCGAAGGTTCCTGAAATACTAAAGGTAACACTTGAAGATTCCTGAAATACTAAAGGTAACACTCGAAGATTCTTGAAATACTAAAGGGAACACTCGAAGGTTCCTAAAATACTGAAGGTGACACTCGAAGGTTCCTAAAATACTGAAGGTGACACTCGAAGGTTCCTAAAATAATGAAGGTGACACTCGAAGGTTCCTCAAAAAATGAAGGTGACACTCGAAGGTTCCTGAGATAAGGAAGCTAACACTCGAAGGTTACAATATTATGAAGGTGACACTTGAAGATTCCTGAAATACTGAAGGGAACACTCGAAGGTTCCTGAAATACTGAAGGGAACACTCGATGGTTCCTGAAATACTGAAGGTTACACTCGAAGGTCCTTGAAATACTGAAGGGAACACTCGAACGTTACAATATAATGAACGTGACCCTCGAAGATTCGTGGAATACTGAAGGGAACGCTCGAAGGTTCCTGAAATACTGAAGGAAACACTCGAGGCTTACAATGTTATGGAGGTGACACTCGAAGGTTCCTAAAATAAGGAAGGGAACACTCGAAGGTTCGTAAAATAATGAATTTGACACTCGAATGTTCCTAAAATAAGGAAGGTAACACTGAAATGTTCCTGAAATACTGAAGTTAACACTCAAAGGTTCCTGAAATACTGAAGGGAACACTCGAATGTTCCTAAAATAAGGAAGGGAACACTCGAAGGTTCCTGAAATACTGAAGGAAACACTCGAAGCTTACAATGTTATGAAGGTGACACTCGAAGGTTCCTGAAATAAGGAAGGTAACACTCGAAGGTTACATGATAACGATGGAAGTTCCAAAATTGTTTTAGTCGTCTCGTCTTCATATCAGCACAGTGTGAGGGCAAGTAAATTGTCTGAGATCAGACAAACCACGCTATTTGTATAAGGTGATACGCAATCATTCGATCAGGACCATCCGATCCATTGTAGTCGTTCTTGTGATTAACACATGTTAACAATTCTTCCCTGGATTTACCACAGGGATGTTTGAAATCAAACGGTCCGAAAAAGATACTTATTTCTGAAACTGAAACTGAAAAATTCCATTATTTTAGGATGAAACATGGGAATGAAAGGACGTTAATTTAATTTAAGGTAAGTTGTACATGTGTAGTGTGTTAGGGGGACGTAGCTATAGTTTTGTAGAGTCCCGATTAGTCGGGAGAAGCGTATTGCCTGTTTCCGCAGGTTCCTAATACGACCTGCAATTTGGACCTGTGTTTGTATTCAGTGTGCCTCGATGTACAGACGTAATGATTCTGTTACCTGAACTTCTTTTCTCTAAATAGCATAACAGGTAAGCATACGTAGTGATATATGAGTACTTGAAAATATATGTTATTTCCATACTTGACGTTTTCAACGAAAAAGGGCCCAATCCAAATCTCTATTGTTACACGCGTTAACGGAGAATATGGCAACATGCTTCTTTCCACTGGAATGCTGGTTGTAGACAGCTCTGCTATCTGTTATGCAACACCATGTTAAAGCAATTATTGTACTGTTTTAATGGTGTTTCATTCATTGCCTCCTGCAGAGCAAAATGTATGGATCGCTCTTCGTGATAAATCTAGCGCAGCATAGACGCATCAGCCATCATAGGCTGCTTGTGGTAGATAGGCATCTAACTTCTTGAAGACGTTTAGTTGCCTGTGTAATGTGTATTGCTTAACTGAGCAGTCAGCCACCGTGAGACTGGTGTGAATGCATGTCAAAAGCTGGTGGGAATGCATGTCAGAAGCTAGTCGGAAGGAGTGTAAGAATCTTGTCGGAATAAATATCTGGAGCTAGACGGAATGCATGTCGTGTATTTGTCCGTTTTTCCAATTGGTTTTATTTCAGCAAACGCAAAGATGTACCTGTATATGGTCTCTGGTGCATATAGGGTTGCAACATTTTGATTAATTGTTTTTTTCAAAATGTGTTAGTCTAAATATGAAAATATATTAAATATATTCAATAAAAACATTGAAACTGTAATCATCAATCTCATTAAAATCAGATCTTAGTTCTCGCTATCGCTAAACAAAGATCTGAGGACATCCCATTCGGGGTCACGTCAGAACGACCTTTCATCCAACCAATCAGAGCGTCGCTTACAAGATCATGAAAGTGACAGTCGGAATGTGTTTTCTAATCACGCAACCACGATATATTTAACAGAGGGTATTCCGAACTATAGTTACGGTTTTTATGATTATATCCATACAATCTGTGCCATCTATAAGCCATTTCAGAATGTTCTTCTTATCAGTTTTAATTTTTTAATCGAGAATACGTCAAAATATGTTTCGAAGCGTAGTCGCCAGTTTAAAACTAGTGTCGTAAAGCTCGAGAAAGCTGCCTTCTGATTGGCCAATGTCGATTTCTTGTCATTCATTTCATTTGTCGGTCAAAATTCGCGAAAGGTCGTTCTGACGTGACCCGTAATGGGATGTCCGCAGATCTTTGTTTAGCGATAGCGAGAACTAAGATATGATTTTAATGAGATTGATGATTACAGTTTCAAAGTTTTTATTGAATATATTTAATATATTTTCATATTTGGACTAACACATTTTGAAAACACAATTAATCAAAATGTAGCAAAACTATATTGCGGAAGCGAAAACTAAGATATGATTTTAATGAGATTGCTGTAATCATATTCCTTAAAGAGGGTTTAAACATAAAAACAATCCTCTTTTTCAATGTGCATGGTAAAGATTTACTCCAGACTGAATGTTCAGTCAAACAACTTCGAGGACAGGTCATGGCGACCATATGAACATTCTTAAAGAACGGAGTCGTGTGCTCTGTAGCTCACCTGCTCTTATCGCATGTGCAAACTGATGCAGTGGGGTATGATGAAAAGATGGAAAAAGAATTCTACAACAAAGTTGACGCTGTTTACCAGCTGCCGGTCCTATTGCATAAAGTAGATGGAGTACTAACGCCCAAATATAGTTGTTTTCAATATGTTTCCCATGCCGAGCAAACTAAATGTTTGACGTAGGCAGGTTAAAACAGCGATAAGAAGTTGGATCAAAAAGTAAAAAGGTACAAAGATTTAAACAGTGGAGTATGTGGACAAGTTTTGGGACGCCCACTTTCGTCTACAGTGTTATCATAAAAAAAAGTTATGCACCAGTGATCAGAGGCGTAACAAACTGACCGCTTCAGAAACAGTAATCCTGCCCGTGTAAAATAAGATAAAGATTTACTGAAGAATAAGATACGATAAGTATTATAAATGTACGAAGCTGCTGTTGTCCGTCGCCTATGACTATGACCAGTAAAGTGTTCATTACACTTGAAGAGCCGTTGAGCGGCGAAAGATTTTGTGTGCATAAACGAGTTTTAACAAGCAGAAATATCTGGACTCTGGACAATGACCAACTATAACATATCATAGTATAGTCAACAAGTAATATTCCTCAACACTTATAAGAGTCCTGTACTTCAACAGCAAATGAACAATATACATGTAACATCAGTTCAACAGTTCAACCAAGTTTAACTAAATGTCCTGCAAATTACTTTACGCCTCTCTCTATGGTGGTCTTTCAGCCTCTGTAACCTTTGATCAATTTCCATGTGCAGTCTCTTGCGAGGAGGGGGGTCTGGAATCGTGCAGATACTGGGCAAGTTTGTTCCCCTCAGCTTTGTCTAATTTCTGTAGCATCTCGGATAAGGGCAAAGAGGTTGGGACGTCAGGTTTCTAACTAACTCGCCAACAT
Source organism: Haliotis rufescens (assembly GCF_023055435.1). Taxonomy (NCBI): domain Eukaryota; kingdom Metazoa; phylum Mollusca; class Gastropoda; order Lepetellida; family Haliotidae; genus Haliotis; species Haliotis rufescens. The sequence continues at coordinate 25,001,455 of NW_025964001.1, read as the reverse complement.
CCTGTATCTACACATCTCCAATGAAAACATGTCAGTCGCTTATACTTTAGTCTGTACTTAAGTGCTTTTCAGAAATCTGTTTAAGAAGTTAGTTAACTCCTATAAGAGTAAATAAATAATCTTTTTGTTGTTATTAGTAAACTACGTCTTCGGCATGATCAGTGGTTCCATGGGTGTTTTATACTAAAATACCTGAAATACACATGAGAGACTTCTCATGAAAAGGGGTAGCTAAGCCTCTTAATAATTGTTGTTTTGTCAAAGAGTGCTTCCCCTTACTTGCTACTAAGCTACTCATGAGCAGGATATTTTTAATTATTCGGCGATAGTTTAAGTATCAAGTTTTATTAAGGTTGTTCTCTAGTATCTGTCCATTATCAAATGAGGGATGGGATGAACTGAGTGAAGTTGAATCGCCTACAATAACACAATTACCGTAGTAATGTAGACGAAAAAACTGAAGTCGGAAGATGGCTGCATCTCGGTACAAATTCGTAGTGCAATCAAGTGTAAAGTGTAAATAGCTACTTGACTAAACTAGGCAATCGCGGTAAAGTTGGTGATCCACCGATTACTAGAAACACGGAGAACGAAATATATAAGCCTGCCCAATAGGTGTAAGCTCAATACCACCAGAGTAAGTTAGTACCAGGGAGAAAACCCATAACCACTTTCTAACGAAACCTAAGTTTCGAATGACTACCCCGTACGAAAACGACCCGTAAACGGTCTAGCGATCCCCGGAGGTAAATACACATGAATTTGTCAAGGGTTATATACATAAACGAGGACGTCATCGAGAACAACATGTCCTGGTCGGCAGTGGGACTGCAATAGCCTGGTGAGGTAACAAAAGTGTGTTTCCTAACACTGGGGAAACCGGAATAGTAAATTAACTACTAAATCAAGGTCTAAGATGTAAGAACAAAACTAAAGCGCTAAACATAACCTATCTAACGATCCACTAAAGACTTACAACCAGATATGTACGATTATTGAGGTGGCAAAAATGACCGCAAATACATGAGAAATATCCTGTGCTAGTATTAGATAATCGCGCGATAGCGTGGAAATATTAGTTACAAGAACATTTATAATACATGAAAACGTGTCCATACATATACGAGATAAGATATATCAAATCAATACATGATAACAGTATGCCATAAAACAGCTGGAGAATAAAATCAGAGGGTCACAAATTCCCTAACAATGAACGTACAGACACTGGAGTATGGCGACCGCTGGACTTCGAGGTAGGAAAGCGGTGCGGTCACTAAACCGTGACCTGACTGGTTTTACGACACAGTGACACGGGACAAAACAAATATGACTCTTTTAGAAATAAATAGATCGGTCCTGACGGTGGTAACATGGTCCTTCAGAGTTGGATTTTGAGTGGAGTGGAGTGGAGTGGAGTGGAGTGGAGTGGAGTGGAGTGGAGTGGAGTGGAGTAATGTTTGCTTAACGCCGCATACAGCAATCTTGCAGCTATTCGCGGCGAGAAAATGTCTTATCTGACCACATGGAATCAAACATAATAAAAGTGATGCTGAAAATCACTAAAACCTTCAGTTAATATTACATTCAAGGGTAAAAACTGATTGTTCAGATAAGAATCTATATTTTATCATACAGTTTGATTTCTTTTAAATATGCTAAAATCAAGTGATTAGAAAATGTGTTAAAGGGTTCAGATAAGGTATGAACATTATCATAAAAGCGTTGTCAGATGAGTGCATAATCAACACAATCAAGCAAAATGTGCTTGATAGTATTTGGACTATTGCAGGGGATACAAAAAGGTGGATCTTCATCCTTCAATAAAAATGAATATGTATAATAACTATGGCCAATGCGGCACCGCTGTAAAACAACTTCATCATGACGATATAAAACAGAACATCCGTGACCTCCAATCAGTGGTTTGATAGCATGAAGTTTGTTCAGAGTCTTGGTATTCCAAGTTTTTTGCCAGTGATCATTCACATATTGTCTGATGGAAGGTTTTAGATCAGAATATGGAAGGTTTGTGTTTGAAGTTGGTTTACTGAGAGCGGCTTTTGCCAAAGAATCTGCTTTACAGTTGCCACTGATGCCAACATGACTGGGCAGCCAACAAAAAAGTTTATCTTTCCCAGCTACTGATAAAATTCCAGCTAAAAATGGATGATCCACTTTTCGGTTTTTGATTGCCTGTAGACAGGACAGACTATCAGAAAATATGAGAAAACTTGTTTTAGTAGAGTTTTCAATATGTTGCAAAGCTAATAGTATAGCCCGTGCTTCTGCCGTAAAAATCGAGCTTCCATCAGCTAGTCGTATTGACATAGTACAGCTGTAAGTAACAGCTCAGCTGATACCTTCTCATCATCTTTTGACCCATCTGTGTATGAGATGGGTAGTTGTTTTTCAGTTCATGAAATTCTTGTTGATAAAATAATTGATGAGTTTCAGAGTTTCAGTGTTTCAGAAGGTTCTATAGATGTTCAAAAGTGTGTCTCTATCTCCACCCCCTTTAGCATTTGATACCACTTTAAGAATATCAAGAGCTTTCAAACATCTAGCCTTCAGATATTTAATATGAGGTAAACAAGATAATTTATGACCAAGATAATACCCAAAAACTTTGTTTCTTTGATGGGAATCTCATTTAAAGTCAATTCTGGATCTTTATGTACCTTCCGTTTGTTGCAAAAATGGACACAATAGGTGTTTTCTTGAGACCATTTATGTATTTTATTTAGACAGAGTTGTAACTGTCTTTCAATGGTATTCATATTGACACCACGGCATGATATATTAAAATCATCAACAAATAACAAACCATCAATATTGTCATTTAAGACTTTAGCAAGACTGTTGATTTTTATGCTGAAGGTATCATTGATAAAATACTGCCCTGAGGGACCCCCATTTCCTGATCATATATCTCAGATAATGTGGAGCCCACTCGAACTTTAAATTTTCTATCTTCTAAAAAACGTGTGATAAAATCAGGCATACGGCCACGAAGACCCATATTATGGAGATCTCTTAAAATGCCATATTTCCATTTTGTATCGTATGCCATCTCTAAATAAAAAAAGATTGATACTACATGTTGTTTATTAATAAAACCATTGCGTACAAATGACTCTAATCCAACGAGATGATCAATGGTGCTCCTCTGATGCCTGAAACCGGATTGAATATCAGTTATCAGGTTATTAGATTCCAAATACCAGACAAGACGCCTGTTGATCATTCGTTCCATGGTTTTACAGATGCAACTTGTTAAAGCTATTGGGCGGTAATTAGAAGGATTCGTGTGACCCTTCCCTGGTTTTGGTACAGGAATGATAGTAGCCTCATGCCAAGAAGAAGGAAAATTACCCGATTCCCAAATATTATTGAAAATGAACAAGAGTGTTAAAAGAGATGACTCAGGTAGATGTTTTAATAATTGATAATGGATATCATCTGGCCCAGATGCTGTATCATGAGCTTTGTTTATAGCCTCTTGCAGTTCATTTAAGGAAAAAGATTCATTGTAGTCTTCAGAATTATCGGATTTGAAATTACGAATCTTCTTTTCTTGTTGATTTTGATACCTTTGAAATTTAGGATCATAGTTGGCAGACGAAATTTTTTTACTAATTGTCTCTGCCAGCTTATTAGCGATGTCTTTTTTGGAAGTTCATGTGTCGGCATCAGCTGTTAAGTGTTGAACACTGCTGGTGGACCCTTTACCTTTTATCCTTCGAACCATATTCTATACTTTATTGAGTGGTGTACGTGTAGTCAGTTTGGAAACAAAATGCCTCCAGCTGCTTCGTCTGTTTTGCTTAATGGTTCTACGAGCTTTTGCTCTTGATATCCTCAAGTGTTTTAAATTATCCTGAGTCGGATGTTTATTAAAAACTCTTTCAGCCTTCTTTCTGGTCTTTCTAGCTTTTTTGCAATCTTCATTTACCATGGTGTACTAACACGTGGAGATGTCGAGGTTTTAGAGATTGTTTCAGTGGCAACGTTGAGTAATGTATCAGAAAACAGTTTGATTTGATCATTATCATTCATAAAAGGATCAACTTTCAATTTAGTAAGCACAAAGAACTAAAAGCCAGCCAATCAGCCTTGGAAAATTGCCATTTGGAAAAGGAACTATCCACAAAGGGAGATATAGCTTTAAGCACGGTAGGAAAGTGATCACTGCCGCACAAATCACCATGAACTGACCACGAAAATTCATTATGAAGTGATGGGTCAGAAATGGACAAATCCAAAGCTGAGTATGTACCTGTTGCCGGGTGGAGGTAGGTGTTACTTGCATCATTACGCAGACACAGACTATGCTTATCAAGAATGTCTTCAAGTACTTTTCCCTTGTCATTATGTGTAGATGAACCCCATAAGGGGTTGTGACCATTTAAATCACCCACTATAATGAACGGCTTAGGAAGCTGTTCAATGAGGTTATCCAGATCCCTGATTTGAAGAGCGCATGATGGAGGTATATATAAAGAGCACAAAGTTATTGCAACATGTAAAAGTTAGTCGTACTGCAACAGCCTGTAAATTAGTATTTAGTACAATGGGGCTATGTAATGCTCCCTGTTTAATAAGTATACTTGTGCCACCAGAGGCCTTACCGTTGGTAATCTTTGCAAAGGAACTATAGGCATCATACTGGCGCAAGTTAAACGAATAATCGTCCCTGAAGGCTAAATGCCACGGGGTTATAATCTTTGGCTAGAAGTTTGATTTCTTCAAAATTTGCTTTAATTCCTCGACAATTCCATTGTATTAGTGTAGTATTCATGGTGGGTGTGTTATGGGAGATCGCTCCCGACTTTTTTCTTTGGAGAATGGCTCCTAGAGCGGGTGCTCTGATTGGCTGACACTTCCATGTCATCTAAAACACCGAATTTGTTAAAAATGGTCACAGGGTCTCGGTGTCCTTTTGGAAGACGGTCACTGGAAATTTGTTTTTTGGAATAATTCTCATTAACATTTGTAATTTTTTGAGGTGGTAAAGAAGGTGTCTGAGTTTCAGATGATTTTGATGTATTTTGTGAAGCAGTTTTCATTAAAGGTTTAGTCAACGTTAGAGATACGTTAAAACCAGCGTTTTTTACTGATATGACAAAACACGTTCTGTTAACATCAAAACGCTTACCACCCAAACCCGTACACCCCAGTCCCACTCCCAAAGGTCCGCAGACCACAGTCCACCCCATATTTGGGTCACTGCCACAAGACATACACCAGAACACCATCATGTCCTGCGATATCCTCCAACTCTCGTTACTTCCTCTACAAGTATAACCAGTGCCATACGCACAGTAAACAGGGTTAGACAATGGTCTGCCTCTACAACAATAACCATTGCCATAGGCACAGTCCACAGGGTTAGACAATGGACCGCCTCTACAACAATAACCAGTGCCATACGCACAGTACAAAGGGTTAGACAATGGACTGCCTCCACAACAATAACCAGTGCCATACGCAAAGTACACAGGGTTAGACAATGGACTTCCTCCACAACAATAACCAGTGCCATACGCACAGTACACAGGGTTAGACAATGGACTGCCTCTACAACAATAACCAGTGCCATACGCACAGTACACAGTGTTAGACAATGAACTGCCTCCACAAGTCTAAGCAGTGCCATACCCACAGTACACAGGGTTAGATAATGAACTGCCTCCACAAGTCTAAGCAGTGCCATACGCACAGTACACAGGGTTAGACAATGAACTGCCTCCACAAGTCTAAGCAGTGCCATACGCACAGTACACAGGGTTAGACAATGAACTGCCTCCACAAGTCTAAGCAGTGCCATACGCACAGTACACAGGGTTAGACAATGAACTGCCTCCACAAGTCTAAGCAGTGCCATACGCACAGTACACAGGGTTCGACAATGGACTGCCTCCACAACAATAACCATTGCCATGCGCACAGTACACAGGGTTAGACAATGGACTGCATCCACAACAATAACCATTGCCATGCGCACAGTACACAGGGTTAGACAATGGACTGCCTCCACAACAATAACCAGTGCCATGCGCACAGTACACAGGGTTAGACAATGGACTGCATCCACAACAATAACCATTGCCATGCGCACAGTACACAGGGTTAGACAATGGACTGCATCCACAACAATAACCAGTGCCATACGCACAGTACACAGGGTTAGACAATGGACTGCATCCACAACAATAACCATTGCCATGCGCACAGTACACAGGGTTAGACAATGGACTGCCTCCACAACAATAACCAGTGCCATACGCACAGTACACAGGGTTAGACAATGGACTGCATCCACAACAATAACCAGTGCCATACGCACAGTACACAGGGTTAGACAATGGGTTGCCTCTACAACAATAACCAGTGCCATACGCACAGTACACAGGGTTAGACAATGGACTGCCTCCACAACAATAACCAGTGCCATACGCAAAGTACACAGGGTTAGACAATGAACTGCCTCCACAAGTCTAAGCAGTGCCATACGCACAGTTCGTAGGGTTAGACAATGGACTGCCTCCACAACAATAACCAGTGCCATACGCACAGTACACAGTGTTAGACAATGGACTTCCTCCACAACAATATCCAGTGCCATACGGACAGTTCACAGGGTTACATAATGGACTGCATCAACAACAATATCCAGTGCCATACGCACAGTACACAGTGTTAGACAATGGACTGCCTCCACAACAATATCCAGTGCCATACGCACAGTACACAGTGTTAGACAATGGACTGCCTCCACAACAATATCCAGTGCCATACGCACAGTACACAGTGTTAGACAATGGACTGCCTCTACAACAATAACCAGTGCCATACGCACAGTACACAGGGCTAGACAATGAACTGCCTCCACAAGTCTAAGCAGTGCCATACGCACAGTATACAGTGTTAGACAATGAACTGCCTCCACAACAATATCCAGTGTCATACGCACAGTACACAGGGTTAGACAATGAACTGCCTCCACAAGTCTAAAAAGTGCCATGCGCACAGTACACAGGGTTAGACAATGAACTGCCTCCACAAGTCTAAGCAGTGCCATACGCACAGTACACAGGGTTAGACAATGAACTGCCTCCACAAGTCTAAGCAGTGCCATACGCACAGTACACAGGGTTAGACAATGAACTGCCTCCACAAGTCTAAGCAGTGCCATACGCACAGTACACAGGGTTAGACAATGAACTGCCTCCACAAGTCTAAGCAGTGCCATACGCACAGTATACAGAGTTAGACAATGGACTGCCTCTACAGCTATAACCAGTGCCATACGCACAGTACACAGGGTTAGACAGATGTAGACACGGGATAGAATGAGGATAACACAGCTATCCAGGGCATAAATCATCTGACTCCTTGTTTGTGTGCAAAATCTACACAAGTGTCAGATTTGTGGTGAAGGTAACTCAATCTGCACCGGTACTGGGATGACATTGAAGGACCTTAGACTGAAAACTGAGCAGAAAGTACTTCTATTATATACTGAGATACGTGTAATGATATTTCAATTCTAAAATTGTGGTTTAGAAACAAAAAAACAACCCCAAAACATATTCTGACAGTGTTTTTTCATACAGGTTGAAATTAAGAGCCCGAAAGCCTCATTTTGTCAAGAGGAATAAACAAAGATTAATACAGTGAGTGAAGTAACGTTTTGACATATGCAACGAACATGAACAATTGTTTTCAAAATAATATGCTGCAGGCAAACTGACTTATAACGAACTTCAACGAAATCAGAATTTAGTTATTCACATACAAATAGCATTAAACTTTGGCTTCTTTATATGTGGACGCCTTACCCGACTTCGATTTACCCTCAGTGGAGTGTCCATTCGGTTTATATATCCTAAGGTGGCCGTCGTTTATCCCATGTCTTATGCTAAACAGATAATTATTCTCCGGAGCGTTTACGCTTGGTGTTACTTGAACAGTATTGATAAAAGGCAGGACGCGTGTACTCATCTTTATAAGTCAAATAATTTAAATTCAATTATTCTAAAAAACCCATACAAACATGTACGTAAATTACGTTTATGATTTATCTTGAAGAAAAATAGTTTTTTACATAATATGGAGTCAAGAAGTTTTTAAAAGCATAGTTATTCCATAAACCATGCATTTCTGTAAAACTATCAATATGTGGTAAGAAATAATATTGACATAAAAACTTCGAATAGCTAGCATATCTATTTTGGTATCCTTTTTGTTTCCTTTGAGGTATAACAAGTCAAGATATTGGTTTTCTTCCAGGATTTTACAATATAGAATAAGTATCGTGGGTAGAACAAAACACTCTGTCCAAATAGCAACTGAATGTATAATACACAAAAAATAACGCCAAATGAATGAAATCATGAATGTCAGAATTGTACACATAGCAAAAGAGGAATCATGAACATAGTGTAATTTGGTGGTCCAACATATCGTTATTGTTATTGTCACCTCACACAACTAATGCAAACTGCAGATCGCGAACGAGGTATTCGCCAAACTGCATCAACGTGCACGCCACATGACGTAACTACTTGAAGCATGAACACCAGGTCTATAAACATGCAGCGTTTTCGTTTACCTGTCCTTTCATCGGGACATTTTGCACAACAGCAAACACATGCCGCGACTGGAAGAAGCAGAAAGAAACAAGTCGGTCGCTTGGAAACGGGTGAATCTAGGTCAGCCGCAGCCAGGCCTGTCATGTATCCCTAAGCACCATAACGAGACTCTGGGATCGTTATCAACACCAAGGGACGACATGTGACAACTTTACTGGGCTGCTTGATTTCATAGCCGCCTCCGTGGTCTAGTGGTAGAGCGTCCGCCCGGAAAGCGGAAGGTCTCGGGTTCAAGCCCCGGCCACGTCATACCAAAAGACGTTAGAAGATGGTACTTGTTGTTACCCTGCCTGGCGCTCGGCATTAAGGGGCTTAAGGACTGGTCGCCTCGGAGTCGTTATACTGTATTCATTGGGTATTCATGTTAAGCTGCGGCATGGTATCTCAGTGGGCTAGCACTATAAAGCGGCATTCGTGCGGACGAATACATGCATCCACACATACACGTGCATGCACGTCGCTATATAAGTGCAATAAGTGCAACCACATTTCACGCGATATCTCGCGATTTGATCACGTCGAGGAAGGCACATGCTTACCCATTTCACGAACACCTGTTGTGATCACCGATTTTCATTGACCCATTCATATAATATTCCTGTTGCCTTTTACATCCAAAGATTATCAGTCGGATAATCGAGATAGGGTTTTTTCTTGCGTTAACGTTTAATATTTTATGCGTTTCGTTACATATTAAACGGCTAAGGTAAGTGGTCGTATAAATCTAAATTGATAACTGGAAATTATTGCCTTCTGACTCCCCATAAAGACCTACTTATGTGAAAGCGAACCATGGGTGCTTGATGCCGTTTTAAACCGTTTTATATCGTTTTAATCTGTAGTGGAATGTACTGGCAAGAAGTGGAGTTATAATTTAATCTTTTAAAATAAATCTTTAGATAACCTACAGATTTCTCCCTCAGATCAATTTAACGCTAATACGCCTTTGACGTCTACATGTGGTGGGCTAGGGAGGCTTAAAATATATTATTGTACGCAACATAGTCACGCTGTCTCAGTGTCTAATATCGGGTGGCCAAGTCGTCTAAGGCGCCGCGATATCTGTCGGGGTTGCGTCCGTTGGGCACGCCAGGAACCTATGATTGTGGGGTCGAGTCTCGCTTCGCCTCGGTTTTTCAGCTCCCGGGTTTCACCATAGTGGTAAACGTGACAATGCATGAATATGGACAATTCACTATTTTGTAATAATATAACATTTGAAGTTGACAGGCCAATATGCGAAACAGATGTATATTTGGATAACATGTAAACTACTTTGAAATAAATTGAAAGATTGGGTTTACAAAAAGCATAAAATGATCCTCATTTTCTGCAAAAATAGTATCAAAAGATGTAAACACAGATCATAATTGAGCTAGCGAGACTCGAATCATTTTTATCGTAGATATTCTTTCAGTGTAAATTGTTGTGTGAAGAGGGAATAGGTATTTGTACATTTGCTATTTCATAGTTTTTCCATCCATATTTGCTGAAAATTATCTTTTGCTCTTTGAAGCAAATATGCCATAACTATTTCTATGTCTCCAACAACCTCATCCATCTTTGTGTATCCAAGGTGATTTTGATATATGTTGCCCAATTATTTTTATTGCGTGAGTGATTGGCATTTAGATCGAGTAAGAATAGCCCTTTTAAGGTCTTTACTGGGTATCGCAAGATGAAAGTGTCGGTAGTTATAACCAGTAAGTTATACAGCGATTGATCGAAAATATATACAATGGCTATCTGCCACATTCCCCAAGTACAAAACCATTTGGGGTGGAGGATAGAACCTCAGTTTCGCGTTTACATTCAAAAGATGAGCTTTTGCTGAGAAGTTGTTTCATCAAGGTTACAACATTCACGGCCAAAGTAAAGCTTTCAAAAAGTTTAATGGTAAACATGTGGAGGACATTTCCACATTTGACCCATCACTGACAATAATGATGTCCGATGCAGTTCCCTATTTTGACCTGTACCATATGTGCTCCTGTTTCTTTGCCTTTGCATGTGTTTGTGACGGGTGCCACCGGTGGGGCAGGATACGCTCACCTTTTCGCGATCATTTGGTATCATCACTACTTGATAGTGAATCATAAACGCATACTCATGACATAGTCGGAATCGTACAACATTTCTTATGAAATATGGTAAGGGTTTTGTAATTATTGACGTGAAATATTTCAAAAGGAATATCCATTTACAGCTTAACCAAAGAGAACAGAAACTGTATTCAGTGACAGTCTAAGTATTAATTAATACAAAAATAGTATAACTTAGCACGACCATGAGCAAGGTTTAGTAAGATATGAAAGATTTTATGAACGCACCATCAGCTAAACATCTCAATGTTCATTTCAGTCTTGCTAGTTAGAACAAACGTTGTGACATAACAACACTATTTGTCTTTAAACTCAGATAATATTAATACAATTTGTTCACGCGCCGTCACACACCAGAGTGAACAGATAGCAAAATCGCTAGTAATTATCTTAATAGCTCGGAGGAGTTAACGATCCACACCTACAATCCCCACTGCAACCAGCCTGTGCAAGCAATCTGTTAACATTGCAGACTTCGTGGCATGGCCCCTAATTAAAAGGATGGAAGTGTTGTCAAAACAAATCCAAGCGCTGAAGAATCACAATTCGATTATTTATGTTCCAGAGCAAGTAAGGATGCTGGCAATAGCCTTGCAGTCACACGATTTCATTTTAGACCAAATGTTTGGTGACAAACTTCATATAGATTGAAAACAACACCTCTGCTCCCCGTATACTTATCGTCTTAAGTCGTCTCTTAGACGACAAAATCGATAAACATCCATTCAGGATATCTCCGATAAGTAAGGCAATAACAGGGGAAATAGTAGGATTGTGAATTTGAATTCTGGCAAGGAATTCTTGCATAAGGCTTTGCCTACACTATTTCTTGACATTTTCAAGCGAGATATGACGTTGAAATTGTTAATGTAACAAAAGTCACACGAGGTTTCAGTACAGGAACACGTATAGATGTTCACAATGTTCGTGAAGGCCTAGCTTGTATGGGTATTCGCAAGTACGTTGTGTACACTACAAAACTCGTTGTATCCCCCTTGTGGAAATCTATGTCACTACACTATAGCCGCGAGGGTGGATTTATACGGTTTTTAGCCTGAACCAGAAGGATTTGCGTAATAGTGAAGTCTTAAGTGATGGAATATCTGTTATAATCAAATTATGAAATCAGTCGTTTCAGGAAATGACTGATAGAACCAGTCACACGTGAAGTGACAAAAGTTGTGTGTCTGTTTTACATTACTTGACTGATACAATACAGTCAAGCAGCGTTATCCATGAACAAACAGCATTAGTTGCTCCAATGTGCACACTTCTACTGGACATGGCTGTAGAGACAGTTGTTTGGTTGCTTTGTTGTTTTACGCCGCACTCAGCAATTTTCCAGCTGTATGACGGCGGTCTGTAAATAATCGAGTTTGGACCAGACAATATAGTGATTGATATCATGAACATCGAGCCACGCAATTGGGTTCGATGACATGCATCAACCAAGTCAGCGAGCCTGACCACCAGATCCCGTTAGTCGCCTTACGACAAGCATAGTCGCCTTTTACGGTAAGCATGGGTTGTTGAAGAGCTATTCTTACCCGGATCTTCACGGGTCAAGGTCGAGACGGAATTGCTGACCACATGCGACAACATCTTGACAAACACAGTACAATGTTTCAAATCAATATGTCTGGAGGGAGTGACCACTGACAACACGTGTTGTGGTGAAGCCCATCTTGACCACTGGGTTCCCATGGACATGTTTACCTCACGGACATGTAGTCAATGTGCCATGGTAACGTAAATGGATTATGGTTTATCAAAACCGTCTTCTGCATCCTTCGTCCACTGATATCTATGGGAGCAGTCGGAAAAGCAAAGTCTCCCAAGCTGAACGTTTGGTCAAGAGACACCGTATGGAATAACCTGCAGTTCCACCAGGAGACAACGTTGCTGTTCCCATACCTATGGTAGATCGGGCTAGAGATGTCATAGTTGACAGCGTGAGTGAGTGAGTTGGGTTTAACGCCGCTTTTAACAGTATTCCAGGTATATCGCGGTTTGTCAGCTTAATGTGGGAGGGAAGCCCGGAGTGATGCAGGTCTCAGACGTTTACCACTTGGTGAAACCCACGAGAACAGGTTTGGTGCTGACAAACCTGGAAACATAATCGGGGCGTACCGGGATTCGAACCCACAATCACAGGTTTCTGGCGTGCCCAAGGGACGCAATTCTGCACAGAGAATCGCGGCACCTTAGACGACTGGGCCACCCGTGCCCCCTCATAGTGGACAGAAATAACAGTGATCAATGCATTAATGCAACGAAGACTCCCATTCTTTATGGTACCAGAAACCAATTACTTGGTTTTTATTTGAGATTTACCCTCCGAAACGTCTTACTGAACCAGTAAATCAGTGGTGAACAATGCTTTGTCAGGTGTGGCTGCAGTGATATAAAAAATACCATACATGTAGGTGTCAGTACTTCCAGGCCAAACTTTAAAACTTTAGCTTAAATCGCCACAGGAAATAATCAGTTCAGTGAGTGACAATAAGACAGTGACATGAGTCTGAGTGTAACATATGTGGGTGTAATTAAAAGCTGTGAATGGGTCTTTCTTTTTTCTTTCTTAATTATTCATTATGGAAACTGCTTAGTCATTACATGTAATATCTGGTAATAAATTTCAGTCATTTCATGAAATGACTAGGAAAATGAGTCAGTTCAAGAACTGACTAACCCAACTAATCATTTCACGAAATGGCATATTTCAAGAACTGACTGTAACCAATCCACAAAACATTCAATTGAGAAAATTGTTTCGCTGTGACAAGTCAGTAGAATAAGCAGGGAATATTGGCTTTGGTAGTGCTCGTCAGAATAAAGTTGTGGACTCGATAGTGCAGGCCCAATAGCCAACTTCTACCTGGGATAAATGTTACTGTTGGCATCTTTGCTGTTTAACGCCGTATTCAGCAATATTCCAGCTATATGACGGCGGTCTGTGAATAATCAAGTCTGGTTGATATAAACCAGGGATTGAAATAATGTGCAATGTCGTCGGTGTCGTCGGTGTACGATGACGCGCAATCACCGAGCCTGATCCATTCCGTCGCCTCTTACATCCGGCAGACGTTGGTGGGGACCAAAAGTTAATGTTTGATGTACACAAACCATCATCAACACGAACTGAACAGTGACGTTAATATTTCATGCTTACTGATGTGAATGTCCATTAATGGTCATTGCGTATGTATATATACGTCTGTGTAGCCGTCATGGCTTTTACTATTCTGTTGTCGGATTTATACCCCGAGGTTAAAGGAATGATCAATGTTTGCAAATTTAAAACATCGTTTCGATTTATTAGGCGTACAAACAAGCGTTATGCTTGCCCTTTTCGCGAGCACCTCGTGTCATCACTGATTTTCAGTGATCCATTCACATGGTTTTCACTGCTGATTTGCCTAACACGTCCAATGGAATCTGTTTCGTTGGAAAGTCGGGATTGGAAGCTCTCTGGTGTTGAGGTTTGACATTAACATATCCTTTACATGTCTTTGATTTCTGAGAGTTCTTAGATAGTCTGGGAACTAAGGAACCAACGAGGTATATATCAACGGAGATGATCTGTCATTACAGTATTTCATCTGAACAGTATTGTATATGATTCGGTTAAAACGCGAAAGTGGCCTTTCCTTTGACGCTATTAGTGCGTCTCATCACTGAGACAATCGATTGTATACCGGCGTGTTTCGCCTCAAATTCAATAAGTCAGATTCCAATGTCCCACTGAAACGATCCTAACATAAGTCTTTTATGTCCTTATATATTCCACGGGGGACTTTCATTTTCAAGGACCGGTATCAATATCGTTCTACATGATCTGTACAGGTCCTACAATAATGATCAGTGACATACACTCAGTTAAAAAGATGGGATTAAAGGCATGGGATACAATTAGACTGCCATGTCTTGCCAGGGCATATATAAATAATCATGATCTGAGAACTTGTTCTTTGTGTAGAATCTACACAGGTTTGTGGTGAAGGTAATTAAATCAGCACCAGTACTTGAATGATATTACCTTAGACGGAACAATGAACCAGTAGAAAGTACGAGTATTTCAGTTGATCAGAATGAGCCTGAGATTCTTCCATCCCTAGATAATGAGATTCTTTTAACGTCATTTGGATTCTGAAATTTTGGTTTTGAAGAAAGAAACACATTTGGATTAAGGGAGGGAATTAATGAATGTCAACTCCTTTATTGTGAGGAACACAACGTTTCGGAGTATATGCTTACTCCTTCATTTGGATTCTGACATGCTTTGTTTCTTTTAAACATCTTACATCTGAAGAAATTGACGTGGTGATTTTGACAAATGCAATGGGCATTGAATATGTCTTTGAAGCCAAAATAATGCATTCATCCTCGGTTATAACGAACTTCAAAAGCCAGCGTCATTAAATGGGGAATTCGCTTTACCCGACTTCGAAATGCCGAACTTGACTGTGGTTAACTAATCATGTTGTGTGCGTCGTGTACACACACACACACACACACACACACACACACACACACACACACACACACACACACACACACACACACACACACACACACACACACATGTATATATACACACATATATACTCTTCAAAAAAAGAAACTTGACACTGACTTTCAAAATGTAATATAATGCGATTGTTTCAAGATAGGACACAGAAACC
The DNA here is from genome assembly GCF_023055435.1 of Haliotis rufescens. NCBI lineage: Eukaryota > Metazoa > Mollusca > Gastropoda > Lepetellida > Haliotidae > Haliotis > Haliotis rufescens. The sequence goes on along the minus strand of NW_025964001.1, from coordinate 24,986,011 downwards.
ATAATTGAAACACTGTTTGAAGATCAATGTACATAATGTTCAAAACATTAATCGTGTCACCTAGACAGACACACGTACACGATACAGTTAATGTCACAGGGGTACAGAAAATGTCAGTATCGGATGTGCCCACCACGTGCATCAATCATCGCTTGACACCGACGATGCAATCAAGTTGTCAATAACACGCTGTTGGATGTGCTGCCATTCATGCTGAAGTGCATCAAGAAGCGCCGGAAGTGTTTGGGGCGGTGGATTCCTTCTGCGAACGCGTCGATCCAACTCGTCCCACAGATGCTCAATCGGGGACAAATCTGGTGACCGGGCTGGCCAAGGTAATGTCTGGAGTTTGTTGTGCTGTAAGAAGTCCTGACAAACACATGCAATATGCGGTCGAGCGTTGTCCTGCTGGAACTGTCCGCCATGAACGTTGACGTGAGGAAGAACGTAAGGCTGTAGGATCAAGTCTCTGTAACGCACACCTGTCAATGCACCTGCCACATGCACGAGAGGCGTCCTACCACCGTGATGAATTCCGGCCCATACCATGGCACTCCCGCCGCCAAATGGGACAACCTGCTGCACACAGTTGGGGGCGTACCGTTCACCCCGACGTCTGTAGACACGTGCACGGCCATCAGCACGTGTGAGTAGGAAACGGGACTCGTCAGAAAACAGTATATTTCTCCACCTTGCACGTGCCCATCTAACCCTCTGTTGGCACCAAAACAGACGGTCCGCCAGATGACGTGGGGTCAATACATGACGTCGAACAGGTCTTCGTGCAAAAAGTCCAGCCTCCCTCAGTCTGTTGCGTACCGTTTGATCTGATATTCTGGGTACCCAGGGATCTGTGTGGTTGTAGACGTGGCTGTGGTAGTGCGGTCTCGGAGGTGTCGCAGCCGGATGTATCGATCTTGTGCTTGGGTTGTCACCCTTGGTCTTCCTGACCTTGGTCTGTCGTCAACTCTGTTGGTGTTGTTGTATCGGGTCCACAGTGCGGAGATTGTCTGTCTGGATACGCCAAAGTGCCTGGCCACTTCTTGCTGAGTTGCTGCAGCTTTTAATCTTCCAATGGCGTTGTTCCGTTGAGCTGCATTCAGTCTTGGCATACTGTCACCGCCTCTACTGCCGTTATAAGGACTGTATGAACAGCCGTTGATGTTGATTTCTATACCCATTCAGCAGGGGGGCCTGCATGCCTAAATGCAGGATCCTGTGCTGCACGTTTTTTACAGGCGGTTGCGTTTGGATGAAGCTGTAAAATTGATCCCCAAACGCTACGTTTATGTGCTTTGCATGTGTTTTCGCGAATAATAGACACATCATCTTTCTGTTTGACTTATTTGGTTCTTATTTAATGTAATTATTTTAGATATTTGGCAAAAAGTGGTTTTACATCTATGTCAAGTTTCTTTTTTGAAGAGTATACATATATAAAACATGTCATCAGACGGGTTGGTGCCATTGGAAACAACAATTGTCGGAAACAATATGCATGGATATTTTTGTAGTCTAAATACATAAAGTTATGAGAAATAATCCTTTTATTACATGTAGTGAAAATGTTATAATCCATAGTTTTTCGATAAAATTTTCATGTACGTGTAGCTACCAATTCAATACATGGTGAGAAGTAATCGTGACACAAAACATTCGATCATGAATCATATTTATTTGATATCTTTGTTTACATCTTGAGATAATTTGGGTATAATCTTTTGTTATTTGAGATATGTAAAATCCAAATATTGGCCTTTTCCTAGAATTATACAATATAGAATAGGAATCATATATAGAACAAAATACACTGTCCAAATAGCATCTGAATATATATTAAAAATGAAGACAGTTTTATTCTTTTCAAGCATAAACACATTAATAGCGGACATGGGACATGGAAGCTAATATTGAACATAGTATAAACTAATGTGATGTCTTACGAAGTTTGACTGATACAAATAACTTTAAAGGACGATGGTCACGTCGGGATTCCAGGTTAGAATTGGTCCCCGGCAACGTATGGTTGTCGTAGAAGGCGATTAAATGGATCGATTGGTCAGGCTTGGTGACTTGGTTGTCATCGTACCCCAACGGCGCGAGACACTGCACATAATATCATTGACCGGTCTGTCTGCCAGCCTCGATTATTTACAGGCCGCCGTCACATAGCAGGAATATTGATGATTGTAGCGTTAAAAAACAAAGAAAACATAACATGATCACAAAATGTACACGTGAATTGTTCTTCTCAATGCAAGGACAGACGTTGAAGAAATCAAGTGACTTCTATCTACCAAATGAATATAGATAAAGGTTTATTGGTATTTTATGTAGTCGACGCATTTACACAGTTTTTCAACATGCGAGGCAGTTTCAGATGTACCTCATGTCCATTTCAGCAAGTTTTACTTTCGCTTCAGTTTAGTTTCCATCTTTTACACATTTAATAGACGTTTGCCAAATAAGGTATCAAGATGTGAGCACGTTGAGTACATGTATACCGCCATGACAAAAGTCACGACATTCACACTTTTCATGGCTGTCAGCGACACCAGTTTTATGATGAGTTTCGCCACATATTCAAAGTCAAAAGTAAGTGGTCACATACATCTAAATTGATCACTGAAAATGATAATTATGCGATTATTGCTTTTACGGTTTGATCAGTATTCGAAAAACAACAACCGTTTTGCAAAGGAGAACCAGGGACGTTCTTTTGAATACATTAAAGGATCAAAGAGAACGTCAGTCCTGAAATTTCTTTCTGTGGTTTATTTGATTTGATCGATGACAAACGTAAGCATTTCTCCATAACTCGCTTGTGAGAATTTCAGTTATAAATTTCGTGGTGTGAAAAGAATACTGTTTTAAACAAATTATATAAAATCTTCAGCCAAATTTCACACCACAACACTATGCATCTCCAAAGAAAATAACAGAAATAGAGGAAAAAAGTGCTTTTCCCTTTGAGTATGTTTAGCTTTGATTCACGTCAGGGTGAAATGCATATTATCAGCACCTAAAAGTACTGGTATAAGGTTGTGAGGTCCCGCTTCGCCTCGCATTAAATGCATCACCAGTTCTTTTATGTCCTGATAGCATACTACCACCCATCCTCCTTCTGTTATTCATGCATTTCCACATTCCTTGTTGTAGTACAAGGTGAACTTGTGGTTCGATGTCGAGTAGTTCTCTTGGCAAGTATATCCTGCAGTGAGGCCGACATTTGTCGAGGCAGATCCCCCGGTTGACAGTCGGATGACGTAGAAATGCGGTCCTGCACCACTCACGTCATACGTGACGCGATTAGAGCTCTGGACCAGTGGAACAGTGGAGTCGTTAATCTGCTTCCATGGCTCACTGAACACCGTGATGGTTATGTCATCTCCGCTGTCACTCGTTGCCTCGACGAGGATCTCCTTACTCCAGTCTGGGAGATCTATACCAAAAGCCGGACTGGATTCATTGGAGACGGTGATTTGGTCTTTAGTCCGGTTAAGCCTCAGATGGAGCAGGTGGTCTTCCACATCACAAACCTCGATCCCAACCTCTTGGAACGCTCTGACAAAAGGTTCTCCTGGCTGGCCCATGTCATAAGCTGCCTGCATCACATCACACGCTCCGCTGATAAAGTTGGTCATGGGTTGCCAGTACATCTTATTAGCATGGAGGAACACCCGGAAGACTTCTATAGGATTCAGGCCATATTCGTGTGCTAAGAGGTAGAACACCTTATTGTATATACCGCTCGTCGTGTGTGGAGACATTCTGTTTGAAAATTTATCCATGTGGGAAATCGATCTTCCATCCTTCTCAGGGTTGGCAAAGAACCGCATGGGCCGTCTGTACATGATGTCAGCACCAACCTGCCAGTCAGTAGCATTGGTGTACAATTCTGCCATTTCTCCAGCCATGTCCGAAAAGGCTTCGTTGAGTCCTCCTGACTGTCCAATGTAGATGAGACCAGAATGTTGCTCGGTGAAACCATGGGCTATTTCATGGGCAGCAATATCAAGGGAAACTAGTGGGTAGATAAATCTTCGCCTGCCATCACCAAAGGAAACGTTCTGGCCGTTCCAGAAGGCATTCATGACGTTTCGTGAAAAATGAACCCTGAGCGTAAGTCCTCCTCTGATTGGGTCTGTGTCGTACCACTCCTTGAACATCTTTACTATTTGAGTGCCATAGTACAGAGCATCTATAGCAGGTGAATATGCACCATTTATACTGTCATTAAGATTCCCAGCACAATCGAAACGTGCCACCCCCGTTGATCTCTCTATGGCTGAGTTGTTCATGTCAATCACTTTAACATGCTCATTTTCCAAATAACATATTCCATTCTCTTGTCTTAAATCCAAACATCTATGCGTACCATCATAATGGATGATGCCTATTTTCTTATTTCCGCCGATCATTTCTTCATCCTCCCTATCAAAGCAAGTCTCCAAGCTGTCAAAATAGGTCATAACTTCCCGAGTCCTCGTGTCGATGATACCCCTAGGACGTTTCTGAACATCATCAGTCTCAATTAAATATTCAACAATGGCAACATGATGGGCCACATCATGTTCGTCTGTGTATACCTCATACGCGATACTCCTACCTTTTATATCCCCCGTCCTACTTTGGTCACCAGCATAAGCAATCAATATAGCAAACAACTCGTCTTCAGTGATGCTTCCTCTAGACTCGTCAACGTCTTCCTCAATGTTATTAACATAATCTCCAGTAGCATCAACTACCACCCCGGACTCTTCAGTCATGGTCAATGTCACTGATGCGCCAAACACTTCTTGGCCATGGTACCTTTCTTTCATTTTGACCTGTCGAGTTCCTTGCACAGTGTTGGCTTCCTCTGTTTCCTGGAACGATTCCCCACCAGCTAGCTGGAACACCTCCCTCATGTTGCGGGTCCTGGTTGTCTCCGTGTCCCGGGCTGACCTCCTTCTGGTGTACCCTGGTACAACTTCAGGGAGGCCTTCGAGGAGTACCTGCCTTGCATTGACCCTCTTGGCCGCCTCTAAGTGATGGACACATACCAACAACAACACTGCAAGTAAATAAACGATGTTTGAATCAGGTACAGTGTAACACAGTGAAATCTGACGTAACTGATAAAGGACAAGGTATGCCGGGGACCATTTTGGCCAAAATCATTTGCATATTTAAAGAAAGAAACATCATTTGCATATTTTTAAGAAGGAAACATTTAAATACTGTTATAAAAAATACCAGATGTGTAATTACGATGTGATATGTTTCATAATGTGCAGGTTAGAGAGAACAACATGTCACAGATTTTTTTAATAGCATCGAATGACTACGTCTTTAAAAATTTATCTTTGCACACCCTTGTGCCAGACAGTTTAGGTTCATAGCACCGCATGTTTGTAGATAGAGCTGACGTACTAGGACGAGGTAGTTATTATTATATGCCACCTTGCAGACCATGAATATATGGTTATATCACACCAGACAAACCAGTGGTTGAGAGCATGAGCATTGCTCAACGTCGATGAGATACAATGACGCCCGATCAGCCAGATCACACATTGTTTTGGTACCAGCCAATCTGTAATGTAGCCTTCCCTCGAACCCCCAACCACCCCCAACCCCCAACCACCCCCAACCCAAACCCCCTCCATACACCCCCCCCCCCCCCCCCCCCCCACACACACACACACACACACCTCACCCTCCCTCTCCACTGGTGAGAATTCCAGGTTAGAATTGATTTTCAGCAAACCCTTGAGACGACCAAATGGATCGGGTGGTAAGTCTCGTACACAGATTGCGTGCATGATTGCTAACAATTTCAATCAGTGGAATATCTGGTCCAGCCTCGATTATGTACATGCCATGATCATATGGTTGGAATGCGAGTTCGCTTTACTCTTCACAAACACAAATCACATAAAATCCCTTAAGTTTTGTCTCTTACCACAAACTATTCTGACACGACCCCCCCCCCCCCCCCCCCCCCCCCGCTCGGTTACAGATAACTAAACTTCACATATTTTTGGCTTGTAATTATTAAAGTGAAATGTTGCTAAAGGCATATCCATTTACAGCTTAACCAAAGAGGAAAGAAACTGTATTCCGGGACAAAGTAATTAAGTCCACCAGCAAGGTTCAGTAAGATATGAAACATTTTATGAACGCACCATCAGCTAAACATTCTCAACGTGCATTCCAGTCTTGCTTGTTAAATCAAACATTGTGACATAACAACACTAGTAGCTTTTAAAATAAGACGATAAATAGAATTTGTCCACGCGCCGTCACACACCAGAGTGAACAGATAGCAAAATCGCTAGTAATTATCTTGAAAGCTCGGTGGAGGTAACGATCCACACCTACAATCCCTACTGCAACCAGTCTGTGTAAGCAATCTGTTAACATTGCAGACTTCGTGGCATGGGCGCAGATTCTATGCCAATATATAAACCCCCTGATTAAAAGGATGGAAGTGTTGTCAAAACACAACCGAGGGCTAAAGATATTACATGTCGTTCAATCACCGTTACAGATCAAATTAGGATGCTGGTAATAGCTTTATAACCACAAGACTTCATTTCAGACCAGCAAATTGGGGACAAACTTAAAATCGATTGAACAAACACTACTTCTCACTGTATATTTATCGTCTTAAGCCGTCTCTAAGAAGACAAAATCGATAAAATAAGTGCCCATTCACGACATCTCCGATAATGAATTTTCACAACCCGTCTACATTGATACACAGTGAAGGCAATAAAGGGGGAAATGGTATGAAATATGAAGTAAGATTGTAAATTGAGGTTCTGAAATTGAATCAGGTTACCTGAACTGTTTGAATTAGGCGTTGTGCACGAGATCTATCAGGTGTTATTTCTTGATATTTTAATTTTGAAGCTAGATTGGCTTTGAAATTGTTAATTTGACAACCGTCACGCGAGGCATCGTTACAGGAACACGTTCCAGTTTCATAACGTGCGTAAAAGACCTTGTTTGCATGGGCATTCGCAAGTAAAGATAAACAGAATCGGCGTGAACACTATTATACACTCGTCTGGTAATTTTGATACAAACAAAAAGCTTGATTTAAACTGAAAAGAATCCCCAATAAGATAGGAGACACCTGAATATGTGGAAAATCTAGACTTGCTACATTTTGATGGTTGCATTACTGTAAGGGCTGAGCGGAAGGGGAATAATATGGTTCAGGGACTGTGAGACAGAATGCACGTTTGGGAACAGAAGGTGCCCAACGAAAGCATCCATATCACAGTGAACAGGGGACTGAGGTGGTGTGTGGCGCAGTGAACGTGGATGGCATGACACACACACACACACACACACACACACACACACACACACACATATAACATGCAGGGTTTTGAGCTGTGGTGAGTCTGTTCAGCAGAAGGGTGTGTAAATAGTCCTTCGCGTCAGCGTGTGCATCATCATCACATAATATTTATGATGAACAAGAGTTAATGCTTCACTATTTATCAGTATTATGAAATAAAGTTAAATGCATGACATTAGCGAGGGATAAATGTTCATTGCATGTATATGAAGGTCAAAGTAGTAGATATTTCATTAACTATTCATTTGACGGATTTATTCACGACGTTGTAGGAAACATTAATGTTAACATATCCCTTACATTAATAATACTTATACAAGTATACTGTTGACTGCGTCAATGAAGAAGATGTATTTCCAAAATTGAAGAAAACCCAACCTTTTTTTTACACATCCCTGAGTTCTGAGTTTTGTGAGCTAACGAACCAACGGAGTATATATTAACGGAGAATCTCTGGCTGGAGACATAAGATTATTTCGTCAATGCACTTTTGTATAGGATTTGGTTTAAAAGCATTTCCGCCGAAATCGCGAAACTGGCTTTCACTTTGACTCTTCATTGAGACTATCGATTGTACACCGACATGATTCGCCTGACATTCAATAAGTTAGTTCCAATGTCCCACTGAAACGATCCACACACCGAACAGTATTTTTTTATTCCTAGTCTACCCTAAAGTGGAGACACGAGGGACTTTCTTTTCACAAATGATAGCATTAATGTTTTTGAACATTGGGGAATTTCGATATTTTCTATTGGAACAACTTAATATCTCATCAAAAGGAAAAAAAGTATCTTATTAGATGTTATTGATTTTAGATTAAATGTGTATTTCTATCATTCTGGTGGGCCCGAGTAGACAGATTGCTCGGTCCACGACAATTCTAGGCAGTGTAAGTTTTTAGGTAGCTAGTAAAGAAACGGATTCCTGGCAAAAAGCAGCGATTACCAGGAATAAACAATAAATAGGGGAGGACATATTATTGACCCAGTGTTTAGACATTAGAATACATGCAATATGTTTCCCCCTCATTTATCACAGATACTCCACGTAATATGAGTTCCCTTACAGTGAATGATTGAGTGCGTGAGCAAGTGAGTTTGGTTGAACACCACTTTGGACAATATTTCAGTTCCATCACGGCGTGATCGTGGGACCGCTGCATCAGCTATGTTTTCAGAACTAGTAAATGTGTGAGTGTTGCAATATTCCAGGGAAACCATGGTGACACAATTATAGCGAGTCTGGGCCAGTGGTTGATATCAAGAGCAACGATTCATGATGATTTCGTGTTCGATAACACACTCATCCAGGGTATTGTTTGTTTGTTGTTTAACACCGCAGGTAAAAATATTCAAGCTGTAAATATTCGAGTCTGGATCAGACAATCCAATGATTGACATCATGAGCATCGACCCAAGCAATTGGGATACGATGTCATGCATCACCCAAGTCAAGCGAGCCGGATCACCCGATCCCGTTAGTCGCCTCTTACGACAAGCATGAGTTGTTGAAGACCTATTCTAACCAGGATCTTTACGGGTCGGCACACGTTAGCTCTTATCGGGTAATGGGGATCTATTCTGCCACGAATGTCCTGCCGTGGTTTCCCAAATAGCTTACACGTAAAAGACTCACGCGTATGCACAACACAGCCGCTGGCTTAGAGGTTATTTAAAAGGTTGTTTGGCGCATCGTGTTATATCTCATATTCCAAAAAATAATGACGTTACCGATTTGTAAATCCCAATATAGCAACGATATTTTTTATGATGTGTAAATAACTTATTTTAGATTAAGTATAGTGATTATGGTGAAGATCCTCTGAAGATCGTTCCAGGCAGATTTGATTGCATTCCAGGTTAGGTTAATGTGCTTCTCTGAGCATATAGTAACATACATGTAGCCGAGCATATAGGAACATAGTAGAGCATACATGAACATAGTTGAGCATATAGGAACGCAGTTGGGGACATAGGAACATAGTTGAGCATATAGGAACACAGATTGGCATATAGGAACATAGTTGAACATATAGGAACATACGAGGGGCGTTCAATAAGTTTTGTAACTTCAATACTAACCACGCTTCTGTGGCAACCTTTATATCCCTGTCATCCTGGAAGCGTCTCTCAACGTAGGGCAGATTTCATTTGCCGGAACAGGAAACAGTCATTGGGGGCTAAGTCTGGGCTGTAGGGTGGGTGATTTAACTGCGATTTCTATAAAAGTGGTATTAAAAGTTTGGAGGACAAATGGAATAAGTGTATTGAGGTGAATGGAGATTGTATTGAAAAATAAAAGTGCAAAAAATATTCTGCGACTTGGTCTAATATTGAAGCTACAAAACTTATTGAACGCCCCTCGTAGTTGAGCATATACGAACATAGTTGAACATGAAGAGACATAGTTGAGCATATGGGAACATAGTTGAGCAAACTGCAGCATATAGGAACATAGTTGAGCACAGGGTGCACCGAGTGAACAGGATCATTATAGAGACTAGGGGTGTAAAGTGGAGCATGGTAGAGGATAGTGGTGCATAGTGGCGCATAGTGGAGCATTTAGTGAATAGAGCTGCAGAGTGGAGGACTGTAGAGGATAGCTATGCATAGTGGAGCATAGTAGAGGTTAATGGTGCATAGCGGAGAAGAGTAGAGGAAAGTGGTGCTAAGCGGAGTATAGGGTAGTGGTGGAACATATTAGTGAACATTGGAGCACGTGGAGCTCTGTAGGGAATAGTCACATAGTGGAGCGCTGTAGAGGTGTGTGTGTGTGTGTGTGTGTGTGTGTGTGTGTGTGTGTGTGTGTGTGTGTGTGTGTGTGTGTGTGTGTGTGTGTGAGTGAGTGTGTGTGCTAATGCCGGCTTTATAGTTATAGCCAATACAGATACCATGCCACGGTTTAACGTGGACACCCCATTCAGACACGGTATAATGACTCCAAGCTGACCGATCTTTATTTTAGCGCAAGGCAGGGTCACAACAAGTACCATCTTTTAACGTCTTTTGGTACGACGTGGCCGTGGATCGAAGCCCCGACCCACCGCTCTCTCGGCAGACGCTCTACTACGAGACCACTAGATACTGGTGTATAGTGGAGCACTGTGTAGACTAGGGGTGCATAGAGGAGCAAACTGACACGTTACCGAGCAATAGTGGAGCAGGGTTGGGGTATATGCTGGAACATAGTGGTGCGAAGCGAAATGCAGGGCCCCTGATTGAGTACTATGTCTACTCCCCCTGCGTGTATAGCAGTGTGAACGTTTCAATCCAAACACTGTCGTCTATTGATTTTTGCCGTTTAAAACAAGACGACGATTGCTCCTACATGTACGTATCTGTCCATGACGCGTAAGGAATTGGATCAAACATTTCCTGAACAAACATGATTAATAAACAAAAGTTGTATTGTAAAGAAACATTTAAAGTTATGCTCCATGTTTCGGGCTGGGGCGCTGTGCAGAGCTTCGTGCCTGAAACCTATGACCGCGGGTTCGAATACCGGATTAGCCCAGATGATGTTTCTAGTATTGTCAGCACCATACCCAAGATCGTGAGTTTCGCGGTAAACGTACAAATTCCTGCTTCACTTCGGGCTTTCCTGACAATATGTTATTTGTAATAATAAATTTGATGGGCCTGCGGCCTAAAATGTATAAATTATTAAACATGTCACATATCAAGTACTGGATTACCACAGCTTACATTCTCATATATTCAGCTCACTTTTGTCTGTTAATTATAAAAAGGCGCTCAAGGGTGTAATAAACCTCTGCTATTGCAGAATATCCGATACAAAAACGTTACCAATCAAACTACATGAATGTGAAATATGGAGCTACCAACAGGCCGAAGAAATAACGACTCCGAAATTTAGTATGTACAAACGATCTTAGTGTAACATGAGTGAGTGAGTGAGTGAGTGAGTGAGTGAAAATTTTAACGTCACATCGGCAATATTTCAGCCATATCTGACGAGCGAGAGAAATTCTGTGCTAAGTAAGAGATAAGAGCGATAGAGGCGGGGACGTCACTGCGAATTTTGCTTTATCCAAGCTCCTTCCCAGCGCGTGACACCTTCGTTACACTCTCGGTAACATCGCTGCCACCAGTGTGGGCGCGGCCATTACAAGAATCTTGAAATTTGCCCTCCAACCCCATATGTAGTAACGTTTATACTTTTGTTTATGTCTGTGAGAATGCCATCATATTTTAATTTGAAAAGGTTTACGACTGACCATGTTTTCCAGGTGAATTTACTTTGTTGTTTTGATAATCAGATTGGTTCGAGATTGCAGACTAACGGAAAATCAACCAACTTCTCCCTTACATTCTTACCATATCAATGAAATGATAGATTTAATGAAATAGAAATTCAAATTGACATACAAAGAAAGTAATTTAGCAGGGGTAAGTGTATTTGGCGTCATGACAGTCGTCACTTGTTTGTAAACATAACGGTCATTCGGTTGCGAGTTCAACTCCAAGCACGGTTGTGGCCACCTATTCACAGTGGGGAGTTTTGACTGGTGGCAGCGATAGTATAGAGAGCTCCGGGAACGTACTATCGCTGTGAGGAGCTTGGGTGTTTATCATAATAGAATGGAGATAAAACATAATGTGTTGGCGAATGGGTCCAGGATGTTTATCCAAGCTCCTTCCCAGCGCGTGACACCTTCGTTACACTCTCGGTAACATCGCTGCCACCAGTGTGGGCGCGGCCATTACAAGAATCTTGAAATTTGCCCTCCAACCCCATATGTAGTAACGTTTATACTTTTGTTTATGTCTGTGAGAATGCCATCATATTTTAATTTGAAAAGGTTTACGACTGACCATGTTTTCCAGGTGAATTTACTTTGTTGTTTTGATAATCAGATTGGTTCGAGATTGCAGACAAACGGAAAATCAACCAACTTCTCCCTTACATTCTTACCATATCAATGACATGATAGATTTAATGAAATAGAAATTCAAATTGACATACAAAGAAAGTAATTTAGCAGGGGTAAGTGTATTTGGCGTCATGACAGTCGTCACTTGTTTGTAAACATAACGGTCATTCGGTTGCGAGTTCAACTCCAAGCACGGTTGTGGCCACCTATTCACAGTGGGGAGTTTTGACTGGTGGCAGCGATAGTATAGAGAGCTCCGGGAACGTACTATCGCTGTGAGGAGCTTGGGTGTTTATCATAATAGAATGGAGATAAAACATAATGTGTTGGCGAATGGGTCCAGGATGTTTATCCAAGCTCCTTCCCAGCGCGTGACACCTTCGTTACACTCTCGGTAACATCGCTGCCACCAGTGTGGGCGCGGCCATTACAAGAATCTTGAAATTTGCCCTCCAACCCCATATGTAGTAACGTTTATACTTTTGTTTATGTCTGTGAGAATGCCATCATATTTTAATTTGAAAAGGTTTACGACTGACCATGTTTTCCAGGTGAATTTACTTTGTTGTTTTGATAATCAGATTGGTTCGAGATTGCAGACTAACGGAAAATCAACCAACTTCTCCCTTACATTCTTACCATATCAATGACATGATAGATTTAATGAAATAGAAATTCAAATTGACATACAAAGAAAGTAATTTAGCAGGGGTAAGTGTATTTGGCGTCATGACAGTCGTCACTTGTTTGTAAACATAACGGTCATTCGGTTGCGAGTTCAACTCCAAGCACGGTTGTGGCCACCTATTCACAGTGGGGAGTTTTGACTGGTGGCAGCGATAGTATAGAGAGCTCCGGGAACGTACTATCGCTGTGAGGAGCTTGGGTGTTTATCATAATAGAATGGAGATAAAACATAATGGATAATCCAGTATAGACGTTAACTACTTTGATATAACCACGAGCACGTGTATGGTGCTGACAAACCTAGAAACATGAATGTGAGATTTGAACCCCATGGTATAAAGTTTCTGGCACGTCTATGGGACCCACTTGGCCACCCGTGCCCCCTGTTAACGACGTTACACTCACATTGAAACATGTCACACATCAAGTTCTGTGGTTTTCTGGATGACCCAAGCGTTAGCGCTCATTAATTTCCACACTTTAGCCTTTTAATTCCGAAAAGGTACTCATGGGAATAATACATCTTAAGTGAGCATATTTCAACACAGCTCAATCCCATTCAAGATAGTCCATACAAAAACATTACCAACCCAGTTAGGCCAGGTTCACACAGTGCCGATTATGGCTCCCGTTTGAGATCAGAGAGCGCTAAGACACAAAAAGTGAAAAGACGGATTACTATCCTCAATGATCTGGAATGTCCTATCATTGTCCAAACGCAGTCGTATAGGTTCGTAACAGAGTCCTACGGATCGGGAAAGGTCCAGAGAGGTCGACCAAGCACTCCCAACAGTATGGTCGGGAAACTCAGCCGATTTTGTCTAGTCGGATTACAATCGTGACTATGTCGTGACAGATTCTGCTGTAACGGATCAAAATCGTAACAATGTCCTGTGTTGTCTGGACTCTGTCCTGAGGATCGGGACGCTGTCGTGTTGAACGGGCATGAAATGTTCATTGCCGTTTCTTGTCGATAAGGTCCAGATTGCGTCCAGATCTTGTCGAATGCGAACCGTCTTTGTCGGTTCACTGTCCGGTCACTGTCTAATCTCTGTCGGATCGCATTCGGGAGAATCGGAACCATGTCGTGACAGATTCGGTCGTTTTTTACCATGCGGAAGAGGGGATCAGATGGGATCAGATTCCGATTGAGAAAGGGAGAACCGGGACAAATTCGGCTGGCAACGGCTGAATCGGGACGCTTCCTCAACAATATCTAATTGTTTGTGAATTTCCCGCCACGAATCACAGGATCTTGATCAGACTTTTGACAAATTTTGATCGAGATTGGCCCTATCAAGGAAGGCAATAAAAATCCTGAATGTGTGACTGAGCCCTTACAGGCTGTGATGACTCCACTGTGACCTGGGCCGGGACGCTACACAATGGAATGCCTATATGTCAGTTGTTGTTGTTTGTTTGTTTAACACCGCACAATATTCCAGCTACTTGATGGCGTTCTGTAAATTATCGAGTCTGGCCCAGACAATCCAGCGATTGGCATCATGAGCATCGATCCACGCAATAGGGATACGATGACATACATCAACCAAGTCAGCGAGTCTGAGCACCCGATCCCGTTAGTCGCCTCTTACGACAAAGAAAGTTGCCTTTTTCGGCAAGCATGAGTTGCTGAAGACCTATTCTACCCCAGATTTTCAAGGGTTGTATGTGTCAGTATCGCTACAACGTGGCTCGTTACTCATGCCGTTGGCGACTGGTGTTTGTGGTCCAGTCAAGAACTTACAATGCTTCTGCTGTTACGGATGGTCAAGTGTTCTGTACGACCTGGTGTTGGTTGCGTCACAACTTATTACAACCAATCAAAACACACGAACATTAAAATGACAAGGCGCCATATAATGGAAACACTGTTAAAAACAGCGTAATAATTGACTCATTCTCTCTCCCACCCACTCACTCACCCTAAACCCCCCCCCCCCCCCCAGACTTAGTCCCCCCCCCCCCCCCCCCCCCACACACACACACACACCCCAACCCCTCCTTCACTCACTCACTCACTCACTCCATATTACTTCATTCACAAAAACAGAAAGCCATATCTCAAGCTATCTGGAACAACATTGAAACTTTGGATATTCCCACCGGGATAAAATCTCGTAAAATATGAACGACGCATGCTGTCCCTCTAGTTATCGACCACCCCTTTCATTGATCGGGTTTAATTAGCAAGAGCGGCGATTTCTTAGAGAAATATTTATAGGTACTCAGTCCTCTGGCGTCATCTCGTTAGAAGGTGGACGTCGAATGATTTGTAGTTTGTATTTGTGGCTCATTTAACTCATCATACAGCCGCTGCCTCAGGGCCGGGAATAACCATCTACATCTGCTCCATGTATTCCAAATAGTAACAGTTGGCGGTCGTGAGCTACGCACTATCGACCAGTATTAATTAGATTTCGGGAAGTATCTTATCCTGTCTGCTTGTGACGGATGAATCAATGAGTAAGCGAGCCGTGGGTTATCGAGATATGTTTATGTATCGCGTGTGGTCATCAGAACCAGTTCAGGCATGAGACGTTCTTGTACAGAAAACCTGCAAATGGCCTCCCTGTAACTCTCTATTCGTTATATGAATAAATTTTATTCGTAAGAATTGTTCAGTTATGTTACGGTGTTGCAGTTTAATATACGAGAAAATATTAACCGAGGCAGGTCGTAGTTGTATATCACCTCGATGAAACCCAACAGCAAGGGTATGGTGCTGACAGGGTCCTAATCTGAGATTTAAAATAACGACCAGGTGATCGTGTCATTCGGCACTGTTATGTCACCTCGGAGAGCTCGGCCTAACGCATTTCCCAGTGGTCGTTGTCCCTGTCTAGCTCTCGGCATTAATGGGTATAAAAAAGGACCAGTCGGCTCGGAGTCAGTATACTGTGTCTGAAAGGTATTCGTGTCAAACTGTATCTCAGTGGGGTCCTGCATTGGTCTGGACTAGAACACGTAGCCACACACACGCACACACGCACGCACGCGCGCGCGCGCCCACTTCGCCATTCCACCTCACCTTCTCACCAAGTGGAAGTAGTATTATTCAAGTAACCTCGCAAACATTTTACATTGATTCGTTATTCATATTGCGCTATGTAACATCAGCCCAATTAACATCAAGTGGGGAGAAGGCACATTTTTGGCCGATAATGCCAAACGACGCCGAAGACTTATATTTTTTCTGGTTAGGCGACAAGTCTTCTACAATCCATAATCATCAGCCATGTTGACCATGCAATGCACATCCCTACAGAGAAAGAGACGTAAACTAGTAGTGCTGGCAACGCCAGTGTTATCACTCGTTGGAGCAGTGTCAAACTTTGGACTCGTGACTTCCCCAAAACCAGTTTCTGTACAACAGTTTGTACTGGAATTTAATTTTCGTGCAGGACTACATCCTTCGAAATACCAGTTTCGTGTAGGACGAACATTCAATCCAATCCACTTCTCTGGGAAACAAGGAAAGTGGGTTAGCCCATTGGATAAAGTGTTAACTCGTCATATCGACGCTCCTGGTTCTATTACCCACATGGGTACAACGTGTGAACCATTCTTAGTATCCTAACACCGTCATATGATTGGAATAACAGAAAACAGTGGCATAAACCCGAAACAGTCAATTCCACACCAGAAAACTAGACCTAAAACTCACTCTACAAGGACCCATATTATTTGTGAAGCACGCAGCAATAACAACGTCGAAAATACCAAAGGCATTTTTAATTCGTCGTTGGGGACACGGGTGGCCCAGTCGTCTAAAGGTACCGCAATTATCTTTGCAGAGTTGCGTCCCTTGGGCACGCCAGAAACCTATGATCGTAGGTTCGAATCCCGGTTTACACTGATTGTGTTTCTAGGTTTGTTAGCACCATACCCGTGTTTGTGGGTTTCACCAAATTGTAAATGTCCAGCCCTGCATCACTTCGGGCTGACATTAAGCTGACATGCCGTGATGTAACTGGAATTCTGTTCAAAGCGGCGTTAAACCTAAATCACTTACTCACACCAACTCTACAATCCGTCCCAGCTTGAGACAAATTAATTAACCTTAATTACAACCACACATCAGTCCCCATACATTCATCAGCCTATTAGGGTCCCTTCAGCTGCAACATACTTGCCACAACAACAAACCTATTGTTACACATTTTTGGACCGATTCCAGAAACAGGTCACAGTAACTGTGAGTCTAGGATTTGAGGAAACGTAGAGTATGGAAGAGCAGTACTACTCACACGACACCCACAGGACAGATGAGGCCATCATGGCAGTCAGCAGCTATGCACGCCTGTTGCGACAACCTTACCAATATATACAGACCGTGTCGAATTATAACTTGTTTCAGAAATACAATTCCCAAGACTGTCCGTCGTTTGCTTGGGTCAATCCGACTAGAGTACGCTCTTGCAAGGGCCACAATGTGGCAATGCGACAACGCGATAATGTCCCTTGTAGTATTCCATAGTACACTGTAGACAATTTTCAATGTTTTAAAGAATAAGTGAAGTTGACTGGTTGGCTTAAATAGGTAAACACGTCCCTTTAAATTTTCTTTGTTAGGGGGGCGGTCGGGTAGCCTAGTGGTTAAAGCGTTCGCTCGTCACGCCGGGTTCGATTCCCGACATGCGTACAATGTGGGAAGTCCATTTCTGCTGGCCCCCGCCGTGATATTGCTGGAATATTGCTAAAAGCGGCGTAAAACAATACTCACTCACTCACTCATTCTTTGTTAGGTTCCCATTACGACAGGTGTATTATGTTCTGGCGTGCCCCTTTTCGTGCGTTCAATATCACTTCAGGGCACTAAGTGAATTATAAACCCTTGTGAACTAGGATAGTGTGTATAGTTTTGATGTTTCTTTTCGTATTTAGTATTTAGACAAAATTAATGTCATATTCTTTTGTATCTTTCCGATTCAGGTTTTTACTTTTAACACTATTTTCATATTAAAAGACAATGTCGATATTAGTTTGTCATATTTGTTTTACATTTCATGGTCGATGCAATCGACAACCGTTGAACATGAAAGTAAGATTTCAAACTTCACACATTAAACCATTTCAAACCATGATATGTATACCCAATACTTCATATTGACTTGTATACTAGTATTAGTGCTATACGAAACCTGTTTTTAACTCTCCTACCGGAAACATATATACCAATATGAATGATAAGAGTAATTTGTATTAATGATGCCATTCGGGCAACAGTCATTTGTATTTCTGGAATAGCTTATAATGACTACTTTTAAGTGTATGTGTATTGCGAGATGTAATTGCTTAATGAACTAGTTCGTGGTCAGACCAACAAAGGTATTGTTTTTACTTCTCTACAAACCAGGGAGTGACAAATAGAAGTAGACGCTAGAAACATTTAGGTCAAATGGTCATGAATAAACTGTCATATCTGTTTGACCTTTACAACACTGTGGTGTTAATCTTAATTTGCTCTTCGCATAACCGACGAAATAAGCTACAGTAAACTACGTTTATAACGAAGACGCTCATGTCGTACTTACAGATATTACGAACTGTTTTTTGGTCTCATCCATTTGCTCTATATGGGCTGTATATATGCGTATAACGAACTATAGTTATAACGAACTCAAATAAGTGTTTTTTAGTTCGTTATAACCGTGGTTTATTGTAATTTAATTTGTACCACTCAGGGGAAACTAGAAAGGACCACTTTGAAGGCCCTATTTGTGATCTAGGGGCAAAGGGGTAGCCTAGTGGTACGTTCACACTCGATTCTCAACATGGGTGCAATGCGGGAAGACCATTGTGACTAAACTACTCTCGCGTGTCGTACCCGAGGGCGTTGCTCATGTTGTCAGTCACTGGTTTACATGGTCCAGATTCGATTATAACATGCCGGTGGGATGTAGCTAGAATATTGTGAACTGGGGCTGTCGCAAACACTTGGTTTCATCATTGATTTTCAGTGGTCCATATAATTTCCACAGCTATTTTGCCCTTAACGCCAAATGGAATCTTCGTCAGTGGATAATCTAGACTGGTTATTCTCTGGCATTGACAATTTAGGGAACAATTACTCGCTCTCTCCAAACTTAGGTGGCAGTCCTACAATTTGGTAAACCCCGTCAATAAATTCTCGTGTGGGTATGATTTCATTTTTGTACCCCTAAACTGTATAGTAAACACTGACAAAGATAACAAATCTTTATTGCCATTCTGAGTACACGATACAAACAGGTTCGTGAATGATGTTTTGTATACACGTATTGAGGTATGCGACCAGCACCGAGAGGCTAGTAACGGCTTAATTTACTCCAGACCCGTGAAGATACGGTGTAGAATAGGTCTTCAGCAACCAATGCTTGCCGTAACAGGCGACTATGCTTGTCGTATGAGGCGACTCACCTGATTGGGTGATCAGGCTCGCTGACTTGGTTGATGCATGACATCGTATCCCAATTGCGTAGACTGTTGCTCATGATGTCTATCACTGAATTTTCTGGTCCAGACTCGATTATTATCAGACCGCCGTCATATAGCTGTAATATTGCGGAGTACGGCGTTAAACAACATACAAACTGTCTCATCCTCTCTCTCTCTTTCTCTCTCTCTCTCTCTCTCTCTCTCTCTCTCTCTCTCCCCCCCCCCCCCCCCCACACACACACACACACACCCAGGAAGGATAAAAAGGTATATCTACCGATTGCTCGATTGATAAAAGACAACCCCGCACAGGGAAGGAATAACTATAGCCGCGCTGTTTTTCATTGTCAGGATACTCGAAGAAAGTACGCAACCATGCATAATACTTTGTTTTTTCCATCCACCAGAGCAAGGTCGATCAATCTAACAATACAAAACTTATCAGCTGAATTCTCAACCAAATGCAGTTTCCATATTTCATTTATTTTGGTTTTTGCTCCGGCCGCTTAAGCTGAGCATGGAGATGACGAACACTCACAATATGCATGGCCTAAGGCACATGAGCTGACGTCAATGTTATCTAACGTTACACTGCTTGTAAAGTAATGAGTCACGATAAAACAATCAGTAACACACAACAAACACATTATTGTTACCCATCTGGCTGCAACCTACACTGTGTTATATAAGAACAGTTGGATCTTGGAGGATGTATGCAACAGCGATGCAATAACTATTAAAATGCTAATTGCCGCACACATACTTGACTCCTCTTACCAGATAACTTATTTCTCATCGTATGTCTTGATGATGTCTTGCCTTTGTGCTATGTGAAGACAGCTTGGAGATGCACTATAAAACCAGTGCACTTATAATCCAGTTGTGTCAGCCTGGATGGCTGCTGCTGCATATAATAATAATAATAATAATACTATTAATAATGAGAATAATAATGTTAATAATTAAGAAATCTACTGGAGTCTTCTTTCTAGGCAGAAATATCCCTAAAATCCCTTCTTTGTTGGGGGGCGGTGGGGTAGCCTAGTGGTTAAAGCGTTCGCTCGTCACGCCGAAGACCCGGGCTCGATTCCCCACATGGGTACAGTGTGAAGCCCATTTCTGGTGTCCCCCGCCGTGATATTAGTGGAATTTTGCTAAAAGCGGCGTAAAACCTCATTATCGGGTGGTCAGGCTCGCTGACTTGGTTGAAACATTTTATCGTGTCCCAATTGCGTGGATCGATGCTCATGATATCAGTCAATTGATTGTCTAGTCAGAATTGAATTATTTACAGACCACCGTCATAAAGCTGTAATATTGCCGAGTGCGTCGTTAAACAACAAACAAAGAAACAATAAAAGTAAGGACGGTGTGATCTAGGTAAACATCGACGTTGTCCAGGAACGATTTTAACCAAATTACTGTTGAGTTAGGTGTCAGACATGGACAGGACAATCTAAACATGGAGTTAGCAGATGGTTATATGCAGCTGATGAGTTGAGTTGGCAGCAAACCAATCCTTAAGTACATACATGTAAACAAGACTACCCTTTCTCAGACCCAATTGTTGTCATTTGATTCCTATGACGATCTGCCAAAGTATATACCCTTTACGAAATAACAGACCCGGAACGTCCAGGAATACGCATGAAGATTGTCGTTACT
This sequence comes from Haliotis rufescens, assembly GCF_023055435.1. Lineage (NCBI taxonomy): Eukaryota > Metazoa > Mollusca > Gastropoda > Lepetellida > Haliotidae > Haliotis > Haliotis rufescens. The sequence goes on along the minus strand of NW_025964001.1, from coordinate 24,964,984 downwards.
AACAGTGCACTATACAACCCGTTGTGTTTTGTCAGCCTGGATGATTTCTCTTGAACCTCTGTAAGAGTATTGATGCTGCTGCTGCATCCCCCACAGTATAGGCCACACCATGCATTAGCTTGTTCATGGACCATGTCTATCAATAACCATGTATAGGTCAAAGGGTAATTCTCAAACCTACATTCATATACCGTTTCGTCTGTATAACCGCATCTGACCACAAATGATACCTTTAATCTGATATTATGGAAATGAGCGTGTGTGAACGTGTAATGCACACGGCGCGCACTTGAAAATACACTGCACCAATTCTAGAAGTTCCTGTGACCTCTTGCAAGATGTAAGTGCACTACCATAACGCCACAGATGAGTCACAACAATGGAGCAATTAGTTGAATTCTACTCGGAAACGTGTGTAAAAATAACAACTTGTAAGCCGTATTTTTTTCTGGCTAACAGTAGGTTCCTTCCTCACTATGCATTACCGGTAACATCTACGTGTAATGAGGCCGTCTCTAATATACCAGAGGTTCTAAATACGGTAAAGCACGGTTTTGTGCCTGCAGAAGAAATGTTCGATGCTTTTTTAGGGGTTTAGTTAAACTATATCTAACAATCCCGAGAGAAACTCATCACTGTCGTACAGACACTCTTTTAAGCAACATACATCTGTGTATGTGATTACCATGGCAATAAAAGGGACAAATTGAGTCATTCTGAGGGTCAGAAGCGAGAAAAGATGAAATGATAAAGCGTTCTCTATTTTCTAAAATGAAGAAGGTAATGTAGTAGACATTTTCGATCAAAGCAATGACCTCGTGAACAACCCACGCCTTCAATAACGAAGTCAGATCATGGGCGACAACTGATGTCGCCTCACGGTCATCCATCCAATTACTTTCTATACCCAGCAGCCATCTTGATCACCTGATCCACAGGGCACATATTGTAACCACTGGGTAAATTTCAAACAGAAACATCATAGATGACAGCATGCATTTCCGAGTGGTTAACCGTAGTCAATTTTCTTCTGAGCCAACCAACCGTCGTGAGCACTCTGTCTCTCTCAGTCTCCCCTAACGGAACCATTGAGCCATGGAATTATTGATTGTATGTCGGGACACCCATTGATAGCATTATTTTCTCCACTAAATCTGACAAGTGATATTAATGCAAAGCTAACAGCGAGGTCATATCCCAAAGAATTATGTTTCATTATTTGTCTCTGTGGAGTCTTCTTCCTTTTTCTATTGTCGGGGTCTCGATTACTTGTTTATATAAGAAACGGCGGCAGATATATACGTTATTTAGTTTATAGCCTTTCGGGATGTCACAGCCATTTATTCTCCTCCCTCAGCAACATCGCTAGCTTCCGGCAGGCTATGTATGGGGGAAAGAGAGCCGGAAACTGATCGTGTGGTTGTTCCGGTAAACCCCACGCAAAGGGACTCAATCAGACGATTGACGTCGTGGCAAACAGACGGGGATCCTACCCTAGAGCAGCCGTCGCTTTAATCATCGCACGCAAGAATTCAGTGTGTGCGGTTTTATTTCTGTACAGTGAAACCTCGTTAGTGAGAACCCTGTCAGACTGCAAACCTTGCTATGCGGACATTTTTTGATGTTGGGAACGTATATTTATTGACAAAGACATTACTTTGTACCGAGACCATTTCAATGGGAACGGCTCTGTCCAGATTAATGAGGTTTCACTGTAGTTCTATACTGTCCACTTGCGCAATCTGTTTATGTGCGTTTGCTCGTGTATTAATTGTCATTAGTAGTTGCTAGATTTAAACAGCATTTGTCGTTAGTAGGCGGCAAAGTTACTTGATTATGTCATTTATCATCGCCATGCAGCATAATTAGATGTCATTTATCATCAGCATTGGACACACTTACATGATAAACTATCGTCACTATGCATTATAAAATTGTATATCATTTGTCATCAGTATGCGACATACTTACATGATGTTTCGTTTGTTCGTTTCCCTTTTGTTTAACGCCGCACTCGGCAATATTCCAGCTATACGACGGCGGCCTGTAAATAATCGAGTCTGGACTAGAGAATCCAGCGATTGACATTATGAGCATCGATCCACGCCTCTGGGATCGATGACATGCATCAACCAAGTCAGCGAGCCTGACCACACGATCCCGTTAGTCGCCTCTTACGACAAGCATAGTCGCCTTTTATGGCAAGCATGGGTTCCTGAAGATCTATTCTATCCTGGATCTTCACAGGTCACTGATGAACTATCGCCAATATGCATTATTAAAATATCATTAGTGTATATCATTTGACATCAGAATGCGATATGCTTACACGATAGTACTAATATTGCTACGACTGCTACTGCTATAGGTAAGACTACCACTGCAACTACTACTCGATATTCTATTACTATTCTACTGTAATAGTTCTACTTTGCTGCTACTATTGCTACTTCTATATTCCAGCCGCTAATATAACTACTTGTACACGTAATTATATTTCCGCAATTCTGTATCTACTACTAGAACCAACACAACGTATACCCACTGTATCCCTGCTCACCCCAGTGTCTCATACCACGAGCATGAATAGTACTAATATTATTAAATTGAATGATATTGATGGCCTGTAATGACCAAATAAATGAAATATTGAAGTATGAATAGTGTGCGCCGCAGAAAACCATGATCCTATTTGTCCCGGCCACAATATTGAAGTATGAATAGTGTGCGCCGCAGAAAACCATGATCCTATTTGTCCCGGCCACAATATTGAAGTATGAATAGTGTGCGCCGCAGAAAACCATGATCCTATTTGTCCCGGGCACAATATTGAAGTATGAATAGTGTGCGCCGCAGAAAACCATGATCCTATTTGTCCGGGCCACAATATTGAAGTATGAATAGTGTGCGCCGCAGAAAACCATGATCCTATTTGTCCCGGCCACAATATTGAAGTATGAATAGTGTGCGCCGCAGAAAACCATGATCCTATTTGTCCCGGCCACAATATTGAAGTATGAATAGTGTGCGCCGCAGAAAACCATGATCCTATTTGTCCCGGCCACAATATTGAAGTATGAATAGTGTGCGCCGCAGAAAACCATGATCCTTTTTGTCCCGGCCACGATTTTCAAAATGAGAAACACCAACACAACGCAGATCATATGGTCCGCTTTAGTCTGTCTTACAGACCCTGATACAAATATATATCAAATACAGCCCATGCAAGTCTATAATGTTTGGCAAGTCTAGATCACTGCAGTATCTGAAAATGAAGAGAGTCACTGGGCTCCTTTTTATTATATTTTTATTAAGATAACTGAACAACTGTTTTTTTATGTACGATATGTTCATTTCAGAGACTAGATGTTAGTCTAGGTCCGCTTTAGTTCTGGAGATTTGTCCCCGTAGGAATTGGCTAAATATAAAATAGATGTATCTAATACCTGTTCATCTGAATTAAGAGATAAATAAGAATCGACACATTTTCTTCTAAACTGCAAATACACACATCTGCTTCAACATGTATTATCAAAAATATATAATTACAGTGATCTGCTCCAATTATGATTCATGTACCCCTACGCATATTATGACATCATACATGTTATCATACAACTACATGTGCAAAGTGAGACCTGCATCACTTCGGGCTTTCCTCCCACATTAAGCTGACACGCCGTGATATGACTGGAATACTGTTAAAAGCGGCGTTAACCCCAACTCACTCACTCACTCACACATGTGCAAAGGTCAGCGAAAATGAAGTCTGGGAGTTTAGCTGCTCAGGACTTTACTATCTAATCTATAAAGGCATTTACTGCTGAGGATCAGAAATGGCACCTGACGATGTTGTTATCACTATCAGCCTCTCATGCAATTAGCCCCCTCCCTGACCCCAAGTATCCCTTTAACACGTGTACATGCTGGTAGCGCTAATTGGGTGGGCCCCGTATCCATAACACTGCTAATGCATCTGCCACAGAAACCAGTGATGATGTTCTTGAAGCACACATCTACAGCACCACCGCTACTCGATGACAGCAGGGGTTGGGAAATTTATGTGATACTGTGTCTGTGTTAAACGTGAGCATCAAAACAAAGTGCTGGTACGGCCGTTGCGTGGAATGTTAGGGAGGAAGCACACTGAGTATGTTTATATGTTTCGCAGAGTTTGTATAAGGCATGTTGTGTGAGAAGTATCAGAACCGTTATCGCTTTAGAATGGATCCGTCGGGGAATGCAGCTGCAGCAATAGGGAACGCATATATCAGAGAGTAGGCACGATATGGACTGCAGGCAAAATACTTGGCTATTAGAGGATTATTCGTGAAATTCCTAGACTAATAGTGTACTTTGAAGATACTTTTTCAGATGTTATAGTGAAGCGGAACACAACTGGAATACTGCTGACGGAGACCTTTCACTCACTCACCACATCCTTTAATAATCAAATTGTCCTTGTTTCATACCCTACTTTTGATTAAACATATCCCCACATTACAACCTGGCTACAATTAAGTCGAGAAATATAGAAATGAATTCTTAGAAATGTGATGTGCGTGTAATGCACACGGCACGCACTTGGAATTAAACCACACCAACGCTTGAATTTCCTGTGACGTCCTGTAAGGTGTGAGTGCACTACCATAACGCTACAGATGAGTCGACAATGGTGCAATTAGGTGAAATCTACTCGGAAACGTGTGTAAAAATAACAATCGTAAGGAAACAGTTTTTATCTGGCTAACAGCATGTTCCTTCCTAACTGTGCATTAGCGGCGACATCCATGCGTAATGAGCCCATTGCTGAAAATTACTGGAGGTTCTAAATGCGAAAAAGCACGCTGTTTTGTGCCAATAGCAGAAATGTCCGAACTTTGGAGAGAGGAAAACAGGATACTTTTTCGGAGTTAGTTAAGATATATCTAACAGCGGTTTCTGCTAAAACTCACCAGTGTAGTAGAGGATCAACCAGAGGACGTGTTTAAGTGGATTATTTTTGTGCATGTGCTTTCCGTAACCATTAGGGTTAACAAATTGATTCGGTCTGGAAATGACAAAAGGTGAAATGAAAAACCATGTCTTTAGTAAGTAGAAATCTGTAGATAAACCCTTGTTCGCTAGTGGGAGCAACAGACACGCGCCGTCGGGATAACTACCAACCAGATCATACACTACAGTTGGCCTTCCCTTGTGGGTAACCATCCAAATACTTGCCAAGCTCAGGAGTCATCGCTCCGATTCAGCCACCTTTGAGTAGCTACTTACGGGGATTGAAGACAATATTCAGGACACACATTAATATCGATATTTTCTGTACCAAATCGTACAAGATGTATATGTAAAACTAAGTGAGTGAGTGAGTATGGTTTTACGCCACTTTTAGCAATATTCCAGCAATATCCCGGCGGGTGACACCTGAAATGGGCTTAACACATTGTACCCTTGTCGGGAATCGAACCCGGGAACTTCGGTGTGACGAGCGAACGCTTTAACCACTAGGCTACTGACCGCCCCTGCAAAACCAATAGCGAGGTCATATTTGAAGGAAACATACTACTTTCATCATCTGCGCGCCTGTCTAAATATAAAAGGGCAGCAGGTATGTACATGACTTAGAGTATATGTACAGCCTATTTCTTGACATAAGTCACTTTTTTAGTCCCTTCCTAATACAGTTATTATGACAATAAGAATGATACGATTGATTTCCAGTAATGACCCACCATAGGAAATGATGAATAAAAAAACACAGTTTTGTCAACATAGTTTATCACTTGAATTCTTGAGAACAAAATGTTCGGAAATGAGACATTGACACTTCTCAAATGATATACCCTGTATTTTTGCGGTGATATGCCCTCAAAGAAATGATCAGTCAATACAAATAGACTATTAAAATACCTCTTTCTGTAGGTTTGAAGAAGTAAATGTAGAAGCATCTTTCTACAACATAATACAAACATCTACTGCAAACTGTATAATAAGAAATTAATACAACATTTGTTTCCGTTCCAGATAAAATTAGTGTACCTACGTGCATAATATGATACATCATTAACTACCGCGTGCACAAGTAAACCAAAATAAAGCCAGTGGGTTTAGGTGCTTGAGGTTTGACTTTCTTGCCATTAAGGGCAGGCACATTCAGGATCGGTGATGAAGTGTGGCAAAATGTTCTGAGTCTCACTACGAAGGATGTATATAAATAAATGCAACAAAACCCGATTCATAATCATCAGAAATCTGTCCATTGTACCGTTCCGATTATATCATGAAGATGTGTTTATGGATCATATGCTGCCCCACCAGTGGCTCCACATGCAGAGGCAAATACATTTTTCACCTAAAAAAAACCCAGGAGAAAATATGAGATTTGCATACGGACATCAATTTAGTGCCTGATGCGTCAAATTTGGAAATGCCATCAACATGGCCACCATAAAACCTTTCGAAATCTTTATTAAGGGCTTGACTGTTGTAACCTTGATAGAACAACTTTTGAGAAAGAAGCGTATGACGCTCTTTGAAATCTTCGTAGCAACAACATGTTGATTGTACCTAAAAAATTGTGAAGTGTAAACACCAAAGGCAGGAGCTGCGCGCAGGAATGTTGATGTCATCCCTGTTGTCATACAGTCTTCTTGACAGTTTCTGTGTACACCCTTTACAGTTTATGTAATGTTATAAGTTGAGTTGAGTTGAGTTGAGTTGAGTTTAACGCCGCTTTTAACAGTATTCCAGTCATATCACGGCGTGTCAGCTTAAAGTGGGAGGAAAGCCCGAAGTGATGCAGGTCTCAGACGTTTACCACTTCGGTGAAACCCACGAGCACGGGTATGGTGCTGACAAACCTAGAAACATAATCGGGGCGAACCGGGATTCGAACCCACAATCATAGGTTTCTGGCGTGCCCAAGGGACGCAACACTGCACAGCGAATCGCGGCGCCTTAGACGACTGGGCCACCCGTGCCCCCTAATGTTATAAGTACAGTACGTTCCATGCTGGGGCACGGGTGGCCCAGTCGTCTTAAGCGCCGCGATTCACTGTGCAGAGCTGCGTCCCTTGGGCACGCCAGAAACCTATGATTGTGGGTTCGAATCCCGGTTCGCCCCGATTATGTTTCTAGGTTTGTCAGCACCATACCCGTGCTCGTCGGTTTCACCGAAGTGTTAAACGTCTGAGACCTGCATCACTTCGGGCTTTCCTCCCACATTAAGCTGACACGCCGGGATATAACTGGAATACTGTTAAAATCGGCGTTAAACCCAACTCACTCACTCCATGCTTACATGCTGCATCTGAACCACATATACAGCCAGGCAGCATGGCATGACAGTGACTAGATATTCTATGTAGACACAATTAGCAATTGCGCTGTCATGAAGTAATTCCACCTGAATGGGCTAATTCCAACAACCATCAATGCGGACATGGTGTCAACTTTAGAGGATGGTGCACATTCCTTTGCCAGTGCTAAGATGTGACCACTGGCGCCGAGAGGGGCTCAAAGATGAGCCAAGATCAGGAAGTCCTCAACTAACACCTCTAAGGTGAATGTTGATAGACATGATTATGGAAGATCTATGACTCACCACGCGTCACATATCATATACAGTACGCATCTCTCATACGAGAGATGAGAATACTCTGAGGAATGAAATGGGCATGATAAAGGTTTCAGCATGCTGGGTTTCAAGGCTTCTGACGCCTTAGAGACCGATCATTTGGTATTCTTAGGGTGGTATTTATCGATATAAGGTATTTATCCAAAAAAATATTTTGTTATTGTAAACTATGAGCCTGACTTTTAAAGGAAAAACATCTTGCAACAATGTATTTTTTGTGACAGGCAAATTCTATTTTTTTCAAAGGCTTGAAGCATTAATAAATTAATTTTTCAATAATTATGGTGGGTCCCATGTCAGATACGCTCCACGTTCATCATCTCTTTAAAGAATCTACATGGTCTTGGAGCCGACCCAGCTGATTTTGTTGAGTGATTTGTAACCATGGATGAGTCTTGAATTCACCACTATCAGCCAGAGACTAAACAACCGTCATTGAAGTAGAAACATTTGACGTCTCCTCCGTAGACGAAGGCTAAGTCTGTTTCATCAGCTGGCAAGGTGGTAGCTTTGGCGGATTACCTCCCGAAAGATCAGACCATTAGTGGCAAATATTATGCTGTTCTCCTTTGGCAACGACCGGATAATATCAAGGCTAAAAGTCGCAGCCTTGGACATCCTGAAGTGTGTTGTTCCACCAGGACAATGTACCCGTGCACAACTGTGTTGTCCCCATGGCTGCAATGCATGAGTGAGTGAGTGAGTGAGTTGGGTTTAACGCCGATTTTAACATTATTCCAGTTATATCACGGCGTGTCAGCTTAATGTGGGAGGAAAGCCCGAAGTGATGCAGGTCTCAGACGTTTACCACTTCGGTGATCCCACGAGCATGGGTATGGTGCTGACAAACCTAGAAACATAATCGGGGCGAACCGGGATTCGAACCCACAATCATAGGTTTCTGGCGTGTCCAAGGGATGGAACTCTGCACAGCGAATCGCGGCGACTTAGACGACTGGGCCACCCGTGCGCCCTGCAATGCATGACTGTGGCTAAGAATTCAATGAACATCCACCATATTCACTAGATTTGGCACCCTTCGCAAAATCGAAGAAAATACGGTCTGGCAAGCATTATTTAATTTCTGCTGAAAAGGACTTCTTTCACCAACACGAGGAAGCCTTTAACACAAGTGGGAATCAGGCACTCCAGCATTGTCGGCAGATGTGCGTGGACCTAGTGGATTATGGTGAACAATTATTAGCATCAAACTCAACCAAAGCAGTCCATCATAGTTAGGCTCAGAACTTGTAAGCCACCCATCAACCATAACCGCGGAAGACATCCCAAAGCATTCATTTCACATGTTTGGGTATTTTCTTTGGTGACATTCCCATTTTATGCAGGTAAGTAATCACAGTTCGTTTCTCAGTTTTCTCCAGATAGTCATCATAGTAAGCTCTATAACTTTCGACGCATTTTCTTCTAAACTGCAAATACACAACCTGTTTCAATATGTATTATCAGAAATATGTATATATCAGTGGTCCGCTCGAATTAAGATTAATGTACCCCCATGCAGACGGGGCGGACATTGCACCCATGTGGGAAATCGAACCCGGGCCTTCGACGTGACAAGCGAACACTTTAACCACTAAGCTACCCCACTACTCCTTAAAGCAACGAGTTCGTATAAGGCATGTTAGGTGAGAAGCATCAGAACCGCTATGGCTTTAAAATAGAGCCGTCGGGCAATGTAGCTGCAGCAATAGGAAACATACATGCAAGGAGGTCGGTACGACATGGACTGCAGACAAAATACATCGTTATTGGAGGATTATTTTTGGAGTTCCTAGACAAATGATGAACGGATCGGATGACTTGGACTTTAATCAACATTCACTCACTCTCTACATCCTTTTATAATCAAATAGTTCTAGACTTTTTCTTAAACTTTTTTCGGAAATAATTATTCATTTTAGATGGGTCCACACAGAAGCCAATCATCTTACCAGGACTTAGACCAAAATGAGATGATATACTGTTATCATTTCATGTGGGAACCGATATAATATCGTCAATTTTTATCGCACAGTATAGGGGTGGTGGGGTAGTGGTGAAGGTGTTGGTACGTCATGCCGAAATCTGGGTTCGTTCCCGTCATGGGTAATATGAATGGTGCCTATCCGTGGCATTGATGGAATATTGCTAAAGACGGCGTTAAACCTCTCACTCACTGTGTAGATAACTGGGTTATGACACTCGTGGAAAGAAGGAACTTGTGTAAATAAATGTTAGGCAATTTATGCGGTAAGTTATGCTGTAAATAAAGCCTATTTCATGCACTTGAGCACACTTCTTCAAGTGAAATATAGCTCATATTTTTTACATGAGATGCAAAGCAACAAATACAGTATTTAGTTCACAATTTACGAGACAAATAAACATAATATTTGAGAACGTGCATTGACTTGTGTATTCTTTATGTGCATGGAGACGTACATATCTGAGAGCTACTTATAACATTGTTTAATGTGTTTAAAGCCAAACAGTCATATATCACTGACAGTAGATATATTACCAGTACTGTCTGACTGCATTCAAACAATAACGTGGCATTTTCCTATAGCTTGCAGCTTCCTTGGAATGTACAAACACGTCTCCAGACAGCTACATCACAACAACACCTCCTTTACCAACTAGAGAGCTGATGGTGAAAAGTTCGGTCCCTTTTTGGCTATTCTTATTCCATTGTATGACTAGACATCATAGATATTTATCAAAAGGGCATAATAAAAACAAAACATCATTTTTTCATGGAAAGGTTCCACTGAAGTAAAACGTACGGAATCCTGTTAGGGACATAAAATAAATATAGACATGTCAATTTAGTCAATTCAGTAGACGCGGCGTCTGACTGGAGCTCCATAACTAATATGAAAACATTACCGGTGGTTGTGCTACAGTACCGTGATTAAAATGTAACCTAAGTTGACAATGGTCGTGGTTTCTTATTGTCAGAGGGTTCATCTCATAGGTCACAATCGTTTACCCGAGCTCATTGCGTAAGTAATTTCATCACAGCACTTGTTTCATTAGAGACCCGTGAAGATCCGGGTTAGAATAGGTCTTCAGCAACCCATGCTTGTCCTAAGAGGCGACTAACGGGATTGGGTGGTCGTGCTCGCTGACTTGGTTGATGTATGTCATCGTATGCCAAATGCGTGGATCGATGCTCATGATGTCAATCACTGGATTGTCTGTTCCAGACTCCATCAATGTCAGACCGCCGTCATATAGCTGGAATATTGCTGAGTGCGGCCTATTTACCTCGTTAAAATCTGTGCTGTTTTCGTAATAACCGACTGCGATATCAGAACCTGTAGTTAGAAACACACAGACATCTCATTTCGGAGGTAGGTCTGACGGCTTTACCGTTGCAGCCTAAATAGTATACAATTGCTCACTTTTACATCTTACTATCTCGGCTTTTCCCAGACAATGTCTTTAAGTAGCATAAGATTTGTCATGACCTCTTAACGCCAACGCCGACTCGTCTTGTACAAATGGACCAAATTGGTCGTAAAGAGACCGTGACAGACGGCCGTCAAATTGCCATGCTGGTTTAAGCATGCTATCAAAGGTCATGAGCTTACACCACTGACAAGACACAGCATAGTTTATGAGGAAGAAGACAAGCGCTATGCCGGACCTGATCCTGAATAATCATACTTTTTAGATAAAACCTTATCAAAGTCTTTCATACTCATGTCAGTATCGTATAGTGAACAATATATGGTTGGTTTGTTTGTTGTTTAACGCCGCACTTAGCAATATTCTAGTGGCGGCGGTCTGGACCAGACAATCCAGTGATTGACGTCATGAGCATCGATCCAATTTGGATACGATGACATGCATCAACTAAGTCAGCGAGCCTGACCACCCGATCCCGTTAGTCGCCTCTGTCGGCAAGTATGGGTTGCTGAGGACCAATTCGACCCCGGATCTGCACGGGTGTCCTTACTTTTAAAATCTCATGAAGGTTTACGTCATTGATAATATATTAACTTATATCACCAAGTTCATTAATTTAATATGTTACAACTGTATATGTTTAGCCCTACCCTGAAATCGTGATTGAGAATATATTTAGTTTTCTTCATCATTGTTATTCTACCACACGCGATGATTCCTTTTGTCAAAGTGAGTGAGTGAGTGAGTGAGTGAGTGAGTGAGTGAGTTGGGTTTAACGCCGCTTTTTACATTATTACAGTTATATCACGGCGTATCAGCTTAATGTGGGAGGAAAGCCCGAAGTGATGCATGTCTCAGACGTTTACAACTTCGGTGAAACCCACGAGCACGGGTATGGTGCTGACAAACCTAGAAACATAATTGGGGCGAACCGGGATTCGAACCCACAATCATAGGTTTCTGGCGTGTCCAAGGGACGCAACTCTGCACAGCGAATCGCGGCGCCTTAGACGACTGGGCCACCCGTGACCCCTGGATTTGAACTAATCCCTCAGCAATATTTTATCTATAGCTATATGACAGGGGTCTGTAAATAATCGAGGCTGGAACAGACAATCCAATGATTGATATTGTGAGCAACGATCCACGCCGTCGGGGTACGATGACACGCAATCAACCAAGTCAGCGAGCCTGAGGCCGTCGTAGGTTGCTGGGGACTAATTCTAAACCGGAATCCACGGGGATGAACGTAGACATACGATGTTAGAACGTAATTAGTTGACCAACGCCGTCGTAATTAAGACATATTATAATACCCCCACGCTGGTTATAATTGCATACATATTCATATTTTTTTGGTTATTAAGTCACTGTGACATTTCGGTTCGAATGGAATTTGACCTCACACGTAACACGTATTGATATAACCGATAGGAGACCATTAATAGATTAAAAGTTTCACACTTAACACGGCCAATTAAGGACACATGTACCTACTTGACGTTATGACGTATTAATAACACTGGCTTGTGATAGGAAATGTGCACTTATATATATATATATATTTGATACGATAGCAGTGCCCGAATCATAATGAATGTACTTACGTACCATGCCGTGTCATTGAACAGTTAAACTGGAGCCGGCACGGGGATGGTCGCTGACGGTTTAATGTAAACTAGGTACTTGAAGCCCAACTTTTTACATTCTTGTTTTCAGACACACGACGAACATTGTTTCAGAAACGTCACGAGAAATCTATGTGACGACGTAAGGCAACATTAATTTTGATCATTTATCATATTGTAGTTATTTGGAATACATAAATGCTGGACTTCTTCTTTGATAAAGTCTTTGACAAGAGGTAGACATCCCTGGTGGCACAAGTTGTGCTCCCCTTCTTGCTGATCTGTTTCTTTATGCACTTGACCAGTGAAGATCCGGGGTAGAACAGGTCATCAGCAACCCATGCTTGCTGTAAATGGTGACTATGCTTGTCGTAAGAGGCGTCTAACGGGATCGGGTGGTCAGGCTCGCTGACTTGGTTGATTCCAGTTGCGTGGATCGATGCTCATGATATCAATCACTGGATTGTCTGGTCAAGACTGGATTATGTACAGACCGCCGTCATACAGCTGGAATATTGCTGAGTGCGGTTTTAAACAACAACAAACAAACTTAAGCAGACGTAGATTAGGATAGGGTACAAACAATGTGTGAACTGGCAACCAAAGGCGCCTCGCAAGACGCTCAAAATTATGCCTCAAAACAATTCGGCGGGCCAAGTTATCGTTACAAACGTGTTCGACCCGTAAAGATCCACGGGCCCATTCTTGTAAGAGGCGACTAATGGGATCGGGTGGTCATGCTCGCTGATATTGGAAAGCGAACCCGAATCCACGCCAACGCTTTAATACAAACACCTTGGCAAGCTCACCGCCATTTGCCTTCAGCAAGAGCAACGCTCAATTGCAACGGCCAGGTTGTAAATAAAACAAATATAATAAAGACAAGGGGGAAAGGCAAGTTTTCACATTTGCAACCAGTTTAATGGTTGAACTAACTTGTGAAGAAGTCTCAGCCATAACATAAATTCAATATTCCACAAATTGAGACAAACCTGTCAATCACGAGCTCCTGACATCATTTGCACGGAGAGTTCAAGTTGCACGTGCATCATCCACCATAAGCTCGTGGTGATCCTGAAAACTGACACCTTTTGCTTGGAGAGTTGAATATGCACGTGCAGCACGAAGTCGACTAATGCGTTTATCGGCAATCGAAGTCCCGGATGAAATGATCTCATCGCTGTGGCAGCATGGAGGTCGGAGGCATTGATAGCGAAAGTGGTCCTATTAGAATTCTTTTTTGACATTGATATAATGAAAATTCGCCTTTCACTATGTATTTTTTTTTATGAAAGTAGGCTCTCGGTTTTTTAAAAGAAACTGACGGAATCAATGTAGATATTCGTGGTATGAAGAAAGAAATGAACTCTTCAGAAGTAGTCTATTGAAGGACAAGCATGGGTGAAAAAAACTGGAGTATTTTTAGTAGTATTTTTAACATAGGTGCAGTATCTACTCTCGGAAAAATGTTCACACAAGGGATTCCGCTTCAAAGTGATAACTCTTTAAAATAACACTCCATTCTTGTTGTAAGAATTTTGTATGTGATAAAAAACCCAGAATAAATAGTCGAACAAGTTCCAATGGGGATTCCGGAGTAGAATTCGCCGTCATTAACCCTCAGCTGGCTGGTTTGTTTGTTGTTTAACGCCGCACTCAGCAATGCTCATGCCATATGACGGCGGTCTGTAAATAATCGAGTCTGGACCAGACAATCCAGTGATTGACATCATGAGCATCGATCTACGCAACTAGGGGTCCGATCCCGTTAGTCGCCCCTTAAGACAAGTATCTTGGGCTGGAAGGAGACTGAGTGGATCAGGTGGTCATCCACAGAAACTCGATGATAGCTTGCAGAGCATAATATTTTCGTATAGAAAAAGTAACACACTTCTATACATATAGACAAAGAATGACACCCGCTATCTTGGTCCTTATTTAATCAGAAACGTTAACTGAGTTCAAGCCTGTGTAGTACCGTCATTTCCGGCCCCCTTTTTCTTGTTTACCTCGGCGGCGAAGCTTAAGGTTGAGATCTGATGGTAGTGTTAAAATATATACGTACGAAGTAAGGTATAGTCTGGAAGTTAATTTAAGGTACCGACGTTTACTACAATATCTGAAAAACTATTGGACCTACTCCAGCCAAAGGTGGTATGAGATTATTGAACAGTCATACATAACTGGAAATTACATTTAAAGACAATCGGTGTATGAATAAAAAAATTGTCTATTTAGCTATCACTATATTTAATCAACTACCAGACCTGTTCGTCACGGGTGGAACGAACATTCATTGTACCCCTGCGTCACAGGGCCATATGACACAGTTAAACCAATCAACTCAACTCAACTCGAAAGGTTCCACGGGAATCACGCACGCACGCACGAAAACGGTGTTAGCGTTGGGCGTCCCAAGCAGTTATTTAGTAATATTTATCCAATTATTTTTGCATTCTTTTTCAGGTCAGTGTTATTGACTTGAATGTATCATTCCTTGCCACATTATTATATTTCATGCATCATGTTATTAGGTGTAATATATCATATGAATTATTCATTTAGACAAATAACTTTATGGTTTCGAAGAAAATGTTTTAATATTTTCGTAGATGATTCGAGACTTTCGGGGCTGTTTCGGTTGGAAGAGAATCAAATTCTGAGCCATGAATATCACAAAGTGGACAAGATCCGATTACGACATGTATTACAAAGCACGAACCTGAAATTCGTAGACGATTCCTAGAAATTCTTTGATAAACAAATTTTTTCTCACGACTCCCACGAACTACAAGAATGTTTGGGAATCAAATAAGATATATTTAAGATTCTTAAGAAATGATTAAGAATATGTACGAATATGTAAGAATTCATATCCGTGGTAATTCGGGCTATTACATGTCGTAGTAAAACAGGGGTATATGTATTGCACTATTCTTGGTCCCACGAAATGCCCTCGTCGTCAGATTCGGAATCTGTGCTGTCACCTAAATGAACAACAACAGGCTGGACAGTATCTGGTCGGATACAGTCTTGTTTCCAATACTCTTCCTCAACTTTGATAACATGTTGGACACAGTTTGCCCAACGTACATCTGTAATTTCTCCCATACCTTTCAAGATAATCTGCTTGACGTCGGCAAGCTTGAAGGTATTTTGCCGTGCGACCATATTTTTCAAATCACCCCAGATTAGTTCGATGGGATTCAAGTCACAATGGTAAGGAGGAAGTCTAAGCACTTCGTGACCGTGTAAGAGGGCGGGTGTTTGTTCTGAAGAACCAGCTGGTAGTAGTAAGTTTTTTTGGCTTTCGTGGGCTGAGCAATGCGGTTGTTGTCCAACCACTGACATATCTCACCTTTTGTGGAATTTGAGGTTGGACAACGGTTAACAGGATCTCGACAACTGTGATAGGGAGCATTGTCCATAACCACCAAGGATTTATCAGGCAGTGCTAAGAGGAGCTGCTCCTCAACATACGCAGTGAAAACCTGACTATTCATCTCGGTATGGTAGTCTCTGCCAACACACCCAGGGAGGAAACCTCTGAGGGAGTCTGCATCGAGGACAATCAGGCGCTCCCCTTTAACGGGGGGGGGGGGGGGAATCTTGCGCTGTGTCTCTCTGGTATTTGGGTGAGACCATTGGTAAGCCGCTGTGTGGCAGGCGCTAACCCAGGTTTCGACCAAAGAGACAAGCTCATAGCCTTCTTCTCGTTTCTTTTTAATAGTGCGCAAATAATTGATACGCAAACGAATGATATCTGGTCATGCTCTGTAAGGAGAATTTGTGTTAGTTTTCGTGTTGAAATAAATTCATTCAATTCAATTCGTGTTAACCGCCGAATCACGTCCCTGACAACTTTCTTATCAAAGGAATCTAAGTTTAATTTTCTATCCTGTTTTGAGATGCCCCCTAAGGGATGTGCAGGGGAGCATGTGTTTTTATGAGAGTTCAAAATCTTAACTACGGTTTGTTTGGGAAGCTGTAACGCATGAATTGTTCTTTTCATGTACTTTGAAATGTCAAAGAAGGGCGAACGTCTTTCACTTTTAGCCTTAAAGTATTCAAATATTTTAACAACGAAACCTTTCGCATCAGCGGAAAGATGCTTGCGCTGAGACATCATGAAATCTAATGCTAACACCGTATTCATGCGTGCGTGATTCCCGTGCAACCTTTCGAGTTGATTGGTTTAACTGTGTCATATGGCCCTGTGACGCAGGGGTTAATAATGCAGATGGCTGTTACAATGAATGCTCGTTCCACCCGTGACGAACAGGTCTGGTTGTTGATGAAATATAGTGATAGCTAAATAGACAGATTCTTTATTCATGCACCGATTGTCTTTAAATGTAATATCCAGTTATGTAGGACTGTTTAATAATCTCATACCACCTTTGACTGGAGTAGGTCCAATAGTTTTTCAGATATTGTAGTAAACGTCGGTACCTTAAATTAACTTCCAGACTATAACCACAGATGAACACAAGTGTATAGCCAATGGTTTGTTTAGCAAGTGGCAATAGGTTGAAATAAGTGACATTCATATTCCATGCGATATCGAGCTGTGATTCGAACCGAGAGCGAAATCTTGAACAAGGTCCAAGATGGCGGGTATCACTCCCTGTCTATATGTAAAGAGGGGTGTGATTTGTTTCTTTACGAATGTGTTATGCTCTACACGCTATCATCGAGTTCCTGTGATGTCATCGTACCTCAATGACGTGATGCTTCAGTCACTGGTTTGTCTATTCCAGACTCAGTTTCTGCATTCCTCCGTGATTTTGGTGGGATAGTGCTGACGTCTTTAAACAACGTTCACTCAGTCAATCGTCAAACACGTTACACAAAATAGATGAAGACGTCGATATTGAATGTTTAGTCGTTTCGGACTGGTCTGCAAATGCTAGTGTTATGCTCGACACGTTTTCAATCGAAGTGTTTATTAAAGTGAGTATGGTTTAACTCATGTCAACGATTTTTCAGCAATATCACGATTGGGGACACGCAAAATGGGCTACACACATCGTACCATTGTGGGGAACGAATTTATTGAAGACAGGGTCGAAATTTCAAACACGATCTAGACAAGAATGTTCTCACACGACATAGTCCCTGACCCTCAAGACGACAGAACGCAAATACGTTAACGTAGATTTAAGACAATCGCAGCTCTGAGATCACTTTGTGGAACGGGGCCTTGTGTTCCGCTGAAGTTGAAGAATACCATTAATTTTACTTCCAGAACATTTGGGTATGCATAAAACATTGATTATTTTTGTAAAATGACATTTATTTTTTCACCTCCTGTATTAAGGGCTTTCGGGGGGATACAAAAAAGTAAGGCGAGGGTTCTCAGCGTTAAGTTGCTTCGCCTTTACTTTAAGCCGACATGACAAGAAACATTGTGGAGCCATCTGGAGCCATCTGGAGCCAAAGTTATGTTGTTACAAACAAAACTGATATATAATCTAGGTAGATATATCAAATGTGTAAAAACTATTGATTTCGACAAGATTTAACATTTCCTGCAGACCTTCTTAAGCTACCCCATAAAGCATGCATGTCGGAGCATTAGGGATTTAATGCTCGATGGAACTTTCGCTGTAAATTATTCATATGACATAAAACTTTCCATATGAATAAAAGTATTCCTGTCTTACGTCTGTGGCATGGGTGATGTGCATTTTGATGCATTGCTTTCGTTACATGGTCATTTACCTCCGTATGCAAGTTTGGGGCAACATCGGTCCCGAGTTCACCATGGACACCACACGAGTTTTAAAAGCAGACTTGACCCGTGAAGATCCAGGGTAGAATTGGTCTTCAGCAACCCATGCTTGCCGTAAGAGGCGACTAATGGGATCGGGTGGTCAGGCTCGCTGACTTAATTGATGCATGTCATCGTATCCCAATTGCTTGGCTCGATGCTCATGTTATCAATCACTGGATTGTCTGTTCCAGACTCGATTATTTACATACAGCTAGAATATTGCTGACAAATAATACAACAAATAAACACACATAAGCAGACTTAGATTAGGCTAGGGTACAAACAATGTGTGAACTGGCAACGGAAAACGCTTCTTACCAAAGGCGCCTCGTTGGACTCTCGAAATTATGCCTTAATACATTTCGTCGGACCAAGGTTTCGTAACAAATGTGTTCGACCCGTGAGTGAGTGAGTGAGTGAGTGAGTGAGTGAGTTGGGTTTAACGCTGCTTTTAACAGTATTACAGTTATATCGCGGCATGTCAGCTTAATGTGGGAGGAAAGCCCGAAGTGTTGCAGGTCTCAGACGTTTACCACTCCGGTGAAACCCACGAGCACGGGTATGGTGCTGACAAACCTTGAAACATAATCGGGGCGAACCAGGATTCGAACCCACAATCATAGGTGTCTGGTGTGCCCTAGGGACGCAACTCTGCACAGCTAATCGCGGCGCCATAGACAACTGGGCCACCCGTGCCCCCTGTTCGACCCGTGAAGATCCACGGGTCAATTCTTGTAAGACTCATGGGATCGGGTGGTCAGGCTCGCTGACTTCGTTGATGCATATTATCGTATTCCAACTACGTAAAACGATGCTTATGATGTGAACCGCTGGACAGTCTGATTATTGAAAGACCAACGTCATATTGCTCGGCATGACAAAGGAACGCTTTAACCGCTGTGGTTTCCGCATGACGATGACAAGCAACCGCAACCATTAGGGACCGCCTCCGTGGTCTAGTGGTAGAACGTCCGCCCGGAGAGCGGAAGGTACGGGGTTCGATCCCTTGCCACATCATATCAAAAGACGTTAAAAGATGGAACTTATTGTTACCCTGCCTGACGCTGTGCAACGAGGAGCTAAAACAAGGACTAGTCGGCTCGGAGACAGTATATTGTGTCTGAGTGAGGTATTCACGTTAAACTGCGACATGGTATCTCAGTGGGCTAGCGCTATAAAATCGGCATAGTACAAGTAGCCACATTTCACCTCACCTCACCAACCGTCCGTGAACATATCATTACTTTACCGACCTACTTATTCATGTACATAACATATACAACCATAGATTAGTTTTGACAACCGTAAAAGTATTCAACACTCCAATCTCTTTGATGTTAGGAATCGTCTAGATTGAAATGAAAGTATCCGCCAACGAGTCTGCGAATGGAAAATTAATGATTCAGCTTGTGTTTTTCTATATTTCACTTGAAGTATGATTTCTTCGGAAAGACGTTAATATTTGGACACAAATACATAAAGTTCATATTGTTTGTAGAACGGTAATATCTTTAAACGCATGGGAATATAAAAAGACACATGTTGTACTTGCAATTCAAAGACCGTTGTGCTTTTCCTCTGAAGAGACTGTTGAAACTAACGATCGATATTTCTAATCCACAATCTGTATTGACTTAAAGAAGTGTGCCTAAACACTGACAACACGAAAATGACACAGCGTTTAGTGCACCATACAAAACATTCCGGTCGATACTTAAAAAACACGACGCTTAACTTAATAATAACGTTATTTTACATGTCTAAATAATTGAGAAGAATTTCACGAGAAGTGACAGTTTTGACTGACAGCATGTCACCCACACTTTGGGATATTGATCAAAGGCGCCGCTTTGCAACGTGTTAAATATGCTTAAATAATTAAAATGATGGCAAGCTTAAGAAACCTGTCATTCATGTTTTTTCTCTGAAGAAACATGTTCACTGTTTCTTTCAAAGCATTTTTATGTTTGTGGATGCTATTTGTCTGGGGAATGGTGTTTGGCACGTTTTTCATTTGAGACGAATGAGACATTGCTTAAACGTGCTAATCGTTTTACCGTATTATAAATGTACCACATGTATTTTGTCCCAAGAGAAGTGTCAATTTGATGTCAAGAACGTATAGATAGATAGACAGATAGATACCCGTGGGTACATTTAAGATTATCTGTTAAAATCATCCGACTGGTCAAGTTCGGTAGTAAACGAGATAATAATACAGTGGGACAACCAAATATATTTACTGAACCGCAAAAGAAACGTCACCCCAAGTAACATTGCATGAAAAGTTTTCATTTAAATATCTGGGTAGTGTTTTGTCAAAGTTTCTAAATTTAACATTACCTTGTCCGGAAAAATGAAATTTGATGATAAAAAACCCAAAGCAGATGACAATAAAACCGAACGCCAAAACGCATCATGGCAACGGCCATGGTAACCCGAGTTCCGTGCAAATTGAAATGCACATGCGTTCCCCCATTTCTTGCCGTATTAAAATCCAGATCGGATACTGTCATTCGTTAATGAATTGCTACCATATGCCAAGATTGACAAGAAATCAGCGACACCAAGCCCTTGGACCATTGCAAGCAGGACAAACCGCCCGGCAAGTAGCCAAGGCATTTCACGTAAGGACCATATACCGGATCCAGCAACGGTACCAGACCACCCAAACTACAGATGACCGACCACGTAGATGAAGACCAAGGGTCACCACCCGACGTCAGGATCGTCAGATTGTGCGACAGCATCTTCAAGATCGCTTTGTTACTGCTGCGGAAACTGCTTGACAGACCATGGGGACACACCGGCGACACATTTGGGTGCGGACACCGAGCCTCGACGATTGATGAGCAGACACATCCACTGCCACAGGCCACACCGAGGACCCATTCTGACACCACGTTATCGCCGGGTCCGTCTTCAGTGGGCAACACAACACCAGTATTGGCGCCACCAGCAGTGGAGAAGAGTCCCCTTCTCAGTCCCCTTACTGTATCTCAACAGCAGATGGTAGAGAGAGTGTCTGGCTACGCCGTGGGGAACGTTAATCGGATGCTTGTGTTGTTGGCGTGGTCCGAGCATCATGGTGTGGGGTGGAATTGGTCTTGAACAGAGGGTCGGCCCTGTGGCCTTCCAGAAATTCGGTCCAGGGAGAGGCAATGGTGTCACATCAGCTCGGTACATTGATCAAGTCTTGAGACCACACGCCATACCTCATTTGGCACGTCCCAGCAACCATGAGTTTCATCATGATAACGCCCGTGCCCCCACTGCGAGAGCAACAAGAGACTTCCTACAGCAGAATGGCATCAGAACCATGCAGTGGCCTGCCCCCAGTCCCAATTCCCAAAGTCCCAACCTGTGGGACGAGATTCAAAGACGGCTGAATGACCCCCGACCAAGGCCGACAACTGCAGCTGAACTGCATCAGGCATTCCTCAGAGTGTGGGCTCAAATGCCTATGGCCTTCATCAACCGCCTCATCCATTCAATGTATCGACGTTGCACGGCAGTCATCAATGCACATGGCGGACACACGAGATACTGACTTGTGATGCCATTTTCTCAGAGACTAGTGTTGTGTTTCAATTTACTAACATTTGACATTTTAATTTCAATCTTTATGATCAGTTTTGCCAAGTTTCATCTTTTTAATATGTCTCAAAGTGTGTTTACAGTGTTTGGACAAATAAGGTTCCTCATATATCTATCCATGGTGACGTTTCTTTTGCGGTTCAGTATATTTATTGTACAAGCATATATGGGGAAACAAACACACAAACACACTTGAGGCAGGCACAATGATTCACGAAGCCAGCACGGGCATACGCAGACACAAGCAAATCGAAAAAATCACTGCCTCATATATAAATACGTCTTTGTGTAATGTGAGGTTTGAACGCGTGTAAGAAAAATATCTTCTCTTTTAAGACACAACGCCATCTCTCAAACTGATAACATTCCCTGTTTTCGAGATGTCAACTGGAGAATTTGAAAGGAATAAGAAAAATGCGAAAATGGAGAAAAGTGAGAAAGAGCTGTGATCGAGTACCGGCATGTCACCAAAGGAAATATGGGGTTTGGGTAAGACTGACGGCAAAATCTGGTGAATACTGAGGATGTTCAATGTGTTAATAGCCACAGTCATACATTACAGCCATGGCGACATCAGACTTAATTATGGACATGTGCATTGTCCTGGAAGAACAATACAACTTTTGTGAGTTTTCCACGACGCTCAGTCTTGATATGCTTATGTAGTTGCCTGAGAAGATTAGCATTTTACTCATGGTCTGACATTCAGGGACGTACGTCCACAAGTAGGCCTCCTTTGGAATCCCCGAAACCGAAAACATCACCTAACCAGCTGATAGAACAGACATTAGATTACATGTTTCCACTGTGTTGACTGTTGTTTAGTCTCTGCGTTATCGTGATGAAACTAAGACTCATCCATGGTTACAAATCGCTTAAAAATCAGCTGGGTCTGCTTCAAAAGGACGTACATTCTCACGAGTGATGATGTCATACGACTCTTGCTCAAAAGTTGTTTGATCAAGGTTACAACATTCAAGGCTTTAGTAAAGCTTTCAAAAGGTTCTGTTGTGGAACTGTAAATTTGACGCATCATTGAGTGAGTGAGTATGGTTTTACGCCGCTTTTAGCAATATTCCAGCAATATCATTGCGGGTGACACAAAAAAGGGGCTTTACACATTGTACCCATGTCGGGAATCGAACCCGGGTCTTCGGCCTGACGAGCGAACGCTTGAACCACTAGCCTACCCGACCGCCCCGACGCATCAGTGACTAAAAATAATATCAGATGCAATTCTCTATTTTGACTTGTACCATATGTTCCCGTGAATTTTAGGTGAAGAATTTACCTGCCTTTATATGTTTCCGCGAACACCAGGTATCATCACTTTTTGATAGTTATCATAAACACATGTCCATGATGTAGTCGGAATTGTACAACGGACTTTTATTGTCAAACATTATTCCATGAGCTCCAGTTTTTGGTGTCTACATTTCACAAAGTCTTTGGTACATTCTCTTTCAGCGAATACTTCAAAGAGCTTCACACAACTCTTGCACAAAAGTTGTTAGATCAGGGTTAAAACGTTCAAAGCCTCAGTAAAACTTTCAAAATGTTTCATGGTAGACATGTGGAGAGCGGGTTATGCATTTGGTTC
Organism: Haliotis rufescens; assembly: GCF_023055435.1. Lineage (NCBI taxonomy): Eukaryota > Metazoa > Mollusca > Gastropoda > Lepetellida > Haliotidae > Haliotis > Haliotis rufescens. The sequence continues at coordinate 24,941,336 of NW_025964001.1, read as the reverse complement.
AAATGCAGCCTGTGAGAATGGGAAGTATTGTACTTAATACGTGCAAAACCTTAAGGCTGTAGGATATATCCTTCGTAGTTTGGGTGACCTTGTACCTGTTACAATTCATCACATCACATCACTGACACTATTCGGATCTGTTTTCGGTTAATCGCAACTGACTAACTCCACAAGTCGTCCGCAAGATCCGAAGTTGACCTGACTGAACATATCCCCATGATCCGTCATCAGCAGTATCCTGATACATGATGTATAAGATTTGTAACCCAGGAAAGGACCTTGGTGGCCCACCACTTTCTCCACCACCACGAAGTCAAATCTTCAGAGCAAATTCCGTTGAAACATTTGGCATCACATCCATAAATGAAGTACAAGAGGGTTGGCAAACACAGGCACAACCATATGGAATACAGCCATACAGGGACACAACCATACAGGAACACAAGCACATATGTAAGGAACACAGGCACAACCATATGGGGAGTCAGGTAAACGTTTTAGTCAGCAAACCTTGTATCACGGCAATCTGTGATCTACTCTGGACCAAGAGAACCAGAGGCTGAAAGCACGAACAATAAACCACGACTTCGGGTTGCGATGCCGTGCAACAAACCAATTCACAGAGCCTGACCACCCGATTTCCATGTAAGCCATGGGGGGCCCTTTTTATGTGATTTCCATTCAATGTATGGTAAAAAATAAATGTTCTGGGAAATATTTACGGGGATACTTTCCTCCACATGAAGCCAACATTTGAGATATTATTATCTCAAATACAATTCAAACCACCTAACTCCCCCCCTCTCTCTCTCTCTCTCTCAAACTCCCATCCAACCACATCCACTCTCAACTCAAACCATTAGCATTCTTGGATTGATATGTTAACATTTGAAAAGGGTTTGACAGGTTTTTGATCAGATAATGACACCATGGTTACGGAACACTAACCCATAATAGGTCCAATAACCCCAGTGGAGGAGAGATAGCGTGAACACTTTGAAGCACAATCAGTTGAATGAAACACATTAACTTATTGGTTATCCTGTTCTCGAAACCCAGGCATAAAATATTAACTAAAATATCCTGCTTTATATCATCTATTGATAAATGTTCATGTGAAATATTTTGTAAACCCCTTACTGTTCACAACATGTGAGATATATACCCAGATATTACCTATTTTTATTGATCATATTTTAAATCATGAATTAATTGCACATGTTTTATTACAGCATAGTTTTGTTTGTGTCTCGTAAGTCTATATGTCTGGTGTTTGTTGAGAATAGGTTACTGTATGTTCTCTAATAGATGTTTGACCTGCAAATGAACGCCGGGTGAAAAACGAGTTGGAAGAATACACAGGTCACTTATACGCGCCTGGTTTCTAATACCCTTCGGGTCAACTTAGTGAGTGAGTGAGTTGGGTTTAACGCCGCTTTTAACATTATTCCAGTTATATTGCGGCGTGTCAGCTTAATGTGGGAGGTCTTAGACGTTTACCACTTCGGTGAAACCCACGAGCACGGGTATGGTGCTGACAAACCTAGAAACATAATCGGAGTGAACCGGTATTCGAACCCACAATCATAGATTTCGGGCGTGTCCAGGGGACGCAACTCTGCACAGCGAATCGCGGCGCCTTAGACGACTGGGCCACCCATGCCCCCTCGGGACAACTTATACAAAGTAAATTAAGAAACCACATAATGAAACATACATGTGTAACCTACGGTGAAGATATAATTTGATGGTAATTTGACTATTAGCCTTTTAGCGCCTCAAAGGCAGCTTGGGTTGTATACTCCCCAGAGAGCTGAGAATGAACTCTAAAGTGCACACTGATCCATTGACCGGCTTACTACTAATACAGCGCTTTTAGCATACATTGCGTTGGAGTTATGCGCTTTATTAGAGGACTTATTATTATCATTATTTGTATTTTTACAGTATCCGGGTCTCAAATATACGCCGGGGCGTCATTTAGAGAAAATACCGTATGTCCACTAGCGAGTGCTCGAAAGGTCGCATATGCCGCATTCTTTATAGCTGACAAGTTCACGACTGCCTGTAAATTATCCAGCCTGGACCAGCCAAACTAGTGGTCGATAGCATGACTACGATGACAAACAATCAGCCACATGATACAACGTAACCATCCGACATGCACGGGGTATGGATCTGACCCAAGGAGAGAGGGATTTACAGTGTTATCCGCTTGTAGACCTATTCCAACCGTATCAAGGTGGGGTACACCGGGAATGGGCGAACACGGGGATCTGCTGGTGTGAAGTGGCTGTGTGTCACCGTGCCCGGACCACGCTGACCACAAGCTAATAACTGTTAGTTTGATACTCTCCAATCATTCAATCCGTTACTGTGATATCAGGGCTGTATCGTGGATGTACTGCAGCTGTAACTTAACGACTGCCCCCCCCCCCCCCCCCCCCCCTCCCTCCGCATGTTTCATGTTTCAGCGTTGGATTTACCTGTCCTTCATGTACCAACTCCAGAATACAAAAATGTGGAAGCTATCATGTTAATAAAGACATTGCACCAATTTACGCTCTTTAGATTTGTATCTGATATACACTTTCAGAAATATCTGATAGGTGTAACCCAATTCTAAATGCATCAATACGATGAGTTTTATTGTTATTACGGTCGCTATAGCAACACGATGAAAGGTCATGCCTTAAACTCAATCCGGTTAGGAGCAGACAAAAAAAACCGTGCGTCATATGTACTGGATCGCAAAACGCAAAAGACGAACACCGCACAGCGTGGACAATGCGCAAAAGACGAAAAAAATGAAGACAAAGACTTGTTCGTTGTCAATTCTGTACTTAAGAAAAACACATTCTAATTAAAAAAGGATTGACATAGTAAAAGGCAAGCGAACAAAAATATTGAAATATAACTACGTAAGTAAAACCTTTCAGAAATTACATGGGCGAACTTAACCTTACATCTCTGGTTGCCCTTCTACAATAACGTAACGCAAAACCTTGAACACATTCCTCTACACTGACAAATCACACAACAGTGCGGACATCTGTCGAATGAGCATCATATTGAAAGGGGACGAAGCATGTTATAAAATGTAATGAATTCATTGTGCCTGTAGATAAAATACTCAGCCAAATGTCTTTGTAGAATTAAGTAGCTGAATTTTAAACTGATTGGTTTGTGTAATAAATGCCATGCCTGTCACCAGTGTTGAACATGATAGCAATGACAGTGCGTGGACGAGCAAGCTTTATTATCTGATGTGGAGGCTTTGCAGCATTGTGTGTTCCCAATTGTATGGCATTCCACGATAATTCAAGAAAACTGTTTTGGGAAAGGGTAATACGAGGTTACTGGTGTATAAAACAACTCTCGCATATATGATCAATGTCCTTTGATTGTGAGGTGCTTCAGGTTCCAACTTTACACGTGTCAAGTTCAATATATGACAGACCCTTTTTTGTAACAAAGGTTAAAAAATGACATTCGAATTTGACTTTAAGTTACCGGTTTATTAACCGAAAAAGTTTATAACTATGTCATTTTGAGGAAACGAATGGTGAGTTAGGCCGTCTGTACTGTGGGTGTGGGTGTGGGTGTGGGTGTGGGTGTGGGCGTGGGTGTGGGTCTCTAACCGGGCCTAAATTACCGTTCAACTGGAGAATAGAAAGCAGTTATATATACATCCATTTATCCTTTTGATATTGAATGGAGAAATATTAACGCAATTTCCCGTTTCATAATGAAATACGCACGATTTATGCAAATGATTATCGGTAGTCGTAAGGTGATATATTATGCGTCCGATGTTCACACAACGGGTCCGAGCATTTCATAACGTGAGCGACTGGGTTTGTTTAACGCCATGATCAGTATTCCACGTATATCACGGCGAGTCTGATTAATGTTAGAGAGGGGCGGTGGGGGTAGCCTCGTGGTTAAAGCGTTCGCTCGTCACGCCGAAGAACCAGGGTCCGATTCCCCACATGTGTACGATGTGTGAAGCCCATTTCTGGTGTTCCCCGCTGGAATATTGTTAAAAGCGGCTTAAAACCATACTCACCAATGTTGGAGGAAAGCCCGAAGTGATACAGGTCTCAGACATTTATAACTTCGGTGAAACACACAAGCACGGGTATGGTGGTGACTACCCTAGAGACATTATCAGGGCGAACCGGGATTCGAACCCACGATAATAGGTTACTAGCGTGCCCAAGGAACGCACTCTGCACAGCGAATGGCGGCGCTTTCGACGACAAGGCCACACGTGCCCAAAGGTTTTACGGTAGTTGTAATATGACTATTCGTTGAGATTAATGCCAAAGTGCTCGAGCTTTAGCAATGATTTCCTGTGACTTTGCTTTGGGGTTTCATCCAAAGTACCCGATCATTGTATGCAGCTTTACGGTAGTCGTAATATGACTATGTGTTGATATTTATGTCTGAAGTGCCCGAGCTTTGGCAAGGATATACGTAATCTGACTTTGCTTTGCGATCTACACAAAGAATGCCCGAGCATTTGACAAAGACTTAGCGGTAGTTGTACAGTGAGTTCATATCTATAATGGACTGCTTTGAACCTTACAAACTTCAAGATAGCATCTCTGGCACCCACCAGTCACTCCCTATAATTCCCGTGCTTTATCGACCTGTTCACTGTTGGAATGGTCGCAATCAACACGTCAATAAATCATGAAATCAAATAATTACTCCAAACACTGCAGCCTGGATTAGTGACGCGTGCTAACAACATGATGCACCATATTAGCAACGAAAGTAGCCGCTCCGAGAGAGCTAAAGACTAAATGGACTATCGTGACAGTCGGATGCGGTACTCCTCTCTACTGATTAGGAGTAGAACTCCAACGTCGGGTCGCAGGAACTTTGTCTTGCCTCTTAAATCTCCTTCCATCGTTCTATTTTGGCGACACATAAAAACTTCTTTATCACACCCATGCCGAGGAAGATCTAACCTCAAGTCACGTGCTCTAAAAAGCCAATTAATTACAGCATACAGACAGACCTAAGCTCACCTTTAATTTCAATCGTTCTCCACTCTGGGTGGAAGCGGCTTCAAATAGCGCCAGTGATTTTCCGAACATTTAAACATTCTCAATAATCGCTCGCGCGCCTAACGGAAACTTGACACTGGGTTCAGTGAAATAATTAGGTCTGTGCACCAAGAACATCCTCTGATCATATTTAAAGGGATATGTAATTACGTTAACATCCGCGTAGGTCGCGTGGACAGGCCGTCGCGAGGCAATATTGAGCTTCTTATTTCTGAAACACTAACTGTTCCAGTTGGTCAGAGACAGCATCGAAGTAGCAAGGGATTGTGCGAGTGCATTAGTATTTCATGATGCACTAAAGCATACAAACGTCTTGAATAATTTCCAGAGACACACAAAGAGAGGAGGAGATTCTAAAAATAGTTCCTGCTTTTTTTCTCACCCAAGCGCAATGCCGGGATGAAGTGAAGTTCATAGCCTGGAACAGATGTTGGCTGTTCGCCTTGCTGCATGAAGCAAGGATGTGAGACTGGATAAACTATACTAGCCCCATGATGGTCAGTTTGCTCCATGACCAGTCGGCTTTACCATTAATACTGTCACTCCTGGTTGTGGGCCAGGCATATGAACACTTCGTATGTAAAGACGAGTGCTACAACATACAGGTGAGTGGTGTCAATTGCATTTTTACCTGTGACAATGTTGATGTGTAGTGATTGATAACAGTATTAACTAAAAAAGAGACGTGAAGGTACGTGCTTGTTATGTTGATGTAACCTATAGTACCAAATACGACAGACTTGTTCTATTATTCGAAGCTATTATTTCCCCATAATGACCATAATCACTTAATTGACATGATGTAGAACGGTAATCGCTTTGTCAATGTCAGTCTATTAAACACAACACGCGTAGATTAACGGCGTGATGGTGTGATGGTAATTGTTTATAGAGTGTTGCTCTTGGTTATGAATGAGGGGAATACACGGTTGATACGTGCAAATATACCGCCAATACTGGCTATCGCCGAGTACATATAAGGCACATTACCATTTAGAAATGAAACCCATCCCTTTATCTGTGAATCAGTTTGTTCTGCGATAGGCATGCGGAGACATACATACCTATATACGTTTGACTTGGTCCGATGCAATACCGGACTAATTTTCTACTTATCATTTAACTGTAAATCTAGCCCTATTTCCGTTAGCCCCACTGACAAGTTATCAGAGAGAATATCACATTTCGATACCATGTGGTTCTTGCTGTGAAACTCAACTCTAACCTTTGACCTCGGTAGGTCACAGAAATGAGGTGTTCCCTATATCACATCCAGCTCATAAATTATGTGGATATCGCTTATCAGTGACATGCATAGGTACAGATATTACAGAAAGAAAACCATATTAAAATTGTGAATTGAATACTTCATATTAATATCCTTGATATGACCCTGTTTAAAGAAGACATCATTTATAGTGAGTGTCTATTGCTATTTGTGTGTAGTATGCTAATATTCAAGTCAGGGCAGACAATTAACTTATATATATATATATATATATATTCAAGTCAGGGCAGACAATTAATTGATATATATATATATATATATATATATATATATATATATATATATATATATATATATATATGAAACCAATCCCATAAAAATCAGCTTTGTTTAGCGGTAGCGAGAAATAAGATCTGATGGTTATGAAACAAAATTATGACCCAAGGACATAATGTTAGGTTAGTGTTTATTATTTAGCGCTGCAGTCAGCAATATTCCAGCCATTTCACAGCAGCGGGCTAATATTCGAGTCTGGACCAGACAGTCCATTAAAGACAGGTATTCAACCAAGTCACAGAGCCTGTCCACTCGATCCGTCTTACGTGCCCTTTTACAACAAGCACAGGTCACTGGGGACCATTTCTATCTCTCAATCCAAAAGGGGCCCAAAGACATAAAATAACTATTTATTATAACCATAATAGCTACAACCGTCATATCAATATTGTTTATTGTCATGATTTATTCATAGATTATATGAAAACTTCCATCCACCTTCATTACCATTTAGAATACGGAAAATTGGCCATGGACAGCCCCTAACCCTTGGTGTACGTAACATGCTCTGACACTAGACATAACACTTTTCGGTGAAGAAGCCACACGCCTCAACACCTAGTGAACATGTCGAGCAGTCGGGATCCCAAGTTGTTCAATGATTACCCAAGAGTCACGGCGTGCAGTAGCGGGTTATAAATATAAGCATCACAGCATGTTTATTGGTTTGTGTTTGTATATATTGGAGTAACGCTCGAAACGCCTGTATGTTTTCCAGGCGATAATTACCAAACGAGTGAAAGCATAGTTTACATACATACACTGTATTGTTAAAGTGATCAAATTCTTATAATTGTGAGTTTAGCATATGTAGAATGTGTTGTTGAAACTATTTAGACTGCATCCTTAATGTATCAATTTGTGCCAGAAATTGTTTTAACATTTTCAAACAGGGGATGTGAGTTTTAGCCAAAAGGTGTATGAGCCTAGAAGAATGTCTTATACTATTCATACATGTATGAACATGTTAAAAAACACCGTTCTGTTATGTTAAAGAAGCCATAAATCAATTTAATTAATATCAACATTCAACAATATAAATATTTTCTGATTGAACATGTACAATTCCAGAAAAAGGTTTGCTAGATGTCGATTTGAACAGAGTATGATACTAATCTGAAAGTACTTCATCATGTCTGTTACTAACAGCCACAAGCTCGTTCCGTTTTGTGGCAGCACGTCATATGATGCTGAAGCAGATTCATAAACACTAATTCATCAGCAACACCAACCATCCCACACCGGGCAGCATGTCTACAGGCGTGATGCACGTCCTTTATAGTAAACACACGGATCCACTGATTACTTGCATAATGTTAGACGTGCGCTTATTTACTGAAGGATATGAGATTTTATGCGCAACTATAGAAATGCGATATTGCTTATCTTGAACAGACAGGACTGTTTCAAATTACATCGGCCCCTTCACTCAGAGTTATGAGGGTTTGTTTATTAGAGATAATCCGTCGAGGTGTATTCCTGGTACCAGCATATGGTGCCAGATCATGATCCAGGCGTGCTGCAAGGTGCACGCTCTGACCCCTTCTCTTGGGACAACTGTTCACACAAGCCTGTAAATTATGTAGTTTGGCTCGACTGTTCTGTAGTAAGTATTGCCATGCGATATCCGATGATGCATGGTTAATGTAAACACCCGCACCAGTGTATACATATAGCTGATGTTGCTGTAAGGGTATGTGAGATCCCGGTATTCATTTCCTTCAACAAATAAAGGTCGATGTACTTAAAGAGAATAGCTTTAACTATCAGATTCTCCACCGTCTGTACATTTGAATGTCGGACGTTTTAATCAGTTGGTCTGCTGGTATTTGGAATCAATATCTTCTATATAATCTAATCTGATCGGTCGTGATATGTGTCAAATTAGTTTTATGAATAACTAAAATGTTAACCTGTAGATTTGCAGTTAACACGACATATTAATACTGTGTGAACCCCATGGGAATTCAGGGTAAGAATAATGGTCCCTAGTAACTTACGCTGGTCGTAAAGGCTAACTCAGTGGTCCGAGTGGTTAGACTTGGTGACTTGCTTGATTGTGTGTCATAGTACCCCGACAGCGTGGATCGTTGTTCATAATATCAATCACTGGATTGTCGGATCCTGACGCAAATAGTTACAGGCCGCCGTATAACAGCTGGAATATTGGTTAAGTGCTGCGTTAAACCAAAAATTAAACACACAAATGATACTGTGTATATTATATTAGTTTTATTAAAGCGCTAATCATTCAGCTAGGACTGTGCAACGTTACGTTTGAATTCATGATACGTTTGTGTCTGTATATGCCCAATAGTATTTTTGATATGCGTACTCATTAAATATATATTTACAGTGAAATGTCAGCTGTTTCGAAACATTAAATGTATAACATATACATATAAATAAATATATGATCATGAAACTTGCAACAACTATTACAAGTTATTATTTATTGTCATAAAATTATGATTCCATCCGTGTATATTACAAAACGACCTTTTAGATCAATTACCACAGCAGCAGTCATACACCAGAAGCAAGGTATTGCCTTGTCCAAATATTGACAAGTGTGACATAAAACTGAAATATAATATTTTCTCATAAGTTAAATGTAACATCAAACTGACGTTAATTGAAAACGGGAACTCTTTTTATGTCGATGACAGGCAGTAATTTGTACGAATGATACTGAGCATAACACAGTTGACATCTATTTCCAACACCTGTGATGTGAACGTCACATGTCATTATATTATTGCAACGATCAATAACATCAAACGAATCGTGCTGTCAGCGAAGTATGGTATTTGTATCGTCACCACGATGTCATGAACATGTCATGTTTGTGCAAAGCATAACCTAAAACACAATAAAACGTCTTGATTACTTTATGCATGAAATTTAGAAAGGGTCAATATGTGGCTGATGCAAGTTTGTAGAACTATAATGCAAAACATAAATTGATTTCAATTTAAGGTCTTTTCCATATATATCAATTTGCTGCCGCTTGTCAGAAAACGTTTAATGAAAATACAACGCGTAAACTATAAATGAATGGGCATATGTCATCTGCATGCTCAATACAGAAAAGTCCATGTGACACAGATATGTTGTTATACATTAAAATGAGTATTGAATGGACACAATGGCACAATCCACACTATTACCGAATCAAACCTGACAGTCGTCGTGATACAGCTGTATCAACGATGAAGTAATGTCGCTCACCTTGTCGCATACCGAATACCAACCACTTCTAACAATGCTACAAAACACGAATGCACCAGTAAATAAATTAATACGAATCACAACAAAATAGTAATTTAAAGTGCACAATAGATCGTATCACATTCTCAAGATGGTAGATCCTAAAAACATATGTCAACCCATGAAGATCCGGGGTAGAATAGGTCTCCAGCAATCCATGCTTGTCGTAATAGGCGACTATGCTTGTCGCAAGAGGCGAATAACGGGATCGGGTGGTCAGGCGGGCTGACTTGGTTGATGCGTGTCATCGTATACCAATTGCCTGGATCGATGCTCATGATATCAATCACTGGTCTATACTGGATTATTTATAGACCGCCGTCATATAGCTGGAATATTGCTGAGTGCGGCGTTAAAATAACGAAGAAACAAACAAACTTTCATGTGTCGTGGCTGGAATTGTAACAACATCATCAACCAGTACATGTATCTCAGGGATATAGCATAATCTTACAATGTGATTCGAGCATTAACTCTACAGGTATTTTGGGCATTCGATGAATGTGAAACATTTTGATGAACGCTACCATTTCAAATTAACAGTTTATGCTTTCAATTCTGAGCTTAAATGATGTATATTTACAACTTTTACTTTCACATCCAATTAAGACCCAGAGTGAGTGAGTGATATGGGTCTAAATCTGCATTGAACAATATTGCAGTTATATCACGGCTTGATGTGGGACGAAAGCTCGAAGTGATGCAGGTCTCCGACGTTTATCACTTTGGTCAAACCCACAGGAACGGGTATAGTGCTTACAAACCAAGAAACATAACCGGTATTTGAACCCACGACCACAGCTTTTTGGCGTGAACAATGGAGGCAGCGAATTGCGGGGCCTTAGACGACTAGGCCACCTACAAGTTTTATGAGCTTTGTTAAATCTTTATGGTTCGTATGGTACGGCATACACTTTGCGTAGAATATTCAACGAGTCCCGTGAAACATTCAGCTACAGACATCTACAAGGCAAATGTATATCGATATATTCAGCTGAACAAGCATTTCGAATAAACGAGGATAGTGAATTAAAATGAGACCAAAAGATGACAATTAGGATGACATTTATCATTTGGAAATTATTTTGGTATTGATTAGCTATCTTGTCATTGAAAACCTTCTCGTGCCCTGTAAGGCAGCTTCGACTGTATGATCTCCATGAATCAAAGGATGAAATTCTAATGCACTGATTCTTTGACCATCAGCATTCGCTTGGTGAATTGAATGGCCCATCATCATCATCATCATCATCATCATCATCATCATTTTCATCATCATCATCATCATTTAATTTAATTTATGTTTTACTCTTTCTCATTATCACAAAGCGCTTTAAGTAGACATAGTGAAATGTTTAAACTCGATATTGGAGTTAAGGGGTTAACTATATGTATCTTGAGCACACACTAGTCACTAGGAAACTCTAATGTGTATCCGTATGATTTGTTTTTATCTTGATCAATGGAAATTAGGTTTTCAGTTTGTTATAAGGGAAGACAGATTTCTCTGTGGAATATATGGATCGAAATGAGATCTCGCGATGTATAGTCTCACGTTGTGGTAGGATTTCATATTTGGTATTTAGAAGCAATGATAATCAGTAGGATGCCAGCTTGTCGTCACATCTTATTAAAATAATTAATAGTAAATGTATTACATTTCAAACTTCTCCTTTAACATGTTTCTGTGGGAACAATTTAGAGTCAGTCAAACGAAAAGCGTCATGAAGGCTGCCACAACAAATAATTTGTAAAGTTTCTAAATGTTTATCTTAGAGTAAATCAATGTTCCACATTCATGTTTGGCTCAACAAACTCAATGTTCGTAAATTTCGTTCATCATTTATACTGTTCTTGATGGAGCACATCCGAACAAGCGTTCTCAAGCTTCAACTGTAAAGAGGGAACCTACTATATAGTTTGCTTTGAAAGAATATCACCTCTTAATTCATAGCTTCAATATGTGTAAGAAGCTTGAAGGATGCGATGGTTAGTTAGGTTTAACGTCTTCGCCGCGCCTCAAACCATTATTTTAGTGTCTGTTTATGTGAGAAATGTTCCATCAACCATGTACTATGACATTTAACTAATCAGTGCTATCACTATACAATTGTCTACATTAAAAGTTACGTCTTCCAACAAATAAAACATGAACAATTTGTGACGAAATTATTTGTTTTCAAGAGTAATGGTCTTGAAAAGAATTCTTTCAAAACGACCAAAATAACTACTGCGAAGAAAGTCAATGGGTTTCTGTTATGTGTAAATGCAACGTATGATAGTTGTAAGATTAAGAAAGTGATCCTTGATTTCAAGATCTTCCGCGTGTCAATGCAATGTGTGACAGTTGTAAGATTAATTACGTAACCCTCGATTACAAGCTTCCATGCTTCGATGGGTTCATATTGGTTCGTTTTGAAGGGGGCATGGGTGAGATTGTTGTCCTGGAGTTCCATAGATCGTCGTGCAGAATTGCATCCCTCAGATTCAGGATCCCATCAGGATGCAATGATGCTAGAGTCACCCCATCCATTACCACTGGTCAGTCAGGGTATATCCACGATGGTTTGTTTATAAAAAAAGATGTAAACGTCTTAGCGATATAATCTCTACTACATAAAAACTTTACATTATTTTCTCGAGTCTTTATTTCTGTGTTCCTCATTTAAAGACAAATAAACAAGCGTTGTAAGGGATATTTTCATTTCAGAGACTCAATATTTGTCTAGTTAAGATCAAAACTTGATTTAGTTTGTCGTTTAGTGGTCTGAGGCTTGTTCCCTTGAATCAGTGCCTTTGCATGTGTTTGTGACAGGTGCCACCGGTTGGGCAGGATACACGCACCTTTTCGCGAACACCTGTATCACATCACTATTTGATGATGATTCATAAACAAATGCTCATGAAACAGGAATAGTACAATCAACACTGCTTTTAGCACATATTTCTTGTGGCTATGGAAAAAAGGGGTTTGTCGCTTTTATTTTCTTCACAAGCTGTTGTGTGGAATCGCGTCTCTTAAATGTCAGGATCCAATGATCCTGGAATCTCCCTTTGTTCGTTAGCGTTTTGTCGACAAAATCATAAACGTCGTCAATCTGTGTCAATACGGGTTATTGCTATGGTAATACGTGTTGTGTTTGACATATTGCTTTTATATAAACCTTTGATGCAGTTATAACATGATTATTAATCCACAATTTGTCATGGTTATGGCCGAAACAATGTCGATACGACGTTAAAGTTTAACTCACTCATTCAAAATGGTATTTCCTCCAAAATCTTGTGACATAACATGCATAATTAACGGAAATTTGGCCTAACTCACAAACTCAACATTTTACGTGACAGGTTACGAGTCTTATGTTGCAAATGGAAACGTTTCAAGAACTCTCTAAATATATTACTGTATAAACAACCCAAGAAAGCGTTTGGCAAAATCTGCAGTTTCTGCTCATCAGAGCATGGGGAATTATTATGCCATGCGCTTTAACAATACAGCTAAATGGACAACCACATTTCGGAGACGAAAGAAAACATATTCCTGGAACATTTGAAGATGAAGCATTCAACCACAGGAACGTATCATCGTTTTTACATTACGTAGTTGTTGTAATGACATTAACGCCCGGGGATTCGTCCTCAGAAGCTAGTTTACCTTTGTTTCCGTTACAGTGTGTTTATCTCAAGAGAATGTCTCAGTTTGGTATGTGCCCTCAGCTATACCGCCATGTCACATACACGGTGTCACAGCATGAAAAGACAGGTTTCCGTTTTCGGGAAACATTCCGGACGCCATTCCTTTGGCAACCAGAAGGTTTCAGTGGTAGCGGGATACCAACTTATATCTCTTGCAACTTCTTACACTTTTTTACATTGGTCCAAGGATGTCATGGCACGAGGTACATGGACGGCTAATTTTCTGTCTCCACCATGTTATCTGAAGAAGGGGGAAACATTCCTCCCCATAACTTTCATTTCATACATCAGTATTCTAAACACGGTCATATTATAATTAACATACATGTATGCATGCATCCATTCATACCAGTACGTACATAAACACGCCTACACATACACACACACGCTCACGCACATACGCGCACGTACGTACACACGCTCAGTAATCATCATGAAATTTCTGGACTAACGGTCTCCCAGTTAACGAGGATTTACTATTTACAGATTGAAACTCCTATTAGCCATACGCTTCCAATTTAGATTTATCTAAGAAATATTAAATTCAGTTAAAACATAACGATGTTGATATCATGCCAGACTTTCAAATATTTTGAACATTGATTTACTCTATTTCTCTGCAGGAAATCTTTTACAAATAACACATGGCTTCTTCTCTCGGAACAAAAACATTTTACTCTTTCTGACAGCAGTCACAATTGTTTACCTCGAAATCATTTGTTCCTTAAGAATTCAAACTCTTTAGCCACAACTATCTCCATAATTTGATTAAAATGCCTCGCCTTTCAATCATGTTGCTCCAATTGTGTTTACTTTACTTTGTCCGTATATTCTAGGAATGCTCGGGTTGTAAATAACATTACATATTGACACGACGTCTCCATGGACACGATGTGTGCACTGTCAGAGTGTGATTAATTTGTGCTTTTTAGAAGTCAATACTTAACGGAATCGCAATTGTATACTTTTCCTTGCAATGTGTTGACTCTTTCAAGCATCCAATACAGTGACGCTGTTCATGAAATACATATCTGTGTTACACTTCACAGGTTCGAGATAGCGACCACAACATAATGTAACCAAATTAGGCTTTTAATGTAGAAAACCTGCTTAATGTCTTGTGGTAGCCGTGTTTACGACTGGCTGAGCTTCGGGTTAGTAGCTTCGGAGCGCCAGACTTTCGATTTCTTGTGCGTTAAATGTCCAATCCAATTTCACTAGTTTGACAAGTTTGTTTCAAGTTAAAATATATATTCTATCCACGCTGGCGTTCTGGACATAATTCTTCAACTATCTCCTTTTCCGTACTTCCAAACGATGTAATTTCATTAGAGATAATAACTTAATTATCACTTCAGTTGGAGCGGAAAAGTAAGTCAGTATTAGATTGGATATTAAGAAACTCTAGAGATTTCCTGAAGACGTTTTCGACCAGATTTCATCTTCCACAAACCCCCCAAAGTAACATGTTTCGCCTACCATCAATAAAAACACACACGTTCGGCAGCGAAAATGTAATTGCCGCAATATCTGACTTCTGGTATTAAGAATTTTTCATTCCATGTTTCTCGATTGTCATTTTTTTAAATCCCCAATCACGTTATGTTGTAAAAACGTGTTTGAGTTTAACAAATAACAGACTAAAGAAATCCGTTGGAGTCACATTCAGCAAAAAATGATAATCATAAAAAGATGAGTTTTACTGGGAAATATATTTGATTATTTCTACAACCCACACACGTGTCATACGATACTGAAATGACAATAAGAAACTAGATTTCTCAAAACATGTTTAGAAAGGCGCTGGAGTATCAAGTAGTACACGGATTACAGCTAATTATAAATGTGGTAATCACAACCAGGATGACAACTAATCATCTACATTTGCAATGATAATTGTATTAATTAAAGGATAATTAATGGTCTATTCGACGTTTGTAATAAAAAATGATGTTCGCGAAGTACTTGCAATTATTGGGAATTATCATTCTCTTCAGTTAAAATGCCACCACAGAACATCTGCCATGACATGACATGACATGACAGTGTAATACCCGGAGGTGTTCCTCTAGCGAATTATGGAACTATTATTGAAGGTGTTATTCGAGACATAATAGGTCCCCTGAACTCCATACTTGAAGGAGCTGACTGAAATGATCTGGTGGTTATGATGTGTGAGCCTCATGATATCAACCACTGGTTTGTTGGATGCAAACATTTTTTTGTGTTACAACCTTGATATAGCTGTAGTATTGGTGACTGCAGCGTGCAAATGAGATGATGAGTTTGTTGGGATTTAGAAGTGAGTATGGGTTTACGTAACATTTAGCAATATTACTTAAAACAATACATCACGTCGGGGGACATCAGAAACGGGCTTTAACCACTAAGCTACCCCAAGGCCCCTCCGGATTAGAATAGGTCCCCAGCAACCTATGCTGGTCGTAAGTGACGAGTGGGCGCTTTGGTCAGAACGCTTTGAACAGAACAACCAACCCAGTTGGGATTTACACCACTGTTAACATTAATCTAGCTATATTATCGTCAGTTATCTGGGTCTTCTGCGTGACGAACCAGCCACTAGTCATCTGATAGATTCCGCACGTCTGACAACACATATGCTCACTTAGTGTAATATATAAGTCTGACAACACATATGCTCACTTAGTTTAATATATAAGTGGTATGTGAATTGATGAAGCACAAGTGAATCAGCTTTCACTATATTTTCATGTATTCGAGAAAACCTTTAAAGGTCTCAGAGATGATCCTCCAATTTTGTTAGCCTGTTGATGTACGCCTCAGTCAACAATATCAAGGGCGGATCTATTCAAGGAAAACAACATCCTCCCACAGTCAGTTTTACTGCCTACAACATTCTACATTTGGTTTTCAAAAAGAAAAGGGAAACCCCCCTCCCTCTGACCCGCCAGTGAATATATCATGGCAGCTATGGCCTAGCTATGTCATGGCAGTCTGTAAATAATGGTGTCGCTACCAGTGATTGATATTGTGAACAACGTCCCTTCCCTTTAGGGTCCGATGGCATCTGTCATCCAAGCCTAGCCATCCGATCCAATTTAGTCGCCTTTTACTACCAGTATAACTCAGAACCCTAAGGAACACATACTCCAGGGTTTACAATAAATGCCATCTTATGGAATCCAAAGCAATCATATGCTTTTCAAGTCAATCCAGATAAGGAAAAAGTACATTAAAAGTAGTTCGATTATCGTAATATTGGTATTTGTGGTTTCTCAACGCATGGAATTGGTTCCTATGAGCATGACAGACCTAGGAGCAAAATGGCAAATGGCAGCAAAAGAATGATAAAGATTTCTGTACATGCAGGACAGGAGCTGGGAACCCCTTATCCTCCTTCCGGATACTTGCTTCCAATTCCACGCTATTATGATACGTGAGAGCGCATAAACAGTTTCTTCAGCAATGTGCGATAAGAAATACATTTATGCACGATCACATAAATCAATATGACGCTTTGTTAATTTTAACTTATTTTATTGCTTTGATTGCACATATTGAATATACAAAAAAGAAAGTTATATCCTTGATGTTGTTTATTCGGGCGCCATGGTGAATATTACTTTATAAAAAACATATTAAAGTTTGATTGATAAATTGGTAAAATACCATCAAACCTTAAAACAGAAAACAAGAACACATTGATCTTGTCGTTCAAGCTCGCCAATTTGGATGTTTTTGCATTCCTTATGTAAATATGATCACATTGGAGTGGTAATAGACAATGTAATAAGGGAATCTTGTGTGATAATATTCCCAATTGTTTTCGAATGGATACATACACATAATCCCCATCTGTGTGATAATTACCAAGTGAATTATTCATACATTTTATTCACGGAATTACAGTCAGATAATTAAGGCAAATCATCAGCTTAAGATGGACGCATATTTTCATCTCCATCATAGCTGTATAATGTACACCTAACTATACCTAAATGGCAGACTACTTGTCTTGAATATGCAGTGACCACTCCTGGTTAGCTTAAACATACAGATGGATGCAGCTGATAGAATGATGACATGAATCTCGTAAAGGGCAATCAACATATTTACTCGTTGTTCTCGTAAACAAATTAATGCACATATATTCGTGCGTCATCTGTCTAAGGCGTTTCGCAGCCTTATCACGATGGGTGTCACCAAGAGTATAAATTGTACTCGATGGGGAATCGAACCTAGGCCTTATGCGAGATGAGCGAGTGCGCTGCAGCTGCCCCAAAGGTCATCTAATTCCTCTTCTGTTAAGATCTTACTAAGACGACAGTAGACTAACGCGTACTCTCTGAACGTATATAGTTTTTACAGAAACAAATAACTCCATTTAAATTCAAAAGGAGCCCCAGTGAGATGGATGATTCAGGCGTGGGAAGTATCTAGACTTGCTTTCTTTAGGGCTATGACATTGCAGTAAGGGCTGGGCATAATGGAAATAATAGGGTTCAGGGAATGTGAGACAGACGAAGACGTTAGATACACGTACATGTATGTGAATTGATCCATGTAGATCAATTGATTTGTAAACTATCGGCACTTGTATCAGCCACAGGATTGCTAATTCCCACCTAGTGTAGCTCATCTAATGTCTTATTCACATTAAATAGGTATACAGCAATCGAATCAGCTGCCTCGGGAATGGACACAGGAATTAGTTATAATGAACCCCATACGCTTGAATCAGCTGCTGATAGCCACTGCAGGATTAATATCCTGATTGAAACAAATGGGTGATTAATTTAGTTAATTTAAAATCAAAGAAGGGAAATATTCCCAAAGCGTTTAACCACAGGTTTAGATATATAGATGACCTGCTCGTGTCTTTTCAACAATGCCGAGGTATATAAGTATATCCACATCATCAACCACCAGAGTTGTAAATCAAAGAACCAACTGAGAAACTGTATTCAGTGTCCTATCTGGATGCACACATGTATGCATAAAAGTCAAAATGATGGCAGCCTTTGTACCAAGCTGTATGACAAACTGTAAAATTTCGATATTCCCATCGTGAATTTTCCTTTGATGTCGAGCAATATGCCATCCGTTTCATGGCATCTACATTTCCCAGTGGCTTCAGCACTTAAGAGCATGTACATATTATTCAAATTTCATGTAAAGATACATTTTACTTACAGCTAAGCTATTAAACCAAGGTTTTACGTTAAAAAATCCTGGGCACGTCGTTCCTTGCATGCTATGGAAGACATTCAGAGGAATGTCCTAAATATGACACATTGCGTGGCAACATGATGTGCGATGCTAGCCCATATTTATGACCCTTACAGAGGGTTTTCACACCGCCATGCTCACTGTCACTTACTTTATGCTTCGTGACTTGGTTGGAAGCATGGCGTTGTAGTTTTTGTTTTACGCCGCACTCAGCAAAATTCCAGATATATGACGGCGGTCTGTAAATAATCAAGTCTGGGCCAGACAATCCAGTGATTGATATCATGAGCATCAATCCACGCAATTGGGATCGATGACATGCTTCAACCAAGTCAGCGAGCCTGACCACCCGATCCCATTATTCGCCTCTTACGACAAGCATTGTCGCCTTTTACGGCAAGCATGGGTTGCTGAAGACCTATTTTACCCCGTCTCTTCACGGGTCTCATGGCGTTGTACCACAACGATTTTGATCATTATTCGTTGTACTAATCACTGGATTGCCTGGTCCAGATTCGATTGTTTTTTGTTTTTTGCTGCCGTCGTATAATTGCTGGATGTGGCTTTTGGCAACAATTTCTTAAACGAACACATTCTTTTTAATGAAAATGATGGGTGCTACCGGTAGATCAGGACTCGCTTGCCCTGGTGTCATCACTGACTATTTGGCCTTTAACACACAATGTTTATTTGTTTGTTTGTTGTACATGTAGAGTTAAGACTCGAATGACATTATAAGGTTATGCTTTATCCCAGAGATATAGTCTGAACCAGTCTGGACCAATCAATCGAGTGATTTACATCATGAGCATCGATCTAAGCAATTGGTATATAATGACATGCATCTATCAAGTCAGTGAGTCTGAAAACATGAGACCCATTAGTCGCCTCTTACGACAAGCAAGGGGTGCAGAAGACCAATTCTAACCCGGATCTTGGGGGGTATTACCCCCAGCGGAATCTGTTTCGGCAGTTAATCGAGGCTACGTTGACGTTTTCAATTAAACGCAGCCTTCAGATGATATTTCGCGAACACCGGGTGTCATCACTTATTTTGAGTGGCCCGTTCATATAATTTCCACAGCTTTCTGCCCTTTACGCCATGTGGACTCTATCTAGGCTGGCTATTCTCTTGCATTGACAAATGAATTAATATTTACCAATTCCAAATTAAACCACTTGACGTTATGAGTACAACGGTGTCGGGCTAGGTAACAGAATCAATTAATGTATAAGTTCCTGGACGCAGAATTTCGGGACCGGGAAGCAGAATTTCTTCAAGGATGTCAAGTCAACCATTGTATCGTTTTTGACTCATACAAGATATAGCGAAAAGGCAATTTAACACAGAGACATAATAAAACAAGTTGTCAAATGATGCATACACATACAACTTAGTAATTATATGAAAAAGTTCATGAGAAAAATCAGATTGAAAATTGTGAGTGTGAGTGAGTGAGTTAGGTTTAACGCCGCTTTTAACAGTATTCCAGTTATATCGCGGCGTGTCAGCTTAATGTGGGAGGAAAGCCCGATGTGTTGCAGGTCTCGGGACGTTTAACACTTCGGTGAAACCCACGAGCGCGGGTATGGTGCTGACAGACCTAGAAACATAATCGGGGCGAACCGGGATTCGAACCCACAATCATAGGTTTCTGGCGTGTCCAAGGGACGCAACTCTGCACAGCGAATCGCGGCGCCTCAGACGACTGGGCCACCCGTGCCCCCAGATTGAAAATAACAAACAATAAACAATTGAAAGCATTAAAAGTACATAATGTACATACGTGTACACGTATACTGGACCCGCGAGGATCCGCGGTAGAATAGGTCTTCAATGAGTGAGTATGGTTTTACGCCACTTTTAGCAATATTCCAGCAATGTCACGGCGGGGGACACCAGAGTGGAGTGGAGTGAGTATGGTTTTACGCCGCTTTTAGCAATATTCCAGCAATATCACGGCGGGGGACACCAGAAATGGGCTCCACACATTATACCGATGTCGGGACAAACCCGGGTCTTCGGCCTGACGAGCGACCGCTTTAACCACTAGGCTACCCGACCGCCCCAAAAAGGTTTTCAGCAACCCATGCTTGTCGTAAGAGGCGACTGACGGGATCGGGTGCTCATGAAGTCAATCACTGGATTGTCTGGTCCAGACTTGATTATTTACAGACCGCCGTCATATAGCTGGCATATTGCCGAGTGCGGCGTTAAACAAACAAACAAACAAACACGTATACTGTCTTTTGGAGGCTATGCGTGATCGTGTGTTTAAGGCCACGTTCATCACGAGATGAAGCGTACCGCAATGACATTTAGCTTAGGCCTTACCATGTTACCTTGGTGCAATGGCGGTTAACATGTGTTTCTAGGATCATTTTATTTTCGAATGATCTATAGGTTCGTATTCTATTTAAGTTAGGTTTTCCATTGTCATTCTATAGACATTCGTACCACTTGGAAGTGTCAGTTTACGTGCAAATAAAATGATGTCGGAAACAGTTGAACAGAGAAGTCATTCTGAGTTTAAAACGGACGCAGCATTCAACACGAAAACTTTTACTTTACGTGATTTGTTGCTTGAACGAAGGAACAGTCCTGACAAGTTGCTGTTGTGTTCCTCACACCCGGTGATGTTTATATACAAAATATATTGGATATTTTATACCGGTCATTTATTAAATATGCACCGATGATGTTGTTGTATGTATGCACCTGTGATAAAATGTGCACCGGTATTATATAAAAATACACGGGTGAAGTCATGTAATTTGATGTTATATAAAATGTGCACAGATGAGATTATGCAACATATGCACCGGTGATGTTAGACAAACAGTGTCTCGTATTTGCACGACATGCCCGACTTTCATTTGATGAAACCCTTTGTTAATGAATAACGATATTATCGGATATTCCAAGTCGGAATTGAAATCTTCTGATGCCAAAGGGGCGCTGAGTACCTACCGAGTAACGCTTTGTGTATCAATCCTTGGTCACGCAAATCATCCGTACAGGTTGCAGGTTGGCGGTCATTAAATAAGGATAAAGGCTTGAAAGACTATAAATGAAAACCAAATTCCGGTCCTTCTCAATACAGACATAATAGCTGCTTGAGCGTCTAGATATAGTCATCAAAAGCTGTCCATGAAAGGCGTGCCCTCTTCTTGACAATACCATAATCTCACACTGTGCCTGGTCGGTATATTACATTACTGAACGACACGACACAGCTGTTGGCTCTCTTCGGGAATGTAATATTGTTATCGGTCTGGTTCATCTTTATCTCACCTGAGCTCAAGCTTTTCCTCTTTGATTTATGCTGCTTTTAAGTTCTCCGACTTGCGTTTATAGTCAGACGCCAGCTGTACTTTATGACGTTTGGCCTGCCCCATCGAGAAATAATGTGAAAATTGTTTTTCAGGGAACAGTTGGCTAGAGATATGGTCAGATTGTATTTGCAGGGTTCTTAGGCTGGTATTTTAGCTGTTGGGAGTGACAGTATTGCTTGTTGCATGTCTCGGATAGGTTATTGAGTGGGTTTAGGAATTTGATGCTTCTGTTTGGTTCCTTGTATCACTTAACGTGGTTACGGGGATGAATACGACATTAATACATTGACGTTTGACATATGCAACTATACATCTGTAGCTTTAAGAATGGAACGTGTGATTCTTGCAACTATGAAGGCTTCTATGATATAAATTGTGAGAGATTGAAGATGACAATATGGAATATGGAAACCCGTTTCGGCTAAGTCAACATTTCCTTGTACATTGGTTTACTGACGGTTTAATGATTTAAGACACTTTCAAGTTATCCCTTTCCTGTTGGTTTCCGGACAGTCTTTTATGAGTTTATCCGGTTTCCATTCAATTTCCGGTGGATCAGTATTTCCAAACCTGAAACGTCATAAAAACCTTCAACCAGGAACGGGAAACCATCACCGAATTTGTCCAGTTTTCCGGAGAGCTGGAAACCAGTCTATTTCTCTGTGAGAAATGCCAATGCATACCTGCACCGTAGGCCAGATCAAGTGAGGGAGACAAAAAGCTCTTGGCCCAAGTTTTAACAAACCGAACCACCTCGTCAGGGTAATATATTACACAAGTCATCCAGACTTCGGCCAGAATCCTTCCAATTTCAAACACTAGCGCTTCAGCCGTTTCGATAATTCCATCTTTTCTTCAAACACGCGATTTGGTAAATCTCATAATCTGTGGAACTTCACATGAATAAAAGCGTCAAAACGATTCCAATTATCATAAGAAATGAATCCATGAAGCAGAATCCATTGTACGATTCCGATTATATAGAATAGGCTATAACAGCGAATTGATGTTATGTACAGTGTATTATTGCTTCTCCGCTATATATGCCATACGTGCAAATTTGATTAAGGCAACAGGCAGATGTCGATAGCCTCCTCCAAACGGAATTATTCATGAATAAAACAAAATAAAACCATAAATTAACACCTGAAAGATACCAGAAGATACGGATAGGGTGTTAGTTTTGTTTCTTTTAAAAACACTCACTTTGAATTCAGCTCGTATTAGAAACCTCGATTCCCTAGGGGCTAGATTAGTATGATTCATTTCACGTTTGTTCTGTGTAATTCATTGATGTTTTTGTAGAAACAGAAAGCTACATATTTTTTACCACGGAATCAATAGTAGCAGGTCACATGGGGTGCGAAAGACGTTGCCAAATGGGTTTTAATCAGCACACACCGAAGACACACTTAAACCTCGGAGGAAACGGATACGCGAGTTTCACGGGTCGGAAGTTAAAAATCTCACAAGTAATGGGGAGGCTACAAAAGTCGATCTTAAGCATACTAGAGATGAAAAGATTTACAAATTGTGTTACAGACTTATTGCTTAGGCCCTGCTGACAACCCAAATCCCTTAAAGATCCCAAGGACAAAAAAATCAATGAAATTCGACTCGTGCGTGAGAACAGTTTATCGTCGTACATGGATGTGAGGTTGTGTGTTTTGAACAGCAAATGAGATAATAATATTTTTTTCTTTTTATAATGATGCGAATAAGTACGATTATATTGATGATAACAATTGAAAAATGCAATTACGTAAAAGAAGAGAAGACCTTACAGCTAATGTGGCGCGTTTGTTTCGACATCAAGGACCGTTTTGTAAGTGGAAATGAAATAGGGAAGGCAAAGATGATTGGAAGAAATAAATAAAAAACTCATATGAACCCATTGGTGTTAATGTTCGGACAGTCGGTGAGTCAGGACACCTTGGGTGTGTATATTATATGTTGGTAGAAACACGGTAGGAACCCGTTGAACGTATAATTGGTCGGGGATGATTAACTGTGTTGCCCCAACAAGATAATGAATTGTAATCACAGAATTAATATCTGCAAACACGTCTGTCGGAGAGAATAAACAAAATAGAAATATGTTCGTCATATGATTTGAAATGCCTAGAGATTAAAATTGGAAATGCACGTAATGATTAGTGCCTGACGTGCATGCAAGTATATCGTTATCGACCCACCACGGTCTAACTTTCCAGCATCTGTGTCAAGCTGATGCCATCAGTTGTATCAAGAGGCAGGAGGCCCTTTGTTTATATGTTTCTGTCAGCCCTGACAACTTACTGTGGACATACAGTCATAATTCAACTCAAGATACGAGTCCGTGGACATTCCGTTCAGTTCCGTATTAGCAACTATCGCTGTTCATCTGAACAGTTATTTTTATTATTGCTTTATACCATCTTACCATATTATTTGTACATGATATGAAGACACTGTTTAATGCTTTTTCAAAGTGTGTATGAGTAAGTTACGCACGTTTGCAGTAATATTTAAGCCCTATCTTAGCGGTGGATCAAGTTTTGGCTTCACATATGGTGTCAATCAGTTTTGTATTGGGTCAATCATTGTGTCCGTCACTTTACATTGTGTCAGTCGCGTGAAGGCTTTATCTACCAGGCTGTGCCACCAGCCTGTGTTTTCAAAGCGTTAGGATGTCAACATCAAATTATGTTTAACATTCGAACATTTCTAGTGGAAGCATGGGAATGTATCTTATGATGTCATTTATCCCCATGGGAACTCTGGGGTATAGGTACATGTAACCAATGACAGCCGACTTAGTTGTCTGGCTCCGGGACTTGGTTGATCGCGTTTCATCGTACCCCGTGGGATGTTGCTCCATTGGTCACTGGCTTGACTCGATTATTTCACTCACTGATATCAATTTAGTTTCGGCATAAGATATGGAGACTACAGTACTAAACTGCTGATCTGATGCTATATTATATACGTATATGACATTGTTTTTCGATATCGTTAGTATAGACTCAAATTCACTGATTTTTGTGTGGAATACATGCATCCACTATGCTCTGTAGAAAAACAGAACTCTTTTAAACAATATACACATTAATAACGGTAAATAAATGCACAAATTCACCAAAGTGACAAAGCAATCATATGATCTATTTTTCACATCAATTTTATACAGTTTTAGTTTAAACCTGACACATGCTTGTCAGAAGAAATAGAAACTTTTTATGGTACAAAACATGATTGATGTTGTGACTCACTACATGTCTATACGCCACAGTGCATATTTGATATAGTTGTCTCTTCCTTCATGTCGATGTGATATACCTGCAATGGATAACACTCACTAAAAAGGGTATTTCCTGACTGCCAAACTCACTATCCTTTATTATGGCTGTCTAACCCTGCCTCTCGTGCAATGTACGTGCTCTGTACAGCAAGGAACAGCGTGACTGTCCTATTACACTGTATAATGGTGTAACAGCGCCATATGGGTCTTCATCTCAATGTGCAATGTACACCGTGATAAAAGGGCATATTCTAACTGCCTGACTGATATACTTACGCAATAATACATTATTGTGCATAGTGGCTGCCAGTGCTCCATCTCGATGTCATGTACAAAAGCGGTAAAAAGTATTTGAATGGATCACTGAAAATTACTGATGACACCAGGTGTTACATGAGACAAGCACTCGCCGACTCCAGACTAACTAAATGCTTTTAAGATTGACTTGGCTGTATACGCCTTCATTTCAGAGTAATGTAGGTGCAATATACAACGTGAAAGAAGGTATTCTCGTATATTCTGCCTGCTAGAATCACCATCTGTGTCACGTCGCTGCCTGTGCAGTTTATCTCCGTGTAATGTGCAGGCAAGGTACAAGATGAGACATGGTACACGCATATACCAACAACATACTACAGTGTCCTCTTCAGTGTCAGACACTCTTCGTCTCAGTGTAATGTACATGCAAGTAACACGGGGAGACACAAACTGCCGACTGACTATAGGGTTTTAGCATTATTAACATGGCTGTCTGTACCTTCAGCTCAGTGTAATGTACATGCAAGTTACATGGGGAGACAATTGTACACAAACTGCCGACTGACTATAGGGTTTTAGTATAATTAACATGGCTGTCTGTACCTTCAGCTCAGTGTAACGTACATGCAAATAACATTGGGAGACACAAACTGCCGACTGACTATAGGGTTTTAGCATTATTAACATGGCTGTCTGTACCTTCAGCTCAGTGTAATGTACATGCAAGTAACATGGGGAGACAATTGTACACAAACTGCCGACTGACTATAGGGTTTTAGCATTATTAACATGGCTGTCTGTATCTTCAGCTCAGTGTAAGGTACATACAAATAACATGGGGAGACAATTGTACACAAACTGCCGACTGACTATAGGGTTTTAGCATTATTAACATGGCTGTCTGTACCTTCAGCTCAGTGTAATGTACATGCATGTAACATGGGGAGACAATTGTACACAAACTGCCGACTGACTATAGGGTTTTAGCATTATTAACATGGCTGTCTGTACCTTCAGCTCAGTGTAATGTACATGAAATGTACCAGATGAGACAAGGTGTTGACACTATCCAATATGGCAGCGGGGGGCGTGATTGCACATCTTATGGTCTGAAATACCTGCCCAGCAGACTAGACGCTACAGATCATGACAGACAGCTGGTCCGCCGAAGCAGCATGATACTTACACATCAGAAGCTATAACATCTCCAATATCAGTTCTTAATCTGAGAGAAATTCCTACATTAAGCTGGAAATGGCATTGTGATCTTAATGATATCGAACGTAATCGAGTGCGTCATTTATCATTAGGCTGTCATCACACAGCTACATTCATAGTGATACATTGACGCATACCTTATGCAGACAGTCAGACAGGTTTATTTGCATTAAAGGCCACGTGACCTAAAGTACAAAACCTTTTATATCATAATTTGAGTCACCCCATGATGATATACAGACTCAAATAAACAAAAGTACTTATTTGGAGGAACCGTCCTTCAAAGATGTATTAAGAACTTGGTAAATGGCAACAATACATTAATATCTGACGAAGTACATAGGTTTTTAAGTGAATAATACTGCATACCTTATGCATTGCTTTGCCAATTTGCCATGGCGAGCCAATCATAAGGAAGAATGGCTTAGTGGGGAAGTCAATTGATAATGAGACGGGAAAGGGAGAAATATGAGCCGGAGAAATATGAAGGAATGCAAGAAAAGAGGGTTTGAGAGCGCGAGAGAGATGACGAGCGGATACAGCGCTTTGGAAAAGGAAGGGTGCGGTGTTTTTATTCCAAGTTGACATACAAGTGCTGGTTGAATGCAAATAAGCCGTGGAACAGTAGTTTGTGATCTGGTTACAGTTTTGTCATACATTTACATGTAGTAGCCCGATCACATGTAAGACCTCCTAATTGATAACTATTCAATAATGACAAATCCGGACACTTGGATCCGCGTGTGATGGGAGGGGAAGTGTTGCTATTAGGGGGTAGGAATAGAGCTAATGCATATATATTATTTATGTTGCCTGTGGTTGGTAGAATGAGAGGAGAAGGTTAAATTGTGGTATAGGTAGTAGGAGAGGGGCGGGGTCATGGTAGAAAGGACATTGGGTATGTGAGTGACGAAAACACACACTTGGACCCCCAGGTCACATATGTCCCCCACACTGTTGTCGTCGGAGATTTCATTTGAGTTTTTCACCGTCAGGGTTCGTTGACAAATCAATCAACAAGGCTACTCCGAGTAACCACCCGATCCACAATTTAGTCGACTCTAACGACTACCTCCTCGAAACTCCACAGGAGCCGTGGAGAGAAAGAAAGATAGATCCCAAAAAAACAAATATGAAACAAGTAATCAGGTAGAAACAAGAGTGCGTGTGTGTGTGTTGGGGTGGGGGGAGTGGTAAAGTACAAGGGTTAAATAAGGAACGCAAGGTTGTGGATTGGAGTAGAAAGGGAAGGACACGAGAGAAGGTCTCAGGGATAATGTGTTGAAATATGTAGAAATGCAGCAATTACAAGTAGAAATTTCCTCCTAAATCATCTTATTGGTGTCGTAAAAGAGATGTGTTGAGGATGATTTCAGATTTAAGGAGGTTCTTCCCGTCTCCCCACTGGTCACATCGCACTTTATACTCTTAAGCTAATGTTCAGATCCGTTACACAAACACTAACGATCAGCATAAAGTCCCTTCACAGCGTATCACTGGAGCCAATAACTACAACGGCTGTACGTGTGCAGTTCTGCTACAATAACAGGCCTGTTACACTGGGCCCATGAAAGACGCTGCTGTCTAGCTTTGATAACACCGGTCACCGAACAGCTATCTTCATTTTGACTTTACCAAGGTTTAATTAATCCCACGGGGACTATCTCAACCAGACGAACACAGGACCCAGAGACACCGGTACAGATGCACACTTCAGACGCAAACATTTTTTGTTCGCCTTCATACAAGAACGTGTTTAGCTGCCTTGATAGATCTCTTGTGTGGTGAAGAACATCGGCCTGTGATCTTAATTAACGAACCATTTTCCCGAGTTATGAAGGTGAAAGAGGGGAAGTAAGAAATGTCTTTGTACGTTGAGGTATTTCTCTTTTCAATCGCGAACAATCTTTTATAACGGGATCACAGATGTTGGAATGGCTTTTTGCTTTTAGTTCTCATAATATAATGTTGAAGTATAGGACCGACAGATGTATATTTGGACCCACTTTGTCGTAGGGTTGAAGTGTTATTCGTAGCATAATGAAATAGATAGGTTTCCTCTTGTAATTACGCTTTTATGTTGTATGTGGAAATAAATATTTGTGTTGTGCTTTCCAATCAAAGATATCAGAATCTTTCAATCGGGGATTCAAAGACATCAAACATGTCTAGTTAAAAGATGTTTTATTCATTCTGCTTATTGATGGAACTTGCTTTCCTGTTGGTGTCCCCATGGTGATTCTAGACCGGAACACACCCTCAGTACCACTCGGATCCGCTCGGCTTATACCGTTATCTGCACACTTCCTCGGGCAGGAATAGTGTAAGGATATGAATTCACTCTAAACCTGACAACGCCAGATCACGCCATATGTAGCATTGGGAATTGGTTTTGTTAGTTGTCATTACTTACTCTCGATGATCCATTTATATAATTGTCTTGCCTTTTACGTCCAATGGAATCTGTGGGGATAATCGAGACTGGTTGTTTTCTGGCGTTGACGATTTTATATCAATTTTTAAATACTGCATCGGATCGGATCATCACAAAAGGTCGATCATAGTCACTTTAACACCCAACAGTATAGCAAGTTACTTTAATAATAAGTTGGTTGTTGTATATTAAAATTAACAGGATCATGGGAACAAAGTGCCCACGGAATGGCGTTTGTAACATTCTAGCTAACTTTTAATTTAAAACGCTACCTTAAGGTTTGGCTCGTTCCACACTCGACTGCCCTCCGGTCTGTATGTTCAACGTGCTGTGTGCTTCTTCACCCTTCATTCTGATAACGTATCATGTGCTGAACCCATTTCTGGTAATCCCCTGCCATGATATTGGAAGAATATTACAAAATGCAGCATTGAAGCATACTGTGACTCCTTTCTTATCGCTTGGTTAAAGTCTTGGTTAAACACCATAGGGTGGTTGGTTGATATAAAATGAAGTTTTCAAATCGTGTTTTTCAATGAGTTTAGGAATAATTGTCCTTCATGTGAAATATGTTTATCTTTTTGTAAAAAGTGTTTTTCTGAATGAAAAGCCATAGCGTTAATTCTCTTCCTATAGTTTTAAACCCTTTTAACATAAAAAAGCAAACAAACAGATTCTGCCACATTTTATTTGGGTCGGCGTAACCGTAAACCTAATAATTAAAAACAAACCCGCCGTCGAAGTAGACACTTCACAATTCATGTTTTGCAAAGTGATACTACGAAGAATTTGTCTGTTTCAATTTTCGAAGAGTCGTAATTTACTATATCTATGAGATTTAACCGTACCTTACGTTGTTGTGTGTATCAACGTTGTAGTGACGTCAATAATATCCGTCGTTTTACGAAATAAAAAGAACAGTCAATCCATTACATGACGTTGTAAGTATACCAATTTTAAAAAAATCCATTTAATGATGAAGCAAAAAACAACATCAGTCTCACTGGCACTGTTAAAACCCATTACGATGTTTTGTAGCAGTTATGTATACGATGTAGGTAAAGTATTATCACGCTGAGGAATGAGACTCCAATTCTCGTTTAACGTCAACGCCAATAACGTGTACCAGCGTCACATTGGGAACAGTTGTAAGTCTCGCTTTGAAGATATTCCCAGCTAAAACCATCTTCTCAGCATACCAGGGAAAATTAGGTACCTGATTCTCATCACATTAATACTATGTTCATGGATGTTGAACTAATGAGGTTTTAACCGCCATGGCGTACATTAGTCTGTTTACGACACACTGCCGGAACGTGGGGTCTGCCAACGTTGATGATCATTTAACAGCCGAAGGGTCCCGGAATTCAGGCCCTATTATCGGAACTCATCGGGTACCTCGCGATGGTAATATGCATTTGATGGTTCGAGTCGTCATCTTGATGATTTTCAGACGCGGATGTTGGAGAAGATAATAGGATTGCGTTTTTATTCAAATGTACGTTTATTCAAGGAGGAATACGCTTGAAATGTGTTACATGGCGTTTTGGTTCATATTTCACATGATATGTGTTCAGTGTTTATCACACAACTGGGATATAGTATAACTCGTCTGGCATTTTTGTCGAATATTTACGAAATTACATTCATACTTCGGCATTACATAAACCTTATTTAAAAGTAAATGCAGGTGAGAAAATTTTAGACCTCGTTATTGCGAACTTTCGATAAAGGGCACAACGCAATGGATACATTCGTTAAAACAAAAATTAATTAATCCGGTTGATTAAATTTAAAAAGCTGGATCAACGAGAATTCATATACATATCATTGAATTAATTCAAACAATATATCCTAACCATTATTACCTCAAATACTACTACTACTACTGACCATAAGTCGGCTCTTACGACAAGCATAGTCGCTTTTTATGGCCAACATCGGTTGCTGAAGACCTATTTCCCCCCGGATCCTTTGGGTCGCTGCTACTACTACTACTACTACTACTACTACTACTACTACTCCCACCACTACTACTAATGGGTATTTGTAATCCGCCATATCCATCTACGAGTGCATGCTAATAACACTAATATCTACCCATCCTATTCATATTCATTCACTAAGTTTCAAACATATACAGCTCAGCTTGCTGCAAATATATTTGCCCAACTAATAAACTATCTTTAAAACTGTAGGAATTGTATTTTGTTACAAAACTACGATCACATTAATTCACCAGCTATCTTTAGAAAGTACCTCCAGTGTTCTGATGAAATTGCATTGGATAAGGCGAGAAACACAAATAGTTTTTAGATATGACGATAGCTATATTTTTATATATTAGTAATGATGATGAAAATGATAGAACTAATCTCCGCTTACATTATTAGTATCGATTCCAATGACGTATGACTCCCCAGCGTGCAATATGCTTTGTTCTGAACGATGATTAGACAGCACTTATTACCATATCAAAGGACGTATGATAGCTTGAACAAACAAGACTACGGCTTGGATAGGATTACCAATAGTTCTATCACTTCTTTTGGAAAATTAATCGAACAACGACTTTATCTGGAAGGCGTAATGTTCATCCTTTCCATCGCTTGCCAGACCGGTATGTTCGCCGACAGAAAAACTGGAGTCGGAAAACAAGTTTACAGTAATGTTACTGTAAAATGGAGCTAACTATGGATTGATGTAATTATAGAAGTTGAATTTGGATGAAGGATGTTTATTTACAGCACCAGTTACAGACCTCCTATGCAAACACACTGGACAGTCTTCAGAGGTTTCCTTTGTATGAATTGCAATGGAGTTCAGAATCAAAGTTGATTGCCATGTCAAGAAAGAATTTAATCATTTTGTCTCATACCGACTGACACTTCTTTTCAATCCTTGGCTAACATGACGCCATTATTAGTGTGATGCAGAATTATATCTGAGTTTCGGTGGATCTTCTCTGTTATAAAAACCCATTACCAAACACGTCTTCGTAATTGTACTCGGTGCTTCCAGAGAGCCCCGGTGCAAGAATGCTTATGTTTTCAGGTTATCTGTAATGAGTCATAAAGGAGAGGTTTGAGAGTGAAAATACTTGGTGCATTTGTTATCGAGTATCGCAAAACGTATAATTAGTGATGTAGTTTCTCTGAATAATCCAATTGATATCCAACATGGTACATCCGATGTTGGATAATAGACACAGGCATCCAAACTTCGAGTGCACGGAAATGTTCTTCCAGATGAATCTGTACAGAAATCTTTCAGATGCTCCACAGCTGACAATATCTTAATTAAGTATACTTGAATTGAGTAGAAGCCTAATAAGTATCTTTTGCTTGAATCCCCTCTAACACAGATGTAGCTTGTAGATGGTAGGGTCAAAACTGATAATGATCTCTGCTTTGATTTTATTGTGATGAGCTTATAAAAGGAATGTTGTAAAAGTTGTTTGCGTCCCTTGGTCGCATCAGGATCTGTTATTCGTTATTTTGAATTTCAAATTTGTTCCTATCAATACCCATGGTATCCCAGCATGTCCGTACTCATGAGTGTCACCAAAACGATGTAATGTTACCGACAGATGTAACTGAAATAATTATCGCCTTTGACTTCAAAACAAACTCACATGCAGCACTGAATGTATCAAAATTAAATATACACGTTAAAAAAACGTTTCAGCAGTGAGTATATAAATGGAATATACACGGTTTTAGCCCCGTTTCTGTGAGTGAGTGAGTTGGCTTTTAACAGTATTCCAGATATATCACGGCGTGTCAGCTTAATGTGGGAGGAAAGCCCAAAGTGATGCAGATCCCAGACGTTTACCACTTCGGTGAAACCCACAAGCACGGGTATGATGCTGACAAACCTAGAAACATAATCGGGGCGAACCGGGATTCGAACCCACAATCATAAGTTTCTGCCGTGCCCAAGGGACGCAACTGTGCACAGCGAATCGCGGCCCCTCAGACGACTGGGCCCCCCTAGCCCCCCGTGCCCCCCGTTACTGTGATATCAGAGCTGTATCGTGGATGTACTGCAGCTGTATCGTAACTGTATCATAACTGTTTTACAACTCTATAACAACAGTATCACGTACCACCTGCATCTCGGCAATTTCAGAACTTTCGTATCCTCGATTCGACAATGTTGGCAAAGCTCCACTTATGGACAGGGATCTAATGTTGCCCTGATTCCCTATCTACAGATGACATCGACCTACATGTACATTTGCCCCGATTCCCTATCTGTCGATGACATCGAGTAGATATTGCCCTGATTCCCTATCTGCAGATGACAGGGATCTACTGTTGCCCTGATTCCCTATCTACAGACGGCAGGGATCTACTGTTGCCCTGATTCACTATCTACAGATGACAGGGATCTAATGTTGCCCTGATTCCCTATCTACAAATGACGGGGATCTACCGTTGCCCTGATTCCCTATCTGCAGCTGTCAAGGATCTCCTGTTGCCCTGATTCCCTATCTACAGATGACAGGGATCTACTGTTGCCCTGATTCCCTATCTACAAATGACGGGGATCTACCGTTGCCCTGATTCCCTATCTACAGCTGTCAAGGATCTACTGTTGCCCGGGTTCCCTATCTACAGATGACAAGGATCTACTGTTGCCCTGATTACTTTTACACAAGCTGAACTGATAATAGCGGAAAACGGTTTAACTGTTGAACGTACACATTCCATATTTGTCAGGACTTGGAACTTGAACTTGGAAACCAATGCACTTACACTGATCATTGAACCATTGGACCATAGAAAAACATATAAAAAATAAGCCGAGACCCGAACTTTTTTCATTTCTCTATCGAGAGACAAACAACATGTTCCATGCCCATCATTGACCTTTATGTTGTATGTGTTCAAACAAAAACTGCATCTGTACAACTTCCCCATCCAGACAAGATCCTAAATGACATCCCGGTGGACTGACTCCATTTTCAGCCTGAGAGACTCAGACACCGTCCATGACCAAAAGAAACCCTCCTAAATTGGCTAAATGGCTCCTGTTTGTGCCACATGGTTCAATCCGTTCCGTCAAATCAGTTTCTTTCATTGGTTTTCTCCTCTGTGCCATCATCAGAATGTTCTTACGAATGAGACGAGAGGCGCCATCTAATCGCTTGGAATGTTAAGACTGCCTGACTTGATACTGTCATGTTAGCCAACGAGCATCGAGAATCACGTACCGTGGATTCTAAGATCAAACTGGAGATGAGATCACTTGACTATCCGTGATGTTCGTGCATGTTATCGCTACACGTTTGATGACTATTGATAACGGATACCGTCGAGAGTATGGGGTCTTTTTACATTCATTATTAAATCTAAATGGATTTCATGCTAATCTTACAATGTTGATTGCTTCGTTGATTTAGTTGCCAATGTATCTGTCTATCTGTTTATTTATAGACCATCTGTCTGTTTGTGCGAACGCATGTGCGTCTATTTCTCCCACTACTCGAAGTAACATTCTTTTCACTAAATATAAACTCAATTCCGACTATATCATAAGCTTGTGTTTATGAATAACAATCAAGTAGTGATGATACCAGGTGTTCGCGTAAAAGGTGAGCGTACCCTGTCTCATCGGTGGCATCCGTCACAAACACATGCAAAGGCAAGTCAATTGTTCACCTAAAAACACGTGAACAACTAGAACAAGTGAAAATAAGAAATTCTTGGGTAATTAGTGAGTGATTGTTGTTTTATGCCCCTGTCAGCAATATTCCAGCTTAATCACGACAATCACTCCTTGATCAACGCTCGACGTCGTCATGGTACTATAACACAGAATCAGCCAGGTCCCATAATATAACCACCCGCTCCTGATTCGTCGGCTCCACGCGGATCCAGAACCAGAATATATTCTACTCAAAAGAAGTTAAAGAGTAACTTAGTAATATGAAAGAAACAGATTTTTTTGTCTGAGCTACGATCGAACAATAAAACATCTTTTTTTCAGGTGGTATCATATTTTTGCAGAAGCGAATGCGAAATGTGTTCAGCCACCCTCATCCCAAAGGTCCTACAGGTTGTGGTACAACATTTAGTGCATGTGACATTACTCAACAGGGCTCCTATTCCCTCGTTCATTTCAGAAATATTTTTTTATGATCGCGGGAGTCCAATGTCTGACATAAAGTTCTACCTGCCATTTCATGATCCATTTACTTGTTCATTTACTCGAATGTATAGAAAAGAGTATATATGCTGAACCACAATTATTTAACTGACGTAAGTTGGTTGGTGTTTGTCAGAACCGTTTACAGTAATAGCAGGAACGCGGGTTAAAAACGTTGGCAAAATGATGAAGTAGGAAAGCTTGTAATTAATCCACAAGAAACCTTTGAAAAGAAAGTTGTTTTGTTAATAATGGCAACATGACCCGTGAGGCGTCGCCTAAAAAATAATTACATGCATTAACAGTTAATCAATCAGAAACGAAAGTGTGAAATTCGGATTTACTCTTGAAAATTATTTCACTTCAATTAACTTTTTCATGCCTTGCGTTTTAAAAGGTCTCTCAGACATAAACGAATGTTCGTTGTTTTATGCGGGCGATCGCTAAGGAATGCAATTTCTATGCAGAAATTTAAAAGTTACGAAAGACCCTCATTATGCTTTTCTTTGCGACTTTGCGATTCCATTCTGGCCTAATTCATATAATCTAGACATAATGCTTCCTATAATGACTCAATCAATTTCTCATATTAATTTTATGCTCCGACTTAGGTTTTGAAACATAAATATTACTAATTTTTTTATGTTCGAGACGGTGGCTTACCAACAAGATCCGTATATCCTCAGGACAGACTGGGATAACAAAATATTTTTGGAAGTAGGGTCGTATCGGAAGAACCCAGATGAATCCCTTGAAAAAGGTCAAATTATGCCGTTCAATTGCAAGTATGCAGCCACAGAGGCAATACCCAAGGGATCTCAAAAAGGTATTTGGAACTTTGGGAAACGCTCATCGGTCAGATTAAATGAACCCCCGCCCCCCACACACCCTATCCCACCCCCACTATCTGTATGATATTACGGCTCAGGGTCTGCTCTTGCCACAGATACAATACCAACAGAGGATTTCGACATTGGTCTTGTATATAAGGCTTACTTATGAACTGTTAGAAATCACCGAATATTTTGATGTTTTCATAACTTAAATTGGCTATAAAGTCATTAGTTTGGTTTTGATTTATTTCAACGATACTGTCGAATGCACATTTCCAAGGGTTTTCACATATCTATTACACGTGGTTTGTTTCCAAAATAGGTCACGTGACCAGCCCTTAATTCATTGTGGTCGGAAATTACGGTTGAGCCCGGTTGGACGTGCAGAACATTACAGGATTATTTAAGAGACAAAACTTGATGGAATTCTAGCTGAAATGGACCTTTTTGAACAGACATTTATTGACGTACACTATCCTCACATTGTAAAATAACGTTTATTACCCTAACATTGTAAAATGATTATCTGCCACGATCAACTTCATTCTGTAATCCCCTTGGGAAGCGAGGGACAGATGATCCATAACTGTCTGATCCATAAGGGTTTCTTCCTCAGAATCTTAAACACTTACGTGACTATCAAATACTGATATTCGTGGATTGATACTGCATCACATTGATTACATTTTGTTTATCAAACAATACGAAAATGGATACAACTCCGATACACACTCATTTACGGTAACGCCACAGTCAACAGTCTTCCTGCTATATCACGGCGACTTGTGAATAATTGAATCTGGTTCAGACAAACCAGTGATGGAAAGAATGAGCAATGACCCTAGCCATCGGGGTACAGTTCCGCAATCAGTCACACAGCCTGACCACCCAATGTAATTATGTCACCTCTCACAACCAGCAGTAGGATGCCGGGAACCATGCTTGCTGGGGAGTCTATTCTCCTTACACTACAACGCAAAAGTTTGTTATCGTGTTCTGCAATAAAAATTCGAATAATCCGCGGATATTCCTGCGGATAAGTTGCAAATACTTCTCGAATAATCCGCGGATATCTGCGAAAACTATTATATTGCTTTATGGCACCAATTAGGAGTTTTATCGGACTATCACGTCGTCAACGCGTGGCGGGTCATGGCAATAGTCTCCATAAATGTACAATGTATACCATGATGCTGCACTGTGAATGTGTTGCAGGTACATGTAACGTTTGATAAATGCATGTAAACATCAGTTTGTAAAATATTCCTGCTATAATAACGCTGTCATTTAATATTCTTATAGACATGACTATTTGATGTAAGACACTTGCATTGTGTCCTTTGTCTTGGACAAATGTACATGTATACATTTATGTACCACACATACTAAGAACACATGTAATATCCACAAGCAATGTTCAGGCATAGAAATAATCGTAACAATGATATAGCACGTGTAACATGTGCACACGGACAGTTGATAGAGCTGTGTTACATGTGCACACGGACAGTTGATAGAGCTGTGTTACATGTGCACACGGACAGTTGATAGAGCTGTGTTACATGTGCACACGGACAGTCGATATTGCTGTGTTACATGTGCGCTAGGACAGTTGATAGTGCTGTGTTACATGTGCAAACGGACAGTTGACAGAGCTGTGTTACATGTGCACACGGACAGTTGATAGAGCTGTGTTACATGTGCACACGGACAGTTGAGAGAGCAGTGTTACATGTGCACACGGACAGTTGATAGACCTGTGTTACATGTGTATAAGGACAGTTGAGAGAGCTGTGTTACATGTGCACACGGATAGTTGATAGAGCTGTGTTACATGTGCACATGGACAGTTGACAGAGCTGTGTTACATGTGCACATGGACAGATGACAGAGCTGTGTTACATGTGCACACGGACAGTTGATATAACACGTGTTACAGGTGCACACGGACATTTGATAGAGCTGTGTTACATGTGCACACGGACAGTTGATAGAGCTGTGTTACATGTGCACACGGACATTTGATAGAGCTGTGTTACATGTGCACACGGACAGTTGATAGAGCTGTGTTACATGTGCACACGGACAGTTGATATAGCACGTGTTACATGTGCACATGGACAGTTGATAGAGCTGTGTTACATGTGCACACGGACAGTTGATAGAGCTGTGTTACAGGTGCACACGGACATTTGATAGAGCTGTGTTACATGTGCACACGGACAGTTGATATAGCACGTGTTACAGGTGCACACGGACATTTGATAGAGCTGTGTTACATGTGCACACGGACAGTTGATATAGCACGTGTTACAGGTGCACACGGACATTTGATAGAGCTGTGTTACATGTGCACACGGACAGTTGATAGAGCTGTGTTACATGTGCACACGGACAGTTGATATAGCACGTGTTACAGGTGCACACGGACATTTGATAGAGCTGTGTTACATGTGCACACGGACAGTTGATATAGCACGTGTTACATGAGCACACGGACATTTGATAGAGCTGTGTTACATGTGCACACGGACAGTTGATATAGCACGTGTTACATGAGCACACGGACATTTGATAGAGCTGTGTTACATGTGCACATGGACAGTTGATAGAGCTGTGTTACATGTGCAAACGGACAGTTGATAGAGCTGTGTTACATGTGCACATGGACAGTTGATAGAGCTGTGTTACATGTGCACACGAACAGTTGATAGAGCAGTGTTACATGTGCACACGGACAGTTGATATAGCACGTGTTACATGTGCACACGGAGAGTTGACAGAGCTGTGTTACATGTGCACACGGACAGTTGATAGAGCTATGTTACATGTGCACGCGGACAGTTGCTAGAGCTGTGTTACATGTGCACACGGACAGTTGACAGAGCTGTGTTACATGTGCAAACGGACAGTTGATAGAGCTGTGTTACATGTGCACACGGACAGTTGATATAGCACGTGTTACAGGTGCACACGGACATTTGATAGAGCTGTGTTACATGTGCACACGGACAGTTGATATAGCACGTGTTACAGGTGCACACGGACATTTGATAGAGCTGTGTTACATGTGCACACGGACAGTTGATATAGCACGTGTTACAGGTGCACACGGACATTTGATAGAGCTGTGTTACATGTGCACACGGACAGTTGATAGAGCTGTGTTACATGTGCACACGGACAGTTGCTTGAGCTGTGTTACATGTGCACACGGACAGTTGATAGAGCTGTGTTACATGTGCACACGGACAGTTGATATAGCACGTGTTACAGGTGCACACGGACATTTGATAGAGCTGTGTTACATGTGCACACGGACAGTTGATATAGCACGTGTTACATGAGCACACGGACATTTGATAGAGCTGTGTTACATGTGCACACGGACAGTTGATATAGCACGTGTTACATGAGCACACGGACATTTGATAGAGCTGTGTTACATGTGCACACGGACAGTTGATAGGTCTGAATTATCATTGATTCACGCGTACATTCTTCAGTTCTGTTGGCGAGGAACGTTCAATGTGCCTCCCGCAGAGCTGGTGCCATACTTGTCACGTTTTATCTGTGTAATCCATAGTCTTAACAAAGTAGATTGCCTTTGTGTTTGTTTGATGGGATTTAATGTCTTTCACTTGTCTTAAGTCCATTAACAGAATACTGTTTATCGCCTGTGGAATGAACAGCGTACATGCGCCTCGGGCACTAACAGTAAGAATGTAAAATACATACTAAGTATTTCATTGCTCAACGTGAAGACTACTAAACGAGGATACCTTTCAAGAAAATTAGTTCAATATCAGACATCAAGACAGCGTTACTGTGTTTAACACAGTAATATTACTTTTTATAGCGGCGGTAGGTAAGAGACCGAAGATAATATATTTGATATAATTCTTTTTTCAAGTTGTTGAACCGCCCCTGCTCTCCAGAATATCAAATAATCGTGTCTAGGCGATACAAACAAGTGGTCGATATTGGGAGCAGCGTTTCACGCCATTGTTGTATATTTCCGGGGAAACACACTTTGTGAAGTCAGTACTAGCTATTGGTCTTTCCTGGTGGTCACCTATTCCAGTATATGCTCGACGACCATTGTGAGCATCGGATCCCCGTTACAATCAACTTGTTCGTCGAAGTCTAAACAAAAGTAACAGAGTAGGGTTTATGACTAGAATCTTGCGGTTAAGTTTGGAACGAGTGTACTTTCGCGGCGAACAGTTGTTCGAGTTTAACATATTCGTATTTTTCTTCATATTGATCTCATAATGATTAAATCACAAATGTGTAAGTTCTAAAAATTAGTGTGTGTGTACTGTTCATTTTTAAATATCCAACATATATTAATGTCTATCAGTGTTATGTGGGAGAAACCCCAAAGGCCTGGGCCCTAGTCGTTCACCACAATGATAAAACCCATGAGCACAGACATGGCGTTGACAGGCCAAGGATCATAATCCGGCAAAATTTGGATTCGAACCAATGACCTGAGGATACCTGCTCTGCTTTTAATCAGTCAGTCAAAAGTAATCAGATCCCCTACAAAGTAGACGGATGTTAATATCGGTCTATGCTTTGCAAACAAGTGGTTGATAACGTGAACGATGATGCAGCCCATTTAGGCACGATGAGAAATAACCAGCCGGATCACACGCCATAACCATCCGAACCTCATGTTGACTTTCTATATGGTTGATATGAGGTACTATTCTTCCCCTGAACAAAAATACATGATATATTGTTTAGTCGGGGTGTTAGTAAAACACTTATAGAATGCATTATTAATCTTATGCAAACTGATAACAGTTGTCCTTTACTTTCAGTTTTCCGACGAAGACGTCGATACGCCAGACGACGTCAACTCAACGTCAAATGACGACAGAAGAAAATCCAATATGGCGGAATTCCTCTACACCGCGCCCTGCCCTCCTATCTGGAACTTTACTCTGGCGTGCAACTATTTCTCCAGAAAGACGATTAGTTGTGAGGAGAGTACATCTATTCTAAAGCGATGCCTTCAGCATTATGATTCCTACATTCCATGTAACACAACACTTGACGTCATAGAACGCTGTATGGAGGAAAACGCCACCCAGTGTGAAAGTCTGTTTGACTTATATAACAACTACTGCTACAATACGTGTAGAACTTACTGTGATGAGACCAAGGAGAAACATTTTAGTGAAAATGATACGGAATCAGGGCTAATATTGATACCAAGGGGAGGTAACTCTAATCGTTCAAACAAGAAGGGAAAGAACTCCTCCGATACTTTTGTTAAATATAATGGAATATTTTTTAATATGTCTGACGCTAATAACACCCATATCAAAATCATCAGTGTGAGAGGCGTACGAGTGCCGGACAGCTGGACGTGTGGCGTCTTGTGCATCATCCTCTTGATTGGTGGGGCGTTTGTTTTAATCGGAATACTTGGACTCATAGCTTTCTGCACAGTGAAAAGGTAAAGTAACATTTAAAGTTTATTTCTTTTATGTTCAAACCTCATTATCAATAGTCGTTACTAGTGGGGGGTTAACGGGATTAAATCGATCCTTCTGACCTTTATGACCAGGTTCATCGCGATGATGAAACAGGACACTGTCCAAGCGTAGTCATCAGGTGTGTGTCTATCGGGTCATTAAGTTTGATTAGAATTGTGCCCTTGCTTCTAATCGACAGAAGGACAATCCTGACCTAGACACTGAACTAACCAAAATAGCGTGCTTTGTTAACAATAACACTGGTAAAGGACAAGGCATGGTTAGGGCCGTTTTGGGCCATATGATCTGCATAATTCAATAAATGAAGAAAACTTTTAGAAATCGTTATGAAAGTTATCAGATGTATTCAACGGAGTACTTAGTTCATTTCAGTTCTTGCATGTACTGACTTATAACAACACTAATTGTATAGCAAAGTATCAATATCAGTATCAGTAATGTCCATATTTGACATTTCCACTGGGCTTAAAATGTCCATTATCCTATCTCGTCCTTTCAAATTTTTACACTTTGTTACATTTGTAATTCAACGTCAATCCAAGTCTTGTTGATGAGTTAAAATAGCAATGTTATAGCGACAGCAGTGAATACATGGGTTTGTACAAATAACTCAATTTGTTCCGTCACATGACATCAGTTACACTGTGACTGTGACTTCACGATGTCACATCTCTAAGAATGGCGTTTAAAGCGAAGTATATCTGAAACCCAACTTGTACACTTATCGTTTGTACTCTTGCGTACACAGTTTGTAAATGATATAAATTTAGTAAGCTTAATAGCTTGCGGCACCTCTCCTTTAGATTATGTAACGTTCACACTGTCCGGCATGCATACATGTAGCTATATCTCAGACCAGCCTCGGTCCCCCGAGATAAACGAAATCTAATACTTGTAAACAACACATTCTGAATGAGATTATCGGTGTGGGATAACGCCTTTTAACAGGTTTAGAGAAATTTGACAGACACATTGAACGAGGACTTATGGATTATCTCTCCCGAGTGAATCAATGGCGCAAGCTCCGAGTTTTACTTAATATGTTCATTTACGAGTGACATAATCTGCAATTTCGTTTATAGTGGGTTATTCAATACATTACTCAGTGTCATTTTAAGAATGAAAGTTAAGAAAATCTTAGTAAATGTTATCCCTACACAAAAACATCACTGACGTCAACCTATTGCTTAGATGACGAAATTTTATCAATTTCTGACGTCATGAGCAATAGACACCGTATTTCTTACGTAAAATCGCATCAACTGACCAATCAGGATTTCTTCATGGCGTGTCAGCTTAGCGTTGGAGAAAAACACGCAAGTCCGTACGGCGAATAGCGACGCCTTTGACCACTGGGTCATAATGTAATACATTATATTTGTTCCAGAGATTCTATTTAAAAGTTTCATCAAGAGCTATTGCGTACATTCCGTTTTAATAATATATTGAAAATCAGACAGGCTTTTCAACTTTCAGTGATTCTTAAAGACATAACACTGATGAATTATTTCCAAGACACGGCTTAGGGGATTTACAGATAAATATATACATGACAATGACCTTCACCCCTGGAAATGGCAGCGTCCAATTTCCGCGACTTCCTAACCTCATCACTAGCTTGTCATTAAGTTTTTATTGTGATATGCTTATATGTGAGATTTGTGTTTGAGACATTGTATTATCAAGGAGGAGCCAAAGTTTCCGGTCCACGTATGTTTGGAACACCCATACTAATTTCATCCAAATGCCACGATATATCTAATGTCCCCAAACTTCAAGATGAAATGCCACAAGACACGTGTCAAAAGTAAGTTTTTCAATGTCTGTCAAAGTGCCTTTCCCTCGTGTTATTTTTCATCAAAATAAACGCGCATGCCCATTTCGGTCCCAGACAGAGTGATGTATAAAAGACACTTGAGTGTCACTAAAACCCCCAAGAGGGCTTTGGCAGACACATAATTAGTGCTTGAAAGAGCATAGTCTAACTAATCTAAAACTTTTGACAGTCCTCAATTCAAAACTTTTTAAAACGTTTTCCCAGACTGATCCAGAGGTCGAACCAACCGCATAAAGATAAGGACCCAATTTATCTTCAGTAGAGAAACCATTCCCCATTTACC
The DNA here is from genome assembly GCF_023055435.1 of Haliotis rufescens. Taxonomy (NCBI): domain Eukaryota; kingdom Metazoa; phylum Mollusca; class Gastropoda; order Lepetellida; family Haliotidae; genus Haliotis; species Haliotis rufescens. The sequence continues at coordinate 24,897,372 of NW_025964001.1, read as the reverse complement.
GACGTTCAAAGTACCACGAAGCTAATCGTTGATATAGGTTCCTTAATTATTAATAAATCATGATTGAACATCCTACGCAATTTTACCTGAGGTGGTGGGTCGGCTGTAGCTTACTTGTCTGCCTGTCTGGGTTTGGACACCAATGATAATTGACAAGAAATGAAGTAATTGTCTGTCGCTGTTAACCTGAGCACATCCTCACAAGACAAAAAGAAACATTAAAATTTCATGCCGGACTGTGATTCTTAATGAAGGTGTGTTTCAAGGCTCGTTTTGCAAATGAGCGATATGAACCATTCCTGAGAAACAGGAGACTGTTGAGGCCTTAGTTTGATTTTCTTGGTTTACGGATTCGCCGACGTTCAAAATCGAAATTTCAGAGAGAGGAAAAAGAAATCTGATTGACAAGGTCTGTTTTTTTCCGCCGACGGTAAAAATCGCTTTGACAATGAAACTGGTAATGAAAGGCAGCTGCCAGATTTTTGATTAATAATATTTATAAGCACCCAAACTACGCCAAGACTTTCCATTTTTTTATCACCTCCCGGTCCAAATAAAACTTTAAGATGATGAATTTTTTCTTACAAATGGATAGAAATGACCCACGGTTAACTTTATAGTTCTATATGCCTTGCCTTGAATGCTCATCCGCTTTGCAAAACGACGAAAATGAAGTTTGTTTGCTGTAGCAAGGATGAATGCTTTAATGAAGATAAGTGGCCTTACATCAACCTACAATAACTCAAAATAGCCCATAGCAGAGTTTGTGTAAATAATTCATCAGTTTTTAAAAGCATAACCATTTCTCCCATTGTATTACGCCTTGAACACCTAACATCAATCAATGTATGCCGTTATTTAGCGTTCAAGTAATGAGCAGGTTTGAATGGTTCTACAAAGTCTACATCGCAACCGCGGCCTTTATTTGATCTAATTACTATTCTGAAATAACGTGTCTACCGCAGTGTGTAATATGATGGGGAAGGATCATGAAACATTCAAGGGGTTATCAGTCTAATCACGCGTCAGGTCCTGCAGGGCGCTGAACACGACACACGTTGAGCGTCGTCCAGAAAGCCAGTCCATACAGCAGGCAAGGCTCGCATGCTTAGTCATATGACTTCGATGTCGGACCCCTTGGTGTTTGGCCCTTTACTTTCAACAGCTTCAGGTATAGCTAATAGGCTAGTTTATATTTGTGTGATGTTGACGTGTTATCCTGTGTAGGGACGCCCCGAAGAACTCATTTATGACTCTGTGATGTTAAGGGATTGAGAACTTCAGAGGCTCCTTTGTCTTAGATCAGAAAGAAGAGTAGCCCGGCGTGCTGCGACAGAAATAGGGTTTTAGTTTCTTTCTGTTTAGTTAGTGGTAAAGCGGTCTCACCGAAAAGCTGTAATATTCTATGAGTCATTTTGAAGCCGAGGTCAATATAATTCCAGGTGTAAATAATCTGGGCCAAACACACATGTGGTTGACAGCATGAGCAACGGCGCCGATGACTACGACAACACACAATCACCGAACCTGACCACTCCTTCCTTTACACCGGTGGCCGAGGTAGAAATGGTCTTCAGTAACCCATGCTGGCCGTAAAAGGCGACTATGCTTGTCGTAAGAGCGACTAACGGGATTGGGTGGTCAGGCTCGCTGACTTGGTTGATGCATGTCATGGATCCCAGTTGCGTGGATCGATGCTCATGTTGTCAATCACTGGATTGTCTGGTCCGGACTCGATTACTTACAGACCGCCGACATATGGCTCGAAAATTGCTGAGTGCGGCGTTAAACAACAAACAAACAAAAAGAATTTTTTTTTTTACACCGGCTCTTCTGACAAGCAAGAGAGTCTCATGGCCTACGGGATGCAGTTTATGGTTGGGTTGAGTGAATGTTCTTTGACACACTAATCAAGCGTGACAGTTCGGCCGAAAATCATGTCTGTTTCTTTGTTCTTTAACGCTGCAATATGCAATAATCCAACTGTGTATCGACGACCAATGACTATTTGAATAAGCGCCAGGCGAAGCGATGGTTGACTATAATAGCAATGGTTCACACCATCGGGGTACGATGACCACTCGGTCTTTTTTCAATTCTAACCCGAACGGGATGTGGGTATTGTGATGTGGGTGTCATTGTGTTTTATAGTGTGAGAATGTGGACGCTGTCATTTGTGCTGTACAGTTATTCACAATCGCTCTGCATATAAGCTTTGTCTGTTACGTGAAAAAATCCTGTGTTGAAGGATTAGGTGAACTACTACGAAAGTGTTAAATCTCATCCAGTAGCTATAGATGAAACATTAGCATTTGACTATTAGAAAGCAATATGACCAAAAGAAATCTCAGAACATCTAGAAATAGTGAACAATCGATTTTAGGAATACGGCACCAGACGCTGTAATTACGAATACGATCACGGTCACAAACACATTTTGACTTTGTGCAATATATAAAGAAGTAATTGCACAACTTCAAGGAATATGATAAATTTAAAATTCTTTGCAATAGGCCCGTGTACAGCTTCAGGCGTATCCAGGACAACCTACCTGATCTTGTCCTTTTTGATAAATCCAAAGAAATAATTTATATTACTGAATTCCGTGTCCCTTTTGACACTAATGTATCAGGAAGAACATGGCAAATACGCGGACCTCGTTTACGAAATGTCAAGCTTGCATCCCAAATACCAAGTTGCCCGACTCCAGATTGTTCTCGGTGCCTTAGGGTAGTTCCTCCTAATCTGTTGACTAACATGGGGAGAGTATCCGGGATAGCTGCCAGGGACACAGCCCTTCTAGCACCCTGGGTAATGCAGAAGGCTGCAGTGTTAGGGAGTCTTCACATTCTTCGAAAAGTTCTTGGTGAGTTCGACGAGGCAGCGCTTTCTGGGTAAAGTCCCATTCGCTATATGGGCTGTGTGTAAACGGTTTTATTACCGCGACTTCGTCATGCTTGTTGTTTTCACTCAGAGGTCCACCCATGGTATGACCCAGAATATGTAGAGGATGTCATGGAAATGATAATTTTAAAATTCTTTGGAATAGTCCCATATGCAGCCTTAGACAAATCCAAACCAACAAACCTGACCTTGTCCTTTTTGATAAATAACAAAAATCTGGTAGGTCAGTGGTACAGGATGTCGTAAGTTACGGTACAAGTCATCCTTTAGCTATCCTGATCCGTTTGTCGTGGGCCGCGAATATGACCGTTGTTCTGTCAGCACTCGTGCTCGTAGGTTTCACTGGAGTAGACAACGTAAACAACCTGCAACACTTTAGTCATTCTAAAATTACTCCGACTCGCCATGATATAACTTGGACACTGCCAGATCGGCTTAAACCCAATGTTTTCGATTCTACACCGTGTTCAAGCACTCGAAATGTCCCAAATGAAGAGTGAGTGTTGTACCTGAACAATTTCAATACATCTATACACATTCTAGGCTCTAGTTCTAGGCTCATCAAGAGGGTAATAAGGGTTGAAGTTACCGCTATGTATAAGGTCACGTGCACACGGTGGGTACGTCAAGGCATATCCAAGGCATAGGTAAGCCTACAACGAAAGTATCTTTCCACACAAAAAATAAAAAAATATGAGACGCGAAGTGTTTGTCGCCATATTGCTACAGGTGAGCTCTATTCAACAACGATTCTATGTTTAGGCTCTTTGCATCGCATCTTACGTCAGTGTTAATGTACATTACGCGACGCAGTGTTTGCTGTGAGGATCTTGAATTGCAGAGATCGGCAAAATGTCGAAGTATGGAGTATATTTTTTCCCTCTTGTAGACAACTGTAGCATTGTGCGTGGGAATGCAGCTAAACGCCAATGACATATAAGATCCAAGTATTGTAGATGTAAGGACAAGTGAACCCTCATGATGTAACACCCTCTCAAAGCCGGACGAATTGGATTCGTTTGTTGAATCGTCCAAAACTTCATGAACAGTAACAACGATGTCGGTTGTAGTGAGGAGGTGCGACAAACATGTTGATTGTTGACACATTAAACAACGTTAACGTCTATACGTTACCGGGTTAGAATTGGTCCTCAGCAGTCTATGCCTGTGGTAAGCGGCGACCTAAGGGAACGAGTGGTCAGGCTCGGTGATATGGCTGATAAAGTCTCAATATGATCGTTGCTCACCGGTCCATGTTCGGTTATTTGCAGGCCGCAATCATACAGATGGAATATTTCCGAACGTTAAACGTATGGTGCTAAACAAACAAAATATAACAAAACAATACATAACAAAAGGACATAGATGCAGTTCATCAAAGTTCCCCTATCCAAGTTTGCGATTTACAGCCGTTGAAGCTGATTAATATCAGATCTTTTATAATCAGAAACCTCTCTGTGTGAAATCTTGGGACACCTCAACAAAAGGTCGAGTCAGAGGAAACCTGAACGAACTTTCACAGACCAATCAAAAATATGTTTGGAAGGGTTCTTGAGCCAATCAGCTGCCAGCTTTCTAAACTTACGATTCAGCTAAAATCGTTTTTACAACTTTAATTTGGAAGTTTCGATTTTCACAAAAATGAAAACGTAGACAGAACACAAGTATTCTTTCTATTGGACTCCCTGTTGGGTGTAGATGCAACGGCGCACAGCTGGCATGAAGCACCCACAAAAAAATAATGGCGTCGCTCTACTTTCTTCTTTCGAAACTTGTCGTTTTAGTTCGTTTTAAACATACAGAATTGTTGTATGCATGCTCCGTTCACTCCTACCGAGAATTTAGAAGCCTCGGCGATGATTGGTTGATTGGAATGTTCACGTGACGCGACCTCCAACGGCGATGTCCTCAGACCGTAACGCAGAGTGGATTCGTACTGGAATAAAAGATCTGATTTCAATGATATTGTGGAGCAGTTCACTCAGTGACATCAAAGTGACCAGGGTCCAATGGGGACTGCAGTGACATGGCAATGTGCATAGAGTAGTTCGGTGCCCTCGTTACAGTTACAAACAAGCGAGCGTGCAAGGGACAGTTAAATCAGCATGTGTGGGTAATAGTAAAAGAAGGCAGTATATATTCAGTTCCACCTAACGTCATACACAAGCGATTACTGAGGCACAGTCTTTATTTTATCAATTTTCAGTTACTTTAGTATATTTCTGAAGTATGTTTAAATCAACAGATTTTACTATGGGTGTTTTGAAAAAACCCATCGTATATAATTCGTTTCGTTATACTTAGTTCTCATTTTTAAGAGATGAACCATAAGGGCGTTCAGCATTAAGCAAACCACATTCCTTCCCCGCTTTCAATGATGGATAGAATAATGATACGAGGAACTGAAACATGCCACATTTTATCTTTCCAGAGGAACTGAAACATGCCACATTTTATCTTTCCAGATATCGCCAAGAGGAAAACTCATACAAAATCCACAGCCAAGACGTAAGATTTTTGCCTTTTTGAATTCCAGCCAATCCGAAAGCCACCCCAGAGACCATGTACCGACACATTAAAAAGTCAAACTCTCGCAATACCATCTCAAGTAAAACAAGTGTCCAGGCGGGAACATGAACCTGTCTTGCGTAAGATGGATGAATAGAAACCATTAATGTTAATTACAAGAGTAAAGATTTTTCACTAGAATAATCAACAATCACTTTAAGAGCTAAGGGTTTGCCAGGTCACCGAGCGCGCTTTTCTTAGAAACATTAACAAGATGCACTTGATCGCGGAAATACATTTTAGCACGAGGAAACAGGATTTGGAAATGGGAAATGGCAATATTAGAATTGGGCTAGTTTTTACATCATTCATTCTCGAGTTCAGATTGTGCGAATCGGTGCATTCAAATTTCATGTTTTTATTTCAGAAATGTGTCGGGCCTGACGAATGTGGTGCAATGTCAGACAGCGCGTTGTTGCCCACAATGGGGTTGAAAGCGAAGCAGCATCACATTCATGGAAGATACAGACACCAAGCGGTGCGAGACACGTCGTTTACCCAAGTACATTTTCCGAATGGATCTTCCAGACTGTTAGGAGAAATATTACCTGTGGAGGAGATGGAGAATACCCAGCTTTGAGGGTGGGGATTCACTGGGTGTGTCTGGATGCACCAGTTGAAGGGTGTATCATTGCGCATGTGTGACTGAGGAGATAATGATGGGGCATATTATCATATATTTTATTCCATATGGCTTCAGATGGTGGGCGGGGAAAATGATGATAAAAATAATATTACACCGTCAGTAATGATCATGGCGTTGCACAATGTCAGTAGTCACTACCCAAATTTCGGCATTTTGAGTAGTCATATCCAAATGTCAATTTTATTGTAAAAAGAAATCATAGGGGTTAAATATGTATAATTCTTAATTCATTGAGGCCAGGTGGCGTAAACTAATCACTGTAACGGAAATTCACTATTTTATAGAACTATGAAGAGCAACCAGCAGAAAACAACTCAATAGAAATCACATTCGTTCTACCTCGATTTCTTCCGACTGTGTACGAGACGGGCTCGTCTTTTAACCAAAGTGTGCTAAAGAACAGTGATGTCTGAGTGAATGAGATGCTGACCCAGCCAATGTGGCTCACGATGTATCACTAGACTCAAAGAAAGACTGGGAGGTCGAAATGGACGTCATGTAAAAGGAAGTGGACACAACGAAGCATTTATGATCAAAACAGAATGATCCATTCTTGGGTATTGTTTAGTAATAATGTGTTTTTATTTGTAACATACCATATCATAGCATCAGTACCATGTTTTTTTTACGAAAGCGGGTGTTTTATTACTTGCTTGGAGGACCTTCCGTCCGAAATGACCCAAATGTGGAAGAAAGTTATTATTTTAAGAGTAATCCTTCTTTCACAACAGTATCTGTAAAAAGACATTTCAAGGTAGAATTCTAGGGAGAAATGACTATCGAAACTGCAACACTCCAAGTGTTTCCAATATAAGATTTTTTTCCCATAAATTCACATTATTGTCGACCACATATATAAGAGATCAGTTTTTAAAATATATTTGTGAGGCATTCTTTTTTCATTTCGCGATCGACCGACCACCCTACGGTTTTGAAAACACATTCATAAGCTAAGAAATAAGCAAAGCTAATCATTGCAAGCCTTAAACAAAATATCCGATATACGACTGCAATTAATAAAATGGTACACCTTACACGATGAAACACTCTCCCACGCTCGCACACACACATGCACGGGCAGCACTAGCATACGTATGTATCGTTCGGTATTTCAATGAAAACAATAATTATTAATCTCGTATGACTTTGACTTTGCAACTGTCACTTCACACATACTCCATACCTCCTATATACAAATATCCTTGTCAATGTCCATGAAATGATAACGTCACATAACTATTACACGAATACCTTCAGAGGTGTGTTTATATATAGAGGGGTGTTTAATAATACAAATTTCGGCAGTGACAGAAAGGATGCAGAGAACTTAAGGAGAGCAGCGACTGTACCTTCAAAGGTGTGTTTATATATAGAGGGGTGTTTAATAATACAAATTTCGGCAGTGACAGAAAGGATGCAGAGAACTTAAGGAGAGCAGCGACAGTACCTTCAAAGGTGTGTTTATATATACAGGGGTTTTTAATAATACAAATTTCAGCAGTGACAGAACGGATGCAGAGAACTTAAGGAGAGCAGCGACTGTACCTTCAAAGGTGTGTTTATATATAGAGGGGTGTTTAATAATACTAATTTCGGCAGTGACAGAACGAATGCAGAGAACTTAAGGAGAGCAGCGACTGTACCTTCAAAGGTGTGTTTATATATAGAGGGGTGTTTAATAATACTAATTTCGGCAGTGACAGAACGAATGCAGAGAACTTAAGGAGAGCAGCGACTGTACCTTCAAAGGTGTGTTTATATATACAGGGGTGTTTAATAATACAAATTTCGGCAGTGACAGAAAGGATGCAGAGAACTTAAGGGGAGCAGAGACAGTTCCTCTGTGCATACCATATCTGCAAAGATAATCAAAGTGCAACGATGTCTGGCGCAAAACTGCAGTCGCATCACTCAACACAATCTCACTGTAAAATACACTTGTTTCAGTAGTAAATCTACACTGATGTGTTTTCAAAGAACATCACATGTGACAAAACGACGAAAGAGAGATTTTACCAGGAAATACGACCCGCCAGCAACTGATCCCACAACAGATTTATCTGTTGTGAGAACTCGAGTTTCCGAAGACAACCGAACCACTTTTTCTTGTCCACATCCTGAAATTGATACCCAAATAGAAACGATAGCTCTCGAGTTAATTTACTTTTATTTGCTTTTGGATTTTTTTTCTTAGACATAAGAAATCAAATCATTGTCATCATCATTATTATTCACATTATTCTGATATTTACGTCCATGAAACATTAAACATAAGACGCTAAACGACATCAGTTGTGCTTAAATGTAAATCTTGTTTCACTAATGAACAAAACCATGCATACTCTCATTCAGCACTATCATTTAACATCATTGCGAAATATCACCCATTCGGTTTATAAACATCAAAAGCTTAGGCTTATAACTGGACTAGAGACTGGCGTTAAACAACAAACAAACAGACAAACATTGCCGTTTGACATCATGTCACACAAGCCTATTTGCCCCATTGTTTGTAAGCGGAAACTATATCAGTACGCACTCAAAGGTCGACATCATCAAGCATATTAAGTTTTTCAAGATTTTTGTATTTTTGTACAATATCATTACGTATAATGTTGTATGTTAATAATATATAAAAATTAATTATATGAAAGTCGTTGCTACTTGCCCAAAGACTGTATGTACGACTTGACCTTGGAATACAACCTACTGGTATTAATAGGTGATGAGTTCACTTTCTGAAAATGTGTTCAGATTTGCACGAAGCCCCGGCGGAAACGAGAGTTCAATCTAAACAATTTGCTTGGTTATCAACCTCAATCCAACTTCCATCCATTTCAAGTTGTCGCTACAATGGCCACAATTTACGATTGTCGCTAACGAAGCAATAGGGAACCTGTATGATTGGAATAATGAGGAAGTTACTCACAACCAATTGGGACACGTCTCTTACATGTCAGCTCTTTCAAACTAGATATTCTTGCGAGATATCATGTCACGGTTTATTGAACGATTTGGGTGTTGAGTTCCCAAATGGGGGCGTATTAACTGTACGCCGCGGGACTGATGTAGACTTTGTGCAGTTCGTTATGTGGTTTATGGACGAGTATTTTGGTCGTGTGGCTATCGCTATTTCAGGATTGAGATTTGCAAATGAGGAAGTGAGAATAAAGACATGACACCGATCTGTAAATTCTATGTTTGGAATTGAATATCACGTAATGTGAATGGAAACGTTGGATTTGGCAGCGATTTATGGAGATTTTATTTAAAGATTAAGAAACTGGGAAATGAGGAATGAGTTGGGTGTTGGGTGGGAATGAGGATGTGGTAGAGGATCGAGGAGCGGGTTAAGGATGGAGAAATGGAAATTATTCATTTGGAATTGGAATACAAACTCGGACTGGGGTTGGACTTTTAATTTGATATTGAAAATGGACCCGGAAAACCGATATTCCGCATTTGCGATAAAAATAGCTTTTCAATAATTTATTATTCAGAGATAACATTGCTTTCATAGTTTTGGTAAAGTAGAACCCATAATTGTGTTGTTGGTTATTGAATGTGTTTTAACACGTCTACAAGATGAATAATTATCATCCTTAATTTGGGCTTTAAATGCTTATTATGCATCACATTAGTGTCACCTGTCTCTCACCGCTCATTATGTATTTATGTTTGTTTATCTTTATCTGTTAAGTAAATGAAATGACATTTACTTGTCACCACTGGCATGTGGAGAGGAGTGCCACATTTTTGTAATAATTTGTTATTGACATGAATGTCTAGTATAATAAATATATTGATATTTTTACTAACTGCGTATCTGGTGTCGTCACTCGAGGTAATTAAATACATTTATAGCATTGTTGGCGTGATTGATGCTGGCCGGCGTCAAATATACGATGATCAGGATTTCTCGTTAAGACATAAGGAATACGGGTTCTTGCTGATGGATTTGAAAGATTTCTGCTCAAAAGCACAGCTTCACTATCCTTAGGAAGCAATTCCATTATCCTTGGGCAGCAACTGCACTATGGTTAGGAAGCAACCATTTGATTTTGAGAGGGAGGGAGATGTTTCTTAAAACATAAACAAGTCTCCGTTGTATTGATTTGTTTAAGAAGTTCATTTACAAAGATATGTTTGAGTACCTGTTAATGGCAGAAAGTAACTATTGAACTCATCAACATTGAAAGGACATTCTGACCAAAATCTCCCGCCTCCCACAAAAGTCAAATTGTTGCCTCCTTAGACATTCCATGTTTTTTTAATATTGTTTTGATACATGTTCTTGTTTTGGAATGTGGTATTTGTCGACCACATGAAGAACGAAACGTTATCAGCAGAGAAGCTGCATATAAAAAATGTAATATTTCTTGACAAATGTGAGTGAATGAATGTTGTTTTATGCCGTGGTTAGCAATGTTACAGCTTCGCAATCACGGAAGCCTGCAAATAATCAAAATCTAGGAATGGTAAACCAGCGGTTGACCGCAACCCAGTAGGTTACTCCAGGGTATGAAGACGCACAGGGAGGACAGCCTAATGGGCATTCCGGGAGGTCAAGCTCCCTAGCTAGCTATGCTGGTCGTAAGAGGTAACTTCCAGGAGTCGGGTGGTCAAGCTCGGTGACGGCGTGTGTCGTTGCCCATAATATCACTGTCTTGTCTGATTATATCCAGGCGGTGGTCGTCATATAGCGATATCACTGAGTGCGGCGTTATATGACGTCGGTCTGTAAATAATCGAGTCTGGACCAGACAATCCATTGATTGACATCATGAGAATCGATCCACGTAATTGGGATACGATGACATACATCAACCATGTCAGCGAGCCTGACTACCCGATCCCGTTAGTCGCCTCTTACGACAAGCATAGTCGCCTTTAACGACAAACATTGGTTGCTGAAGACCTATTCTAACCAAGATCTTTATGGGTTGACATGTTATTACTCAATTGGTTGTACTTGGTAAGTCACTCATTATTTGTTTGTTGTATAATGCCGCTCCAAGCAATATTCCAAACGGCTTGTAAATAATCGAGTCTGGACCAAACAATTCAGTGATTGATGTTGCGAACAACGATCCAGGCAGCCGGGCTATGGGCGACACGCTATCAACCAAATCACCAAGCCCGACTACCCTATGTATTGCGTCGCATCTTACAACAAGCATAGGTTCTTGGAAATCCATTCCATCCTGACATTCCCATTTCCCATGGGAGGTTGGGGGGAGGTATCTTTAATTATTGCATAAAGCATGATACTATTTGGAGGTTTCCAAGTATACATCATGAGAATCGAACGTTGTCTGGGTGACTGATGAAGGAATAAGCAGAGATGGGGGAGAGAGATGGGGGTCGATGATCCCTTACCCTAGGCTTACCGGCAGCGGATGTCTGCTGATTAAATCCGGATTTGCTGGTCATAGCTGATCAAGACATTTAACCTATTGCAAAAACGAATTCATCATTTATCTAAACAACTATCAGAGAAAGACTATGTTTATTGAATATATCACTCATGAACACATTCGTCGTTTTTTATAGAACAAAAGGAGCGCAATTGTGTCTGAGGGCCGAAAGCCCAGCCACACTTTTAACCCTGTAAAGAGTGTTGAGGAAAATTCTATTTTGTTATTGATTACAACCATAACAAACTGTCTGAACAAAGTAATAGACCGACACCGAGAGTCCGTACGCCTTGCAAAAATTGTGTTCAGTAAACAACAAATTAAAAACCGGAATGAAAACCCTTTGGGGTGTTTTTTGTTTCCTGTTTTTGGCGCTGAGCAATACATAAACTCTGTACTGTGAAATTGCGACGTCCATGACCCTTGAGACGTTATGTGCACGCAACCTTTGCGATATATATATGATGCGTGTGTGTATCTCATATCTTTTGCTTAACGATATGGATTAAAACATCAAGCATGTGTATATCTTATATCTTTTGCTTAACGATATGGATTAAAACATCAAGCAAACACCAGTTCGTTTCGGAAAAAAACGTTATGCCCATTTAATAAAAAAAGCAGAAGATCAAACAAAAGAATTGTTATTTGAAAGCAATACTTTTAATGTTGATTATTCAATGTTCTATCAGAGATATTTTTTAATCAAATTGTCTCATCGTTGCCCGAAGCAGTCACATATTCTAATAGAGCTCGTTGGATTGACCCATAAAGCATGGGACCTAGTACTCCAGTAAAGGAGAATCTTTTAATAGCTCCTGCCAAATGTTAGCATAACGAGGGTTTTCCACAAAGATACTACTGATAATGTGACACACGAATCTGTTGTACAGAGTTGCGTCCCTTAGCTGTAATGTGCGATGTGCTTCCGTTACTCGGTCTCTGCCAGAACCATTCGCCCGTCTGGTTGGAGTGAGTGAATGAGTGAGTTGGGTTTAACGCCGCTGTTAACAGTATTCCAGTTAAATCACGGCGTTTCAGCTTAATGTGGGAGGAAAGCCCGAAGTGTTGCAGGTCTCAGACGTTTACCACAACGGTGAAACCCACGAGCACGGGTATGGTGCTGACAAACCCAGAAACATAATCAGGGCGAACCGGGATTCGCACCCACAATCATAGGTTTCTGGTGTGCCCAAGGGACGCAACTCTGCACAGCGAATCGCAGCGCCTTGGACGACTGGGCCACCCGTGCCCCCTCCGTCTGGTTCGAACGCCAACAACCTGCGCCATTTTGACAGTCCTTCCTCTCATCACGTTAACACACATTGATATAAAAGAATATTCACAGTTAGGCTTAACTCAAGCTCATTTGGCCTCCAACGCTTCCTTATAACAATGACGTGTTATATCGAGGGAGTGAGCAGGCGCCAGGATGATAAAGCAATTTACGGCTGAGCTAAGATGCCGTTTTTAGTCGGAATTACATAGCACCACAATAATTCCGTTACGATGCACCCATTACAAACATTCCTCAGATTTGAGAAATTTGCATAACGAAATTGGAAAATGAACACAACTTTGGTGTTTTTTCTAAAGCTGAAACTGTTGACAAATTGCTTATTATTTAGCTGAAGTGTTGTTTATTACCCCAAATAAAGCATCCACTCTCTCTCAGATTCAGTGCTCTCTGTTCCTATCAGAGTAATTTCTTGAGTTTAAAACGGAAATACATGAAAACCATGCCCTCTCCTTGGATGGAGCGTTTCAGGCGATATGCAGACATTGTTATTTTACTGGCGCTTCCTATGAATGTTCTCAGATCGGTCTTCAGCAACCCATTACCGCAAAAGGCGACTGTGCTTGTAAGAGGCGACTGACGGGATCCATTCGTCAGCACTCGCCCCTTTCCGTAACCTGCAAGAAGACTCGTCCCCCTCTCGATGAATGTTATGTGCGAAAATACGACAAACCAATCAGAGTGCGCGAATGATTTCAAGTACTTCGTCAAAGAATCCCTCAGAAATAATTTTTGATTTTACATATGTCTTGCATCTAAAAATATACCAAAGACACAGTTAAATGTGTTCAATCATATTGTATAATTCCGCACGTCCCGATGTGCTTTAAAAGGCATCTGAAATATATATAATATATGGGGAAATATATGTGAACCATTACGCAACGAACTGACAATTGTTTTAGTTATGCCCGTTTGCGCTAAGACGGAACCCGGTCGCAAAAATGGCCACGAGAGGGGCACGAGTCGCTGTTCGGCTTGTCCCGGAATAACACGAGTTGGTCACGAATGTGACGGGATCGGGTGGCCAGATTTACCGACTTGGTTAATGATGTCATCGTATCCCAATTGCGTGGATCGATGTTCATGATATCAATCACTGGATTGTCTGGTCCAGACTTGATTATTTACAGACTGCCGTCATATAGCTGGAATATTGCTGAGTGCGGCGTTAAACAACAAACAGACAAACAGAATGTAATGCAAGAGAATATTGTTAAGTGCACAAATATAAATGGAAAACATTTTCGTTACTTCAGCTGGTGAAATGTGGTGTTATGTCATGGTATTGTTTGAGGGTGGCGTTGCCAGTGGAATACCGATTTCCGCCCCTTCAGCTTGTGAAAGCAAACCGCCAAGAACCCCCCCCCCCCTTTTTTTTTTTGCTAACAGATGTCACGTTTGAGAGTTTAGTTTATTTTAGTGTTATCACGGGGCCTGTGTGTGTGTGTGCGTGTGTGTGTGTGTGCGCTTGTGTGTGTGCGTGTATGTGTGTGCTTGTGTGTGTGTGTGTGTGTGTGTGTGTGTGTGTGTGTGTGTGTGTGTGTGTGCTTGTACTAGTCCGGACTGATGCCGATTTATAGTGCCATGCCGCAGTTTAAAATGAATACCCTATTCAGACACAGTAAACTGAGCCGACCAATCCTTGCTTTAGTCCTTTAATGTCGAGCGCCAGACAGGGTGACGCTCTTCCACTAGACCACGCTTACGGAGGCGGTCCCCTCAGTGAAGGATTTTTTAAACGCTCAACACTTTGGTAAAACCAACCTGTATGAACAATTATATTAAAAGTAAATAATCAAGCCAACTCTTACGGCTAACAAAGGTTACCGGGGACCTATTCTAACCCCGAGGACGAAGGGGCAGCCTAGTGGTTAAAGCGTTGGCTCGTTACGCCTAAGACCCGGGTTCGATTCCCCACATGGGTACGATGTGTGAAGCCCATTTTCCGGTGTTCCGCTGGAATACTGCTAAAAGCGACGTAAAATCATACTCACTCGATCTAACCCGGACTCCCTTCGGGGACTACTGGTACTACTCCTCCTACTCCTACTACTACTTTCAACACAAGGCAATACATGAAGGGCTCAGTCCACAGAGGGACACGATGAAAGCGTATGAACTGTGTCCATCAGTATGAATTCAAAACACATTCTCAGCTTCCTGGGGAGTAAGACCATCTCGGTCATCCATCCATGTACTATCCGTCGCCATTGATACTAAACTCCTGAAGTGTGACCTAACGTTGCGACAGTTGCTGAATTAAGACTAATGGAGTCTAACATGATGGAAAGCGGTTAATAATAGAACACTGTTTGGGACCTGTGTTCTCGCGATGCTCATTATATCAGTCACTGTTATTTCTGTCTCAGAATCGATTTTTACAGACCGCAGTCACGCAGCAGGACTATTGCCAAGTGCGGCGTTAAACAAACAGCTACTGTAGCAGATAAACACTTACTGCATGAGAGGTATAGAGGTATTAAACGTATATTTCCGAATACATGTTAGTAAGCAAATAAGAATTTGCATATTTCATGCGGCCTTAATAAGAATTTGAGTGAGTGAGTGAGTGAGTGAGTTTGGTTTAACGCCGCTTTTCACACTATTCCAGTTATATCACGGCGTGTCAGCTTAATGTTGGAGGAAAGCCCGAAGGTCTCAGGTGAAACCCACGAGCACGGGTATGGTGCTGACAAACCTAGAAACATAATCGGGGCGAACCGGGATTCGAACCCACAATCATAGGTTTCTGGCGAGCCCAAGGGACGCAAATCTGCACAGCGAAACGCGGCGCCCTAGACGACTGGGCCACCCGTGCCCCCGATACGTATTTGAATGACTATAGCATTGACCTGGTGTGTAAGACCCGACCTACCGCGCTGTAGCTTGTTCTACACTATACATACATGTGTGCTCTCATGACCTACAGTCATACCTAGGGGCACGCTGTTCCCCCTGATTATTTTTCTTGGGTTTGTCAGCACCATACCCGTGCTCGTGGCTTTCGCCGAACTGGTCAACGTCTGAGACCTAAACCACTTCGGGCTTTCCTCCCACATTTGGCTGACACGCCGTGATATAACTGGAACACCGTTCAAAACGGCGTTAAAACCAAACTGACTCACTCACTCAAGTATAACATGTATCGCTACTATTTTGTGAAAAAATAATTGAATGTTTTATTTTATTTGCTGCATAATAAATCACGGCGACTTGTGAATTAATTTTATATAAGTTTTTTGAAACCAGTACAAGAGCTGCGATCCACGACCACGAAGATGGTGTACTAAGACACACTATCACAGATCAATCATCCGATCCTCGTCCTCAGCTTGAACGACAGACATGGGGCGCTGGGTGCCGTTGTACAAAACCACTTTAGCGCTACGACTGTCGTAAGTCTGTGTTAAGGTATGGGAGTTACGATCACCTAAGCGCAAACAACGCTTTATACAACGGCATCCTGGAGGCTTATTCCGTGCATACATGTGTCCTAAGTGTTCGGTGTGTATTTGTATATTCATGGATCAGACAGAAAACACGTTGTGTGTGTCTTCACTGTGACAAATCCCAAATAAAATAGAAAGAAATGAAACACCTTTACATTATCTTATGGTGGCACTCGTAAATGAACATGTAATGCCAAATACCCTCTGTCTCACACGTTCAAGGGTAGATTGTGCATACATAACTATGACTAACGTTACCTGCCTTTTCAACCCTATTTTAACATGATCTCATTAGTTTTTTAAAATTTTAATGTTAAAATTAAAAGCCGACCAGTCCTTGTTTTAGCCACTTAATGCCGAGCGCCAGAATGACGCGGCTGGGGATCGAACCCTTCCGCTCTCCGGGCGGACGCTCTACCATTAGACCACGAAGGCGGTCTGTAAACAATAACACTAATATTATTGCATAAAGAACATCGACACTACGTAGTGAGATGACAATGTTGAATGAAAACGTAGTTTTACATTACCATAAACATAATCTGTAAGAGTGTATGGATCGAACACGGGCCTTGGTGTGACGAGATAACGCATTAACCACTGTAAGCTACCTAACCAGGAAACAAGGAGTTCAATGTCGTAACATTTCTTTTTTTAATTTTTCAATTTATCCATATCAAATTCAACTAAAGCATTACACATCATCGTACATGTTCATCGTAAGTGTCCACCCCATTGCTTAACAACATTAGCAACAAAGGTTTTTCTAATGTTTATCGTTTTTCCCTGATGTTCCACTGGTGCTGTTTCCAATGGACTTTTCTCCGTCATGTTGAGATATCTTTTTTGTGAGGACGACATTATTGTGTGCTTGACCCTTGCTCTCGTTCTTCCTGTCCTCCCAGCGACACACAATGAGGGATATGACCAGCAGAATGAAGGCTACGACTTTGATTGACACTTCTAGACCAAACACCTTGTACCTGAGATCGACAATGTCATACAGCGAGCAGGCGCCGTTGCCATGAGATGAACCGCCACGCAGGATTTTACAGGCGCTGTCAATGACCTTGCCGTACACAATTGGGGCTGGTAACCAACCTTGAAGATAAGATTATGTTTTCATTTTTCTAAATTCACCAGGAATGCAGGTTCAAGTGATTAAGTTGCTTTTGTTTCTGATAAGATTACTTTTGTTTCTGATAAGATTAAAGAATTGATTTCGTGTATATTCTTCTTAGTATTCGAGTTGGATTTAACGTCGCTGTGAATAGTATTTCAGTTAAATCATGGCGTGTCATACGTTTATGACTGACTACCCACAAGCAAGGGTATGGTGCTGGCAATCCAAGAATCAAGTTTCTTTGTTTGATGTTTATGGTGCTAAAACGGAATCAGGTCGAATCTCTAAAGAATTTAAAAAAAAATTGAAGACAAAAATAATTTTAGCACTTTTACATTTCCTGATAAATACATTTTTATTTTCAGATAACTCATTATTACACATACCAAGTAATGTTGAGAGAAAGTTGGTAATACCAATCGCCAGAGCCTTGTCTCGTTCTTCAACGCTCCTGGAAGAAAGAAAGCAGAGTACATAAAAGTTTAATGTGACGTTCACACCTTATGCGGTTTTGCTATTGGACGAGAGGACGATCACATGACCACAAAAGCTTTTTCATGACGAGACTATTCTCGAACTGGTGTTCACACTGACAAACTGCCTTCACATTTCTTGGAACACAATAGAGCTTCCTTTGCTGAATATATGCAAAATAATTGATCACGAAGACAATATTAATCTTGAACTAACTTTTGGCATACACTGCTTTTGGAATGCATGTCCGTGATCTGATATATTCGCTCGAGCCATTAGGAGGACAAAACGATTGGTTGGTTTGTTGTTAAACGCCGCACTCAGCAATATTCCTGCTATATGACGGCGGTCTGTAAATAATCGAGTCTGGACAGAAAAGCCAGTGATTAATATCATGAGCATCGATCCACGCAATTGGGATTGATGACATGCATCTACCAAGTCAGCGAGCCTGACCACCCGATCTTGTTAGTCGCCTTTTACGACAAGCATAGTCACCTTAAGACCTATTCTAACCCGTATCTTCACGGGTAACATAAGAACTGACACATGGCGAGAGTGGTAAGCTCCGATGTTCAAGCAGTTTTACATACTACATGAAGGTTCATACTGCAGCCTGGTATGTCGCTAATTTTTGCTTTCATGCTGCATATGTGTACAGGGAGAGGCATATAACGATATTACAGTTGGCTGTTAAATGCCTCTCCGCGTACACATATTCAGAATGAAAGCAATTCCTATGGTTGGTTGGTTTGTTGTTTAACGCCGCACTCAGCAATATTCCACTCAGCCATATGACGGTGGTCTGTAAATAATCGAGTCTGGACCAGACAATCCAGTGATATCATAAGCATCGACCCAGCAATTGGGATCAATGACATGCATCAACCACGTCAGAGAGCCTTCCATTCTCGCTATGTGAAAATCAGTTCTAATTATTGTAGAGTTTGTGTTATACATAGTCTGTCATGCAGATCCTGAAACAAATATATCCAATACAGCCCATGCAAGTCTATAATGCTTGACAAATCCAGATCACTGCTGTGTCAGGAAAATGAAGAAAGTCTCTGGGCTCCTTTTTATTATATTTTATAACTATAATCTAACATCTGTTTTTTCTGTAAAATATGTTCATTTGAATCATTTCGGATACTAGTTGTTAGTTTTGTAATACACTGCTCTTGTGTGTGATTATCATGGGTGTGTTGTACTGAGACTCGTTGAGGAAACTGATAAAGGTACTCATTTGTTAAATGTAATCCAGGTAAACAGACATTAACGAGAGCAAACCAAAATCACCCATCCACACTGAATTAACGGTCAGTTTCAGGCAGCTATGTCTTATACACTGGTAAGTACATAGTCACAGGACAACAGTAACAAGGCTAAGGTGTTTGAATTCTTGAATAATGTATGTCACAAGTGATGGCAAAACAACGTGATAGTGTAGATCATACTTCAACAATATAGTATACAGATATGAGAGGGATTGCGGTGGCGTTAAGCCTGTATGTTGGGCAGGGGTGACACACTTCCGTCAGAATTATTACATCACTACAGCGCGGGGAGAAACAAGTTACTGTAAAAGTATGCCACAGTAAATACAGTACGTATTTCAGCTACAGTAAGTCAGCCTGCTGTTAATCGAGTCCAGGACAGGCAAACCAAGGGCCTATTGGAGTGAGTGAGTGAGTGAGTGAGTGAGTGAGTGAGTGAGTGAGTGAGTGAGTGAGTGAGTGAGTGAGTGAGTGAGTGAGTGAGTGAGTGAGTGAGTGAGTGAGTGAGTGAGTGAGTGAGTGAGTGAGTGAGTGAGTGAGTGAGTGAGTGAGTGAGTGAGTGAGTGAGTGAGTGAGTGAGTGAGTGAGTGAGTGAGTGAGTGAGTGAGTGAGTGAGTGAGTGAGTGAGTGAGTGAGTGAGTGAGTGAGTGAGTGAGTGAGTGAGTGAGTGAGTGAGTGAGTGAGTGAGTGAGTGAGTGAGTGAGTGAGTGAGTGAGTGAGTGAGTGAGTGAGTGAGTGAGTGAGTGAGTGAGTGAGTGAGTGAGTGAGTGAGTGAGTGAGTGAGTGAGTGAGTGAGTGAGTGAGTTAAAGGTTAACGTGGCATCGGCATCATTTTAGCCATATAACGACGAGACCAAATTGATACGTACCCAGTTTGTTCATTTATACAGAGTTATATTTAAAAACAATTTACGAGACATTTTTGAGCATACTATATTTAAAAACAATTTATGAAACATATTGTGCATAACAATATCATGTATACAGTTTAAAACACGGGCTATAGGCTACCAGTAACCAAAGCTAGGTAACCTCGCTGGGGATGCCTTTTTTAGAATTCTGGACCGCTTGTGAGTAGTTTTGAAAGAACTTGAATACATATATGATATAGTAAATGATGCTTAACGCTGAAGGCAACAATATTCCATCTTCATCACAATCGACAGGAAAGAAGTCGAAGTCATAGTAAATCACTGATAGTGGCGTTATTATGTTACGAAAACGAAGAAAATTGAAGAATCCTCAGACAATAATCTAATATTTTTAATTTCAGTTTTAAGAGATTCTTATTTTTAGAATGAATTCAATAGGTTCTGTCCAGTGTTTGGCGCAGATTAAAACTCTCTTAAACTTAAATAGTTTTATTTCGAAACTTTTAAACGGGTTACCTCAAGTACACCATGTAGTGTGGTATTATTGCCACTGTCGCGACCATGGTCATCAACACCGACGTCACAATGTAGGGGATGAGGTTGTTACAGCCGTTGTCGCAAATACCTGGTGTCGCAGTCATCCCTTCGACACGACTGCAGCTACCGTATACCTGCCAATGTTGTAAGTGAGTGAGTGAGACACTTGAGACAGAGTGACCGGCAACATGGCGGCTCTCACCCATGGTCTGCGGTGAGTGAGCAATCTATCAAACACATTGGGACCACAACGTTGCAAGGACATGTTTTGTTTATTTGTTGTTTAATGCCAAACTCAGCTATAGGTTAATAATCGATCTGGATCAGACAATACAGGGATTGACGTCATGGGCATCGATCTACGCAAATGAGATACGGTGACTTGCATCAACCAAGTCAGTGTGCCTGACCATCGAATCTCGTTTGTCGCCTCTACAAACATCGGTTGCTGAAAACTAATTCTAACCCGATTGACATCATCAGCATCGATCTACGGAGCTGAGATACGGTGACTTGCATCAACCAAGTCAGTGTGCCTTCTCAACGAATCCCGTTTGTCGCCTCTTACGACAAACATAGGTTGCTGAAAACCAATTCTAACCCGGATCGTCCCCGGGGCAGGGGCAATGTGTGAGTGAGGTGGGTTTAACGCCACTTTGAATATTATTTCAGTTTTGTCACAATGAGGAAGGTACGCGATCAGCAGGTCAGACGTTTTACACGTCAAAGTGACGCAACTCTGTATTGCAAATTGCGGCGTGCCCGAATGTTTGAGTAAATACATCTTATAAGGCTGCATCAGGTATATACGTTAGCGTTACGGCTATTCGCGGTAGCGTTGACACAAGCAAACATGCTTTCACTGTTGTGACTGGGAAACTGGGAGAGATGATGAATGATTTTGTCTTTCCAGTGAATGCCTGAATGATGTTTATGCCGCAGTCAGTAATATTCCAGTTTTATCATATGGGAAGTAGATGTCGAAAACATGAAAAAGTATCCTAGTCGTCGTTCACAGTAGTGTCACCAAATTCCCATTCACTCGTCTATCGTGACATGCCTGGGATGCTGGGAAACTGATGAGGACAACCTACGGGATTTGACCTACAAAGTGTATTGCCACCAAAGTTACATGTTTATTGCGACCGCCTCCGCGGCCTAGTGGTAGAGCGTCCGCCCGGAGAGCGGAAGGTCCGGGGTTCGATCCCCGGCCGCGTTATACCAAAATACGTTAAAAGATGGTACTTGTTGTTACCCCGTGGCGCTCGGCATTAAAGGGCTAAAACAAGGACTGGTCGACTCGGAGTCAGTATACTGTGTCTGAGTGGGGTATTCATGTTAAACTGCGGCATGGTATCTCAGTGTGCTAGCACTATAAATCGGCTTCAGTCCGGATTAGTACAAGCAGCCACACACACACGTGCATGCACGTTGCTATATAAGTGCAATAATCTTGGACGCGACGTTAAACCCCATTTCACCTCACCACCTCATGTTTATTGCCACCCAACTAACAAGCGTACGGCCACCAAGTTCACATGTGTAGGTCATCAAATATGAACTACTGAGCAGTTATGATATATGAGCAGTTATTTCGACATTATTTCCAGTCGCAGTTTTTAAAATAATATTTTACTTAAAATCGGGTACGAAATTTGAAATAAATATATCGATAAAAGGTGTTACAAAAAGTACTGAAATGAATATAACCTGTTACATATAGGGAAGCAAAGTGAGAACAACATAAAGTCCTTGACCTACGTCACCCGTATGATTCCAGCATCCTGCTTGACAGGGGTTAGAGTAGGTCACGTGATCAGCTCCACATACGGGCAGAAATGGCGTCCCACTACAGAAGCATGCCCGGCCAGTTTCGTTGTCATTGCGGCTGTTGTGAGAAAGTAACTTTGTCACTCGTCTATAATTTACATGAACAATGTCAAATTAGCGTAAAACCCAACTCACTTATTAGTGATTCAGTGAGCAAATGCTTTTTAACGCCGTTTGAACACTGTTTCTGTTACATCACTGCGTGTCAGCTTGACGTTGGGGAAAAGTGAGGAGTGTCTCAGATTGTCAGTTGATGGAATCCACTAGCAGAGTTATGATATAAAAAAAAAATACCAGGCGAATCTGGGATTCGAACACTCGGCTACAGGAATACAGCACACCACTAAACTTTGCGCAAAGTGAAATGACACGTGACTGGGTTTCGATTCTTTTTTAGTAATAACATTTTTTTGCAGTGGATATTAAACTCACAAGAAATCGACTCCTTCTATGGGCGTATTGTCACAGCCAAGTATGAAGCCACAACAGTTGAGACCAAACGATACTGCATGCACCACCATCATCAGTTTTAGACATCCCTGCCGAGAGAGGTTGAGTCGGCCGGTGAGGACACCGCCTATGAACGTCCCCGCCGCTGACGTTACCAGGTGAGATATACCTGCAATCATAATTCCCTTAGCTTCTTGATATAAGCGACGATTTACATGTTCTTGAACGTATACACACAGTGCATACACACAGAGACGAACACTTAGTAAATGAAAACATGCCTTTTAAAATATTTCCTCTTTTTCTGTTTTCAATCAAGCAAACTAGACTTGGTTAGTTTAATCTAGCGTTATCTAGGCTTTTAGTGAAACAATGTACCTAAAAATATAAATTAAAGTCATGGTGCAGGACTAACAAGTTATGTAAACAAAGTGTTGTATGAGCAGCTAATAACTAAACAATCACTGTTTGCTGTTGACATTATAAAATCACGTATGTGAGTATCATGCTACCAACAAACACACAAACATTCAAATTGTGTGCCGTGCATTATCATGTAAACGACATTAACTGTGAATCACGTCCTTAAAGTCGAGGAAATGTTTCATGAATATGTTTTGAAAGATGCATAATTTCAGAATAATTTTATTTCTATTGAACTTCATATTAAGCACCTTTACTTAAATACCAACCTAGAAGACTGGTCTTCCATGCCGGTATATTGAACTGGTACTCTATGTACTTCGGTCCAACCTAAATACCAACCTAGAATAAGACTGGTCTTCCATGCCGGTATATTGAACTGGTACGCTATGTACTTCGGTCCAACCTAAATACCAACCTAGAATAAGACTGGTCTTCCATGCCGGTATATTGAACTGGTACTCTATGTACTTCGGTCCAAACGAGATGAGGCCGCTGACGGCGAAGCCGTACAGACAGCTGTTGACGATGAAGATTGTGTACACTGGCCTGGACAGAGCTCGCAGCACAGACAGAGGCATATCTAGAACACGGAAACACGCTAAAAAATATTTCTTTCTTTTTTTGTATATTGCCGCACTCAGCAATATTCCAGCTCTATGACGGTGGTCTTTAAATAATCAAATCTGAACCAGACAATACAGTGATTGACATCATAAGCATCGATCTACGCAATTGGGATACGATGACATGCATCAAGCAAGTCAGCGAGTCTGACCACCCTCAGGCCAGGGTCCCGTTTCACAAAGCGATCGTAGTGCAATGGTGATCGTCCCATACTTTAACAGACTTACGACAGTCGTGGATCTACGAACGCTTTGTGGAACGGGTCCCCAACACCTGCATCACTTCTGGCTTTCTCTCCATCCCAAGCTGATATGCCGTGATATAATCGCAATATGGGTAAAAGTGGCGTAAACGAACCTCACTAATATCACCCAAAATGAAACGCTTTTATGTCATAACTAAGAGATCCCTTGTTGTCAGTATCAATACAGAACACTACTTAACGTGAATTACGAAAAAGGGAAGGAAAATATTATCCTTTACAGAAAGACTTCTCTCAACGTAATTACTCATTAATTATTCTATTTTCAGTCTAGACATAGTAGTTACACCGTATTAAACTGGGGCACTGTCTCTGTGTAATTAGGGCTATCATCTGATAGACTGATATACATTATACATTGTAGGGTAGCAGGCTAACAAAATGGTGTTTGCGGGACTTGAATTAACTTTGCTGTGATTGCCAATTTGTTGAGCCTAATCCCTTTTCTAAATATACCTTTGATCTTTCCAAGAGCTGTTTCCGTATCTGGAATCTCGTATTTAGGGGCCCCTGCGATTCTCCGTGGGAAAAAGAAAACAGGAATAGACACAAGCAGCCCAATTCCCCCGAAGATAATGAAGCCCAGCCACCACGCACCCATCCAGCGAGGGTCACTTGGCGTCAGGTATGTGTCTGTAATGAGAAATATAGGTTTGTTTGTTTGTTGTTTAACGTCACACTCAGCAATATTCCTGCTATAAGACGGCGGTCTGTAAATAATGTCTGGACCAGACAATCCAGTGATAGACATAATGAGCATCGGTCTACGCAATTTGGGATCTGCGCAACGATGACATGCATCAACCAAGTCAGCGAGCCTGACCAACCGATCCCGTTAGTTGCCTCTTGCGACAAGCATAGTCACCTTTTACGGCAAGCATGGGTTGCTGAAGACCTATTTCAACCCGGACCTTCATTGGTATGAGAAATATAGGTAATCCTGAAAAAAGAACCGAAAAAGGACAGAAAACGAATTCGTGTTTTCGATACTTTTTAAAACCTTATTTTCGATTTCGATTTTTCAACCACTCCAATTTAAATTCACAAGTGTACAATATGAAACCTAAGAACGTACAATGGAAAATATTTCTGAGCATGCGGAACCGGAAGCGAATTTGGCATTTAAAGTAATTATATAATAGAGCAGCTCACTTTTTCTACCCCGATGCTGATAAACATGATTTCATGTGACGTTTGTTTGACGTGTAGCAATTTCAACAATGATGCATATATTTATCTAGAAGACGTTGGTAAATACCTTGAAGATCAACTGGAATCTTGGCCAGGGCACTCCCAACCACGAGGGCAATAGAAGGCCCGAACAAAATGGATGTCATCAGCGCTCCTGAAACCGTAAAGAGGATTATCATTTGCTTATTACCCAAACAGGGTATTGTGATAATCCATTAAGCTATCGTCGTTTTTATAATAGTGTATTTATTTCTTACAGTTCCATGTGAATATCATAATATCAATATTGCCACTTCTGTAATATTCATCACGTCACTACACATTTTGACTTACTTAGAGGAAGCTTGGATATTAATTTTACATTAACTATAACCTCCGATATTACGTGGGTGAGTATAGTTGTATAAAATGAAACCTCGTTAGTCAGGACCCCATTAATTCAGAAACTCCACCTTGTTTAATACTGGAACCCTAACAGGTGACATTCCTCCGTAACCACGATTCATGAGGTCACATTTATATCTGGACGACTTAAGAGCCAAATAATCGTCCGGATTAACGGCGTCTCACTTTATAAAACACCCGATTCCAGAAAGAAACGACATATTGTATGAAATAAATAAATATTGTCTCTTAATAATCATGATCATTAGCTTCAAAATGTTGCTACGTTTACCTATATAAATAGAGGTATGTGCCCTGTTCACCACGTTGTTATCAAGGTAGAAACTAGCTAGAGGGATGCGAGTGGTTTTGGCAACACCTTGCAATGCCATACCAATCCCAATAACCCACAACGCTATGGTCGATCGGCCCGAGTCGTACGTAGCCTGTTCATGAGCAGCTGAACTGATAATTGTCATATTACTCTCCCTACACACAAACTGGGTCTCGTAATCATTGGTCGCATTCAGTACCTCTTCCGGAAGATGGACGGGATGGATGAAATTTGCCAAGCTTGTAAACATTCCGGCAAAGCCAAACAACATCCCCGTTGCGCCAAGGACCCTTGGTATGTGGCCATGTTTGCCAAAATGGCTGAAAAATAGGACTGCAGTGAGGTAACCGATGTCGTTACTGCTGAGGAGCATCCCGCTGATGGTGCTGCTGAAGTTGAATTGTTTCTCCAGAGTCGTTATCTGTGACGACAGAAATGTCGTGAGCGTCTGCAGAAGGATGCCTACGAAACTGTAGGTACACGTGAATGCTATGAGGTTCCCACAAGGCCGACAAGCCTGGGGTTTACAGGAGCCGATGCCACACTGAGTTTCTTCATCCTCATCCTCTGGGCTGTTCTTCTCGTCGCTTGCCTTGTCTTCGAAAACTGAACGGGAGCGCATGAAGAACTTGTAAATGTTTGTCTTCGGGATGCCGACGACCGGATCCTGTGCGCTGTTCATCTTTCTGTCTGTAAAAGAGGTATTTTTAGTACAGGCGATGCCCTCAGAAAATTATTTTTGTTGGAGTTGTAAGGTTGAAGCTTTTATGTGAAATCAGTTATATTATGAATGCATATACCCAGTGTTGATGCCTAGTCAGAATTAGTCCCCAGTAACCTATGCTGGCCTCAGAGGCAACTAAATGGCGATTTAGGTAATCGTATCCCGATGGCGAGCATCGTTGCTCACAACAGCAATTAATGGTTTGTAAAGTCAAACCGCCTTGATACATCTGGAAAATTGTTGAGTGCGGCTCTACACAAACCACCAACATATGTAGCATACATGCATATCCATCTGTTACACAGTGGGAGACGACGATAAAGTGTCTACCCTCTGTACTAACTCCACATATATAAATAATAGGGAACTAAACGTGACTCTTGTGGGCGAGTGAATATGGTTTTACGCCGTTTTTGCATTATTCCAGCAATATCACAACGGGGGACACCAGGTATGGGCTTCACACATTGTACCAATGAGTGGGATCGAACCCGGGTCTTCGGCGTGACGAGCGAACGCTTTAACCACTAGACTGCCCCACCACCCCGCCTCTCTTGTGAAATAGATGGGGAACTAAACGGGATTCTCTTTATGATAATCAATTAGGGGCGGTCGTGTAGCCTAGTGGTTAAAGCGTTCGCTCGTCCCGCCGAAGAGCCGAGTTCGATCCCCGACATGGGTACAATGTTTGAAGTCCATTTCTGGAATATTGCTAAAAACGGCGTAAAACCATACTCACTCACTCCAGATAATCAATTAACTATGCGCCATACATAATGACCACGAAAATAGGAAAGTATCCAGTTTACATTTATGCGGTCCACAAATAGTGTTCTACAACGAAAGGTAAAGTGTGTCTTGTTCCAACGAAAGAAAAACCTGCACTGTATTTGAAATCCAGTTTCCGCAAAGCATGTGGCGTTAATCCGAATTACACATAAACAGAAACAATGTGTTTTTATTACCTACCCGCAACACCATCATTGATAACTAATACACTGAAACCTCGTTAGTCCGGAGACCCCGTACTCTGGGTGTTAGTGTCAGAGGACGTCTAGAAATATCCAAAGGTGCAGTTCTCCCTAACAATGATTCGTTTACCCATAAAGCCGTTAATCGGGACGGCGCACTGGAGACGGTACCGTCCGTATTTACGCGGTGTATGCTGTGTATGCTGAATAAAGTTTGTATTCAGGGATAAAGTGAGCGAGTTTGGTTGAAAAGTATAACGCTGTATAAACTGCCTGGCAAACGAAGATACACGTAGGATGCGATGACATGCACCAACCAAGTCAGCGAGCCTGACCACCCGTTCCCGTTAGTCGCCTCTTATTCTACGCCAGGTCTTCACGGGTCGTTTCGGCGAATGTTTTCAGCCGAGTAACGTTTTGATATCCTTTGTAATTTTGAGGTCAAATCCAATTTTCAGTTTATTCCAGTATATGAAGTACTCTAATGATAATGTGTTTGTATTCAGTGAGTGAGTGAGTTTGGTTTAACGTCGCTTATAGGAAGGTCTCAGACATTAACTGCATATCCGCAGGAGCGAGCTTATATTTGTATAGAGGTGTGTAGGTTAAGAAAAGCCCTAGGAACGATCTCACATGGACACAATGAAAAAAAAGCCTACTTCTGATGCCTCCAGCGTGATAATGATGGAATATTGCCAAATGGATAAAAATATTTCTCTCGTATTCACTTTCATTCAGGTTACTGGGGCGGTCGGGTAGCCTAGTGGTTAAAGCGTTCGCTCGTCACGCGGAAGACCCGGGTTTGATTCCCGACATGGACATTTCTGGTGTGATATTGCTGGAATATTGCTAAAAGCGGCGTAAAACCATACTCACTCACTCATTCAGGTTACTGTTCGCTGATAGGTTTCTAGTTGACGATTTATCAACTGTAGTGCAAACATTCGACTTGAATTCTCTACCTCGAAAACATCGCAAAACATTGGTACCAGATATTGAATTCATAAAACAGTAAAATAGTATCTGCACGTAAATTATGATGCAGTTGGCATTTCCTTTCAGGATACATGTCTCACATAAATTCTAAAATTCTTTTCAAGAACTCCTGTTGAAGAACTTAACATACTACAATTTATACTTTCAATTTATGCATATTTCAGTATTTGTAATTATTGCAATGCAAGAAGTTACCTTAATCAGTCAGTTCCTCGCCACAGAGATGATGTGCCCAGTGTACAGACTGAGTTTTGTCTTTCTTATACAAGCAGATCGGTGGCACTGGTAACCTCTAGCTACTTATAGCTGGGTCATAGCACCGGTGGTATGAAACCAGTCTGATAAAACAGACTATTCTTGATAAGGGAGCCGTTCAAAAGTTCAAAGACATCTTACTTGGGTTTGTGTGGACTTAACACTTGAGTTAAGATTTCAGGGGTTTACAGTTCAAGCTATCAATAACATCTCTAATTTTACGTTGAAAATGACGTCATTTCCATTGTAGGTGGATAAACGAGTTGATTGCAAAAGTTTTCAACTTGACATAATCGAAAGCATAACCGTCCCACCAGCTATATAAATCATTGCTAAGTAGGATTCGCTTGACAAAAGAATTTCTTGAAAATGTAAATGTTCATAATTCTAAATCGTACGTATTTGGGGTATGTAAAGTATATCTCATTTCATTAGGTTTTTTTTATCCTTCATGGAAAGTTTGAACTGCCCCCCAACACAGCAGGAACAGTGATGATTACTGATGTGCAGACCTGGTCACAGAGGAGTCTGAGAAGTCGGTTAGATAGTTATATAACCGTATACCGTAACTACTGTAAAAAATCGGATCGGTGTATATATACTTCAGTTCAAAGTTAGAAAACAAATGATCGTGAAAAAACTATATTAGAATAGGGGTAAATACATTTGTAAAGTTTGTACATTTCATCATCATCCTTAAAGAGGCTGTACATAATGTTGATATCTCATACAAGAAACCATTTGTCGTGGTCGTTGTTTATCGTACGATAAAAGAATGCATGGAGAATAAACCATGGGGGGCTGCCAACTCACACTCGTCGTTTATTTCGTAAGTACATATGTACCGTTAGAGGCCGTGATAGCCATGCACACTGTCATCCTCATGTAAAGTATGCCTCATATAAGTCTTTGGCTTACGATCTTCCGCTCTTTGGGCAGACGCCCTTCCACTACACCACGTAGACGGTCATTAAAAAATCAAAAGTAAATCATAATGTATATACTGTTTGTAAATGTCAATGTAAAGCCGTCTATCTTCAGGGCCCACATGCACAAAACAAAATTAGCGTTAAGTCTGTAAGACAGTCACAGTGCTAAGATCGCTTCGCGGAATGTCTTGGTCTCGGGGAACAGCATATACCGATACAGCAATTCAAAAGCGATCGTCCAATAAACTCTTTCTGTAAGAAAATAAACATACTGACGCTTCGCGGGTCATCGACAATTGAAAATAGTGTTTACAGTGATTGATATCATGAGCATCGAGCCACGCATTTAGGATACGATGACATGCATCAACCAAGTCAGCGAGCCTGACCACCCGATCCCGTTAGTCGCCTCTTATGACAAGCATAGTCGTCTCTCACCGCAAGCAAGGGTTTTTGAAGATGTCTTATACCCCGGATCTTCACGGGTCTTTTTTTAGAGGTAATATGTTCAGAACAGGATTGTTTATTATCGATCTATAACTATCACTGATTTAAATTTATTCTATTTGAGGACGCAGGGCTGGCATATACTGGGAATAGTACCGTCCGAACTAACGATAGTCAGAAGATGTTTCGATAGAGATCCAGATGACAACACTTCATCACAGGTATAACGATTCTGATGCTTGAAGATGATACAGCCATTAAAAAGCGATCGTCCAATAAACTACTTTCTCTAAGAAAATAAACATACTGGCGCTTGGCAGGTCACCTACAATTGAAAATAGTGTTTACTCAGGGTCATTAATTCTTGCGAGTCAAGAGCATCAACAATCTCGGATGGCAGGGTAAGTATGTGAAATGACAATGCAGATTAACATTTACATCGTACGATCGCGTGGTGTTCATATCAAGTGAAGGTCGGTTAGGCCTCTAGTACCCCAGGTGTCAAGTATAGTTATGATATTATTTATCTTATACCTATAGCAGAAGTTGGGCACTTCATTTTGAAATGTCATAAGTATAGTTGTTATATACTTTGTCGTACACGTGGCATCGTGATGTACGTAGTGGTAAACGTCTGAGACCTGTCTCACTTTGGGCTGTCCTCCCATATTAAGATGACACGCCGTGATAATACTGGAATACCATTCAAATAAGCATTAAACATCACTCACTCACTCACTGCGGGAGACACCAATAGCGGGCTTTAAATATCAGGGATGAACCCGTCCCTTTGGCGTCAGGTAAATTTACTTCACAAAGTTACTTATAGGGTTTGAAAGATATGTCGTTGAATACAATATTATGGTCTCTACGGGGGTTCATAGATAAAACTTAAAATATTACATGAAATAAACAGTGACGCGGGATTTTACAGACTTTGCAGCACACAGTGGAAGTTGGTAACAAACCTTGAAAATAACATTACGTTTTATTTTAGATCTATAACATGTTTTTTTTACATTTCGTTGGAATTGTAAGATAATTTCGATGCATTTGCTGTTTAGAGGTTTGCTTGTTTGCTTTCTTGTTTAACGACACACTCAGCAATATTCCAGCTATATGACGGCGGTCTGTAAATAATCGAGTCTGGACCAGACAATCCATTGATTGACATCATGAGCATCGATCCACGTAATTGGGATACGATGACATACATCAACAATGTCAGCGAGCCTGACCACCCGATCCCGTTAGTCGCCTCTTACGACAAGCATAGTCGCCTTTAACGACAAACATTGGTTGCTGAAGACCTATTCTAACCAAGATCTTTATGGGTTGACATGTTATTACTCAATTGGTTGTACTTGGTAAGTCACTCATTATTTGTTTGTTGTATAATGCCGCACCAAGCAATATTCCAAACGGCTTGTAAATAATCGAGTTTGGACCAAACAATTCAGTGATTGATGTTGCGAACAACGATCGAGGCAGCCGGGCTATGGGCGACACGCTATCAACCAAATCACCGAGCCCGACCACCCTATGTATTGCGTCGCATCTTACAACAAGCATAGGTTCTTGGAAATCTATTCCATCCTGACATTCCCATTTCCCTTAGGGGGTTGGGGTTGAGGGAGGGATTTTTAATTATTGCATAAAGCATGATACTATTTGGAGGTTTCCAAGTATACATCATGAGAATCGAACGTTGTCTGGGTGACTGATGAAGGAATAAGCAGAGATGGGGGAGAGAGATGGGGGTCGATGATCCCTTACCCTAGGCTTACCGGCAGCGGATGTCTGCTGATTAAATCCGGATTTGCTGGTCATAGCTGATCAAGACATTTAACCTATTGCAAAAACGAATTCATCATTTATCTAAACAACTATCAGAGAAAGACTATGTTTATTGAATATATCACTCATGAAACACATTCGTCGTTTTTTATTGAACAAAAGGAGCGCAAATGTGTCTGAGGGCCCAAAGCCCAGCCACACTTTTAACCCTGTAAAGAGTGTTGAGGAAAATTCTATTTTGTTATTGATTACAACCATAACAAATTGTCTGAACAAAGTAATAGACCGACACCGTAACTCTGTACGCCTTGCAAAAATTGTGTTTGGTAAAAAACAAATTTAAAACCAGAATGAAAACCTTTTGGGGTGTTTTTTGTTTCCTGTTTTTTGCGCTGAGCAATACATAAACTCTGTACTGTGAAATTGCGACGTCCATGATCCTTGAGACGTTATGTGCACGCAACCTTTGCGATAAATATATGATGCGTGTGTGTATCTCATATCATTTGCTTAACGATATGGATTAAAACATCAAGCAAACACCAGTTCGTTTCGGAAAAAAACCCGTTATGCCCATTTAATAAAAAAACCAGATCAAACAAAAGAATTGTTATTTGAAAGCAATACTTTTAATGTTGATTATTCAATGTTCTATCAGAGATATTTTTTTTTATCAAATTGTCTCATCGTTGCCCGAAGCAGTCACATATTCTAATAGAGCTCGTTGGATTGAACCATAAAGCATGGGACTCCAGTAAGGGATAATCTTTTAATTGCTCCTGCCAAATGTTAGCATAACGAGAGTTTTCCACAAAATACTGCTGAAAACGTGACACACGAATCTGTTGTACAGAGTTGCGTCCCTTAGCTGTAATGTGTGTTGTGCTTCCGTTACTCGGTCTCTGCCAGAACCATTCGCCCGTCTTGTTCGAGTGAGTGAATTAGTGAGTTTGGTTTAAGGCCGCTTTTAACATTATTCAAGTTATATCACGGCGTGTCAGCTTAATGTGGGAGGAAAGCCCGAAGTGTTGCAGGTCTCAGACGTTTACCACAACGGTGAAACCCACGAGCACGGGTATGGTGCTGACAAACCCAGAAACATAATCAGGGCGAACCGGGATTCGCACCCATAATCATAAGAGGCGACTGACGGGATCAGGTGGCCAGATTGACCGACTTGGTTAATGCAGTCATCGTATCCCAATTGCGTGGATCGATGTTCATGATATCAATCACTGGATTGTCTGGTCCAAACTTGATTATTTACAGACCGCCGTCATATAGCTGGAATATTGCTGAGTGCGGCGTTAAACAACAAACAGACAAACAGAATGTAATGCAAGAGAATATTGTTAAGTACACAAATATAAATGGAAAACATTTTCGTTACTTCAGCTGGTGAAATGTGGTGTTACGTCATGGTATTGTTTGAGGGTGACGTTGCCAGTGGAATACCCATTTCCGCCCCTTCAGCTTGTGAAAGCAAACCGCCAAGAATTCCGCCCCAGCCCCCCCCCCCCTTTTTTTTTGCAAACTGATGTCACGTGTGAGAGTTCGGTTTATTTCAGTGTTATCACGGGGCCTCATGGAAGGTGAAATTGGGTTTAACGTCGCGTCCAAGATTTATCGCACATGTACGTGTGTGTGTATGTGAGTGTGTGGCTGCTTGTACTAATCCGGACTGATGCCGATTTATAGTGCCATGGAGCAAGTTTAACATGAATACCCCATTCAGACATAGTAAACTGAGCTGACCAATCCTTGCTTTAGTCCCTTAATGTTTAATGTAGAGCGCCTGACAGGGTGACAACAAGTGCCATCTGTTAACGTCTTTGGTATCGAACCCCGGACCTTCCGCTCTCCGGGCGGACGCTTTTCCACTAGACCACGCGTACGGAGGCGGTCCCCTCAGTGAAGGATTTTTTAAACGCTCAACATTTTGGTAAAACCAACATGTATGAACAATTATATTAAAAGTAAATAATCAAGCCGCCTCTTACGGCAAGCAAAGGTTACTGGGGACCTATTCTAACCCCGAGGACGATGGGGCAGCCTAAGACCCGGGTTCGATTCCCCACATGGGTACGATGTGTGAAGCCCATTTTCCGGTGTTCCGCTGGAATACTGCTAAAAGCGACGTAAAATCATACTCACTCGATCTAACCCGGTCTCCCTTCGGGGACTACTGGTACTACTCCTCCTACTCCTACTACTACTTTCAACACAAGGCAATACATGAAGGGTTCAGTCCACAGAGGGACACGATGAAAGCGTATGAGCAGTGTCGATCAGTATGAATTCAAATCACAACGGTCATCCATCCATGTACTATCCGCCGCCATTGATACTAAACTCCTGATGTGTGACCTAATGTGGCGACAGTTGCTGAATCAATGGAGTCTAACATGATGGAAAGTGGTTAATAACAGAACACTGTTTGGGACCTGTGTTCTCGCGATGCTCATTATATCAGTCACTGTTATTTCTGTCTCAGAATCGATTTTTACAGACAGCAGTCACAGAGCAGGACTATTGCCAAGTGCGGCGTTCAATTAAACAAACAGCTACTGTAGCAGATAAACACTTACTGCATGAGAGGTATAGAGGTATTAAACGTATATTTCCCAATACATGTTAGTACCCAAATGAGAATTTGCATATTTCATGCGGCCTTGATAAGAATTTGAGTGAGTGAGTGAGTGAGTTGGGTTTAACGCTGCTTTTAACAGTATTCAAGTTATATCACTGGGTGTCAGCTTTATGTGGGAGGAAAGCCCGAAGTGATGCAGGTCTTGGACGTTTACCACTTCGGTGAAACCCACGAGCACGGGTATGGTGCTGACAAACCTAGAAACATGATCGGGGCGAACCGGGATTCGAACTAACAATCATAGGTTTCTGGCGAGCCCAAGGGACGCAACTCTGCACAGCGAATCGCGGCGCCTTAGACGACTGGGCCACCCGTGCCCCCGATAAGAATTTGAATGACTATAGCATTGACGTGGTGTGTAAGACCCGACCTACCGCACTGTAGCTTGCGTGTCTTATGCACACCACCTCTGCAGTTGTGTACATGTTTTCTACACTATACATACATGTGTGCTCTCATGACCTACAGTAATACCTGGGGCCACGCTGTTCCCCCTGATTATGTTTCTAGGGTTTGTCAGCACCATACCTGTGCTCGTGGCTTTCGCCGGAGTGATAAACGTCTGAGACCTAAACCATTTCGGGCTTTCCTCCCTCATTTGGCTGACACGTCGTGATATGACTGGAACACCGTTCAAAACGGCGTTAAAACCAAACCTTCTCACTCACTCAATACAGTATTACATTGAGTGAGTGAGTGAGTTTGATTTTACGCCGAATTTAGCAATATTCCAGCAATATCACGGCGGGGGGACACCAGAAATGTGCTTCACACATTGTACTCGTGTCGGGAATCGAACCCGGTTCTGAGGCGTGATGAGCGAACGCTTTATCCACTAGGCTACCCGACCGCCCCCTACAGTATTACATGTATCGCAACTATTTTGTGAAAAAATAATTGAATGTTTTATTTTGTTTGTAGCATAATAAATCACGGCGATTTGTGAATAAATTTTATATAAGTTTTTGAAACCAGTGCAAGAGCTGCGATCCACGACCACGAAAATTGTGTACTAAGAAACACTATCGACCACGTCACAGATCGATCCATCCGATCCTCGTCCTCAGCTTGCACGACAGACATGGGGCGCTGGGTGACGTTGTACAAAACAACCTTAGCGCTACGACTGTCGTAAGTCTGTGCTAAGGTATGGGAGTTACGATCACCTAAGCGCTAAGAACGCTTTATACAACGGCATCCTGGAGGCTTATTCCATGCATACATGTGTCCTGAGAGTTCGGGGTGTATTTGTATATTAATGGATCAGACAGAAAACACGTTGTGTGTATCTTCACTGTGACAAATCCCAAATAAAATGGAAAGAAATCGAAATGAAACACCTTTCCATAATCATATGGTGGTACACGTAAATGAACATTTAATGTCAAATATCCTCTGTAAAGTCATATTTGCTATATAATGTGTTATAATATCCGATGGAATTTATATAATGTCCTGGGTATTTTATTTAGATTGTAACATGTAATAAAATGTAAAATGAAATGACTGAAGTTTTTTTTATATTCCCGAGGATAGAACACGCAAACTTCGTATCTGTAGCCCAGGGAGTGTACCACAAGGCTACAGAGGCGCTGATAAAAACAGTGTTCTTAGGATGTCCTTTTCAAGATCCGTATGCCAGCAACAGATATTTTACGCCCGTTTCCTAATGTTCATTGAAAGTATGTTCGAAACATAAAAATGTTGATAAATGTTGTTTTAAGTACCTTTTTTCAGTTCATAAATTAGATAAAACACTTCCCCTCGGGTTGTTAGTGATATTTAAAACCCTTTCCCTCGGAAAATCCCTCGGGATGCGGGTTTTAAATATCATAACAACCCTCGGACGTGTTTTATCCTATACATAACTATGACTAACTTTACCCGCCTTTTCAAACCTATTTTAACATGATCTCAATTGTTTTAAAAAAAATTGATTCCTTAAATTTTGAAGCATACACCGACCCTTAAAATATAAAAAAACGACTATCATTAATTTATTGAGCGTATAACATGTCAATTTGTGTTCCAACATCAACACACCTAGGAAGGTTCTAATGTACTGACCCGATCTTGCTTGTGTTTCAACTCGTGTTGCCTATAGCTACGACGAATGTGCCGTTCAAACTGAGGGTAACAGTACAATCTGATTATCTCCCCTGACAAGCTCTGAAATATATACCTTCGCGATGAGAGTGAGTGAGTGAGTTTAGTTGTGGGCTGTATTTCAGTAAACAACAGCACTGATGATATAATATACGAACCTATAATGGGCAGTGATAACAGTGAATAAAGCTTTTACACATTACCTTTCGAAGGAGCAAACGTACTTCTGGTGTACGTAGATGAAATAACGAGGTTATTCTGTCGACATACATGGTGAAATATAATTCAAGTATAACCAATAGATAAACATTTGTTCATCGAGCGTCTGAAGCAACATGAAACACGAAGTCATGACGTGCAGATTGTGAGGGCCAGGGATGACCACGTGTCTATCCTCACATGTAAACAATAGGTGAGGTGAAATGGGGTTTAACGTCGCGTCCAAGATTATTGCACTTATATAGCGACGTGCATGCATGTGTATGTGTGTGTGTGTGTGTGACTGCTTGTACTAGTCCGGGCTGATGCCGATTTATAGTGCTAGCACACTGATATACCATGCCACAGTTACTCAGATACAGTATACTGACTCCGAGCCGACCAGTCCTTGTTTTAGCCCCTTAATTCCGAGCGCCAGACAGGGTAACAACAAGTACCATCTTTTAACGTCTTTTGGTGACGCGGCTGGGGATCGAACCCCGGACCTTCCGCTCTCCGGGCGGACGCTCTACCATTAGACCATGGAGGCGTAGTGAGATGACAATGTTGAATGAAAACGTAGTTTTTACATTACCATAAAAATAACCCGTAAGAGTGTATGGATCGAGCACGGGCCTTGGCGTGACGAGATAACGCATTAATCACTATTGGCTACCCCACCAGGAAACAATGAGTTCAATATCGTAATATTAATTTTTCTTTTTTTTAATTTTTCAATTTATTAGTACCAGATTCGACTGAGGCATTACACATGTCCCCATGTTCATAGTAAGTGCCCACCACATTGCTTAACAACATTGGCAACAAAGGTATTTCTAATGTGTGTCATATTTTCCTGATGTTCCACTGGTGCTGTTTCCACTGGACTTTTCTCCGTCATGTTGAGATATCTTTTTTGTGAGGACGACATTATTGTGTGCTTGACCCTTGCTCTCGTTCTTCCTGTCCTCCCAGCGACACACAATGAAGGATATGACCAGCAGAATGAAGGCTACGACTTTGATTGACACTTCTAGACCAAACACCTTGTACCTGAGATCGACAATGTCATACAGCGAGCAGGCGCCGTTGCCATGAGATGAACCGCCACGCAGGATTTTACAGGCGCTGTCAATGACCTTGCCGTACACAATGGGAGCTGGTAACCAACCTTGAAGATAAGATTATTTTTTCATTTTTCTAAATTCACCAGAAATGCAGGTTCAAATGATTAAGTTGCTTTTGTTTCTGATAAGATTAAAGAATTTATTTTTTGTATATTCTTCTTAGTGGGCGAGTTGGATTTAACGCCGCTGTTAATAGTATTTCAGTTAAGTCATGGCGTGTTATACGTTTATGACTGACTACCCACAAGCTAGGGTATGGTGCTGACAATCCAAGAATCAAGTTTCTTTCTTTGATGTTTATGCTGCTAAAAATGAATCAATCAGGGCGAATCTTCAAGAATTTAATTTTTTTTTATTGAAGACAAAAATAATTTTAGCACTTTTACATTTTCTAATAAATACAATATATTTTCAGATAAGTATTTATTACACATACCAAGTAATGTTGCGAGAAAGTTGGTAATACCCATCGCCATAGCCTTGTCTCGTTCTTCAACGCTCCTGGAAGAAAGAAAGCAGAGTACATAAAAGTTTAATGTGAGTTTCACACTATTTGCGGTTTTACTATTGGACGAGAGGACGATCACATGACTACAAAAGCTTGTTCATGTCGTTCACACTGACAAACTGCCTTCACATTTCTTGGAAAACAATGGAGATTCCTTTGCTGAATATATACAAAATAACTAATCACGAAGACTATATTAATCTTAAGCATTACACTGCTTTTGGAATGCATGTCCGTGATCTAATATATTCGCTCGAGCCATTCTTGTGAACAAAACTATCGGTTTTTATGTTGTTTAACGCCGCACTCAGCAATATTCCAGGTATATGACGGCGGTCTGTAAATAATCGAGTCTGGACCAGACAATCCAGTGATTAATATCATGAGCATCGATCCACGCCTTGGTGAGTTAAAAGTTAACGTCGTACCGGCATTATTTCAGCCATATAACGACGAGACCAAATTGATACGTACCCAGTTTGTTTATTTATACAGAGTTATATTTAAAAACAATTTATGAAACATATGTCAGCATACTATTCAGCATAACACTATCATGTATACAGTTTTAAAAAACGGGCTATAGGCCACCCGTAACCAAAGCTAGGTAACCTCGCTGGGGATGCCTATTTTATAATTCTGGACCGCTTGTGAGTAGTTTTGAAAGAACTTGAATATATGATATAGTAAATGATGCTTAACGCTGAAGGCAACAATATTCCATCTTCATCACAATCGACAGGAAAGAAGTCGAAGTCATAGTAAATCACTGTAAGTGGCGTTATTATGTTACGAAAACGAAGAAAATTGAAGAATCCTTAGACAATAATCTAATATTTTTAATTTAAGTTTTAAGAGATTCTTATTCTTAGAATGAATTCAAAAATAGGTTCTGTCCAGTGTTTAGTGCAGATTTAAACTCTCTTAAACTTAAATAGTTTTATTTCGAAACTTTTAAACGGGTTACCTCAAGTACACCATGTAGTGTGGCATTATTGCCACT
Organism: Haliotis rufescens; assembly: GCF_023055435.1. Lineage (NCBI taxonomy): Eukaryota > Metazoa > Mollusca > Gastropoda > Lepetellida > Haliotidae > Haliotis > Haliotis rufescens. The sequence continues at coordinate 24,857,593 of NW_025964001.1, read as the reverse complement.
GTCGCGACCATGGTCATCAACACCGACGTCACAATGTAGGGGATGAGGTTGTTACAGCCGTTGTCGCAAATACCTGGTGTCGCAGTCATCCCTTCGACACGACTGCAGCTACCGTATACCTGCCAATGTTGTAAGTGAATGAGTGGGACAGTTTTGCGTCTTGACCGGCAACCTGGCGGCTCTCACCTATGGTCTGCGGTGAGTAAGCAATCTATCAAACACAACGTTGCAAGGACATGTTTTGTTTGTTTGTTGTTTAATGGCAAACTCAGCTATAGGTTAATAATCGATCTGGACCAGACAATACAGGGATTGACATCATCAGCATCGATCTACGGAGCTGAGATACGGTGACTTGCATCAACCAAGTCAGTGTGCCTTCTCAACGAATCCCGTTTGTCGCCTCTTACGACAAACATAGGTTGCTGAAAACCAATTCAAACCCGGATCGTCCCCGGGGCAGGGGCAATGTGTGAGTGAGATGGGTTTAACGCCGCTTTGAATATTATTTCAGTTATGGCACAATGAGGAAGGTACGCGATCAGCAGGTCAGACGTTTTACACGTCTAAGGGACGCAACTCTGTATTGCAAATTGCGGCGTGCCCGAATGTTTGAGTATTTACATCTTATAAGGTCGCATCATGTACGTTATTCAGCTATTCACGGTAGCGTTGACACAAGCAAACATGCTTTCACTGTCGTGACAGTTTAGAAACTGGGGAATGATTTTGTCTTTCCAGTGAATGCCTGAATGATGTTTATGCCGCAGTCAGTAATATTCCAGTTTTATCATATGGAGATGTCGAAAACATGAGAAAGTATCCACGTCGTCGGTCACAGTAGTGTCACCAAATTCCCATTCACTCGTCTATCGTGACATGCCTGGGATGCTGGGAAACTGATGAGGACAACCTACGTGATTTGACCTACAAAGTGTATTGCACCAAAGGTTCATGTTTATTGCCACCCAACTAACATGCGTATCGCCACCAAGTTCACATGTGTAGGCCACTATTGAGCAGTTATGATATATGAGCAGTTATTTCGACCCGATTTCCAGTCGCAGTTTTGAAAATAATATTTTGCTTAAAATCGGGTACGAAATTTGAAATAAATATATCGATAAAAGTCGTTACAAAAAGTACGGAAATGAATATTAACCTGTTATATATAGAGAGACAAAATGAGAACAAGATGAAGTCATTGACCTACGTCTCCCGTATGGTTCCAGCATCCTGCTTGGCAGGGGTTGGAGTAGGTCACGTGATCAGCTCCACATACGGGCAGAAATGGCGTCTCGCTACAGAAGCATGCCCGGCCAGTTTCGTTGTCATTGCGGCTGTTGTGAGAAAGTAACTTTGTCACTCGTCTATAATTTACATGAAAGTGTCAAAATGTCGTAAAACCCAACTGAGCCCATGCTTTTTAACGCCGTTTGAACACTGTTTCTGTTACATCACTGCGTGTCAGCTTGACGTTGGGGGAAAGTGAGGAATGTCTCAGATTCCTACCACTTTGATGGAATCCACTTGCAGAGTTATGATATAAAAATAATATTTCTAAAAAAAAAATCAGGCCAATCTGGGATTCGAACTCACGGTTAGAGGAATCCAGCACACCACTAAAACTTGTGCAAAGTGAAATGACACGTGACTGGGTTTCGATTCTCTTTTTGTAATAACATTTTTTTCAGTGGATATTAAACTCACAAGAAGTCGACTCCTTCTATGGGCGTATTGTCACAGCCAAGTATGAAGCCACAACAGTTGAGGCCAAACGATACTGCATGCACCACCATCATCAGTTTTAGACATCCCTGCCGAGAGAGGTTGAGTCTGCCGGTGAGGACACCGCCCATGAACGTCCCCGCCGCTGACGTTACCAGGTTAGATATACCTGCAATCATAATTCCCTTCTTGATATAAGCGACGATTTACATATTCTTGAACGTATACACACAGTGCATACACACACAGTGCATACACACACAGAGACGAACACTAAGAAAATGAAAACATGACTTTAAAATATTTTTTTCTTCGAAAGAACCTTTCCTCTTCTTCTGTTTTCAATCAATGAGTGAGTGAGTGAGTGAGTGAGTATGGTTTTACGCCGCTTTTAGCAATATTCCAGCAATATCACGGCGGGGGACACCAGAAATAGGCTTCACACATTGTACCCATGTCGGGAATCGAACCCGGGTCTTCAGCGTGACGAGCGAACGCTTTAACCACTAGGCTACCCGACCGCCCCGTTTTCAATCAAGCAAACTAGACTTGGTTAGTTTAATCAGAGTTGCCTAGGCTTTTAGTGAAAAAAAGTACCTAAAAAATATAAATTCCAGTCATGGTGCAGGACTAACAAGTTATGTAAACAAAGTGTTTTTATGAGTACCTAATAACTAAACAATCATTGTTTGATGTTCACATTATAAAACCACGTCTTAGAGTATCATGCTCCCAACAAACACACAAACATTCAAATTGTGTGCCGTGCATTACAATGTAAATCACATTTACTGTGAATCACGGCCTTAAAGTCGAGGAGATGTTTCATGAATATGTTTTGAAAGATGCATAATTTCAGAATAATTTTATTTCTATTGAACTTCATATTAAGCACCTTTACTTAAATACCAACCTAGAATAAGACTGGTCTTCCATGCCGGTATATTGAACTGGTACTCTATGTACTTCGGTCCAACCTAAATACCAACCTAGAATAAGACTGGTCTTCCATGCCGGTATGTTGAACTGGTACTCTATGTACTTCGGCCCAACCTAAATACCAACCTAGAATAAGACTGGTCTTCCATGCCGGTATATTGAACTGGTACTCTATGTACTTCGGTCCAAACGAGATGAGGCCGCTGATGGCGAAGCCGTACAGACAGCTGTTGATGATGGAGATTGTGTACACTGGCCTGGAAAGAGCCCGCAGCACAGACAGAGGCATATCTAGAACACGGAAACATACGCTAAGAAATATGTGTTTGTTTGTTGTTTAACGCCGCACTCAGCAATATTCCAGCTCTATGACGGCGGTCTGTAAATAATCAAATCTGAACCAGACAATACAGTGATTGACATCATAAGCATCGATCTACGCAATTGGGATACGATGACATGCATCAAGCAAGTCAGCGAGTCTGACCACCCTCAGGCTAGGGCCCCGTTTCACAAAGCGATCGTAGTGCAATGGTGATCGTCCCATACTTTAACAGACTTACGACAGTCGTGGATCTACCAACGCTTTGTGGAACGGGTCCCCACCACCTGCATCACTTCTGGCTTTCCCTCCATACCAAGCTGATATGCCGTGATATAATCGCAATATGGGTAAAAGTGGCGTAAACGACTCTCACTAACATCACCCAAAGTGAAACGCTTTTATGTCATAGCTAGGAGATAGTCCCTTGTTGTCAGTATCAATACAGAACACTACTAAACGTGAATTACGAAAAAGGGAAGGAAAATATTATCCTTTACAGAAAGACATCTCACAACGAAATTACCGATTAATTATTCTATTTTCAGTCTAGACATAGTAGTTAGTACACCGTTTGAAACTGAGCACTGTCTCTGTGTAATTAGGGCTATTACCTGATAGATTGATATACATTATGCATTGTGGGGTAGCAGGCTAACAAAATGGTGTTTGCGGGACTTGAATTAACTTTGCTGTGATTGCCAATTTGTTGAGCCTAATCCCTTTTCTAAATATACCTTTGATCTTTCCAAGAGCTGTTTCCGTATCTGGAATCTCGTATTTAGGGGCCCCTGCAATTCTCCGTGGGAAAAAGAAAACAGGAATAGACACAAGCAGGCCCATTCCCCCGAAGATAATGAAGCCCAGCCACCACGCACCAATCCAGCGAGGGTCACTTGGCGTCAGGTATGTGTCTGTAATGAGAAATATAGGTTTGTTTGTTTGTTGTTTAACGCCACACTCAGCAATATTCCAGCTATATGACGGCGGTCTATAAATAATCGAGGCTGGACCAGACAATCCAGTGATAGACATAATGAGCATCGATCTACGCAATTGGGATACGATGACATGCATCAACCAAGTCAGCGAGCCTGACCAACCGATCCCGTTAGTTGCCTCTTGCGACAAGCATAGTCACCTTTTACGGCAAGCATGGGTTGCTGAAGACCTATTCAAACCCGGATCTTCATTGGTCTGAGAAATATAGGTAGTACTGAAAAAGAACAGAAAAAGGACAGAAAACGAAGTTCTTGTTTTCGATACATTTTAAAACCTTATTTTCGATTTCGATTTTCCAACCACTCCAATTTAAATTCACAAGCGTACAATATGAAACCTTTAAACGTACAATGGAAAATATTTCCGAGTATGCGGAACCGGAAGCGAATTTGGCATATAAAGTAGTTATATAATTTTTAGGACAGAGCAACTCACTTTTTTTTTATTCCGATGTTAATAAACATGATTTCATGTGATGTTTGTTTGTGTATAAATTTCGACAATGATGCATATATTTATCTAGATGACGTTGGTAAATACCTTGAAGATCAACTGGAATCTTGGCCAGGGCACTTCCAACCACGAGGGCAACAGAAGGTCCGAACAACATGGATGTCATCAGCGCTCCTGAAATCGTTAAGGGGATTATCATTAATTTGCTTATTACCCAAACAGGTTATTGTGATAATCCATTAAGATATCATCGTTTTTATAATAATGTATTTATTTCTTAAAGTTCCATTTGATTATCATGATATCAACTGACACTTCTGTAATCACGTCACTACACATTTTACTTAGAGGAAGCTTGGATATTAATTTTACATTAACTATAACCTCCGATATTACTTAGGTGAGTATAGTTGTATTAAGTGAAACCTAGTTAGTCAGGACCCCACTTATTCAGAAACTCTGCCTTGATTAATACTGGAACCCTAACTGGTGACATTACTCCATAACCCCGATTCATGAGGTCACGTGTTCATCTGGACGACTTTAGAGCCAAACAATCGTCCGGATTAACGGGGTTTTACAGTAACACTAAATCACTCGATTCTATAAAGTAAAGACACTGTAGTTAGTAGACTGTATGAAACAAATATTGTCTCTTAATAATCAGGATCATTACCTTCAAAATGTTGCTACGCTTACCTATATAAATAGAGGTATGTGCCCTGTTCACCACGTTGTTATCAAGGTAGAAACTAGCTAGTGGGGTGCGAGTGGTTTTGGCAACACCTTGCAATGCCATACCAATTCCAATAACCCACAACGCCAAGGTCGATCGGCCCGAGTCGTACGTAGCCTGTTCATGAGCAGCTGAACTGCTAATTGTCGTATTACTCTCCCTACACACAAACTGGATCTCATAATCATTGGTCGCATTCAGTATCTCTTCCGGAAGATGGGCGGGATGGATGAAATTTGCCAAGCATGTAAACATTCCGGCAAAGCCAAACAGCATTCCAGTTGCGCCAAGGATCCTTGGTATGTGGCCATGTTTGCCAAAATGACTGAAAAATAGGACTGCGGTGAGGTAACCGATGTCGTTACTGCTGAGGAGCATCCCGCTGATGGTGCTGCTGAAGTTGAATTGTTTCTCCAGAGTCGTGATCTGTGACGACAGAAATGTTGTGAGCGTCTGCAGAAGGATGCCTACGACACTGTAGGTACACGTGAATGCTATGAGGTTTCCACAAGGCCGACAAGCCTGGGGTTTACAGGAACCGATGCCACACTGAGTTTCTTCTTCATCCTCATCCTCTGGGCTGTTCTTCTCGTCTCCTGCCTTGTCTTCGAAAACTGAACGAGAGCGCATGAAGAACTTGTAAATGTTTGTCTTCGGGATGCCGACGACCGGATCCTGTGCGCTGTTCATCTTTCTGTCTGTAAAAGAGGTATTTTTAGTACAGGCGATACCCTCAGAAAATTAATTTTGTTGGAGTTGTAAGGTTGAAGCATCCATGTGAAATCAGTTATTTTATGAATGCATATACCCTGTGTGGATGTCTGGTCAGAATTAGTCTTCAGTAACCTATGCTGGCCTAAGAGGCAACTAAATGGCGATTTTGGTCATCGTATCCCGACGGCGAGCATCGTTGCTCACAATAGCAATTACTGGTTTGTAATGTCAAACCGCCTTGATACAGCTGGAATATTGCTGAGTGCGGCTCTACACAAACCATCAACATATGTAGCCTACATGTATATCCATCTGTTACACAGTGGGAGACGACGATAAAGTGTCTACCCTCTGTACTAACTCCACATATATAAATAATGGGGAACTAAACGTGACTCTTGTGGGCGAGTGAATATGGTTTTACGCCGTTTTAGCAATGTTCCAGCAATATCACGACGGGGGACACCAGGTATGGGCTTCACACATTGTACCAATGTGTAGGATCGAACCCGGGTCTTCGGCGTGACGAGCGAACGCTTTAACCACTAGGCTACCCCACCAACCCGCCTCTCTTGTGAAATAGATGGGGATTCTCTTTATGATAATCATTTAACTATGCGCGTTACATAACGACCACGAAAATGGAAAGTACCTAGTTTACATTTATAAAGTCCACAAATAGTGTTCTACGACAACGAAAGGTGAAGTGTGTCTTGCTCCAACGAACGAAAAACCTACACTGCATTTGAAATCCAGTTTCCGCAAAGCATGTGGCGTTTATACGAATTACACATAAACAAAACAACCATCATTGATAACTATTACACTGAAACCTCGTTAGTCCAGAGACGCCGTACTCTGGGTTTAGTGTCAGAGGACGTCTAGAAATATCCAAAGGTGCAGTTCTCCCTAACAATGATTCGTTTATCCATAAAGCCGTTAATCGGGACGGCGCACTGGGGACGGTACCGTCCGTATTAACGCGGTGTATGGTGTGTATGCTGAAAAAAGTTTGTATTCAGGGATAAAGTGAGCGAGTTTGGTTGAAAAGTATCAGGCTGTATAAACTGCCTGGCAAACGAAAGTACACGTGGGATACGATGACATGCACCAACCAAGTCAGCGAGCCTGACCACCCGTTCCCGTTAGTCGCCTCTTATTCTACGCCAGGTCTTCACGGGTCGTTTCGGCGAATGTTTTCAGCCGAGTAACGTTTTGATATCCTTTGTAATTTTGAGGTCAAATCCAATTTTCAGTTTATTCCAGAATATGAAGTACTCTAATGATGATGTGTTTGTATTCAGTGAGTGAGAGAGTTTGGTTTAACGTCGCTTATATGAAGGTCTCAGACATTAACTGCATATCCGCAGTAGTGAGCTTATATTTTTATTGAGGTGTGTCGGTTAAGAAAAGCCCTAGGTACGATCTCATATGGCCACAATGCAAAAAAAGCCTAGTTCTGATGCCTCCAGCGTGATAATGATGGAATATTGCAAAATGGATAAAAATATTTCTCTCGTATTCACTTTCATTCAGGTTACTGGGGCGGTCGGGTAGCCTAGTGGTTTAAATGTTCGCTCGTCACGCCGAAGACCCGGGTTTGATTCCCGACATGGGTACAATGTGTGAAGCCCATTCTGGTGTCCCCCGCCGTGATATTGCTGGCATATTGCTAAAAGCGGCGTAAAACCATACTCACTCACTCATTCAGGTTACTGTTCGCTGATAGGTTTCTAGTTGACGATTTATCAACTGTAGTGCAAACATTCGACTTGAATTCTCTACCTCGAAAACATCGCAAAACATTGGTACAAGAATAAATTCATAAAACAGTAAAATAGTATCTGCAGGTAAATTATTATGCAGTTGTCATTTCCTTTCAGGATACATGTCTCACATAAATTCTAAAATTCTTTTCAAGAACTCCTGTTGAAAAACTTAACATGCTACAATTTATACTTTCAATTTATGCATATTTCAGTATTTGTAATTATTGCAATGCAAGAAGTTACCTTAATCAGTCAGTTCCTCGCCACAGAGATGATGTGCCCAGTGTACAGACTGAGTCTTGTCTTTCTTATACAAGCAGATCGGTGGCACTGGGAACCTCTAGCTATCTATAGCTGTGTCATAGCACCGGTGGTATGAAACCAGTCTGATCAAACAGACTATTCTTGATAAGGGAGCCGTTCAAAAGTTCAATGTCCTTAGACATCTTACTTAGATTTGTTTGGACTTAACACTTGAGTTAAGATTTCAGGGGTTTACAGTTCAAGCTATCAATAACATCTCTAATTTTACGTCGAAAATGACGTCATTTCCATTGTAGGTGGATAAACGAGTTGATTGCAAAAGTTTTCAACTTGTCATAATCGAAAGCATAACCGTCCCACCAGCTTTAAAAATCATTGCTAAGTAGGATTCGCTTGACAAAAGAATTTCTTGAAAATGTAAATGTTCATAATTCTAAATCGTACGTATTTGGGGTATGTAAAGTATATCTCATTTCATTAGGTTTTTTATCCTTCATGGAAAGTTTGAACTGCCCCCCAACACAGCAGGAACAATGATGATTACTGATGTGCAGACCTGGCCACAGAGGAGTCCGAGAAGTCGGTTAGATAGTTATATAACCGTATACCGTAACTACTGTAAAAATCGGATCGGATATATACTTCAGTTCAAAGTTAGAAAACAAATGATCGTGAAAAAACTTTATTAGAATACGGGTACATATATTTTTTAAGTACCGTATTCGACGTAATAAGCGCCCAGCGCGCTCTCAAAATTAGAAATGGGGGTATGTTATTAGAATAATATTTTGGTGAAAAAAACAGAGTTGAAAGATAAATTTCGTGGTTTATGCTGAGAGCCTGAAATGTTTATGTACGACAGATATATGTTGCCAGAATTTAATTGCCAATAATAAGGGTGCATATAACACACGAGTGCGTATTATATGCGAATAGGGGTCGGAAGGGGTACTAATTGGGATTGTTAACTAGCCAATATATCCTCAAATCTCGCTGTGGGCGCTTATTAGAACGGGGCGCTTATTACGTCAAATACGGTATGTACATTTCATCATCATCCTTAAAGAGGCTGTACAAAATGTTGATATTTCTTACAAGAAATAAACGACTCGTGGTCGTTGTTTATCGACTGCAGGGAGAATAGACCATGGGGGGCTGCCAACTCACACTCGTCGTTTGTTTCGTAAGTACATATGTACCGTTAGAGGTCGTGATAGCCATGCACACTGTCATCCTCATGTAAAGTATGCCTGATCTCATTTAATCTAAATCTTTGGCTTACGACTTTCCGCTGTTTGGGCAGACGCCCTTCCACTATGCCACGTAGACGGTCATTAAAAAATCAAAAGTAAATCATAATGTATATACTGTTTGTAAATGTCAATGTAAAGCCACCTATCTTCAGGGCCCACATGCACAAAACAAACTTAGCGTTAAGTCTGTAAGATAGTCACAGTGCTAAGATCGCTTCGCGGAATGTCTTGGTCTCGGGCAACAGCATATACCGATACAGCAATTAAAAAGCGATCGTCCAATAAACTCTTTCTGTAAGAAAATAAACATACTGACGCTTCGCAGGTCATCGACAATTGAAAATAGTGTTTACAGTGATTGATATCATGAGCATCGATCCACGCATTTAGGATACGATGACATGCATCAACCAAGCCTGACCACCCGATCCCGTTAGTCGCCTCTTATGACAAGCATAGTCGTCTCTCACCGCAAGCAGGGGTTGTTGAAGATTTTTTCTACCCCGGATCTTCACGGGTCTTTTTAAGAGGTAATATGTTCAGAACAGGATTGCTTATTATCGATCTATAATTATCACTGCTTTAAATTTATTCTATCCGAGGACGCATGGCTGGCATATACTTGGAATGGTACCGTCCGAACTAACTGTTTAGAGGTTTAGAGGTTTGCTTGTTTGCTTTCTTGTTTAACGCCGCACTCAGCAATATTCCAGCTATATGACGGCGGTCTGATTGATAGCATGAGCATCGAGCCACGCATTTAGGATACGATGATATGCATCAACCAAGTCAGCGAGCCTGACCACCCGATCCCGTCAGTCGCCTCTTATGACAAGCATAGTCGCCTCTCACGGCAAGCAAGGGTTGTTGAAGATTTTCCGGATCTTCCCGGGTCTTTATTAGGCAATCTGTCAGAACAGGATTGCTTATTATCGATCTATAACTATCACTGATTTTAATTTATTCTATTTGAGGACGCATGGCTGGCATATACTGGGAATGGTACCGTCAGAACTAACGATAGTCAGAAGATGTTTCCACAGGTATAACGATTCTGATGCTTGAAACGAGTCGAAGTCGTTGTTTATCGTGAGGTAAAAGACTGCATGGAGAATAAACCATGAGGGGCTGCCAACTAACACGCGTCGTTTATTTCGTAAGTACATATGTACCGTTAGTGAGTGAGTGAGTGAGTTGGGTTTAACGCCGCTTTTAAAAGTATTCCAGTTATATCCCCGCGTGTCAGCTTAATGTGGGAGGAAAGCCCAAGTGATGCAGGTCTCAGACGTTTACTACTTTGGTGAAACCCACGAGCACGGGTCTGGTGCTGATAAACCTAGAAACATAATCGGGGCGAACCGGGATTCGAACCCACAATCATAGGTTTCTGGCGTGCCCAAGGGACGCAACTCTGCAAAGCGAATCGCGGCGCCTTAGACGACTGGGCCACCCGTGCCCCCTTGTACCGTTAGAGGTCGTGATAGCCATGCACACTGTCATCCTCATGTAAAGAAAGCCTGATCTCATTTAATCTAAGTCTGGCTTACGACTTTCCGCTGTTTGGGCAGACGCCCTTCCACTACACCACGTAGACGGTCATTAAAAAAATCAAAAGTAAATCATAATGTATATACTGTTTGTAAATGTCAATGCAAACCGCCTATCTTCAGGGCCCACATGCACAAAACAAACTTAGCGTTAAGTCTGTAAGATAGTCACAGTGCTAAGATCGCTTCGCGGAATGTCTTGGTCTCGGGGAACAGCATATACCGATACAGCAATTAAAAAGCGATCGTCCAATAAACTCTTTCTGTAAGAAAATAAACATACTGACGCTTAGCGGGTCATCGACAATTGAAAATAGTGTTTACAGTGATTAATATAATGAGCATCGATCCACGCATTTAGGATACGATGAGATGCATCAACCAAGTCAGCGAGCCTGACCACCCGATCCCGTTAGTCGCCTCTTATGACAAGCATAGTCGTCTCTCACCGCAAGCAAGGGTTGTTGAAGATTTTTTTCTACCCCGGATCTTCACGGGTCTTTATTAGAGGTAATATGTTCAGAAGGGGATTGCTTATTATCGGTCTGTAACTATCACTGATTTAAATTTATTCTATTTGAGGACGCATGGCTGGCATATACTGGGAATGGTACCGTCCGAACTAACGATAGTCAGAAGATGTTTCCACAGGTATAACGATTCTGATGCTTGAAGATGATGCCTTGTTTTGTATTCAAATAAGGTGCGAGGGAGTGATGGACATGTAGGTGTTTGGCATTTTATGCATGAGTGTGGTTTGGGCGAATCGCAACCTTTTAAGCCACTTGGTCACCAATACTTCTCATAATTCTAAAGACCGCCTCCATGGCCTAGTGGTGAGTGAGTGAGTTTGGTTTTACGCCGCTTTTAGCAATATTCCAGCAATATGACGGCGGGGGACACCAGAAATGGGCTTCACACATTGTACCCGGGTGGCGAATCGAACCTGGGTCTTCGGCGTGACGTGGGAACGCTTTAACCACTAGGCTACCCTACTGCCCCGGCCTAGTGGTAGAGTGTGCACCCGGAATGGGGAAGGTCCATGGTTCGACCCCCTGCCCACGTCATGTGAAACTAGTCGAAACTGTGTCTGAGTGGGGTGTCCATGTAAAGCTGCGGCATGGCGTTCTAGTGGGCGTGTACCATAAGAACTCCGGATTAGTAGAAGCAGACACACGCACGCACGCACGCATGCAAACGTACGGCTAAAAAGAATTGCAATAAATCCCTTTTCACCTCAACTCACCTTCATGTTTTAAGTTTCAGCCCATAACACCTACATCTATGTCAACTATATTTGTCGTAAAAAGGCGCCCGTGGGGATCGGCCTTGACTGTGACTCTGTTGATTTCCGGCGTGGGACGTTGCTCATAATAAAGATCACGGGTTCGTCTGGTCCATACGAAATTATTAAAGACCGCTGTTATAGAGCCAACACGTTGAAATATAACTGAAATTCTGCTTCAGACGAAACCGCCTTACTCCCCCCACGAACGACGAAAGAAAGCCGTCATGTAAGAGGGTACTGACATTTACGGCCGAACGATGCTTTTGTAAGGTTAAATTATCAATGGTGTTGTACGAAGGAATGTGTGTCTTGTCAAGTCCAGCAAATATCTCAGATGCCAAATATTGACTTGAGTCTATTAATATTTGAAGTCAAGAGGTCACGTCGCTTTACAAGGGCAATGATCTTGTATGTGACGTCAAACCCCATTTCAAAACCTCATAAGTATACGTAAAACGTATATTTCTATTGAACAATAAAAATTGTTTCCTGTTATACCCGCAAGAGGTGTGGTGGCATAACAGCTTAATCGGTCGCTTGTTCGGTCGAAGACCCAGGTTCGATTCTCAACATGAACACAATTTGTGACACCAAGTATTGACGGGATTAATGTTGAAAGTGGCGTACGACATATTTCGCTCATTCTCTACCTTATATATGCATGATTCTGGCTAAATCGAGACCCCGGCGTGTATATTCTAGTTTAAAACAGCCCACTAAAAAGTGAGATGGAATTTGGCAAGAAAGGGACACAACTCTTGTCAATCATTGTCAAATCGCCAGACCTCATCCAACTTATCGGTAGAGTTAATGTTCGTGGAATTTTCACACACTTGAAATTTGCTCCTTAGCTGATGCGAAGTACGGTAAGGTGTATATATATTGAGTGATGAAGTATCGCGGAGAAAAGATACATATATAATACCTCACTCAGTACTCATGATGATGAATCCAACTTCAATATCTGCTGCACTTATTAATCCTTATACGTTTGCTTCAAACACACGAATGTGCACTCCGAATTTTTCTCGGAACTATCCTAGTTGTTTCCAGCATTCCTCCTGTAAACAATCACGCATGGGCAAGGCAAACCAGTAATTGATATACCAAATAATAATCGGTTACGATGACACTCAGTCAATCAAGTCACCTCTCACGGGGTCAGTCTTGGATGTCCGCGAGGCGACAGTCAGCTGCACATTCTGTCGAACAATTAGCTCCGGTCAATGAGACCAAGCTAGCTATGTCCTAGGACTACACACACCAAGGAAGTAATGTATACGTACTCTAATGAGACCTTATTCCTTGTCGCCAGCAATCAATGTTTCAGTAGAACTCTGTCATTCAGAAAGCTTGTTACTTCATTGTAGGTGTAAGAACTTTGTCCCTGTCGGCGTATCAAAACGTTTACATTGCTTTATAGAGGTGTCGGTGTTATGTTATTTCTACCATCCATTTTCATTTGTGTCCCTTTATTCACACATATTTTCATGATGGGGAAAAAACACTTATACACACCGATTACTTGGTAAGCTTGACATTTTACTGACACACGTTGGGTATATTGTTGTATCGTTAACGATTCTGACACGGTTTAGAACCTTCGAACCCCTTTATGAGCACACACAATAAAAAAAACACTGGATCTTTCCGTGATAACACATTATGGTGCCCATCACCTGTACACATTAGGAAGCCCCTCCCCTCTATAAAGCCCTTCATGAGTGCACATTATACAGCCATTCTTGCGTACACATTATGGAGCCATTCTGGAGTGCACGTTATGGAGTCCTTCTTGACTTTATTTTAGGAAGCCCTTCTTGAGTACACATTAGGAAGCCCTTCTTGAGTACACATTAGGAAGCCGTTCTCGAATACACAATAGGAAGCCCTTCTTGAGTACACATTAGGAAGCCCTTTTTGAGTACACATTAGGAAGCCCTTTTTGAGTTCACATTAGAAAGCCCTTCTTGAGTACACATAAGGAAGCCTTTTTTGAGTACACATTAGGAAGCCCTTCTTGAGTACAGATTAGGAAGCCCTTTTTGAGTACACATTAGGAAGCCCTTCTTGAGTACAGATTAGGAAGCCCTTTTTGAGTACACATTAGGAAGCCCTTATTGAGTACACATTAGGAAGCCCTTATTGAGTACACATTAGGAAGCCCTTATTTAGTACATATTAGGAAGCCCTTCTCGAATACACAATATGAAGCCCTTCATGAGTATACATAGGAAACCCTTTTTGAGTACACATTAGGAAGCCCTTATTCAGTACAGATTAGGAAGCCCTTTTTGAGTACACATTAGGAAGCCCTTCTTGAATACACAAAAGGAAACCCTTCTTGAGTATACATTAGGAAGCCCTTTTTGAGCATACATTAGAAAGTCCTTCTTAAGTATACATTAGGAGGCCCTTTTTGAGTATACATTAAAAAGCCATTCTTGAGTACACATAGGAAGCCCTTCTTGAGTACACATTAGGAAGTCCTTCTTGAGTGCACATTAGGAAGCCCTTCTTTAGTACACATTAGGAAGCCCTTCTGGAGTACACAATAGGAAGCTCTTCTTGAGTACACATTAGGAAGCCCTTTTTGAGTACACATTAAGAAGCCGTTCTCGAATACACAATAGGAAGCCCTTCTTGAGTACACATTAGGAAGCCTTTTTGGAGTACACATTAGGAAGCCCTTCTTGATTACAGATTAGGAAGCCTTTTTGAGTACACATTAGGAAGCCCTTCTCGAGTACAGATTAGGAAGCCCTTTTTGAGTACACGTTAGGAAGCCCTTTTTGAGTACACACGAGGAAGCCCTTCTTGAATACACAATAGGAAGCCCTTCTTGAGTATACATTAGGAAGCCCTTTTTGAGCATACATTAGAAAGTCCTTCTTGAGTATACATTAGGAAGCCCTTTTTGAGTATACATTAAAAAGCCATTCTTGAGTACACATAGGAAGCCCTTTTTAGTACACATAGGAAGCCCTTCTTGAGTACACATTAGGAAGTCCTTCTTGAGTACACATTAGGAAGTCCTTCTTGAGTACACATTAGGAAGCCCTTCTTGAGTACACATTAGGAAGCCCTTCTTGAGTACACATTAGGAAGTCCTTCTTGAGTGCACATTCGGAAGCCCTTTGCGAGTACACATTAGGTTTAATACACATTATGGAGCTCTTCATGTAACAGTCTGGTATATAATTATGTTTCAGGAAGTAGCGTGTTTACTCCGTTTAGGGCAGAATATGAGCTTTGTACATAGTTTGTCCTTTTGTTTGTCATAGTTACAGCATATTTGTATTTGAACAATGCAGTTTGGAAGCAGCTGTAGAGCATGAAGAACATCAATGTCGGACCAAAACAGATGCGCCAGGATTACAATGATATTGGCCATTTTCACCAGAAAGGTTAAATGCAATACTGAAATATATTTGAAAAGGTAAAATTTGTATTTGTTTATAACTTAAGGTAGCCGAACCTATTATATTTAGATGCACCGCAATGTAAAAATGAGGCAATTTTGCAGTAATCACACGGCCTTATATACTATTGTTTTTGCTTTTAGTTTTATATTACATAGATACGTTCGTCATTACTCGCCTCTTTCCGTGGTCGGCTTGATGGAATTACATAAGTGTTCACAAATGAGACAGGTAAGGACGGGTACTAAAGAGGAATAAAGAAACCAATATCGCATTGCCAAACTTTTATTGTGGCTTAATTTGTTTTGACAGTCGAAGGCTACTATACTCTTGTGAATATTGTTTGTCTGGTTAGGCTTTTCCTGTTGAGAACATCGATTCTCTGGTGTTCAGAAACGTCAATAAAGTAATCTGTCATCAAGGTTCGCCAAACTCGTTTCTCGCCTCATGTCAACCAACCCCGACAGTCCAAAATTATCTTTACCAATTGGAACATGTCCCTAAGCATATGAAGGCTAGAGAATCACTGCAATGAGTGCGAGGGTTGAAGTAGTCAACGCCTTTGGAGTGAGTGAGTGAGTGAATATGGTTTTAGCCACTTTTAGCAATATTCCAGCAATATCACTACGGGGGACACCAAAAAGGGGCTTCACACATTGTACTAATGTCGGGAATCGAACCCGGGTCTTCGGCGTGATGAGCGAACACTTTAACCACCTAGACGACGCCTTTGGAAGGATTGCAGTCACGTCACGTTCTTAAGCACAAAGTAAAATTTGACGTATACCATGAGTGAGTATTTGAGTGAGTATGTAGTTGATTGAGTAAGTGAGTAGTAGAGTGAGTGAGTGAATGAGCCTTTGCTCCACTTTTAGCAATATCTCAGCATTAACACATCGCGCATTCTACCCGTGTGGGGAATTAAATAAATCCTACGACAAAATACCGACTCGTCACTCCCGTGTATAACACGAATATACACATCTATCAAAACCGTCCTTATTTTAGAGTGAGTGAGTTGGATTTTACCCCGCTTTTAGCAATATTCAAACAATAAAGAAATGGGGTATCAAAAGCACGCTTTAACCACAAGGCTACCCCACCACCCCTTTATTTTAGAAGTGGCATCACCAAAGTGTTCAGCAGGCCATCTCTTTAAATTTTCCCTTCATTAATCGCATTGTACGCTGATGAAGCCACAGTGCATCACGAATATGCATGTGGTGTGCGCAATACGAGCTGTCACTCGTAAAGCATATCAGTGACGGTGACGTCCGCGCTGGTGTAAACAACCAAACAATTACATTTCAGCTGTCATATATGTTGATATGTATGTTATGTGATGGAGTCCTATATCAGAGTTGACCACTACCACTTAACGGCCACCGTTGGCATCAGCTCCATCCAGATCGATTTGTTGACGTTTTGCATCTGAAATTTAAAGCGTTATCCTTGCTGTGCATTACATATTAATTTCAAATGTTTACGTTCCCATATACATATCCCATATTATTGCGAATTATATACACGAATTTTAGAACGGTGGTGAAGTAACGCTACTCCTGAAGTCAAGGTCTTATTTCAGTAAGCATGCGGCGGGCGGTTTTGACACTTTATGTTTGTAGCTCCATTTAGCATGTCAAAAGTTGCCGCAACCCACATTAATGCCCGGGGACCAAAGCGTGAAGCCCAAACATATCGTCAACACCCTGCTTCAACTGGGATAAAAACTTTAAAATCATTGTGGACGCTATCCAAGCGTGGCAAAAATGGGCCAGTAGATAATGAGATGAACTTGTTGCTTCTAGCGAAGATTTCTTCTGCTTGGGTTTTGTCGCTTTTATTTTGCAAAAAGAGGAAACAGAATTCATTTGCAAGAAACACATTTTGTACAAACTAGCTGTCATCCAATGTCTGGCCGTATTACACGAAAAGTCTGTAGTTGTTTCCCCTGAACAGGTCTCAAATACAAAAACACAACAACATAATTTACAAGCATCACTACATTGTCTTTTTGATCAAAGAACTTGGTATATCACATAACGCCACATATGAAGCCAGTATGTTAACTGGGGATAAATCTGTTGAAACCATGAGTCAGTGTTATCAACTTTTGACTTGACTCTAAAATCTGAAGACAAGTCATGCCCATTCCTCTTTTGTACTGATTTCCAAAGCTCCTTAAAAATCCATACAACGAGAGATATAGTTCAGGGTTTAGCAAATGTACCGCTCGAGTAATGCAACCAAGGAAGGCCTATATACACAGAGAGTATTTGAGATAAGCGGAATTAATATCAGGGGATTCTCAGAAACTTGCTTGTGTTCTACAATCTGAGAAAATAGACAAATTCAGTCCTGTCAAAACATCTGATGTTTCATATATGTACACCACTATCCCACATCTCTAACTTCGGGAACTTCTTTTCTTGATCCATGGGGTACTTGTCACAAAAACGTGAAACATGCCCATCTTCAAACGTTCGGGAACATCTGTCTGCAATGAAAGCAAATATCACCTTGAAGTTTAGCGAGAAAACAATATGAGAAATGCTGAACTTTCTCACAGGTAAATATCTATGTGAAACTTGAGGTTAGGACATTCGGGCGAAAAGAAGTCATATCCATGGGCAGCAATTGAACTTCCCTCCTTATTGATCACTAAAACGGTTTTTTTATGCATATGAATTTATGCTCGGATTGGCAAAATCAAAACTCATGAGTTTGTCTAAGACATTTAACTTTAAAATTCAGGTATATCGATGGTCTGATACGTTTAATGATGTTTGAATAACCAATTCCTTTTCACTGATTTACTACAGAAGAGACCAGAGAAACCGCTTCATCAGTTTGATATTTAGATCTATGCATAAAGATTCAGAGTGACAAGACTGTATGACAAGGTAAAAGAATTAAACTTTTCCAAACATGTGGAAGACATTTCCAAAATTCCAAATCAGTGACCAAAATAATGTCCGATGCAATCCCGTCTTTTGACTTGCACCATATAATATATTTCCGTGTTCGTTCAGGTGGACATTTGACTTGCGTGTGCATATGTTGGCGACGGGCGCCACCGGTGGGTAGGACTACGTTCATCTTTTCGCGAACACCTGGTATCATTACTGTTTAATAGTAATTCATAAACACATGTCTGTTACATAGTTGCAAATATACGTCAGTAAGATGATTATGGAAATCCTTCTGTCGCTTTTATGTTGTATAGTCATACGAAATTTGTTTGAAAGTATTTAACCAATATTTTGTATTTGAGGTTAGATGGAATACAGTCATTTTTTAAATATTTGATTGTTTAAGTATGTATGGAAAGTGTTTCTAATTCAAAATGCCGTAATGCAAAATTGTATTTTACATATTGGGTTTACCGACGTTTAAAACTACAACCTTCTTCTTTACAAATAGGTTATACCTGGTGCAGAATATTGAATTATGAAATCAGCATGTAGCATTATGGCATTTTGGCACAGATCCTCTTCGATGGTAGCTTACCATCCCTATGCTGCCTATGGTCATCTCGACCGCCTGTGACGATGTCGCTGTATATATCTGTCCCGGACAAACTATAGCCCTTGTGAAGCAGTACCTCGGAGGGTGCAGACCAGAATCAGTTCACCTATTTCTCTATCCTAATGTACCCGTGAAGATCCGGGGTAGAATAGGTCTTCAGCAAACCATACCTACCGCAAAAGGTGACTATATTTGTCGTAAGAGGCGACTAATGGGATCGGGTGGTCAGGATCGCTAGCTTGGTTCATGCATGTCATCGTATCTCAACTGCGTGGATCGATGCTCATGATGTCAGTCACTGGTTGTCTGGTCCAGACTCGATTATTACCAGACCGCAGTCAAACAGTTGGAATATTGCTGAGTGCGGCGTTAAACAACAAACAAACAAACAATCCTAGTCTCCACCACATCTATTTTATTTATGATTTGTAACGGTATATATTCACAGGGGGAAGATTTTGATACATGGTCAAACATATTTCGTGACACGGGCACTGCTTATTATTACACCGTTATGATTATTTATGCATATTTGACGCCTCTTAATAGATCATGACAGAGAGGGTGTCTGGTTGAGTTGTATGCATGGTTATATAAAGTATGTAGATTTTAACGTCGGAGCGTATATCACATGGATTGTACACAATTCGTGTCATAATTCAAGTTTATTCCATCGCTCATGCAGCCATTTTTGACACCGGTTTCTTCAAATCAATACTCCAGGCTATGTAATGATTTGTATATCCCATATATGAGTTCTCATAATAGGGTTTTGCACAGCCGTACATGGAGACAAACATGTCCGTCGCGACAGCTTGGCGCTTCTTGTCTTAAAATATCTTGACTTTGCAAGATCTCTGACATCAAACTTATGACTTCACAGTTTATGGCGTCATAATAAATAGAGATTGATCTGCACATGTCACATTTGGCACACCAACCGTTTCTTTGAAACTATCACGATCACGATAAAGAGCCACTAGTTCACCAATTCGGTATCCACTGAAGTATGGTTTTATTGACGTAACATACTAAACGCTGTTTTAACCAGAGACCTTTTTGCCAATTAGAATTTCCCTAACAGATAGTAAAATGGACCTAGTAATAAGTCACTATGTGAAGAACCCAAGTGCACCAGTTAAATAAGTATTAGCCAATTTGCGAACGATTGAAATATCCTTATGAACAAACGATTCTATATGGATAAGTGTTGCGTTTTAACATTGTTCAAAAGAAAGGCCTGAACTGACAGTCTTAAGCGACCGGACTTTTGTGATTGGTCAAAACGAATTTAAGTATATTATCTATTCTATATAATTATATGTAAAATTCTAGTGTCCAATTCACACAGTTGTCCTCCATCGGTAATTTGAAATACTGTTTTGTTTAAAGTGCCGTTTTACCCAACTCACTCACTCTTGACCCATGTATATCCGGGATAGAATAGGTCTTCAGCAACCAAAGCTTGCCGTTAAAGGCGACTATGCTTGTCGTAAGAGGCGACTAACGGGATCGGGTGGTCAGGCTCGCTGACTTGGTTGATGCATGTCATCGTATCCCAATTGCGTGGAAAGATGCTCATGATGTCAATCACTGGATTGTCTGGTCCAGACTCGACTATTTACAGACCGCCGTCATATAGCTGGAATATTGCTGAGTGCGGCATTAAACAACAAACAAACAAAACAAACACTCACTCTGAATATGAGATGTCATGCAAACATACATGCGAACACGTATTCTATTGATTCTTATCCTTGAGAACACAGCGTCAGTGATACAGTTACATCCTGCCACTCTTTGTGCCAGCGAGATCTCGCGTTGTTGGAGTCTATGAAATGTGTCTGTGAAGTCTCATTTTAAGGATATTCTTAAACAGACCGTTATAATAACGTGTCTAAAACATGCAAATCCATTTTCCTTAAGTACCTCCTACAGTACAAATATTCGATTTATGGCTTTTCCAGACGGGATTTATTTACGCTTAACAACGCCAACAAAATAGGCCCATAAACTACGGTATAAGCCAACATCGATAAGTCATATATTCTCTTTTCAGAGATGATTTGAACAGTTTTTTGTGGGTCCTCATCAGCCGAATCCAATGATTCCCCTTTCACCGTGGAAGATGCTTATCTTTTAACGTAAAATAACAAATTGGATCCAGAATAAGCAGGGTCGTGGTGTTTACGTCGCTTGGCTTGATTGATAATATTATCAAATGATGTTTCAAACGCTATAAGGCATGCATGACGCATTCCTCACGACCAGTCGGTCTCATTCGCGTGATTATTCCAGCCAACGATCAAGCAATGCAAACCAATTAAAAGGCTTGGTCATCTCAGCGATCAAGATAACCACATGTCTCCATGCCCCACACAGGCATATAGACACTTTACATCTCACTGTACATTCATTAACCACAAAGAGATCAAATGCACACAACATCACAGACCGTCTAAAGCCCTGGCGAGTTCCAAGTCAAACAGAAGGCCATTTCATGATGGGAATATTCTTTAATTGCAAATTTGCTTGTCCCTTCTTCAATGGTGAGACAACGGAAATTGCCTGCTGGAAATGAAGCTTTCAGGCGGATTTCCATCCTAGGTCAGAAACAAATTTCCTGCAGTGTGGCACCAAGGGTTAAACTGTCACGATCTGTGACGTCATTGACATTCAAGGTCTTCATCCCCGATCTCCTTGGGTCCCAATTGTAAAGAAATGGCTCTTGTTGGGATCACACAGACATGTTCCTGGAAAAAAAGATTGTGGTTTTAAAGTTCAATTGGGCAGCTCGACCTTTTCCAAAATGACGAACTTATGAATAGTTTTGCATCGTTGTTGAATAGTTGTGAACCAAGACATGCCATTTTTCGATAACACGAAACTAGTTGGTACCCTACTATTTGTGATAAGTTGTGGTTATGATAAAATAACATATATGAGGATGTCCATGCATAAAGATATTTAAACGTTGCGCTAAAAATATCATGATACCTATTAATATACTCGTAGAGTCGTTTCTCTGTATTTCGTCTCGCGTGGTTTGGAAGAAAATGTTC
This sequence comes from Haliotis rufescens, assembly GCF_023055435.1. Lineage (NCBI taxonomy): Eukaryota > Metazoa > Mollusca > Gastropoda > Lepetellida > Haliotidae > Haliotis > Haliotis rufescens. The sequence continues at coordinate 24,835,566 of NW_025964001.1, read as the reverse complement.
AAGAATAGGACTATGATGATATTTTCATGATGTCAGCAATAAATACATGTGCATTGCGGCGTCCATGATGATGATGACTCATGGTGGGCGATTGAGTGATTGGGATTTAACGCCGCTTCGTACAATATTTTAGTTACACCACGGCTGTTCAGCTTAGGGTACAGATCTTAGACATGTACAGCTTTGGTGAAACGCTTGAGCATGGGTATCGTGCTGACCAATGAATCGACCTACTATCACCGAATTCTGACAGCCATAAAGGAATGTAAATCACGGCCCCCTGGATGAATGGGTCCCCACGCCTCTGTTTGTTTGTTTGTTTGTTTGTTTTTAACGCCGCACTCAGCAACATGCCAGGTCTGGCAATAATCAAGTCTAGACCAGACAATCCATTGGCTGACATCATGATCTACAGTTGGGATACAAGACTTGCATCGACCAAGGCGCCTGGTACGACAAGCATGGGTTACTGAAGACCAATTCTAACCCGGATCTTCACGGGTGCCCGCGCCTCTGACCACGATTATGTCAATAATAACGTCCAAGATGTTACGAGGGGAGGCCAACTATTAAAGGCTGTTTTGATGGAGTTATTCGTTTTCAACATTATTTTATGTCAACAATACCATTGGCGTATAGGCGGTTTCCACTTGGTAGAGTAAAAAGTCTCTAAGCATGGAAAGTATTGTATTAAAGGCAGTTTTTCTATACATCTTTTGTAGTTGGATCAGAGCCTTTCAACCATCTCTCGTTGGGAATTTGATCACGATGATGTGAACAAAGTCATCAGCGTCTACGACAGTGCCCATGACACATACGTTCAAGACATAGAGGATATTTTGTAGGTGTCTACAGGAAAATTAAATTATTTCATTACAAATGTAAAACGTTGTAAAGTATATATTCTCCCCACCCAGCACACAGGGACGATTCACCATCCCTTGTATTTTCGACTTCAAATGTAGTTCCGTGTTTGCACAAACTTAAGCAATATAAACAAAATTATGAATAAATCTTTAGGGTCACCAAAATTCTTTATCATACATTTAGATATGATTATATACAAGATCAAGTTTAACAATAATATTCTTGAAAACTAGAAGACGTGCCGCTGTAATCGCGCTTTGCGAAACGAACTGTCTCGATTGACGAGTAAAATGAGAAATTTACAGTTTATAACGAAACTTTTTCGAGAGAATAAAAAAACGACAAGAAGTGATACGAACTCATTAAATGACCATCTGTCATTATTTTGCCTTGCGAATGTGGACCTAATGTAAAATAAACGTCAACAGTTTGTGTACGGGCTTGACACCTACGATAAAGGGAGACAATTTAAGGGGAGGTAATTCTTGTACGTCAATAGTTCCATCAGTGTTCTGTTCACTGCAGTGAAATATCAAGTGTTATGTTCACTGCAGTGAAAATATCACTTTCTCAACTTCAGAAAACTGAGTCTTTCACACTGAAGTATATAATAAAAGATGCATTTAATGTAAAGATAGAGTGCATTGACCACACAGACAAAATGCTTTTACCGCAGAGGCAAGATGACAGGATGATATTGCCGCATAGACGAGATGTTGCATTTATCACACAGACAAGATGTTTTACCGCATCCATAGACAAGGTGTATTTACCACAAAGGTGTATTCATTGCACAAAATAAATATTTACTTTAATCGCAAAGACACAAACCAATTTCAAGAAAGACAAGATGCATTTTCCGTAAATACAAGATGCATGTTCTGTGTAGACAAGATCCATTTACCGCACAGACAAGATGCATTTACCGCACAGACAAGATGCATACACAATGACACGCTATAATTAAGCATAGACATAAGATGCAAATACCGCGGAGAGGAAACATATATATATATATATATATACTGCACAGACGTAATATTCATGATTCATAATTCATTTACAGCTTAGATGAGGTTCCATATTGTTTTCTCCCCGTCATCGTAAAATGGTTCGTCATCATTCTGGCGATTTAAGCCAACTTTGAATTTCTTTATTTGCGAAAATCTTAAAACCGAATATTGTCAAATTGAATGACCTTTTAATTGGGCATGAGGGGCCGGAAGTCAATCAATATAGCCAGTATTATCTTTTCAACTTGTTAACATTTGTTCATTCACCAAGTCTCCAACAATTTGGTCTTTTCTCATGCAAAGGAATGTATTTCTAGTTTGATAAAAAATACCCCTAAAACCTTGATCGTAATTGTGTAAACTTTGTCTGGTCCTCAATTACGAACCTAACACCTTCAAAATCCCCAAACCCCTTAAAATCAATGACATTCTTGATTCGGCTTCCGAACTAATTATTTTGCAAGCTTCAAACGAATGACTACCTTTGTTCCATGTCTTAAATGAAATACTCTTCAATCCTTATCAAAATAGTCGACCTGCTAGCATATTTATCAAAGGGATAAAACCGTGCATGTGCATAAGAAGGGTCTAATCAACGTGATCACAAAATGCTCCAAATTTGTGAAGATGCATGCAAGCCCTCGATTTTCGTACGGACGCGTAAGTCTACGCGTGAAGTTGGAAGAATCTATGGATTCTGTTGGTGTCAGGTTTGGGATATTGCCAAAAAAGCAAATCCGGTTCAAGGTCAGAACGATTTTAAAGAGTTCATTTCGTTTTAAAGACTGGTGAAAGGAATCAATTGAGGTTCAACTGTTATTTGAAGACCGTTATTTAAGTCGACAATGTGATGATATGACGTGTAAAAAATGAAAAAAAATCAATACCTGTTGCTATTGCGAGTAATAGTTTTGGTCACAGTTTCTATGGAAAAAAGGGCTGATTAACCGTGGCTTCCTTCAGAATAATTCACGACTCGCAAGGGAATCTGTCTGCACGATCCTTCTTCTAGTGTCAGTACCAACATTATCGTTCACTTCATCATGGTAACACCGACTATATATTTAATGTTGAACCTATTCCCGTGTTTCTATAAGAGTCTAGACACCAATGGACTTCAGTTGCTTACAACATGTGACTTGGCTTATTTGTGTGTCATCGCACCCCGACAGCATGGGTCGTTGTTCATGTCATCAACCACTGGTTTGCCTGGCCTGGACTCGTCTAGTAGTCTTTATAGACTTACGTGATGTAGCTTGAATAATGTTGATTTTTGCACCGACACAGTCCTACATTCCCATTATAATTGTAGATTCGTGATTCGCGATTCTTCAGACCCATAAGCCACGACGTCTATCACACAAAGACTCGGCTCTATCACCAAGAGCTTTGAAGAAAGAAATAAAGCCGGACAAAGTATTTCCCGTATGACGTTTTCATTGCGCAATTTTATATGTCACAGCAGACTAAGAAACACATGACGTATTTTGAAATAACTGTTTTCCACCACTTTTTCCTTCAATTGATTATTCCTTCGACATAGCATCATCTGTTTGACCAGACAGATGTACTTTTTAAGGCCGGGAAATCAAAATATACGACTGAGAGAATAAAAACGAAAATCAGTTCCGACCAAATATTTATTGATAATTCATAAAAGTCGAAGAGCGGTATAAAGCTTAATTGAGCCCAAAGCCGGAACAGCTAAAGTAATGCATTGGGCCAATGGAGCCGCGGAAATCTATAGCTATGAATGCGATTTCTGCTGTTTTAGCCCCTTGAATTAAATCTGAAAAACTATGCAGCAAATCTAATTAGTCCCTCCTGTTTTTTCCATGGTTTACTTGTTTCAGTTATTCTTCTGTATTGTTTTGGCGCCAAGCACATTGTTGCCAATTGCATTGAAATCCGCACAATGTGAAATAGACTAGATTGTGGATTACAGAACAGTAATGCAGCACGCACCGGTCCTTAAATATTTTATTTACAATTTGATGAGAAAGGTACGAAAAAGTTGAATTGAGAATCTAAATTGCTACATTAAAGTTAACCCGAATTTATTCTTGTTTGGAATGGCATTTATACAGGTTTAATGTAATTATCTGTGTACACATCAAAGGAGACAGGTGTTGAATTAACAAAGCAACTGTGATTGTAGTCGTGGACTCATTGCCATGTGTGCGTGAGAAAGCTTATATACTGTTGGAGAAATCAAGTGTACGTTTGACACAGATGCTACTTAGTATGAAGACTCACGACATTCCATCGCGAGAGAGAGAGAGAGAGAGAGAGAGAGAGAGAGAGAGAGAGAGAGAGAGAGAGAGAGAGAGAGCTTATATACTGTTGGGGAAATCAAGTGTACGTATGACACAGATGGTACTAAGTATGAAGACTCACGACATTCCATCGCGAGGGAGAGAGAGAGAGAGAGCGAGTTTTATAAGATTACCATACTGATGTTAACGGTAATTGCCCGGTAATTGGTAATTGCCCGGAGTCAACAAGTGAACGTTTTTGTCGGCAACACTTCATGGTATTTCTTCTTCTGATTATATAAACATTCGTAAACTAACATTTCGGTCTACTGATTTTCACGGCTGAACATTTCCTGAGTGTTTTACAAACTTGACACACAGCTCGAACTGTGTTCTATTTGTTTGACCGCGCCATCTACAGGCAGACAGTCTTAAATATATCCGAAGAGCTTTTGCTATTATCATTTACGCTGGACATAATATCGTGTGATATGGGCTATTGTCATCCTAGGCAATTCAGAAAATTGTGTTGAACATTAGATGTGGTTTTGTGGGTGTATGGACGGCAATGGCACACGAAACTGTATATAAATGTTGATTTGTATCAATAAATGTATCAGAGGGTATTATGCAGTGCATTATGTGACAGAAACAATCACTCGTGATGCGGTAAGTGTGATTAAGGAACAATATCTAATGTTGCCTTGGGTGCTTCTTAGTGCACGGATGTGGATATCAACGTAAACAGATTAGATCATATTTACTGATAGAAACATAAAAAAGTCAGTTTTATCCCCCAGCTGGACACTCAGAATATTCCTATGAAATGTTAAGTGGTACAAATAATTACTTTTGACGAGGTCAATATGCGAAAAAAAGGACTCGAGGACCCGACCGAAGAGGTGGTCTGACCGGCAGGTCCGGTCAGGCCACCTCTTTGGTCGGGTCCTTGTCCGGCCAGGCCATCTCTTGGGTCGGGTCCTCGGGTCCTTGTCCGGTCAGGCCATCTCTTGGGTCGGGTCCTCGGGTCCTTGTCCGGTCAGACCACCTCTTGGGTCGGATCCTCGGGTCCTTGTCCGGTCAGACCACCTCTTGGGTCGGGTCCTTGTCCGGTCAGGCCATCTCTTGGGTCGGGTCCTTGTCCGGTCAGGCCATCTCTTGGGTCGGGTCCTCGGGTCCTTGTCCGGTCAGGCCACCTCTTGGGTCGGGTCCTCGGGTCCTTGTCCAGTCAGACCACCTCTTGGGTCGGGTCCTCGGGTCCTTGTCCGGTCAGACCACCTCTTGGGTCGGGTCCTCGGGTCCTTGTCCGGTCAGACCACCTCTTGGGTCGGGTCCTCGGGTCCTTGTCCGGTCAGACCACCTCTTGGGTCGGGTCCTCGGGCCCTTGTCCGGTCAGACCACCTCTTGGGTCGGTTTCTCGGGTCCTTATCCGGTCAGACCACCTCTTGGGTCGAGTCCTCGGGTCCTTGTCCGGTCAGACCACCTCTTGGGTCGGATCCTCGGGTCCTTGTCCGGTCAGACCACCTCTTGGGTCGGGTCCTCGGGTCCTTGTCCGGTCAGACCACCTCTTGGGTCGGGTCCTCGGGTCCTTGTCCGGTCAGACCACCTCTTGGGTCGGGTCCTCGGGTCCTTGTCCGGTCAGACCACCTCTTGGGTCGGGTCCTCGGGCCCTTGTCCGGTCAGACCACCTCTTGGGTCGGTTTCTCGGGTCCTTATCTGGTCAGACCACCTCTTGGGTCGGGTCCTCGGGTCCTTGTCCGGTCAGACCACCTCTTGGGTCGGATCCTCGGGTCCTTGTCCGGTCAGACTACCTCTTGGTCGGGTCCTCGGGTCCTTGTCTTCGCATACTGACCTCGTCAAGAGTAAGCAGTCGTTTTGTTATACCGAAATTAACTTTTATGTTTATGAAGTCTTTAAACTGTCCTCTGTTTCGTTACAGTAACTTAGCTGGGAAACGTTCGTAGCAGACGGCATCTTGTTTTCTTCCAGACGAGTCAATATTCATCACGTGATAGGCCAATGCTGATGATGTGTCGAGTAATTATTCGATTTCAGGGTCGACATTGAAATGTATTGTTTCGTCACATGGTATGGATTAACCAATGGAATTGCAAGATTCTTGGTATTACAGTGTATTATGTTTACCCTGTCCAGTGGGAACAAGACATCACAAGGCAGCAAGTGCTATGTGTTGTGGTTCATAACCTGGATATGAGGCTTCATGACAGGCTACTCTACCCCGTCTACATTTTCAAGCAATACATTAATTTCAGAACAACGTGCATAGGATTCATGGACATCACGAATTTATCTCGTCCTAACGCTCAAGTTGATGTTTGATATGAATTGGCTATTACTCACAGGAGCAAAAAAGCGTGATTGAAAACAGACGAAGCCAGTTCAAATTACGTTTCATGAAATATATTTCGCAGCACGTCCCCGGAGTATTGAGTAGCCTAACAAGTTATGACAGTAGGTTGTTGATTCCAAAATATATACTTACGTTCGCTGGCACCTTCAATACACCACCGTGACGTTATTTGACGTACTTTTCCTGTCTTTGTCAACTTGGAAATGAGGTATGAAATTTAGAATCAGTAATTCACTGTAAGTCATCCCGGTTGTCAGTTGGGTGCACAATTCGTTAGAGTATTACCATACATTGTTGGTTTTTAATATCAAGACGTGAAAGCATTTGCCTTTTTTTGTCACGATTCGTGATCAATGTATTTGGGTTGTGATACAGAGATCGATGTTTTCTATATAATGTTCTCCCAAGAGGGTAACAGTGTGTCTTCATAATCAGTCTCAATTCACAGCCTCCATGTTGTCTGTTTGTGAACGACGCCATTACTAAGCGCTATTTTCTACAGATAAGAATCCGAAGAGGAAGTAATTCAAGCGGAGGGATACACAGTTCGTGATTAGGCTTCTCGATAAGGGGAGATAATGCGCATTTAACTAGATGATTAGCATACATGATTAAATTGCAGTTTTATCGGCATTCCTTATCGATTTGAAATGAAATGTTATCTTGGGAGAGAGTCATTATCGACTTATTCAGACCGTTTGCAGACTTAAGTGTGATCGTAATAGCGAAAACATTTAATTTGTGCGGCAATTTTTATGCTATAAAATTGCGTCATTAACTACTAGAGCAAACTGGTTTTGAAATGGAACAAGGGTTGTTTTTGAAATAACCAAACATGGAACTCTTCGACAAGTGGGTCATGCAGGTTCGAAGCTGAAAAGCTATTAAAGCTATATTTTTTCTCGTTAGAAATTCACTCACTCGCAATACCGGGCACAGGTCAACTTCTTTACGTTAATACCCGAGATTTAAATAACAGTGAATCAGATTAACAAAAAAATATATAATGTGAGACTACTCTTTCAACGAGTGAGTGAGTGAGTGAGTGAGTGAGTGAGTGAGTGAGTGAGTGAGTGAGTGAGTGAGTGAGTGAGTGAGTAAATAATGGTTTAACAATACTCAAGCGAGAAACTCTAAGAACGGGTCTCACACATTACGCTTGTTTAGCTTGTTGTTTATCGCCGCACGCAGCAATATTCCAGCTATATGGCTATAAATCTGGACCAGACAATCCAGTGACTGACATCATGGACATCTCAATTGGGATACGATGACATGCCTCAACTAAGTCAGCGAGCTCAAACATCCGATCCCGTCAGTCGCCTCTTAAGTCAAGGATGGGTTGGTGATCTTTACAGGATACGTTACACATATATTGTTAATAAAACCAGGGATATTCTTCCTTTTGCCCGGCGGTTTAGTTTGTGAACTTTAGGGATAGGACATTGAGGCAAGAAGTAGTCATCCCCATAGGCACCAGTTGTGCTTGTGTCCTTGCTGATCTGGTGCTTTGTGCCTATGAAATGGCCGAAAACATGACCAAGAAGTTTAACTTAGCTTCGGGTGTATCGATGATCTGATACCGTTCAATAATAACCAAAGAGATAACTCCCTTCCACTGATGTTGGGGCGGTCTGGTAGCCCAGTGGTTAAAGCGTTCGCTTGTCACGCCGAAGACCCGGGTTCGATTCCCGACATGGGTACAATGTGTGAAGCCCATTTCTGGTGTCCCCCGCCCTGATATTGCTGGAATATTGCTAAACGCGGCGTAAAACCATACTCACGCACTCACTCCACTGATGTAGGCACCTCAACCAGAAACAAAATAAACCACTTAAACCAGTTAAACCGTTTCATATTTAGATCTATGACAGGAGGAATGACTTCAACTTACCCATTATGCCAAGCAATATTCCAGCAACATTCCAATATTTCACAACATTTGAGGAACAATCGAGCATGCTCTTTCTATGATGATTTCAAGGAGCATTTAAAGACCTTATTAAAATTTCCGAAACGTTTTATGGTACACACGTGTGGGACATTTTCAATTCGAGGCAAATTGATTTCCGATGCAAATCCCTATTTTGACTGGTACATGTTCCCGTGTTTGTTTAGGTGAACACTTGACTTACCTTTGCATGTGTTTGTGATGGGTGCCACTGGCAGAGGAGGATACCCTCAGCTTTTGGCGAACACCTGTGTCATCACTATTTCATTGTGATTCATTCCTAAGCACATGTTATAGTCGAAATCGTAAATAAAATGTTCCTGAATATGGAAACAATGTTTGTCGCTTATATTTACTACATGTGACACGGTACGTCATCGTGCCACTGTCATCATCAACCTTTTGTTCGTCTGTCCATTTCTTACAAGCCGCTGATTTACAGACTGGTTTTGTGTCATCCCGCCCCGATGGCCTGGGCCGTTTCTCATGCTGCCAACAACGGCTTCGGTGGTTTCAGATCCGTTTATTTTACACACCTCCATGCTAGTGCTGAAATATTGCTTACTGGCGCCAAAAACAACCTTCCACGCACTCACTTTAAGGATGGAGATTCATCAAATTACGCTAGAATCGTTGGTACTTCCATATACGTTCAGAGCATATAATACCGCCTCCGTGGTCTAGTGGTAGAGCGTCCGCCCGGATAGGGGAAGGTCCGGGGTTCGATCCCCGACCGCGTCATACCAAAAGACGTTTAACTTGTTGTTACCCTGTCTGGCGCTCGGCATAAGGGGGTCAGTATACTGTGTCTGAGCGGGGTATTTATGTTAAACTGCGGCATGGTATCGCAGTGAGCTAGCACTATAAATCGGCATCAGTCCGGACTAGTACAAGCAGCCACACAAACACACACACGTACATGCACGTCGCTATGTAAGTGCAATAATCTTGGACGCGTGCATATAATCTGATCTCGATTTTCCTTTACAATATCATTTATGGACTCGAATACTTCTCGTTTACTTCAGAATATTTTAAGTGGTGAATGAAAAGAAGAGCCTTACATCTAACCCATTGGAACAACCATCCTCGTTTTACACTTCCAAATTGTTCACCGGGCATGCTTAAAAAATATCAAAATCTATTTCGAAAGAAATCTAGCTGTGACCGAAAAAAAATAATCCCAATTCCCAGCCCCCACCATACCAACCCTCCACTCCCATCCTCAAACCCCACATCCTTAATCCTCTCACAATTAAAAAAGGTCAGCCAAAAACAAACTTCCCAGCTGCTTTCAATGAACTAAAATGAATGCAGGTTTAAAACATAAGCAATGTTCTACGAGGAAGATCCCTGTATGTCGGTCCCTATTTTAAAAAGGATTTAGAGATAAACGTCAAATACTTTTTGGGACGAAAACAGTACAAAAAGAATTTAATAATCCAACCTAATAACATACAAAAACTACATAACTTGATCCAAGTTACCCACAGAATACTCAGACCATTTCCAACATCAATAGCAACGCCAGAGAGAAAATAGTTATTTGTAGGAAATTGTGCAGGGACATAGGATATTGGAGGTAGGCGGGTTTGTAATAGCAAACTCCGTTCCTTCCTACACTTCATGTTATTAAAACCAATATAGACCCAGGACCATGGACAAACACTCCGTGGCAGATTCCAAGGTTTCAGTCACGATCACCAGCAATATCAGTCCACTATCAGATTCCTGAAAACCAATAAAGGCTTGTTAGACTGGAATCCGGAAGTGTTATTGCCTCTGTAATGTGTATTTGTTTTCAGAAGTAAATGGAGGGACGATTATCTTCTATAAACACATAGAACATGCTGGGTCAATATACATGGCAGGATTGGTACGCGCTGGAATATGCATCACGTGTTTTGAAGAGAGTTGTCTCCCTTGCGCGTAGGAATCGATTCATACTCCACCGGCGCACGAAGTTATCACAACGCGGGAAACTCGAGGAAGTTAATCGTGTTTGGGAATTGCTTGAGGAAGCTTCATGTTTATGTTTATTGTGTTTATCGAATTTGAGTTTTAAGGGCTGATTACCACACCCCGAGTTGATAACATGCTTTCTGGCGAAAGATATGTACAAAAGTAATAAGAATTGCACCCGGGACATCCCTGCTGTATGCCATATCTGTGGAATCCAAGTCACGAAGCTCCTATCAGCAAACTATAAAAAAATTAACATTGCACTAGATTGTGCAATTTGTGTTATGGGTAGTTCTGAATACAAAAATGAATTTCCTTGATGTACCTAATAGTATTTAAATATTATCTCCGGGGATCATGATGATGTAAAACAAGAGCAGATTTCTACAATAAAACTAAATACTGTCGACATGTCATTCAACGTATCAAGTTTTTGGATTACTTGCACTTAGCGACCTGAGCACTACACTGTTCCTCCAATAAACCTAGCGATAGGCCTCCCATGTGAGTACAATGTATGAACCCCGATCTTCTTGTCGCCCACGGTGACAATCCAGTGATTGATATCGAGCAATCGATCTACGCAATTGGGATACGATGGCATGCATCAAACATAGTCGCCCTTTACGACAAGCATGGGTTGCTGAGGACCTATTCTACACGGGATCTTCACGGGTCATAAAAGCGTACTGGCTCATCACTGTTTGAAGCACATGTAGTACATACACTCTCAATCTCGCCTTTAACAGCTCATCACAAGACAATGAGGCAATCGTTTTACATGAGTAAATTTCATTTGTATTTTGATATTATAAAGTATGTTTGCTTGAAGTGGTATTACAAGATGTTGAATATTCTCAAAGACTCGAACCGGGATTAATAAAATAACCCTTTTTATCAATAATCTGTTAGCACAATATAGTTACCACCAACAACCTGCATTACCTTGTGATATCTTCCCAAATCAAGCTCAAATTCTTTTTTTAAACGCATGAAACATGTATGTGTTCCTCGTGTACAATGTTTTCCTAGCATCAAGCACATATAGACTCGTTTCGTTTAATTATATTTATAAACCGCCTCCGTGGTCTAGTGGTAGAACGTTCGCCCGGAGAGCTGAAGGTCCGGGGTTCGATTCCCGGCCGCGTCATACCAAAAGACGTTAAAAGATGGTACCTATTGTTACCCTGTCTGGCGCTCGGCATTAAGGGGCTAAAACAAGGACTGGTCGGCTCGGAGTCAGTATACTGTGTCTGAGTGGGGTATTCATGTTAAACTGCGGCAGTCCGGACTAGTACAAGCAGCCACACACACACGTGCATGCACGTCGCTATATAAGTGCAATAATCTTGGACGCGACGTTAAACCCAATTTCACCTCACCTAATTATATTTATACATATCACTCTTTACTAATCACAAGCAATGCTATAAGTTATAGAGTCCTCTACATTGAAACAGTGTCGAAATTACAGTATCAACATGTCGTCAATAATGATGACGTACTTGATATTACGCATGACGTCAGCAGAAGTGTCGACATGTCGTCAACAATATTGAATAAGTGAAATCAGTAACGGGTGTACTTCAAATGGGCTGAAAAAATTATTACTAATTGCGTCAATATTACAACAACAATAATGTCAGCCTGAAGACGACAATAATGTCAGTCTTACTCAAATAAAAAAATATCTGCGTTACGTCAACAATGCTCCAGATTGAGTGAAATCTTTGAATATCATTGCTTCGCATGGATTTTTAATTCGATTTTAGAATCAAGTGGATAATACAAAGACGCCAGGCGCTGTGGCCTTAAGCTACCCATTAAACTAAGATCGCATTTGACACTCCAAAGAGTAGCGTGTCACGGTTCATTGATAAGGTAGTATTTGACCGTTAGATCATTACGATACTCGTGCATCACAAGTGTTACAAGACAAAAAAAATAGCTGAAAGTTCATCTACGTAACCACGGTAATTGAGAACCAAAGTAACAGTGGGACGACGCCTCCGCGCCAAATCACAGCCCTTTGACTCCAAGGAATGGTCACCCGTCTGTGAATGATTCCTGAAAGCGAGGCACCGGTGTCACGCGTCACATCAAACAAACATCTTCCGGTGTGAACGGCGCCATCGAACGTGTGAGAAGCTCTACAATGGAAGGTCCGGTACTGAGACAGAGATAATTAAACACTATCAATCTCAAAGTCAATTGAATTTTTAACCAGTGGTCCGTCCCCTGGCCATTGTCAGCCAGGAGATTATCCCAGAATTGAATTATGGTGGGCTTCAAAAATAGACATCTTCTTTAATTTGTGAGAGTATCGCGTGATAGACTTGTTTGCAAGGTCTTTGTTGATAGTTCGTTGTTGGTAGCGCCATCACTCCTGTTTTTCTTGCTAATGGTATTACGTGTAATAGGAATAGGAAGATATAAAAGTTAGAAGCATGGTTCGATTTTGAATTAATCCTTGCAGAAGCACATGTTATACGATACATGTATGCTGCCTCTGATATTACGAGACATGATTTATTGATTTTAACCATTATTAATCTATTTCCTTTTTAAATATGTATTTGTAAGATAAAACTCAGAATCATTTTCCTACTCACAACTGTTAATAAATTACGAAATGGATTTAATCTGTCGGGGTTTCTCCAAGGCGTTTAATGAATTAATAACTATGTCGGAGCTGAAATCATAGTTCTTAATATTCAGATAAAAGAACAATTACAAAAACGCAGGTTGATTTACGAAAAGTACTTTCTATGCATTTCACGCGGTTAAAAGTGGTTAAATAATTAGGAAGTAAGTAAATTGGAGTTAAAATACATAATATATTTCCATATTATATTCAAAATAAAGAACAATTAAATATTTCCTTGACATACGAAAGGGACCTGGATAATAAAAAAAAACCTTTTATTTTTTAAACTGAAAGGATCTCAGAACCCTGTACACAGGTAATCAACACGACCAGTTACAGCATGGGGGCAGATATTACACCAGACAGCTCTATCTGCGAAGACGGCATCATATTAACTGTAACTTATTCTCTGAACACATGTGTTCAAACTGCCAAAGACGTTTGTCGCCAGGAGGTCTTACATAACTTCAAAGCATCAAAGGATTGATATCTTTATGCAATAAATAACGAAAAAAATATATAGTCGTTTCTTTAACATACTCGAGAGAAACCTTTGTTGTCTGTGAAAAATCCAGACAACAAAGCCGACACGACGATATGTTTCGGGAAATGATGGGATGTACAAACATGCTCAGTGCCTTCGGCGTTGTCCCTATCGCGCAAGGCAAATGAATGCGCTGTTAAGAGTTGCGTCCCTTTGAATACAAGGATCAAATGATAACGGGTTTTAATCCAAAATTCGCTAGGTTTCTAATCCCTAATCTTTCAGCACCATACCCTTGGTAAACGTGGCAGACGTATAACACCTGCTGTTACGGGCTTCAACCCCAAATCATCACCCAGTGCCTACATATTCAACAGGGGTAAAGCTACTCTAGGGTCGAGCCATCCAGCTACTCCTGTACCATAGAATATAAATTGTCAATACAAGAGAATAACCAGCCTAGAGTTTCTGCCCAAACAGGTTCCACTTGGCATAAAGGGCAAATAAGTGGAAATTATATGAATTAACCACTGAAATTCAGTGATGACACAAGGTGTTTACGAAAAGGGTACTCATGTCCTGCCCTACCGGCAGCACCCGTCATTCATACATTTTGCATAAAAAGGAAGTATTTATTGCCTGACGCAGCAAAGCAGTACTCCTGCCATGCGACGTCACCCTGTAAACAAACCAGATAATCAAGTGATCGATGGACTAGAAAATCCAGAGACACTAGAGTACCATAACTGGTTTTGTTGAAACTAATATAAACGGTATGTTAATTATGAATTACGTCTGCTATGTACAAGTACAGATATTTTGCTGCTTATAAGTAACGAAAAACGTTCAGAAATATTTTCGTTTTGCAACACAGTGGGGCGCAGTTTGAACCCATGGTATCAGTAACAACTCTTGTCATCGTGATACGATGACCACTCTTAGTTAGGCCAAAGTTAGTCCTGCAGGAAGTGTCCACTCACAGCACCCAGTGCGACCACACAATCCTTTTCTTACTTAAAAAACCCTGACAAGCATGATGGACCCTGCTTCATTCAAGATAAACTTTTAATTAGCTTAAAACTACGTTATAATTAATTACCGGCATTGTAGTTGCCAGTATATTATGTTCCAAGTCTGAGGGACAAGGTACACGACTCCAGGTACACGACATCCTCGTTTGCAATGTCCCTGGACTGTGCTAACTAGTGCTCATTGTCCATGAACAATCATTCCTGACAATCATTTTCTAGGATTAGATTTCAATTTCCTATTTATGTCTGGGTATATGTTAGTGCTTGATGTCCTACATTCCTGAACTCAATGTCCGTTTTAAAAGAGCACAATGCGCTTTACAGTGTCTCTCACAAACGTCTAGATATTCGACTAATAATATACGTAAGTATGACTGTACGCGCGTGCGTATGTGCGCATGCTGGTTAAGAACAACAAATGTATTTCTGAAACCCCCCAAAACAATAACTACTTTTTAATAACACTGACACTCAATCTGCCTCGGTAATATTTATAGTTCTTTGTGGGACCTTTTGGTTTTCCATTCACCCGTTGACTAAGTAACAGTTTTTCATGATTTTAATCACAATATCCACAAGAATAGATAAAGAAAGATAGTTAAATGTAGTTTTGTTTAAGGCCGCTGAAAATAGTCATTTGTTCGATAAAGGAAATTACATACTTGCTTGTTTCCACAAAATATTTTATTTTTGAAACCTTCCCAAGCTGAGACCTTGAATGTCGTAACCCTGATCCAACAACTTTTGAGACTTATAACGCTCTTTGAAATCTTCGTAGAAAGAGCATGCTTAATTGTACCTCAACAGTTGCATCTGCTGGAATATTAATTGCATGGCATGAAGGGTTGTTTGGAATTTGATGTCATCCCTCCAGTCATACACTTTTGTGGATACTGTTTTGACATATGCATAGAGGTCACCTTTGCGCATTACAGTAGCGATGATGATATGCGATGATAAGAAGAAGCGATGTGAAATAACATCGCATATTCAGCCAACATGCATCCAGAGCATACTTGTACATGTTTTGACAATCCTGTTTCTTGTACAAGCAATGCAACATACGGTACAGTCCTTCTGGTACACCATGAACTTGCATATACATGTAAGTTATATAATATGAAAAATAATTTCTAATGATGGTAAAGACTTTAAAATGGAATATCGATTGTACTGCAAAAATCTTAACATTTCACAGAAACAAAAATGGGGTAACATGCTTTGAGGAATCAGCCATTTCTGTATGGTTGTAACGTTGAAATAAGTGTCATGTTTGTTCAAATATATGTCAGAAGTAAACAATGTCTAACGCAGTTTGTTCGAAGACAAAGTCCAGATCGATGCTGTTTTGTTGCGAGATGTTCTCTCAGTTATGAACGAAAGTCTTTTTCAGTTTAGAAGATTTTATCTTAAGTTCCGTGTTTGTGTCGTGAAAGAAGCTTTCCTTCGTCATGGACAGGGACATTAATGCGCTTCGACCAGCGCGAGCACAGAAGAAAGATATTTGCAAACGCAAATGAAACAAGAATGACGACAAGAGAGTGCACGCGTACTTCACATTTGTTCTGCATCGTGATGGATAAGTACATTGTTATGTGTGAGTGAGTGAGTGGGTGGGTAGGGGGTGGGGTGGGCGTTTGGGTGAGTGAGTAGGACGACAGTTCACAGGTACATTTCATATGTTTTTTGTTCAACGCCGCACTCATCAATATTCCATCTATGTGGCGGCAAGGGTAGAACACAAGGGTAGAACACATATGAGAGTGAGTGAGTGAGTTGGACGACAAGACAGTACACACTTACTTTTGAAATGTTCTGCCCCTGCATCGCCCCGGAAAAGTGCATTGTTATAATAGGTGAGTGTGTGAGTGAGTTGCTCATTTATAGTATATGAGTGAGTTGGTTTTTACGCTGTTTTGTAATTCTTTAGCAATGACATGATCATTCATCTTTCTGTACGCTAACATTCCCAAAGCATTTGATGTCTCAGAAGCCGCCTACAGAATACACTCATCCCATTCTCACCTCTAGCCGCCTACACTCATCCCATTCTCACCTCTAGCCGCCTACACTCATCCCATTCCAACCTCTAGCCGTCTATACACATCCCATTCCAACCTCTAGCCGCCTTCACTCATCCCATTCTCACCTCTAGTCATCTATACTCATCCCATTCTAACCTCTAGCCGCCTACACTCATCCCATTCTCACCTCTAGCCGTCTACACTCATCCCATTCTAACCTCTAGCCGCCTACACTCATCCCATTCTAACCCCTAGCGTCTACACTCATCCCATTCTCACCTCTAGCCGTCTACACTCATCCCATTCTAACCTCTAGCCGCCTACACTCATCCCATTCTAACCTCTAGCCGTCTATACTCATCCGATTCTCACCTCTAGCCGTCTATACTCATCCCATTCTCACCTCTAGCCGCCTACACTCATCCCATTCTAACCTCTAGCCGTCTATACTCATCCCATTCTCACCTCCCGCCGTCTATACTCATCCCATTCTCACCTCTAGCCGTCTACACTCATCCCATTCTAACCTCTAGCCGCCTATACTCATCCCATTCTCACCTCCCGCCGTCTATACTCATCCCATTCTCACCTCTAGCCATCTATACTCATCCCATTCTAACCTCTAGCCGCCTACACTCATCCCATTCTAACCTCTAGCCGTCTACACTCATCCCATTCTAACCTCTAGCCGCCTACACTCATCCCATTCTAACCTCTAGCGTCTACACTCATCCCATTCTCACCTCTAGCCGTCTACACTCATCCCATTCTAACCTCTAGTCGCCTACACTCATCCCATTCTAACCTCTAGCCGTCTATACTCATCCCCATTCTCACCTCTAGCCGTCTATACTCATCCAATTCTCACCTTTAGCCGTCTATACTCATCCCATTCTCACCTCTAGTCATCTATACTCATTTCATTCTCACCTCCCGCATCCAAGTTTCACCTCAAGCCATCTATACCCATCCAATTCCCACCTAAAGCCATCTATACCCATCCCATCTTCACCTCTAGCAATCTATACTCATCCCAATCTCTACTCTAGCCGTCAAAACTCATCCCAATCTCACCTCTAGCCGTCTATATTCATACCATTCTTACCTCTAACCGTTTATATTCATCCCATTCTCTCCTCCCGCCGTCTATTCTCATCCCATTCTCACCTCTAGCCGTCTATATTCATACCATTCTTACCTCTAACCGTTTATATTCATCCCATTCTCTCCTCCCGCCATCTATACCCATCCAATTCTCACCTCAAGCCATCTATACCCATCCCATCTTCACCTCTAGCAATCTATACTCATCCCATTCTCACCTCTAGCCATCTATACTCATCCCAATCTCTACTCTAGCCGTTTATATTCATCATATTCTCTCATCCCGCCGTCTATACTCATCCTATTCTCATCTCTAGTCGCCTACACTCACCCCATTCTCACCTCTAGCCGCCTATACTCATTCCAATCTCACCTCAAGCAATCTATACTAATCCAATTCTCACCTCTAGCCGTCCATATTCATCCCATTCTCACCTCTAGCAACCTATACTCATCCCATTCTCACCTCCCGCCGCCTATACTCATCCTATTCTCACCTCTAGTCATCTATACTCATTCCATTCTCACCTCCCGCATCCAATTCTCACCTCAAGCCATCTATACCCATCCCATCTTCACCTCTAGCAATCTATACTCATCCCAATCTCTACTCTAGCCGTCTATACTCATCCCATTCTCACCTCCCACCGTCTATAGTCAACCCATTCTCACCTCTAGCCGTCTATACTCATCCCATTCTCCCCTCTAACCGTCTATACGCATCCTTATCTCACGGGGCGGTCGGGTAGCCTAGTGGTTAAAGCGTTCGCTCGTCACGCCGAAGACCCGGGTTCGATTCCCGACATGGGTACAATGTGTGAAGCTCATTTCTGGTGTCCTCCGCCGTGATATTGCTGGAATATTGCTAAAACCGGCGTAAAACCATACTCACTCACTCACGCACTCCTCATCTCACCTCTCACATAACAGGGGACCAATGTCCGCATGTTTAAAGGACATGACCAGTCAACATCTAGACGCTGTAAATAGTGTAAAACTGAGATGTTATTATGTAATTAGGGTCATCATTGGATGCTAGATTAATATGCATCACGAAATTAGGAGACGAAAAAAGTGGTGTTTGAATGTCTTGACTCCAACTTGCAAAGGGCTGTTAATTACCACGAGGCTAAACGTAATTTCATCACGTCATATATGCACACTTTAATGACTTTAATGATACACTGAAACCTCCATTAATGTAATGACCGGCAACCGTAATTATAGATGGTATCAAGAGAATGTAACCAAATGTAATACATATCAATTCTAGACCTGCATTCAGAGTATGACCAAATTTAGAATATTTTATCTTACTGTCCAATTCCCAAAAGGTTGTAAGCACTTAAGTCACATTATAGCCATATTTGGAAATCACTCACAGTGCGAACAAGTTTGGCATTAAAGTAAAGCTAATAGCATATACCTTAAACTGAGCACATATGGATAAAGCTTATGTCGATACTAAATATACTGTTTTCTATACATTAGTGTGATTATGTTTTACAACGTTGATAAGACGGTACGTATCTACGTTTTTTATTGAATTTCGTATCCTTTAACAATCTACTGACGTTATGACATTACGATATTTCTTATGATCATTGTCGCTTTTACATTTACATTGTTTTCTCAGTATTTCTGATATATCTGGAGAGCTTGTCTGGCTAGGAACTATCGATACAAAATTATCTTTTACTTTTGACATAATATCATGTGATATGGGCTATTTTCATACCAGGCAATTCCGAGAGAGAGAGAGAGAGAGAGAGAGAGAGAGAGAGAGAGAGAGAGAGAGAGAGAGAGAGAGAGAAGGAGGATACTTACATGTCCTCAATATGCTGTTTTATCAGATTACCATAGCTTGTCTGAGAGAGAGAGAGAGAGAGAGAGAGAGAGAGAGAGAGAGAGAGAGAGAGAGAGATGTGCACTTTCCGTCATTTCAGACCCAGTCTTTAAAGTTATAGAAGTGATGTTGGTTAGGCGAAAGTTACAATTACAGAAACATAACAACATCATAGAAGGTTTCCTCTTCTGTGGTGTCATAGTTTAAGGGAGACGTGGGCCAACAGAAGTCCTATTGTTGCCCATCTTCACGTGCCACGTCAAGATTGCTAGAGCAGCTTAGGGGATCAGTTACACAATGTGACGGGCTAATTTGTGTGTCATCGTACCCCCAGTGGCTTCGTCCACGAGTCCTCCTGTCTCAGATTCGTCTATGTACGTACCGCCCTGATATAACTGAAATATTGCTGACTGCAGCATAAAGCATACTTCATTAACGCCGCTTAGGTTTACGAGTACGGTATAAACTTTGTCATTCACGCAACTGTAAATAAATACAGAGATAATTTGTACAAGAAAGCTTTGATCGGTCAGTTGTAAAACATCTTACAATATATCACAGACCACAATTTCAAAGCTCTACTGTTATAGCATTCTTGGTATTTCAGTTCATTTTTGAAATTGACAATACTTTAAGCAGTAGACATTCGTGAAAAATATTACTTTTCGCGATATCATGTTACCCAATACCATTTGAATACATCGGAAGATCAATATGCGACTCCCGGTTTTATTGAAATATTTGGCTGTGTATTTCCCATATAGAAAATGTCAGATCAGTCATAAGAGAACGACAGACTGTCTGGCATGAAGTCCCCAGCGTCTCTGTCCACAGCAGAAAGAGGATAGACGTCGTCTAATGATATTTCTGGCGTACGCTACGAAACGCCAAACCTGAATGTCTTCAGTCATAGCGTTTCTCTAGTAAATCTCACAACGCCATGTGTTCGCCTTCTCTTTTGTATTCAGACTCTAAGAATGAGGCTAATTGAGGAAAGATGGCCGTGGCAATTCAATTCAATCGCTGGGAGAAAGAGCATCATTACAAGTAAACGGAATATCAAAATGGCACGCGACGTGACGTCACGTAGGACAAAGACGCTTGGCGTTGGTTTCTGAACATTTTTTTGAGAAGGCAACAAAAAGTTGAAAAAATCAATCAAACTCAACTTTGGGTAATTAGAACTTTCAGAAAGTTGTCCCTTAATTGGTGTATGGTACGACGGGGGTGCGGAGATGGTGAGGCACATGAGATGCTCTGCACAATGCGGGTCAGGAATTAACGGAAGAGGGATGTTAGGAGATTATTACCACACACAACGAGATACTGGCCATCAGAATACAATAATGCATCTTTAATGAAGATTGGATGCATGATCAGTAATTACAATACAATTAGTGACATGGCGTTGAGGACGGTCCATATTTGTTAGGAACATGCATGGTTACACGAAGACAAACAGATACACAAAACGTCGGTAACATGTTACAGATATCGACATGCTATGGTATAACGAATCAAGTTAGAAATGGCAAACGTGTAACATATTACAAGTCACTTATCTTGGTGGAGATTGCAATAAACATGCTACATATTGAAACGTGTAACAGTGAGTGAGTGAGTGAGTTGGGTTTAATGCCGCTTTTAACAGTATTCCTGTTATATCGCGGCGTGTCAGCTTAATGTGGGAGGAAAGCCCGAAGTGATGCAGGTCTCAGACGTTCACCACTTCGGTGAAACCCACGAGCACGGGTATGGTGCTGACAAACCTAGAAACATCATCGTAGCGAACCGGGATTCGAGCCCACAATCATAGGTTTCTGGCGTGCCCAAGGGACGCAACTCTGCACAGCGAATCGCGGCGCCTCAGACGACTGGGCCACCCGTGCCCCAGAAACGTGTATCATATTACATGTCACTTATCTTGGTGGATATTGCCATTATCATGCTTTCTTTAACGTGTGAAATATCACATAACACAGATCTTGTTTCATATTGCAATAAACATGCTATATTTTGAAACATGTTAAATATTCTACACGACACAGATCTTGTTTGATATTGCAATAAACATGCTATATATTGAAACATGTATAATATTTTACACGACACAGATCTTGTTTCATATTGCAATAAACATGCTATATATTGAAACATGTTTAATATTTTACACGACACAAATCTTGTTTCATATTGCAAAAAACATGCTATATATTGAAACATGTTTAATATTTTACACGAAACAGATCTTGTTTCATATTGCAATAAACATGCTATATATTGAAACATGTTTAATATTTTACACGACATAGATCTTGTTTCATATTGCAATAAACATGCTATATATTGAAACATGTTTAATATTTTACACGACATAGATCTTGTTTCATATTGCAATAAACATGCTATATATTGAAACATGTTTAATATTTTACACGACATAGATCTTGTTTCATATTGCAATAAACATGCTATATATTGAAACATGTTTAATATTTTACACGACATAGATCTTGTTTCATATTGCAATAAACATGCTATATATTGAAACATGTTTAATATTTTACACGACATAGATCTTGTTTCATATTGCAATAAACACGATATGCACTGAACTGTGTCACAAGACATATGGCATCAACCTGGTTCTAATATAATTATAGTTATCGCCATAATTAACGACCTCGTTCATGCCTTAATTTGGACAGGTCGTAGTTCAATAACACTCCGAACGCGTTTTGCCGTTTAGCCTTTCAACGCTTTTTAAAGTAATTTTGTTTGAAATGTAAGCATGCTAATTGTTTCCTACAATTACTACATACGTCGTTGTTTACTGAATAGTTTGCATTGCGCTGAACCGTGTAAAGGCTTCTAATGCAAGCATCGTGTGCGCATATATCCTTTTGTCAGCTTCACTTTCGATCAGCCTACATGTTCGGAATAGATGTGTTTCTGTGGAGGTCTTCCTTTGCTGCTCTATACCACAGACAGACGGATATAGAAGAACCGGCATATCTTGTTTCAGCTTGACTACCGATTGCTTGTTCGCACGAAGACAGATATCTGACACTTCCAACTGCAGTTGTTAAAAAAACGTACGTTGAAAGTAAGCGTCTCATGAAATATATTTTTTTGGCTTTTTTGCGACAAAGCTATTCTCTCTCGAACCTGTAAACAAGAATTAGGCAAGTATTTCAACTTCTGATAGGGTTTAGTTTTTACTCCCTTCAAATCTTTCTTCCTTATCCGGATCGTAAAAGTAATGCTACCAAAATTTTAATGGTTAAAATCGACCGAGCCAATTCCAATACCACTAAAGCACGATTTATCGGTGATGATCCTGGGAGTCATGTGTAGTATAGATTCCCTCTCAGCTCGCTCCTCACTATTAAATCAGACGTGGACCATGCTAGCAGGAGAACATTGATTGTGCCACTCAGACAAGAGCGGAGTTGTTTCCCCGTTTGTCTCACAGCCAAATCCTTCTCCTGATACTGAAATCGCGGATCTAATACTGATAAAATCAATGATTTAGGCGCAATATTATGCCTGGATAGGTTTCAGTTTCTCCTGCTATTAGCCTATAAAATTTCTGATCAATATCCTTGACGAGATGAGCACGGTGGCAGTGAAAGGAAGCTCGAGTCAAGTTATAGGCAAATATTGATATGGAGGACCACAAGAGATCATTGATCATTGGACAGCCATCGGTTGAGGAAGACAACAGGATCGTCCTTTGACAAACAACCACTAGGTATATTCACGGCGTTGGTAATTATATGGGGATTTGGGATCATTGTCATTGACGTATTGATCAATTTTTTTTATTGTCGTATCAATAGTCTCAAAATATACTCAGAACACCTTACGTGACCAGTGTGTCTCAGTGAGGTTTTTTATATTGAAAAAGGCGTGGTGTGCTGAATTAGGCGTGCTATGATCCTAGAAGCTTCATTGTTTTTGGTTAAATCGTTCATGGTGTTGTACAATTTAGAATTTGAAGAATTATGCTACGCTGGCAGGGGTACTTGTGGACGTCCATTATGTGACTTAACCAGATACAACAATACCAGGATGCCTTAATACATCCGGGAGGCAATGGTCTTCTTAATAACAATTCTGCCTTATAATAGCTATGATAATTTAGTCGATATAAACACAACTACATGGATAACATGTATTGTTTTATAGCGGTTTTAAAGAAAGGTGACAGTGATTCATGAACACATGCTCTTGATATGGTCAGAATCGTATAATCGACTCTGTTGTTGGCAGAGATGTCTTGTGAACAGGGAAGGGGTTTTGACGTTTTTATGTACACCCTTACTTGAACCCATTGTTTCTTAATGGTGAGTCAATGTTGTTTTACACCACAGTCAGTAATACTGCATCTTTATCAAGGCGGCCTGTTCATAACTGAATCTGGGCCAGATGACCAGTGGTTGAGAGAATAAACCACGTCATCGGTGCAACATGATACGCACTGAGCGAGGTCATGCATTATAACCCCATAAGTCGGCTCAGGAGATAAACATGGGTAACTAAGGTTTAGTTCGCACCTGTATTTCCCTATGGTACTTAGAAGTCGTCATATGTAATGATAGCTACTGATAGAATGCATGTTTATATATTACGGATAACAAAACAAGGACGCTTAACTGACAGTTTCCTCTTTTTGTCAATATAATAGCCTAAAAGAAAAGTCATATGGCATACAATGTAGATCTGGGTGCAGCTAGAAACCTTATATTTTGTCGTTTTTGTAAAAATATTATGGAAGATGAGTTGCATTTCTTTGTTAGTATGCCGAACGTATGTTTTTTTAAGACACGTGTTTTCCCTACACCAACTTAAAAAACTGACATTGGAACCTTGTCATTATCTTTACGTTCTTCATCATTATAATTCTAATTTGTACTTTAACTACACTCTTTGCCTCTTGGTATTGTACCACCACTTTGTATATAATGCATGTATCAAAACCTGTGGCCTTTATACTGAAATAAATTTAATAAAAACCTGCACCAGTTGTTACAGCTTGAATCAGTCAGGACATTACCGTTAGTGGAAGTATATGTATGAAGAGTGAAACAAGATGTAAATGAAATCTTTCTCTCCACTTGAAACGTGCATAAGTACGGGCATTTCCACGTCAGCCTGAAATTGAAATTTCTAATAAATCGACAATTTGATTCATGCGATACCGACACTTGAACAGCCGAGAACTGCAATAATTCCCCTCAATCGATGGTTCACAAAACCCGCGTACTCAGAAGAGAGTAGTTGTACAACCCACAAAACAACCTGGAACCACCAAAAGGAAACCACACTGAAGCAGAGCTGGCTTGTCGTGTACTTATCCCCTGTACTCAATGGTGTCTGCGATGCGTAAGACATATTGAAAAGAACATCCCGAAGCCATATGAGTTTTTCTCTCCACATCTTGAAGGAATACAATCAACAAGCAATGAATCAGTGAAGCCAACACGATGTAGCCGTGAGCGCTGCAACATCAAATCAATACAAATCACGTCTAACAAACACATTTAACATTGGTAATTGTTCTTGGTGTTATTCCCGACACGTCGGGTCCATGATCCGCAGAAGCCTGATAATGCCGGACATATGGAACAAAGTGTACTGCAGACAGTCAGGCGGGGGAGACGGAATGTTGAGGAAAGGTTGCCAGTCGAAAGGATTCATTGAAACCATTACTTGATTGAAAACTTGCTGTGGCACCCGACGGTATCAATGCCGATGGTCGCAGTTGAACCTGATTCAACGTCACTGAGGCCGAGATAGCTGTGGTGGAGATTGTCGCCGTGTGTTTGTGTAATGCTGTTGTCGCCGTGTGTTTGTGTAATGCTGTTAGTATGTATGACCCTCAGTTGTACTCGTAGGTGTTACAGGCGGATTGGCGCTTGTAGTGTTTTCATTTCATGGGGCTAAACATGCTAGTTAATAATGCATCGCGCTTGTCGATAGCTATGAAGAACATGCACTTATGTTATACCTGGTGACAGAAAACTGGTGTTTAACTGATAAGGTTTCCTTTGCCAAATAATAATAATGATAATAATGATAATAATAATGATGATGATGATGAAGATGATAATAATGATAATAATAATAATAATAATAATAATAATAATAATAATAATAATAATAATAATAATAATTAGTGCATTTATAATGCGCCAGATTCCATTCACCAAGCGGATGCTCATAGCGCTACACTATTATTACCCCGGTCAATGGATCAGTGAACACTCGATTTTCATTCTCAGCTCCCTGGGGAGTATACAACCCATGCTGCCTGTGAGAATGTACTGGTCGTCATTAGGCATAGTACTAGTGTAACGCCAATTGCACACTGTATGAACGTGGCATTTCACTGGACACTTTATGGGTGATATGCTTTGATAGTAGGTCTAATAGTATTAATTACACGGTGGTTATTACTCACCATTGCTGACATGTATATATAAACATTATCTCGATTGCTGACACGGATCCACGCTGCATGTAAATGCATAATGATTACTCACGATGATTAACGTGGATGCTACATGTTAATGCAATTTTGATTACTCACGATTGTCGACGTGGGGCTACATGTAAATGCATTATTACTTACAATTACTGACATGGAGCTGCAAATATATGCAGGATGATAATGTACATGTACTATGGATTTTCATGGATGAATCCATTGTGATTACTGACAATTGCTTACATAGAAATTCCCATAAATGAAGACAAATTGTGATTACTGACAAGAATAACACGTACGTGCATATTGATTACTAACACGATTGCTGATATGGAATTATATGTAAAGTAAGTGCTGATTACTCATGACAACTGCAACAGAGCTACACATATATGCAAGCTTATTAGTTCCGACTGATCTCAAGGAACTAAATGAAAATGTATAACCATTACTTATGATTGCTGACGTGATTCACGTGAATGCACAATGCGTAATCCCCTTGCTGCCATGGAGCTACATGAATAATGATTGCTTGCGCTTGCAGACACAGTGCTTCATATAAAATGTGATGCATTTAATGCATAATTCATGATTGATGAGATTGACCTTCTTGTACAGGTGTAATCATTGCTTCATCACTGCCTAAGGTATCATCACAATTTGATAGCGATTCACAAGAAACATGCTTATGATATAGTTGAAATCGTACAAGGGACTCTGCTCTCAGTAGAGATATCTTACGATTATGGAAATGGCTTTGTCGCTTATATTTACGATCGTTGACATGGCTACAGTGAAACTTTCTTAGCTTAGAATAACCATCGATAATGCATCGAATTAGTTCGAGACAAGCAGAGTATCGAATTAGACCCCACAGTGACGACAATGTCGCCTTTCATTGCATATCGAGTAAAATCAGTTCGAGGTTTCATCGTCTATATACACCTGTCATGGACTTCACTCCTCTTTCGAATACAATTTTAAAGAACAAGTGAAGGAACATCCTCTTTTCCTTCATTTGAAAATGTGCAATACTCTGGTTCTATGTTTGACTGATTCACATCTACTTGGTTCTGAAGCATTTAACCTAGTTACGATATGTCATAAAGAATCTCCCTCAGCCCATGTTACAAGTGGTTCTAAACTTCCCCCAAGCTGCGATCAATTATCTCCTTCATGTACTCGAGGCCCAGTTAACAAGATACATGTAAAGGCCTATTCCACAATTCTGGCGTTGTCATACAAATCTACACACCAGCTTTAAGGCACTCCATCAAATTAGTTTCGACCTAGTTGTGTATGAGTGATTTAGTAAGAAATCCTTGACGTACGACCCAACCTTCCATCGCACAGCTGGTATTTATAGTAGTCACATATTGACATACTTAAGTCACCTCTTCAAGAGAAGGATCAAATAGCAACACTGCAATCTTCTGTTCAAACAGATCTGATTCTGGAGGTCATAACTATCTAGGATATGTTTGGCGTATTGGTAATACCAGTTTGATTATTACAGTAGAGAGTGAGAGAATTGGGTCAGCAGTACTGTACATGGGTAAGATGTAGGACAGGAACAGTCTTGCGCAAAGAGTTATTTTATACTTCATTTTAAACATAGGTTGTCGGGAAAATATAAATTGTCAGTGCATGATAATAAATAACCAGTCTAGATTATCCACCGAAACAGATCCCATTTGGCGTAAAGGGCAAAATAGATGTGAAAGTTATATGAATGGACCACAGTGGATGACACTAGGAGTTCGCGACAAGGGTAAACATGTCCTGCCCTCAGGGTAGCACCCTCCATTCGCTCAAAAAACAGTGTATTCACTTAAAAATTGAATTTGACCAAAACATTACATTTTTTTTAAACGTTAGCAGGCTGAAAACTGCCGCCGAAATAATACAAACGCAACGTTCAAAACACAACTATGATACCCGTATAAAATACATCACCATCGAATAACAATTTCTTGTGTGTTTTATTTTCAGCCACCATTAAACATGTGTGTATACTTTCATTTGCCCGGCAGTTTAGAGAAGTGTGGCCTGGTGCATATGACAAACCGGTGGTGCTGTAAGAGTAGGCATATTTTAGGGATGCCTGGTCAGAGTAAACTCCCTGCACCCCCATGCTCGTCGTATGAGGATCGCATGGCTACAACGTTAGACTTGGATGACTGTGCATCAACGAACCTCAACGGTGTGGGCTCATTGCTCTTACACTAGACTTCTAGTTTGCCTGGCTCAGACATAATTATTTATATACTCAACAGCAAAAGTTCCTGTGACAACAATATTTTAGTGTAATTTTTCAAAGAAGTAAAGGTTGGTTTTCAATATTGTAATACATGTATGGAATCAAGTAACAAAAACGCAAGTGCTACAGAAAAGCATGCATTCCATGCAAAAGTTGATTTTTATGCAAGCCCCATGCATTTCACAACCCAAGAATGGGTATAAAAACATGTGCGTTAACGGGATCCATATGCATTGTTTAGCATCGTACTGAGTACCACTCAGAAAAACAACAAAACTACGCAATTATTCATCATTACGAAATGCCACGCCTGTCCGAAAATGAGCGGCAGCGAGCCATTGGTATGCTTCAAGCAGGATCGAGACAACGTGATGTTGCAAGACAACCATTTTATCTGTTGCAAACCGAAATTGTGTCAGATTTGGTAAAAAACATAATTTTATATTAAATTTGATTCAATGTCACGGGAATTTCTGTTGTTCAGTATATATCATCCGCCATGGCATTACTTGGCTATTGCTGACTGTGGCGTAAACAAAACCATTGACACACACCATAGGGGAATGATGACCCGCATGCCACAACACGTGTCAGTTGTCACATATTTACATCCACAAACCCTACACAACAGTTGTATGGACCTTTTGATCATTATCGCACGTTGCGATTATTCTGGTTTAAGAAAGGCGAACAAGTGCTTGACGGATGGTGCAGCGATCCGGGTTATAAGGCCTTTTACTTTTTATTAGTTGGTTTAGCTGAAAATTCATTGTAGGTGGTCCACCAAACAGTGATGATTAAATCTCGTATTTTTTCTATTTCCTTTGATTGCCACAAACTGTTTCGACTTGTCAAAAGAAATTTCTTTCCCTTTAATTTGTGTAATTCGTAGAACTACTTAAAAACTAAAAGGTCCTTGGGCACAATGACAGAGAACTAGGTCACACATTGTAACAATCGGATTCAGAAAATGTGTCATTTGACATTAAGTAAAACCGTGAGTTAGTTCACCATATTCAACCACAACCAAGTAATGCAAATAATTAAATACTACGTTAAACTATCATATGGTGATTTCGGGTAAATTAGGTCTCCAGAATCATATGCTTGTGGTTAGAGGCGACAAATGGATCGGGCGGTCAGGCTCGGTGACTTGGTTTATTGCATGCCATCGTACCCCGACGACGTGGATTGTTGCCCATAATATTAACCACTCGATAATCTGGTCCAGACTCGATTATTTACAGGCTGTCGTGAAATAGCTGAAACATTGCTGCCATGGTTTATGTCAGACAACAAAATAAATGCACCGAAGTAGTGCATCACTCAACCAGCAACATGAATATCGTTAAATACTAAAATTGATTAAAATGTGAATTAGTGAACTTAGCTGTTGACCATCAATACCTACAAGAAACAATAGGTTTAACTGTGAAGTGGCGCAAGATATTCAGCTATGAACAACCAATACCTAAAATAACTACTAAGTTCAATTGTAAAGTCGTGCAACATACTAAACTGTGAAGCAGCAATACCTACAAGAAATAGTCAGTGTAATTGTGAACTGGTGCAACATTCTCAACTGTAAACAAGCAATACCCACAATAACTACTACGTTTAATTGTAAAGTCATGCAACATTCTCAACTGTGAACCACCAATACCTTCAAGCAATATTAAGTGTAACTATGAAGTGGTGCACCATTCTCAACTTGGAACCAGCAATGCCTACAATAAATATTTAGTGTAACTATGAAGTCATGCAACATTCTCAACTGTGAACCACCAATACCTTCAAGCAATATTAAGTGTAACTATGAAGTGGTGGACCATTCTCAACTGTGAACCAGCAATACCTACAATAATTTTTTAGTGTAACTATGAAGTGGTGCAACATTCTCAACTGTGAACCACCAATACCTACAAGCAATATTAAGTGTAACTATGAAGTGGTGCACCATTCTCAACTGTGAACCAGCAATACCTACAATAAATATTCAGTGTAACTATGAAGTGGTGCAACATTCTCAACTGTGAACCAGCAATACCTACAAGCAATATTAAGTGTAACTATGAAGTGGTGCACCATTCTCAACTGTGAACCAGCAATACCTACAATAAATATTTAGTGTAACTATGAAGTGGTGCAACATTCTCAACTGTGAACCAGCAATACCTACAAGCAATATTAAGTGTAACTATGAAGTGGTGCACCATTCTCAACTGTGAACCAGCAATACCTACAATAAATATTTAGTGTAACTATGAAGTGGTGCAACTTTCTCAACTGTGAACCAGCAATACCTACAAGCAATATTAAGTGTAACTATGAAGTGGTGCACCATTCTCAACTGTGAACCAGCAATACCTACAATAAATATTTAGTGTAACTATGAAGTGGTGCAACATTCTCAACTGTGAACCAGCAATACCTACAAGCAATATTAAGTGTAACTATGAAGTGGTGCACCATTCTCAACTGTGAACCAGCAATACCTACAATAAATATTTAGTGTAACTATGAAGTGGTGCAACTTTCTCAACTGTGAACCAGCAATACCTACAAGCAATATTAAGTGTAACTATGAAGTGGTGCACCATTCTCAACTGTGAACCAGCAATACCTACAATAAATATTTAGTGTAACTGTGAACTGGTGCAACATTCTCAACCCTTAACCAGCAATACCTACAAGCAATATTAAGTATAATTATGAAGTGGTGTAACATTCTCAACTGTGAGCCAGCAATACCTACAAGAAATAGTCAGTGTAACTGTGAACTAGTGCCATATAGTCAACTATTAACCAGCAACATGTTCAATACACACTAAGTTTAGATGTTAAGTAGTGCAACATACTCACCCACAATTTAAATAGAATTAGCGCAATACAATAAATAAATATGTTCAGTATAACTTTCTTCAAAGGAAGTGAGCCTTCTTGCCTTTCTGCTTTTCTTCACAGCTAAGCGGTATATGAACACACAGATTCAGCTTGCACCCTCACGTTTAGTGACTTTTCGTTGACAGTGTTTGGATTATCTCATAGCATTTAGCGTTTCAGTACTTTTCGTCTTCAATAAACTCTATGGTAGCAGTTATATTTATGTAGGTTTAGCTCTTTAGCTGTTCTTTTGACAAATGAATACAAAGATGCAACTTTTCCTACATCTTCCTGTGAATTCGGTGATCGCTTTGCCTTCCATATCCTGTAGCTGTGAAACCTCGTTAATCCTGGCGGTACTGTTCCAAGTAAATCGTCCGAGTTGACAAATGTCCGTATTATGGGTACGTAGTCATGCACCTTTGAGTATAAATAAATCCGCGAAGATCCGGGTTGGAATTGATCTTCAGCAATCAATTCTTTACGGAAGAAACGGATCGGGGGGTCAGGCTCGCTGACTTGGTTGATGCATGTCATCCTATCCCAAATGCGTAGATCGATGCTTATGATATCAATCCCTTGATTGTCTGGTCCAGACTCGATTATTTACAGACCGCCTTCATGTATGTGGAATACTGCTGAGTGCGGCGTTAAACAACAAACAAACAATCAAAGAAATGTATAATTATTCCCAAACAAGGTTGTCGAGAAGGTGTTTATTTTTTCGGATTAACAGCGAACGGACTAACGAAGATTTCAATGTTCATGATCTTTTTGCTTGGCTACACAAAATGCACATCGAAGTTAACTTCGCCAGTGTACATGTACGGCAAGTACATATGTATGTGTATGAAATAACAGCACAAACGTATCTGTATCGTATCGTACCGTAACGTATTTTTTATGTGTTTCACAAACCGGGTTCCAGTTTAGGGGAAAATGTCTGAAGTGCTGAGTAACGTATCTTCAGGTGAACATTTATACAGTCAACATATGGAAATAAATACATTTTAATTCACGGTATAAATCCTTTTGTCCATTCATAACTGCTAAATCGTTTACAAGAAACATTTAAATCTGTTTTGAAAACATTGGTTTATACTACTCGGAGCACTGGCTGAGCGGAGACAGAAAGGTTTACCAGGTCTATTACATTCATATGATGTTTGTTAAGGAAGTCACAGAGTGCATTGCCCATCGTCCTACTAGACTCTGTGGCACCATTAAATAGAAACATTTGAGACGCTTAAAACTTGCACTGAATTGAATGTAGTTAAAAACGGCATTCCATATTTACATGACGCTTTAAAGAGGTTGGATGCTGCATCGTAGGACGCCACCGGGAAATAAGTAAAGACGATGAACACATAAAAGATACAATTACTATACAAATGAGAATGGAATGTTCAAGTACAAATTGATGTTTTCAAAACGACATAGCCCCAAGGGTATTGTATGTACAGTATTAATGTTTCTTGTATAGAAGAAAGCATTGAAAGTGATGTCTTGGTGTACACAAACTTAACCACCTGAACTAGAAATAAAGGAGACCAATGAGACCGCCTCATCCGTTATATACTTAGTTTAATGATGCTTAATGATTCAGATTGCAAAAACACTCTCAACAAGGCTGTATGACAAGAGGGATGACTTCAACTGCCGAAAAGTCAACTTTACCTTTATGTAGAACAATAGTCATGCAGCTCCAGTCATTGGTGTTTACATTTCACAATTTTTAGGTACAATCGAGCATGCACTTTCTACCCAGATTTAAAGAGCGACAAATGACACTTGCTCAGCAGTTGTTTGATCAAGGTTACAACATCCAAAGCCTAAGTAAAGCTTACATGGTAGACATGTGGTAGACATTTCCAAATTGGACGCATCAGTGGCAAAAATGATGTCAGATGCAATTCCCTATTTTCAATTTACCATATGGTCATGTGATGTGAACGACTGACTTGCCTTTGCATGTGTTTGTGACGAGTGCCACCAGTGGTTCAGGATACGCTCACCTTTTCGCGAACATTTGGTATCACCACTATTCCATAGTGATTCATAAACACGTGTTCATGATATTTTCGGAATCGTACAATCGACTCTGCTTTTGGCATAGATATCTTCTTACTATGGAAAAGGACTTTGACACTTTCATTTATGTGTTGGGTTAAACATATTTTATTACCAAATGTGAATGGGATTGGGTACAGGTTTTCCAACTTAGGACACCTTCTCCCATCCCATTTACACAATTGTTTTACATTTTGTACTACACATGAACAGTACAGAAGGAAAGAAAAGAAGAGGAAAGGTAAGTGAATTATGAGCACAGTATAGTTTACACAAATCTTCGAATTATAGATATAACTATACAAAATCGATTTCTGTAAATCCCCATTTCTATTGAATATTAAAGTGTATCTTTCTTCGTTTAACAAGTCATATTCAAAGAAGTAATTACATGTATATGCTTTTTCACATTTACCTGCTGTGTCTCTAACTCTTAGTCTACATACATAGGATTAACGTTAACTGACTAACCTTATGTTTTAACTTAGTATGCTGAATATCATGTGTTTTATTCCAAGAGAGAAGGGCATGTATGCATGTTTTAAAGTGTTGTGTTGAACCACAAGTTCTTTCAGTTAATGTGTGTCGTTTCACAGATTGAGAGTAGATGGGAAAAAAAAGAATCATTTGAAGGTTTTAGTCTCTAGCGGGTAATTGTGATATTTTCAGAATTTATAAGGGTATATATATTTTCTGAAGCAGTCGAACTTCGTAAAATATCTTTTAAGAAAGAAGGAGCTATATTGTGATATGTGTGTTATAATAGACGAGTTTTCGTTTCGTTCTTGCAAAGGTTCTAGATATAATATTATAATGATATTTCGTTTGCACAGTAATGATTCTGGCTGCTTCCAACTGCAATATGTCTAGTCACTCTGATCTAATGTACATCCATCACAAAGCTCACATGAGTATCCAAAATTGGGCCCAATAAAATTCTTACAAATTGTATCAAAGGCGAAATAGCGAGTCATAGTTACTTAAGAAAATATATAATTAAACAGATAAATGACCCGTCATACGGTATCAAAAATCTAATTGTTTTTGTTATCCATGACATATTTCTTTTGAAAGACATTTTGAACTCGACGTGTACAGTCTCAGAGTTATGGCTATATTCCTTCTGACCATGAAAACGGTTGAATCTCAGTACTTTTTCTTGAAAGAATTTTGCAAGGGGACAACTTGTACATGGACCGTCATATGACAACAAAAAAACAAACCAACAAACAATATGTAGAAGGAAAGTCCGAATTGATGCATGTGTTAGACGTTTGCCACTTTGGTGCTGAGAATTAAGAAACATAAGCAGAGGTAATCTGAAATTCTTGCACGATCATTGGTTCCTGGTACGCCTAAGGTCCGTAACTCTTCCTGGCGAATTGCGGCTACTGTGTCAACCAAGCCCCACCATGCATAATACATATAACTGCAGTACTACCGTTAGGGTATCCGCACGATTCTGTTCAGACGTCTCAAACATAACCAGTCGTAACGACAGTAACGACAACGAACCTGAAATATTTGGTAAAAGATAAGGCTGTACCTGAGAATTGTAGGCTTATCTGCTTTAAACTTATATCTCGAACCAGCAATTCAAGTTAAGCCAAGATTAGAAACGGAATTACGAGTAAGAAGAGCTTCATTGATAGCTGGAGAAGGCATTTCTCAAAAGAAGTTGAACTCTTGATAGTTCCACCACATGTTGCAAATACATGTATGCATTCGAAGCGAAGACAGATAGACATTTTGGAATAAAAACGTAGACGTGCAACTTCAAGACACGTCAATGTTATATGTCGAGAAGGAACCACTTTCAGTGACGTGGATAATGTTGATTATGGTGTTCGTCCTTATCCTTGATGAAACGTGATGTAATTCAGTATGAACCTTCACAGAGAAAAGGCCAAACGTTAGTACAAGCACATTACAATTGGGCCAGACATTCCTTTTCTTGGATTACGAATCCACCGACTCAAATAGATTGAAATGTGAAAAAAATGAATAGAAATTGATAAAACAATTTCATCAAACAGGCATAAGCAAACATGTTTTAAAAAACACTCATTTACTGTCATTATCAATAAAATACATTATTTAAAATATTATAATTAAACCTGTTTGAAAATGTAAGTAACTTTCCCTTCATGTCGAGCAATATTGCATCAGCTCAAGTCTTTGGTGTCTACAAAATGATGTTTGATAATTCCCTTTTTTACTTGTACCATATGATACCGTGTTTGGTCAGATGAACAATTGACTGGCCTTTGCACGTGCTTGTGACGAGTACATGTAGCATCGGTGGGGCACGATACTCTCATCGTTTTCCCAACA
Source organism: Haliotis rufescens (assembly GCF_023055435.1). NCBI lineage: Eukaryota > Metazoa > Mollusca > Gastropoda > Lepetellida > Haliotidae > Haliotis > Haliotis rufescens. The sequence goes on along the minus strand of NW_025964001.1, from coordinate 24,799,971 downwards.
CCTGATTCATAAACACATGATTATGATATAGTCGGATTCGTACACCAGACTGATTGTTTTATTCTTATGATTATTGAAATGGTTTCTTTGACGTTTTCCAAATACATGATGTCAAAATGATGTCAAATTGCTGTCCTTGGACTTATGGCGATTAGCTCTTGGTCATAATTGTTGAACTTGCCGATGATATAAAGGTTCTTATACAATAATGATCATGGCAAGTAGTAGTAGTGTTGGTGAACGTAGACGTGGAAGCAGTAGTAGTAGTGGTAGTAGTAGAGTAGTAGTAGTAGTAGTAGTAGTAGTAGTAGTAGTAGTAGTAGTATGTGTGGTGGTTGAAGCAGTACTCTTAGCACTGGAAGTAGTAGTAGCAGTAGTAGTAGTAGTGGTAGTAGCGGTAGTAGTAGCGGTAGAAGTGGAACTAGTGTTAGTGTTGGTAGAAGCAGTAGACTTATAGTTATAGTGGTAGTAGAAGTAAAAGTGGAAGTAGTGGAAATGCTGATAATAGTAGTAGTAGCAGCCACAACAGAAGCATTGAAGAGTAGTATTTCTATCAGTAACAGTGGTATTTCACTCATACTTTAAAAGGCGGTAAGGTCAAAAGTTTGTTAGAACAGGGTATTGCAAGGGCTCGGTTTACCCAAACGAACAAACAAAACAACGAAAAAACACAGATTACAGATACTTGGACTTTTTATTTTAGTTACAGATGAAAGTGGAGGCTACTTTTTTAGTTGTTTTCTGGAATCGTTGTTAGAATATTTAAACCGGATCAAGTCTTGACAAAAGCTAAATGTCTTTTGATAGGCTGGTGAAGGAAGAACACATGTATGATGAATACATCATCTTAAACTTACTCAAAGTATAAAACGAGCATGTGAAAGAATCAAATTAAAGTGGACGGAAACGGGCCTTTTTCATACTTGGACATGTGAAGACCACAGAAAACCCATAGGTTGTTCAGGCTCTGTGACTTGTCCGAATACGTGTCATTAATTCCCAAACGTAAATTATTCTTTCAGTCACTATTTCTTTGCTAATCCGATCCTGGTTATTTTCAAGCCTTCGTGATATGACTGGTATATTTCTGATTTCGACACTTAACACATTCACTCAGGCTCTCCCTCTTCAGAAGACAAATGCGCGTAATAGTAGCAGGATGTATAACATTGATATTTCATTATAACATTTAGTTTTCTGCTCCTGAATGTTCTCTCTATTATAGGTATAAAACCAGCATACGGATGTGATTATCGACGAATTAGTTCCACGATTGCATATGAAATCAGGCAGACTAACCATTCCTTCGGTTCGTGTTGGTACGTCTCTGAGTTCCATTTAGGATACTCTAATACTAAATAGCTACATGGGACCGGTTTCTAATCTCACCCAACAGGCTGACTACATCGTCCGTGCGTGCACTAAGACGTGGCATTCTCTTATGAAATGAATTTGAATAAGACTCTGAACTCGTAACATGAAGTGTGGGGAGAGATGAACAAACTTGCTCACTAACAAAAGGGTTCTGAACGCTAATCCCTCGGTTCCGCTACTGAGAATGGTCAAACCAACAATTTAATTGCACCTTGTCCAACTAATTCTTTATAACAACCCCAACTCCAATTAATGCTACATTTAGAATGCAAATGAAAAGAGCAAAGCATGCCTTATCATTAGAATGCATTTCACATTACTCAGAACGCGTGGAACCTTTGTAACATGCACGTGCTTCGTTGAACGTCCATCTCGGATATGTCATCTACTGCAACCAATGCCGCGGCTAAAACATCCTTCGATTCCCAGGAAGCGGCCACATCTCTCATCTCATTAAGAAACCTTTTGACATTAGTGAGAAAGCCTTAGGGTGGTCCTTTTGTTTTGCACATGTCCGACCGTTCCTCGACATCCAGGCAATTGGATTACGAGGCTGTGCGCAACAAAACCAAGTTGAGTAACATTCTCAACCAGTTTCTATACATCGGATCGAAGGCTCCACGATTCGTTAGATGATCAATCGGAGATACAATTGCCGGCTTCTTGACTCGGGGAAATGAATCTAAAAGTCAACTGCAGTTTGCCTTGGGGCAGTAAGCTTTAGCCTGCGTCTTTGAAGAGTTCTTATTGCAGGAAAACTTCTGCAGGAACGCTACAAGAACTCAATCCGTTAAGCCCACAGGGGAAAGATTGTATGGTTTGCGTCCAGAAAAGCATCCGAGATAGGAACATGGTAATTTAATTATTGTGTGTATTGTATGAAATTACCAGGTTCGGATTTTTAATATTCTTCAATATTTTACCACACCATTTTCTACCATATTACTGAATATACGCCAATGTTCTCCAAGTGAAATTTAACTTTTGGAGATTGAAGATGACAAAGTATAAACATTTTGTGTCAACTTGTGTTAACGGTGTTCTGGGGGTGTATGCAAAAAAACCTTACAGAAATATTTTTGTGTTACCTATGAGGTGATAAGGAGAAATGGGGTTCAAAGTGACGTTCACGTGTGTGTGTGTGTGTGTGTGTGTGTGTGTGTGTGTGTGTGTGTGTGCTTGTACTAGTCCGGACTTATGCCGGTTTTATAGTGCTAGCCAACCGAGTAACCACGCCGCAGGTTTTAACATTGATATCCCACAGTCATAGTGTACACACTGCGCCCCGACGATCCTTTGTTTTGTCCTCTTAATACCGAGTACCATCTTTTAACGTATTTTTTTGGTGTGATGCAACCTACCACTCTCTGGGCAGACACTCTACCAGTAGGCCAGGGAGGCGGTCTACCTACTATGAACGGATGAAGTTTATTTTGTTCCATCATTATACATACGATCACTCATTGAACATTTCCTGATATATGTAACAAAGGGTTAGTTTTTTCCCGGTTCAGATTATTTTTCGCACGACGTAACATAAACCACACATTCCCAAATCAAATAAAATGTTCAAAGACATTGCAAAGACATGATTATTTATGTCGATAAATGTCAGACAGGTTTTACCATCTCACTCTTGAAACTCATCTGCGCCACTTGTGCCACACCCAACGCCAATAACAAACACTTCAGCAAATAGGTCTCATGGTTACACTCTCACAAGGTCGTCACGAGCAGACCACTTACAATGAAAGTTACCAGTCTACCTGGAGTTAAGACGGTGCTGCTTATGTTAATATCTAAGGATGTCACGGGTGGCTAAGTTAATGAGACGTCCAAATTCGCTGTGCTCAGTTGCACATCCTTGCAGTAGCAGGATCCGCTTGTTGTGGTCTCGGTTCCATTATGATCCTTGGGATGTCAGTGACATATCAGTTCTCCGTGGGTTTCACTACTACCTGTGTCACATTTCGCTTTCCTGCAAACATAAAGCTGACCTAACGTCATATACCTGACTCGTTGTTACCTATCGTGTAGTTGTCAGCTTTTCCATCACGAACGCCGATAACGCTAACTTTCCGTTATCCAACATGCACGTTAATCCGACGTATTCATATGCAACCAACCATATGGGATTAAGAGGACTTGACTTTATCCTGACAGCTCTAGACTCAACTCAATCACTAAGTTAAATCCGAAATCAACTGAAAATATCAGTTTTTCAAACCCTCAATCTTTTTTTACCAAAACAGAGCGACCTGTTTTTCCATCATGTGAAGAAAGAAGTCTCTTGAGTAATGGAGAAAGAAAATGCGATTTCATCTTAGTTACCTTGTTACCGTAGAATCCATATCCATCGGCCTATTCCCATATTTTTAAATGAAAAATGACATCGCATTTGAAGAGCTCATCAGCACGCTTGACAACGACCCCGTCATCAACGTAACATCCTCAAGGATGTCGCCTAGCAATTTTGTAGCTGATACTGAGTATTTGCCTACTGTAACAGTGCGGTAATTTGGATAAAAACACGATCTCCCTACATAAAACGTACGCGTATATATCGCATTACGAAAGGAGAAGGTCGCGAACCATGTTCGCACGACAATAATGACGGGAATAGTTTATAGTGGCATCACGTGTATACATTGTTATCTTCAGGTACTGTAGGTAATTCGACGTGAGGATCATGTAGGTAGACTGTTGTGAGCAATAAGACCCTCTGGTAGTACCAGGAACCTTTTAAACAGCGTGGATGTAGACGTGGTCTCAGTCGGAATGGCCAGCGTGTCATGTTCGGATTGTCTACACCAGAAATTGCTGGTATAAAACTCAGATAACATCGATACAGACAAAAAGGCACCTGGCGTAATGAGTATACTAATGTCATGTAGAATTCTACTTAAAATCGTCTGTTTTCGTTGAATCCTTTTGGTTTGTCAGCATCGAAATAAAGGAAGTCATTTTTACGTTAACTACTCGGATTGATACAGTATTTTTTTAAACAGCTTCATCTTCAGGTTTATAGTAATCAGGGCAGTTATGATTGCAACTCATACTTGTCTCCCTTTGTCATGCTTAACATTTATCTCCTCTTTCCCACGACAGTCCCCCGTGAACATTCTGGGACATAAAAGATCCAGATTGTATTCTCCGTGGGGCATCTTGCTTGTCTCCCACGTGGACACTCAATGTCAAAATAGGTCCCTAGTACCCAATGTAGCTCACCCATGGGCATTGTGAGGAAGAATGGATCCTCGGGACCCAATGCATGTCTTCCTTGTGTCATGCCACGGCACACTATGTCCCCAGTACCCAGTGAATGTCTCCCCTTGGACATTCCAGAGCAAAATGTGTCGCTAATATCCCATGCTTGACTCGCCCATCGGCCCTTCAGGAAAGAATAGCTCCCAATATCCTGTACTTGTCTCCCCGAAGCCAATATAGATTACATTTTTGTTGCGTCGCTGGTATTCCAGGGAAAAGCACACACAAGACTGAATGATACACGACTGGAATAGTGCTGATCGCTAAACTATCCGACACATTTTCATCTAGTGCAGACACGGGATACCTCTGATTTAAGGTACGGTTGTTCACATGAAGCTTTATCCCATTAGTTTCGTAAAAAACCGTTCTAAACCTTATTTTCTATGACGTTACCACAATAAAACTTAATCCTAACCTTTTTCGACATGTTCAACTCTGAAGAAAATATTAAGTTACCAGTATTGATTAATTGAATTTCTGACCCCTTTGTTGTTTTCATCTGGAGAGAAGCTGATGAGCGCCGCCACACTCTCACAGCAACTCCAATACAGGGTAAGGGCGTCTGCAAATAGATGGCCCTACACGATCTCGGACATCGGCGTCAATCACAACTCCATGTCTGAATGGCCGACGTCTACGACGACCCTCTTGTATCTATCACGAGTTAATCATTTGGGTTCTAAGACGACATTTCCAGAGACACGAGGGTGGTAATAAACTTCTCCAGATAGTTTCCGAGCAATTACTTTTCTCCAAGTACACGAAACTGGGGCTCAAAAGAGGTCAATTTGGTTACAACGACTCGTCAAAAGAGGGTCTCATTATAGTTAATGGTTCAGTATTTTCCTAACGACCGTCATTTACTAAAATTCCCTCTTCTTTGCATATGTGTTTATATCGGAGCGGTAGAACGGTAAAATGCAATTTCATGCCAATCTAAATACGTGCATTCGAAAGGAAGACTTCTGTCTGATTGTGACGTCTTGTTCGGAAATTTCCCAAAGTTAAGCATAAACCTCTTGAAAGCGAACAAACATCAGCCTGATTGATTACGTATGGTGTTTCCCCCTCTTGTCCACTACCTTCTGATTCTTTGGCTTGTTTATTGCTGTATTTTCAATGGAAATCTTACGAATCCTGTGGAAATAAAGTAGTCTAGACTAGCTAAGCGTTTCAATCAGTACTGATGTGCTGGTTTTAGCTGCCTACTTGGGAAATGTATTTGTAATCATTTGGCTACATCGTGAATTATACATGTGATTTCTGGCGTAAGTATATCGAGCTTTCTGAAATATTGCCAGTCGAAGCGTTTATGTTAGATGCAGGGCTGATTGTAGGGAATGCACAGTGATATGCACTTCTGGTGCTTACTTTGATGTAACTACAATGGATTGGCAGGAAATCAAGCGGTTTTGCACGTATGCACACAGGGACATATTTTCCTTCCTGTAATTGTACGTATTGTGTATCAGGAGCGTGACGCTGATGAGTCCATGCTTTCAATTCATTATTCAGATAATTTACATACAGGTTCCAGTGGGTTGAGGGCGTTAATTGTCGAGGGTGAATTTCGTTGTATGGAGCAGTCAGTGGAGTTTTATTGGGGAATAATGTCCCACTGAATCACGGATATCGAGGGAAATGTTTTCAGAAAGTCGCAGTGAAGATTATACAAGTACTTGTGCTTCATTCCAGTTCATGTATATTGTTTGAGAAAGGGTAATTCTGACATTGACTGAACTGAAAGTTTTCGACATTTGCTGAAGACCACATATACTATGGGTAACATTAAGAATCGATTTTTTTGCGTTAGGGAGGTAATAGGCGTAAAAACCCGTATCCATACTGTCGGATTCACGCCAAGCGTGAACACCGGTTTTTTACATTTATAACTCCGTCAACGCAAACACACATTGAAGTCAATTCTTATACAATAGATACATTAAGAATACTAACTTCTCAGACTGCTTATGTAATCATTGACACAACAATATGTAGTCATCGGTGACACCCTGACAATAGTCCGTCAGTGGGCGTGTTGTTATGGAAACATAAACGAAAAGCAATTGCTTCATTGGCCAATTAATTAATTTATTTATTATGTACTAACCAACACGAAATAACCATGTCCTATATGCATGGAAACCAGGTTTCTAGATTAATCAGTATGGTGCTGACAAACCTAGAAACATAATCGGGGTGAACCGGGATTCGAACTCGCAATCATAGGTTTCTGGCGTGCCCAAGGGACGCAACTCTGCACAGCGAATCGCGGCCTTAGACGACTGGGCCATCCATGCCTACAGTGAAGATAGGACTATTCAAACAACAAAATACCCCTTTAACTCTTCGCCATCGCCCTGCTCTAGATCCTACTTTCATTTCAGGGCTGGAGTACGATAATTAGTAATTATGGAGCGATAAATGAGTTATGCGTACCGTTTACTATTTCATTGTACATGGACAAGGAACAAGAACCGTTGATTTCTTATAACAGCTGTGAATAGCTGTGTTTATATTGCAGGCATCGGTGTATGTTTGGTTTAGTTCGAATTCGTTGGCAGAATTACCTGTTAATTTCTTCAGCCCTTAAGGACACCTGGTGATGTGCGTTGCCTCCTGGTTATCGCGTTCCCTCGTTAGCCGAAAACAATAACCCCGATTACCCACATATGCTAAAAGCCTATTCCTGGTGGCCAGCGCCGTGATAGTGCAGCGACAAATCTACGCATTCACTCACTTATATTGTAAATAAATAATATCAAACTCTTTCCATATTCACAAGTTATCTCAGTCAATAATATGATACCGACTGTATCATGAGCATGTGTATATGAATTTCTATCAAATGATGGCACCAGGTGTTCGCGAAAAGGTGAGCGTATCCAGCCCCACCGCTGGCGCCCGTCACAAACACATGCAAAGGCAAGTCAATTTTCCACCTGAAAAACAAACAAATACGGGAACATTATGGTATAAGTCATAAAAGTGAATTTCATCGGACATCACTGATGCGTCAAATTTCGAAATGTCTTCCACATGTCCACCATAAAACTATTTGAAAGCTTTACTGGGGCTTTGAATGTTGTAATACTGATCCAACAACTATTGAACAAGACTCGTATCACGCTCTTTAAAATATTGTAGAAAGAACAGACTTGGGGGCGGTGGGATAGTGGTTAAAGGCACGCCGAAGACCCGGGTTCGTTCCCCACATGGGTACAATGTGTGAAGCCCATTTCTGGTTTCCCCGCCTTGATATTGCTGGAATATTGCAGCGTCAACCCATGCTCTTCGTTGTTTGCTATCAGACGCGCATTAGATCAGGTTATTCATTGGTCATCCAGTGGCACCATAATTATTATCCACTGTTGTACATGCTCTCACACAGTACGGCACATTCTGCCGTAATATCTTACGTAAATGTTCACAATTTAGTTGTTTTTACTCTATGGGTAAGAGTTAGTTATATACATTTACCCTGAAACGTCACCAAGCAACACAGTCTTTTCCTGATATCTTCCTTGTGCACCAATATGGCATGTAGTTATTTTTCACTATCCACTCTCATGGATCATCCTCAACTACCTAGTTTACTGTATCTTCGTTCTAATATCCTCGATCCATTCGCCACCGAACCTTCGAAGAAGTTTCAGAAGTGAGGTCACCATCTCAGTCAATCTTATCGCTAATAACACATTATTTTCTCGCTCATGATTATAAGTTGATTGGACGGTTATTTTAAGCGTCGTGTAATTTGAATCAGGATCAAATAGAAGCTATTATTGCGAAAGGGTCTAGGATATTTATCACAATAGAAAGGTGATATAAACCCTGTATAAACGAGGATGATCATGAATGTCAAGAAAATACAATGAAATACATAAAAGTATCGATTTCGAGAATATACATTTCAATTGAATACGTTGATTTAATCGTGGTTTTTTCAAATATGCTCTTTTCACCACTTACGTTGTTCATCATCTGTTCAAGCGTATCAAACTTCAGAAAAGATTATGTGCTCATCGGCGAGAGACATTAAGCAAATCTGAAGCAGCGAGGACATCTGACTAAAGCCTTCAGAAAAAAAGATCCTTTAAAATTGATGTTTAAATCTCTTGTAGAATGACAGCCAGTGTCGGGATCAAACTCATAATCTCTACTCCCTACGTCAAATTACCTCACTTGATAGAAAAACAAGACCAACAAAACAGCGGCCGTGCAATCAACACGGGTTCATTTGCCTCTTTAACTGTCACAGGCATTACGTCTTTGCTGGCTTATTTCACAAGAAAAACCGTATGGAAATTGACACGAGGAAATGTACGAGTGACAGGAACAGTTGGAAAGTGTTGTTCCTGGACGAAAAACAATCTGAATATGGCCTGCGGCTATTTTCTTGGCTTCTGTGGTGGTGCTCTTGCTTCTTGACTTTCTCTAAAGTGGGAAGATATTGGCTTGCAGTTTTTGAGTAGCGGGATGGATCCTCGCAGACATATGGAATGTTTTGGTTGGAGCGGCTCCGTGCTCCTCGACACAATTGCTTCTGGTAATGGCAAAGTTTACGTGAACCATTCTAGTCTCACTTCAATTCATATGGCTTGGGAAATTTTTCCGCATAGCCTAAAAATGTTCCACGACACTGACCAATTCGTTGGAGTGGGTTTGATGCTTTGAGCAATGTTCCAGCAATATAAATATATACGCGGGTGATACCAAGAATGGGAATTACACGATGTACCATTGTGGAAAAAAAGAGCCCCGCATGAGGAGTTTAAACGTTTTAATCATTTGGCAGCTCCAAAGTCCCTAAATCATTAAAGCCTGTGACTTCTTGGAAATAGTAAATAGAGGAGCGTGTACACGTCGTTCTGGGAATTGTTTATTGCGTCAAAGGCCACAAATCGTTCTTTTTCCCAAGTAAAACGGAACCCGTGGGGATTCCGGGCTAGAATATGTCCCCAGTAACGGAGGCTTGTTGTACGAGGCGACCAAATCGATGGAGCTTGCAGGTTCGGTGACCTGGTTGAATGGTTGTCATCGTAATCGGCGGCATGGGACGTTGCTCATAATATCAGTGACTGGTTTGTCTGAATGCCGTCATGTAGATGGATTAGTGCGGCGTTAAACAAAGAACACACACAACAAATTAAGTAGTTCACTATTTTTTCTTAGATTTAATGTTTGAATAAATAATCTTTGACCATCAACGAGCAAATTGATTCTCCAAATGGAACATTGTCATAGTGTCAGGCCTGCTCTTGGTGTTTCCAGCCGTGACGATGCCGATATAGTAATAAAGGAGTCGTCACTAGAACTAACTCTCACTTTTGTCTGTGTGACCCAACAGGTGCATGTGGCACAGGAACGATTTCCTTATATCCAATAACACAATGACTAATATTTAGTGATCGTTCTGGTTAATCAAGACGTCTATCGTTGGTTCAGCTCTGAGACTGGGACTTAATCCTTCAGAGACTAAACGAATCCATTACAAATCATTTAAAACTACATTAGAGGCAATATGCTTAACACAGTACGTGATGAATCATACAGACGCGATTAAAGAATTAAAAAGTAATTAACCATCCTCGTCTTAATCACAACCTTAACTATGAAGATCCCCACTGATTTGGTCATGTCATCAATAATGTATTATGTCCCACACCATTGTCTCTGAGGTTCTAGAGCGTATCTGATAAAAGGTTTTCCCATGGTTGTATCTTCCAAAGGGCGACAGATGCTGATATCAAATCAATCTGATTAAAGCCTGCTCTAGACCAAAGTTACAAAATAGAGGGCATTTTCCAATTAAACCCACCTGGCTTGGGAAACGGCTTGGGAATTGACTCGCTCAACCAACCAATAAAAAAAGTGCCAAGCAACGCCGATTTCAAACCGGTCACAAGTTATTTCAAGTTAGAATAATTACTTCTATCAAAAACTGACAAACCCATTTCACTCTGTGAGAGCATCCTTTCTGATGTGTCGGCTTTCCTGGGTTCCGGCACATTGACAGAATGACTTCAGTCACTAGCAGACTGGGCGGTGGGGGAAAAAGCATGGTGAAAATGAATTTGATCAGATTAGTATTACGGAGGTGTAAATGAAAATACGGCACCATGTCTGATTGCGGTGAATTGCCGGTCACCACGCCCTGAGTAGCATCAGGATGATCAAGATGTCTTAATCACATTCTTTCCATCGCAATTCTGCTGAAGCTCATTAGCATTTAAGGACACGTTTCGTCTTAATCTTCTAATTGGTAATGGACAATACTGGGTTATCTCCAACACCAAGGCTTTGAAATTAGTTACGGGTTACGCGTCACTTCGTTGTAATTATTTACTGCTTTTGGAACTTGTAATTACGAAATTGGAGAAATTAAAAAAAATTCTTTCTAGGGGGTTTCGTCACAAACGATAGAAACTTTTGAAAGTTGTCCAAATATATTGTATGTTTATGGGAAGACTCTTCGGTGCTGATTGAAACGTTTTAAAGCAGCCCAAACACACTATAACTCAAAAGGGTGATTCTTCTTATATCGTCAACCAGTACTTAATGGAAGTTTTGAAGCAGTTTAAACATGGCATGTGTTCATATTGAAAACAGATTACCACGAGCGTCATATGATTCTTGCTGAAAAGTTGTTTGATCAGGGTTACAACACTCATGTAAAGGACGTTTCCAAAAAATATGCCCGGTACAATTTCTTATTTAGGCTTGTGCCAAATGTTGCAGTGTTTTTTCGGGTGAACACTTGACTTGCCTTTGCATAAGTTTGTGACGGGTTCAACATTGATATTTGTTTCGTAATAGCGTCATGCTGCTCTTTACAGAAATCTTAGTTGTTTACATCGCATTTTTGTTGTAAGAAATACAAACTTTGCTAAAGTGTTTACTATAATGTATGTTTTCTGCCTTCTTCTATCATTAATCTGTGATTAGAACATCTAAACTTTGTCAAGGATTGATAAATATTCTTCAAAGATTAAGTAACTTTATAATACCCGATACATATCATGCTTAGAGTAAAGTGCTATTTCTGCAAACCATATTTGATTATCTTTTGCAATGCATCGTTCTTTAAAAGCAGCCATAATACATCGAACAACCTGGTTTTGCCATATCCATATTCATACAGGAAACACTTTACATTGTTGGCCCAACATCGTCTGCAAAGTTCTGCTAACCTATATTGAAAACAATATACTTGAGATAAAATACTAGTTTCTTGCTGGTATAATAATCTAACCTAATATTTAATTATCTTCATGTTTTGTTTTAAAAGACTAACGTCTAAGTTCACCCCGGGCTACAATTTTGAGTGAATTTTTCCAAGAAAGTTGTGTTTAAAAAATATATTATAAACACGAACTGCATCGGGTGATGGATAAAAAAAATAAAATTTCAGAGCCATATGAATGAACCGGAAATAATTTACATAAAAAATATGCAACAAAATTAACAATGACAGTGATTTCAAATTAGAAAGCTTGGAGCGTAATATGTTTAATACTTTCAAAGTTTGTAATGACCATGTTTTTTGTGCTTATGCTTATGATATGTAGTTGGAATCGTACATCGGAGGTTTCTCAAATAATGGAAAGGGGTTCTGTTGTTTATAAGTACATATATTTGTTTTCTCAGAACTTTTAAAGCAGCCTAAACATATTATCAAAAGGGTGATTTGTCTTCATTAATCAGTTTTGTTTTGTATTATTTCTGCTAAGTAACAATTCTTCTTTATCATACTTGTGTGTTTAAACAAGTTATGGAACCCCGTTTGTTTGACCATGGCTTATATAATATCAATTCTAAAAAACAATAGGTAAGGATTATGCATTTTCTTCAATCTGAGAAGCTTCAAAGATGCACTAACCTTCGCAGATTAGACTAGTACCTGGTGAGTTATAATACCAAAATTCCTTTAACTTAAATCCCCGTATACCCTCTTGATAAAAAGGTATTCATACACAGTAAATGTCCAGAATTCCGGGATCCTTTGCAATTTAGCACCAGACTGCAGCACGCACCATTCACTTTACAATAGTCTATAATTAGTGACACAGACGGGGCTATACAGTGAACTATAAAAGGTAGATTCAATGCACATCATATGAAACATTAAGGTCCATGCCGGAATAATGTAAGAATACAGACAGAATCACCGATACTAGATGTACGCTCTCTAGGATCAAGCCACAATAAGGTCATTGTCTGATTCCGGATGCTAATTTCATTGGTTGACATCCGGTCACTGGCAGACCACCAACTGATTGGTTTATTTTTATTATATCAACAATGTAGATAATGTTGTTGGCCTGCCCTGTCAGCGACGGAAGTTGACCAGTGTCAGCCCCTGGATATAAACAACACAATTTGCAGCTATTGAGAGAACATGATGACCACTGGTCAATGGTCTCATTAGAATGGCTTTAGGCTTCAGTTGAAGCCGTGAAGGCGGAAGAGTGGCATTAATGAACTCCCCACGTATCCGATAGACATTTTAGAGCCAGGGGCGCTCATAAACAAACACTGATAGACAGGGGAAACGTGAGATATTGTGATAATGAAATAGTGAGAGGTGTTATCTTTCTGTGTGACATCCCATAAAGGTCGTTCAATCAAGATGTCCATAATAACACATGGATGACTGTTAATATCAGATCATCAAATTAATTTGGGATTCAATACAACATACTTATAAGTAGTAAACACTCTGACCAGGCCGAACATTATCAAGTTTGAAACGTTGTGATGCATGGTTAATGTTACAACTACAGTTTTCAGTACGCTGAGTATGTGTAAAGTTCCACAAGGGAAGCAACGATCGCTTGAAAAATACGTTGTACAATGCACTACACTGCCAATTACGGTCAGTGCAGTGATGGTGTTACGTACATCTACATGTAAGTTAACACTGATTATTTGAAACGTATACTCCTTTTGTAAGTTACATGTAAGTTAACACTGATTATTTGAAACATATACTCATTTTGTATTACGCCTTTCTACAGATTAGACACTGATGAGAACTATATTCTACCTTGAACTGCAATGATGCAGTAATGTTTTACGAACACCTGGCATCATCCCTATTTGATAGTGATTCGTAAACACATCCTCATGGTATAGTCGGAATCATACAATCGTCTCTGATTTTGGCATACATTTCTCATGAATGTGGAAAGAGTGTTGTCGCTTTTATTTGCATCATTTAGGGTAACGCTGATACCCCTAGGGTAACATATATTACTCGAGACATGTTTTACATTTGTGATTGAACTGCCTGAAGTTTTTCATACCTTCGGTGTAATCTTTCTGTGTTTCGTCCCTCAAGGGTGGCACTGATTACTTGAAACGTGTTCTACATTGAACAGCATAAAGTTTTCCATACATTCGGTGTAATCTTTCTGTGTTTTGTCCCTCAAGGGTAACACTGATTTCTTGAAACGTGTTCTACATTGAACAGCATAAAGTTTTCCATACATTCGGTGTAATCTTTCTGTGTTTCGTCCCTCAAGGGTAACACTGATTTCTTGAAACGTGTTCTACATTGAACTGCATTGACATGTTACGCCCCCTTTAGTTAACATATATTACTTGAAACATGTTCTGCGTTGTACATAATACTGTGATTCGACTCATCAATGACGTTTTGTGTCATTCTAGGGTGGCACTGGTTACTTGAAACATGTTCTACATTGAACTGTATTGACGTTTTGTGTCACTCTAGGGTGGCAGTGATAACTTGAAACATGTTCTACTTTGAACAGCATTGACGTTTTGTGTCACTCAAGGGTGGCAGTGATTACTTGAAACATGTTCTACACTGAACCTGGTTGTTCTACACCTTCAATTTCACTGTTGATGTGTTACGTTTATTATATTGCTTACTTGATCAGAGGTTTATAATAGCAGGGGTTTGAACGACACAGTAAAGCAACAGTAAACAAAAAAAGCGGAATTGAATCTGTCATGTTTTACTTACCTGGACAAGAACTGATAACTAACACAACCTATACTCCTTCTGACACAGATTTCTTGTCCATGTTATTGCCCAAGCTTTAAAAGGGGGACAATGCTTCGTGAACGGGTGTTTATTTGCGGTCTAGACATTGTAATTAACGTTCAATTAGGACTATGTCTGGGTAATTAGGAGATGAGGTGAGGTGAAATGGGCTTTAATGTCGCGTTCAAGAGTTTTGCACTTATATCGACGTGCATGCTCTGTGTGTGGATGCTTGTACTCGTCCGGAGTAATGCCGGTATTATAGTGCTCGTCTTTTGAGATGCCATTTCCAGGTTTACATTGACACCCAACTCAGACTTCTATCCGACCAGTCCTTGCTTTGTTCCCTTAATGCTGAGGGCCAGTCGGGGTAACAACACGTACCTCAGTTTAACGTCTTTTGGTATGTCTCGGCCTGGAATCGACCCAACGAACTTCCGCTATCTGGGGAGACACTTGACCACGGAGTCGATCTGTAATTCGGATAATAATCAATTACCAGATTAATATAAATACTAAATTTTCAGTTTACAGCCTAATAAGGTGATTTTTATTGAAGTGTATCAGATTTTCTAGGGCTGCCACTGAGCCAGAACCTTGTTTCCCTTTAAATTGTATGCAACATGACTCTTTGTAGAGTTACAAATTAACCTAGCAGAACAATACTTGGCTCTTAGACTCTCAGACTGAATCTTTGAAAGTAATTTTGAAGAGGTGCATGCAGAACACATGACTGTTTATGGATGCCTTCCGTTCATTTGTGGGATGATACAGAAAGATTCGGAGTCTGTTCTTACTCCTTTATTATATAACAATTTGTAATGTTTTGTTTCTTTTAAATATAAAGTAAATAATGTAAGAAAACGGGTGTGACGTACACTAATTGAAAAAATCTAAGTAAGTTGGCAAAAACAATAGAGTAAGCTATTTAGTGATTTAGTTAGAAGTTAACGTCACACAGGGAATTTTTCAGCCATATCGTGATACGAACATGTTATGCATCAATAATAAATGCATTTCGACTTATAAAATCTGTCGTCGATGGATAGTACAATAACGAAATTAAAACAAGAAAAAAATATATTCTATTTTGGGAACATTTAAATGAATATACTTAGTCTATCATTCAACAACACATAAAAACCGGCTATTGATCCTTAGCAGCTAAAGTTAGACCAACCTACTGTGGAAGGTGGGTACTTGCACGGTTCTCCAGCAGGATTGATAGCATCCCTTCAGCTATTGGCGATTGAACGCGATTTTAGCCATCAATCAAAATTCACATGGTAGAGAATTGTATGATTATTTGGTTATTATACTTAGGCCGGTTCCAAATGAGATTTCCAGGTATCAAAATACATACTAAAACATACAAATCTGAAACACTTGTTTATCAACATACTAATTATTTGAGTTTTCATTAATTTTCTGTGGCGATGCGAGACGGATGTCATTTTGCTGTCATTCTGAAATGATATGACGTCATAATCCAATGGCTGACGTCATACGTTTCCATGGTAACTGAGCCCGCTTGGTTCTGGGTGAAAAGCGTCAAGGTTGTAGCTCTAATACCTCAACATGGACTTCCGACAGTCGTTGCGCTATTCAGTTTTTAGGGTACAACGGCATCCTGACATATATTGATGGAACTTGATATACAACGAATGCGATATCCATTTCGCCGAATGCACGTTGTTCAAATTTGGGATTGAGACATCATTGTATTCAGTGTTCGTACGCAGTGGAAAGGTTACAAACCCACTCGTGTTACAATTGCAACATATTTGACTGTCTCTCAAAGAAATGATAGAATGCTCTCATGGAGGTTTAAACAAGATCGTTCTGCTTATTCGCAGTTCCAATACTTCGTTTATAACTGTCATGTTTTTCATGTTTATTTTATTTATTCCTAAATAGAAATCTTCCAACCGACTCCATCCCCGTTTATTTGCGCACAGCATCGAAACTCTTCCTGTTTATGTATAACATGCAGCTAGCACATTTACGTGGACGAACGTATGCATTCATAATGTGCTGCAGTAGATCAATTAAACCCACATGGCTCTGTACTCTAAGTGTATGCTGGAGTGTTGATGAGTAAGCAACAACAGATCACTCTAATAATACTTTATGAGTCCTCCTTAAAAGTTCCGACCAATAAGTGGTTATCCTCAGGCTTATTAAATAGAAACGCGTGTTTCAAATTTCTCACAGGGCACTCATGAAAATGTCTGGACCAGGGCTAGACGTAGGCCCAAGACAATGACAGACAATCTTGTCTACCTTAATGGATTGAGTAAAAGCTCTTTATTTAGGCATCTCTGAGATACTGTAATGCGGGGGTAAAATAACGTTGCATTCTACAACGTTACACATGAACATTATCTTGAATATTTATAACAAAAATACGTTTATGGTGTAAATAAAGCGAGAAAACACTTTCTATAATTATAAGACATATATGCCAAAATCGGAGTCGATTGTACAATTCAGACTATATCTTAAGCATATGTTTATGAATCACCATCGAATAGTGATGATGCCAGGTGTTCGCGAAAAGGTGAGCGTATGCTGCCCCACCTTTGGCACCCCTCATAAACACATGCAAAGGCATGTCAAATGTTCGTCAAATGTTCGTCTGAAAAACACAGGAACATGCATGTGGTACAAAATAGGGAATTGTATCGGACATCATATTGGCCACTGATGCGTCAAATTTGAAAATGTCCTCCACATGTCTACCATAAAACGTTTTGAAACTAACTCGTCTTGATTGCTCTAACTCTAATCTAACAACGTTCGAACAAGAATCGTATGGCCCTCTTTAAAATCTTCTTGGAAAGACCATGGTCGAGCGTTGATAAAACCTGAAACAGGCACATGATAATTTTCATTAAATATTTGAAACAGAATGACCATTATTTAAATACGAAAAATGTGATATGCACCTGATATGGAGTATTTAGTAGAAGAGTCCTTTGTTATTAGTATATAAGAAAAATATAACCATATTATCAAAACCACGAACATGATATACAGTATGGTGGCATGGGCATCCACAGAATTGCACATGGCGCTAAGGAGGGGGAACAACTTATCCTATTATTTTCTGTTTGACAAGCATTTTTGTCCTGATCGGGTAAACAGACAAGTGCAATCTTCAAATCAGAATCTGTCAGGATTGGCACGTGACCACTGAGCAATAATACCATTGTTATGTTTGAGTGGCGTGGCGTCCTTGACATCACATCAACTGATATGGAGATATCTGACAGCTGATCAGGTGATAGACTTGTGAGGCTTCCTTGACAAGATCCCAGGACGTGTCGTTGTTCCTATCCGAGGGAATCAATTCACTAGGCAGCGTTGTATTCTGTCTGCCGAACCGGCTGTCATTAGATGCCTTATCATCGTTCTAGGTATCTGGTTCAGACGAGCTAATGCAGACATGAGTACACTATTAAGACGGCCTATCGCAGTGCATATTGAAGCGTGCTGCGCTGGACTCACACACGTTATTGTGTACGAAATTTCATGCGCTGCGTCACAAAAAACGCATGTCATGTTTTTTCTACAAAGGTTAAACACACTGCAACCGAATTTTGCATGCGTTTCGTTCCGAAGAGTTGTTAATAGATGTTGCACCCATTTCAGACGCAGTGCAGATGTAATCGCATGGGAATTACATTCATGGCATCATATTTTGCAGATATGGTTTTCCAACAATGGCATGTATGTAGCTTTTAACTATTATATTTATTATCATAACCGATATATTTTTATCAATATGATTCATGTGTACCCTTGCTGCTGGAAGAAGCGACTCACGGGATCGGGTGGTCTTGGTTGATGCATGTCATCGCATCCCAATTGCGTGGATCGATGTTCATGTTATCAATCATTGGATTGTCGGGTCCAGGCTCGATTATTTACCGACCACCGTCATATAGCTGAAATATTGCTGAGTGCGGCGTTAAACAACAAACAAAAAACAAACATGTATATTTCACTCATACTCATTATCGTTACTTCAAAATTATTTTTACTTCTTTAGAATTATTTTCTTTATTAAGATACAACTATTGCATTTGTTTCTGTCTTTTCTAATGCCACCTTTAAGCATGAGTTTAAATCACAGTTCATCACGCATTGTATAAAAAAAGTCTGGAAGGTAATTTAAGGTACCGACGTTTACTACAATAACTGAAAAACTATTGGACCTACTCCAGTCAAAGTTGGTATGAGATTATTAAACAGTCATACATAACTGGATATTACATTTAAAGACAATCGGTGCATGAATAAAAAATCTGTCTATTTAGCTATCACTATATTTCATCAACAACCAGACCTATAAAACGCCAACGTCAGATAATAACCAGTCTCGATTATCCGACCAGATTGCATTGGGCGTAGGAGGAAAAATAGCGGTGAAACTTATATGAATGGATCACTGAAAATCCGAGCTGACACCAGGTGTTCATGTTCGTCTAATTTCATTAAACAATGATTATGATTCGAGTCTGCTAAAACCTGTGCCAGTGGATTAAACCGACGTAGTTAGGCTCCACGACTTTGCTCGCTCATCAAACAGACACACTGTGATGTAACTAAAATACAACGAGGACGCCTCCGTGGTCCAATGGTAGAACGTCCACCCGGAGAGCGGGAGGTCCGGGGTCCGATCACAGGCCGGCATACCAAAAGATGGCACTTGTTGTTACCCTGCCTGGCATTAAGGGTCTAAAACAAGGACTGCTCGGCTCGGAGTCAGCATACTGTGTCTCAGTGGGGTATTAATGTTAAACTGCGGCATGGTATCTCAGTGGGCTAGCACTATAAAATCGGCATCAGTACGGACTAGTACAAGGAGACATACACACACACACACACACACACACACACACACACACACACACACACACACACACACACACACACACACACACACACACACACAGATACACGTGCAGGCACGTCGCTATGTAAGTCCAATTAAACCCCACTCAACTCACCTGAAATACAAAACGGCGTTAAACTAACTTTACCCACCAATGTTGCTGTCGTGACGTATTTCCCTACGTGTGGTGTGAGTGAGCACGTGGTGCTAGTCCAGGGTATCAACTGTCATCATTCATTATAATTATTCTGGATAGAGGTGTGTTTCTGTTTATCTATGTGGCTAGAATCAATGTTTGCCGGCTCAAACAACTCATTCCCTTTCCCCTCTTTAGGGATTTCGGGTTATGATAGGTCCTCAGCAACCTATGCTTGTCGTAAAGCTACTTACTGGATCGATGGTCAGACTCGGTAACTTGGTTGATTGCATGTCATCGTACCCCGGCGGGACTTTGCTCAAAATATGAGTTACTGGTCTGTCTTGTCAAAAGTTATTTATTTACAGGCCGACTCAGTGCTGGACTAGTGCTCAGTTCGGTGCTACACAAAAAACAAACATTTTCCTTGCCTTTTAAGAGTCCCTGGTTACAATAGTTCTTGTCTAGTAGTGCCTAGCATGATCTCTTACAGTCATTATTTTCAAATGCACCGTGCATTGTACTACTAAAACATTCATGTACCCCGTTGGGATTCGGAGTTCGAATAGTCCCCAGAAACCGATGCTTGTGAGCGTCGACTCAGTGGATCAGTTGGTGACTTGGAAAGTTACCCAGAAGACGTGGGAGGGTTCTCATAATATCAATCACTGGATTATCTGGCCAAGACTGGATTAGTTATACAAACCCGTTGTATACGTTGAATATTTGCTTTGGGTGGGGTTAAACAACAGACAAAACTAATACTTGAAAGTCCCGAATGTTACGTGATTGACGGAATGAGCGAAAAGTGAGCGTATGGCTTTACGCCGCTTTTAGCAATATTCCAACAATATCACGGCGGGGGACACCAGAAATGGACTTCACACATTGTACCCTCGTCGGGAATCAAACAGGGGTCTTCGGCGTGACGAGCGAACGCTTTAACCACTAGGCTACCCGACCGCCCCGAATGAGCGAAAATAGCTTCTCGACATGATATAATGTCAAAGTTAACTTACCATTGTCATTTCAAGCCATATGGTTTGAGAAAGTTCGTCTGCAAATGTTCCATGGTTCAGAACAACCCAGCCATGTTTTGGTAGGGGCTTTGAGAATGACACATGACACCCATGTTGTCTACACGGGGTGTCTGCGCGACGAGCAAACTCCTGCTAAGTTACCCTACAGCTCCAGAGGTAGATTTAGTCTGTGACATCTTGTATTACACAATACATTTCCTCCTCTCATTATTTTTCGGATGCTGATTTCATTTGGAATAGAGCTATCTAAACTTGCTTTTTTATAATCCAGGTTTGTTTTGCTTTCATAAAAATACATACATGTATATTCCACAGTCACAGTGCAGGATGTCGCAGTATAAAATATCCCATCCATATCACAGCGGTTCAGATCACGTGATTCTAAAATTACCTAGGACATAAAAAATCCTTGACAACGTTCGACATCGAACAATCCCTCTCTCATCTTGGGACACGGGTGGTCTAAACCGGCGTAATGAGTTGAATCCCTCAGGTATGTCTTGATCCATCGATCACTGGTCGAACCCCGGAAATGTTTCGGCAATGTTTGGTGTTTCGTACCCGTAAAGAATATACGTCAACTCCAAATGTTTTGTTCGTAGAAAGGTTGAATTTGTGGAAATGTCCTCCACATGTCTACTATAAAGCAATTTAAAAGCCTGAGACCTGCAACTCTTCGGGCTTTCCTCCCACATCAAGTTGACACCCAATGATAGAACTGGAATACTGTTTAAAGCTGCCTTAAACCCAACTCTCTCACTCACTTTTTGACAGCTTTACTAAGGGTTTAAATGTTGTAACCCTGATCAAACATTTTTTGAGCAAGAGTTGTATAAAATGTTTGCAGAATGAGCATGCTCGATTTTATCTCAAAAGTTGTGAACTGTAAGCATGCTCGATCTTATCTCAAAAGATGTGAAATGTAAGCATGCTCGATTTTATCTCAAAAGATGTGAAATGAAGACACCTAAGGCTGGAGTTCTTGTATTTCTGTCAAAACTATCGTTGTTAAGTCAAT
This sequence comes from Haliotis rufescens, assembly GCF_023055435.1. Lineage (NCBI taxonomy): Eukaryota > Metazoa > Mollusca > Gastropoda > Lepetellida > Haliotidae > Haliotis > Haliotis rufescens. The sequence continues at coordinate 24,778,218 of NW_025964001.1, read as the reverse complement.
AGAACCTGTCCCGCCTGAATCCTTTTCGGTCTTATATTGATATTGTCTCGAGCTGCGGACAACTCGACATGTATTCCCTGACACTCGGGACATAACGAGGTTTCCTTGTATAAAAAGGGCGGCGGGGTGACCTGGTAGTTAAAGCGCCGGAGGCCTGGATTCGATTCCCGCACGGGTACAATGTGTGAAGCCAATTCTGGTGTCCCCGCGTTGGTATTGCGTACTAAAAGTGGCGTACTCACTGTATATAAACATGTTGTAACAGAACATGTCATCTATTGACTTTTATGGTACTTTTAGGATGAAGGTTCAATTATTTACAATCCATATATTTCTGTGTTAAAAAGATACCAAGCAGACAAAAGCTTCCCACAATCCGCGGAATTCTGACTTTGTCTATTTGGGATGAATTTGAATAAATCAAATGCAATGAAAACCTTGTAGGAATAGCTGCACGCGTAGACCGGCCTTTCCTTATAAAACAAAGCATTCAAAACATCCACATCGATCACTGCTTTCTTTTTCAAGAAGCAAACAAACTAGGCAGAGACATCACGAAACAACATAACCTCAAAGCCCTTGGGAATAGTGTCTTTAGCGTCCGTATGTCTGCGAAAGCTTAAGGACATGTTTGTTTTGCTTGACAGTTACATAACCAAATTACAATTCTCGGAGGATTTAGTAATTTCCTCACATTAAGTTGCTATTAGAAACCAAAACGTCCCCATGTGCGTTGCAGAACAGACAGGAAATGACCAGACCTTAATACAACTCTCGGGAGTGAAATATCCTAGTTTTGACAGACCATGAATAATTTATGGACAGAATGTCTCCCATGGTTCAATTACTCCGCCTATAAGAGAATCGCCTATTTTTTACGACTGGGTCACGGTTAGGAAGCAATCGCGACATTAAATAGTTCTCCCCGCAGAGACATGGAATGTTGATGCCAGTCCTGCTAATTATCAAGACAAAGGCTTAGAAAAGAGAGTTTGCTGCATCACTTACTTAAGAGCAGCTAAAAATTGAAATTTCTTGTTCGGAATTTTATGCTGCTTGCGTGTTTAGGTTTGGTACAAGATAAAAGTGTTTATAATTGACACTTGAGCCGACTGTGGCATCCAGCGTGATATTTGTGCACGGCACTTAGTGATTAATGCATGCAAAACCCATTACGTTGGGTAGATGTTTTTCAATCGATATCAACTAAATCATTTATTCGTACATACCAATACTTTGTGTATTAAAGGTCAAAGTATTGCATTGAATAGTTAACAAGATACCCGTGAAGACCCAGGCTAGAATAGGTCTTCAGCAACCCATGCTTGTCGTAAGAGGCGACTACCGGAATCGGGTGGTAAGGCTCGCTGACTTGGTTGATGCATGGATGTCATCGTATCCCAATTGTGTGGATCCATGCTCTTGATATCAATCACTGTATTGTCTCGTCCCGACCACAGTCATATTGCTGAGTGCGGCGTTATACAAATGTTATGAAGAGCTATGGAAGATGCACATAACGATGTAAACATTGTCAATTCAGGCTCTTGATTTAAAAACACCACCACCCCTCAAAATGTAGCCTCAAGTAAGTCTAGCTTTTTCGATCCCTTGTCTTCAGACAATAAAAGGAATTTACTACAGCAAGACTTAAGATACGCTCATTAATGTTTACTAAAAACATCAATGTCAATAGATATAGAGTAAATCACCGCAAGCGCGGGTATTGTGCTGACAGGCCAAAGTGCGTGTGATCAGCGGATCCATGGTTCGCAACTCGAATTGCGGCGTCTAGACCAATGGACCACCTGTGCTCAAGTGTACACTTTTAGAACACGTTTTACGACACATTGTCATTTTGATAGGTTGCTGTGACCATCTACAACGTCAATGTCAACTTATTAAAAGTCGAGGAACGAGAAAAAGATGAAAATTAACGATTTATCAAAGGAGTGCGAAATCGGTTTGTTTGTTTGCTGTTTAACGCCGCACTAGCTATATGCTGGCGGTCTGTAAATAATCGAGTCTAGACCATCATGGGCATCGATAATCGTAATTGGAATACGGTGACATGCAATCAACGAAATCACCGACGCAAGGTTAAGCATGATACTCAAATGTCTAGATGCACTAACGTATTGTAAAAAAACCTTGACAAAGTATTTTATGACCATCAACTGCATACTAAAATAACCTCCTTAGAATAGGTTAGCTACATATTCAACTGCACATGTCTACACAATTCTGGTTCAGTAACATAACATGCTGATTGAGCCATAAAGGTTTGCTCTTGGAACAGCAATAAACACATTGCAGTACACAGACAACAATAAAACCGCCATAAATATGTTACGCAAACATATTTATTCCCCCGAAATCATCCAATTTAGAGTGTACCTAGACCTCGGACTTGAACCAAAGTAGGTTTATATGTTACTAATGCATTATTTCTTGTGATCTACAGTAACTCTTATAGTCGTTGGCGTGACAAAACCGTATCTTGCCTGAGGCTAAGCATTTCATTGTTACACTGTACAGGTTTTATGCGGCCTGTCAAGACAGCGAAGGAGCAGAGACTACAAACACACACTAAAGGGAACTGAATTCCAAGTATAACTGAATTAAAGCAGTAAGCGGTGTGGTAATTAAATCAGAAATGACACCATAGGGAAGCGTGATGCTGAAGATGTCGGTAGTTAAGACGTGAATGCTTCTTCTATTGATCTGTAGCTGATGACGGAACAGAGACTGTGTAGTCTTGACAATTGGTAGAGGGACTTATAAGTCTTGTGTTAGACACTGATGGTTCGAGAAATGTCAACGGGTACAGGAACCGGTGTTTTGAGTTAGACACTGCTGTTTCTGGGAACTAGATCACCGGTACGGGGGACTGATATCTGAATGTCCTTTGTCAGCCACTGGTGCTTCTAGGAACACGACCGGAGGTATGGGTACTAGTGTCTATATGTCCTTTGTCAGCCACTGCTGCTTCTAAGAACACGATAAGAGGTATGGGTACTAGTGTCTATATGTCCTTTGTCAGCCACTGCTGCTTCTAAGAACACGATCAGAGGTTATGGTACTAGTGTCTATGTCCTTTGCCAGCCACTGCTGCTTCTAAGAACACGATAAGAGGTATGGATACTAGTGTCTATATGTCCTTTGTCAGCCACTGCTGCTTCTAAGAACACGATCAGAGGTATGGGTACTAGTGACTATATGTCCTTTGTCAGCCACTGCTGCTTCTAAGAACACGATCAGAGGTTATGGTACTAGTGTCTATGTCCTTTGCCAGCCACTGCTGCTTCTAAGAACACGATCAGAGGTATGGGTACTAGTGTCTATATGTCCTTTGTCAGCCACTGGTGCTTCTAAGAACACGATAAGAGGTATGGATACTAGTGTCTATATGTCCTTTGTCAGCCACTGGTGCTTCTAAGAACACGATAAGAGGTATGGATACTAGTGTCTATATGTCCTTTGTCAGCCACTGCTGCTTCTAAGAACACGATAAGAGGTATGGATACTAGTGTCTATATGTCCTTTGTCAGCCACTGCTGCTTCTAAGAACACGATAAGAGGTATGGATACTAGTGTCTATATGTCCTTTGTCAGCCACTGCTGCTTCTAAGAACACGATAAGAGGTATGGATACTAGTGTCTATATGTCCTTTGTCAGCCACTGGTGCTTCTAAGAACACGATCAGAGGTATGGGTACTAGTGTCTATATGTCCTTTGTCAGCCACTGCTGCTTCTAAGAACACGATCAGAGGTTATGGTACTAGTGTCTATGTCCTTTGCCAGCCACTGCTGCTTCTAAGAACACGATCAGAGGTATGGGTACTAGTGTCTATATGTCCTTTGTCAGCCACTGGTGCTTCTAAGAACACGATAAGAGGTATGGATACTAGTGTCTATATGTCCTTTGTCAGCCACTGCTGCTTCTAAGAACACGATAAGAGGTATGGATACTAGTGTCTATATGTCCTTTGTCAGCCACTGCTGCTTCTAAGAACACGATAAGAGGTATGGATACTAGTGTCTATATGTCCTTTGTCAGCCACTGCTGCTTCTAAGAACACGATAAGAGGTATGGATACTAGTGTCTATATGTCCTTTGTCAGCCACTGCTGCTTCTAAGAACACGATAAGAGGTATGGATACTAGTGTCTATATGTCCTTTGTCAGCCACTGCTGCTTCTAAGAACACGATAAGAGGTATGGATACTAGTGTTTATATGTCCTTTGTCAGCCACTGGTGCTTCTAAGAACACGATAAGAGGTATGGATACTAGTGTTTATATGTCCTTTGTCAGCCACTGCTGCTTCTAAGAACACGATAAGAGGTATGGGTACTAGTGTCTATATATCCTTTGTCAGCCACTGGTGCTTCTAAGAACACGATAAGAGGTATGGATACTAGTGTCTATATGTCCTTTGTCAGCCACTGCTGCTTCTAAGAACACGATAACAGGTATGGGTACTAGTATCTATATGTCCTTTGCCAGCCACTGCTGCTTCTAAGAACACGATAAGAGGTATGGATACTAGTGTCTATATGTCCTTTGTCAGCCACTGCTGCTTCTAAGAACACGATGAGAGGTATGGATACTAGTGTCTATATGTCCTTTGTCAGCCACTGCTGCTTCTAAGGACACGATCAGAGGTATGGGTACTAATGTCTATATGTCCTTTGTCACCCACGACTGCTTCTAAGGACACGATCAGAGGTATGGGTACTAATGTCTATATGTCCTTTGTCAGCCACTGCTGCTTCTAAGGACACGATCAGAGGTATGGGTACTAATGTCTATATGTCCTTTGTCAGCCACTGCTGCTTCTAAGAACACGATAAGAGGTATGGATACTAGTGTCTATATGTCCTTTGTCAGCCACTGGTGCTTCTAAGAACACGATAAGAGGTATGGGTACTAATGTCTATATGTCCTTTGTCAGCCACTGCTGCTTCTAAGAACACGATCAGAGGTATGGGTACTAATGTCTATATGTCCTTTGTCAGCCACTGCTGCTTCTAAGAACACGATAAGAGGTATGGGTACTAATGTCTATATGTCCTTTGTCAGCCACTGGTGCTTCTAAGAACACGATAAGAGGTATTGATACTAGTGTCTATATGTCCTTTGTCAGCCACTGCTGCTTCTAAGAACACGATAAGAGGTATGGATACTAGTGTTTATATGTCCTTTGTCAGCCACTGGTGCTTCTAAGAACACGATAAGAGGTATGGATACTAGTGTTTATATGTCCTTTGTCAGCCACTGCTGCTTCTAAGAACACGATAAGAGGTATGGATACTAGTGTCTATATGTCCTTTGTCAGCCACTGCTGCTTCTAAGAACACGATAACAGGTATGGGTACTAGTATCTATATGTCCTTTGCCAGCCACTGCTGCTTCTAAGAACACGATAAGAGGTATGGATACTAGTGTCTATATGTCCTTTGTCAGCCACTGCTGCTTCTAAGAACACGATGAGAGGTATGGATACTAGTGTCTATATGTCCTTTGTCAGCCACTGCTGCTTCTAAGGACACGATCAGAGGTATGGGTACTAATGTCTATATGTCCTTTGTCACCCACGACTGCTTCTAAGAACACGATCAGAGGTATGGGTACTAATGTCTATATGTCCTTTGTCAGCCACTGCTGCTTCTAAGGACACGATCAGAGGTATGGGTACTAATGTCTATATGTCCTTTGTCAGCCACTGCTGCTTCTAAGAACACGATAAGAGGTATGGATACTAGTGTCTATATGTCCTTTGTCAGCCACTGCTGCTTCTAAGAACACGATCAGAGGTATGGGTACTAATGTCTATATGTCCTTTGTCAGCCACTGCTGCTTCTAAGAACACGATCAGAGGTATGGGTACTAATGTCTATATGCCCTTTGTCAGCCACTGCTGCTTCTAAGAACACGATAAGAGGTATGGGTACTAATGTCTATATGTCCTTTGTCAGCCACTGGTGCTTCTAAGAACACGATAAGAGGTATTGATACTAGTGTCTATATGTCCTTTGTCAGCCACTGGTGCTTCTAAGAACACGATAAGAGGTATGGATACTAGTGTCTATATGTCCTTTGTCAGCCACTGCTGCTTCTAAGGACACGATCAGAGGTATGGGTACTAATGTCTATATGTCCTTTGTCAGCCACTGCTGCTTCTAAGAACACGATAAGAGGTATGGATACTAGTGTCTATATGTCCTTTGTCAGCCACTGCTGCTTCTAAGAACACGATAAGAGGTATGGATACTAGTGTCTATATGTCCTTTGTCAGCCACTGCTGCTTCTAAGAACACGATAAGAGGTATGGATACTAGTATCTATATGTCCTTTGTCAGCCACTGCTGCTTCTAAGAACACGATCAGAGGTATGGGTACTAGTGTCTATATGTCCTTTGTCAGCCACTGCTGCTTCTAAGAACACGATAAGAGGTATTGATACTAGTGTCTATATGTCCTTTGTCAGCCACTGGTGCTTCTAAGAACACGATAAGAGGTATGGATACTAGTGTCTATATGTCCTTTGTCAGCCACTGCTGCTTCTAAGGACACGATCAGAGGTATGGGTACTAATGTCTATATGTCCTTTGTCAGCCACTGCTGCTTCTAAGAACACGATAAGAGGTATGGATACTAGTGTCTATATGTCCTTTGTCAGCCACTGCTGCTTCTAAGAACACGATAAGAGGTATGGATACTAGTGTCTATATGTCCTTTGTCAGCCACTGCTGCTTCTAAGAACACGATAAGAGGTATGGATACTAGTATCTATATGTCCTTTGTCAGCCACTGCTGCTTCTAAGAACACGATCAGAGGTATGGGTACTAGTGTCTATATGTCCTTTGTCAGCCACTGCTGCTTCTAAGAACACGATCAGAGGTATGGATACTAGTGTCTATATGTCCTTTGTCAGCCACTGGTGCTTCTAAGAACACGATCAGAGGTAATGGTGCTAGTGTCTATATTTCCTTTGTCAGCCACTACTGCTTCTAAGAACAGGAGCAGATGTTTGGATCCTAGTATCTATATATCCATTGTCAACCACTGGTGCTTCTAGGAACTAGATCAGAAGTAGGGGAACCGGTTCTAATATCTGTATGTCCTTTGCTAGGCACTGCTGCTTCTAGGAACTAATATCTATGTGTCCTTTGTCATCCACTGCTGCGTAAAGGGAGAATGACCTTGAGCGAATGACCTTTAAATGGTTTCAATGCCAAGAGATGGGACGACACGACTGTCAGAAACTTACTTATCAGCCATGGGTGTGGCGGTGGTTTTTGTAATAAAATAAATATAACCAGTTTCTCATGTATTCATTATCCTGACTATTATCAAACCTCAACATGAATTTGTGTTTCGTGACGACAGCTGGAAGTGTTGGTAATAAAAGAGTATAAGTTCAGTGAAATGTTCGTGCTTGTGTGTACATCATCAACGTTCTTTTAACCATAAAGCTGTCAAACCTTGTAAGCAGATACAACGAATGTTTTGGTTGTTTGTTTGTATATGTTTTGTAAATAGTTTTTGCATCAACTGGCTATCCTGTTGTTAAACACCTGACAGTAAACGTCATCACCTCCCCCTCCTCTCATTGTAAGAGCAGACTTGTGTTTTAACTCATATGAGAATGCAGTAGGAACTATGATGGCTGCGTATATTTGAGTTTTAACTCACACAAACTCTCATAGGCTGTGTTCTGTTCTGGCAGTGATCATAAAAATATTTCGTGTCAGTTGTAGGGGCGGTCGGGTAGCCTAATGGTTAAAGCGTTCGCTCGTCACCTTGGTTCGATTCCCGACATGGGTTACAAAGTGTGAAGCCTATTTCTGGATATTGCTGGAATATTGCTAAATTGCTCACTCACTCGTGTCAATTGTCGAATGCCGACAGTGTCAAGGATCAACATAGATATCTTGATATCCAAACACAAAACAAGATTCATGATAAGTTAATACCTACACTAGCCAACCTATCTCACATGAGTGACTGAATCTGGTTTCACGCCGCTTTCAAGAGTATTTCAGTTACATCACTGCGTTCCAGTTCAAAGTGGAAGGAAAGCCTGAGGTTATGCAGATGTAGGTAGTGGCTTCCCACTTTGATGTAATCCATGAGCACGGGTGCGGTGCCATCTTCCCGAGGCAAGAGCGTCCTCTAGCCTTTTTATCAATGTCTTGTTTCCACCCTTGCCACATCAAGCCCACTTTCTTGTGCTAAATATGATTGGACTATAGCACATATCAATAGTCCAATCGGAGAACGTTTCACAAAATCAGCATCCACGACTGGTACACCTTCGTATGAAAGTGATTTACTGCCGCCTGTCTTTGTTGACACGTCTTTTTCATCTTTTAACCCCCTCTGTTTTTGCATCAGGGATGAAATCGTATCATTGGACAGGGATGAATTTGTATCGGGGATGTTTTCGTTATCTGATCGACTAGGTCGTCGCCTATGGTAGTCGCCATCTTTGTGAAGCAATACGAGATAAGAACAGCTATCTGATTGGATAACGCGTTTTCATTACAAGGGGCATAACTCGTGATCTACGAGCCAAGAAAAGTGGTCTTGATGTGGCAAGGGTAGAAACTAGGCTTTGATGTGGGCTAGACGTCACGCTTGCCTCGGGAAGATGGTGCTGTGCCGAAACAAGCCAAGTCTGGAATTCCATCCCACTGTCGTGGCACAGCTAAGTGAAGCAACTACGCAGAGACAAGTGCGGTCCCTAGAACACAGGCATCCATGCCCCTTTCATACTGTAACATCAATATCTATCCAAAAAGTCTTCCAGTGTCGCCTAAATAGTTTTACAGTCATGTCAATATAGACATGACCATGTCGACGTGTGTAATCCCAATGTACACTAAGTATTTCAATCCTGTTCAATCATGAATGTAGTGGAAAATTGATAAAGTGTAAATAATAATCCCTTACATAAAATATTTCGAAGCGCAAGTAGGAGTAGCAGTATTTAATCGATTTTTTGAGTGACAAACTCGTTAAAAAAACGTTGTTGGCCACGAACGATTTAAATCTCAATATAATTCCAGCTGGAATTAAAATGAAAGTGTGTTCAGTGGTCCAGAAATCCAATTGGAAGCTTCCCATACTGAGGCGGTCACTGTATTATCTTTACGCCACCTGCCCCCATAGTAACTTGACAAAAACATTGATTGATCTAAGAATTGGGGGAAAATAGCCGCAGACCCTATTGTGATTTGCAAGTTGATTCCAGACAGGATTTTTTATCAAGCGATCTAAGCCGTGTTTTGAATTTTTCTAAGGCCTTTTATCTGTATAGGAATTGGAACTTACTTGCAGCGCTTTCCACACTCCCGCTAGCCACAGCTGTTAATGGTTTTGAATAAAAGAGTTTTAAAGTTTTTTCGCTTAGCTATGGTTTTGATATTTATTTATAGGCTGTCGGTTCCGTTGTGCTGTGTAAAAAGAGTACACAGTTAAATCGGGGCGTAAAGACATGCTAGTATGAACACATTTTAAGTGGTATTCGAATTCTAGAGATTCACATTGACACCTTTTTTACAAATTGTGAATAAGTCCTTCAAATCGATTATTTCGTTACGAGACTTTCGGATACCTTTATGAATCGGGCTTCTCTGAAATATGAACAAGCTTCATGTCTCATTGATGATGAGAGCTAAATGCAACGATATCCCGATATCTAACTGGTGTAGAATCAGAGTTGAAGGTGGTACATAATACGGTATGCTAGTTTTCGCTGCATATCAATTAAGCTGATGTATATGAGACAAATACATTTCTCGTTAAGATGAAATGGGTCTATTTTAAGGCGTACCTGTGCTGGGAATGCGATTTCGATCCCTGACGTTTCTTATCAAATTTTAGAGTACGATGAATATAATATTGGATATAACATATTATAGACTCCGTGAGTTAAAAGATATCCAAGGCCCACTTGCACAAAACGATCTTAGCGCTGAGACTATTGTAAGCCTATGTTAAAGTATGGGAGTTAAGATCATCTTAGCGCTAAGATCGCTTTGTGCAAATGGGCCCAGCACTGTAAGGACATAATATTTAAAATATTATGCGGTTACCACAGAGCACACGCTTATACGTCAGTGATTCTGATGTTAAGGGCGGGGAAGTATACGGGAGAGGTTAATTTTATAGCATGTATGTCGACATGTTGGTTTCTTTGAAATTTCAAGCCACACAGTTACCGAAACGAAACATACAAATCATGTGAGTGAAATGTTGATGCTTATCTTTTCCGGCAATAAGAGATACTTCAAAATCGTCTTGCTATTCTGAGACTTAGTCACTTTTCGTAATGCAGATAACCCATGAAATTTGATCATTATGTTTTTAAAAGAGCTAAAAATGTTTAGGGGAAATATATATCTCATTTCGCTAAAGTTAACCGGTCTATATTTTGAAAGAATAAACTATTGCGCATTGAGTGATTATCTCCTTTAGCTATTGGCGTAGTATAGAGCTTTATCACGCACTGACCTTGCAATGCTGTACATCGTATCTTTTTCAAGCTGTATCACTGAGTGTGAGTGATTATCTCCCTTACCCGAACAGCTCTATTGCGCACAACCTTTGCAATGTATCGTATGTTATTCAGGCAGCCATCGAGAAAGGTTCCCGGGGGGATTTCGGTCAAGCCTGTCACGCGCACTCAATCTTTCAACTTCACATTGCTATTGCAACATATTGTTCAACACGATTAAATTCCAGACTTCTATAAAGTATGACTTTGTTCAATAAACAACACAATTATCATGTAAAACAACGGGTTTGATATGAGAAATGTATTGCGGTACATTCCATGAAGAAACAGTGGCAATATTACACTAACCCCACCTACAAAAGACATGCATAATAAACGACAATTAAAAACAAAGGAACATTCAACATACAAAGGAGGTACATTATAACAATTTTATTTCAAAACAAGTGTATTACAATGATATGGAAACAATATGAGAATTGAGCAAAACTATGGTAATGTTGTACTTACAAGGAATTTGTTTGTAATTGTTGATATGGCAACAGATCTTGGAAGTTGTTTCTGGATAACTGTTGGTAAAATTATTAAGAACTGGTCCTTTTAACTGAGTGTACCAAGTTCCTTATCATGATTCTCTTTCTTGGTTGTATCATGTAAGACAATGCGTAATGTTGTTCATCTTCTGAGACATCACATGTTTCACAGAGACGTTGTTCCAATGGGGTTGGTGTTTTCGTATATCTACTAATATTTCAATTTTTAGTTTGTGATTACGTAAACGAAGTTTTGAGAAAAGTGACCTATGATCTTTGTTTTTACAATATGTAAGATAATTCTCAATATTTATAGATGACTTGACCCAACTGTATGTTCTTAACTTGCTGCTAAATAAAATGTGAATCCATTAATAATGCGTGAATTTTTTCATTTGAACTGAAGTTTACAGTGGATTCATTACATTTCTTTGTGTTTACTATTTGAAAAGTTTGTTTTATTTAACCCAACCAACATTATGACCAGAAATATTGATATTTGCTGCAAAAGCATGTTTTAGAATGACATTTGTTGTGTTATCTATAGGACTTGAAATCAATTTTTTATTGGTACTAATAGTGGGTATATATCAAGTTCTGCCTGACAGGCCCAGTTTTCTTGCCTGGGTTTTCTTTGTGCTGACCATTTAAAGACACTGTTTCTTTTATTGTGCTTTCCAAAGATAACTACATTAATAACAACCAATTTGTACTTAACACCAATTGCCTCCCCCCATAGCTTACACTTTCTTCCTCTGCACATAGCATTATATTGCGGGGAACAAGTGATCCTCTGCAGCAATCGCGACTTGTGGGAAATTTCCAAAGGATATTGTAGAAACAAGTTAACAATCCTATGATAGTGAATGAATTGATTTGATGTCACACGTTAAACATTATGTCACTTCTACCTCGATGTCTCGATCTGCTTAATGTGAGAGGACAGCAAAACGCGCAGCACTAGGTTTGTGAGTAGTTTGGTTTAATGCCGCTTTGAACAGTATTTCAGTAGTATCGTGGCGAGTCAGCTTGATGTGAGAGAAAGGCCCGATTTGAAGCAGGTTTATAATTTTGTCGCTTTGGTGAGTGAGTGAGTGAGTGAGGTTTTAAGCCGCTTTGAGCAATATTCCAGCAAAATCACGGCGGGGGACACCAGAAATGGGCTTCACACATTGTACCTATGTCGGGAATCGAACCCGGGTCTTCGGCGTGACGAGCGAACGCTTTAACCACTAGGCTACCCGACCGCCCCTGTCGCTTTGGTGAAACCAGCGAGAACGGGTATGGTGCTGACAAACAAAGATACACAATTGGGACGAATCTGACCTCAGGTCCTAAAACTGAACTCCCGTAGATCGACGTCGACATACACTGGTTGGGATCGGGGATCCGTTCCACGAAACAATTTTACTGATACGACTAACTCCTAACTCACGTACCCTACTGTAGATACCTGTGAAATTCTGTTCAGAATTGGTCTCTAGCAACCCATGCTTGTCGTTGCAGGCAACCATTGGCGATCGTGTGGACAGGTTCACTGACTTGGTTGATTCATGCCGTCGTATTCCAATCGTGTAGATCGATCCTCATGATGTCAATCAATGGATTGTCTGATCCAGACTCGATTATTTACAGACCGCCGCCATGTAGCTGGATTACTGCTGAGTGCGGCGTTAACAACAAACAAAATATCGTAGAACGTGAGCTACGTGAAGATCGTTTGGACACCATGGTTGTCGAGTATGGATATGAACTAGATCCTAGACGGGCAAAGATCAGCTACATTCAACAGAATGATGGATGTGGGGCTTCTCTCGATGGCTGCATTAACTCTGACTCCAGAGCATATTATATTCAATACGACATCAACACCTATCCACTTTCAGCCGCTTCTCTGGTCTCGCAGCCATTACACATCCTCTTTCCAGATCTAAAATGAAGAGACTTCCTTTAGGTTTATTCCTTTTTAGATTGATGTGAATGCAACTTTATACGTAACTTTATTTCGGGACTATATGTAAGTCTAGCATGTTGCTTATGAAGCTGAAGTTTTGCATTAGCTATTCTTAATTTAAAACAAGGTCGTCATGGCAGTCATATTGCAAAATAAAAATTCACATTAGTCTGCCATTTCTGTACAGGTCAGGTATTTGTCCAGTTCACAAACATGAAAGAGTAAGTGTAGACATTTGACCTAGGATCATGTTCCGTTTTGGTTGCAATGCAATCTTCTTGAAAATGTAGGTTTGACTCGCTTTGGGGACTGGACAAAATGTGGATATGCCAGAGCGATTTATTATTAACTGCGCACAGACTTTAAAAGACATGTACTTCCAAAAATGGTTATCTCATCTACCTTTGTCCAATAAATTAAATAACTATTCGGATATCAAAACAAATGTAAAGAGAGCACTATTAGTTTGAAATAGATTTAAAGAAATTCCGAGTAGCGTTAGTCCGATTTAGATGCATCTTTCACGATCTCCTTATTGAAGCAGGATGACTCTGCAGAATTCAAAGAGAAGACAGAATCTGTCAACTGTGTAGTTTTAATAGACGTTTTCTTTGAAGATGAATATCAGTTTTTACTTGTTTGTCAAATGTATGATGGCATTAAAAAGCAATTCATTAATTACTAATTTTTCAAGGGTCCTCACTTGTATAAATTTTACTTACTAATGAAGACTCAAAATACTGCCACAATTAAAATGTTCTCAATGTTTATTTTCTATGCTATGAATCTTATAAAGCATGCGACCCGTGATGATCCGGGGTAGAATAGGTCTTCAGCAACCCATGCTTGCCGTAAAAGGCGACTATGCTTGTCGTAAAAGGCGACTAACGGGATCGGGTGGTCAGTCTCGCTGACTTGGTTGATGCATGTCATCGATCCCAATTGCGTGGATCGATGTTCATGATGTCAATCACTGGATTGTCTGGTCCAGACTCGATTATTTACAGACCGCCGTCATATAGGTGGGATATTGCTGGGTGCGGCGTTAAACAACAAACAAACAAACAAATATAAAGCATGCACTTACTTAATGATTTGATGCAAGTTAACAGTTATTGTGCCTACTGATGAATATTCTATTGTATAACTGTGCCCTCAACTACATGTACCTCGTATACATGTACTATAGGTCTATGGCCTTCTCAGTGTTAAGAAATAAAGATTGATTGATTGACTCGCTCTTAGCCAATTTCTAATGAACCCTCTGTGACTAATTCTGCATAATCTTGTTGCAAATTGTATTATGCTCTTTATGATCTAATATTGTCAATATTCTAGAAACAAATTGAAGTGAGCAACAAAGCCTTGTGGCTCTAATTTTATTTGAGATCAGATTGACATGTTGCCCTGTTGACTCTGACCCCGGTCGCCATCCCTTGGACCCACTCTGCATGTATAAGGAATGGAGACCGGCGCTGCAATATCTCGGTCTGTGCGTCCGTAATGTGCTGCCAAATAAACACACGAATGCCCCACTCTAACATGTTAGGTTGATTGACAAACTAGTGTGAAACTTTAGTAGAACGCGGTGTAATAAACACAATTTCGGCCTAACGTTTTAATCACCATTTAAATCTTGCGTTCGGTATGCATCGCGCTCTGGTGCACTGAGAATTATGTTTATTTGCAGAACGAAGCGCAAGCCAGGCAGGCAATTCCCCTCGATTAAATGATTAAGTTTTTTCAATTGTTCAGGTCATGTCTGTGTATTGGGAGAAGGAAGATTCTTAGCTTGATTTTCGTGCCATGTAAGCTTTAAGACAAGCTTCCCTTAGCCTTTGCATATAAAGTGTCAGTCTCCCTGTTTGGCAAAACCTGAAAGATACAGTTGTCTTGGGGCTTCGCATATGAAGTGCTTCACACAAGGGCGATTTCCTTCTAACATTTAAGTGAGTGAGTGAGTTCGGTGTAACGCCGTTAAACTACTGGACAAACCATGATTTGGTTCTTATTGACCAGTTTTGCCAAAACCAGGCGAGAATTGAAAAAAAAAAATCAATCAAAGGTTGTATCATAGCATGTATATAAACGTATACTATTATTAGATACATATTTATTGTCCTTAACATACAGTTGGTTGTTGTAAATTGTTTTATTATCAAAATGGTTCAAGATGAAAATTATAAAATGCCCGTACGATGAGCGAATCAAGTCAGCGAGCTGGCACACCGGACAGTGACAGTCGTCCCTTACGACCAGCATGAGTTGGTGGAGACCAATTCTAACCCGGATTGTTTAACGTCGCACTCAGCAATATGAGGTGAGGTGAAATTGGGTTTAACGTCGCGTCCAAGATTATTGCACTTATATAGCGACGTGCATGCACGTGTATGTGTGTGTGTGGCTGCTTGTACTAGTCCGGACTGATGCCGATTTATAGTGCTAGCTCACTGAGATACCATGCCGCAGTTTAACATGAATACCCCACTCAGACACAGTATACTGACTCCGAGCCGACCAGTCCTTGTTTTAGCCCCTTAATGCCGAGCGCCAGACAGGGTAACAACAAGTACAATCTTTTAACGTCTTTTTGTATGACGCGGCCCGGGATCGAACCCTGGACCTTCCGCTCTCCGGGCGGACGCTCTACCACAAGACCACGGAGGCGGTCTCAGCAATATGACAACAGCCTGTACATAATCGAATCTGCACCAGACCTTTCAGTGATAGACATTGTGAACAACGATCCTTGGTGGGTACGAGGACACACTTCCGGTCCATTTGGTCACGTCTTACGACCACCATAGATTGCTGGGGAACACACCCGGAATCCAAAGGGGGAGATAATTCTGTAATATATCTAAGTTGACAAAAGACAATCAACACACTGACATGATCACTGTTACAAGCACGACGTTGAGGCTATTTTAATATTGGGTTAATTTTTAACTTAAATCTTTAATTTAATATTTCGTAAATATTATTACATCATACCCGTAAACAATATTCCCACACGTCTGCGTCATTGCTATGCTCATTGATCATACACAATTAATTAGTTAAATTGATGCTGACATGGTCTTCAGCAAACCATGCTCGCCTTAAACGGGGACTGTGCTTGTCGAAAGGGGCGACTAACGGGATCGGGTGGTCAGGCTCGCTGACTTGGTTGATGCATGTTATCGATCCATATTGCGTGGATCGATGCTCATGATGTCAATCAATGGATTGTCTGGTCCAGACTCGATTTTTTACAGACCGCTGTCATATAGCTGGAATATTGCTGAGTGCGGCGTTGAACAACAAAAAAAACCCCCAAAAAACAAAAACGAAGCTGACATGGAAACTGATTAGTGTTGAAACTCTGAAATGGACACGCCAAAATGTCGAAATCCTGTAAAAATTAACGGATTGTGTTTGCCTTTTTTCAAATGCAAACACCATTCACATGGTGAGAGATAGGCGCAACATCACACGCACGTCTAAAAGCCGCCGGATCAAACACCATGTCCTGGAATTTGGAAGAAACCAATTCTATGATGCTGTGTCTTTAGTGTTCCTCAAAGGTGCGATACCATCACAAGTTTGCCTTCATGGATTTGAATTTATTAAAGCCTCAAAAGGAATCTTTGCTGTGAGGCTGTTGAAGCAATTCGTTTGATTCCGGGCGATTTGCTTCGAATCAACACTGCCAAACTCCGAGACATGAAACTGGCTTTATCCCAGAAGGATTGACTGATTAATGAACTGCAAATCCCCGCAACACAAAAGGGGATTTTTCACCCACTAAAGCATCAGTTGTCATGCAGATTTGGTTAATATAGGGAGGCGGATTCTTTCACCATGGTTAATTGCCAACCCTTTCTATCTGGCCCCAATGGGGCTGTGGGCGCTAATCAAACAGACCTGCGGGTCCCCTAAAATGGTTCTTTCGAAAGACTTTCAGGATTTACGAGACATGGTACCCATAGACGGTGATCTTTAGGGAGACGCGTCATTCCGCTCCAAGGGGCCGGTTCAGATTTGAACATGCTCTGGCCGGATTTCCCTTTCGCTTGAAGGAACAATTGTTGCTCATCACTGAGATAATTGGAGGGTGACCTCCCTTTGAGTCACCATGGGTACAGATTTGTGAGGGGTCATGGGTTGACGCCGGGTCAATTGTGTTGTTGGCTTCCTGAGAAAAATGATTTTTGGGAAAAACGATAAACATGCCAATTATTTTGCAAATGCTCATTAACGTGGTGATTAATATGGAAATGGCTTCTTCATGCAGACGTAGCATTCGATTCCTTCCTTAATGGTGTATTGATTTTGAAAAAAATATGCATAAACTAAATCCAGGAGGCCAATTATGCAGTGGTTTAAAGAAGCTCCGTATCAAGCCGTCGAGTAACGGCATGGACGAACATGCTGAATTTAAGGTTAAATGCAAGAGAATGTGAAAACGATCTCGAGGCTTACCTGTTAAACCGCAGCGCAATTTGAAATATGCACGTTAACATTCTTGTACATTTCATTCCAGAAGAGACACATATTGATATATATTTCTAATTTCTTGCAGGTGTTTGCAGTGTTGGAATCCATGACGCTGCGGGACGCCCACTACTTTATACATATGTACACATGTGTATGGTGAACGATTTTCAATATAACATGTTTCTTCAAACATATGAACAAAACATGTCGTCTAATTGCTTACACTCCCATTGTAAACCGGTTCAATTGGAAAACACATATTTTGAGTAACGATTGAAAGATCTGTTTTGTATTCCTCTGCGTCTTGTTGCATCAATTAACCACCTGTGGTGTTATTGACGTGCACTTGTGTTAAATAGCAGACGAAGCGAACAAAATTCCATCACAATCCGATTTGTCCCTGGTTCTCTAATGTCAGATCGGAAAAATACCATTTGGCCTGGAAACCCTAAGAAACCAACTCATGACCCTGCAAATTGAATACCAGTTAATTTAATATTGGCGAAATTAGAATCGATATAAATTTTCCCGAAAAGCTGAAAATTATAATACGGATCAAACCGAGGCGTTGGGATGAAAATGTTGAATATGGTCGTTCGATTTACGAACAATAGGATTACTTCGATTTTCAGAGAGGTCTGTTTAGCTAAGAAGGGGAAGTAATTAAACTGGAATGTCATTAACCTAATCCCGACCCCAAGCCACAAGTCTTGGATGCGTCATTAGCAAATGTACATTGCTACTTAACAGAGAAGGACGTTGGACGATGGGACAAATTGCCCTTGTAACAGCCTTTCATTTTCTTGGAATCTTCAGTCGCCTATGAACTCAATTCAGTCATTAAGCTTTTCAGTGTTCTTGAGAGGATTGTATTAAAGAATGGTCAAACATTGTCCACAGCGTAGAAATAGGAATGGACGTCGCCTATAATTCTTAGATGTTTTCCTTGCCTTGACCTACGGACTTGCTACTCTCATCACAATAGAGCTTGGAAGATGTCAATCCTTAAGGGCCCTCTGCCAGTCTTATACCCCGCGGGGTAAGATGGGGATTCCACTGTGAAGTTCTAAGTCAATATCTGAAGATATGTTGCACAGGGAATCTTCAAACAAGAAGAGATGTCTGTTTTGCATTCGCCATGTGTTCGACTGATAAGATCTGATCCCTCGCCTTTCTGCAATGAAGCTGTGATTGACAGTTATTGATTTCAATGGAGTCTCACTAAAGATACTGTAATTACACGTGGAGGCTGTTACATTTAATGCTCCTTACCTCATGCAAGTCCACTTTTTAGAGGGATGGGATCACACTTGGGGATTTGCAAAGAAGATGATTCAGTGGTCGATGAACTTACAACTAGGCGCGGATTCCTTGAAATGCACATGCTTGATAAAGCCTTATTCTGATTCACAACAACTCAGTGAAATACATGACTCAAACCAAATGTAACGCAT
This sequence comes from Haliotis rufescens, assembly GCF_023055435.1. NCBI lineage: Eukaryota > Metazoa > Mollusca > Gastropoda > Lepetellida > Haliotidae > Haliotis > Haliotis rufescens. The sequence goes on along the minus strand of NW_025964001.1, from coordinate 24,759,269 downwards.
GACGTTGACCAGTTTAAGCACGTTGTGATGGTATCAGATCTGTATTTCTTGGTAGCCGATCTTTACTAGGAGAGATCTGAGACAAGTAAATTTGAAGAATTCAAAGAATTCTCTGTGAAGTATTCAAGACAACGGAAGTCCAGTAAAGGATCCTAGCGAAATACGTCGTCATAGGCTCTGTGACTTGGTTGATTTTGTTGCTTGTTTCCGTGCCCCGACGGCGCGAAACGTTGCTTGTAATATCATATCACTGCTTTGTCTGGTCCGGAGTCGATTATTTACACACCGCCGTCTTTGCTGGACGATTGCTTACGGAGGCGTTCAACAACACACGCATAGACTATGATGACAATATAATATGATATTTAGCTCCCTGTATCGTTGTATGACTATAAAACAAATGGTCGAATACACATGATTAAGTATTGAGTTAAAGTTGCTTGGCTGGTTACAGAGTGAATATGGTCTTACGTCACAGTCAGCATTATTCTAGTTATGTCATGGCAGGCTGTTTATAATCCAGAGGCGCGGTGGGGTAGCCTAGTGGTTAAAGCGTTCGTTCGTCATGCTGAACACCCGAGTTCGATTCCCCCACATGGGCACAATGTGTGAAGCCCATTTCTGGTGTCCTGCGTCGTGATATTGCTGGAATATTGCTAAAAGCGGCGTAAAACCATACTCACTATAATCCAGAATCAGTGCTTCATATCATGAGCAACGTCCAACGTCATCGGGATACGATGAAGCGCAATCACCCAAGCCACTTGGCCACCCGATCCAGTTAGTATTTGACTAGAATAGATTGGCGTCTTAGTCTTCACTTGTACATTTTCCACAGTCCAAAACAGCCATCTACAATAACAAATTGTCTGTACACTGTACAGTTAGATAGATCTATGCGAACAAATTACTGACATTAATGACAACGTTACATCTAACGTCATTTAAGCAAAGTGAAAATTGTTTCCCTCTATGCATATTGTAAACGACGTATCCAATAAATAATGAAATGCATTTTCACAGACCTGACCACACGTTTGGCTCGGTTTTTAAAGCTACACTTTATCACGTCATAACGTTAAATGTTTTCTTATAGGGTCACGTATTCAGGATCTCCAGAATTCGAGTCATGCAATTTCACATATCCCAAGAGCAGGAGGGATCTTTGGAAACTATTTCATTGCCTAAATGTGTACATTAATTCTGTTTCTCAAACCAAGTCTCGTTTCGCTATGTTTCTTTCTCAAAGTGGGTACAAAACCTGGTCAAGCCGAATTAGATTTTGCGTCATGTAACTTAAAATTTGTCCTAAATTTGACACCTCCTGAAATCTCAGCTGCATGTTTGGCATGGCAATTGATTACATGTGATACTCTGTCACTTACAATCGGCTTATAGAATTGGAAGAAAATCTCAAGAAATAGCCAGAGATCAGTGAGACTTGGAAGATTTACATAATTGGAATTGAACACCATGTTCATAACATGTCGATTTCAAGTGGTCTCAATACTCTGATGTACTTCGTCCTGTTAATTTAAAAACCGAGTCAATTTCAGGCACATTTTTAAAAATATAACTCTATTTGAATTCCCATGTGGCGGCTGCAATTACTAATGACGCATTGACCCAACATATAACAGAAACACCAATACTTTTAACAGGGACAAATTGTCAATATACACCAAATAAATCCAGTGCTGTAAACCAGTGATTGGCGGGATAAGAGTAGATTGCATTCGTTAAGCACACCTACGGGTGGTGAATACTGATTGGCAGAGGACAAATCAGTAGCAATATCACGCTGTTTTCAGACCTGAGATAATTCGTGTAAAGTACTCCTAAGAATACGTATTATATGTAAGACTCCTTCTATACACACTGTGTCCCATGGGGGGGATCTGTCAGTTACTCGGGTCCTCGTGTTAATTGTCTTATTAGCCGCTGTATATTGGGTAAACGTGATTTGTGGATCGTTGGGGACTTACTTGCGGAACAGAGTAGAATGTTATTATAGACGAAAAAGGTTTTGTCTTTTCCATTTATATAAACATGTAACGGACTTCTTGTAGAAAACGAAGAATCATTAGTTATATTATTAAATGTGCATTTTGTTCATATTTTGACATAGAACATTTGTTTTTGAAATGGTGTATGGTTCAAGGAAACAATATACTACGGAATCTCCGAGTAGATCCTTGTGAAATTGATTACTAAATTTCCCCTTTTCATAGGTAATATCGCTGTAAATATTGAAGGGGACAATCAGTGCTTGTCGAGAGAGGGGCTAACGGGATCGGGGGGTCAGGTTCGGTGACTTGGTTGATGCATGCCATCGTATCCCAATTGCGTAGATCGTTACTCATGATGTCAATCACTGGATTGTCTGGTCCAGATTCGATGATTTACAGACCGCTGTCATATAGCTGGAATATTGGAGTGCGGTTTTAATCAATCAATCAAACAAACAAACAAACGCAGACGGAAGATTAGGTTTCCTGTTTAACGGGTTCCTGACTGACGATGTTTCGCTGCACTGTGAACGTTTGTCACCTCAATGCCCTTGGGATCATGAAAATATATCGAATTCTTCACAGTTGCAAACAAACGGAGTGCCACTATTTGTCCTTAGGTCCAAACAGACAGTCAAGATTCTCGGTTACGCACTGTTAACTTTAATTAAGATATGTGTCGAGTTAATTGATTTCAAATTCCGGGGGTTCAAATGTAGTAAAAAATATTGATTTACAGGAAACAGGCGTAAAATAATGAAGTAAATCTATAAAGGAACAGCTCAAAAACTTTGTGTTTGCCTGGAATAACCTTCCACCTATACATCGTGTGTGTGGGGTGGGTGGGTGGGGGGTGGGGTGATGCTGTGTGTGTGTGTGTGTGTGTGTGTCTATACTGGGGATTGTATTAGAGACAGAATATGTTTTCGGTTTGCAGTTTCAAGACATGTATCGTTACTCTATAAGACTGAACCTCGTTGATCCAGGAACCAAAATGGCAGCTCTAACCAACCTATGATTGTCATGCAAGGACAAAATGGATTGGGTGGCCAGGCTGGGTGACTTGGTAGGTTATGTATGTTTGTTTGTGCATTGTTTTACACCGCACTAAGCAATACTCGAGCTATATGACGGCGGCTTGTTGGTTATGTGTGGATCGTATCTGTACCTGGTTTCTAGTATCTTTCCGAGGCAAGGGAGTTAACTGACTGTAAAAGGCCAGTTTTCACCCTTGCTGAACTAGGCTGGAAATTCTGGGCTCGATCGCAACGCCACCAGTGGATATTACGAGTTATGTCCCTTCTATGTCCCTCCTATTGACCAATCAGATTCCATCTCTCATAACACTTGCATTTGCTTCAAACAAAATGGCGGCGCCTAGTCAATACGATCTTTCCGATAATCAAGATCTAAACTGTTATAAAATGGGTCTTACCTAGCGAAGTGCATTAAATCGCGTCAGCACCTTGATTATAAACATGAAAAGATTTGGAAAATATCTGTTGATGCTAAGTTGACGGTACGGATGCTTTTCTAATCCTGCAATCGACCAACATCTGCATATTACGTACCGGATGTCGATTTCGTTACGCAATTTTTTTGGACCCTACATAGACTCATTAGTACATCCAGAATATTACTCATTGACAATAATTTCAGCCTAGTTCGGCAAGGATGGAAACTGGGCATTTATAGTCGGTTAACTCCCTTGCCTCGGGAGGATGGTTTCTAGATGCGATTATTTGCACATCGCTGGAATATTGTTGTATTTGGCGTTTAACAACAAACAAGTTAAGATGACCATGTCGACGGAACACAATTGCAAATATGTTTTGGTTGCTATAAATAATGACAGTGTATGGTCAGTATGTACCCACAGAGCAGCTGTCCACCAAAACAAAGGCAGACAAGTGATTGATAATCGTCAATCCCCGCCGTCGGGGCACGTTGACGTATTATCAGTCACGCCACACTGTGTGACCAGCCTATCCTAATTAGGTGGCTCTTTATACTAGCTTGGGGTATTGGGGACAATGGTGTCCCGGAACCCTCGCGGGGTGAATGACATTTGGAGAAATATGAATACAGAAGATCAATCACGACACCCCTTAGGGACAAACAATCCAAAAATCCGGCGGGGTGTCGATGGGGGATTGTGTGTGTGTGTGTGTGTGTGTGTGTGTGTGTGTGTGTGCCTGCCTGCCTGCGTGCGTGCGTGCGTGCGTGCGTGCGTGCGTGCGTGCGTGCGTGTGTGTGTGTGTGTGTGTGTGTGTGTGTGTGTGTGTGTGTGTGAATACATACACCACCACCCCTCCCCTGCAACCATTTCTCATCCCCATTCCCCACAGCCACCCGAAATACCAAATTGTCGTCACACACGTTTCCAGATTTACAGCAGTCAACCAGACCACTAACCACTATCGGTATCATGCCAAAATCAGTACCAGTTTCGATGACGATGTAATTATTCCAACAAATATGACAATTATCATGCAATAATTCTGGCAAGTCATATACTAGTACTTTAACCGAGAAAAAAAGACAGCGGAATTCCAACTGTTCCTGGAATTGAAATATACACCATGGTGATGACAGACACTCTCAACAGCTGACAGACATGGCGATGAAACACCCCATTTCCTAAACGTCTCACAATCAATTGCATATATAATAAAGAACTGTAACACGAAGGTGGAGGAATTCCCGATTATTTCCCCGGCATGTCAGATGTTTAATTTTATGAAATGTTTATGACAATGCTATCAGTGGCATGTCTGGCCGTGGCTGGGGATGACTTATCCGTATGAAGAATGGCCATTATCGTCATATAATTCTCTTTTCCCGAGGAAAAGAAAAGAGTGTTGTAAGACTGTCGTGAGCAAAAAGGAATTTTGATGTCTATATGTACTGTTATTTGTACCATTTCTTTCGCTATTTCCGTCTCGCCTAGGTGATTTAATGAGGGCGTTTGGCGTAGCCGTTGTTATATCTCATGTGCGAGATAAGAATACGCAGAGCCAGTGTTAAACAATGGCATAGAAACAATAAACTTGCTCACAATTGTGTAAAGGCCTTGCTGTGTTAACGTCTTACCTTCAAACGTTGTCATACCTGTATTGCGTTTTTATTGACTTCTGTTGTTGAACGTTCAGCTGTCAGGTATCAACCCGTCTTCCTTCACGTGTCTCCATATCTCCATGCACAGCTTCAGACGGAACGGGATGTAAACAAGTACAAAATAAAATACAAAATATAAATAAAACTACATTTGGAACGCGAATACATGTGATAAGTTGACCGTTTTGTATAAAGATATGAACAGTAACGGTTCCTAACGTGGACCCTGACCACTTTAATATACATATACTAGTCTCTCTTCTGTACATTTCTTGTTATCTCTACCCTCATCTTCTTTTCTGTTTTCCTTGTATATGATTTTCTGTACAAGCTTTGTAAATACCATGGAGAGGGAGTCCTAAGTTGGATAACTTGTTCCCAATCCATTTCAATCTGAATAAAAATATGTTTAAATCAAAACCCTGACCACATGACTTATGATTTTTACATTTTCCTGAAGTGAATCTGCAAATCTGATAAACATCGATAGTGTTCTATATTGGGTGTCAGCCCCTTCTAGCGTAAACATACGATAAAGAACGAAGAGATAAAGAGAAAAACAAGCCTTACCCGAGTTACTTCCCTTTTGCAAAAAGCTCACATAAAAAAGATATTTTTGAGAAATGGTAAATATGTACATTTTTACCAAAGCAGCATGATTAATCAGAAAGTAGGTAAATGGTCGGGCCTTTTTTCTATTGTATTGTTTTGAGCCCGACCGAATTAGTAAGCATGTTGTTAGTACGTGGAGACCTATTCTATCCCCAAACCCCAACATTGGACCTTAATTGTATAGAAGTTGACAAAGGTTAAGTTTTGTCGAAATCAGCTTTGTAAGTTTAGTTTTCAGAATATTTTTATAGTGAAAAATATGTTGGCTCGCCAACGCACTATGAATAAAATTTCGTTTTGAAAAATGTAAATGTACCGGTTGACTAACAAATAAAACTATGAGACTTAAGGTAGCAGGTGTTACAGTTACCTTTTGTTGTGAGTTTGATCTTTTTAACAACTTTTTAATTCTTTGAAATCGTGTCTCGTTTGAAGAACAAAATTTTAAGTTTCAAATACCATTTTATCATTGTCATTTGTGTTTTTAATAATAAATTTAATTTCCCGTAAGGCCTAATTGTTTTAATGACTTCGTTCCATGCAGATGGCCATAACCCGTTCAGGCCGAATCTTCATTAATAAATCCTATAATCACCTGCCTACATCATCCTGCACAGTCTTTATTGTCAGTGATGTGCCCAGATGAAAAAGCATTAGAAATATTGCATTGCGGAGGAACTAAGAGCATGGTGATTTTCCCAGCAGGAGTAATGTCCCTTGACATAGCAGCCACGCCCAGCTGGGTCCGCGAGCAGGTAAAAAGGACACGGTGGAGACACCAGCGTCTAGCACCGTGGAACCCAGCTGTGAATTTAATGATAATTTGGTCTAAAATTGTAACGGGACCTTTGCTTCCGTTGTGTCCTTTCCCCTGTGTTCAATTAGGTCGCTGCGGAGTGATATATTATTGATGTGTAAATAGCAAATGGATGTAATTAGGTTGCCCTGCATGTTGAAAAAATAGATCTTTTCTACATGTCGATTTTCAGATAGGTTACAGTTGCATTGTAATTACGGTTGAATAAGGATGTTGTTTTATGAACATTGTAAAATCGGAAAGACAATTAAAACGAATTGGGCTTCACGTTTTCGTTTTTTTTGTAGATTTGTTACAGATCGTGATTTATTTCATTTACCACGGGAAACATCTCGAGTGATATTAAAATATTTTTTGTCTTTTGCCAAGAATTGTTTTGGAGTCAGCGATCCTGCATGACTAAGACAGGTAGTTTCAGTTTCTAATATAATGCATTAATCCAGATCTAAACGTTATCCTTAGACGCCAAGGCAATCCGACGAGGGTTTAAATTTCTAATTTGAAACTCCAAAGCTTTCGGATGAAATTTGACTTTACTTAATTCTTAGCGAAATCATTGCGCTCCTAGAGAGCTGATGCTATTTAACAAGGACATTTCTTTTATAAAATCTCATTATCTACCTCAATGTTTTATCTGATGTGTTTCAGGTTTCGCCTTAAGAACAAAGACCATTTGCATGATGACTTAATTAGAATAATTAAACAGAAACGACAAATACATTAGCACATGAAACCGCTTCAGAAGAAACACACGTCTCCAAGTTTGTAGTTGATTTGACTTTCAGGATATCAAATTTGTTTGAAGAGAAAGTACGTTTTATGTCATATAAAATTTGATATAAAATGTTACTATATATTCACTTAATATATATTCAACGTGCATAATGTGAAAGTATAAAGAATCTGTTGCAATGTATGATGATCAGTCTTGATAATATTCGTGTAAACGTATTTGTGTTGACATTGAATAACCAATCGATAAAAACAAGTTGATATCGCAAAGTACTGTTCAGAGATACAAGTTTCTCCATCTGGCGATTCTGTTTTTTTTATTAAACCATCGAACTGACTTCATCATCTCCTCATCAAATCCTCTGCGCTGATGTCAATCACAGATCCAGGAATTGGAACTAGCTAATCGAGTGCGCCCTGCGCCTTCAACTCGCGTAGCGGCATCAGGGATGAAGAAGTGATAATCAAGTGGGCCCCTTCCCCTCATCACACTCTAGTGAAGATAGGTCACCACATAACATGCAATTATGTGTGTCAGATTGAAAAGCCAAATGTCTCATTTTAGAGAAAAATTGGTTTTTCTGTAAAAAATAATTTAATCAGATAAAGACAGCATTGGAAGCGAAGCAATTTTTGCTCAAACCCTTTGCTAGGGTTTGTTCATGTGGCGTTTGAGGCTCAAATAACGTTTTCCATTACGTTCGACTTATTGTAATAAACGTACGCTCCGAACCTTCCGATTGCACAGTGTACTCTACTGTGCGCTAGAGGATATCAGAACATTCTGGTCTATTACGAACGGACGAGTAAGATTTAGCAATATTCAAGCAATATCACGACGAGGGACTTCAGAAATGGACATCTTACACAATACCTATGTGATAGGAATGGAACCCGGGCCTACGGCGTGACGATCAAACGCTTTAACCACTAGGCTACCGCCCCACCCACCCCAGCTGCGACAAGAAAAGTTGATGCAAATATGGAATGTGATTATGACCAGTGCGGGAGTAAGGACTAACGCTTCTATATTTCAGTTATATATCAGTTTTATTGACCCAGGCCGCATGAATCTGACAAACCGCGAATCACAATCCTGAAGACAAAATTTGAAAGCTTTGTGATAAATACTATTAAAATAATATGTTGAGGTTATGTTTCTATCCGTTGGGACAGTTTCGGATAAATATGCAAATATGGAAGGTCAGCTAGTCAAGGACAGGTAGATACTACTTTCAGTGTTCACAAACAAATATGGCGTCGACCATGTCTATCGACGATCAAGTCAGCATTAACGATCAGGAACCTGGACAAATTACTGGGATAATTGTCATCATTATGAAAATCAGTTGGTGTATAAAAGGGGCGTAGCTGAGGCCTTTCATAAGTGGACACTTTGGAGAAATTAGCGAGGACTGTCGGGATATAAGTTGTCTTTTCACGATTAAGAATCAGAAGCATTTTGCCGAAATATGTCCGAAATTTCACTTTGACTGTATTTTGTAATCCCGTTATGAAACGTTATGACAGGCCAGGACGATTCTAAACTATCGTGACGTTTCATAGGCTAGTGTAGCCTCCCTTTGATAAAGGGCATTTACTTTAGTGGGCGGAAAAATGGATTGTCACGAAAGGCAACCAATGACAACATTGAAAAAATATCTGTAAGCAGTCTTTTTGCCTTGGTTTATGCATGTCATTGTATCTCAATTGCGTGGATCGATGCTCACGATATCAATCACCGGATTCTCTGGTCTAGACTCGATTATTTACAGACCGCCGTCCTATAGTAGGAATATTGCTGAGCGCGGCGTTAAACAACAAACAAACAAACGAAGCTTATTTGGTAGCAACAACACTCTCTAATTGACGTAATATATTAATAAACACATTCCAGGAAAACTTGCAATGTATAGGGGCGGTCGGGTAGCCTCGTGGTTAAAGCGTTCGCTCGTCACCCCGAAGACCCGGGTTCGATTCCCGACATGGGTACAATGTGTGAAGCCCATTTCTGGTGTCCCCCGCCGTGATATTGCTGGAATATTGCTAAAAGCGGCGTAAAACCATACTCACTCACCCTGCAATGTATAGATACTGTGAGACATGAAACATTTTATTCTGATGATAGAAAAAAGAGTGGTAATATGTGATGAAAAGGCTATCGTGCTTGTGAGTATTGGGATGGTAATTATCTTGTATTAGAAAAAAAGCATTATTTATTTAGCTCGCCAATGATCGCTTAATACATTCATTTGTTAATTCCCAATACAGGATATTTACAACCCCAAACACCGTGATTACCCATGGCCAAAGAGACGTGTACAAAAACCGTATGTCACACGTGTGTCGGACAAGGTTGACCTCGTTTTATTCCTGTTGATTGGATAACCAATCACACTTAAAAGGTTACGCTTGAAAATGGTTTATTCACAAGCACTTTTTCCAGATTAACACTTTATTAAACCAAACAAGCACGCCACAGGCTTCAAATTCGCTTTAATTCTACAAAAGTTATGCATAAATCTACCACAGACATCACGCAGTCGTGTTATATCCACTGTCCATGTAAAAATACAGATAGATCGGGTCCAGGTTCCTTGGCCAATGCCCAAGGGCGTGATGCACCCCACAACTTTCGATATAGAATTTCATTTAATGCAAAGGGTTCACCGAAGCTAAATGAAGCCAGTTTAAACATCAATTTGGACCGATGTCTAGAATGAAGACGTTGTGTGAAGCGGTTGTGCCATCAGCGTCACCCTCGGGCATATTTTGGGGCATAATAATTGATGAAGTGTTTGTTTATGAATGAAAGTGCACAACCACATGATCAGATCACTCAACTTGTAGAGACTCGATAAAAAAATACGTGTCCATCACGGTTGTCTTTTCTTAGTCTGATGGTGACCTTGCCCTTCGTTTGAACCTGTCACTGACACGATATCCAATTTAACTGTTGCTTTTAACTTCTTCAGTATAGGGTCGTACAATTACCGTGAACATCTTTGACGACATTGATTTCCTGATTTCCACTGTCCAAATTGGTACCGACAGGATGTAAGTTCAGATGATGGATCAAGGAAACTGACCCATGTAGCACATGATATCGGTGGTGCGAGTGACCGCCTGTCGATCCGAGATGCAAAGAACGGCCTTTTCAATTGTTCTACGTACTAACAACTTTGTGCTCGAATTACGGTTAGTTGAAGAAATTCTAAAATAAAGATATGCGTCGCACGCACAATAGAAGGAACACTTTATTGATGCGTATTCATTGAAATGTCAAGGATGCCCATTTGCGGTATATATCAACATACAAGCGGAACCGGTTCGGTTTGGTCTGTTGGTCTAAATTGTTATTTATTTAAACTTAAATGTATTTAACGTAGGTGAAGTAAAGAAAGCCACACTCATTCTCATTAGCTACTATTTCTCCGAAACTCGTGAACCTTCTATGTTCTAGCATCGCTTTCACTTGTTTCATAAGAATAGTATACTTTAACATAAACGAGTGTAGTATTCTCTATTTCGTAAATACAATATATGATATATTTTAATATTTACCATTTCTTAATGTCGATAATGATAAACTTTGAACATAAAATAAAAATCTGACAACAACACACAAGCCAGACAACAACATCAACTTCAGTCTGGTCACCCATCGATCACGGAATGAATATATCTAAGTAACCTTCTGAAATGTAATAGTTTAATGAAGCTGCCATAAGCCTAATGGAAGTGGATATAGAATATATCTCCAGGGCAAGGACCTGACGAGAAGCACAGAGGAAACCATGTATTAACACTGACCGAACGCGGTTCCTACCGTGTGATGTATCACCTGCATAGAGACAAGAGCGTCATGGTAAAGCTTTGCTTCGGAAGCTGAAGTCTCGCGAGGGTACAGCAATGTGGTGAATCTGTCACTGTCATTGGCGGGGAGATTTTATGGCCAGAAGAGGATTCTGATGTTTAGTCGTGCCAATAATTCCAGTTTATGTTGCTTGTGGTGAGCTACCGACACGAGCCTTCGTGTCGCTGTTTGAGCCTTGAAGTAATGTGTTTGAAGGCACCTGTGGTCTGTGCAGGTGCATCGGAGATCATCAGTTCGTGAACCACACAGTCTTTATGCCTTGATATATTGTCTCGGTCACAGACAGAGACGCGTGGACGAGGGCACTAGGTTCAGTTTCGAACACACACAATGTGTAAAGAATAAAACTCTCAGACATTCAGGCCCATATATTTTAGGCCTGGTCACATAGAAACATAAACTGCAAAAGAAAGTATGCACTTGAAAATAGGATTTGACCAAAAAATATCAAACGGCATCAAAACGTTACAATGCTGGAAACAGACGCCGAAACTTAAGGTCCAAAACACAACTACGATACCCGTTTCAAATACATTACCATTGAACAACCATTTCTTGATTATTTCATTTTTAGCCACCATCATTGGTACTTTCACGCGGCAGATTAGTCACAGAACACAAATACACAACTGAAAGTCTCTGTATATAAGCTGACCGCATATGTTATGACCAGAATCGGATTACCCTATGTGGTTAAAACGTTCGCTCGTCACCCCAACGTTTCCTGACACTGAAACAATATGTAAAGGCAAATTCTGGCCGGGATATTGATGGAAAAAAATAAGACCATAATCACTCTCTCAATCAGTCAGAAACATGTATATATTTGCTACAGTCAACGTGTGAACACATAAAAGTACATTGTATATGATAGTCGGCTTCAATAACAAATAGTAAACGTCACAAGATGAGTGTTTGGTTTAACGCCGTTGTGAGCAGTATATCAGTTCTCACGTTGTGTCACCTTGATGTGGGAGGAAGGCTCGAAGCAATGCAAGTCCTTAGGTGATCAGAAACTAAAGGAACATATAACACGTGGTCGTATTGTTTCGAAAATATAGTCACCGGAACGCAGGTACATGCCTACAACATACAAGTTTAGGACGCCCCGTTAATCTCACTAACTTACAATCTATACACAGGTAGTAACTTACAAGCAGGTGCGCGACGTTTGGTAACATTTCACCGTAGTCACCGTACATACTATTTTATGGAACCACATCCCACATGCGTAAGGTACATGTCACACAAAAAACGTCCAATGTCCCATCGCTCAATCACATTGTAGAACATAGTCAAACACATCTCACAGATTACAACTACACAACATACCATAGTCATACATGTGTCACAACATTCAACCACGTCACAGAACATATTCAAACCTACATCACAACATTCAACCAAGTCACAAAATTTTTTTAGACACGTGACACAACATTCAACCATGTTACAGCACATTTTTAGACACATGACACAACATTCAACCACGTTACAGAACATATTTAGACACATAACACAACATTCAACCACGTTAAAGAACACATTTAGCCACATATCACAACATTCTACCACAGTATTGAATATATTTAATCACATGTCACGTCACCCAACCACACCACTACAGAACACAGGACACACTATGTATTCAAACACATATTACCACATTCAACCACGTTACAGAACACATTTGGACATATGTCACAACATTCAACCACGTTACAGAACATATTCAAACTTATGTCACAACATTCAACCACATTACTGAACATATTCAAACACCTGCCATAACATTCAACCACATTATTAAACATATTTAGACACATATCACGTCACCCATCCACACCACTACAGCACATATCCGTGATCATTTCATATAGCTGCTTCATATCTTGGGTCAAAGCATACAGGTGGGATTATGACAGTAAACCAGCACTTCAACATACACCCACATGCGACAGTGCTGGGACACGAGGTCCTACCAGACACCCACATGCGACAGTGCTGGGACACGAGGTCCTACCAGACACCCACATGCGACAGTGCTGGGACACGAGATCCTACCATACACCCACATGCGACAGTGCTGGGACACGAGATCCTACCAGACACCCACATGCGACAGTGCTAAGACACGAGATCCTACCAGACACCCACATGCGACAGTGCTGAGACACAAGATCCTACCAGACACCCACATGCGACAGTGCTGGGACACGAGGTCCTAACATACACCCACATGCGACAGTGCTAAGACACGAGATCCTACCAGACACCCACATGCGACAGTGCTGAGACACGAGATCCTACCAGACACCCACATGCGACAGTGCTGGGACACGAGATCCTACCAGACACCCACATGCGACAATGCTGGGACACGAGATCCTACCATACACCCACATGTGATAGTGCTCGAACACGGGGTGTTAATATACAGCTGCGATAATTGCAGTGTGGTACATCTGCAATGAAAGATACACATATGGTACACATACCAAACAGGTATATTGCTTCACGCTCAATCACACCACGAAGACAATTTGTCCTGAAATGAATTCTAAAGGACATGATATTGGTTAACTGTGTCCACGTCACGCCACGTGAAGTAAATATAGCTGCCCGGTCCAGACACATGACAAAATAGACAGATAGATATTTGTGTAATACTATATATTCTCGTAGTTAAAGGGCACTAGAACGCTAAAACTAAAGGCGAGGTACCCTGTGACAAACGAAAGCACTGTACCTATCTTGATTGTGGTAAACGAGAAACTGTATTACTCATCCAAGCAAGATATTGGTTACTAATGGATGGTTAAACCAAGTCGAACTGGCTGTGCCTGTATCATTTGGACTGCTGCTGATGTGGCTGAGCCTCGGCATCACGTGGCACTGGCACACTTTGGCATTCAGGGAATGAGGCACAGAGACGCCTCCTGTGTTTTTCCTAGACAGGTGCTTAAGTGGTGGGGATCATATCTCGAACATGTCCTGTCTCTTTCCATTGGTTTGAAAATAACATGACTTATCTGCCATTCGTCAAAATAGAAGTTGACGAAGTTGAAAACTACTATGTCGATTTTGACATAAATGTCAATTCAATTATTAATGTTAGTATTATGGTAAAGATGATGATGATGAGACTGCCACTGACTGAAGATGATATTAACACCACGATGACAAAAATATTATTAGTTTTGATCGCGTGCTTTAAGGAATCATCATCATCATCTTCATATGATGATGGTCATGATGGTGATAATTCTACTGAGGATGATCGCGTGATTTAAGGAAACATCATCATCATCATCTTCATATGATGATGGTCACGATGGTGATAATTCTACTGAGGATGATCACGTGATTTAAGAAATCATCATCATCATCTTTATATGATGATGGTCATGATGGTGATAATTCTACTGAGGATGATCGCGTGATTTAAGGAATCAGAGCATCAATCGATTTGTAATCCAGTGTGTTACAGTGTGAACAACGAAGGAAAGAGGTGGTTGAATGATTATACACCAATGTATTAAACGTCCGAAACACAGCTCATATTTCAGTCTCTCAACCAACATACTGTTTTGTTCATTCTTTCCCGAAATCGTTACATCCAAAACAGTTGTTCCTTGCTCAACGATCATTAGCTCTGCGTTGATCGGGCCAAGATTTTCAACATTAAAGACGATAACACCACCTTCAGAACAAATGATATATAAGAGGTTGTACCATTGATCCTAACGTAAAGTATCCATAACAAACTGGTCCTGATCTATAGCTGGCATCATATTCTCCAATCTCATGTCAAGGTCATCTTAGGTCTCAGGAGCTCTCCAACCTGATTACTTGTCGTTCTGCTGAGAGCCACATTGGATAACCTATTATCTACAGGTACATCACTACACCATGCCTACTTAGTGAAGCAATCAGTGACTTCAGGCGCTTCAATCTTAGTTCCATCGATCTCCGTACCAATGTTCGCCAATACTTTGCCTAGGCCTCTTCAATATGGCCTTCTTTGATTACATCTCCTGCTCACCTCTCCAGGGACCCGCAGTGTTAATATGGCTTCCCTGAATTATACATTAGCATCTCAAGAAGTGCTTCTTCGACGTTAATATTGTTCCTAGACTGCTAATTTCCCCTGACCTTAAAGACGCTTCGATACCAACTGAGATTTCGATGGAAAATGACAAAAATTACTTGACTTGAGGCCAAATTGCATGCTCTGGGATACGAAAAGCCGTTAGACAGGGGCGCAGCAACACCTTGGCTGGATGGCCGGTTATATATTGCACCGCACCTGCAGTTGGCCTCGTGATTTTTTCAGTGTTCCATGATTTGACAAGACTTGTCAGGACGAGAGATATATAGCACTTAGCTGGGTTTACTGTGCCTGCTGGTTGATAGGGCATGTCATAAAATATACATGACTATTCTGACATCGAATAAATCGCGGCTACCAAGTTAACGCTCGTCAGTCAAAGCAAATAGATCGTCAATGGAAAAAACACGAGTAATATGATGGTTGATTCAGTCATGGAATACAAGGTCAGCCTCGCAGATGTCCAATGTGCTGAAGCTAATCTCAAGAAGTGATTATTGTATGTTTAAAAGTATTTGAGTCATGGTACAAGACTTCAAGGTGACTTCTTATTACCAGCTTGCATTATGTTTGATCTTCAACAAACAGGATGTTGTTTTAAGCATCGACGGTCTGCTTCATGTGGGAAGACTACACCCTGACGACCGACCATTTGATATTACACTTGGAGGGGGTATAGTTTTGTCTTTAAAATTACCACACAGAAAAACCTCACTTGAAAAAGTGAGTCGTGCGGAATAAATGTGTTGTTCCTTCTTTCAGGAAACAAAATAATACACGTTCTTTATACAGACCCCACAAAACCCCCATCCCATACCATCCCAAAAAAGTTGCCACTCCTTCAGTGATCTGGGATTAAGACATGGGACACCAAGTAGAAGCTTCACATAGTGTTCCCATTTAGGGACCCGAATAACTTTAAAGAAGGTACTTGTTGTTACCCTGCCTGTCACATGGAATTAATGGGCTAAAACATGGACTGTTCGGCTCGGAGTGAGTATACTTTGTAAGTATACTGAGTTGGGTATTCATGTTAACATTGCGACATCGTATGTCAGTTGGCTCGCAGAATAAAATCGGCATTAGTCCGAATTAGTACAAGTAGCCATTCACACACACGTGTCTGCACGTCGCTATATAAGTGTAATAATCTTGAACGCTCAGTTAAACCCCACTTCACCTCATATTACCTCACCGCACACAGAGAGTTGTTCTGGTAACAATATGGATTAAATGCTGCCGACTTGACTTTAAATTTCGACTCACTCAATCATCGTATACGATGCCTGAAGACACTAGGAATGGGTAGCTTGGTTTGTGCATGTATTCCTTCATGATAAAGCATAGATATATGATGAGGTGATGGAAAATCAATCTGGTCAACCTGACCTCGAAATGAACCAACGATACGTAGCAAACTGATTCAACCATTCAACCATCCACAGCCTTCAGACGTCTGGCAACACCCAATCTGACTGAACACTCCACGTATAACTTCTAAAAGCTTTTTGGCATCGATAACGGTCGTGCAGGGAATCCATAGTCTTCTCTGTCCTATCACACAGTCTTCAACTCCATGCAGACAATTGCCGGTCCCTATGCCTACTCCCTATCCCAGCGTGATGTTCGATTGTTTCGTCATGCTCTTGGATAGCCCTGTATTACCGCTCCGTCTGTGGGAAAGGGATAGTAAATTGGCGATAAGTCGGAACACCGATGTTCAGACATACATCTTGATCGATGTCTGTTTGGACCTCGCTTGGAGGACTTTTCCGTCTATTGGTTTCAACTTGGAGTTACAGTAGTATTAGCTCTGTAATGGGCACTTATACCCTGTTTTATAAAGGTTTGTTTAATGCAAGCCTACTAAAGTTTTCTCGCCTTTATTTGCATCATTGCTGAGAATATAGGGAGATAGTTGTGTAGGATGAACGTCGTCATTTACTGTTGTTTAGTGTTGTGTTTTGTCACTTCTAGTTTATTCTAATCATTAAAGTTATTTGTAATATCATAATTGTGATTACTCGCACAGCTGCTTGGATTCATGTATACATGTGTATATATGTTCTGATGATGATATTTGTTGCCGTTTCAATTTCATATGATTCTTTGCTTCTCCGATTCATAGATTATACAGAATATTTTGAAATGTCAAAGATATTTGATATACTTGCAATCTGCAATTCAGATCGTGAACATTACAAAAAAGTTGAAATTGCGACGATGAGAGTTCTTCAGGAGAAGTACTGCTATCTGTGGATTGCATTTTTGTAACAGAACAGGGTGAATCCTTTCTTGTAAATTTAAAAATCCTGGGCGCTTTATATGCTGCTGAGGAAATAGTAATGGTAATGCATTGATTTTTATACGTGGGCCCATGTACGATCTGGTTGTCTTAAGAGATATTATTAAGAACAAAATCAATGAGGTTCAGTAGACAGACCATGCACCCAATCAATATAATCAGCAGGTTGTTTGTGGTATTGCTGGATAAATCAGTAGTGCATGCCTTGCATGAAAAAACCAATCATTTGATCTGTCAGGGAGTTCCGTTGAAGTTATCTTTGAGATGAAACAATTTGTCAAGAGCTTTTCGAGTATAGACCCGTGGTTCGAGGAGGGCACGTTACCTTTATGCTTTCTGTCTGAGAAAATACATTCTGGTCGGAAAGTTAAGCTTCAATTTGGCCATCTTAAAGGCATTCACATTAACCAAAGACGAAAGCTATTAAACTTCCGTAATAAGTAAGACAAATAATTTGACAAGAAGCAGAGGTTTCAACACGTTACCGGTGATATTTCAAGACACAATCCACTGTATTTGGATCTGCATATTTCAGCCAGAAGCAAAGTCAACATTTCTGAAATTGCGTTTTAGTCGGTCATTACTTTGTCCCGTATTTGCGTGTCCCTTGGTGGCAGTCTCAGCACACACAGGATCTAATGGAGTGCTATTCTTGCACCGTTGCCTTTATCACTTAGCAAACTCGCATCAAGTTGATGTTGCTGTACACGTACAAGGCTGTTTTTCACGACCGAACTTCATTTAACGGCCATCTGAATTTTGTCGGGGCTTTTTTGACGTCATTTTTTCTCTCCTCTACGACAAGGGTCGGTGTCTTTCTTTAATCAGGACGTCGGAGCGACCGGTTCGGAGACTCGGATGGCACCCAGGAGATGGGCTAGTTAACACGAGGATGGACCCCAGCGGGCATATGTCCAGACACGATCAAAAGAGCTTTGCTTCGGCGTTCTCGTTTTCTTTTTCTACTTGATGAAAAACGTACACTTTATTTGACGTGGTCCCAATTTAAATGCTGCAGTGGTGCAATCAGTTTTTAGATTTGCTGGTATGTTATCATTGGATCATGTCCCCAACTGTCTTGTACAAGACGAATTTAGCAACTTTCATTAGGTTCAAAGAACGTCTGAAATGTGGTAGGCATGTTACTTTGTATTATTTTAGAAACATTTGATATAAACATCTGGAAAAGAATTAAGCACCATCCTTTCTTTATTTTCAAATCTCCCGACCTTCTACGTATCTTTTGGACATATATACATATAACATTGCACTCAATATGAAAAATGTTTGTATGCATCCGATAACTGAAAAATGTTCATGCAAGAACACTGCATGTTTCCTGATGGTCCCAAGTAGATATTAGCCATATCATGACGCAGAGGAACCAAAACAAAGGTAGTAAATAACCATTACCATGAAACAGCTACAAAACATATCATTAGAAAATCGATTTTAGTTTCTGTAATTCAATACGAGTATTTCACAAAACCATATGTATTTCGTCAGAAAATGTATACACCATACGATTTTTGTACAATGGTAATTAAATATGGAAATATATACTATTAGTAGGTCTGTTTACCAGGTATATATTTTTACTCACAGTTAATCATTACTGGAGGTGTCACTTAAAAAGCACAGTCGGACTAGTGTAATAATGGTCAGATGATATAGCTGCTGTTCAACTGATTACTGGATATGTTTAATATCCTTGAAGTGTTTACTTCACAGATCGGGCAGAAGAGCTAAAAGCAAATTGGAGTGACTTTTTCGTAGGAATGGAAACAAGAAACAAATCGAACCTAACTCAAAGCACAAACAAATAGAAACAAATAAACGTAATGTTACGACTAGCTGAGCGCCAATCGAGCGATACATTCCGGCTGAATAAACAGTTAGAGTCTTATGTAACAGTCAACTAGCACAAATCGAACCTACCATTACGACTAACAAAAAACAGAAAAGACGAGATAAATCGAACTTACAGTTACAGTGACTGGAAACAGAAACTAGAAATAATTGAATCAAACAAACTTTTATAACTTACAAGAAACAGAAACTACAAACGACTGGAACAAACTTTTACAGCTGACAAGAAACAGAAACTACAAACGACTGGAACAAACTTTTACAGCTGACAAGAAACAGAAACTTCAAACGACTAGAACAAACTTTTACATCTGACAAGAAACAGAACTTGAAAAAAATCGAAAAACTTTTCGTCTGACTTGAAACAGAACTAGATACAAATGGTACAAACTGTTGCGGCTGACTAAAACAGAAACTTGAAACAAATCGAACCAACTGTTAAGACTGATTATACAGTGAGTGAGTGAGTTGGGTTTAACGCCGCTTTTAACAGTATTCCAGTTATATCGCGGCGTGAAAGCTTATGGTGGGAGGAAAGCCCGAAGTGATGCAGGTCTCAGACGTTTACCACTTCGGCGAAACCCACGAGCACGGGTATGGTGCTGACAAACCTAGAATCATAATCGGGGCGAATCGGGATTCCAAGCCACAATCAAAGTTGCCCAAGGGACGCAAATCTGCACAGCGAATCGCGGCGCCTTAGACGACTGGGCCACCCGTGCCCCCACAAATCAGGTGAAGTTAAGCAACATTGGTCGCTGAGAGTACTTTGATGAGTGACTGTTCGGCAGCTCGGCTCCTGAGAGTTTCTTGGGCTTCGGTCTTATGTTTGTTTGTTGTTTAACACCACACTCAGCAATATTCCAGCTGCATGACGGCGGTCTGTAAATAATCGAGTCTGGACATGACAATCCAGTGATTGACATCATGAGCATCGATCCACGCAATTGGGATACGATGACATGCATCAACCAGGCCAGCAAGTCTGACCACTCGGTCCTGCCCCACACTGAAGCACACCTGTGGTGTCTGCTTGCGCAAGTGGCTTTGTTCCGAATGTGCCTCTGTTCACCCAGCAGTGAAAGGTACCTGGTAGGATGAGATGGTGATGTGGTTGTTAACCTTCTAGCACTTCACAGGCAGCTTGGGTTGTATATTCCCCAGGGAGCTGAGCCAGATTGTTTTGTACACTCTGATCCATTGACCGGGGTAAAAATGCGTAGAGCATGGTTATGCAGGGAGTACAGCGCCACATAAATACACATAAAATGCAGCGAAGAGAGTTTGGTTGACCTTGGCACAGTCAGGCTGGTTAGGCTCATCATCAGCTCAGGGGATGACAGCGTGACAGTTCGAAAGCGAGGTCCGCATATTTGCCATGTTTTATTCTAAATCTTCTCAATCACATTAGTGTCAAAATAGACAGACAAAAATCAATGATATAAATGATTTCATTAGATTTGTCAAAAGGACAAGATCAGTTTTGTTGGTCTGGATAGGTCTGAGGCTGTATACAGGCCTATTCCACAGAATTTGGTATTTCATACCATGGATGGACCTCTGTGTCAAAACCACCATTATGTCGCTTTAGGTACTGTGTTTGTGCCAAAGCTGGGCATCCCCTGACAATGTGTTGGACAGTCTAATTAAATTCATTGCACAATGTACATTTCATATTTACATTTTGATGCAAAATCACACATGACGGTTTCTGTTTCACTCTTGACGCCAGCCGACTTCTTCGAAGTGAAGAACTCTGCAGGATTGCTGAACTTCTCAACACACTGGACATCACTCGATGTGGTCGTTCAGAGAGATTCTCCTTGGCATTTCGCTTGATTGACATTAATTCCTGTTGCCCCCAGCAGTACAGAACCACCAACAAGACAACATTGACATTTAGATTATGTCCCACATCCTTGGCTCGTTTCATGAACTGTGGAATGCCTTGTTTTCATCACGAGTATTGGCATGCTTGAGAAGATGATTATCAGACAAATAAATGGTTGCAAAAGTGCACATTACAATTCTACAAGAGCCTCCACGTCGTGCGATTGAGGGAAGAGCGCGAGTGGTTGGATCTATTGTCTGACATGATTCTGCGTGTGAGGGTGTCAATACCCTGAATTTCTTCTTTCTTTATTGCGAGCGTGTAGCTCTGAACTCGAGATTATCTACATTTCTACAGATAGTCTACATTTGTGCTCTGCCCGAAGTTTTTTCCTTGACTGGGGCATTCTGGAGTTTGTCCCTTACCAGCATCCCTAAGTACGTATTTGCCTGACCTTCCAAGAGAGGGTCAATAACTCTTCCCTCAAGAAAACTAACTGATCCTACCTCTTCTACCTTGCCACGTTTCAGATGAAGAATATTACATTTGTCGAGCCCAAAGGATATGCCAATATCATTAGAAAAGGACTGTTATTATTATAGATACCAATCGAAGCTGTTGTTACGTGTACAGTTGACTGGAAACAAAGACTGGACACAACTCGAGCCTCTTGTTACGGCTAACAGAAATCTCATTTTTTATCCTAGAATAACGACAGCCGTGGACGGGATGTGTGTGTGGAAGGGCGCCGCACCTCGGGACTAATTAATCCTACAGCTCTATGTTGGATGAACTATCCAGGAGTGGCCCATGATACGTGCGTAGAGTTATGCCGCTTCATGGTGAACACAGCATTTTCAAGCTTGTTTAGAGAAATGAATTTTTCCGTTTCTTCTTTATTGTAACAGCATTTTATGGCACATAAACATAACATAAAGTCGAGCAATTTATCTCGCAACAATCATAAAATAGTCCCTGTGCTTACAGCATCCTTTTTTATGGCGAGTACATTTCTAAATTATTTTTGAGAAAATGGTCCCGGCTTATAACTTTAAACACAAATGGTAATTTTTATCATTGAAACCTCGTTAACTAGTAGTTCATAGAAACATCGGAGATGTATCAATTATTCGGATACAAGAAAAGCAGCTGTTGACATTAAACCATAACGCCGATAATGACTATGTCGAGACCATGAAGCCTCGTCGTCTTAAAGGATATCTCGAGTTAATGAAGTTCTTGTTAACGAGAATTGCTAAATTTGAGACGAGTTTGTGTTGCAAACTGAATGGTTGAAAAACGCTGTTAAATGGGGGCTGGATCCCAGAACTCTTTTCATTGCATGTCAATACTATTCTGTATTTTCACGTACCTGTTTCACAATCTCAGGTTTTTCCTCGGCTTGGACACCGCAATAATTATGTATTAAGTGTGGTCATAATTAATTGAACAACGCTTTTGTTGTTAACCAGGCGAGATCATTGGAGAGAGCTACGGAAAAATGTCGGTGAACGTTATCGGAATATTTCATGTTTGAAAATTCAGGCCAAAGCCGTCGCTTCCAGATGAAATTTTCCGGAAGTCCAATTCTCAATAATACACTAAAATATGAAAACACTTAATATATATATACTGTATACGTTTAGTATTTACCATAAGGGGAGGCTATGATTGCATCTGCTAACCGTGTGCCTTTCCTTGTCAAGGACAGGCATTTTGTGAGTGAGTGAACGAGTGAATGACTGAAGGGTTATTACACCAAGTTTGTTGGCTGAACCCAGCAATATCGTAGCTATACATGGGATTGGGATGTGCGAAATTACGTTCATTAGCTGTCAGGATCCATTAGATGCGTGTTCGAATCCCCTTTCATCTCGATCATAACCTCTGGTCTTTCAGCATACCCACGCTCAGCTAATTAAGAAGCATGTTGGTTGATCGTGTTTGTCGTATGTTGAATCTAAAATAATGCTCTCTCACTCACCCAACCACTCAACCACACAACCAGCCACTCAACCAATGAAAATAAACCTAATAGAAACTTAGAAAGTGCAAAAATTGTTCGAGTTTCACCGAAAACGTAATGTTTTTCATGACAGAATTTATTTAGACAGGGGTAAGGTCAATCATTGTTTCAAAACTCCAATCATGCACAGACAACGATCTATGACGATGAATACATTTTGGTTTCAATGTTACTTCTATGAGGATCGAGATTAGCCGGATTATAGCCAAAGAGATATCTTTCCTTGCCTAAACTTTGCTGACAGGGCTGTTAATGAGTTTCAGCCTGCTGAGAGGAAGGGGGTGATATAAATTACGGTGACTTTGAAAATGAGAAACCCTGTGGCGATTCCGGGAAGTCATAGGCCCCCATTATTGTATGCTTGTCGTAAGAGCAGACTTCAGAGGACAGGGTGGTCGGACCTGTACTACATGTCATCGTGTCCCAGTACTGTATGCTTGTCGCAAGAGCAGACTTCAGAGGACATGGTGGTCGGACCTGTACTGCATGTCATCGTGTTCCAGTACTGTATGCTTGTCGTAAGAGCAGACTTCAGAGGACATGGTGGTCGGACCTGTACTGCATGTCACCGTGTTCCAGTACTGTATGCTTGTCGTAAGAGCAGACTTCAGAGGACATGGTGGTCGGACCTGTACTACATGTCACCGTGTTCCAGTACTGTATGCTTGTCGTAAGAGCAGACTTCAGAGGACATGGTGGTCGGACCTGTACTCCATGTCACCGTGTTCCAGTACTGTATGCTTGTCGTAAGAGCAGACATTAGAGGACATGGTGGTCGGACCTGCACTACATGTCATCGTGTTCCAGTACTGTATGCTTGTCGTAAGATCAGACTTAAGAGGACAGGGTGGTCGGACCTGTACTGCATGTCATCGTGTTCCAGTACTGTATGCTTGTCGTAAGAGCAGACTTCAGAGGACATGGTGGTCGGACCTGTACTGCATGTCATCGTGTTCCAGTACTGTATGCTTGTCGTAAGAGCAGACTTAAGAGGACAGGGTGGTCGGACCTGTACTGCATGTCATCGTGTTCCTGTACTGTATGTTTGTCGTAAGAGCAGACTTCAGAGGACATGGTGGTCGGACCTGTACTACATGTCACCGTGTTCCAGTACTGTATGCTTGTCGTAAGAGTAGACTTCAGAGGACAGGGTGGTCGGACCTGTACTGCATGTCATCGTGTTCCTGTACTGTATGCTTGTCGTAAGAGCAGACTTCAGAGGACATGGTGGTCGGACCTGTACTACATGTCACCGTGTTCCAGTACTGTATGCTTGTCGTAAGAGTAGACTTCAGAGGACAGGGTGGTCGGACCTGTACTGCATGTCATCGTGTTCCTGTACTGTATGCTTGTCGTAAGAGTAGACTTCAGAGGACATGGTGGTCGGACCTGTACTGCATGTCATCGTGTTCCTGTACTGTATGCTTGTCGTAAGAGCAGACTTCAGAGGACATGGTGGTTGGACCTGTACTGCATGTCATCGTGTTCCAGTAATGCGGATCGTTGCTCATGCTTTCAGTCACTAGTTTGTCTGGTCCAGAATCTATTATGTACAGGTCATCATGACACAGCTCAATACTGATTACTGTTTATTTGTATTTCGCCTAATGCAAACTTAACTAAAACCTCACACTTGGCAATATAATACGATAGATATGGAAAAAAAAGATTTACCTGAAACGTATGGAATAGTGTGAGGGATATTGTCGCGTTATCGTCGTTTGGCGACCTCGACTTTTTGTAAGCAGTCACGAGTCTTATGGCAACGCGATAACGTTGACCAAAAAGCCAAGATTTCACAATAGCTCGTTCTGCATTTCGAACATTTCTTCAAAAGTAAAAAAAGCGAGAATGTGTTAAATCTCGCGATCTCGACCGGACAAAATAAGCTCTAAATATGTTAAGTGGCGAGAACGCGAAAACGTGAGAACGTGAGAACGTGATAGGTCTCTGTGTCGCGTCTTCACATTCCAGCGTTAACACTGTTAGGCGTAGGCAGTCCGTGGGAGGATTTACATGAAGCTTCATTTGATATCATATTTCAATGAAACGACGAATTATGATAAGAACCATTCTTGTAAAAATTATGATGTGTTAGCTATAATCTTTCTTCACTCACATTTCATAAGAAACTCAGGTTGGGTCAACGATCTGCCCTTGGACATATTAGAAGCAAATGCTTAAAATTTCTAGTCACAACGTTGACACATTTTCAACGTATGTCGATATGTTTTTTGTTTTTTTTATATATTTATTAGATATTTATATTTATACATTTATATTCCGCAGGTATCCAGGTACTTGTATCTGCTCAAATGCGGTTTAATTTGTTCCCCGACCAGTGGGTCCGTTCACATTCCATTTTTCTTCTCAACTCCCTTGGTGGGTATACAGCCTAAGCTGCCTAAGAACGCTGGAAGGTTTTTACGTCCACCTCACATATCGGGTACCCATTCCCTGCTGGGTGAACAGAGGCACATTTGAACTAAGTCACCTGCAATTGCCCAGGGTGACACCACACGTCTTGACACTTGTGTTTCGGGTGTCTGTACGTATTCGTTTCAGATATCTGGTCATCTGTCATCGGACGATTGGGTTCTGTTGAGTGCACAGGGTGCATGTACTGTACTCTAGGGGTAGTGACAAGACTGTAAGGACCTGTAAACATTGTTGGTACCAAGGCTGAATAACCACCCGGTCACTAGCGAGATACGATCTCAGCACATTGCGCTTTTGACCGCTTGCCCCATTTGATACTATTATAGACTAATAACACGTCTTTGTGAATGTTCGTGGAAACAGAAAACATGCAAGCTCCGACGTTCATACAGTTTGGTCCTCACTCTGTAAAGGTTCATACTCCAATGAACTCACACAAAGTGAAAGTCAATTCTTAAATAAAGCACTTTGATACACAATCATGCACTAGCATCTGCTAAATCACTAACTAGTTACTCACTAACATTAATTCCTCTGAAGAGTATCGTGAACAGGGATACAAAGACTGATTAAGGCTTAAAACTTCAAAAGAGATTTTTTGATAAATGAGTACAGTATAGATATCCCTCGTGAAAGAGGGGCGGCGGGGTAGCATATCGGTTGAAGCGATAACTCATCACAAATCCTGGTTCGATTCCCCAAATGCTTACAATATATAAAGCTCCTCTTGGTATTGCCGAAGTATCACATCCAAGCTGATGAAAACAAACTCACTCATACGAGGCAAGCTAGACTAACAGTTAGTCTCTGAAATCTTATATTACACAATATCCTTCTTGACTCTAAAAATAAAAATAAATTCCCTATGCTGATTTCTTGCTTTTGTATGCATTTCTAGAGTTTTTTTAAAAATAAAATAAATATATTCCACGGTCATGGTGCAGGACTAGAGGCAAGCTTGCATTTGAAATAGCGAGGGTTGGATATTTTAAGAGCGCTTCCAGCAATGCAGGTTGTGCACACGGGTTTGCTGTTCCAACCTCAGATGACGCAGGGCAAGGCCTGCTGTTTCATTGATTATCTTAATGTGATCACTGAGTATGTCACGAGAGCCGTTTTTTTCTACTTGATCCTGGTACTACAAATGTCACACCATGGATGTAGACGCATTCATCATGTTTATTTGATGATATTTCCAAAAAATGTTATAATATTTTGTTGTAGCGTCACATGGCGCCACAATCTCTTGCATTTATTCTCATCTGTTTAAAAACATCGCCATGATACCACATGTGATACCTTTATCAGATTCTTTAAAACTCTTAAAACTCGCAATTCTGTCTTGTACCTTATATTTATTGCCTCCATTAGTCCTTGTCTTTAACCGCCAAATTTGATAAATAGAATCTCGAAGGAAACGGCAAAGCTTTATGCGGTAATAAAATATTTAGCTTTAGGAGAGCACTAATTAGATAGCGACGGACCATTCTTCCCACATGAAATGGATAACATCATTCTTACATGTTTTGCTGACTCTAAATTGAATTCAGACATGTTCTTTCATACATATGACAGGCGCATATTTCATTTGTGTTTTAACAAGATTAAACTGGAGATGCCAACTTCTTCGTTAAATGAACCTGACTGAAAATACTTAATTTTACGCCGGAAAGAATGGAACTCGTCGCCAAAAGTGCAACTCCGAATGCATCATTTTGGCAGAAACTGCTGAAAGAAGTATCAAAATTGATTCTTTGTAAAGACATGAATACGTTTTTCATGCAAACGGCCAGTGAAACTTTGCACCGATGAGAATTTAGGTCCACAATACTACAATTTTTCGCGGTTGAATTATTAATCGTAATTCATATGATTTGATCCACCGTTAACTCGCTAGCCTCTGGGATTTGAGGTTTGATGAAAACTGCAATTTTGGATTTTGGAAATACATCATTATCATCGACGACTTGAAACTTCATCCCTTTTTCAATGAGACAAAAAGCAATGCCCGAAGTGCTGCGGAAAACCATAGGACGCAAATTGGAACTGTTTTAAGGCAGAAATATCTTCGTGGTGAATTGCGAAAATCAGATTACTTTTTTTCATTTTGATGATAATATTCAGTCGAATCCCGAGGCGATCTAGGACTGTAGTTATTTGAATGCAACGTAATATTATAATACGGCCGGACTGCAATGATTGAACTGACAAAATTAATTGATTTTAGCTTAGTGTTTAGGAAGCAGATTTGGTAAGCTAAGAACATGTTTTGCAACGGATCTTGAAAAACTATGCTGTCATTTTGGAAAATGAATAGAACTCTTTGATAAAAAAAGAAACATGCTGTCAAGATTATCGGGCTTCATTTAATCAAGTGCTTGTTCAGAGGGTTTCAACATTCCATGCCCCTTTAGTATTTACAAATAGATGGTATCGATTAAGACGCTTGAATGATAGGCGTTCTGTCAAGGAGACTTCAAACGATGATATCAAAATGATAGAGTAAGGGCACCTGCGGAAGAAGTGATGTTTAGCTTGTCATCAATAACATGGAGAACTTTGGCAGCGGCGAATAAGTAAAACTTTGAAAGTTTCGAAACGATGTATATAGACTGTGTAGATGGGTGAGTGGCTAGATGCGTGGGTGTGTAGGTGAGTGAGTGAGTGAGTTGGGCGTCAGTGAAACATCTGAGGTTTGACATTAATCAACATTAATTCATTAATTAAATAGAAAATACGTTCGTGATGATTGTTTAATAATGTCCGTAGACCCTTTTCTAAGTAAATGATTTACGTCCATTAGTCGTGCCAGATACCAATGAGAGCGGGTTCGAATCCTCGATTTTCCATCATTATGTTTCTAGGTTTGTCGGCACCCTACCCATGATCATATGTACATTTCTCTCAGCGTGTATGTTTCCACGATGTCAGAGTTTCCTATTTGATAGTCTATTGTTCCTCACTGTAGACATTATGTTTCTAGGTTTGTCGGCACCCTACCCATGATCATATGTACATTTCTCTCAGCGTGTATGTTTCCACGATGTCAGAGTTTCCTATTTGATAGTCTATTGTTCCTCACTGTAGACATCATGTTTCTAGGTTTGTCGGCACCCTACCCATGATCATATGTACATTTCTCTCAGCATGTATGTTTCCACGATGTCAGAGTTTCCTATTTGATAGTCTATTGTTCCTCACTGTAGACATCATGTTTCTAGGTTTGTCGGCACCCTACACATGATCATATGTACATTTCTCTCAGCGTGTATGTTTCCACGATGTCAGAGTTTCCTATTTGATAGTCTATTGTTCCTCACTGTAGACATCATGTTTCTAGGTTTGTCGGCACCCTACCCATGATCATATGTACTTTTCTCTCAGCGTGTATGTTTCCACGATGTCAGAGTTTCCTATTTGATAGTCTATTGTTCCTCACTGTAGACATCATATTTCTAGGTTTGTCGGCACCCTACCCATGATCATATGTACATTTCTCTCAGCGTGTATGTTTCCACGATGTCAGAGTTTCCTATTTGATAGTCTATTGTTCCTCACTGTAGACATCATGTTTCTAGGTTTGTCGGCACCCTGCCCATGATCATATGTACATTTCTCTCAGCGTGTATGTTTCCACGATGTCAGAGTTTCCTATTTGATAGTCTATTGTTCCTCACTGTAGACATTATGTTTCTAGGTTTGTCGGCACCCTACCCATGATCATATGTACATTTCTCTCAGCATGTATGTTTCCACGATGTCAGAGTTTCCTATTTGATAGTCTATTGTTCCTCACTGTAGACATTATGTTTCTAGGTTTGTCGGCACCCTACCCATGATCATATGTACATTTCTCTCAGCATGTATGTTTCCACGATGTCAGAGTTTCCTATTTGATAGTCTATTGTTCCTCACTGTAGACATCATGTTTCTAGGTTTGTCGGCACCCTACACATGATCATATGTACATTTCTCTCAGCGTGTATGTTTCCACGATGTCAGAGTTTCCTATTTGATAGTCTATTGTTCCTCACTGTAGACATCATGTTTCTAGGTTTGTCGGCACCCTACCCATGATCATATGTACTTTTCTCTCAGCGTGTATGTTTCCACGATGTCAGAGTTTCCTATTTGATAGTCTATTGTTCCTCACTGTAGACATCATGTTTCTAGGTTTGTCGGCACCCTACCCATGATCATATGTACATTTCTCTCAGCGTGTATGTTTCCACGATGTCAGAGTTTCCTATTTGATAGTCTATTGTTCCTCACTGTAGACATCATGTTTCTAGGTTTGTCGGCACCCTGCCCATGATCATATGTACATTTCTCTCAGCGTGTATGTTTCCACGATGTCAGAGTTTCCTATTTGATAGTCTATTGTTCCTCACTGTAGACATTATGTTTCTAGGTTTGTCGGCACCCTACCCATGATCATATGTACATTTCTCTCAGCATGTATGTTTCCACGATGTCAGAGTTTCCTATTTGATAGTCTATTGTTCCTCACTGTAGACATTATGTTTCTAGGTTTGTCGGCACCCTACCCATGATCATATGTACATTTCTCTCAGCATGTATGTTTCCACGATGTCAGAATTTCCTATTTCATAGTCTATTGTTCCTCACTGTAGACATTATGTTACATATGGTGGACTGTCATTAAAGGTCAAGGAGCAGGCCTTAATTAAATTTATAGCCCTAATGAGTTTTCATACTATTTTTTTTTCAAACTTGACATTTATGAACTAGTGGGCTGGATCTCAATTTGATTAGATTAATGTGTATTTAATTACTATGAATCATATCAATATTCATTTTAATTCACAAGAATAAAAGGCGTGTTTCAGTTAGTCGTAATGAATTATGATTTGTGAACTTTTAGTGATTAATGTCAAGTGTTTAAATGAATGTTCATGTTAGAAAAGGCCGTACGGGGTTCGTTAACCTGGTTGAGTTCGTGTCTTCGAAACACGACGGCATGGATTGTTGCTCATGATATCAATCACTCGATTATTCAGCTGAAATATTGCTCAGTGAACAAACAAGTAGCACAAGTGAGTGAAACGTTAAGTTACTGTTAGGGATAGTGAGATCTGAGGGTAGGTGGGACTGCTTCTGGTTGTGTAAAGACAAGGACAAAACCATTTCCATATCCAATAGAAATCTCTACATAAAGCAGAGTCGATTGTACAGTTGGGGTGGTCGGGTAGCCAAGTGGTTAAAGCGTTCGCTCGTCACGCCGAAGACCCAGGTTCGATTCCCGACAGGGGTTCGGTACAATTTGTGAAGCCCATTTCAGGTGTCCCCCGCCGTGATATTGCTGGAATATTACTAAAAGCGTCGTAAAACCACACTCACTCACGATTGTACAATTGCGAATATCTCATGAGCATGTGTTCACTTAATCACTAAATAGTAATGCTACCAGGTGTTCGAGAAAAGATGAGCAGATCCTGCCCCACAGGTAGCAATTGTCAATTGTTCTACTGAAAAAACATGGGAACATATGGTGCAAGACAAAATGGGATATTGCATCGGGCATAAGAGTTGCCACTGATGCGTCAAATTTGGAAATGTCCTCCACATGTCTACCATGAAACTTTTTGAAAACTTTACTGAGGCCTTGAATGTTGTAACTTTTATCAAACAACAATGTGATGGGTAGTACGCCCCTTTAAACACGATTTCAATTATAACACGGTACGTCAGTGAATTTGGGAGGACAGCCTGAAGGGATTAGACGGGTACCCCATGCGTGAAACCCACCGGTTCGGTGCTGACAACAAATCATGCTTTGGGCTAATTGAATCTGGGATTCAGGGGTCCGCTGTATGTCGTCATCAATGCATAACTTTGAGGAAGAGATTTGATTTACTTATATCCGTGGACACATGTTACAAACCTTGCGTGCCAGAAACCTAAGATCATGGGTTCGAATCCAAGTTTTACCTGGCTATGTTTCCATGTTTGTCATCACAGTATTCCTGCTCGTGGGTTTCATGATAGTCTTAAACGATAACAATCTGCACCACATCGGACTTTCCTCCCACATCAAGCTGACAGGCCGTGATATAACTGGAACACTGTTCAACGCGGCGTTAAACGCTTTCAGTCACTTCAACCCAGCAGTATGCATAAACATGTGACCGTATGCCTTTAAGAGAGCGTGTGAAGATGTGGCGTACATCGGCTACAGAAAGCAGATGCCCAAATATAATTATACCCATCACGCATAGAAGCCGTGTATTTCCGGCAGACCACAGCCGCCGGTAACTCTACTTGTAGTCTTGCGCCTCAAGATCAGGACTACTTTTTCTGCCTACTTACTGCTGAATGTGCATGTGCTGGGAGAAACTCCTCTCTGCGATATGAAGCTGCCATCCAGATATCACCCGAGTCGATATTGATCGCAATATTTCCTGAGGTTATTTTGGATGTTATTAGATATTGGCCACCTGCAGTAACGAATTGAAAAATGAAAAGCACTTTCGAGATTG
This sequence comes from Haliotis rufescens, assembly GCF_023055435.1. Classification (NCBI taxonomy): domain Eukaryota; kingdom Metazoa; phylum Mollusca; class Gastropoda; order Lepetellida; family Haliotidae; genus Haliotis; species Haliotis rufescens. The sequence goes on along the minus strand of NW_025964001.1, from coordinate 24,727,024 downwards.
ATTTATTTTTTCACGCCCCAATAAATAAAGAAATACAGAATCGCACAAAAAACGTTTTGTTAGAACACGCTTTCTTCCTCTGCGGTTGAACACGTGGGATTTGGAGTTGAGGAAATTCTAGAAAGATTCATGTCCAAGCTGTTACTGGAATAGCTTGCCCTGAGGAAATGTCGGGTTTGTCAAATTAAATTTATTCTTGAATCGTTCTTTTTGCAAATATTCTCAAATCAAGCACAGAGTGCAAATAAAACGTTACGACATGCACGTTTCCCAGGTCACACGTGTTTATAACACTGGCATCTACTCTCGGATCGGTTAAAACACGCATCGGCTGTAAAAGAACAATTAAACACCAGCAATATATTACCTTTTCACGCTAATGTCTGTGTTAACATGAGACGCAGGTAACCAAGTGGGCTAAAGCGCCGCAACTTCGTTGTGTGTAGTTGCTTCCCTTAGCTGTGTCCGGATCCTATGATCGTGGTTCGAAATCTAGACTCTGCTACAGCTACTATTTCTAGTTGTAGTATCACAACAACTATTATTACTTCTACTTCTGCTGCTGCTGCTACTACTACTACTACTATTACTACTACTACTACTACTACTACTACTACTACTATTACTACTACTACTACTACTACTACTATAACTACTGCTACTACCACCACTGCTAGGACAACTACTACCACTACTACTTCTGCTATAACTACTATTACTACTCCAACAAGAACTACTACTGCTACCTCCACAACGAATAGGACACTACTACTACTGGTTCTACTACTACTACTACTACTACTACTACTACTACTACTGCTACTACAACAACACCTACTACCACCACTACTAGGACTACGATTGCTAAAAAACTACTACTATTACTACTTCTTATGTTACTACTACTACTACTACTACTACTACTACTACTACTACTACTACTATAAGAATACGACAGATCCACAAACAGACATTTGGTATTTTTTATTACTAATATGCTCGAAGAATTGTAACCTAATGATTATTTTGCAACATTATCCTTGTTCGTTACTTGAATAGTAATTATTAAGACATCAATCTGTGTGAACTTTGATCTGAACATTTGAAATGCGAATCATTGCGACTTATCGTCAGCGTAACGCGTTATTAAAGAATAGCATTTAAATACTGCACACAAAGCTGTTCCCCAAAGAATTTATTTTACATAAAAAAATAATTTTGCTCAGTGCTTTCACCGCTTCCCACAAACTGCAAATTGGCACATCATCGCCTGCATACTTTACCGTAAATGACAGAACAAACAGTTTCAGTGTTGGCTTGCATTCATTGTACAGCAATTTATAAACCAAATGTCTCTGCTTGTAGGAAGATGACCATAGTAAGTGATCGATCAGCTGCCCCTGGAGAATATAATTGAATTTTTCTTTTGTTATAGAAGCATTGGTTGATATTTTAGAGCATCTCATCCCGCAATTATAAGAATAACGGAATCCACGATAAGATGTGGCAGTGTAAGTGGGTAGTGCGACCTATATACGTTTCTGAAAGTTAAACTACTTTCTGTAATGCTAATAATCAATAATTTCGGCGGTTTAAAATCACTTGGAAAATAACTACTACTACTTCTACTACTACTACTACTACTACTACTACTACTACTACTACTACTACTACTACTACTACTACTACCACCACTGCTAGGACAACTACTACCACCACTACTACTGCTAAAACTACTATTACTACTACTGCTACCTCCACAACGAATAGGACACTACTACTACTACTGGTTCTACTACTACTACTACTACTACTGCTACTACTACTACTACTACTACTACTACGACTACTACTACTACTACTACTACTACTACTGCAACAACATCTACTACCACCACTCCTAGGACTACGATTGCTAAAAAACTACTACCCTTACTACTTCTTATGTTACTACTACTACTACTACTACTACTACTACTACTACTACTACTATAAGAATACGACAGATCCACAAACAGACATTTGGTATTTTTTATTACTAATATGCTCGAAGAATTGTAACCTAATGATTATTTTGCAACATTATCCTTGTTCGTTACTTGAATAGTAATTATTAAGACATCAATCTGTGTGAACTTTGATCTGAACATTTGAAATGCGAATCATTGCGACTTATCGTCAGCGTAACGCGTTATTAAAGAATAGCATTTAAATACTGCACACAAAGCTGTTCCCCAAAGAATTTATTTTACATAAAAAAATAATTTTGCTCAGTGCTTTCACCGCTTCCCACAAACTGCAAATTGGCACATCATCGCCTGCATACTTTACCGTAAATGACAGAACAAACAGTTTCAGTGTTGGCTTGCATTCATTGTACAGCAATTTATAAACCAAATGTCTCTGCTTGTAGGGGGATGACCATAGTAAGTGATCGATCAGCTGCGACTGGGGAATATAATTGAATTTTTCTTTTGTTATAGAAGCATTGGTTGATATTTTAGAGCATCTCATCCCGCAATTATAAGAATAACGGAATCCACGATAAGATGTGGCAGTGTAAGTGGGTAGTGCGACCTATATACGTTTCTGAAAGTTAAACTACTTTCTGTAATGCTAATAATCAATAATTTCGGCGGTTTAAAATCACTTGGAAAATAACGCATTGTCAAAGCCAGACAGCTAATGCTTGAAATGTGTTATTTAGATGATATGGCCATAAAAGCATTTGTTTCATCCAATCGGTGAAATACACCGCCGTCAGAATCTTTTATATATCGTTAATAAGTATGGACGTAACTATAGAACACGTCAAAAAGAATTGAAATACTTTTAGAGATGGACGGAGTTAAATATATATTTCAAATAAGCTTGGCTTTTAGTTATTCATGCCTTTGATTTTGTAGTCCCTTGTGTACAATCATAAACATTATGGATTTATTAAAGTGCCCTTTCAACAACTGAGACGGGTTCTAAAATTCATTCTCAGAGTCGTAGCTTTAAAAAGACAGTTCCATTATAAGAAAGGATATTTAAAGGGTCTCCATATTTGGACATGCATCTATTTGTGATTCTTCAGATCAAGTATCCTATGTTGGATTGCAGAACGAACAGGTCGTAGTTCGTGTTTGTCGGGGGATGTACCAAAATGGATCCTTGGATTTGGATTACTGAGGTTCAACTGTACGTCGATACATATATCTCCGCGTACCATGTTTTCGAGCCTCACCTCTTTTCGTGTACCTAAACAAAACGTAACCACGCGCTTAATGACGTAATCAAGGTAGATGCTTCAAAGCCCACTGGAGACATCAAAGAGTGCATTTGTCGCTGAAGTAATGTCTGCGTGTGCGTGGGTTGGGCTTAACGCCGCTTTTAACAGTATTCCAGTTATATCACGGCATGTCAGCTTAATGTGCGAAGAAAGCCCGAAGTGATGCAGTGTCTGTGTGTGTGTGTGTGTGTGTGTGTGTGTGAGTGTGAGTGTGTGAGTGTGAGTGTGAGTGTGTGTGTGTGTGTGTGTGTGTGTGTGTGTGTGTGTGTGTGTGTGTGTGAGTGAGTGAGTGAGTGAGTGAGTGAGTGTGTGTGTGTGTGTGTGTGTGTGTGTGTGTGTGTGTGTGTGTGTGTGGCTGCTTGTACTCGTCCGGCTATGTTACGAATTAAGATACACAGGGTAAGGTATTCAATAAGTAATGAAAACATATCTCAAAACTTACTTATTCACTACTGCACATTATAACCAATCTTGATCAGATGATAATTTTGCATCACAATGAAGTATCAGCTGCTGTCTGTAATGTCATGTGACTGATCATGTTGTACATCTATTTGTAACTTTTCTATCATGGAGGGGCTCGAAATCAGGTGACGGTAACAAGATGGCGCTTGATTGACTCGTCTCGCCCAGCGAGGCATTATCACGAATAAATTGACAAGATGTGGACCAATGGAAACAGAAATAAATGTTCTCAAAGGTAAGACTTAACTATTGTGTGCTGCGGTTGTTATTAGACACGGAATGAGAAATACTTCTTTGGGGCTCGAAAACACAGTACAATGTCAGTATGCCCGCATAACAGTTATATGTGTTATATAACATACACATGTTATGACGTTATCGGCGAGGTCATAACTTATTCTTTAGGTTTCTTGTCGGGTTTTGTTTCCAGTGTAAGGAACAAGAACGAATTTTGTTATGTTTCCGTATCAGTGACTAATTCGTGTTAAAGGCCATCCTTCTTCTTGATGAAAAAATATTGTGTAATACACGCTTGATGTATCCAACCCTCGTCTTAATTAAAATCTCTTTTTTTTCACAACAAAAGGTATCCAGACCATTGTCGTCAACGGAGGCATGAATAAGCTTTTAGAAACTACATCTTTGTTATATATGACAAAAAATAAATATTAAGCAATTACCAATGGATTGATGAATAGATTTTGAAAAAAATGTCCTGGTCAATACAGAATGAGGAACCTTTGATAAGCTTCGTAGAAGTCAGACAGGTATGAAGTACTTCTTTAATAAGGCTTGTATTAAGCAACATGGCTTAATTGATTAATGTCGACAGAACATGTACGTGCCTTGTAATCCCATCATAGGTAATACAGGCAATTAATCTGGCCTAGGAACATCAAAGAACTTGATGAAGTGCCTTTACACTGTCTGTACACAAAGGACACCAGTAATGCACTTCTCGATGGAGATCGATTTTGTAAGGTTTTTTTATAAAGACTTCAGAGTTTAAGCCTACAAAACAAGTCATAAACTGTGCCCCGTCTCCATAAACAGAATCTTAGTTAAGGAAGATGTATTCCTGACAAATTAATTTGACTTAATGGGGTTCGTAAGTCTTTGGGTAAAGGCAACGTATTTATATTGGTCCCTGTTTTGAATCATAAGCATAATTGGTGAAATGGTCTTACGTGCATAAGTGTATTGGGTCTAAGGTCTTTTAGGTTGTAATCTAACCAATATGTTACCTTCCACTTTGAACTTCTTTTATGGCCACGAAGAAGATTATGTCCTTTTAATGCAGTAATCATTTCGCTTGAGAGGATGTGTGTTTGATGATGAATTATATCATCTACGGTGATTATCTCACAGAAAGAGTGCCTTTCTGGAACATTAACAACTGGTCCTGTAGTTTGTTTACCATGGGATCGCTGGGGGTAGTAACTAGATTCATTAAAATCTGTCCGACATGAGATCCATTGTGTTAAAATGCCTTAAAATGGTGGTCTCATATTGAGATCTTGCCTCATGTTGTGCTTCTTTGATGTACGAAAGCTGACACAAGTAATATTTGAAGTTGCCTTTTTCAACCGTAACTCTTCATGTCCTGAACAGTCTTTTTGACAAGTTGGTAACAATGTCTGCTGGACAATCTTAGCTTCAAACTCCGAGTGTAATGATATGTGATTCCAATACAAAGCATATTCTTCTGTCTTTGGATACAGGACATCATGTTGGAACGAACCTAGCCAGATCGATGCTACCAGGATGCACAATTCCATGTGTCTCTATGAATGATGTCGCTCATCACGCCGGTTACAGTCAGTAAAGTTTATTTTTGTGTCCTGTTGACTAACTGACACTGTTTGTGGTTTGGTAGAGTAGAATGTCCTCAGAATGATATACAACTTACCTGCAACCGAGAGTGAGTGAATAAATAAGTGAATGTTATACCGTATTGAGATTGTTTGAGAGCTTATGTGTTAGGAAAGCCCCTTTGTCAATAAAGCGGCAAAAACCATATCCATCATCATAAGAACCCATTGTACGATTCCGACTATGCCGTGAGCATGTGCATAGGTGGTGATTCAAGGTGTTCGCGAACAGGCCTAGGTGAGCGTATCCTGCCCCACCGGTAGCACCCGCCACAAACACAAAGCAAGTCAACTGTTCCATTGAAATAACACATGAACATATTTGGTACAAGTCAAAATAGGGAATTACGTCGAACACAGTTTTTTGTAACTGATGCATCTAATTTGGAAATGTCCTCCACATGTCTACCATACGACTTTTTGAAAACTTTGCCGAGGCCTTAAATGTTGCACCTTTGATCGCACAACTTGAAGGACGTCCTTTGAAACACACACTCTACATAAATGTGTGATATATATTATCTACTTTTATGAGAAGATGTACTGGTTTGTATTCAGCTTTAAATGTTACAGTGGTGGGAGGACAACCCGTGATGCATGTCTAAAATGTTGAACTTAGATGAGACCCACAAACTCCTGTACTGATGACGCTGACAAACCAAAAACCATAATCCTATAGTCATGGCATTCTGGTACGCCCAGGGGACGCAACTCTGCACATAGCATTGCTGCGCCTCACACGACTGGCCCCTTGTGTCCCCCGTCATGTTTGTAATTATTAGATAACGTAAGTGAATAATGTGCTTAACCGTAAGACACATCGTCATACCATGTGTAGTTTATCTTGAAATGTTCAGACAGGGCAATGCTTCCAGGAATCCCTGAACTTCGAAGTTCTGATAGTTGATACAGCCGATGTATGACCTCACTATCTGACTCTTTGCTTTTGGGGTATCAAATGGTTAAGTTAAAAGATTTGCATTAACTATTATTTATCAACAACATCGAATGGGAGCCAGATTGTAACTGAAAAGATGGGAGATGCCTTTCACACGAGGAGCTCGTCTGATGTACGAGATCGAAGCCCTATACACTTCTAATGCTTGGAAGTCATTACTCCAGACTCAACTACTTGACAAATATCATGCCAAGCTCATTAGTCTCTGTAAACAGCCATATTGCTTCGTCATGGATTTATGGCTCTCGCCAGAGCCGCGGAAATAGATCTAAGAGGGACAGGCCCTGTGATTAGCATGTACATGGTCTTTGAGGGCGCGGTGCGAACAGTGTCGTAATTCCCCTGTTAGCTTGCATGGGAGGCGGAGAGATATTGACACTGGCGCAAGGAGTGTGGGATCAGGATATAGGCTGTTTACAAATAATATGCGGAGGTATCGATGTGAGTTCTGAGCATTTGATATATATTGTCCCTCTCAAGTATGGATCTGCCTCGAAGCGTGGTGTGGTATAATTATGAGCAGGCCAGTTTTGTAGACGGATATATACGACCAAGTTTTAATGAAACTAAGTTATACTTGTTTGTTAGTTTCTCGGACAAATAAGTGTGCATGAATATGTGTTTTTGTCTGTTTTGAATTTCTTGTTTTAGGGGACATGAGTGGCTCAGCTGTCTAAGGCGCTTCAATTCACAGCGCAGAGTTGGTTGCCTCGGGCGTGACAGAACCCTATGTAGAGTTTGTATCGGATTCCCCGATTCGCCTTGATTAATATGATCATTGGTTTGTCAGCATCGCGGCCGTGTTTGTTGGCTTCACCAAAATTGTAAACGTCTAAGGCCTGCATCACGTTATTTAAGCTGTCACACTGTAATAAAACTGAACTACTTTCTATTGTGGCATTAAACACAACTCACTCACTCGCCCATTTCGCGTCCTCAGAAATATACTACATCTTTATAATAAAGATGCAGATTGCAAACTATTTTGACTCCCTATATGAACACACATGCCATAATGGTACATAGTTGCCTTAAAGGTGCATGTGGCGAATTAAAATGAGATGAACAACCTCGGAAAGATCAGCAATACGCACAAGTACAAAACTACATCAGCAAAACTTATATCATTTGAGAGCTCATGATGTGTTTGCCACACTCAGCAATATTCCAGCTGTATGACTGCGGTCTGTAAATATTCGAATCTGGACCAGACAATCCATGAATATCAATCCACGCAATCAACCCAGTCACCGAGCATGACAACCCGATCCATGCAGTACTCTCACAAGCAAACGTTGCTCGGAATCTATATTCTACCCCGGATTTCCCACTGATAACCTGATGGGAAGACATGTCCAGAAGACCACTGTGCGACTTGGCGAATCGGGGGCCGTTTTGTACAGTATTCAAGTTAAAACTTGGCAAATCAGCTTAATGTATGAGGACCGCTCAAAGGAAAGCAGGTCGTCGGCGTGTTCCGCTTGACGAGAACCCACTGGTATGATGTTGACAGGAGAAGGATCATACTCGTGTCGAATCTTGGATCTGTTCTCAACTAAGCCCACTGGACTACATTACTACCAGCACAAGCGGTACAGACGATGCAGTTGAGGTCAATGAAAATACTGCTTGAACAGGGAGTTTCGGTTTCCAGAATCATGCTACTAACTACACCATACACTTTATCCCTTAGACTACAAAGTGGCCATAAAGTTATAAATGAATATTAACATTATACTACGTTTATAACGAACACGCTTATAACGAACTGACGGATATAACGAACTGTTTTTTGGCCCCGTCCATTTGATGTATATATGCTGTGTATGTGCTTATAACGAACTACGGTTATTAAGAACTAAATTAAGTGGTCCCTTTTAGTTCGTTATAACCGTAGTTTACTGTAAACATATCTTCAGTTAGGGACAGAGTACACAGATATATTTGGATCATTTTGGATCAAGTAGTTTTAGGAAAACCGAAGAGGCAAAGTTATTAAGTAGAAAAATCAACTTCAAAGAACAAAAGGATCTGAATCTATTTTGTTCTGACGTTTTCCAGTCCAGAGTTGAGACATCTTTTGATTGTTGATTGAGGAGTAACCTGAGTACTTTTTTACCATTTACCATAAATGCGTCGCAACACAACACAACAATAGACGCACAACTTTGAAAAACGTATCAGAAACAGTTATTTCGTGTAGGCCTTACATGGGATTACAGCCCTAAGTCCTGCGGGTCGTAGACGTTTTACATTTTGTTAAACTCCGCGGTCAAGGAAAATATGATCCTGACAGACCGAGGATCGTAATCGTAGAGAACAAGAAACCGTGATCCTGGCTTGAGTAAGGGACGTAACTCGGCACAGCTAGTCACGGTGTCTTGGCCCATCTGGTACCCCCTCACGGGGTAATGATAACAGACTAAAAGCACAGGCGCACTGACACATTGAAGGCACCAATATCATAAAGACATCACACCAAGTCTGGAACGGAGATATCGCAACGAGGCTTTCGGTCTGTAGGGCCATAATGACATGTACACGCACACCTCCGGCCTATGGGCATAGATATTTGCTATTCAATTTGCGAAAACGGAAGTGTAGATAATAATTGCATATTTCGACGGAGGGGAATTTCCTAAATTCAACAAATGTTGTTTTTTACACGTCGTGCAATATGCTAGTGAAGCGACAAACGTACCGAATGATTAATACAACGTGCAAACAAAACAACACTGACATATGGCTCGTCGTACATCCGCATATTTTGTGATGTCTGATAGAGATAACATGGTAATTTATGTGTCTTCGGCATGGTGAATACCAGTGATATTTACCTATATATTTGTAACAATTTTACGCTTACCTCCTGGTTTCACGTGAGGCGTTCTTGACAAAAATGATGTCAGATGCAATTCCCTATTTTCACTTTTACCATGTGTTCCCGTGTTTTTTTCAGGCGAACAATTGAAGTGCCCATGCATGTGTTTGTGACGGGTGCTGTTGGACGGGCAGGATACGCTCACCTTTTCGCGAACACCTTGTATCATCACTACTTGATAATGATTCATAAACACATGCTTATGATAGAGTCGGAATCGTACGATCGACTATGCTTTATGCAGATATTTCTATTGGATATGGAAGGGTTTTGTCGCTTTATTTCCATTTTGGAAACTCAGATATAAAGGAAGGGGGTAAGAAAATATGCGTGAGATGTTTCAATGGCTGAGGCGTTACAGTGTGATGGCGTGTACGACAAGGAGTGGGGAGATATTAGGAGTAGGTAAAATGTTACAATGAACAGCTCAATGAGACAGAACAGTTACTGGTATGTTTTAGAAAGTGATACGCCAAAGTTGACGTAACAGGAAGTAAGACGTTACTGGGAGGTAACAGTGTGTGCAACGTTACAGAGGAAGGGGCGATACAGAGAGGGGACGATACGGTCAGTGATTACGCCATAGTTATAGGCGTGACAGAGAGTGAGACGTTACTGGGAGGTAACAGTGTGTGCAACGTTACAGAGGAAGGGGCGATACAGAGATGGGGCGATACGGTAAGAGATACGCCATAGTTATAGGCGTGACAGAGAGTGAGACGTTACTGGGAGGTACGCGTTACAATGAGTGCAAGTTTACAGTGGGTACCGCACTTTCCAATGTATAACCACGCACATGCGCTCAGACCATGATAGGTCTACATGTTTACCCCGTCAATGGATTAGTGTGCACTCGATTGTCCCCGGGGTGAAAACAAGCCAAACTGCCTATGAGGCGTTGGAAGGTGAACAGTCACATCCTACCACGAACCCATTCGCTACTGGGTGAACAAAGGCATATCTCGAACACGACCTTGCCAAACAAGACACCACATGTGGTACATGTGCTTCAGTGTGGGGCAGGAACGAAGCCCTAGAAACTCTCAAGAGTTGACGAACGCCATCACCAATCCAACTCCCCTTTGTGACCTCATTTGTGCGCTGTACACAGGACCACGTGCCACCACGCGTTGCAGGGAGGAGAAAGGAGGAGACGTTACATGAAATCTGAATTAAAAAAATGCCAACCGGTTAAACTATTCAAAAGGGACATCTTTACGTGTGTTTGCTGTTTGACGACGCACGCAACAATATTCAAGCTAAATGACGGCGTTCTGTAAATAATCGAGTCTGGACCAGACTATCTAGTGTTTGACAGCATGGGCATCGATCTACGCAACTAAGATACAATGACATGCATCAACCAAGTCATCGAACCCGACCACCCGATTCCGTTAGTCGCACTCTTATGACAAGCATAGTCGCCTCTTCCGACAAGCATGGGTTGCTGAAGACCTATTCTCTACCCGGATCCTCACGGGCCAAAACATCTTTACATATATGCATGTAAGACAAACTCAAGAGTATCCGTACCCTTAACGAATGACAATAGAATACAGGTGAACAGGTAACAAGAATGACAGGTGTACATGTTCATCTGTATCAACAAATGCATGCTTCATAACGAATGACATATCCGGTACCACATCGAATGTAAAACATAATCAACATCATTGTGTACATGATATCAATATTTACTCATAAAGGGGATACATTGTAATTATTTTACATGTATGTTAATCGTGCTGCTACTGCAGTTATAACTCAAAAACTAATCCCGCATTCGCTTTCCTTTGCTTCTCTCGCTGGACTTTTGTCATTGTTAATTGTTCCAGCTTGAAGGAACGAATAATAGTACAGATCTTGGCCAACAGTTTGCGTTAAGGTATATGGTAGGCATTAAAGTACACGGTGTCCGTTATCGAGTCAAAAAGGCTTAATCGAAACAACAAACCTACATCTCGACTGTAAACCTATATTTACCAACATGACGTACACAACCATCAGGTATTGTACTGGCGATCAAACAGCTTCACTACATCAATATAATCCATGTTATCAAAGTGAACAAAGTGTTCCTAGTGTTCAATTCAAGAGGATAACCTGTCTAGATTATCCACCGAAACAGCTTCCAAAGAGAAAAGAGCACAATAGCTGCGAAAAGTATATGAATGGACCACTGAAAATCAGTGATGACACCAGGTGTTCGCGAGAAGGGGAAGTATGTCCTGTCCTACCGGCAGCACCCGAGATTCACACCAAAGTGACAATGTGTGAGTGAGTGAGTATGGTTTTACGCCGCTTTTAGCAATATTCCATCAATATCACGGCGGGGGACACCAGAAATGGGGTCACACATTGTACCCATGTCGGGAATCGAACCAGGGTCTTCGACGTGACGAGCAAACGCTTTAACCACTAGGCTACCCGACCGCCCCCAAAAGTGACAAACTACCTTTAAGGAGATATAACACATACACTTGAAAGCATCACCTTTCCACAATGATAACGTTCTTATTTGAACATAAATACCTGTAAATGTATGTAAATGTAGACATACATTCAAACATGAACATATGTAAAGTATATTTTTTTGTGTAAATGTCATATTTTCAGAATTGGCCTTGTAACGAAATAATTCACGTATAGGTATGCAGGTATTTCAGCAAAAGTGACAAAATGACCATAACGATGTGGATTAAAACCATAGGGACAAATGTTCCACGAGGGTGTCCACTGTTAACACCAAATTTCTATACTGTCATGTGCTCGTGGCTATTAACATTACTTATATTTAGCATGTCAATAATACAAATTAGATGAACTGTAAACTGAGAACAAAATACAATTTTCGCTAGATTCCCAAGTGAACACGTTTGATTAAGCCGCACAATAAATCATGATATACGATCGTTATGGGACTATGGTCTCATTTATCAACATTCGTTTAATGTCAATGTTGTTCGAAAGGTTACCAACACATTCAAGTAATAAACGTACATTTTGACATTCGACCCAACTGTATGGTACCTCTGCTCAATGTGCTAAACAGCGTTCATTTTTGTATACTATTACAAAGTAGTTTGCTAAAATTGTTGAGCTGCTTTTACCTGTGGCGCATATAGCTGAGGCTTGTTTTGTGTTAAACATAATTTTTGTTACAGGCAATGATTTTACTAATTATTTATTATTCATTTAAGTAAAAATATAAAACTGTAGGTAAAACTTATAAGTGATTCATGTCTGATCATCCAGTACAGCATACGTGTATCCATACCTTTTCAAGACACCTCGTAGGGTATTTCCCATGTGGCGAGCTAATCGCGAATTAACGCTTCGGACAATGAGTTGTATCTGAGACAGGTGTCGGATGTCTGAATCCAGCCTTTGTAATCTAACCACTGACTATCTGAACAATGAGTTAAACCTCGTGTTTACCCTACTTGAAATTAAATGGACGAGAAGTGTAGCAAATATCATATACAATAATGTATATATTATGGTCTGGTGCTTAACTATTATTTGACATGGGTCCTATATCTAAGTAATATATCACTGTGTCCAGTCAAATGATGTTACAAGATTTAATGAAATAAAATGTGAGAGAAGTTCAACCAAATGTAACATACATTCTGACATACTGTGGTCATAATGGTAGTATGGCATCTCATCCATTACTGTTGTTTGTCAAATGCACCTTAAATGCCACGTGCATTCAAATAACGGTATGAAAGCGTGTACTTCAATACTTGTCACTCTAATACCACAATGATATGTCAGATATAGATCGCTTATGCCAATTGATACATAAACTGAAGAGCGAAAGGAACTTAATCTCTCAGTTGATTTTATCATATGTTTCATTTCGATTGAAAGTTCGCGATATTATATCCTAAACATGAACTGAACTGGCGCTTAGTCATCTCCTAAAGAGTAGTTCTACATGGTTTTATCTTTTAAAACATAATTTGATTTAAAATATTTGAAAAAAGCGATCGCATAATACACAACCGCCGGTGGGTATCTTAGACATTTATCTTTGAAAATCAATAAACTTGCTTTCTTCGGCACAAATTTACAACATTTCAAACATGGTAAGGGTTGGTCATGTGGATGGCAAATTCGCTTCTTATCCCATTCTTTATTGAAACAATTTATTTTTACACAAGATTACCCAGTCACAGGTTACTTTTTACAAAATGTTGCAGGAACGCGTGATGGTAAAAGAGACATAATCATTTCGGTACACTTCTTTTCCCTCTCAGTTTATGTCAAACACGTACAGCCTTATATGTCATGTCGACCTGTTGTATTACCATGCTGCAGTAGGTAATATGAAATGCATATGGCATGGGTCAATAAGTGAGTTGGGTTTAACTCAGCTTTCAACAGTATTCCAGTTCTATCGGTGTATCTTCTTAAGGTTAGGAAAACCCGGATGATGCGGGTCTCAGACCACTTTGGTGAATCCCGCATGATGCTGACAAACCAAGTAACATAATCAGGAGGAATCGGGATTCGAGACCACAATCATCGGTTTCAGTCGTGCCAAAGGGACGCAACTCCGCAGATTGTTGCCCTTGACGACTGGGCAACACGTCCCCAATAATTGAACAATGAATATGAACTGTCTCGGTGCAATGGTTGTCAACGGGATACTCCGCATGTATTAGGGTATTGTGTGAATTATATGTATATTCTACCTCGATTTATTGTGTATTATTATGTAAATATGACTATGAATTACACTGCAATAAACTCTGGATTCTAACTTGTGCTCCTTCTCTGTTTAGATCCCTTAGGCTAGCTATACTGCTTCCACCATCGCTCAACCATCCATAATCGGTGAGAAGTAGATCTAGAGTGGTCAAGCTCAAATATCAGCAGCAGCGTTTCTTTATGCCTCCGTCTCGATTTACCGTCTGAATACGTATATTCATCTTATCACACATTGGTATATTTAAATTTCAAATTATTCGATGTTATGTTTCATAAGACGTATTCTGAGATTACCGTTATACACACAGTAACGAAAGCTACTTACTCACACACTCATTTAGTTAGACAGCGGTAAGGCCAATCATAGTTTCAAAACATCATTATCACCGCGTAGACATTTATAATTTTAATCATGCACTGACTTTGATCAATGGCGATCAATACATTTTGTTTTTTATATTACTTCTATGAGTGTCAAGATTGTCCGTATTATAACCAAAGAGTTATCTTTCCTTGCTTAACCTTTGCTGACAGAGCCATTAATGACTTTGGAAGTAAGCTCCTGATAGGAAAATAAGCTTGTGATGAGAAACCCTGCGGGGATTCCGGGAAGTCATTGGCCCCCAGTACTGTATGCTTGTCGTAAGAGCAGACTTCAGAGGACCTGATGGTCGGACATGTACTGCATGTCACTGTGTTCCTGTACTGTATGCTTGTCGTAAGAGCAGACTTCAGAGGACATGGTGGTCGGACCTGTACTACATGCCATCGTGTTCCAGTACTGTATGCTTGTCGTAAGAGCAGCCATTAGAGGACATGGTGGTCGGACTTTGTACTGCATGTCATCATGTTCCAGTACTGTATGCTTGTCGTAAGAGTAGACTTCAGAGGCCATGGTGGTCGGACATGTACTGCATGTCACCGTGTTCCTGTACTGTATGCTTGTCGTAAGAGCAGACTTCAGAGGACATGGTGGTCGGACCTGTACTACATGCCATCGTGTTCCAGTACTGTATGCTTGTCGTAAGAGCAGACTTCAGAGGACATGGTGGTTGGACCTATAATTCATGTCATCGTGTTCCAGTAACGTGGATAGTTACTCACGCTTTCAGTCACTGGTTTGTCTGGCCCAGACTCCATTACGTTCATACCCTCGTGACACATCTGGAATATGGATGACTGTTGATTTCAACATCCACTCACTCACCGCTCACAAGCAGTTTTAAGAATAAAGTGAATCTTTGGTTCTACAGTCTTCCCTTATCATCTGATTTGGCTCTTCTCCACTTTCTGTATTTCTAAACTCGCTAAATGAATGACGACATTTATTTTGGTGCAATTCCTGCACAACACTCTTCAGAAAAAATGAAACAAAGAAGAACAATTTATTGCTAAATATAAAACAAGTAAACCGATTTCTTGCGATTTAAACTGAGAAGTGAGTCATAACCAAAAGCTACTTTTGAGACACATGTTTCAGACAAATATTTATTCAGGTCCAGCCAAGGCTGTAATTAAAATCTAATACCAGATTTAGTGAAAGAAAGTAACGTTCGCTGAGTATTTTCGGATCATGTTTACCTTTAAAACGCAGTGCACTTGTGGATGCGGGGCACTAGAATGTAGGAAATGGTTGTAAACTGTGCACGTATAGCTGATGCGATTCCACACTCGTATCTGCGGTAAAATACATAATCCTTTCCTGTATTCTGTTCCAGAAAGTACAAAAAGCACGACTTATATTTCCCTCAGTGTTTGTTAAATAATTTACAGTTTCTTAATTGGTTGTGAAGAATGTGAGGAGAACACGTTGCCTCCGACCAACGTTGTTAAGGTTTTAGCCACAGTTACATCCTCAGTTTCACGACGTGTTGAGGGTACAGATAGGATTTCTTAAAGGTTTAATGCACATTCCCTCTCAAACTGACAGTTTGGGAAATTCATTTTACACTAAGTTAACCCACCTTTAGACATGGTATTATCCAGTCACTCTCTCTCAAATGATGTATCTATCGCTTTCGACAAAACATACACCATTCAGCACTTTCATTTCAGAATCGCTCACTAGTTTCTTTTGAGGCCGAAGCAGCCCGTTCCTGAAGGCGGTGCGTGTAATGTATTTTCAGCCATCTTCTATTGGCCGTCAAATACGTTTTGGTTATTTCATCAAACATGTGATGAAAAACGCTCAGATCTTTGTAGGATCGATGTTTGCTAAATTTAATCACGCTATTTACGTCATTGTTCAATATTCTTAATTTGTGTGACGAAATTTAGATTGGCCAGGATAAGACTATTTCAGGTATTCTTGAGCAGTGACGTCCATGCAAGCGTCTTATATATCGACATGGACATGTATTGAACATGGTATTGGGATTGGGCATTAGAACATGGTATTAGGACATTGTATCAGGACATGACATTGGGACATGGCATTAGGATATGACATTATAACATGGCATTATAACATGGCATTAGGACATGGCATTAGAACATGGCATTTGGACATGACATTAGGAGATGACATTAGAGCTTGACAAAAGGACATGGCATTAGAACATGGTATTAGGACAGGGCATTAGAACATGGTATTAGGACTTTGTATCATGACATGACATTGGGACATGGCATTCGGATATGACATTATAACATGGCATTAGGACATGACATTAGAACATGGCATTTGGACATGACATTAGGAGATGACATTAGAACTTGTCAAAAGGACATGGCATTAGAACATGGTATTAGGACTTTGCATCATGACATGACATTGGGACATTGCATTAGGATATGACATTATAACATGGCATTATAACACGACATTAGGACATGACATTAGAACATGGCATTTGGACATGATATTAGGAGATGACATTAGAACTTGACAAAAGGACATGACATTAGAACGTGTATTAGGACAGGGCATTATAACGTGGTATTAGGACATTACGGCAGGACATGACATTGGGAAATGGCATTAGGATATGACATTAGAACATGGCATTATAACACGGCATTAGGACATGACATTAGAACATGGCATTTGGCCATGACATTAGGAGATGGCATTAGAACTTGACAAAAGGACATGGCATTAGAACATGGTATTAGGACATAATATTAGAACATCGTATTTGGGCATGACATTAGGTCATGGCATTAAATCATGGTATTAGGACATGGCAATAGAACGTGGTATTAGGATATGGAACTGTGACACGTTATTCAATTCAATTGCATCCCGTTCCGTTTATTGTTTTCAAGGTCACATGACCCATATTACATCTATGTATAGTATACAATTGGACATACATCATGGTATTGGACAACATTGCTTTGCCGTTCAAATTTTAAATCCAATATATATATATTTGGGCAGATGAAACATAGTCTCAAGTCTTTTACAATTAATATTAGACCTCATATCTTGGGCTTGTTTGTTTGTTTGTTTGTTAAAACTTTACAACGAGTGCACGGTTCACAGAGGACATACAAACCAAACATGCTGTTCATTTTCCTGACACAGTGCATCATCTTCATGCACCTACATTACACTTAACTTTACGTACGGTTTGAACAGCAAATGTATTATATCCACTTCTAAATTTTGATCAAACCTTTCTGTAATTATGTCCATTCATAGTTGGGATTAAAACTTAATTTCAGATTTCATGGTTATAGAAACAAGTTGTCCATGTTCCTGTGCTAAGTGAATGCCAGTATTGTGTAGCACAATCTAGTTTACGTTGTTTCGTTACAGAGGAATGTTTTACTTCATAACCAACCACCTGGGGTATTCAAACATGTCTGAAGTCGTAATTAAACAGCACATTTCCAATATGACATGCCCAATTTAAGTACTTTTTATCACAGGTATCATATGGCATTCGATAACATTGATGCGGATGTCTATATGTGGGAATAGATTAAACAAGTAACCAATATTTATTACATATGCCATAATATGGTATTATGTCATGGAATAGAACATGACGTTGCGATATGGTGTAGGACATGATATTACGACATGGTATTACGGTATAGGGCATTGTGTTAGGACATGGCATTACGACATGGTACATGGAGATGGTGTTACGTCAAGGTATAACGACATAGCACTAAGACACCATTGGATTACGACATGGCATTTGGAGATTTTCATTGCACTTTGCAAGATAATCTCTTAAGACATGTATGCATACTTGACAACAAGAACTAAACCTTAGAGTGATAGGGTAGCATGAGGGTAGGTAGTTTTCACTCTTCAGATCAATGTTCCACAGAGAATCAGATGAGCATATTGTCGATATGCGGAAAAAAACCGTTTGTCCGTGCCCTTTTTGTGAGGAACCTTCGCTTTCCGGATCAATATTGCTGGGAACATCAGTGTATAATTAAAGTAATACATGTAAAATATTATATAAAATATAATATACTGATACATACTGAGAAGCACGAAGTCATATATACACCTTGAAAAAGTTTTTTCAATATCAAATAACTATGTTTCAAAATCATAGAGAGAGAAAGAGAGAGAGAGAAAAAATAAATAAAGCGGTGCTTGACTTAAATCCAGGGCCCACTTGCACAAAGCGATCTTAGCGTTACGACTTCGTAAGCCTATGTTAAAGTATGGGGGCTACGATCATCTTAGTGCTAAGATCGCTTTCTGCATATGGGCCCAGGTGTATAGATAGAATCGTGCGACGCGGGACGAAATAATTTCGGTCAGAATGATCAATACAGAAGCACGGGAACAAACTTTACACATGTACCACTGGAAACCTGTCAATGAGAAAAACTGAACTATTGAAACTTCAATCAATAAATGTGCATTAGAGTAATATGCAGCGTGTCGATAATCATTTTTCATGTGAATTGACAAAACAATTGGTAATTTAAGTGCTCCGAACATTTAAGATCGGAGAAACAAGGGACGAAAGTTCAATTTTAATTTTTAAAAATCGCCAATGTTTTCGGTTTTTTAATCTCCCTATCTCTGTGTTCAAGCAACATGGAAGAGATGAAGTCATGAGCATGTTCTCACGTCTCCAAACTAGGTACTTCTGTCTATCTTCTTGATATGCATTTATTCATTACAGTAACGGCAAAGGTATGACAATACAATTTAATACTTTCAGCATTTAATAACTGTATAGCATCAGGTGGTGGTTCCAAGTGTTGATTGGCACGAATGGCAGACGAACGCAACAAGGAGACAGATCTCATGGAGTCTTGCAGACGAGTGAAAGACGGCAACATTCAAAAGATCTCCATAACAGCTTATGAAAAGCGGGGATGATACAATTATGTCTACTCAAGAAGATAATGATCTATGTGAATATGGCCTGATGATTTCCCCTTCTGTCTCCAAGGCCAATTTTATCCATCGAGCAGATTCTCTGGACCCTTTTCTTTCGAATTAAGGGATCGATGGAGCCCACTTTGTCCCAAACTTGACCCGGGCAACGATGTCTAAAAATCAACCAGGTTTGCCTCCAGCAGTCACCATGCTTCAATACCCCTTTGAAAAACTTTTCATTTAGACAACATTATAATCGGATTCTGATAAAATAGTCTCTGAATTACCATCTTCTCCACAATGACTTACTGCCACGATTTGATTAGAGCAAACTTTATTGAATAAAATCCAGAAAATCGTTACAAGACCGGCTGACGGGTTTAAAAGGGTACAGAATCGCTTCTGATTTCTCCGGTCCAGACTTCAATCAAATGGTCAATCTGCCAGAGCGTTCGTGTCAGACGATATAAAATTCCATGTTCCCCAATTTGTATCATGTGTATTTGATGGGAATGACTCATTTTGAAAGGGTTCGATTTTATTATAAGATGATCTGTTGGTTGATATAATAACGGCATTAAGGGGGATCTTGTGGGGCAATGCCATCGCATAATGCACAAGCAAACCTGCCTGTTGTGTCAATATTGTTAACCAGTCAGCGTTTTGTCGAAATGATTTCGCACGCATGTTAATGCATACCGTTAAGGTTTATGACCAGACGTTGCCCGTGGTAATATTGCACTGGTTAGAGACGGGTCAGAATGTTACATGAATCATCTCATGCAAGCTTAAAGTTTAACCAGTTTGGCAAAAGTGAACTTAAAATTCAATGGCTCATGGGCATTAAGCACAGAGTTTGATTAAATGCCTGGATACAGAGTGCTAGATTAAATGGACGAATACAGAAGATGCCGGTGTTTAATGAGATATGGATCCGTGATGTCTTTGGCAATATAGCAGCTGTGCATCATTTTTAGACTCAGTCTGTTTGACTGAAATGGGATAGAAACAGGTGATGGACCGCTTGCCTGAAATACTTCCGTCTTCATTGCACATCCTAGTTGTTCCAGGGTGTATTTACGTCTATCTAGTTACACCTGATAATACACGTGTACATTTTAAGCCAGTGTTACCAATATTCTTGGAATGTCGTAGCATGGTACTTCACACATTGTATCAATAAATGGAAATGAACCCGTCTTGACAAAACTGCCTCCGTGGTCTAGAGGATACAGCGTCTGCCCGGAGAGCGGAAGGTCTGTGATTCGATACCCGGCCGCGTCATACAAAAACGTTGAAATATGGTTCTTACCCTGCCTGGCGATAGGCATTAAGAGGATAAAACAAGGACTAATCGGCACGGAGTCAGTATACTGCGTCCGAGAGGTGCATTCGTGATAAAACTGAGGCATGGTATCTCCGTGGGCTAGCACTATAAACCTAGTACGCATTACTCACACGCAGACGCACACGCACACGCACGTAAATGAACGTCACTATATAAGTGCAATAACTTCGAACACGACGTTAAATCCCATTTCACCTCACCATTGTGACAAGCGGACTGCTGGAACTCGCCAAGTCTAGCGGGAGCATTTAGCAAATGTACAGGTCCTCCAAACTGTGAATATCCACCGAACAACGAGAAATTTCAGATTTTCTGTCCAGTGTGAATTTGTAAGTCCCAGGTTTTCCGGGATTGTTTCATGGCAGTTGAGTAGGTTATAAAATATATCCCAAACATTCTTCTGAGAAACTGCTGAAAATGTCGCTGTTCCGATCAAAAGTGAAGACAAGAGCTCAGTCAATGTATTGTTGAAAAGGCGCCACATATAACAATTCGTCTTGATTCGACAATGATGGACGTTAGCATCAATTATTTGCGACATATATATGATACATCACGTTGCAGAGGGCCGCTTTGCGAAAAATGAAAATAAGGAATGGAACAATTAACGTGGACTAACCAATGAATCTTGTGTGTGAAGCGTGGCATACTGGGTTCTCGTTGACAATCCACTTCCACAATGCTATTGCTCAGACAGGTCAATGGTCATTAACGGTCGCAGATTTTCAAACGGCGAAGAATATATTCGTGAATTCAATTGAAGTCAAGATCAATTGATAAGATTGAGGATAAAAACTTGTTTTTCAAATTTGCAAAATATTTCTATGAAATCTCTTTTGTGAAATCAATATGAATGAGAAACTACCTAATTCAACATGACAGCAATTATTCAATTCTGACAAGTTGCTCAATCATATGAACTATTTGCAACGCCCGCCTTGCTTCAGCGCCAGTATTTTTCATTATCGACCCGATTGCGTAATTTACATGATGTTCGATACAAATCCTTCTCATAGTTCAGGAAGGCAATGTTTACATCTCCTGGGACTGGAGCCAGAGTGTTTAGTGATAAATGTTACTTTAACAATCTTTTAAATAAAAATGCTTTTACTGTAATTGAATTTCCCTTGAAAAGTTACATAACTTTCTGGTTTTACATGATTCGTTAAGCTAAAGTATTACGCAAGGTGGGCTGACTGTCGTATTTCTAACACATTACGAGGGGTAATTTAATGCTATTGTAAATCTTTCTGACACTGAAAAAGTGGAAATATTGTTTATCTAAAGTAATTATTTCCGAGTGGAACTACCGAGAACGTCATTACCGACATTACATGAGCCATAATTTAATGTAGCTGTGTAAATATGATCAGAGAATTGGAGAGGGGTGTGCATTTGCGTGCTGTAAATAACAATCCCGTTAGAACAGACCTCGGTAGTCTGGACACCGTGTATTAAGCATGATCTGGTTTTCGAGAAATCTGTCCACTCTATGTGAGATCGTATGACATTCGTGCACGTGAATGAACGTAATACGAGTATGACTGGAAGCTAACCATCCTGTATGACTGTTAGCTGTTAACAGTAATATTGCTGTGAGCCAGTCTGTCTGCTCGTCAATACGAAGTGAGGAGGTGTAATGGTGTTTAACGTCGCGTTCAAGACTATTGCACATAGCGAAGTGCATGCACGTGTGTGGGTGTATGTGTCTGCTTGTGCTAGTACGGACTGTAATGCCTGGTTGTTGTGATAGCCCACTGAGATATCATGCCACAGTTTGGCATGGATAACCCACTCAGACACATGACACCGTCTCCGAGCCGACCAGTAATTGTTTTATCCCCTTAATGCTGAGCGCCAGGCAGGGAAACAAAAAGTACCATCCTTTTGGTTTGACGCGACTGGGGTTCGAACCACTGACCTTGAGGTCTTCAGCAACCACTGCTTACTGTGAGAGGCGACTATGCTTGTCGTAAGGGGCGACTAAAGGGATCTAGTGGTCAGGTTCTCTGACTTGGTCTGTGTATGTCATCGTATCCCAATTGCGTAGATCGATGCTCATGATCTCATAGCTGGAATATTGCTGAGTGCGGCGTAAAACAACAAACAAACACAATCATAACTACTACTGATCTAGAAATAAAAGCGACAATCCCCTTTCCATAATCATAGAAATATCTGCTAAATGCAAACTGTACAATTCCGATTCTATCCAAAAAACATGTGTTTACGATTTATTAAATAGTGATGACACCAGGTGTTCGCCAAAAGGTGATCGTATCCTGCCCCTCTAATGTCGCCCATCACAGAGACAAGTCAATTGTTCACCTGACAAAAAAACCATGGGAACATAAACAAATATGGTACACTCCAAAACAAGGACTTGCATCAGCCATCATGTTTGTCATGCGTTACATTTACTGAGGCCTTGATTGCTGTAACCTGGTCAAGAGCAGGAGTATGACGATGCTTAAATATTCGTCGAAAGGTCATGCTGGATTGTACCAAAAACAGCTGTGAAGTAACCACCAAATGCTGGAGCTGCTGGAATATTGCTCTTTTCATACTATCTTTTGGATATTTTTTGTCAATTTGAATCTTTATTCATAAATCTTCATATGAAATAAATGAGGCGGTGTTACTAATCTCTTACTTCTGGTTCAGGGGATAAATAGGTTGAAACCGGTTTGATATTTGGTTAAAAGAGAAAGTCATACCTCAAGCTCATTTAAAACTGATGTACACCTTCCATGTGAAAAGATCATATTTATAATTTTACCAAAACTTGTGAAAAGAACTGAATTTGAAATGAATATTTGTTCAAGAAAATTTAAATCATAAACATCGTTGATTATGATTATGGAAAAGGTTTTTGTCGCCTTTATTGGAAAGCCTATTGAGGTAATCTTTCAACATCATGACTGCAGCTCCTTTTTCTTTTGAAAATATAAGTAGAAATATAAACGGAAGATACGTTGATTTTCAGAAAACGATTACGTTTTATGTTACAGAAAGACGAATGAGAATAAGGAGTAACTATCCTAGCTTCATATCTTGTGTGTAAGATGACAATAAAACACCAAAATGTCAAAACGCTGGATCATTATGGCTGCTGTAAATCATATAATCGTGACGTCATGGTATCATATTTGTGTATTATGCCCCGATTTTAAATAATAAAAGTCAGGTGATACTTGTTTTGTCATTATTACATATTCATAAAGAAGTCAAATCTGTTGACAGATGCGTCACGGCGCAATATAATATCCATAATGCACTTCTTCCAAGCTTTCAAAAACTTTGACACATTAAATATGTATAAACGACATCTATCTTAAATCAGGAATTAAATAAGTTATAGCTGATGTCAGGAACATAGAATCATTCATGAATTATCGTCTTATTGTAAAATCCATGAAATTAATTTCTGAACTGAATTAGATAACAATTAGACATTTCTAATTCATCATTTCAACCATTCATACGGCGTCGTTCTATGAAATTACCACGTCTTGATTGTATTCATCACCATCATTATTCTTATATTATACAGATTCAAATATATGAGTAAGGTGGTTATGGGTCATCCTGGCACAGTCAGGCTGTTTAGGTTTATCATCAGCTCCGGGCCCCTGCCTTCTCTACACGCAGCCCAGACAGCGAATGGGACTTCTCCCAAGAAGCGCTGTCTAGTCAAACCCACCCAGAACTTTTCGGAGAATGTGAAGACTCCCCAAAACTGCAGCCTTCTGCATTACGCAGATTGTCAGAAGGGCTGTATTCCTGGTAGCAAACCCGGGTACTCTCCCAATGTCAGTAAACAGATTGGGAGGTACCAAACCTAAGGCACCGAGAACAATGAGGAGTCGGACAAATTGGTACTTGGGATGCAAGCGTGACATGTTGAAAGCGAGGTCCGCATATTTGTCATGTTAATCCTGAATCATGTCAATCAAATTTGTGTCAAAAAGGAAAGAAAATTCAATGATATGAATTTAGATTTATAAAAACCAAGATCAATGTTTGTTGGCCTGGAAAGGTCTGAGGCTGAATACGGGCCCGTTGCAAAGAATATTTATCGTTTTCCATGATGCCCTCTTCATATTTCTGTGTCAAAACCACAAGCATGGCGAAGTCGGTAATAAAAGGATAGAGCCACTCCATCATGTCGCTTTGCATACTGTGTTTGTGCCAAAGCTGGGCATCCACTGGCGATGTGTTGGACGGTCTCTTTAAATTCCTTGCATAATCTATAATTCATATTTACATTTTGGTGCAAAATCACACATTGACGGTTTCGAGTGGAAGTGACTGGTGCTGAGCAGCAGACAGAAAGCCTTCTGTTTCACCTTTCATGCCAGCCGACTTCATCCAAGAGAAGGACTCTGCAGGGTTGCTGATCCGTACAACACACTGCACATAAACTCGATGCAGTGGTCGTTCAGATAGCCTCTTCTTGAAAAACTCAGTCTGGGCCAATTTGATATGGCACTTCACTTGGTTGACACTCATTTCTGTACCGTCCAGCGGTACAGAACCATCAACAAAATCAACACTGACATTGACATTATGTCCCACATCCTTGGCTCGTTTACGAAAACTTTGGAATGCCTTGTTTTCATCATGAGTCATGATATGCTTCACAAGAGGATCATCAGAAAAATAAATGTGTGCAAAAGTACACAAAACAATTCTATCATGAAGAGCCTCCACATTAATCAAATCATAATTGGTAAATATAAGCGATTGAGGGAAGAGCGAGGGTGGTGGGAACTATTGTCTGACATGATTCTTCGTGTGAGGGTGTCAATACCCTGAATTTCTAGTTTCGTCCAATCAACGACACCAAAAGAATATGAACGGACGGGTACAGCTTTAGTAGTTGTGGCTTTGACTTTATTGCGAGCGTTCAGCTCTGAACTCCAGATTTTCTTAAGTCTACACTTGTACACTGCCCGAAGTTTTTCCTTGATTTGGGCATTCTGGAGTTTGTCCCTAATCTGCATCCCTAAGTACGTATAGGCCTCGCCTTCCAGGTAAACTCCCCCAAGTGAACTGACAGATCCTCCCTCTTCTACCTTGCCACGTTTCAAATGAAGAATGTTACATTCATCAAGTCTAAAGGACATGCCAATATGGCAATAAGTTCAAGGCCATCCATGTAAAGTAGGTGAGTACGGGGTGTTGGGGATCTGTGGTTAGGAGATCCCGGGTGATAACCTTCCTCCTTGCTGAGCAAAAAGCTTAAAGGATTTAGTGACAATCAGAAAAGCAAAGGGCTAAAGGAATTTTTATTATTATTATTATTTTTATTATTATTATTCGAGCAACGATTTCGTAGATGAAACATTCAAAGCTCTGTATGATCATAACGAATGGGATTCACTCGACAACGAACGACACTGTCTGTCGCGTATTAATGATGGACGACTCCTCTTTGATCTTGGGCCCAGACATGATAGCATGGCGTCGAGTTGATTTTAAAAAGTCACTTAAATGATCAAGAAGCGATGACGGCTGATTTTTATAGCGTACAAAAAAGCCGATGACGTCGCTTGGTGTAAATTAAGCTGTCTGACAACGATCGTGACAGGTTTGTAATGCTTTCTTCTCGTTCCCGTACATCCAAACTGGCACCACAGGTGCGCCGAGACAGCGAAACACTACATCAATATTCACAAACACTATATAAGAGAAAGGTCAACCCCATCCTGGCGCTTAGCAAAAACAGCCCTCCTTCGCTCATTAGGAATGTCCTGTATTGCCAATGAAAGCAACCGTTGTTATACTTCCCGCTCCTCCCATACCGTTCCATGGCGGTACAATGGCCTCTTCTAAAACAAAACAGCTCAGTTGAAACTGATCGTCAATTTTATGTTTCCAAGTAATTAGGCCCAGAAGTAGGGGTGGGTTTGATTGCTCTACCCCCGCTGTGCGTGGTCCCTCCCAGGGAAACGAATGTACCCTGGAAACACAAGGTGCCCGTTGTTGCAGTCATTTGATCTTGTGCAGAGATTGTTGATTTGTTTGCTGGAGTATAGGTGTTGGGGTGAATATTGCATTGTCTTTTGTTTCAAGGATGATTCATTGCTGGTTGGGCTCAAATGTGTTTATTTGCTGGGAATTTGTTTATTTGATTAATAGACCTCCCACATTGTCTCCTTAGGCATGTGATGGTTAACACTGTTTCCGTGGCTTCATCATTTGCCTCTTTGAAGGCAGTTGATTTTTTAATAATGATAAGAGCGGTTAACGTAAAATGGATTTGCAATTTATCAAAGTTACATTTGGTGACAAGAGTAGGCTTTACCAGAGTCGAGATGGTACCTAATATGGGTTGAAATAGTCAGAATTGGCAACATCGATTCCTGCAGAAATATGAAGTGGAATACTTGTGGAGTTAGGTATCATGCGTGTATTCGGTTCCGTGTCATGATTTGGCTGCTCAGTATGTAGTATAAACTCTCACGATTTGTCTGTTTTGCAGGTGGTATAACCTGTGCTACATGTATGTCAGGATTTGTCTGTTGTGCAGGTGGTTAGGCTGTGCTACATGGCATGATTCACTTGCCTATTATGTCCTGATTTGTCTGTTGTGTAGGTTGTGTAGACTGTGCTACATCTATGTCATGATTTGTCTGTTGTGCCCGTGGTGTAGGTTGTGCTACATCTATGTCCTGATTTGTCTATTGTGCAGGTTTTGTAGGTTGTGTAGGCTGTGCTACATCTATGTCCTGATTTGTCTATTGTGCCCGTGGTGTAGGTTGTGCTACATCTATGTCATGATTTGTCTATTGTGCAGGTGGTATAGGCTGTGCTACATCTGTGTCATGATTTGTCTATTGTGCAGGTGGTGTAGGTTGTGCTACATCTGTGTCATGATTTGTCTATTGTGCAGGTGGTGTAGGTTGTGCTACATCTATGTCATGATGTGTCTACTGTGCAGGTGGTGTAGGTTGTGCTACATGCCATGATTCATTTGCCTGCGACACGTTTTTTATAACCAGATAGAATAATAATAGAACTAAATTGTGTACTTCAGTTCGGACGTGTTGACTCCTGCTGCCGGTGTTACGTGCTTGCAATGAGCAGCTGATGATGGTTTTTGAGATGTGGAAAAGAATCGTGTCAGTGTAAAACTTTGAATTCATTGAAAATATAAGTAAATGCTTGGATGCATGTATTACCGCACTATAACCGAGTTAGCGCTTTATTGAAGGGCGCAATAGCGAGGGAACACTCTATGTCATGATTGGTTATTACGCAGGAAGTACAAACATCTCATGTCGTGTTTTGTCTGTTGCCTAGGTGGAATAACATGTCATGTCATGGACTGACGTTTGTTCAGGCTGAATAAGTTGTGTCCAGTCATGACTTTGTGGCAAGTTTTCTCCTCTCTGATGACTAGACATAATTATTTCTGAATGTGTCCCGTTACTGTTACAACAAAGGGATAATTTTATGTCGACGTAATGAAAAGTTCAACCTTTTGAACATTTCTTGTACCAGACAATTAATTCTAACACAGTGTGGGGTTCAAACACATACTCAGTCTCAACATTCACATTAGTGATCGATATGCATATTCCCATTGTTATGGTAATTTGGAATGTCCTTATAAAGAAAACGTAACTGTATGCCTACTATTGCAGATATTGATGTAAATGAATATACCATATACAATTCCAACCAGGCATACATACACACACTCACACACTCTCACACTCATCCACTCACCCAAACACCTACACACCCACACACACCCACACTCTCTCTCTCTCTCACACACACACACACTCACATACACAAACACACACACTCACACACACATACTCACTCACACACTCACTCTCTCTCTCTCTCTCTCTCTCTCTCTCTCACACACACACCAATACCTTGGTGACCTCAACGGTTTGACAATAGCCCAAATATATAGGCAATTAGTGTCTTCTATTTTAAGAGTGTTATTACCTTAGTTTTATGTACAGAAACTAATCTACATTATCTATCAGCCACTAATAAATGGACGCTATTTACAGCGTTGACTTTGTCTCTGAGGGTCCAGGACCGTAATTGATGAATTTTCATTGACCAATTAACATTTCCCTTCACGTTATTGAGTAGATTTTATTTGCCACATATATATCAGGAATGTGTGACTCACTACGACTCCTTAAGCGCATGATTTCAATGAGGATGAATATGCACTTATATGGGTTGTCTTTGGGTGCAGCAACCGAAACATTTCTAGCCTTGTTTTCTAATCATAAATGAATACAAAATGCAGGCTTTTCAAAGTTTCAACAAAACACTGACGGTGCTTACTCGCGCTTCAACCGATTAATTAAATTACCTGTATTTGCAACAAAACACTACAGATGGCAATAACTTCCACCATGTTGTAATGCGAACAGAGTCGGAAAATGCTGTTTCCAGCGTGCTAGTTGTGCCAGTGTACAAACTTGATTATTCTGCCAGTGGTGTGTGTCTATTGTAGTGTGTGACAAGCTAGTTCTACCAGTGTAGTGTGTGACGTACTATTTCTACTAGTGTGTTGTGTGACCTGCTAGTTCTACCAGTGTAGTGTTTGACGTACTAGTTCTACCAGTGTAGTGTGTGACGTACTATTTCTAGCAGTGTAGTGTGTGACGTGCCAGTTCTAGCAGTGTAGTGTGTGACGTACTCGTTCTACCAATGTAGTGTGTGACGTGCTAGTTCTACCAATGTAGTGTGGAACGTGCTAGTTCTACCATTGTAGTGTGTGACGTACTAGTTCTACCAGTGTGGTATGTGACATGCCGGTTCTAGCAGTGTAGAGTGTGACGTACTGGTTCTACCAGTGTAGTGCGTGACGTGCTAGTTCTACCACCGAGTGTGGAACGTGCTAATTCTACCATTGTAGTGTGTGACATGCTAGTTCTACCAATGTAGTGCGTGACGTACTAGTTCTACCAGTGTAGTGTGTGACATGCTAGTTCCACCAGTGTAGTTTGTGCCATGCTAGTTCTGCCAGTGTAGTGTGGAACGTGCTAGTTCTACCAATGTAGTGTGTGACGTACTAGTTCTACCACCGAGGGTGGAACGTGCTAGTTCTACCAATGTAGTTTGTGACGTGCTAGTTCTACCACCGAGTGTGGAACGTGCTAGTTCTACCATTGTAGTGTGTGACATGCTAGTTCTACCAGTGTAGTGCGTGACGTACTAGTTCTACCAGTGTAGTGTGTGACGTACTAGTTCTACCAGTGTAGTTTATGACATGCTAGTTCTACCAATGTAGTGTGTGACGTACTAGTTCTACCAGTGTAGTGTGTGACGTGCTAGTTCTAGGAGTGTAGTGTTTGACGTACTAGTTCTACCAATGTAGTGTGTGACGTGCTAGTTCTACCAGTGTAGTGTGTGACATGCTAGTTCCACCAGTGTAGTTTGTGCCATGCTAGTTCTACCAGTGTAGTGTGGAACGTGCTAGTTCTACCAATGTAGTGTGTGACATGCTAGTTCTACCAGTGTAGTTTGTGACGTGCTAAATCTACCAGGGTTGTGCGTTACGTGCTAGTTCTACCAGTGTACTGTGTGACGTGCTAGTTCCACCAATGTAGTGTGTGAAGTGCTAGTTCTACCAGTACAGTGTGTACGTTTACTGTTCCATAAGTACGTTGTATAGTGTTCTTGTTTTTGCAATCACTCAACTTGAAATAATGCAAACGTACACAATTTCCCCAAGGTATAAGTTCAGATGGTGAGTCCTATTGTACTCAATGCCTGATTTCTCTTTATTACCTCTTACGGTTGCCTGTTATTGATTGTATATCTGTGGTGTGTGCATGCAGCGTCTTCCCGGTTCAAGGAAACTCCGACTGGCATACAGAGCAAGCAAAGAAATATCAGAGTGTTTTCTTACTTATAATTACATCACCGAAGACAGAATGATAGATTGAACCATTACTAAACTATTTGCTCCTCATAGGATGAGTAGCTAACGTAGAAGATGCTTTAGGTATAGTCATGGCGACTGACTAGATAAGAACAGAGACTATTTCCTAATGGGTTTGTTTGTCATGAGAAAGATTAACCATCGGCCAAGGTCGAATACATGTCGTTCGCAATATTTATTACTCAGCGAGATGCCACAACGGTGGCCTGAATTTGATACTGAATGTGTGAGTTGGGGTTAATGCCTTGATAGCATTTGTCTTTTGTCACACCGAACCAGCCTAATGTTGAAAGAAAACCCCAAGTGACGCCTGTCGTAGACGTTTACAAAACCAGAACCATGAGGGGACACATATTTACTTCGGACCATGATCAGAGGATCCGGCACAGCTGGGGTGGAAACTCAGCGCATCTGATTACAGCACAGAAGTCTACAGGACCACCTATGTCCCCTAAATAATATATTGCTGATGGTTAACAACGTACGTCACAAAATGTACCGTAAATTCGGGGGTCGTGGTTGATTAAATCCGCCTGCAGCAGGCACAGGGGTGAGGGGGTTCTTGACGTACGTACAACGCAATCATGGCTATGCATTACACTTAACACGCGATCTGGGCAACAAAACAGAGGATTTGTTCTCAGTGACAGTCATTAATTTTTCATGGTAACTCGAGTTTTGAAGAGCAAATGTTGGGCTTCGTGTAAGCTTTACGGCCTTCTTCAGGAGAATACCACTGTTTTACTGCAGTCATGTGAACACAATACGCCCAGGCTTTATTAACATTGTCTCGGGTTAATCCTACATTATGAATAAATAAATACTGATTTATTACAGCGGGCTTGCGCGATGTGTTGCATCCTACAGCGAAATTAGATTAGATGGGTTTTAGCTCTTGCACGAAAATACTGAACGTTACGCGGATTCCAATACATCGTTGTCACATGATTTAGCTATAATTCTTTTCAGGAAGTATTCTTACTCAGCTGTTTTATGGGGATGCTTAGGTTCGCAATTAAACATGTGTTCGTTATTTATGAGTTTGTATGGTACTGGGGTTGTGTTAAAAATTTATTCTTTTTGCCGCAGAAAAATCAATCACGTATGCGTTTTTAATAAACGAAATGTTTCTGAATACATTGCATGTAAAGTATATGTTAAGGTATGGCTAATTTGTTATGGTTAGCCTGGACAAAAGCCGCTTAGAGCACACTGTTTTAAATTGAAGGTTATTTTCAACCTTTAATGTTCGACCCGTGAAGATTCCGGGGTAGAATAGGTCTTCAGCAACCCATACTTGCCTTAAAAGGCAACTAACGGGATCGGGTGGTCAGGCTCGCTGACTTGGTTGATGCATGTCATCGATCCCAATCATAATCCCAAGCATCGATCGATGCTCATGATGTCAATCACTTGTCCAGACTCGATTATTTTACAAACCGCCGTCATATAGATGGAATATTGCTGAGTGCGGCGTTTAACAACAAACAAACAAACAAACAAACCTTTAATGTTCGGGATGTTTGGGTGGTGGGTTGATACTGTTAACAGAGAATGGTTAACATATTGAATGTGTGAAACTATTCAGTGAAGCCCCATGTCCTATAGCTTGTTATACTTTACCACAAGTTGTATACTAGTAGGTATTACCTAGTCATATTCCACCTTCTTATTATTAAAGTATATTGATACCAACTTCTGAAACTTCATCAGAAAGAATTATAGTGGCTGTATCTGTCAATCCCATCTTCCATTTTGAGGGGAGGAGTCACTTACAACAGTTTCAGTGAATATGTTTTGTATGGTTAGTTCGTTGTTAAATAGCAAACTTTTAAGTGTATGACTGCTACCAGAACATCCAGTGATTGACATCCCGAGCATCAATGTACGCCGTTGGGATAAGATGACATGCATCAACCAAGTCAGCGAGCCTCACCACCGGGTCCGTTTAATCCTCTTATGACAAGCATGGGTTGCTGATGATTAATTTTAACCAAGATCTTCACGGGATGTTTTATATCGTCATACGACTCTTGCTCAGAAGTTGTTTGATCAAGGTTACAACTTTCAAGGCAAAAAATGATGTCCGATACAATTCCCTTTTTTGACTTGTACCATATGTCATATATTCACATGTATTTTTAGGTGAACAATTGACTTGCCTTTGCATGTGTTCGTGACGGGTGCCACCGGTAGGGCAGGATACGCTCACCTTTTCACCTGGTATCACCTCTTTTTGATAGTGATTCATAAACACATGCTCATGACATTGTCGGTATCGTACAATCGACTACATAGAATGGAAAGGGTTTTGTCGCTTTAATTATATAAGTGAAAGCCCAAAGCCAAAATTACTTTTACCTCCTAGAATATAAAAACTGTCGGTCCCTTACCGACATATTGTTTATTATACATCCTCATCATTTGAATAAAGGATAAAAAAAATATTAAACTTTGAACAAAAAATGCCCTTTCAACTAAAATAACACATCAAACAATAAGAAGAATGAAATGAAAACACCCCACATTTACAATCAACACTGCCACAGCCATGAATGCATCCGTTCTCATTTTATTATTTTCGGTCATTATTCCTTTACCTGTTTCAATTTTCCTGTTAAAATGTACCTCAGAGTGATGTTTACCATGAAGTAGGTTACGTTTTATGGCTTAGGTTACGTTAAATGAAGCGCTACATCCCTCTGAAGATGTTGACGTAACACAGCCCATCGCTGATCAAATCTCACGGTGGAGGTTCTGGTATCCTTTGATTCAGCATCAGCTGATAGTTATTGTATCCCCGGATCATAAGGATGAAATGGGCCGTCACAAACAGCAGGATATGCGGTATATAACGGTACGGGTCGGGGTGCTGACATAGGAGCGATTAACATACAGGCGGGAGCGAGTGAGTGGGTGAGTGAGATGGGTTATACGCCGCTTTGAACAGTTAAATCATGATGCATCGGCTTAATTCTTAACGACATTATATCAATTAAAATACGGGTTTTAAACCGCGATAGTGCATGAGTGAGTGTCTGAGTTGAGTTTAACGCAGTGTTGAACAGTATTTCAGTTAATCACGTGTCAACGTAATGTGGGAAAAATCAAAGTGAAGAAAAAAAGATCTTTGGGTTTGGGTGAACCCAGAGCGCTTGTGTATGATGTTGACAAAGTAAAGGGCAGGATCTGGGATCCTGGCACGGTTAAGGCACGTAACTCTGCTCAACGAATGTCGGCGCCTAAGACCACTCGTGCCCTATACACCTTTTTGGACAGATAGAGAACTTCATGTCAGCTTGCGATGGGATCCAACCCAGATATGTGGCAGGTTTCAAACCTTTATCGCGGAAATTATTTGAGATATTTAAACTGGATATGAAAACTGTGCATCAATTTACACTATTTATTATATTTAATGTGACTGTATGTATGGATCGCTGCGACCGTCTCCGTGGTCCAGTGGTAAATCGTCCGCCCGGAGAGCGTAAAATCGAGGGTTCGATGCCCGCTTCATACCAAATGACGTTAAAAGATGGTACTTGTTGTTACCCTGCCTGGCGCTCGGCATTAAGGGGCTAAAACAAGGACTGGTCGGCTCGGAGTCAGTATGCTGTGTCTGAGTGGGGTATTCATGGTATCTCGGTGGGCTAACACTATCAAATCGTCATTATTCCGGACTAGTACACAGACACACGTGTGCATACACGTCGCTATATAAGTGCAATAATCATGGACGCGACGTTCAACCACATTTCACTCCACCTATAGATCGCGGCTCACACTTCCAAACACTGGCTTGACTGGTCCAGACTCGATTATTTACACCAGCCTTTATA
Source organism: Haliotis rufescens (assembly GCF_023055435.1). NCBI lineage: Eukaryota > Metazoa > Mollusca > Gastropoda > Lepetellida > Haliotidae > Haliotis > Haliotis rufescens. The sequence continues at coordinate 24,692,433 of NW_025964001.1, read as the reverse complement.
TAGCTGTACTCTTGCGACGTAAAACAATATTCATACACACAATACAAACCAGATTCTAGACTCGAATTCCACGATTCACTCAACCCTATGGCCATAGATCAACAATAAATGAAAGATTGATCAAGATGGCCTCAAACCAACCCCCCACACACTCATCCAACCCCACACACAAACACACACACACTCACTCACTTACCGATTACTAAGTTAACTCACTCACTAAATATTTAACACGAACTATATGACTGTATACAAGTGGTTGAGCATAAACGTTCTACGATCCTGACGAATCTACGATCACGTACGCTTGGACGTGATTCTCGCAAAATTCAGACACGTTTAATCATGTGAATTGTTTTCAGAACTGTCAATCTTTTTTGCGATTTTTCCGTCAACGCTGCCATTGAAACCTGTTATTCTAGTGGATGGTTTATATGCCAATGGTTATTTTGAGAACAGGAAGAGAGAGCTATTTTATCTCTCACATTATAGTGGCGGTGAGCGACAAGTATTCACGCTGTTGTGGAACAACACTTCACAAAGTTTTATTTACTGGAGTTTGGAGGGTTGTGAGGATTTGTCACATTTGGGAACTGATTCAGGATCACAAACTGGTTCGTCTAAGGTGCAGAAGCTCACCTTCTATTAATGATGCAGCACACAGGGACACTGGAATTATAAGTGGTTTCAGTTAAGATATTGGACGGTTGGGGTGAGGTGGGTGGGGTGGGGCGGGGTGGGGTCATGAAGTAATGTAGTTACAATAAAAAAAAGTCATATCACATCAGATGTTACATATCACATCTTAGTCATACTACCATAAGGCTGCTACTATAACTGCTGCTACTACTACAACCACTACTACTGCTGCTGCTGCTGCTACTACTACTGCTACTACTACTAGTGCTACTACTAGTGCTATTGTTGCTGATACTACTATTACTACTAGTGCTGCTGATACTACTATTTCTACTACTGCTACTATTACTACAACTATTCCTACCACTATTTTCATAACTACTACTACTACTACTACTACTACTACTACTACTACTACTACTACTATTTCTACTGCTACTTCTACTATTACTACTACTATTTCTACCACTATAATCATAACTACTACTACTACTATTTCTACTACTACTGCTACTATTACTACTACTTTTTCTACCACTATAATCAAAACTACTACTACTATTTCTACTACTACTGCTACTATTACTACTACTATTTCTACCACTATAATCATAACTACTACTACTACTACTGCTACTACTACTACTACTATTTCTACTACTACTGATACTATTACTTCTACTATTTCTACCACTATAATCATAGCTACTACTCCTACTATTTCTACTACTACTTCTACTATCAATACCACTACTACTACAACAAGTACTACTACTACTGCTACTATTTCTACTACCACTTCTATTACTACTACTACCACTACTATTTCTACTACTACTGCTACTATTACTACTACTATTTCTACCACTATAATCATAGCTACTACTACTACTACTACTATTTCTAGTACTACTACTTCTACTATCACTACCACTAATACTACAACAAGTACTACTACTACTACTACTATTATTATATTATTATGTACAGATTAAAATAGACAAAATGCAGCAAAGAGGGTTTGGGTGATCCTGGCACAGTCAGGCTGGTTAGGCTCATCATCAGCTGAGGGCCCTTGCCCCCTCTACACGCAGCCCAGACAGCGAATGGAACTTTTCCCAGGAAGCGCTGCCTAGTCAAACCCACCCAGAACTTTTCGGAGAATGTGAAGACTCCCCAACACTGCACCCAGATTGTCAGAAGGGCTGTATTCCTGGTAGCAAACCCGACTACTCTCCTACTGTCAGTAAACAGATTGGGAGGTACCAAACCTAAGGCACCGAGAACAATGGGGAGTCGGACAACTTGGTACTTGGGATGCAAGCGTGACATGTTGAAAGCGAGGTCCGCATATTTGCCATGTTTTTCCTGAATCTTGTCGATCACATTGGTGTCAAAAGCGACAGTATAATATAAGTCATTTCATTGGATTTATTAAAAAGGAAAAGATCAGGTTTGTTGACCTGGATACGTCTGAGGCTGTATACCTGCCTATTCCAAAGAAATTTGTATTTATCTTTTTCTATGACGCCCTCTACATATTCTGGGTCGTACCATGGATGGACCTCTGTGTCAAAAACACAAGAATTGCGAAGACGGTAATGAAATGATCGAGCCACTCCATCATGTCGCTTAAGATACTGTGTTTGTGCCAAAGCTGGGCATCCACTGACAATGTGTTGGACAGTCTCATTAAATTCCTTACATGATATATATTTAATATTTGCATTTTGATTGCAAAATCACACATTGACGGTGACTGGTCCTTAGCAGCAAACAGAAAGCCTTCTGTTTCACTTTTCAGGCCAGCCGACCTCATCCAAGTGAAGGACTCTGTAGGGTTGCTGAACTTCTCAAACACTGGACATAAACTCGATGCAGTGTTTGTTCAGATAGCCTCTCCTTGAAAAGCTGTGCCGATTTGATATGACACTTCACATGGTTGACACTCATGTCAGAACCGCCCAGCAGTACAGAAAAATCATTAAAATCAACACCGATATTGAGATTATGTCCTACATCCTTGGCTCGTTTACGAAAACTGTGGAATGCCTTGTTTTCATCATGAGTATTGATATGCTTCATAAGAGGATCATCAGAAAAATAAATGTGTGCAAAAGTGCTTAAAACATTTCTATCATGAAGAGCCCCAACGTTAATCAAACCACGTCCTCCTGTAATGATTGGTAAATATAAGCGATTGAGGGAAGAGCGAGGGTGGTGGGATCTATTGTCTGACATAATTCTTCGTGTGCGGGTGTCAGTACCCTGAATTTCTGGAGTTTGTCCCTAATCTGCATCCCTAAGTACGTATAGGCCTGACCTTCCACGAGATGGTAAATAACTCCTCCTCCAAACAAACTGACAGATCCTCCCTCTTCTACCTTGCCATGTTTCAGATGAAGAATGTTGTATTTGTCGAGTCCAAAGGACATGCCGATATCATTAGGAAAGGATTCTACTACTACTAGCACGACGATTTTTGTAGGTAGTTTAGCACTATCGCCCTGTTGTGACATGGGTCTCAAGAACCACCGCGCTGGCATGGGTGCAATAGTCGACCCATTGAGATCGGGTGGTCTAGCTTGGCGTTATGGGCGACACGGATGTCGTTGATTGTTTCCCATGCTTTCAGTCACTAGTTTGCCTCGCGCAGACACGATTATTCATATTTAGATGGAATATTGCTGACTGCGGCGTTAAACAACAGTCACTCACTCGCTATTACCACTCCTGCGACCATCACAAGGGATTACAAAAGTCAATGCACAAGCTGTTTCAGTAATAAAACATGGTTAATCGCTGTCAAAAGGTTACTTAACGGTAGCTAAATGTCAAGATACGTCGACGTTTTTGTCTGTTTTCCTCTTCCTGATAATGGAATTTCATTTCAACATCGTACCTAAGCTGTAACGAACTGCCATCGAGCGTTAAGCAAAGACGTCAGTTTCACCATACAAAGGAGTCGATGGCATCGATGTTGACGAGAGTAGAGCAGAGTCTAGTTCCCGGCACGTGGAGCTTTTGTTCACGAGAGCCGCGGCACAGACGAAACTGGATGATGGGTTTCATCTGTATACTGTTAATTACAAAGGTAATCCTAAACCATCCTCGCTCCAGTTGACAATATCGTAGGTCTGCAAACTATTATTTGCAAACTATTGAGGACCACGTGGACGTGCGTACGCGCATGAGTGTGTGTGTGTGTACGTGCGTGCGTGCGTGTGTGTATATATGTGTGCGTGTGTGTGTATGAGCGTGCGTGTGTGGGGGTGTGGGGGTTCGGGTTTGAGGGTGTGATCTCTGAGTGTGTAGTGTGTGGGGGAGGTGTGGGTACGGGTTTGAGGGTGTGATCTCTGAGTGTGTAGTGTGTGGGGGAGGTGTGGGTACGGGTTTGAGGGTGTGATCTCTGAGTGTGTAGTGTGGGGGAGGTGTGGGTACGGGTTTGAGGATGTGATCTCTGAGTGTGTAGTGTGGGGGAGGTGTGGGTACGGGTTTGAGGGTGTGATCTCTGAGTGTGTAGTGTGTGTGTGTGGTGGGTGGGTACGGGTTTGAGGGTGTGATCTCTGAGTGTGTGTGTGTGGGGGGGGGGGGGGTGGGTACGGGTTTGAGGGTGTGATCTCTGAGTGTGTGGTGTGGGGCCTGGGGCGTTCAGCCTGTGGCGATGGGCGTCGATGTGCGTGTGGATATGTCTGTGGGTGTGGGCGTTGGGCGTTGGGCGTTGGGCGTTGGGCGTTAGGCGTTTGTTTGGTGTTGGTGTGTGCATGGTATAGGGTGTGGGCGTTGGGCGTTGGGCGTGGGTCGTTTGATGATATTGGCTGGGTCCGAGTGATTGATGTTGGTGTGTGTGTGTTTTGAGTGTGTGTGTGTGTGTGGTGGGGTGTGGTGTGGTGGGGGGGGGGGGGGGGGGGGGGGAGGGGGAGGCATGGGGGGGGGGGGGGGGGCAGTTCTATCGAGATAATTATCCATGGTACTTGTCACAATGGCCACTGTGTGTTGACAATAACAATTCAATACATCAGTGTAGTTAGGATCATGTGTACTAACATATACTAAACAACAAAAGTTCCTGTGACACCAATATTTTAGTGTATTTTTCAAACAAGTAAAGTTTGGTTTTCAATATTGTAGTACATGTATACAAGTAACAAGTCACAAAAGCGCAACTGCTACAGAAAACCATGCATTCCATGCAAAGCCCCATGCATTTCACTACCCAAGAATGGGTATAGAAACATGCGCGTTAACGGGATTCCATATGCATTAATATTGTTTAGCATCGTGCTGACAACAACCTCTCAGATAAACAACAAAATTACGCAATTATTCAACATTACGAAATGCCACGCCTGTCCGAAAATGAGCGTCTGCGAGCCATTGGTATGCTTGAAGCAGGATCGAGTCAACGTGATGTTGCATGACAATTTAACGTCCACAGAAACACCATTTGGTGTTTATGGCAACGTTGGCAACAGACGAATGCAGTCAGAGACCATCCTCGGAGTGGCAGGCCACGCGTAACCAATAATCGACAAGGCAACTGTATTCGAACAACACATCTACGAAATCGATTCCAGCCAGCAACAGTGACTGCAAGAAGCATCCCTGGCCTTCGATGAATATCTTCACAAACCGTACGTCGTCGCTTCAGATGTGCAGGGATTGTCGCCAGAAGACCCGCCAGACGTCCCATTTTGACACCGTCAAGCACATCTACAGTGGTGCAGACAGCGTCTGTGCTGGACGGCCATGCAGAGGGGACAAGTTCTATTCACTGACGAGTCTCGTTTTCACCTCAGCCACAGCGATGGACGGATTCGAGTGAACCGACGTCGAGGTGAACGTTACGTCAATCATTGTGTCATGGAAGAAGATCGGTTCGGGGGCGGCAGCGTTATGGTACGGAATGGGATTACAGCAAGACAGAGGACCCATTTGATAGTGACAGAGGGAAATCTCCATGGACAGCGCTACCGCGACGAGATCATATTTCCACCGATTCAATCGATGCTCTTACACTACCGATCACCTGTTTGCTTTTATTAAAGACCGTCACTCCACTGAATGCCGCTGTTGTGCGACTGATAACAGAACGTTGTTTCATCACAATCAGCCTCGCGCAACCCCCAGGCCTTCATCAGCTCTGTGTTATAAACCAACATGGTATGCCGATCCCTACATTGATACCACGAGAAACACATCGCAATCATGTTATCTCCACACAAATGATGACTTTTTGCGCTAACTCAAATAATTTCCTCCGTGTTCAAGCAATCGGCAATCATTACAAACAGACGTTTGGTGCTGATTGAAATAACGGCAAATGTCTCAGTTTGGGCGTGTAATAAATTCATCATGCGTAGCCGCAGCCCTGTGTTTTACAGATGTAAACATGCCTCCGTGTTGCGTCATCCAAAAGAAACTGGCATCTGTCAATATGGATATCAATCACCTGTGAAGGACCTGTTCTTCATCGCAGCACTGGAAACTCTTAAATTGTATTATATATATTTGATCGTTCAATCCGCCAGTGCTATATTTACCTATTCATTTATTTATCTGAACTGCCGGGCAAAATATGGTATACGTTTGAAAATTGGATTTAACCAAAAAATTAAAAACGCTATCGAAGGTTACCAGGCAGAAACACTGCAAACGTAACGTCCAAAACACAACTATGATGAAACCCATTACCATCGAATAAGCATATTTGTTTGTTTCATTTTTAGCCACCAGCAAACATGGGTGTATATACTTTCTTTTGCCCGGCGGTTTATGAATCAATATGTTTATGTTTCCATATTTGTATTCATCCATAAACCAGCCGCAAGGGGCCGGGTTCAAATCCCAGTTTCGCCGATATTATTATTTTGATTTGTTCACACCATAGACGAGCTCGTGGGCTTAAGAATGGTAAACGTCTAAGATCTGCATCATTTCGGGCCTTCCTCCCACATTAAACTGACTCGCAGTGATATAAGTGTAATGCTCTTCGGGGTGGCGTTCAACCCAACTCACTCACTCATTTGGGGTAGGCGGGGCAGGCTATGGTTGAAGCTACCCTCTCTCTAGCAGAAGGTCCGTGTTTGATTCGCGACACATGTGTGGGGACACTGTTTAAGTTTCCAAGTCGCGATATATCTGGAAAAATACTATAGGAGGCATAAACCTAAACGATGTTAAAGAACACTCGATTCTTTAATATTTATATAGTTAATCTGTAATGCCAAACGAGTAGGGTGCTGTTAAATTCATTTGATGAGGTGAAATGCACTAATATAGAGACGTGCATGCACGAGTGTGAGTGAGTGAGTGAGTGTGTGTGTGTGTGCGTGCGTGCTTGCGTGCGTGTGTGTGTGTGTGCGCGCGCGCGTGTGCGTGCGTGCGTGTGCGTGCGTGTGTGTGTGTGTGTGTGTGTGTGTGTGTGTGTGTGTGTGTGTGTGTGTGTGTGTGTGTGTGTGTGTGTGTGTGTGTGTGTGTGTGTGTGTGTGGCGTGCGCGCGTGGCTAGTCCGGGATAATGCAGATTTTATAGTACTCCGTGCCGACCAGTCCTTTCTTTACCCCCCTTGATGCCGAGCGCCAGGCAGGGTAACAACAAGTACCATCGTTTAGCGTATTGTGGTATGATGCGGCCGGGGATCGAACCCGACCTTCCACTCTCCGGGCAGAGGCTCTTCCATCAGACCACGGAGGCGGTTCTAATTTGTTTTGAGTAATATATACCATGACAGAATAACTATACTAGTAATATGAAGGATTTGGTGTTCTTCACGTCTTTTGAGTAGTATATATATCTATCCATCCATGATACCTATCCATCCAGACGTTAACTAGTGAGAAATATATTTTTTTTAAATGACTGGTTTCTTGTTCGTGAATTTATCTTTATCTTTTTACCATACCCAGTACACATGTTGCTCACCTGTTGAAGGCGTCGCGGCTGACTTTGCAGAGTACATTTCAGTAGTAACCTACCACCTCTACCGTCATCTAGACAGATCTGCGCTTTTATCCTCATAAATGAGCACCTCTATCCACGTACGTGACATTCACACGTGTATGCATGTATGCGTATGTTACAACACCAATCTCACCTCTTCACCTCATCCAAACAAGTTCAACGTTACCGCTGACATTTGCCAAATATCATCACAGCCCCCTGCTCTTTATCACGGCATACATTGCATATCAGATGAGCCATCAATCACTGTGAGAGAAATGCAATACACCTAAAGGATATTAACACTCTTTAGCAGTGTAAAGCGATTGTGTCAGTTGTGAAATGTGTCAACACAACCCCAACACAACCGACACAACAGGATATTGTCACAAGCCACTGTTCTCCGTCAAGCAGCTGAACAAATATTTTGTTTTATTGATGAAATATGAAATCCATTTTCCACAGCGGTAGCACCTAATGGACAAGGTGACAAACGAGTCGTGTTATAGCTGAGCGACACATCATCAAACTATTAGTTGCCTGAGCGCAAGGAAGGTGAGCGCAGTGTTTTCAATATGCCCGACATGTCCGCATGTAAGGCGAGTTTGCTCGCCTGCAGCGCAGTCTACGCTAAATGTGATTCGGAATTGACTCAGAACGAGAAAATAGGTGGGGATAAATCACATTTGTCTTATTGTTGTCAGCAAATATAAAAATACAGTTACATTACCTAATGAATTTGATAAAAATGGATTCCTGGAGTCTTTGATCAATGTCACTTTTGAAATTGGCTGCACATATATAGCATTATGACATTAAACATTAATTATTTCGCCTTAACACTGTATTTAACAGGAATCTCGGCGTGTGTGAAAAATGCCTGGGAATTGGATGTAAATACTTCACTATTACCAATTGCAAACAGGCTCCGTCTTGTGTTCTCACGGTGAAGGCTATCTTGGTCTAAAGTCTGACTTGGAAAGTGAGTGAGCGCGTTTTACTTTGCGCTGTTTTGAAAAGTATTTCAGTTGCATCACAGCTTGTCAGCTTGATGTGGCAGGAAAGCTCGAAATAATATAGATCTTACACGTTGAAGGCGGCGGTGGCGTATCCTAGGTAGCCTAGTGGTTAAAGCGTTCGCTCGTCACGTCAAAGACATTGGTTCGATCCCCCACATGGGTACAATGTGTGAAGCCCATTTCTGGTGTTCCATTGCTGGAAAAACAGCTTATAACCATATTCCCTCACTCAAGTTTAACACTTTGGTGAAACCAACGAGCAAGGGTATGGCGCTAACAAACCAATAACTTTAATCAGGGCGAAACTGGGTTTCGAACCCACGCTCATAGGTTTTTGGTAGTTGTAAGGGACGAAACTGTGACGCTTTTGACGACTGGGCCTCCCATGCAGATTATGATACAGTATACTACGGTTATAACGAACTCAAATGGACCACTAATTTTAGTTCGTTATAACCGTAGGTCGTTATAAGCATATACACAACATCTATACAGCAAATGGCCGGGACCAAAAATTAAGAACGTTAAATCCGTCAGTTCGTTACAAGCGTGTTCGTTATAAACGTATTTTACTGTATCAGTGCACTAAGATAGATATGCATTATTTTCAAGAAAAAAAAGAAAGCATTTCCGGCACAATAATACAGTATTAACGTTCATCACTGATATAATTAAGTCGATTTTGCCGTAGTTCGAGATAAGCGGAATGGCGATAATAGATCAAATGTCGATAAATAATTCTGACAGGAGCACAACGTAGTATTGACAGAAGCAATATATTTTAGTTTTGGGACAATTAGACATTGTACGTTAACTGTAGGAATAAGTAGATAGTATAAGGACGAATTTAACTCTTTATCATTGTTGTTACATCGAACTAAAACCAGAAGTTGGGATGACTTGAGATTAACTTGGTGGGAAAAAACGAACTACGATGCTCGACACAAAAAGGATAAGTTATTTACAGATATATGCGTAGATGTACTAAAAGATTTACAACTCTTACGTAACAATGCTCTTGCTTTTAATGGTTCTTTTTCATTTCTGGGTATTTATCAAAAGATCACACACACACTGCATATAAAACCGCGTGTAGCTTGTTTGAGTAAATAAAGCGACAAAACCCTTTCCATATCCAATAGAAATCTCTGCATAAAGCAGAGTCGATTGTATAATTCCGACTGTATCATAAGCATGTGTTTATGAATCACTAGCAAATAGTTATGATACCAGGTGTTCGCGAAAATGTGAGCGTATCCTGCCCCACCGTTGGCACCCCTCATAAACACATGCAAAGGCAAGTCAATTGTAAACTACTGTTAATATCAACTTAATGCAATTGGTAATGCAGCTTTACCTAATTATGTCAATGAACAAATCTTGAAGACTTTGATCGCCTCCGTGATCTGGTTGATAGAGCAAAGTTAATATAAAAAGTACGTTTCTCTGTTTCTCTTTTTTATTATGTTATTTAATATATTACATGTAAATAACCATACTTGTAAATTCACGGGGGAGGACCGCCTTTGTATTGATGCATCGTTCCGAATAATGTTTATGTGAATAGTGTCTGTGTTAATCACGTTGCTTCAAAACGGCCCCTTTATAAGGCGTGGCTGTGGACGGTTTAGACTAACATCTAGACTCTGAAATGAACGTATCTTACAGAAAAAAACCAGTTGTTAAATAATCTTAATAAAAATATAATAAAAAGGAACCCAGAGACTCTTCATTTTTGGATACTGCAGTAATGTAGACTTGCCAAACATTATAGACTTGCATGGGCTGTATTGGATATATTTGTATCAGGGTCTGTATGACAGACTAGGGACGGTTGACCTTGGCATGGTATCGCACGGATGTTTGTTGTAGTACACTACAAAGCGTCAAGGTAGAGAATAACCAGACTCACTTGTCCGACGAGTCAGACACCATAGAGTGCAAAATGCTAAATAGCTGTGAAAATTAAATGAATGGATCACTGATAATCACCGAGGGCACCAGGCGTTCGCGCAAAGGGTGAACATATCCTGCACTTCCGGTAGCATCTGACTCTTACACAATTTGCTTAAGAAACGCGGTCACTTAATGGAAGTGTGGAGATTTCATTTACACGATTTATAATCATTTGATAACGTCAAATCACCGTTAGCGAAAAAAAGACAATATTTCCAAATGGCAACATTGCCAAGCAACAGTGATGTAGCTGTGATCGATGTGTGGTTGTTGGACTTGCACGAGCTACATGTAGCTTGCGGTTGTGTGCTTTGTGATGATAGAATGGCTCGGGGAAATTACGTCTCCGAGAATAGAATAAATAAATTGTTTGTTGCTTTGGTTCATTCGTTGTTAATTGATTGTATAGATTTGTCATAACGGATGCATAATTCGTTGTGTGTCAGCGCTGTAGCGTCAGCTCTAGGGCATCACCACAATGGTTAACGTTAGGCCCGTGCTTCCTTCCTCATCAAGCTGACACATGATGCGATGACCAGCAACTATATCTCGGGCTTGACAAAAGGAGATGTTTCAAATGTAGCGTTTGTAATCATGAAATAGGCAAACAGGCAGCAATAATGCAGAGTTATTATGTATGGCACGGAAACAGAGGACCCACGAGGACAAGGACATGGGGGCATGATGTGGAAGACCCACGAGGATGGGGGCACATTGTCAGTTTGCAGTCACTGTAAACAAATTATCGTTGAGATTAAAGTCACTCTGCATGGATCGAGTTGAAATGATCAGTGTCAATATCGCGTGTGTCCCCTATTGGCTTCCGGACACGCCCGCACACGACGTTTTTCAGAGTTAAGTTAGCGAATAAAGCCATCGTACACGGAATTTAGTGAACCAAGGCAAGATTTGCATTTGCATCTGTGTCTGTTGCATTCCTGCGAGCGGTTTGACATTAATGGGGAACACAATGTTCAATTCGTCTTCAAATCCAAATTCTAATAAATCACAAATTTTGTGTAGAACTGAAATGATTGTCCTTCCGACGTTAACCCTAAGTAATCCACTCATACGGGGAATCTCGTGTCTCTTATTAACCCCAGATGCTAGTAGATTAAGGTATTAAAGCGCGGAACCCTCCCATAAAATCAGAAATGTATGATGTTTGGTAAGCCTTAAAAAAGGGGGATGGGGTGGGGGAGTGCGCCCTCCCCTCTTCATCACTTTTTGATATTGCATTCTTCAAGATGTTATGCAATTAGGCTGGCTTTGAACCTCCTTGAGAGATGAGCCCCTGACCAGAGAAAGAAGCCCCGGATCACAAGCTGCCTTGAGCCGTCTCGAGCAAATAGCCCTGGATCACAAGCCGCCTTGAACCGCCTTCAGAAAGCTGTCCCGGATCACAAGCCGCCTTGAGTAAGTAGCCCTGAATCACAAGGTGCCTTGGCCCGCTTTAAAAAGTAGCATTGATCACAAGCCGCCTTGAGAAAGTAGCCCATATCATATGCCGCTTTGAACCACCTTGAGAAAGTAGCATTGATCACAAGCCGCCTTGAGAAAGTAGCATTGATCACAAGCCGCCTTGAGATAGTAGCCCATATCATAAGCCGCCTTGAACCGCCTTGAGAAAGTAGCATTGATCACAAGCCGCCTTGAGAAAGTAGCCCATATCAGAAGCCGCCTTGAACCGCTTCGAGAAAGCAGACCCGGATCACCAGCCTCCTTGCACCGCCTCGCCAAGTAGCGCCTGATCATGTGGTTCCTTCGGTTAGTATATCGACGTATATCTGTGTAACACTCAAGTTTGAGCTAACCATAAAATTGCGGATAACAAGCTTACATTGTGAGCTCACCCTATGTCGAAATAGGACTGAATCACTTCCAGGAGCGCCCAGCCCGTCTAAATAGTAGCTTGCGGCCTGGTGTAAACTGTTAATGTTACAAAAACGACACTATCAAAAGTTTACTCTGGTATAGTGTTTGTTTTACGAGAGGCGTCACATCTAACTGCGATACTGTTGATCGACTGAGATATATTTAGGCAAAGTGCAATTTTTTGTCCTCGCTGTTTAGTATAACTCGATGACTATCTTTAAATGCTAACAAAAATGGCGGTAACATGTGTGACCAGTCTAATATTGTGCTTCGGTACCGCGATGGTATAGGTTGGTATTCATGCTATCTCTCACTGGTTTATATCATCCAGACTCTTTTACTTACAATCTGTCGGTATAAAGCTGTAATATTGCTCATATATAATATTGCGGCGTAAAACAACTCGCTCTCCGCGTGTATTATCTACGGATCGCCTCGTTATAACAAGGACGGAGGAATCACACTTTGCTGTATCAGGCGTTCATAGCATTTAGAGAAGAGGTACAAAAGTTTTAGGATGGCGAGTGATGAACTGCGGTTGTGCAGAGTTGAGTCCCTTTGTCGTGCCAGGATCGGCCTATCGTGGGTTCGAATCCACGATTCGCTCACATTGTGAAGTAATATGACATCATATATGAAACATATTTAATATGAGAAAACTATGATACCATCGTTTGTCATGACGTCACAAACTGATAATGTTACAACTTTAGGGGCCTGTTCCACAAATCGAAAGTAGTGCTGATTGCTCGGCTTTGTTCACGGGTTTTACTAAAACCATTGTTCGCTGGGTGTCTAGAATAAAAAGCTTTTCACTTTTTCGCGAACACCTGGTATCATCACTATTTGCAAGTGATTCATAAGCACATGCTCATGATACAGTCGGACTCGTACTATCGACTCTATTGGATTTCTATAGGATATGGAAAGGGTTTTGTCGCTTTATTTATTGTCAAAAAACGAGTTTGTCGGCTGCTCCTTGCGAGTTTTGACGTTCTGAGGCTGACTAATATCATCTCTCCTCACTCGACCCCCACCCCCGAGCCCACTCTCGGGACAGATGAACTGTAATCCCCGTAACACGTTGGTTATTCTCTAAATATCTTCTGGTAAATATAACCCCCACAGTATATTACATACATAAACCCATGGGATTAATATCCTACTACGTTCACCAAGTGCCGGGGATGAGACCCCGCCACACATAATCCAATAATACAATCAACAAGCCCTCTCCCTCACAATTCCGCCATGCGAGCCATAGAGTGAGCCCTATCAGCATAGCAGTTATCACTGATGTCGTGCCCTGCTGACCCTTCATGTCCATCTCGAATATTCATAGCCCCCAATCGGTACTTTCTCCGGCCGCATTGACCACTGAAACCACTGGAATCTATTTATCGTCGTCTCCTATCTCCCCTCTCTGGAGCATATCGACAGCTGGGATGGATAAATGTCAGCCTGGCTGTGAAATATACATCAGATGTCCTGCAATAGACAAGTGTCTATCAGCCGGGCCAGTATATCTTACACTAGCGGGGTTCTTCACACATGCAATCCCATGCAATGTACATTACACGGGGGAAAGCAAAGGTGTTGTGTATTTCCGTGTCACGTTTCCGGGTCTACTTATTTTGAAAATGTAAATATTTGTCTCAGGAAAGCACGTGGCTATAAATGAATTGAATATGGGTGAAGATTATTTATGGTTTAGTATTTACGCGTATGACTCAATCTTAACTAGCGGACTATTTTAAGAGCAAAATGAACTAGCGAGGATGTTATATCATAAAAAACCCAGACCATGTTTAACAAAACGATCTTCCTGGATCGACTATCATAATAATGAGTGAGTATGGTTTTACGCCGCTCTTGGCAATATTCAAGCAATATCACGGCGGGGGACACAAGAAACAGGCATCATACATTGTGCCCATGTGCGGAATCGAACCCGGGTCTTCAGCGTGACGAGCTAACGCTTTTACCACCAGGCTACCCCACCGCCCCCTATCATAATAGAATACTAAAGTTTGGCAGATACGATAGCCATAAGCATGGTGCGAAAGTAGTTACGATCGAAATGGTAACTACAATCAGCAAGGTCCTCAAATCGCTATGATAATTAAGATAACTAAGTTCGCTAAGATTGCAAAGATAGTTAACATCACTAAAACCGCTTTGATCGCAAATATCACTAAGATAACTAGGTCATTAAGATCGTTGATATTGCTAAGAAAGTGAAGATGGTAATATGGTCGTAACATCACCAAGACCTTTGGTTTCAGTCTTCTCTGAAGTTGATTCTTGGACACTGAATCATAGCAACGTACTACACGTGGATTCACAATAAATCGTGAACAATCATTCACAAAATCACTGCAGCTTCACATACTGAATCACAGCGGCTTCACATACTGAATCACAGCGGCTTCACATACTGAATCACAGCGGCTTCACATACTGAATCACGGGTTTCTTACACATTTATCCACACACGACTCACACACTGGAGAGATAACGTCTTCCCGGAGCTCTGCATACTATACTGCAGCCACGACGGTTACCAGGAAACTATTCACTGTGCTCGTCCAAGCCCCTGGCTACTGCAGCCACGACGGTTACCAGGAAACTATTCACTGTGCTCGTCCACCCCGCTGTCTACTGCAGCCACGACGGTTACCAGGAAACTATTCACTGTGCTCGTCCACCCCGCTGTCTACTGCAGCCACGACGTTTACCAGGAAACTATTCACTGTGCTCGTCCACCCCGCTGTCTACTGCAGCCACGACGGTTACCAGGAAACTATTCACTGTGCTCGTCCAAGCCCCTGGCTACTGCAGCCACGACGATTACAGGAAACTATTCACTGTGCTAGTCCACCCCGCTGTCTACTGCAGCCACGACGGTTACCAGGAAACTATTCACTGTGCTCGTCCACCCCGCTGTCTACTGCAGCCACGACGTTTACCAGGAAACTCTTCACTGTGCTCGTCCACCCCGCTGTCTACTGCAGCCACGACGGTTACCAGGAAACTATTCACTGTGCTCGTCCAAGCCCCTGGCTACTGCAGCCACGACGGTTACCAGGAAACTATTCACTGTGCTAGTCCACCCCGCTGTCTACTGCAGCCACGACGGTTACCAGGAAACTATTCACTGTGCTCGTCCAAGGCCCTGGCTACTGCAGCCACGACGGTTACCAGGAAACTATTCACTGTGCTCGTCCACCCCGCTGTCTACTGCAGCCACGACGGTTACCAGGAAACTATTCACTGTGCTCGTCCAAGCCCCTGGCTACTGCAGCCACGACGGTTACCAGGAAACTATTCACTGTGCTAGTCCACCCCGCTGTCTACTGCAGCCACGACGGTTACCAGGAAACTATTCACTGTGCTCGTCCACCCCGCTGTCTAATGCAGCCACGACGGTTACCAGGAAACTATTCACTGTGCTCGTCCAAGCCCCTGGCTACTGCAGCCACGACGGTTACCAGGAAACTATTCACTGTGCTAGTCCACCCCGCTGTCTACTGCAGCCACGACGGTTACCAGGAAACTATTCACTGTGCTCGTCCACCCCGCTGTCTAATGCAGCCACGACGGTTACCAGGAAACTATTCACTGTGCTAGTCCACCCCGCTGTCTACTGCAGCCACGACGGTTACCAGGAAACTATTCACTGTGCTCGTCCAAGCCCCTGGCTACTGCAGCCACGACGGTTACCAGGAAACTATTCACTGTGCTAGTCCACCCCGCTGTCTACTGCAGCCACGACGGTTACCAGGAAACTATTCACTGTGCTCGTCCAAGGCCCTGGCTACTGCAGCCACGACGTTTACCAGGAAACTATTCACTGTGCTCGTCCACCCCGCTGTCTACTGCAGCCACGACGGTTACCAGGAAACTATTCACTGTGCTCGTCCAAGCCCCTGGCTACTGCAGCCACGACGGTTACCAGGAAACTATTCACTGTGCTCGTCCACCCCGCTGTCTACTGCAGCCACGACGGTTACCAGGAAACTATTCACTGTGCTCGTCCACCCCGCTGTCTACTGCAGCCACGACGGTTACCAGGAAACTATTCACTGTGCTCGTCCACCCCGCTGTCTACTGCAGCCACGACGTTTACCAGGAAACTATTCACTGTGCTCGTCCACCCCGCTGTCTACTGCAGCCACGACGGTTACCAGGAAACTATTCACTGTGCTCGTCCAAGCCCCTGGCTACTGCAGCCACGACGATTACAGGAAACTATTCACTGTGCTAGTCCACCCCGCTGTCTACTGCAGCCACGACGTTTACCAGGAAACTATTCACTGTGCTCGTCCACCCCGCTGTCTACTGCAGCCACGACGTTTACCAGGAAACTCTTCACTGTGCTCGTCCACCCCGCTGTCTACTGCAGCCACGACGTTTACCAGGAAACTCTTCACTGTGCTAGTCCACCCCGCTGTCTACAATCCACTGACAAACAGGCGTCGACTACCGGGACACCAATACTGTGTTCCGATCAAATGTTTTGTTTGTTTGTCAAATGGTAATTCTATTTCATTCTAACACGCAGGTGTGATGAGGAACTTGGAGGAATCGGTACTCTCCTTTTGACTGGAACCGCGAAACAATTTTTTAACAAACAAACGTAATCACACCTGGAATTGTAAGCAAAGCGTTTAAATAACTATTTTCGCAAGTCACTGAATGGCAAAGACAGACCTAGACAAACATATATCGCTTGAGTTTGGGTTTAAGTGTACATTTTGAAGATTCTTGTAGTGGCTGCGCCAACACTTGTGGCTGCGAGTACAGCAAAGGTGACACGCACTGGACGGGAGCTTGAACGGTGTCACTACAAGGGGACGAAACTCGGTTTGTATGGATTGGCCCAAACGTTTCTCGTATATGTTAGTGAGTGGGTTTAACATCCATTCGAACAATCAGAGATCGTATATCGGCACATGGTCTCTGGAACAATATTTCATTTTTATCAAGGCGTGTCAACTTAATGGGTTTTGGATGTTGACTGAGATTCGAACCCATGATCTTCGGAACAGGCACTACCGAAGGAAATGCGGCGCCTTAGACGACTTGGCCCCCATAGCCTGATCATGGCGGTGTAAAACAACATTCATCATCATCTTTGTTAGATGTTTACCCCACGCACACAAAAACAGATTTCCAAGCATGTCCACGAAATGGCAGATATTCAGGGAAAGAACGTGCCAGACACCTTTTGGCAAGTATCGAAAAGAGGAATTTATGTCTTTTTTTGTATATTAACTTTTTGTTGACAAGACATACTTCCCCAAGTCCTGTTCTAGCAACACAATGCAATAGTGAGATTGGGGAAAGCATTTAGTTAAGCTTGCTCTTGCAATATGAAAATATGTAGCTCCGTGTATCCAGATGGCTTAATCCACTCAGCCAGTATGATACAGGCGACGTGACAAGAGGCAGTCGCTGTGTCCTTCTCTTAATGCTTCCTGGAAGACTCTTACATGATTCAGACAAAAGCAGATATTAAGGGGCTGACCATCTCATCTTCCGAGGAAAGCCTGGGAATTTCAAACAAAAAATAAATTGTTCCAGCAAATGCTGGAAAAGAATAATTTGGCTCAGGTTTAACCCACTGGACACGATGTATATCCCGAAAATACATTCCTCTAAATGAGCCAAAATATAATTGTTCGACTCCTCCTTTCGAAGATAAATACATCTTTCGCTGCACGTGCTGGATGTCTTGAAAGATGTGTGTTGTAGAAATAAAGGCGACAAAGCCCTTTCAATAGCCACAGAGTATTTAAGCTGAGTCGTCTTAACGATTTCGACTATACCATGAGCATATGTTTATGAATCACTATGAAATAGTCATGATACCAGGTGTTCGCGAAAAATAAAGCGTATTCTGCCGCATCGGTGCCACCCGTCACAAACACATGCAAAGGCAAGTCACTTGTTCACCTAAAAAGCAAGGGAACATATGGTACAAGTCAAACTAGGGAATTGCATTTGTCATTGATGCGTCAAATGTGTTAGTGTCCTCAATATGTCTACCATACATGAATTGTAAAGCTTAACTGCGATTTTGAATGTTATAACCTTGATGTTGCTCTTCCTTAAGGAGAAGGGACCGCCTCCGTGGTCTAGTGGTTCGATCCCCGGCCGCGTCATACCAAAAGACGTTAAAAGATGGTACTTGTTGTTACCCTGTCTGGCGCTCGGCATTAAGGGGCTAAACAAGGACTGGTCGGCTCGGAATCAGTATACTGTGTCTGAGTGGGGTATTCATGTTAAACTGCGGCATGGTATCTCAGTGTGCTAGCACTATAAATCGGCATCAGTCCGGACTAGTACAAGCAGCCACACGAACACACACACGTACATGCACGTCGCTGTATCAGTGCAATAATCTTGGACGCGACGTTAAACCCAATTTCACCTCACCTCACCTTAAGGAGAAGAAAATGTTTTGCAGCAGTGACCGAAAAGGTTGTCTGAGAAATAATCTCTCCCTCAGAACACTAGATAGTTGGTCCCTAACCGGGGATGTTGAACCATTGAAGGCAGCCGTTGGGAACAGTCAGTATGGCCACCGATGTATATATACGGCTTACGTGTCGGCACGATGTGTTCTCATGCAACAGCGATAGCACCACGGAGAACTACTTTTGGGAACCCTGCCATGTGATGTTGAAAAACGTTAAACACTGACTAGGTTTACCCGTTAACTATTTCATGGCGTAAAAACAGAGTATGTAATATGCTAGGCATTTCCCCGTGTTGACGGGGAACTAGGTCTACCAACTAAATCTGTCCATTCATCTGAGAGGCCCTTTGTTGTTTGTTGGTTGGGTGATACATGTTGAAGAGGTTGCTACACGAGCGAGTGCTTAATGCTGATTTAATGGAACGATTGTCGTTATTTATGTATTTCCCGTGCGAGAATTTTGAAAACTTTCGTAAAGTCAATATTACACACACGCGTGGGCTGATCACTTTATCACTTAAGCTTTGGATTGGTTTGTTGTTGTGAAGTGTCTGCTATGTTTGATGTGGCTATCAGGGTTAATGTAACGTCAACAAGAATTTGCTATAACGTAATAGCGAGTATGACGCAATGTCAAATACGTGTGGATTTTTATTATTAATATGTTGTTCTTAATCATAAGGACAATATAGATTATTTTGTTCATGTCTCAAATCACATGGGGTGAGTGAGTGAGTATGGTTTTACTCCGCTTTTAGCAATATTCCAGCAATATCACGGCGGGGGACATCAGAAATGGGCTTCACACATTGTACCCATGTCGGGAATCGAACCCGGGTCTTCGGCGTGACGAGCCAACGCTTTAACCACTAGGCTACCCGACCGCCCCCAAATCACATGGGACAAAGATGACAAGACAAAGATGATATGGAACATTCACGATTGAATTTTAACTTTGTTAACCACGAGACGGAATTACACAAATTATAGCGGATCCTAGATACAACAGCATCACGATGGCCATATTTAACAGAAGACAGGTAAACAAGGGGAGGTAACTGTCACAAACAGAGTTCAACGTTCAGCATGAAATGTTATTTTATTGAGTTAAAATATAGCTACTTATATGTTGGTCGTAAGAACTCGAGGCGACCAAAAGGGTTGGGTAGTCAGACTTGGTTGATGGCATGGCATCGTATCCTGACTATGCGGATCCTTGCATCCTTGCTCATAATATCAGTCTATGGTTTGTCTGGTCAAGACTCGATTATTTACAGGCCCCGAAATGGAGCTGGAATATTGCTGAGTGAGGCGTCAAACAACAAACACATACTCGTGGATACTGCAGGCATATCACAATGGGAAGTTGTATCCATGTTGGGGGTATATGCTCAGTGTGATGTACAACACGAACGCGCTGTGCACCTGGCTACAACTCAGCCATATTTTCTTAGAAAACTATGAGAAATACTTTTACTGTTAAACGGGGATTACAATGAAAGAGGTGGAGGAGACCAGCTATTGCTTAACCCACAACGACGACGAAGAACACAATACGAGGTTCTGAAAAGAATATTAACCAGATAAAATATTAATACTGGCCAGAGCACAGGTGATGCGTGGTCGACTCCCACACTAATATGTGTTCACTACCGATAAATCCTATATGTCTCCGTTTCAATCTTTTTCTCCAAAATTACTTTATCAACCTTTATATTGTCACCGGGTCGTAAAACGACAATAATAGTCACGGTCTGGTAGCCGCCCCGCTTCCCTCTCCCTTAATTGTCCTGCTTCCGTCATCATTCGGCAAAATCCGTCGGTCATCGTTGTCCAGTGTCTTTCCTTCATTGCTGGAGAATTGATGACCCATGAATTTTATGCTCCAGCTGTATAATCGCATACTTTTATCATGTATTGTTTGATATATGTTATCTCATATATGTTTGCTGCCTTTTACATGTACGTAAAATGCTTTAGTAACTTTGATTAGGGTAGGTAGGTGGTTATGGGGCAGTTTTCTCTCTGGTACCGACTCCCTCTTGTGTTTTGTTTATATTGTATACCCCGTTTTTCTAGTAATCCGTGGATAACTTACTTTCCCACGACTGTCTAGTTTAGGTCAAGCACCCATTAACTATTGGGGGTCAAGTTACTCTTTTGGTCAAGTACCCTTTTTAATGATTATGAGTCTAGATACTCTGTAGGTCAAGTACCTTGTATTTTGGAAAGTCTAGCATTTCTTTGGCCTGTCTAAGTAAGTGAGTGAGTATGGTTTTACTCCGCTTTTAGCAATATTGCAGCAATATCACGGCGGGGTACACGAGAAATGGGCTTCACACATTGTACCATTGTCGGAAATCGAACCTGGGTTTTCGGCGTGACGAGCGAACGCTTTAACCACTAGGCTACCCGACCGCCCCCCGTCTAAGTGCCTGAGACTTTAATACTATTTTGCTATCCAGGCGTTTTTCGTCTATTTTATTGTCCAAGAGACTTATTTAGGGGTAGGACACCTGTGTTTATTTCCCACTATTTATCAGCCGAGGTTATTCACTCATTAGAGTGATGAGTCAGTTAACTCTCAGGTGTTAATTGGTCGCAACCTTCTTAATTGTCTGTCTAAGCATCTTGTTAATATCTTGTCAAAATGTTGATTTAGCTACTCTTCCTTTCATTACTCTTATACAATTGCTTAGCTAAATAGCTTGTATATTTGGTCTGATCTTATTAATCAGTGATCATTGTCAGTGGAAATTGGGCGTATGATCTTTTATATTGTCGTCTGTCGACACAACTAGCAGATAGTAATGAACGTTTTCATTATTAAATTATTCTTGTAAAATAAGTGAATAACCTCGGCTGAGTGTTCAAACACACTCATCATCATCATTATTGTTATTATTATTATTATTATTATTGTTTAGTGACACCCTAGTCTCTGGAGCACAGCTCCGTGACAATATCCAGCTAATCAGTTTCAGTTTGTTGTGTCAGAATCGGTGGCACTGCCCATGATGTTTGTACAGCAAAACAGCGATCCAGCATGCTGATGACATACCACACCTTGCTGGAATTCTGACATAATCATGATGTAACTGTTGTAAGGACTTAAAATATATTTCTGTTATATGATATGTGATCTGTATGTTGTAAAACAAATTAAAACAAAATATATGTCTCAATGTTGTAAAACATGAATTAAAACAACATATATATGATGTATTATTATGTACATCTGTCAAATGTGGGATCGTATACAATAGTAAAAACATAAACTATTGGTAATAAACTTTCATGTTTTATACATGTTGATCTATATGTTTTCAAACACCGGTAATAAAATTGATGTATTAAACAGGTTCTTCTACTTATTTCACACTTCAATACAGCGGGCAACACCCGCCACGTAATCCCGATGTTGTTATACCCCTTCCACTGTTGGGGTCACCAAGGTATTGGCAAGTCACTGTGTGTGTGTGTGTGTGAGAGAGAGAGAGAGAGAGAGAGAGAGAGAGAGAGTATGTGTGTGTGTGTGTGTGTGTGTGTGTGTGTGTGTGTGTGTGTGTGTGTGTGTGTGTGTGTGTGTGTGTGTGTGTGTGTGTGTGTGTGCTGAGACCGCAATGTTAAAAGTACTCACTAGAGTTTAGTCATTTGGATCGCGCTTGTCATGCATGCAATTCCAACTGAAAAAGTGAACCTAACTTGCATATCCAATAATGCTAAAAGATATATTCATTGTTTTTTATCAATAATTATACGCTGACATGCTTGTTTAATGTGACTATTTCCATATTGCATTCTGTTTCTAGTTCAGGTTCGATATCACTCGTTTGGTGTTGTGAATGACGTATAAAATCCTGTTTCCGGTTGCATCGACTTGTGAATAACTCGAATTTTTACTTTATTAAGTTAGATCTAACGGTGATCAACTGTAAATTGTTTAAAGTGGCCTTAAACCAAACGCACTCACTCACTTAACTGTAATTTACTAGGGGTGACTATTGGTCTGAAAATCACTATTGCAATAACTATAACAACAAATAAAAAGTAAACTTTGAGACATGAGAAAGAAACTTCCACATTACCATGTGTTAATTACTACCACCCATGATCAAAAGAAAAACAAATTTGAACAGCATTGCATGTATTTTATTGATATGGTAAATACAATCGAAACTATCGACATTCCTAACTGAAATCGATACTATTGATCGGAAACTGATTTAACAATCGATTTATTGACTTTAAGTGCTTACCAGTAGCAATATATCGATATTTCTATCTATCTGGACACCCCTACAATTTACCCTATTGTGCGATATTCTATCAAGTGCTAGTAAGCTAAAATTCTATAAAATCTGTATGTTAATAAAACTGTAACTTGGCCTATCTTGTCGAGATAATCATCTTTAGTTATTAATTATAAGCGTCTTGACGGGACTCATCATCCAACAATGTCTCGTGACTTACCTGGTTTGATAGTGACTTATGCATGAGTACATGCTGACTCATATATTTACTCACGTACGTTCGATAGTGGGAAGCCTGGAAGTTAACGCGCTAGCTTGTCACACCGGTGATCCAGCTTCGAATCCTAAAATGGTTAAAGTGTGAACCCATTTCTGGTCCCCTGTCTTGGTATGGTGTGTATATTGCTAAAAACGGTGTAAAACCACACCTACCCACTCAGTCACTTACGTACAGTACGATGCGTTGCGTGAGGAAGAATAATGCAATATGAGCCCAGGGACCCGTTCCTCAAAGCGCTATGACTCTCATAAGCCAATGTTAAAGAATGGGAGTTACGGTCGTCTTAGCACTAAGAAAGTTTTGTGGAACGGAGGCGATGGGGGGTTTAAGATTGCGATGAAAACACTTCACAGACACACTATGCCTCCATGAGTGGGTGACTAATGTCAAGGTCATGCTCGAAAGTTGACGTTTAGGTACATGACTGTATACGCAGTTAAAAGTCTGACGTCACACAATGAGGTTTTTGAAACTATCCACATTAATATAAGCGACAAAACCATCTCCATGATCATAAGAAATCTCTGTTAAAAGCAGTCCGTTGTAACATTTCGACTATATCATGAATACGACGTCAAGTGAGTGAGAAAGTGAGTTAGGTTTAACGCCGCTTTTAACAGTATTCCAGTTATATCACGAAGTGTCAGCTTAATGTGGGAGGAAAGCCCGAAGTGATGCAGGTCTAAGACGTTTACCAGTTCGGTGAAACCCACGAGCACGGGTATGGTGCTGACAAACCTAGAAACATAATCGGGGCGAACCGGGATTCGAACCCACAATCATAGTTTTCTGGCGTGCCCAAGGGACGCAACTCTGCACAGCGAATCGCAGCGCCTTACAGCATGCGAGCATTTGTCAAAGATACCCAAAACTTCCATAATATGTTTATACTAAACTGCCGGGCGATTGAATGTATGCACTTGAAAATTGGATTTGACCAAACAATTACAAACGTTGTCAAAACGTTAATGGGGTGAAGACAGTCGCCGAGATTCATATTTAAGGTCCAAAACACAACTGTGATACACTTATCAAACACATCACCATGGAATAACCATTTCTTCTTTGTTTAACTTTTAGACACCATCCAAAATAGGTTAATACTTAATTTTGCCAAGCACGACGATACCATTAAGGTGATATGT
This sequence comes from Haliotis rufescens, assembly GCF_023055435.1. Lineage (NCBI taxonomy): Eukaryota > Metazoa > Mollusca > Gastropoda > Lepetellida > Haliotidae > Haliotis > Haliotis rufescens. The sequence goes on along the minus strand of NW_025964001.1, from coordinate 24,667,841 downwards.
GAGTCTTTGTAAAAGATACCGAGAGGTTTCATAAAATGATTAAATGATTAAATGTTGCGACTATGCTCATGACACAATAAAAACTGCCACACCCACAATTATTGTTATACAAGGTCGTATACTCCACCTACAGAGTAAGGCGTGTTTTTGTTTTGATATGGAAATACAATGTTAAAAGACACAGACGCCGTATTGGAGCCATCATGATATTTTGACAACATAATAATAATTCTCACAAACATGTTGACATTTATCCACGAAGGTTCTTATCAGAGATGACCGAGCAAGATGAACAATTAATCTCATCATTCCGATATATACCGACGGCCAGGATAATAAAAACAAGAACTTAATACATAATACACTCCAACAACAGCGTCTGACATTACAAGCATGCCAATAAACTATCGCTCAACCGGCCATTTCACACACGACATTTTCTCGACTGACCATTAAAGTTGATAACGATGACCACATCCCCGAGCGTCTGATTACCCCATGTGAGGTTACTCTGGTCAGTCAGTGGCCATCGTACATCATTGTCCATGGTCATCAACGCCACCACCTATCAAAGCAAGTATAAATTATGTCCATTATTTGTTATGGTCATTTGGAACCGATGGAATGGACAACAGCGATAGTAGGGATGCCCCGAACTATCCACTAATTGACCAAGTGTAATATATTGCCATGAGACCAAGGTTTCTTATACACCATGGTAACCGGCTACACGATTAGCCATGTTAACCACGCTTGGCAGTTATGTGTGAGTATTTATGATACACCAATTGGTGCCGCGGTACTAAACAGTCCAAATACCCATTACATATTAGGCCCACCGGGGGGGTTCGTTTGCGGAGGCATTCGGCTTTATGTCGTAAATATTGTCGTGTAAATTGTCGGTTAATTTCATGCAGACCGTTTCAGCACAAGCCTTCTGTTAGCAATTGTCCTGGTGAGGATGGTGTTAGTTTAGAGCTTGGCATGCTACCTTCTCAAAGGTACTTGTGTCGAGAAATGTAAACACATATTGTCAAGATAAATAAACGAGTTACAGAAACCTTGAGATGAGATAAATAGATTATTTCGTGTTTCCGAATAGGTTGTTTTTACATGGAAGGGTCTTAGTTCTCATTTATAAGCATCTTGAGATGTTACTTTCTTTATAATGTTGTAGACTTGTAATGTTGGAGAATTTTGTTTTTGAAATTGTGTTATCCAATTGAAATGGGATTTTGTTAGAAGTGGTGCTCCTCTGTCTGCTTCACAGACACTTAGGCGAACACTGTGTATGTTCTTTTCATATAACATTTTGATTTCTCAGAAGCCAAAATATTACTCAATACTCTATTTCCCTTTGAAGGTTTCAAGTACATTGGTGTTTAATTACGCTGAACATGGACCCCATAGGCGTTCCAAAGATTTGTATTTTTTCAAATCAAAATTTAAAGAAGAAAAAATATGTGAGTAATTTCTGTTTTCCTTAAACAAATAATGTTGAAATGTATACTTATATTCATTTACAATTCGACATGTACAGCACTTTGAACGCAAAACGTTAGCTGCTATTTTCGTTTTGACTCCAAAACTCCAGCTTCCCATGTCTTTCTAAAAAGTGATTTGTTGTGTACACAGTATTTTGTCCATGTCAAAATAATGTTTTACTTAGCTGTAAACAAATGTTGTTGTTTTTATCCCAATTACGTTTGCCTTTAAGGATGTATATTATATCGGATGAGTTGAATAAGATGTAATTAGCACCTATCTGCGTCAAAGATCAAGCCAAGTTCACGCGCACTCGGTCAGATGTTTCACCCTTTCATAATAGGAGCTAACAAGTACAGTTTCTTATTTCAGCAACTGTTTGCATGGACGAAGATCTGATTATATACTTCATAAAGTTTGATAACATAAGTTAATATGAAGGTGTTATAACATGACCGAAAGATGATGTCAATAATAGTTTACATTTTTTATTACACTGTCGGTCCAAAGAAAGTATACACCCATGTTTGAAGGTGGCTAAGAATGAAACAAACAAGAAATGGCGACTCGATAGTTATGTATTGATATTACGTTCCCTATCCATCCTTTAGGGGCACAGACCGCCTCCGTGGTCTTGTGGTAGAGCGTCCGCCCGGAGAGCGGAGGGTCCAGGGTTCGATCCCGGGGCGCGTCATACAAAAAGACGTTAAAAGATTGTACTTGTTGTTACCCTGTCTGGCGCTCGGCATTAAGGGGCTAAAACAAGGACTGGTCGGCTCGGAGTCAGTATACTGTGTCTGAGTGGGGTATTCATGTTAAACTGCGGCATGGTATCTCAGTGAGCTAGCACTATAAATCGGCATCAGTCCGGACTAGTACAAGCAGCCACACACACACATACACGTGCATGCACGTCGCTATATAAGTGCAATAATCTTGGACGCGACGTTAAACCCAATTTCACCTCACCTTTAGGGGCACAGGCGGCCCAGTCATCTAAAGCATTGCAATTCACTGTACAGAGTTGCGTCCCTTGGGCACGCCAGGAATCTATGATCGTTAGATCGAATCCCGGTTCGCAGCGATTATGTTTCTAATTTTGTCAGCACCATACCCGTACTCGTGGGTTTCGCCAAAGTGGTAAATGTCTAAAACTTGCATCACTTCGTGCTTTCCTCCCACATGAAGCTGACACGCCGTGATATAACTGGAATTCTGTTCAAAGCAGCGTTACACCCATCTCACTCACTCACTTACTCACTTCCTGCCTTTTTCATTAAAAATCGTTCTGACAGTGGCGTTACCTTTCACGCATAAATAACATAATGACATATCGAATGCGACTAGATATTGCACAAATGAAACTTAATTATAATCTTACCAATGCATATAATTTAGAACGTAGTATTGTATTGTTTAAACTGTTATTCGAACATGGAAACTACAATGCATACAAAACAACAGAGTTTATCATCTCAGCTTGAAAATCCGTATTCCGTTTCCTCGTTTGAGTTCAGTTTTATATTCTTTCAGTTCCGGAGTTGCACAGTGGAATCTGAGACAGGCGGATGTTCAGGATAATGAGTTCGAACCCCGTCAATTCTCCACGGTTCAGTTGTACTTGATGTACTATACACCACCACTTAGCCCACCCAGCTGTTTCGGTATTTCCTTGAGAATTTAAGGCTAATAAAAGTCCATGGCAAGGTGTAGACAATTTTACGCATTAGAAGGTTGCGGAGGACTCAGTTTCTCGGTTTTCCGGACGCTGTGATATAAATGAAATACTTTTCAAAGCACGTTTAACCAAAGGCATTTAATCTTTTCAGGAGTGAGTGAGTAGGATGTACCCACTTTGAACTGTATTTCATATATATCACGTCGTGCCAGTTTGATATGGGAAGATAGCACCCCCGTGACTCAGGATACAGACATTGAGTGAAAACAACAGGCCAGACTCTAATGCCGACAGGCCACAAATCATAATCAAGACGAACATGGGATTCGAACCCACGACCAGTGTCTAAAGAACGCACCTCTCCATACCGGATGCCATCGGTTCAGACTACATGATCACCGTAGCGTAACAGTCGCACTTTACACTGAATAGCAAGATTATTTCGTTTCACTCATCAATATAGTCATCTTTAACTAAAGATCGACTGACTGTGTTGAAACTGTTTGTTTGTTTGTTTTTGTTTAACAGCGCACTCAGCAATATGTCAGCGATATGAAATGGTCTAGACCAGATAATCAAGTGCATCTACATCATGAGCATCTACCCACGCAGTTGGGCTACGATGATATGTAAGTCACTGAACCTGCCCACTCAATCCAATTAGTAGTGACAAGCACAGGTTGCCAGAGACCAATATTCTTACCCGGAATCCAATCAGAAGCAATACATGTACAGTAAACTACGGCTATAACGAACTCAAAGGGACCACTAATCTTAGTTCGTAATAACCGTAGTTCATAAGCATATATACAGCATATATATCACAATGGCTTGGACTAAAAATACGTTCTTTTGAGCGGTCAGTTCGTTATAAGCGTGTTCGTTATAAACGTAGTTTACTGTACTTAGGAGCGGTCAGTGTCATGTATATGTGCTATAATATGATATGTTTTTTAAAATATGTTTTGATTTTCGCATTCACCATCACTGGTATAAGGAGAGGTGACGCGCAAGACAAAAAGGCAAACTTTAATAAAAACTTGACAATTCATTCATATATAAATAATCAGAAATGGTCGTAATAAAATAAACCTCAGCTCCCACCGCAACCAAATAAACACATGATTCATATTTTTAGAATCGCTCTGTGTGTATTCGGATTGATGAGGAGTCCGAAGACAGATGAAAACTTTTACTGAAACTATGTTGGAGAACATCAGTGCTCTGTTCAATTTAACAAACGGGATCTTAGGTTTTCTAGACGATGGTGCTGCCTGCTCTACGGTCACCACAGCTACGGAATTCAGCTCTCCAAGTTCCCGTTCACCAACCCTAGCCTCTTTCCTTGCTGAGAGTCGTCCTTTACAGGACAGCAGGATAAGGGCATGTTCCCCCTTGAGACGTAGCCACAGTCTTCAACCAATGCACAAACATAAGTAACATCGGTATTTTCGTCAAATTCTCAATCACTACATAGTACATGTGAGGGACGGTGTAATCCCTTTAGCCAAAGTAACACAGACAGAACATGTCTACCGTTGAGACCAAGTTACAGGGAGAGGAATGTCTAAGTCATGGGGATGTGACATATCCTCCCGTGAGACTGAGCAGCAGCGAGAGGTCGTGTTGTTCTTTGAGACAAGTCCACAACCTGAAGCCAATACAGAAACAAAAAACTTAGTTACATGGAGTGACAAGCCCTTCCTTTAAACTAAGCCACGTGGGCAGAACATGTTAGTCTCTCTCAGACACTACATGATATCTTTGTTTAAACTTAACTTTAACTTCCAGATTGCCCCTGCTCTTGCCTCCTGAAAATCTGCATTTTTCTGGGCTCCATTTCAATTATATTTTTTATGTTTTATGTTTTTTTATGTATGTTGTTCAATAAGATAACTGTATTTTTGGGACTAAATGTTAGTCTAAGAACAAGTCCTCGCATGGAGAATATGTGCACCCGTGAGACAAGCAAGTTACAGAGACACAACATGTCCTCCCTTCAGACTAGTAAGTAACATTGACAGAACATGTTCCTTAAGACCAGTAATTAACAAAGAGAGAACATGTCAACCCTTGAGATTGGTAGTAACAGAGACAGACCATATCCCTAAGTCAAAGCTACATTCTGAAACAAATACGGAACCAAGAACTTTAAACCCGGGAATTTGACCAGTTCTACAATGCCGCACTATATAATTTTTGCGAGGTCCTTACTTGAGATTAAAGCGACAAAACCCACTCGATATTAATAAGAAATCTTTGCCAAAAACAGCGTCGATTGTACGAGTCAGACTGTATCATGAGCATGTGTTTATGTTTGCGAAAAGGTGAGCGTCTCCTGCCCCACCGGGGGCACCCATCACAAACGCATGCAAAGGCAAGTGCATAGTTCACCTGACTAAACACGGGAACATATGGTACAAGTCAAAATAGGGAATTGCAGTGACATCATTTTGTCACTGGAGCGTCAAATTTGTAAATGTTGTAACCTTGATCAAAGAACTTCTGAGCAAGAGTATGACGCTCTTTGAAAGCTTGGTAGAAAGACTAAGCGAAAGGGAGAGGACAGGATCTCCCGAGAGACAATGCACAGGGAGAGGACATATCTTCTTTTGAGACAAAGCCACATAGTCTGAAACCAATACCGAAACAAGAACTCGAAGGTCAGTGTTTACATCAGTTCTACAATGACGCACTACGTGATGTTCGTGCCTCATTAATGGAAAGATATGTGACATTTCTTACCTAATCATCAGGTTACCAGTCCTGTGCTCACTCCTCGTCCTCTGGGTATAACATTATACTATGTGCTATCACGTAATACAATCAAATATACGGGCATGTTTCCGAAAGGCCATCATCAATAATGACTGGCAAATTGCCTTACTACAGACAAGGAGATTACCTGATAGAAATACTTCAATACCGGTACCCAGGAGGCAATAAGCACGCCTATACATCTAAATCGTTGCTCCATGCCACCCAAACGGGTATTTGGATGTTCTCGGATTTTATATTTGAAATGCCAATCTGTTATAGATGTTATGTTTATCACATTTATTTATTTTACATATGTAACACCGGTGTTTCGGATAAACGTTCTGGTAAGAAGGTTCTAGCCTAGAACGTTAAACAAAACGATATGGAAAGCTGTTGTGCGTGGTATACATGTACAGTAGGGCAATATCTGACTAATAAGTCTGGATAGAGCTGGTGTCCCGGTATGCAAAACATTATACACATCAGCCTGCAGAGGTCATCTGATGAATACACAAGCTGTAGTAGCTGCAGAATGTTACAATGGTGCTTTCTGCACATGACATATCCTATTATACACATTCCAAATGCATACGAAGAGTGAGTGAATGAGTTCTATTTTATGCCGTCTTTAGCACTATACCAGACATACCACGTGGGAGACACCGGATATTGCTTCAGATTCTACTGTTATACAACTTGCTTTACGTCAAACCACAGGTACGTAACAATACCATACATTACTAACTAACATTGAAACGTTCGGGAAGATTTCGTTCTTGATTTTTAGACTTAATGCATTTCAACGGTGAAAGTCAATTGCCAATTTGCAAATTACACTTGATCAAGCTTTTCTTGAAGTCGACAAGCAATTTGAAATTTGATTTGCCCCAAACCAATCCTTAATCCAAATTACCAGCAACTATTCCTAATTCCAAATGATCCGAAACCAATCCTAATTCTGAATGTCCACCGACCTGGCCTACAATTTCTCTTGAATAAATCTTAACTTAACATTACCACCACCAAATCCCAATTATAAATTACTACAATCCAATAATTAATATACAGTATCACAATCTAATACGTAATACAAGTAATAAATAATCAATCTTGAATCAATATTTCTAATATCAAATCCTGAAACAAAACTACCGCAAACTCTGCCGTAGAATAAATATAGACGGACCAGTGCTACATGTAAATCACATTACCGCTCCCTGAGACTATCACGAGTATAAACAGACAGCGAAGCGTAAATAAACGTTGTTAAAAAAGCAGATCTGTTTATAACTGACACCAATAACAACATGTGGAAAGAATAACAAAGAACAATGTGTTTCCAGTCAATACTATTGAACCACACCCGGCTGACCTACAGTCGACGTGCTGTCTTGTTCACCTATATACGTGTAGCTGATAAACTAACAGAATTAATGTTGTCCACCTGGCATATATACATGTATAGACAAAATAACCACCATCTAATTGTATCGATAAAATAACAATAATGATAAACAAACAAATACAAACAAATAACCTGATGCAATGGTCATTGATAAACCACACATGGGCTCACACAATGAAATTCCCGATGGTGGCCTTTGAGTCAGACCTCTGTCAATGATTCTTCTGATGATCCCTTGTATATGTTGTATGTTATTCTATAATCAAATCTGCGATTTACCGATTGAGAAACGGGGGCCAATTAAACAATTTAACCAATCATTTCCACAGAATCAACTTGATAAATTAAATGACATTATTTCAGTCTCTTTTAATAATGCTGTTCTTGCGTGTATGCATCTTAATGCGTGTATGCTGCTGCTCGAACACTGGAGGAACTCAATAAAGTTTCCAAAGAAAAAATCATCAAAAGAAAAACCGGTTCCAAACAAAACTAAATGAAACAAGGAAGACATATGCTGGGTAGAACTTTGCTTGAACTTACGTTCCTCGGGGCAATCAATTTTAAAACGCCAAACATCAATTTGGAAAAACATAAAAACAAAATACAAGACAACAAAAGAGAAAATTCTAAATCAAATTCTTGATTCTCTGTGGGCAAATTTAAAGGTTTGGACTTAAAGAACAATGAAGTGGGACAAGAAAAATAAGTCCATAAAACAAAATAAACTCTTTCAAATCTAATGAAAACAAGTTTTACAGGCAATTAAATGCAACCAGTGGCAGTGATGAGAAAACACCCACCATGGGTTCTAGTGAAAGGCTTTGGAAACAGTTGTGGTCAATACCCGGCACTTGAAAACCTCGAGGAACCGGGGGGAGAGGATTACAATAATAATGTACATGACAAACTAAAGTCTCCATTGTTGTGCTTCATTACACCCGATTGCCTGAAAAAGGAAATTAAAGATTTTAAATCTAACACGGCGCCAGGGCCTGATGGTATTTGAAACCGGTTTTGGAAACTGTTTTCATGTGTCCAAACACCATTATGTGACGCTTAAAAAATTATTATTAAATTCTCTTGTTGATACAGGGGATGTTCCGGGTTGGTTGGGCAAAGATCGAACACTACTTCTCCCAAAGAAAGGTGATTTGACTGACCCTAAAAACTTCCGCCCTATTACTTGTCTGAATACACAGTACAAAATGATTACATGTTTACTTCACACTGCGCTTCCAATGACATTATTTACATGGAGCAGAAAGGAAAGTTGGGGTTGTAAGAATCAATTGCTAGTTTAAAAATTATCCTTGAAGAGACTTATATTTGTCTTAAGATCCTCTGGTGAAACGTGTCACAACTCATGATGAAAACAAGGCATTCCACAGTTTTTTTAAACGAGCCCAGCATGTGTGACTAATCTTAATGTCAGTGTTGGTTTTGTTGATGGTTCTGTACTACTGGGCGGTACAAAAATGTGTGTCAACCAAGCGAAGTGCCATATCAAATCGGCCAAGGCTCAGTTTTTCAGTGAGGGGCTATCTGAACGACCACTTCATCGAGTTTATGTGCAGTGTGTTGAGAATATCAGCAACGCCGCAGAGTCCTTCGCTTGTTTGAAGTCGGCTGACCTGAAAAGTGAAACAGAAGGCTTTTTATCTGCTGCTCAAGACCAGTCACTTCTAACTCGAAACCGTCAATGTGTGATTTTGCATCAGAATGTAAAAACATGAAATGTAGAATATGCAAGGAATTTAGAGACTGTCCAACACATTGTCAGTGGATGCCCAGCTTTGGTACAAACACATTTTCTTAAGCAGCATGATGGAGTGGTTCGATCATTTTATTACCGTCTTCGCCATGCTTGTGGTTTTGACACAGAGGGCCATCCATGGTACGACCGAGAATATGTTGAGGGCGTCATGGAAAATGATAAATGCAACATCCTTTGGAATAGGCCCGTATACAGCCTCAGACCTTTCCAGGCCAACAAATCTGATCTTGTCCTTTTAAGATAAATCCAATGAAATCATTTATATCATTGAATTTTTTTTCCCTTTTGACACCAATGTGATTGACAAGATTCGCTTTCGAAATGTCACGCTTGCATCTAGTTCTCGGTGCCTTAGGTTTGGTACCTCCCAATCTGTTGACTGACATTGGGAGAGTACCCGGGTTTGTTACCAGGAATACAGCCCTTCTGACAATCTGGGTAATGCAGTAGGCTGCAGTTTTGGGGAGTCTTCACATTCTCCGAAAAGTTCTGGGTGGGTTTGACTAGGCAGCGCTTCCTGGGAGAAGTCCCATTCGCTGTCTGGGCTGCGCGTAGAAGGGGGAAGTCAGTAATTGAATCAGTGATATTTGTAGCTGGGGGAGAGTATTAATGTTGATTAAAATGCAGCAATACATATGTGTAAAACATGTCAACACCACGTGGGTATCATTTTTCGTATATCTGTGAAATGATATGCGACAACACTTAGCGGAAAATGAACGAACAACGCTCACGGTTGACTCACAAATTACAATGATAACACCAGATGTTCGCGAAACGGATGAGCACATCCTGCGTTATCAATAGCACCTGTGAGACTACCCGGGTCACGTCTTAGGCTTGATAATATTTCTTCGTCAAGTTGTCTTGAAAGAGTGGCAAGACATGAAATTATCATGTGTTCCCTTGAGCAAAACGTAATTGATATTGACAAGCAGGTGGTGGGGAAAAAACATATACTTATTACAGGCTTCAATTAAGGTGACTCTATATCCACATGAAGCACACGACGTAGCAGCTGATAGATAAACGGAGTATTTCATTTGAAATAGACATGTTTCAATGAACACAATTTCCATGTGAAACTCACCAAGAACAGCCAGATTGCCAAACGTTACATTTCAGTTGCCATAAACAGTTGCGAAACACACAATGTAGCCTAACACACGATGTAGCCGACGTAGACTAAAGGAATACACCATTAGCTATATCCACGTGAAACATACGAGGTAGCTACTAATAGACTAACGGAACATCTCATTTGCTAAAAACATGTGAAAACACACGAGGCAGCTACCGATAGACTAACGGAATACCTCATTTACTATAGACATGTGAAACACACGAGGCAGCTACCGATAGACTAACGGAATACCTCATTTACTATAGACATGTGAAAACACACGAGGCAGCTACCGATAGAATAACGGAAAATCTTATTTGCTAAAAACATGTGAAACACACGAGGCAGCTACCGATAGACTAACGGAACACCTCATTTGCTAAAAACAAGTGAAACACACGAGGTGGCTACCGATAGACTAACGAAACATCTCATTTGCTAAAAACATGTGAAAACACACGAGGCAGCTACCGATAGACTAACGGAACACCTCATTTGCTAAAAACATGTGAAACACACGAGGCAGCTACCGATAGACTAACGGAACACCTCATTTGCTAAAAACAAGTGAAACACACGAGGTGGCTACCGATAGACTAACGAAACATCTCATTTGCTAAAAACATGTGAAAACACACGAGGCAGCTACCGATAGACTAACGGAACATCTCATTTGCTAAAAACATGTGAAACACACGAGGCAGCTGCAGTTAAACTGATGGAAAGTTACAGCTGCCTTCAACATGACAACAGGCAGCAACATACCTCAAAGATGAAAAATCGATTTATGTCATAAAACACCATTGTTCGGAACTAATTATTCGTTGTGCATGGTTTAGTTTTTACAAATGGTAAAACGTTGCAGTGGTAACAGTTCTGGTTGATGATGATGACAATAAAAGTATATTAACATTGATTGTCCAACAAGCATGATACAATGGCAATACAAGGGAGTAGATTAATGGAGTAATGATGTTTACTTCAGGCAGCCCTGTCTCCTTGTTAGACATGATTTATCAATTTTCAAAGGTTTAATTGACATCGTTCTCCGCTTGTTGGGATTCGACATTATTCGATTTGTGTTGTAAAACGACTTCAAAGTAAAGCCATTATAGTGCAATATCATGTCTAGCGAATGTAATGTCTAAATCAACGGTCTTTTTTGTTGTGGATCAACTCGATGAGTGAGTGAGTGAGTGAATAAGCTGGCGAGTGAGTGAGTGAGTGAGTGAGTGAGTAAGCTGGCGAGTGAGTGAGTGAGTGAGTGAGTGAGTGAATAAGCTGGCGAGCGAGTGACTATATATTTTGCAATGTATTAATGGATTTATAGTTCATACCCAAACCTAACCACAGCAAAATTATGGTAACATGATTAGAGTTATTAATTTTCACTGGTCATAAATATGTAATGCTGCCCAACACAACATTCCACTATGCAGTTCTGCCTCTCTGTCTTCTTGTCAGAGATAACTGTAACTTCAATGCCGCAATTACATTTGAGACCCGTCACTTGTGACAGAACCCAGAATCGACAAAACCAAACAAACACTTCCTGAAGCCTGAAACCATGAATCAGCGAGTCCATGCCATTGAGTTATTCAAATTCTACTTGTCACGTGTAGGATCCACGCCCAAATTGTCAACAAAATTCAGATGCATAAAATAACAATTCCTCAGCACATAAAAAACAACAACATTGACAGTAATAACGGGTGTTACATAATTAAATCACAAGAAGCCACCCTGGCTTACCGAGAGTATATATCAATAATGGTGTTCAGGAGAGTAGATAGATGGGTGACCGTATTCGGCAGCCAGCGTGACTCCAGTGAGTTTCTAGATCTTAACACTTGCCGCACACTGGGGCACATGTTAAATATGGTGTCTCCTGGGGCAAGTGAGGTTGCTCGTATATGCTTCTTTTCGTTCACCCAGCAGTGAACGGGTACGAGGCAGGATGAAACTGTATGGTCCCCAGGGAGCCCGGAATGATGATCGTGTGCACTCTGATCCATTGATCGGGGTAATAATGGAGCTATTTGGGCCTGTTTTAGGATGTGGATTTGGCGCATTTTAAATATATATAATGCGCGAAATCCACTCCATATATATATTATACACACACACACACACACATATATATATATATATATATATATATATATATATATATATACACACACACACACATATATATATATATATATGGAGTGGATTTCGCGCATTATATATATATATATATAGAGAGAGAGAGAGAGAGAGATAGATAGATATATATATAGATATAGATATATATAGATATCTATATATCTATATATATAAAGATATATATATAGATATCTATATATCTATATATATAAAGATATGGATAGATATAGATATATCTATGTCTATATCTATATATATATATATCTATATATATAACTTTATTATACTTTATTATGATTTTGTTCAAAAATCAATGATGGAAAAGGCATTTGTTATCATCAAATAGAAAGGGTATGTGTTTGTGTATTCAAAACTATATCTTCTTCTAAAATATATATCATGAAGGGCACATGCATAGATATTCAGCCACAATTCTAAATTATATTATTTTAAGAAAACATGATAGTGATAAGTGCGACTCGGCGAGTTTTTCGAAAGGACAGCAATAACACAAGGTGTTCAGAAAAGGGAGGCAATGACACCGGGCGAGTCGGAAATGAAAATTTGGTAAGGTGTTCAGAAATGAGATCAATTACACGGGTGTTTCGGAACATACATAACACCAGGTGTTTATAAATGATCTGCATAATATCAGGATTTTCGGAAATTAGATCAATAACACCGATTATTTTGCCAACAATAACTCTGGGTCAGTTGTTTCAGAAGTGACAGTAATTATAACTCCGGTTCTTTCGGCAGCATTTACATCATGTGTTTGACAACACTATCACCTGGGGTTATAACTATGACAGGACAAAACACTACATGCCCACCAATAATGTGGCAAGACCCAGACTACCATTCTCTTGTGGTTAGTCGCCATCGGCTGTATAGGTGACCACCATCCATGGTCTGCCATACTGTATAGGTTTCTAGCTACGTGTATTCCATTATTGAAAGGTAGGGCCATATTTCAAGACTATTCTGTAAGACACTAGAACTAGAGACATCGTGGTCTTACGTATTTATGTCGAAAGAGGTAAGATCGTCCTGCACCATGACCGTGGAATATATTTATTTTATGAAAAAAAACCCCGAGAAATGCATACAAAAGCAAGTCTAGCCAGCTCAAGCTAGCTCTATTCTGAAATCAGCATAGGAAAATAGTTTTTATTTTTAAAGTCAAGAGTGAGTGAGTGAGTTGGGTTTAACGCCGCTTTTAACGGTATTCCAGTTATATCACGGCGTTTAGAGTCAAGAAGGATATTGTGTAATATAAGATTTCGGAGATTAAATGTTAGTCTAGACGTAAATTTCCCTATTTTGACTTCGTGTGTTTGCAGGTGAATAATTGATATGCCTTTGCATGTGTTTTTGACGGATACCGACAGCGGGGCAGAATACGCTCGCCTTTTTGCGAGCACCTGGTATCATCAATATTTGATTCTGATTAATGAAAACACGATTAAAATATAGTCGGAATCGTGCAATGGACTGAGGAAATGTTTTTGTCATTTTCGTTTCCGTTTGATGTTTTTATGTGACGTTCGCGTTTGGCATTTGACCGTACAAGTCAAAATTCAGAACAATACGTTACGGGTACATGAGTTATTTATCATGTAATTTCATATAAAGTAGCCCAGAGACGTTAACTGTTGACGAGACCATTTACCCATGCCCTGAGTAACGTATTCTTCATGTGTTAAGTGGTGGGATCCTTTCTAGTCATATACAACAAGCAATTTTCGAAACATTAAAGCAATAGCCAAAGGTTTCAGCAGCTCGAGGTGATGTCCTTTCCGCCTGTACATGACAAATATAAACATTTCAACACGACAATTAGAAGTAGTTCTGAAACGCTTCAAAGGCCGTCGCTCATGGTCATCTGTAGGTCCTTATTCCTGGAAATCTCAGACTCAACAATTATTGTAGCACTTCAGACGAAACAAAGATTGAAGACCTTGTGTATGAGACTGTCAGTCGACATCAAAGATGTCGCCTCCAGCACCGATAGGGTTATCAGCTTCAAAATAAGCATCATAGAGATATGTGCTCCTGCCAGATCTCGCTGCGTCATTGATATCTGATTATGAATATTGGACATATTTTGACCTAACCCTGCACGGGTGTCTTTGTATGTGTCATGGATGTTCACATCATGTTTATATAGTATACAAGAATGTGACATTTACCTTTGGCACTAGAAGGGTATTTTGCAGTGACGTTGACTGGCATTTCCTCCTGGAGCCAAGGCAGAATGGTACGTATTCTGAATGTGTCCATCTATTCGATTAATTACATATATGTATACATATCGATGTTGATTATAGCAGATGTTTATTAAAAAATGTGACATATCTTTAATTATTGTTTTTTTTATTTTTACAAGCTCATGAATTGAATTCATTATGCGTATATATCAAACTGAGATATCTATTTACTTTCATATCTGTTTTATTGATGGTGAAACGTTTTAGTTCATTTTAGATTATAGTCCATTTAATAGTTTTAAGTAAAGGTTAGAGCTCGGGGACATGGTGTCTAATCGTTGAAATGGTTAGTTAGAGCCCATTCAAACCATGACCAACATTCAAAGAACCTTAGCACCTAAAATGTTTAAACAACATTATTTTAATAACCGTTTTAAAAAATATATTCAATAACTCTATGCTTAACTGTGAGAAGACTGTGTGAGTTGCCCTGAGTGATGCATGAGAAATATGTTCCCTGTGTCTTTTGCACGTGCAAGCTCTTTGGGGACTCGGGTTTTGAAATGAACGTTCCGGGGAAAGTGTACACGTTTGAATTCATATTGGACCAACTCGAGCACATTTATCACGTACATAGTATTTGCCTTTGTTGGTGGGCCTGTTGTAAGAAAACAGACTTGATCAAGAAAGGAGTCACACACTGAATAAATGACAAATATATGACACTTCACAAACGGATTAGCTGTTAGTCTTGATGTTAGTAAATATGTCATAATAAATTATTGTTAATTCCACATAATTTTCCCTTGCCGCCGTGACAGAACACTGTATTCGTTAGTCAGGCTTACGGCTTACATATTTCGTGAAATTGTTACATCATCTAGGTTCGTTAGAGGGGAAAACACTTTCTCTCATTGCCAAGCGGTGTTTAACTAACAGTTCAGTTAGTTAATAGACTATCAAAGACAAATAAGCCATGGATTAATCTATGGTAGCCTCCTAGTTTCATAATAATAACATTCGTCTATGTTGACAATACATTAACGAATTCAACCTATCACTAATCTGATAGTTTTGTTTTCCATTTTAGAAGCCATGTATTAATGATGCTTTATACTGATTCAGTGCGATAATACTACAGTCGCCTCCTTTCAGCAACAGATTTATATTTACGATTACCGTATTACAAGGAGCACTAATGACTTATTTTTTTATAGATTATATTTATCAAACAACTTCATATATATCGACTATATCAAAGTAGATAAATACTTTTTCAGTAACGAACTTATTTTCTTCCGTTTTGTGTATATATCAAATCAGAGAGCGTGTTGTTTTTTTCCAAAAAGTGCACAAATGTCTTAATATCACCGTTATTCATTTGTTTATAAAGTTCATCAGTATTTGTATTTTACAACTCCAATGAAATATTTTGACATGATGTATTTATACAATGTTTATTACAATTATGACCATACTCCATGATCATTGTTTAGATTTCATAACTTTCTTTAAAATATCATATTTCGCACATATTTTCAATAACAAGGGTACATCTGTACAAATAAAAATGAAGGAAGAAACTTGAAGACAAACGACATGTCATGTAATATGTATGGAATATCACAAACATAACTATCACCAGTTTGGCTTGCCTTTTCGTTGTTGGTTTGATACCATTTACCACAGGGCTTGCGTGGTAACCTTTCGTCAGAATCTAAATGCTATTTCCAAATAATGACATTTGTCGTGAGAGATGCAATCAAATGCGATAACCCGCTTATGCAAATACCCATCCCCCACTGCAGTTTCAGGAACAATATTATTTTCATAACGCGCATTGACAGCTATTTATACAAGCAATAAACGGCGTTAGCTTCGTGTTAAATACTGAGAATTTATTCAAATTTCTCCTGTTGTTACGAAAAAACGAAATTATTCTCTGTCGTGTGCTGGCTCTGTGTAGGGGATTTTTTTGACAGGTTGAACCCAGTTCTTCCTGTCAGACTAGACAAGGGTCAATTACACTCAATTTCAACACGAATTTCTCCACTTACACAATACACCCTGTTGTGTGAAATAGACATCAGACTGATCGTCGACACGATTAACAGATACATTTCAATAAACTGAGTCACGTCCGCAACGTCCTAGGATGTAAGGGTGCACGACAGTGACAAATTTACATTTTAGTTCAAAACCATGACTCAGTCTTTGAA
Source organism: Haliotis rufescens (assembly GCF_023055435.1). NCBI lineage: Eukaryota > Metazoa > Mollusca > Gastropoda > Lepetellida > Haliotidae > Haliotis > Haliotis rufescens. The sequence goes on along the minus strand of NW_025964001.1, from coordinate 24,651,036 downwards.
ATTGGTTTTTCCTCGGTTTCGATACGCTTCATTACAAGTGCATACTACTGGTTTTCCACAGCGCATGGTCTGAGGACTAAAATCAGAAAAAAGCCTGATTGCTTTAAATCGAAATATTTTCACTGATAACAAGCCAGGCTAACTGCATTTGTCCATCTCGGCCTAGCCCGGTGGATCTGCAAGTGTCTGTGATAGGGAATCAGCCAAGTTTAAATGCCATCTTCGGCAAGCGGTAGTTTGGGTGGTCGATTTACTGGGATCAGTGCATTAGATCTGCAGTGACAACTGACTCCGACAGTCGATGGGATAGGAAAATACTTGTTAATGACAAGTCGTCGCGGGGAGACTCTTGAATGATTGACACCCAATTGTTAGCAGAGTGATGGTGGATTGAAATGTTTGCTTTGCAGCATAGTGAGTTGACCCGTTGTAATTGAACTGAAGATTCCTCTGAAATGCGGTGCCACCTTTTGGTAAAAGGGATTGTGATAAATGTTTATAGCATTTATCGAGTTATACTAGAACGGTCAGACTGTATGTGAAGCATGTTCAGACAGTAAAGGTCTGCCTGTTCAGTCTTTCTCATATGCTTTATTGGATTTGATTGGTAGTTGTTAAACGCTGCACTCAACAATATTCCAGGCATATGACAGAGGTCTGTAAATAATCGACTCTGGATCAGACAATCCAGTGATTGACATCATGAGCTTTGATCTACGACATACATCACCCACGAGAAGCATGGGTTGCTGAAGACCAGTTCTAGCCCGGGCCTTCACATATCCTTCACATATCCTTCACATATCCTTCACATATCCAAATGTCTTGTTTCATTTAATGAAACCCAATTAATCGAGACAGTAATTTGCAGTGAAATTGTCTGGATTATCAAGTATCAGGGTACAAATCATGGGCATACAAGAATGTCCTTAAGTTATGTATGGACATTTGCAATAGAAGCCGCCCGGATCGTGGCGTTTCTGGATTAACGAGGTTCAAGCTAAAGTAGTTTAACTGCTAATCAAGTTAGTTTGGTGCAATAACGGGTTAGTTTATGACAGTTTATTCTCTATACAGAGCTGTTGATTTACTCGTTATGAGTGAGTGAGTGAGTGATTATGGTTTTACGCCGCTTTTAGCAATATTCCAGCAATACCATGGCGGGGGACACCAGAAATGGGCTTCACACATTGTACCCATGTCGGGAATCGAACCCGGGTCTTCGGCGTGACGAGCGAACGCTTTAACCACTAGGCTACCCGACCGCCCCTACTCGTTATGAATACACAATGCCTTTTAAAAGTGTCAAATGTAGCAAATGTTGTATTTAAGGAAAGTACATATTCTAGTATTTTCTTTTCTTTCTTTCTTTCTTTATTTATGGGGGTGGGGCGGTGTAAGTTCCATCCGGGATTCAAACCCACAGTCGGAGTGTGGTGAGATCGCTGACTGTGTGTGTACTGCCGATTAGGTGCCTCACTCCGAATGTTCAGGCTTCAATCCAGAATTGAGTATAAATAAAACAAAGTACCATAATGTGTTCAATACAAAGATCCAAGTGTGATCCAATTTTCAGATAAAGGTATTCTACCGTAGATTCCCTTGACCCCCTCCACTCACCCCCCTCCCCCAACCCAACCCCAAACACAAACAGGCCTGCATGTGTCATTAATGTAGAGAATGTAACACATGTTGACAGCAAACGATAAAAAATATAAACATTTAATGAATACATTTCAATATTTATATAAGTATTTTTTTTAAATAAATAACAAATTGAAATGCTCACTTACATGAATATTTGATCATATGAAATTATCACTGTTACAGAACTATTAAGATAAGGGAATTGTTTAATTTATTTCTAATCATTAAAAGTTAATATCACTGTGGTAGAGACATATATATCCCCAGTGCCCCCAATATTACTGCAGCAGGAACATGGATATCACTGTAGAAGGACCATAGATATCATTGTAGTAAGAGCATTAATATCACTGTGGTAGAGACATATATATCCCCAGTGCCCCCAATATTACTGTAGCAGGAACATGGATATCACTGTAGAAGGACCATAGATATCATTGTAGTAAGAGCATTAATATCACTGTGGTAGAGACATATATATCCCCAGTGCCCCCAATATTACTGTAGCAGGAACATGGATATCACTGTAGAAGGACCATAGATATCATTGTAGTAAGAGCATTAACATCACTGTGGTAGAGACATATATATCCCCAGTGCCCCCAATATTACTGTAGCAGGAACATGGATATCACTGTAGAAGGACCATAGATATCACTGTAGTAAGAGCATTAATATCACTGTGGTAGAGACATATATATCCCCAGTGCCCCCAATATTACTGTAGCAGGAACATGGATATCACTGTAGAAGGAACATAATATCACCATTATGAAACATGTCCATCACTGTAGAAGGCACATTAATATAAATGTAGAAGGAAAATTGATGTAATTGTAGAACTATAGATATCACCACAGCAGGAACATTGATATCACTGTAGAGGGAACATAATGTCACTAATATGAAACATGTCTATTACTATAGAAGGCACATTAATATAATTGTAGAAGGAACATTGATATCACTGTAGAAGGAAAATTAACATCACTATATATATTATGAAACATGTCTATCACTGTAGTAGAAACATTGGTGTAATTGTAGAAGGACAATATAGATAACACTACAGCATAAACATTGATATCACTGCAGAGGGAACATAATATCACTATTATGAAACATGTATAAGTATCACTGTAGTGGGCACATTAATATAAATGTAGAAGGAAAATTGATGTTATTGTAGAAAGAACATAGATATCACTACAGCAGGAATATTTATATTACTGTAGAAGGAAAATTGATATCACTATAAGGATATCACTATTGCTGTCAAAGGGGCTGCAGCTAAATCGTATCTATTTGTAATGGTAATTATGCGTATGGTATGATAACTTATGCAATGTCCCGATTCTGTGTAAAGGTCTGCTTCAGGACGATATGTATGACATCCCTCTCCTCAGAGAGATGAAAATTGATGACATTGTTGAAATGTATGTCCCTGCCATAACCTGATTCCAGATGTGGTGAATGATGTGTTTGATTTATCCGTGTTTTTGTACAATATGTATTATTACCATCACACCATCGTTAACCTCGGCGTCACTTTCTTTATCAATTTTGGATTTGTTGATGTCATCACAATTTATATTATTTTGACATCATCAGCAATATCAATATCCTTATCCCTGTTTTATCTCCTCCTCCACCTCCTCCTCATCATCATCATCACCATCACCATCACATCACCATCACCATCACCATCATCATCATCATCATCAACGCCCACGCAATATTCATTATCATAAAATTATAAGTATAATTACATTACCATAACAATAGAATTATTATTCCACAAAAACACTGACAGTTGTTATTATTATTGTTACCAGCATTGATTTAAAAACACTAGGTAACACATTGCGTCAACACGTGTTATCACCCTGACGCGAGTTTGCTTAACTGTGTCGGTATCAGAGATGTACATTGCAGTCAATCAAATACGAGATATCCAGTTCCTCAGTCTAGATCTCCCCTTGCGCTAAACTAAACTGTACGTTTGACATAACGACACGAACCCAATTACCGGGACGTGACAATCCGCCCATGCTTGTTATCCCATCTCGGACCGTGTACCTCCGCCTTTTGGCCACAATATTACAGAGGGTGCGTATAAACGGCGATATCGTCTTTCATACAGTCTATTCTATTTTTAATTTTTTTTTTATGTTATAGTTTTGGCTGATACCGAAACATTTCATGGCAACATTAAACTCCGTCAAAAGACATGTAAATATATTGATGTAATCGGCCCTTCTTAGATTTAACATGAAGTCATCACACGCTTTGAAATATGAAGCGTTGGAGTTGCAGTCATACGCTCCGAGAACATTGTACAGCCAAACGGTGAATTCCCGTTCATTCGATTATTCACAGATCTCTGTCTGACTATGGCTTATAATTATATTATTTCATTTTTGGAACACGTGTTTAATACATAATACAACATTTCATAAGACTTGGTGATGTTACTATCTTTATTCACAGACAAATGTAACTTTCCTACTAAATACATTTAACTAGTAACCAACAGGAAAGAATTAAGTGAATTCACTTCTGTTTGAGACACTTCTCATCACATACGCGTATTAAACCGACATTCTATCCATTATTCATATGCAATGGGACTTTCTAAACTTTTTAACGTAATGCATTATGATGAATTATGTAGGTGAAACGCACCATGGCCGACGTTGTCTGTTACTTTGCCAGACACGGCGCCGACGCTGTAAGGTTTCACACCAGATCTACAGACATGAAGGGTTGTGTTAGAACGCAGGGGGTCAGGTCACGTGATCAACTTCACACTCTTTTTCCAAACAGCGGGATCAAGTAATATTGACACACATGACAAAAATGTCATTTTTGCACCTTATACTGTGCGTCAATCTTTGTCGATTCATTAGTGTTCTTTCACGGATATCTCTATCGCCACCTCTGCATGGTACGGCTGTGTTTACCTCGCTTTACGGTAGCTTAATCCCTTGGAGATTAAAACCTAAATCATGTAATCCATCGATTGGGGGGGGGGGGGGGGGGGGGGGGATTTAGGGGGTGAAGGCGTTGAGGGAGGGGGGATGTTTTGTACATCATATCACCTCAAGCTGATCTGTCACATCTTACTAAGAAACACTTGAAGAAGTCAAACTTCGAGTTTTTAAATAAATTAATTGGGGCACTTTTTACTGTTATATCGATCGACCTGACTAGTTCTTATGACGCTAATGAGAGACACGCGATTGTAAGTTTTACCCTGGGGAAATAACCACTTTCTTGCTAAACCCTACAAAACGATCCACGTCCGGCTTTGTGCAAGCTCCTTAATCAACGGGGTAAATATTTTCCCAATCACTGAAGCGATTTATGTGACGTTAAATAGTTGGGTGGAGGCGCGCTGGTAAATGATAACAAACAAACATTAAACAAACACTGGCTCTGCCTGTTACAATCATTTTATACCTACGGCGGTTTTATGACACGACTATAGCCAATAAATCCGATTTAGGCGGTGTAAAGCTGTTTCGGGCACGTGTTTGCTTGTTGATATAATGGTGCGCTAATGAGAAATGAGGCTACACACTTTCAAGAATTATTTTATGTTGTTTCGATCGAGTTCAATCACAATGGCGACTCGACGTGATATCTCTTTTGTATCTACCAATGTGTAATGTTGCAAGCGTGTTCACGGGTTTGAATTTATTGAACATATTGACTGGTAATTAAATATGTTTAATGTTGGGAGTAAGTCTTTACTAGACTGGTGGGCACGGGTGGCCCAGTCGTCTAAGGGGCCGCGATTCGCTGTGCAGATTTGCGTCCCTTGGGCACGCCAGAAACCTATGACTGTGGGTTCGAATCCTGGTTCGCCCCAAATATGTTTCTAGGTTTGTCAGCACCATACCCGAGATCATGGGTTTCACCGAAGTGGTAAACGTCTGAAACCTGCATGACTTCGGGCTTTCCTTCCATATTAAGCTGACACGCCGCGATATTACTGGAATACTTTTAAAAGCGGCGTTAAATCCTACTCACTCACTCACTCTTTACAATACTTGTCAATACTACGTGTGTGGAGACGGCTGTATCTTGAATACGTACAATATATGTTGAATTATAATCCATGTAGCTGTGTCTTATTGCATTACAGATAGCATGGACTTTAAAGATCTCTGAACGTGCCTGTTTCTATCCAAACAACTCTGTACATATACTTGCACAAAGTGATGTAGATAGCTTAAAATACGCGATGTAGATAGATAACATATAGATTTATATAACTGGCTTAAAAAGGAGACCATAGATATACCAGTAAAATTTACAGTTTGTAGATGCTCTTAGATATACCGTTGATATCTACAATGTAGATGTTTGTAGATATACCGTTGATATATACAATGTAGATGTTAGTAGATATACCGTTGATATCTACAATGTAGATGTTTTGTAGATATACCGTTGATATATATGCAATGTAGATGTCCGTAGATATACCGTTGATATATACAATGTAGATGTCTGTAGCTATACCGTTGATATATACAATGAAGATGTTTGTAGATATACCGTTGATATATACAATGTAGATGTTTGTAGATATACCGTTGATATATACAATGTAGATGTTTGTAGATATACCGTTGATATATATAATGTAGATGTTTGTAGACATACCGTTGATATATACAATGTAGATATGAGTAGACATACTGTTGATATATACAATGTAGATATGAGTAGATATACCGTTGATATATACAATGTAGATATGAGTAGACATACCGTTGATATATACAATGTAGATATGAGTAGACGGACCGTTGATATATACAATGTAGATATGAGTAGACATACCGTTGATATACACAATGTAGATATGAGTAGACATACCGTTGATATATACAATGTAGATATGAGTAGACATACCGTTGATATATACAATGTAGATATGAGTAGACATACCGTTGATATATACAATGTAGATATGAGTAGACATACCGTTGATATATACAATGTAGATATGAGTAGACATACCGTTGATATATACAATGTATAGTTCGACGAGATAGATAGCTGATGGACTGGATGGATGACAGGTACATGTACAGTGATAGAGAGAATATTGATATATACAGTGATAATAGAATGACGAGTTAGCTAAATGGATGGATAGATGAGTGGTTGGTAGGTAGGTAGGTAGGTGGGTGGACGTGTGTGTGAATGGATGAGTAGGATGGATGGGTGGATGGGTGGGTTTTGGGTAAGGGATAGGTGGCTGATTTTTGGATAGATGAATGGATTAGACAGATAGCAAGATGCTGGAGACATAAATATTTAAGTAGTAGGGATGGATGCACTGTGATGGATGGATGGATGGATGATAGAGCATGGAAAAATGGAAATTAACAGTCGAGGCTGATGGACAGATTAGGAATAAAACCTGACGATCGACACGTGCTAATCGAAAACATCGTTATATAGTCATTACAATGAACAAATCTAATATAATTGCCATTGTCGTCCTAACCAGGCCCTTGTCCTAACCAAATTACACCGCGAACTTTTGAAGAAATTATCTCTTTATGAACACTTTTACAAAATATGACTACTTTTCTCTGAACAATGACAGGGCCGCGTTCTTTGTCTGCCAAATGGCTTTACATTCGGAAATTGAATAATCACGTCTCTGTGATGAAAATAAACAGATGATAATTGATGCTACAACATATTATCGTCACGTCAGTAGCACTGCAACCAGACAACCTGCCACGTTACGCTTTTGTACCGTTTCATTTCACTCGACAAATATCTTAATATCTTCAATCAAGGATTTTTTATTTGCTAATTTTCCGACGAGGACAATGTAAACGCCCTTTGAACAAAAGACAACACTTTTAAACGCGGCAGCCGCTTAACAACACAGGACTACAGAACACCGCTCAGAAACATTTATATTAATTACGACATAGAGTGGGTTCCTGTGCATGGACGATAAACATTTTAATAGTTTTCTTCACGGTAATTACGCTGTAAAATTGCCAGACACCCTGACTGCTTCACCCCTCCCCCTTATCTGCCCCAGCGTCTGGTCGAGGAGGGGGATCACCGAAATCTTCCTCAGTTTACCCTTCCGGAATATAACGCTTTTACCGTTTTGTGATCCTTTTGTTTCGTAAGACATCCACGCGACACAACCCAATGCTGCAAACTCGACATCAATAGTTATATACGGGTAAATGTGAAGTCTAACCGCGAAGCATCCGAAACGAAATAATCCCCGCTATACCCCAGTGTGAAGAGGCAAGAATGGAGGCAGCGGGCGGGTCACGTGACGAGGGATATTACCCCCGCGAGCCAGCTAACCAAGTGAAGCGAAGCTAGGCAAATCAGTTTGTAGGCCTCCGTATTGAAGCCTGCACCATGTGGCTAGTGAAGGGCTCCAGTTTGTAGGAAACCCGTTGTTTGGCTCTCTGTTCACTGTGCGCTTGTACAATCGATAGCTCAGTCATATCGAGACGCCGATCGTGTAGAGGGCCCGGCGATGAAAGCAAAATTGATGCGATTCCAGCCGTTGTGTCTTCGCTGGTTCGACTGCGGAAGAGTGATATACCGATAGAAAGGATTAACTACGTGAAGCTGTGGTGAAAGGAAATACTCAAAAAGGACTAGTATAATATATTTCTTCACTGGACGCTGTCATACCTGGAAACAGTGTATGTTACTGGCTTCTGCTGATATTGAGGTGAGTGTGCCTTTGATCAACACCTATCTCACCTGTACAGACTTAACGCTATTACGATTGATGATGTGTGGGATGGAACATCACATACGATTCTGCCTTTGTATTGGAGATTTGTGTTTATTAAGATGTGAGGTAACATCACATCTCCCCGGTGTCAGGTTTCTGTCAGACAGGTGCAACCACAATGCCTTCACCTGATAAATCTACCTGCCGCGTTAGATTTGCTGTATAATCAATTCTTAGCATTAAGCATGCGCGATGGACAATAGACGCTAAACGGAAACGATTTACGATTTCGATATGAAAATAAACAAACCTTTTAACACATTACATTAGAAGCAGGAATAGCGTTTTTTTTATAACGCATGTATTAACAAAACTGACATAAGATCTTTCATGTTAAAGAAACAAGCCTGTTATCTCACAACCTTTTTTAAAGGTTATTTCCGTGTGTTTTATCATGATTAGACGTTTAGCGTTTTTATTTACACTTTGTTTCCCTTTAACGGAAGTTCGCACTGGTATATCTTTTGCGTGATTGAATCAGCCGGAAACATTATGAAAACTCTTATCTGAAAGTTAACAGACACCAGCTATTACATAAACTCTGGGTAACTTCCGCGAAGCATTTTCCCGTCAACTGGGGATCTGGGGGATATTCGAGCCTTTGTAAGAACGCTGATAGACTAAACAAAGAGGTTGGGGACTTAGGTAGAGAACCATATTGATTACAACAGAGATACTTCTTATGAAGTCAAATCCCATGCAATTATAAGCCTGATGGTCGATCGGTTCCTTTTCCTTGAAGCACTCTTAACAGGAATTCCGTTGTGTGTGCACAACAAAACATGGACAATTAACACACCGTTGTGAACGCGTCTACAAAGTGTTTTGTTTTATTGTACAATTTTCACGCTCTTGTTATTCTATCGACCCAAATATTAACGCGTTGAAGATTGAGATGTTTGCACCAGTATGGCTATGTTCGCCATTGTACCTCAAAAAACTTTAAACAGGGATGGATCATAGGATGATGGTACTCAGGGAGGCGATGAATAACACTGACTTTATTGGTGATTCAAAGCTATGTCTTCACCGGGATCAAAATGGCATAAATACTTAAAACCTACATGGCGATTTTCCGCTTTGCATACCATTGTTCTGCGGCTGACGTTTTAAGACTATGCTGTCAATGTCAGAGTCGGTATGATCTGTCACAGACACTATCAGGTCTTAAGTTGCTGAGGATGGAATTTACAAGCAAACAGGGAGCATGTGGGTGATCAGATGTTTTTGTGTCGTTTACTGGGCATGTATGGCATTTCGAAAATGATGAATTTCATAACATGTTGCCAGCGGAATGGTGTGTGGTATTCAGTGATAATATTATGAGAGACTATGTATGATACCGTATACCTAATAACCATGCTGTTGACGTTCTCGATTAATATAGGGTAGGATGTGTGCGCTGATGAAATAGTCTGCATAATAATGCATCTTGTTATGTCATATATATGAACCAAAATATATTATACATTTGTGCTATTCATTTTCATACGTATTGAATTGCTTTTAATGACACGCTCTCTAATACATAATGTAGATTCGTTAATGTTTCGATATGGTTTTAACTGCTATCATGATCTTGACGAATGAACTATGGTCCTAAGTCAAGATTATACCAATATATAAAGCATTTGTGTTTTCTCATAAATCGATATTAGTAGAAGTATCACAATTTGAAGATGTTCAATAATAAAGACAACAATTAGGACATTTTAATGCGATCACATCAAATAACGATCGATTTAAGTTTGAAAAACGATACCCTGTACGTTGCGTTTCCGACTATATCAATAATTGATAATTCTTCTAAATGTTTCAATTCTGTTAATAAATCAAATGTTAGTTAAATATTTTATGTGTAACACGTTTCATTTCAATAAACCTTTGAATAAAAACGTGAAACGGAGTGTCAAAACGCAGTGATTGCATCTAATCACTTCCAATTCGCATTTCAACAATAACTAAGAAAACTTCAATCATGTCAAGTGCGTGTCGATTGCTTGCCAGGTGACAAGAGCTCGTTTTGGGAGGATAATGTAAATCACACGTCTCTTTCATAGGCCTTTCCTGCCTCTGTAGTCTGACCAGCTGACCCTTAGTGAGATTTAGAGTGGACTTTGATGACCACTGACCTCGGAGGCTCGAACAATAATATTTTGTCCACCTGCATATGGGACAAACGGAAGGGTGTAATTTTCGAGACCAAACATCTCTTAATTAGCTATAACTCGCCGTTTTATGCCGGCGTCAACATGTTCTCGTTTCAATACTTTCAAAACTGAATGGGTCATAAATATGTCCACCGGATCCTGTCAATCATAAAAGGAATATCCAGATCCTATGAAGATTGGCCTCTAGATGGACGGACGTAATGGGGCCATTTCACTACTTGAGCTTCGGGTTACTTTATCGTACTATGGCCATAGGCAGATGGGTCATTTCACAGCCCCTTGACCAGATGAAGACGGTTGGTTGTTCTGGGTTTCTACTTCCGATGTAGAAGGTCATCAATTTCGCGTTAATTTGATTGTAACCATGCAGAGAACAATTCCACTTTGACCACCATCATAGACTTCACGACCTCAAGGAAGCCAGTAATACTCTTAACACTAAAATTATAGCGTATATACAGACGTATGTCTGTCGATGAAAGGGAATTTGACATGATTATGATTGACGCCAACCAAGAAGAGTGAATTTCTGAGATGTTGCCTGGGCTTCGATATGTTCTGAATAAAACACGCGTTAGGATAGACAACTCTTCGATCTGGTTCTGTCTATATCCAGCGCTGGGCAATTGACAGGGATGTAATGGCCGCGTAACGTATATAAGTTTATGTTTATGTTTATGTTTATGTCCTTACTGTTTTGTTCAATATTTATTTCGGATGCAGTACTTCAGCATCGTGGTGATTGACAAACCAGAACCTCATCTCTGAGTTGCAGCATCAGCTGTGAAAAAATAAATCTCAGTGGTAATTATTTTCGAATTTACTGCTATAAAACCGAGCCTCGCCTGATATAACGGTATTGAAATACAGTCGCCAATCCGATGTCATTTTCCCCTTGCGCCTGGAGGCTGAAATGGCTTATCAAGAGACACTTGTCGGCCGAGTGTCCCTCAAATCAAAGATTACGCTGGTCATCGGTCAGCACCTCCCCGGGGATGTCGCTGTTGGTCATCACTGTCCAGATGCTGTAACTCACGTTGATGCAGACGATGTCGTTATCCGCGACCCTGTTATCATTGTGTCTTATCTTATCTAAAGGCAAACCACTCAGACGCGATGACAGTATTCCAGGATTACGTCTGACGGTCATCCTGTCGAGTTGTCACGTAGGTAACAGTTACTTATTCTAAATACAGATAATTATCAAGGTGTAACACTGTTGCTAATTCCCCCCCTTCACCTGTCACCCCTGTAACGAGGTCCACAGTGGGGTGATGTCATTGTAAGTACTATTTACCAAGCTGTGTCATTGCCTCGAGCCTCGGAAGGTATAGTTTCTCACAACACTGATATTCGGATGCAACGTGAATGATAGTGAAAATGAATATTATTATTCATGATGAAATTGTTGATGGTATCAACAACACAATAATGAAAATAATCATAATGATGATGACGACGGTGATAATAATCATTATAGTGACAACAGCGATAATTATGATGATGGTGACGGTGATAAACAGCCCAAGGTCACATATTCTTGAATTCATTCATTGATAGAAGGAGAGTACACTCTATTTAAATATCGGCCTCTCTTTGGTCTGAATAATGAATACGTCTTACGGGTACCCATTAACTTCTTCGTTATCAAAGTTCTTATACGTATATTATTTATGCAGTGGAAGAGATTAAGCCGTTTTTAACATTCCTCTTTGAAATCTGCCCATAACTGAAATATATTGCATCTTTGCACGATGTACGCGTCGGTAAATTCATATGGTTTGCTCTTTATTACCAGGGGCGGTCGGGTAGCCTAGTGGTTAAAGCGTTCGCTCGTCACGCCGAAGACCCGGGTTCGAATCCCGACATGGGTACAATGTGTGAAGTCCATTTCTAGTGTCTCCCGCTGTGATATTGCTGGAATATTGCTAAAAGCGGCGGAAAACCATACTCACTCACTCTTTATTACCAACAGCTCATGAATGTCGATGGATCTCCATATCACCCATTAAGTCAGGCCTGTAGATAACTTCCAAGTTCATATAACAACGTCAACTATGTATTATCTCGCATAGATCATAAACACTATAACATTGACTCTCCCGTATGGCCACTGACTTACAATTTATCCCTAACATGCAAAGAGGCCATTGCCTACTGTCCAACATGACTTGAAGATACCCTCTCCCCAGGTGGTCTATACGTTACATACAAGGTGTCCAGTGGGCCGGATTACCTTGACCATGCACTGACCACATAATAGGATCTTACCATACTCTATTATAGGGGTCTAGGCCCCTGCTGGGGTGGTAATGAGATGCGTGTCGAGTTCAATAGCAAGACTAACCAAACATGGTTCACATAGAGACATCGTCTATTCATCGGCATGCAGAATTTGCGGTTAATGTTATCTTATGGAATCTCAAACTGTGGTCAGTGGTCAGTTTAGGAAGGGTAATCCCGGGTTAAGATGCCAGGTATCGGGTAAAAAGGCCAGGGGGTATGGGAAATGAGGCCTGGGGGTCAGGGGTATTGTTTTGTGGACAGGCAGCGTGCCTTGCCTGGAGAGGATTAGTATTAGAGACCTATTCTCGCCTTAATGCCGTCGAAAAGAGGTAATACCATAGAATTATATTGTTACTTTATTCTGATTTTGATTGTCTTTGAATTCTGCGACCAATGGCTTGACCAATGAGTGACCGATGGCTAACAAAGAAAGCAATGACGTTTGTCGTGACCGACGTAGTCGTAGTAGAGAATCTTTTGCAGAAAGTTGATTCGGGTTCAGGTGAGCTTAACAGCGACAAAACAATTTCCATAATCAAAATAAATCTCTGCTGAAAGTAGAACAATTAGTTGTTGTGGACCCAGCACACTGTCATGCATACACATATGGTCAAAACGGATATGGTTAAGTTCAGTATGTATGCTGGACCAGTGATAGGTAATTCTATAGTCTATATACACATGCCTGGACTTAAACATGTTATAAAAACCGCTTTGACAACTGGTTTGGAACACGTATAGTTATAAGGATACGAGTAACCATCTTCAGTTGATGTTCAAGTTCAGCATATCAGTTACCAAAAACTGTTTTTGTCACAACCGATCTTTCGCTTTGTCTAAAACTAAGCACAGCCCCTTGCATTGCGTCACATCGGTGTTTAGTGACGTACTTAATCCAGGCTGTTGTTACCGTACCGCTGCCGTAACCTAGACAGATGCTGTGGGCATTCCTGACTCCTGATTTGGACTCTCTGGGGGAGTGGGTTTGGTTGGGGGGTCACGACAATGCTCAGGGGGGCAATTTTAATCAAGAAGTGTGAAGTCGAAAATTGAAAATGACAAGTTGGATACAAGGCGGTGTTATGGCGACTCAAATTAGCGAGTTATTGATTAAGAAAACAAAGAGCTTTGCATTTCAATTTTCATTGGAGACAGAAAAGTGTGTATGGTTTAGGGTGTCTTCAATTGTATTAAGTGAAGAACTCTTGGAAGAAATTGGAATTGGTCTGTTCAGAGGGTTCGTCCCGTTGGCCACGGCGAGGCGTTGTCTGGACATTCGAGACAGGGGCAGTGGAGGTAATTGACGTTGTACATGTATTATTCTTAATTCCATTAGTCATGGGCATCTGAAATAAGAATCACATCTGACCCAACTGTACAAGTCAATGTCACATTTCCATGTTGTCGATATCAACTCACTGGGCTCTAAGATTAGTGCCACTCCAAACTGAAATGAACAAATAATGGTTACTGCCAAGATATCTTTATCAAGTGACAGTGTTCTGAAATAGATGCCAAGTCTGATTGAAATACCCAGTGTCACACTGCGCACCATGGTATCGATATCAAGTGTTCTGAAATAGGCGCCACGTCAATGAAATAGGAATCACTCTCAATCCTTATCAAGTGATGCAACTCTACAGCAAGAGTCACGTGGAATGCATAACAGTGTCACTCACTGCCACGTTCTCGATATCAAGACACTGACAACAGCTGTGATCCACAGCAACAGCAGCGTTGTACATTGCACATTCTTCCCCGCTCTCTTTTCAGTGCACACACACCAGCTGTGTTTACGATGTGTGATTGCTGTTGTGATTCCCAGGTAAAGCGTCTCACTCAGATGGCGGTAATAAAATAAACAAACTGTTTATATACAAGTCGACAGAGTGTCAAGCATGCATGTTTATTTTAAGAACAACATTTGTTTAACCTATACAAACCCATCATAAGCGTTCCGTTTCTTGCATATCCAAAAGTAATCACCACGACCAGATAAAATAGATCTACCGTTAACACGGAGGATGTGCGTTATCAAAAGGATATTTCCCCCCGTTAATCTTCTAGGCGTAATGCAATCATATATTACGATTACATTTGTAATGATATGATTACATGAAAAACATCTTTTGAATAAACATTTCGTATACCTTCCTACCTGTACGATAAGATGATAGGCTCATTTCATTATTTAGTAATCCTGATACATATTGATCGCATATGTTGTTATTACATTTGCATACAAACGATTACACATAGTCAGACTTGCATGTTCTTATAAGCAATGTGGTGATGTAACGAAACGTTGTTAGATAAACTGGGATTTCATGCGGAAGATTCAGCATGGGATTGCATTTCATATGAAACTGACACTATCCACGTGCAGGGCTAATCAATTGCTGCTGTCACTCTCTCGAGCTTTCCACATCTCTGATTGAGACGGATGGTGTTCATTTCAGTGCTCCTTGTAGATTTCACAAGCAGGTTTGATCCACGGCTCGCTGGTCTGTCGTGATTACCCAGCCCACCTCTCCAAAGCTTTGATTAGAAGTAGGCAAACTTAAGTTAATTGTGGGGTTGTACTCCAGACGCCTTCATAGGGTGACAGAGTGATTTATACAACTTTTATCTTACATGTAGTTCCACTGCGTATTCCGTCCGTGAAAAAAACAACGTGAGACGTAGTGAAACCTGAATCGTCTTCCTCAGGCCAATGTGCACTGAAATTCCAAGTGAAAGGCTTCATCTCAACACAACCTTAACTTCGTTTTTTTAAACATAATTATAATTATCACATTATTAAAAAAATGTTTAAGTCAATTATATTTACTTTGATCATAAGTTCAAGTTCCATATCCAATACAATAATCTGTCATTTCGAAATATTGATCAACTTTGAGGATAATTTGTGTTAAGAGCAACGAATATTGAAAATTAAAAGGCTATTGAAGTTTAGCATTGAACTTGGTCAATATACAACAGTATGTTGCAAGCAACAACAGCTGCACCACTAGGATAATTATTAGTTCAAATGCAGTGTACTGGTGTCAATTTCAAATTTTCTCATTTCCATTCGCCTTTACCACCCAGCTGATGTATTTTAAACCTTGTCGATATCTCAGATTGCTGACTTGTGGCTAGAGTGCTCATCCAACTACATTAACACCCGACGCCCATTTCACTTGAGACTTACTGACAGCATGGGGGTGATAATTTTACATGCCGTCTCTAACTCGAGGTTTACACAAGACTAATCCAATTTGAAGGTCGCCTTGACATTTAACAAATCTAACCCTATTAGTGAGTACAATGTTGGCATTGCCTACAAAAATGAACATGATTCCAGTCCTTTTTAGATGAAACCAAATTTATTTTTTAAGTGATTCGCGTCTTACACGCTGACCTTTGCTTCCCTTTGCTAAACATTCCTGTTCGTTGGCGACGCACGCCCTACCGTGAGGGAGCAACATGTTAAAGAGCGGTTCTTAATAGTACATTCGATAGCCCAAGACTTGTCGATGCATATTTCATCAAAGAAACATCATACGGCCACGAAAATCATTTCAAAAAGTTACGTGCTCGTGTTGGATGTCAGAAAATCCCCAACCGTCTTAACCGTATATAAATGGACTCCATAATCTTGCCTGAGTTGATTTATTGCTAGAGTTTTCCCTCGATGGACAAGAAGGCATGTTATCGTCTTCCCCGTCATGCCGGCAGATGGTGAAGCTTATTTGTCTTGTGTTGTGCTTGCCCCCGCCTCCCACCTAGAATAACTTCACCCGGTCAGCGCATCAAGTGGTCAAAACATGTAAACCCTATATAAACAAAGAACGTATGTTTCTAAATCTACCCTGCAGCGGAACGACAAGCCAACAGATGGAAAGTATTTCTAATAACTGCTTGCCTGTCCGGTATATAGTTATATGATTGTCAGTGAATATATTTGTTTAAACTTTACTTGTATTATTGGTACATATTGTCTTTCATGATATTAAAATATGAAATTTATTTTTTTGTGAACATACACATGTATGTAGGTAATCAATAGCATGGTGGATAGATGAAATATACATTTGAAATACTACAAGTGACATTATCGTTCAATTAAGAGATTTCTTGTAAAAGTGTAACTTTATTTGGACGTGTGCTTAATTATTTATTTCAAAATTGCCTTTTGAGATTGAACTTAATGTGGTATTTCAAACAGTGAAATACATACGAATATATCCAATCTATAAACTGAATGCCTGATAATGTTCGATAAAATATACATGTAAGAACACGATACCAGAATATGTGTTTAAATAACTAAGATAATTTAAAAAATGCCTAGATTATTTGGAAACAAATATTTTGCGATAAGTAGTTCGGATTGCAAGTACTGGGATAGATGGATATGAAATATAGATAGAAATACCACGTCAACTTTCGTTAACTAAAGACAACGCGGCAGGAAGCTTCAACGGTTAAATACCAGCTTGAGTGTGTTTTCTATTCATCCTAAGGTCTGTAAACACATCTAAAACGTTTTGCTTTATGATAACACTGGCACATTCAGGAAAAATGGCCAGCGGTCAATCAACATCTCTAGGCTATGGCAGATAAAAGGACTTAGGATGACTAGACTCTTCAATAACACTGAAGTGATAAGAGGAGCCCAAATGTCCGAGACTGACCACAAACAACAAACAGTCTGGTCAGGCTGGACAGCCCCTGACTGCAGGATTGTATTATGGCCTTGTTTATTTTGTTTTAATTTCGGAGAGGTGTCAGCAATGAGCTATGTAATTGACGTTGTCTCTGGACGTTTGAAATGTCCTCTCGCTAGTGTTGGTTCAGGACGTTGGACTTAATTATTGTATGTAAATTGCGTGTCAAAACGGGAATATTAATATTGCCTAAAACTGCCTTAGGCGAAACTATTGAATTGAAGCATTGCAATATTGCTTTTTAAATAGCATATATTATACAGATGTTTTAATTGAAATTGAGATAAGTGCATATAGTGTTCTGGAACGTTATTAAAAATATGTCGGTATTGATGAAGAACTTACGCAAAACAGCTGGCAAGGATTCAATTGTTACTAATACAAATAATTAATAATTAATATATATGCAGATGTAGGTCAGACTGATGTTATGATGAAGCGGAATAGTAAGTCGGGACGAGTACTGGGTTTATTATTGATACACATGTGTTTTGATTGACATTGATTGACGCGACAGATATAAACAAAATGAATGTATTGCACAAGGTCGTTCCGGAGCCGAGTTTGTTGTTATCGGAATGGAAACATGGAACGATTTATGCTTGACCAGGCCCATTAATTAAGAAGACGCTGAGGAAAACAAATCGATAGAAGGAAAGTATTCCAAAACACGGCTTTTATCACCGGCGCGCCAGAAAACACGGCGATTTTATTAAGATCTATTAAGATAATCATTAGACCGTTGGACGAATAGCAAGACTGACATTGCCCCAGTGGTGTTCTAAGCTCCGGATCTGGATTTCCAATGGAATGGATCGCTGAGAGCGTTTCACAATTCTGTGCGTCGGTAAAATGACCGGACATTCCCTTGACCGATCGGACCTTTGAGAGCCTTGAGAAAGCGATAATAAAGGATGCGGGAGAGTGGTCATTGTTGGTCAGCTTAATAAAGTCGGTCGGTCAGTGCTTGGATGTGCAGGCATTCATGCCACGGGAGAGAGGGCTAGTCAGCTGCTTCGTTTGAGTGGTGAGAAAATTTGATTAATTTTTGAAGGGCATGAAAGTTGTTGAAAGAGACGCCTTAAGTTTATGGCGTCTAGGGTTGCTCATACTGCGACTGGCTAACATTGATTTCTAGGTATTTGTGGTGATGAGGTCCAAGTTATGACAGAAATATCGACTAAAGCCATCTTTAATGGCACCCTTGCGGACCCGGCTTCGTGGAGAATTTCCTATCTGCACTAAAACTTACGTGCTGAAATCCTAGATGATATAAATACATTAGACAGGACATATTTAAATATCGTATCGGAGACATGTTATGCTGTAAATGGTAAAGTATCGCATATACAGTCGGACATGTTTTTACAACTCAACAAATTGTTACTGATTGTTGTTTTTGAGATAAGTGTCAACAGCTACATTTCAAATCCAACAATGAAACATGACGACATGAAATCAATGAAACCTGTACAAATGAGTTTATGAAATGACATATTGATCTTAGATATTACGTTGACATTTAAATTGAGCAATTAACAGGCAACGATATGGCTGAATTGACGAAATATCTCTTTGTTATGAGTCAATCTTCAAAAACAGAGGCTTTTTGCAAATTAGCGATAGTCAGTCCTTCCGCCCGTGTAGATTTCAATCAAATTGACATATTGCTGTCACATGTTGATATCAGCCACGTGCGACGCAGGTGAAACTGCTTAAAATACACAGCAGTCAGGTGCTTTGTGAAGATTGTAACCAGTTGTAGTAGACGTATCATCTGGAATCCGTTTTAATCTGGTATTCGACAGAACCATTACCATTCCATTGGAACCAGGTGCCTGAAAGTCGTTAGCTCATTTGGACAATCAGAAAGGTAAATCGAATTATATATTGCTATTGATTTGTAGGCTAGGCCATCTGGATGCTAGAGTTTGCCTGTAGATGTGCTCGATTCATTTGTCAAGGACTTGTTTTAGAAAAAAGCAGTGAACATTGACATGGCGCATGATGTGACCATGCATACCACTGTTTAGTCATGACAAGTCGGATAATCCAGAAAAACGCGTCCACACTGGTGTGTATTTGGGACATCAACGTTTAGTCTGTGGCAACGTGTTTCATGTGTTCGCTCTACTCGGTTTGAGTCCGGCTTTGACTCTATCCTGGTTATCATATGCGAAGGTACGAATAGGGGTGATTAAACCCATATGTTGAACTAAACGCAACCACCATAATTGACAACGCCCTCAGCGACTAACTATGGCTCGTAATGACTGGAGAAAATTGGGGCATTAAATAACTCCAAAACATTCAGTTTTAATAAACTCAAGGCAAGTTTCTGTATATATCAAATTGCGTTTCATGTCAAATATCACATTAGAACACACGGGCCATTTTATGATTTGATAATGTATTTCACACAACTTGAATAACATGTTTATTTGCTTAATGGGCTTCAAGCGTTGATACTTCGCCCCGTCCCTGAACCAAATATATTATTTAGAATCCGACATTAACAACTCTTGTCATCCCCGTTACCCCCGTCAGCAGCCAATATCATGCCCAGGCTGTTACTAATGAAATATACACGTGTAATTAGACCTTATGTAACGAGGCACACGGTGCAGTGAGCATGTCAATCATGTAACTGACACTTGTTGTACATTTCAACGCACTTTCTGCATGAACTGACAATGTGATTGACGTGGCATACGACACCTTCTGTTCGTACAACCGCGGCAGGTTCTTGTAAACAATTAATGGCCCATGTTGTGGTTATGGCCTCAAATACCCCGCCTGTCGTGGGCGCAGTTAACTTTTAAATCTCTGGTAAAACCATTTCTTGTAATGAAATCACGCATATTATTTTCCTTTGGCTTTTAAATACGTATTGCGTGCACTCACCGCACTGACAGTTGCGGTACTCGGCGAAAAACACGAGTACATTAGGTTCGGGTTTTGAAGTACAGTGACATCTTGCTATTCCTTTAACCTCATCACTCGGATAATAACGAATGGGTGTTGATGAAAAATATGTTTTTGAGTTATATGTTTGTTTGACATTTAATTCCCAGATACATTGGCGCCTGGACTAGACAATCTTATAATTAAATTTATTCTCTGGTTTGTTTGTTGTTTAACGCCGCACTCAGCAATATTCCAGCTATATGACGGCGGTCTGTAAATAATCGAGTCTGGACCAGACAATCCAGTGATTGACATGGATATCAATCTATTGGGATATGCTGACATGCAACAACCAAGTCAGCGAGCCTGACCACCGGATCCCAGTTAGTCGCCGCATACAACAAGCCTAGTCGCCTTTTACGGCAAGCATGGGTTGCTGAGAACGTATTCTACCCCGGATCTTCACATTAATGCTATGATCAACGTCCCAAGCTATCAACCTTCATGTGGTCACCGAGTCTGTCCATTTAGCGCCACAAGTTCCAGGCGACCAATTCTATCCTGGAATTCTCACTGGGGACTTTAGTTGAAATACGTTTTAATATTTCACGTTTTGAGTGAGTGAGTACAGTTTTACGCTGCTTTTAGCAATATTCCAGCAATATCACGACGGGGAACACCAGAAATAGGCTTCACACATTGTACCCATGTCGGGAATCGAACCCGGGTCTTCGGCGTGACGAGCGAACGCTTTAACCACTAGGCTACCCGACCTCCCCTCACGTTTTGAAACTTACGTTTCACTCCCAAACCATGAAACCACTTTCTGCGAGTTCGCGGTATATATTCAATTTCTGAATGTCATTGTGGCCGTCTCTCTTCGTGATATTTGGTATCATGTGATTATGGCTGCCTTAAGGCCCAACCCACTCATCAACGTCTCTGTATACATGTAGAAATGTCGTTTTTCTCATCTCCCACATCGTTGTAACGAGTGTCCTTAAAGTCTGCTCAGTGCTTATTAGATGCTTGTTGGTCAAAACAGAAAATCAGTAGTGTCACAGGAACATGTATTTTAATCAGATGTAATCAGATGTTATTGTCCGAGATGTATTTACACAGAGGTAACTGCCATTGAACCTTGTCAGACACCTTACCAGGTGTGTGTGTGTGTGTGAGTGTGCGTGTGTGCGTGTGTGTGTGTGTGACTCATGTTTATCTACTTAATGCCGAGCCCCCGACAGGATAACAACATGTATAATCTTTTAACGTCTACTGATACCACACGGCCCAGGAACGAACCACCGACCTTTCTCATTCCTATGGTCCTGGAGGGGTTTTCACAGAAGAATATTTTGCTTATTAACGTATCATTTTCCTGCAAATTGTGGAATGAAATATGTTTAAAACAGGAAATTCGATAAGACGTTATACGTATACACAAGGTATGATGAATGTCTTGAACTACATGAGCTCAGAAACCTACTTCATCACTTCTCTTGTGGATTGGAAATCATATCAATTTCATATTATATTTCAAATATATTTAGATGCAAATATTTGTTTGATCTGTGCCCCGTCTGATGTCCTGGTGATAAAGACGTACACATGCAAAGTATTCATGTTGGGGTGTGCTATGCCGATGATTATATACTGTGGTTTGGGTTTATACAATCGATTTGATATCACAAAAAATATCCATAACTCAGAATTTCTTGTACAGCCACGTTCAGCAAACGCACTAAATATTTGCAGATATCATTCACCAGCCTGACGATGCACATATCATTTTCGGGTGACATTTCGTTGGTTTAATTGCAAGCAAGCACTTCTCTGTAAAATCATGTTAGACACGTGACAGATTTCTTTATTTTGCTAATAACAGGTTGTGCATTTCTCGCCTCACATAACAATACCAGAAACTAACATTTAATGTTTGATGTGATCGCAGCTGACTGAAATACGCACCACTGGGGCTGCGATGTCACGTCGACATCGCAAAACACGTTGTTGTCAATAGCACGTTGTCAATTTCAAACGGCCGCGAATCACACAGCGGAGAAAGATGTATGATGGTTCTGTGACGGGATCATTGTAGTTCAGGAAAGATACAAATACAAATTGAGGGGTTGGGTTAAGATGTGACCTCCGTGGGGAAACTGGAGATTAGTAAGCTAACCCCCGCGACACGGCTTAATCCACCCGCAAAACGACCCCGATTGGGTTACACTGGTCAAAGACTGCGGTCGTGGGATGGTGACCAGTAGTTGGACATTGGCACGTAATTTAAGGGTTGGCGTTCTCGCCGTAATGAATCGTTCAGCTGGCGTGATTGAAGGGGTTCAAAGATTCAAAGCATGAAATTTTCTTTTTGGTCGGTATCTTATTTAGTTTTAGTTGCTCCTAACGACTTTTTTGGCCAAGAACCTTAGATTACACTGGAATCCTAGTGTAAGTTGACACTACTTTCCGTATGACTAATTCGCACTGTTGAGCGACGTTGCTCTTTTACACTGGATGGAACGACATTGCATCGTGGGAACCCAATGATCCCTGAGCGTTGAAGAATATGTTTACATAAATCTATAATAATTATGAAGAGTCTGCCTACGTTTTATATTCAGTCAGGGTTCTTGGCTTTCGTTGTAAAAGTACTTGTCTGAACCACGTTGTCTCTGAAATTTTCTTTAAGTTTATATTAGAAGGTAGCGAAGAAAAGTATTCATAAAGGGATATTCCACTGAAAAATAACTTTAAGTATATAAAAAACAAACACACTAAAAATAGTATTAAGACACATTTCACTTTTCGAAGTATACAAGTGCGAAATATAAGATGAAAAACGTCACAATTTCCGATTCCCAGGGGGTCACCATGTTAGATAGACCTGTTACTTATTATAGACTTGTCTCAGTCTATATAAATATTAAGATCGTCTTAGTGTTAAGATCGCTTTTTGGAAAGGAGCACTATTGGTTTTTGTGCCAGTTTATTCATAGACCCTTACTCGGGTATGTCTTATCTTATATTCATGTGTACAATGTATAACACTCCAAACATACTCCCTATCCTGAACATGTTAGTTGTTAAGAGTAAAACTATATCGAATTCATTCACCAAACCTATGGCCATGTGTAGAGTTAGGTACATGCTTTGCATATCTCTCACAGTAGAAACGTTTAAGGTTAAAGTTCATCCTTACATGTCTGTTGTGCGAATGCCAGTGTCAATAGGACCCTCACGGGCACCTGCCACGTCAGTTCCCCTCGCAACTCACCGCAAGGACCTCCTGCTTTAAGAAATCTGAAGGAACGAATGTGCAACTCTCGTGTAATTTACGTTCTTTGAGCTTTAAAAACGTCGAATTGTTTCGTGTGGCTTTCGAAACTACCCACTTCAATGTAGCCTTTCTATCAAAGAGTTCGCGTTAGCGTCTTGGGTGCCACATGGGGGGATATTCATTAGGACCCAGCAACCATCTCACTATGTTTTGGTAAAGGTCAGGCCAAAGTTTCACTTTCCTTGCAGATGAAAGACGTCCATTCAGTGACCTGCAGTGACCACACGTCGCGGATTGATATTCAATCCTGGCATCTTTGCACGTGGCGGTGCCAATCTCGTGAAGTAATCTGATCACGTGGTACGGGTTCACCCTAATCGGGCGTTTAAAATACGAGATAAGGCTAGTGGTGGCTCCAGTAGTACTTGTTCCTTGTTTCAAAGACACCTAAAGCTAATTAGTAAGACATATAGAAGCAGTGTGCGTCTTTTATCCTCTGTAAGTTAATTTGGTGATAATTTGTGCACAGTCATCTGTTACGTCATCAAATTATGTGTCGATGTCTGAACACCGATTGGATAGCCGCTATAACAGTATGAAGACTACTTCAAAGGCGCCCCCTACTGGTGTTCGGAGTTCAACGCATAGAGGTACCATGTCTAGATTTGGTGAGGATGTTAATTTAGCTTATCGTCTTCAATATACTTAAGTGCTTAATATATAACCATGTGAATTATAATGTTCAAGATTTCTGCCTGTCATATCAACGGTACTGTTGTTGCAGTTTTAGACATTATAAAGGGTCAGTATACTTGCAGTTCAAATGATAAAGTTTGCCTTGTAACATATGAACTCTTTTTGGCATAATAAAATTTCTCAGAATTGTAGACAAATCTAGATTGGTTTTAACAAATGTTATATTTGGGATAAGACTTTTTTAATAAAGTACAGATTATCGTACTTTTTGGGGTTGAGTACGAAACAAAAACCTACGAAAAGAAAGTCCAAGAATCTGTACTTTCTTAAGAAAGTGTTATCCCAAATATGACATTTGTTACATTTGACCACTTTCTAAATGGCTTTGTGTATTCAACGATTGTTTTGTTTTCATGAAGTATACATATGCAACAGTCATGGTAGAGTAACACCAAGAGTAACACAAATAACGACTTCCGGGATGTCGAGTTCACGAAATCTCCTATAAAAATTAATCCGAATATCAAATTCCCTTTTTAGTATAGCCAAGATATGTTACGTCAAAATACCTTTCGTTCTCATAATTTAAGGATTTTAAGTTTTAGTAAACGTTATTTGGTCTTACAAAGCTTTCATAAAGTACATAAATTCTCGCAATGTGTTTATGTTGTCGTTGCTGAAACTGATTCAGGTTCCCTTCTGTTCTTCCAGGCCATATATATCCGACTCTTCTGTAACACCCCCACCGGTACATATAGCTCATTACAAAGCTATAGACATCTCGGTAAACAGAAACCGAATATCAAAGTGAATTAGATATCGTAGAACAATAGCTCCTGGGAATACGTTTGATTATGACTATGCATATTTCATCAGTATCTGCAGAAGATAGTCCACTATGAGGCTCACACCTAATATTGTACGCTCTTGTAGAGAGTGATACCTTCCGCCCACATGCCTCGGGCGATGCACATAGACCTGTCAAAATGACAGCTTGTCGATTTCATGCCTATAGCCTGCAGCAATAAGGCAAGAATCGAATGTCACGCTTCAATGCACCACATCAGTTGGATAGATCTCGGAGTGATTTTTGTTGTTCTTTCTTCCGGGGCTAACTCGGGGATTTAATTTGGTATTTAGGCTGCAATTAGTTTTCAGGAAATGAGTATTTTTGGTAAAGGAAGTGATGCGTGGAACTAGAAGCGGTTGTGTTTCTTATGAGTCGACAGACCCAATGGTTGGCCGGTGTAGATTGAGATTTGTTGATGGGCGTTGAAGCGATTATTGAATTTAATATACAAGTAATCAACCCATCAGGCCCAAGCCGCGTTGCTGTATATTAAGAATAACACATTTATCACTCTTACTGGATCTATTTTCGTCCCGAACTCAGAAACAGTATCAAAGATGGCTTTACGGTCATCATCAACATCATCATCATCATCATAGAGATTTTTTTATCAACAAGTTGGTTTATCATTATTATTGTAATCATCGTTGCAACAAAAACAAGTCCTTAATACAATAGTGAGTGAGTGAGTTGGGTTTAACGCCGCTTTTAAAAGTATTGCAGTTATATCACGGCGTGTCAGCTCAATGTGGGAGGATAGCCCGAAGTGATGTTGGTCTCAGACGTTTACCACTTCGGTGAAACCCACGAACACGGGTATGGTGCTGACAAACGTAGAAACATAATCGGGCCGAACCGGGATTCGAACCCACAATCATAGGTTTCTGGCGTGTCCAAGGGACGCAAATCTGCACAGCGAATCGCGGCGCCTTAGACGACTGGGCCACCCTTGCCCCTCCCCCCCCCTCTCCCCCCCCCCCCCCCCCCCTTAATACAATAATAATAAAACAAATAATAATAATATGTGCACTCAACTTTATCAATATTGTTATCGTAAAAGCTCAAATACCTAACCATTATGAACGTTAACATTTAGATATATAGATAGACAGCACGAACTCTTGAAATCTACATACAAAATTAATACACCTGCGTTCAGGATCGTATGTAATCAAATATAGGTCATGAGTTATTAATCCCCGTGATCTATTTCACCCGGGACAGATTGCATGTCAGACCGTCATTCCGGCCGAGGCCGCTATGTGCAACTGTGGGTATAAAACATTTATTTCAACTCTTGACACGAGAGTTGATTGAAACACGGACCAATATATAAACCCCAGATGTGATGTGAGACGATGGAATTATCTGGTAAAATTGGAAATGTTGGTGTCCGTGTCTCCATATCAGTGTACTGCCTGAAATTAACACGCGCCCAGTATGTATAGTTGCTATTTATTATGTGTAACATATTTGATGAAGGGTTTCGTCAAGATTCTCCTTAACCTTTACTGTACGAATACATATTGAAAAATACCAAGTGTAAATCGAAGCACGACGTATTCTTGTCCACCGATGTAAAGTTTGAAAAGTTTATTTTAAAAACACATAACCATGATGTATTGATTTTCTTGCTTTATATAGGTACAAAAACAAATTAAGCAGGTTTGTGACTTTTCAAATTCAGAAGTTTTGGAGGCATTCATCCTTCACACGCTCTCGGCCAATTATTTCTAGTGCAGACAACTCTCGCACTTGCCAGCTGTTTTTCGCTGTTTCGTACGCCTCATTACCTCCCCTGTTTTGACATAGGCGTGAATAAATCCTTTTAAGGGATTCTCTTATCGTTTTTCGAACTTAGAACCGTAAAGGTCAGTCTTATAGAAAGGTTTCAGCCGACAGCAATACCGGCGATTCTCGAGTGATGGTATTTATTTTCATCTGACTGGCTCCGATAGGAACTTTCTGCTTCGGTTACTCCTCTTGATGTTGTTCTCGGTCGGTTGTCTCCCTTTGTAGAGATAGCTTCTGCGCGCTGTCGAGCGTTATCGTTTTCTTCAGGGTATGTTCCTTCTGAAACTGGTGCTTGTGTCTGCGTCTGTGTCGTGTCCATCGGCAATTGACAAGTCGTGTCTCGTTTTTTTTGCACTCACTGCCATTGCACTCCTTTTTTGGGTCTAATTTTAGATCTACTGCCTAACCCTAGAAAATGTGATATGTCGCCATCTTTATTTTTGGATTTTACGACTTTCGACATAGTACGACCATTACAGCACGGAACCGATTGTAATGGAAGGTGCAATCTAGTTTAATAAATTCTTTTCGTTCATATGTAAATCATTGGTTTAATTTGCGTACGTAAAAAGGTTACCAATTTGTCCATGGACTATTTTAAGTTGAAATGAAGCAATTCAGAAACACTCACTTCGCTCACAGGCATTTTTGCTTAGAAGTGAACCATTTTACAATTGCTTCGGATAAAAATCCGTCTTTGATGTATCAAGTGCCAGAATTGCTCATTCAAATGGAATGAAAGGGTAGTAAGGTTTTGTCATTCAGATTCTTGCCATCGGAGCGTGTGGCCAAACCCCTAAGTGCCCGTCAGTAAAGGAGAATCGCAATAGTGGCAGCGAGGACACGCGGAATCAAATTACAAAATAAAATAGGAAGCTCTCACAGAACGCTGTATGTAGAGATAAAGAACGTATCATTGTTTTTCTCATCGCTGTAATTCTATACCGTGTGTTTACCCATATGGTTGCATGGTGAGAAAGGGGGGCTTTGATGTTCAAGATCTACTCCCAGGAAACCATGATAGCCCTAACCAAGGTGGTCTGACACACACAGACTGGGAAATGAACATGGTACAAAGTAGGGGGCATTGATATGTCAGAGAGGAGGGCAGCCAGGAGATGCGTAAACAGTTACGTCGACGTTCAACACTGCTGCAAAATACAATACTTGGCTCTGGCAGAGCGCTAAGCAAGCTAAAGCTGCCAGCACGCTAGTCGTATCCTTGGCAGTATTATGTAATAAGAGAGGCTAAGGCACTGCGGTGTTATAGACAGATATAAACATCGCTGTATCCGAAATATGAATACCAGCGAAGGTTTATTTAGAATGGAGCGTGCGTTAGCGAAAGACTATATTGTTCGAGCTTAGAAGAACGTATAATATGAACAAGAATCTCTGATGGCAGATCTGTGTTTTAATGTGGGGATAGTTTTATATATTTGACTGCTAAAACATCATAGATTAGATGAAGGGTTGTTAACAATGGTAGAAAAGGACAATTATATGTCATTATGGATGATGTTGTTGACAGACACGTACTTATTTATGCAAATTGTGTGAACGCGATAGCTACCTGTAGGATATGCTTACCCCCTTTCGCGATCACGTGATCATTACTGCCTTTAAGTGGTCTTTTGAAATGTTTCACAGCTATTTTGCCCTTTAGAGCAAATGGAATCTGTTTCAGCGGATAATCTCGACTGGTTATCCTCTGCTTTGACGTGATATATTGTGATTATGGTGATGATGGGGAGTTTTTGGAGTCAGACATGGTAGCTTATGTTATTAATAACCATGATTATGGGAATATAATGCTTAATATCTGGACGGCCGAACATACGTTCTGTATATGTAAGATAATATATGAAAATGATAATTTTCTTGAAGACAAATTTGACTCACTCTGTAGCATCTACTGATTCATATCGCTAAGAGAATTGGTGTGAACGTTTCTGTTCCCTTCATGATCGCATGCTATTTGAATGATTGCAATTAATAGGCTAAAAATGTCTTAATTCACCTGGCTTTTGATGTGTTGTGCCTCGGGGATAACTCATTCATAATAGGACTGATTGTCACAGCATGTCAAACGGACTGCCATTATCACATATTTCAGCAGAATCACTGGGTAGTTGTGTATGAAGCGGAGCATACTGAATTAAACAAGGACAGATAACTCGTACGTAAAACGAATTCCGGAAATCCAAATGAATCAGCTTAAATCATTTCCTATATCCAAAATACTAATAATACAAAAATAATAGATAAATATTGCTGTTCTGATTGTGTACATAAGGGGTTGTGCGTGTGTGGGGGACGGGGGTGGGGGGTGGTGGTGAGGGTAGTTAAAAGCTGTCAGGGAAAATCCCTCCATTTGAAACGAACAAAGCCTCACCAGAGAAGGAGGTGTCTTCGCTAATGATTGACTGCTAATTTCATACTGCTTCCGATACTGGTTTTGTAGTGTTAACAATGGGTAGGATTCGCAACGGCAATGTGTCCATTCCTCCAGCTGTATACACAATTAGATGAGAAACTCCAGGGAAAATGGGATTTAGGGATTATGGAAGCACATTGAAAGGGGAAGTTCGGTTACGTGTTCAGTGTCAAGTGCCATTAAGGCACTTCTTTCACAATGATATTTCTTTTCATAAAAAAAACTGTGGTCCTAAAGGTCACCATCTACAAGTCACAGTTCATTATGGCCGTCATGGTTGCAAAAACAGTTGTACTTCATTTTCATTTCATTTTTTTGCTGGAACAAAAGTGTCAAGCAAGGATGTTTTCTGCAGCAGTACATCTATGTCCCGTTGGCTGAGTCGGGTTATCGTTTTCACTTAAAGCTCTGCCGTCAATCGTATTCTGCATGTAATGCACTTGCAGCACAGTCCCTTGGCTTTTTATAGGGACACACATGTTCTCCGCGTGTGGTGATCTCTTATTGACGAGTTTGCCTTTGTCTGTGCTTCAAGGTCCGGGGTTCGATCCCCGACCGCGTCATACGAAAAGACGTTAAAAGATGGAACTTGTTGTTACCCTGTCTGGCGCTCGACATTAAGGGGCTAAAACAAGGACTGGTCGGCTCGGAGTCAGTATACTGTGTCTGAGTGGGGTATTCTTGTTAAACTGCGGCATGGTATCTCAGTGAGCTAGCACTATAAATCGGCATCAGTCCGGACTAGTACAAGCAGCCACACACACACGTGCATGGACGTCGTTATATAAGTGCAGTACTCTTGGACGCGACGTTAAACCTAATTTCACCTCACCTGTGTTTCAACAAACAGATACCCGCTTGAGTTTATTGTCACCTGTACGGTGAAATGATATAAGGTGAAATATACACCATGGTCCGAATGTTAATACGGCACAGCTGACCCTTGAGCCAAGGCTATATGTGATTATCACTTCAATGGTAATCATTGTATATTTCTGCACTGTTTTTCACTGTTCACCATAGTGGAAATTTTATGCAGTTACAGAACAGAAAGAACAGAAATCGTACTTAATAGTGACAGTATAATATTTTTACATAACAGCACCGACAGAATGGTGACAGAATTATGTACATGTAGTTACACTCACGGTAACAACATAACACATACACCATCGTTGTCGACTGACACAGTTACACAACGAGGTGAGGTGAGGTGAAATGGGGTTTAACGTCGCGTCCAAGATTATTGCACTTATATAGCGTGCATGTACGTGTGTGTGTTTGTGTGGCTGCTTGTACTAGTCCGGACTGATGCCGATTTATAGTGCTAGCCCACTGAGATACCATGCCGCAGTTTAACATGAATACCCCACTCAGACACAGTATACTGACTCCGAACCGACCAGTCCTTGTTTTAGCCCCTTAATGCCGAGCGCCAGACAGGGTAACAACAAGTCCCATCTTTTAACGTCTTTTGGTATGACGCGGTCGGGGATCGAACCGCGGACCTTCCGCTCTCCGGGCGGACGCTCTACCACTAGACCACGGAGGCGGTCAGTTACACAACGAACGAACAGAACAATTCTATAGAAGCAGTTCATAAACGCAAGTTGTGTCAGTTCTGGTCCGTTCGCGAACTCCACGCGTTTGCCTAGTTTGTTTAAGCTGGATCAGTACTTACTAATTTGTGCTTCCCCGTTCCGACACCGTAAGCCAATATTCTATAAATATAGACTCAAGTCTCTGAGATTTCATAATACCCGGATTTGACTGGATGATGATGGTCTTGTGTGCACGAGATAAATAAACGTGGTCATGCAGGACATGGCAAAAGTTGGTCATTAAAAAAGGAAATATTTATGTAGTTGTGAAGGTCAAATGTTTAGGTTAAGACAAGGATGGTGCGTGCAGCTCCCTGGGCTGACAGAGCTGGCGTGGTGAGATGAAGTATGGGACCAGAAGACACTAATTATAAGTGAATTATTTAGGACATGTGTTGAGGGGTTGTGTGTACATAGACTATTGAATCTAATCAGCAGACGCGTTACGAGACTCCCGGGTGAGGGGCGTTATGGCATTCTTGTGAGTGAGTGAGTGAGTGGGTGGGTGAGAAGGTGGATGGGCTGTGGATGAGCACAGAATGATAAAACATTCTCTCACTCAAGCTGTATCATAACTTCCTGTGAATGGTCGAGTCTTGAAAGGATTTCTAGAGGTTGGCAGCATGAACAACGATCCGACAAGGCATGATGACAATAAGATAACTGGTCTCCAACCTCAGCATTCAAGTTGCCAGTCATATGGTCAAAATACCCCCATATTTGTTAAACTGTATGAAAATTAGAAAACATTAGGATCGTTATAGCTGGTGATGGGTGATACCCAATGAACAGTGATTTACGTGATTAGTGATTAGTGATTAGACGTTTCAATGAATGATTAACAAGATTAATCGTGAGTTCATAATGAGAAAGGCTTATTCCGTAATTTCATTAAACCATGTAATTGTCTTTTCTAAAATGCAAATTGCATTTTCCCCACCAATTTCGCGCCTAATGACTCGGCCTTTAAAATAATTACCTGTTCAGTCAGACAAGCGTTATATTTTTTCGTCAGGCAGATGTGTGTTTTTTGCGCTTCATCGATAAGGGCGACATGAAATACTTGATGCTAGTCCCTTCCTAATCTATAGCACGTCCTCCGCAGGGATGATTAATTAACATCGAGTATGACGGCCCCCTGCGAAGAAATTACCCGCTTCAGAAAGACAGAAGTCCATAGAATGTTCAGCCTGAACCCTTCAGAACTGTCGCTATTGACTAAACCTTGGACACTAGCGCTTGTGTCGGTGCAGTAACGCCCATGTCAGAAGGTGCAGTTGCTTTTATTTCAAAGTTTTACAGTGATTTAGAACTTGGTTTATTCAATATCAAGTTTAAGAATGGATTATTGATGTGTCTGCTAATCGTAACGATTGTGTGTGGCGTCACTGTGGCCAAGTCGTCTAATTAAGGCGCTTCAATTTCTTTGCACTGAGTTGCGTCCCCGAGGCACGCCAGGATCCTATCGTCGTGGGTTCGAATACCCAGATTCTCCCTGATTATAATCATTGGTTTGTCTGCACCATCACAGTGCTCGTGAGTTTTATCGCAGCCATTAACGTGTTAGTCTTGCATAACGTCAGGCTCTGCTCTCGCAAGCGGACTCGCCGTGAGATTGTTGAAATACAGTTCAATGTCGGGTAGAACACAACTCATACACTAACTGTTGGATGCACATGGATTTCATGAGATGAGATAAAAGGTTAAACCTAAGTAGGTATATGAAACCTTTTGGGTTTGATTTCGGTGCAAAGGACTGTGGTATGTTTGTAGATTGTCTCATTAAGTTGGTCAGATCGACTGACCACAGGAACTGACCGTTAGTTTGCATTTCGGTATTCTGAACACCATGTCATCTTAATACACGCTGATCCGAATAACCAGTCATCCGAATACATGGACACCGCCAACCAGGTTTTCCGAACACATGGTTTCTCAATATCAGGTCATCCGAAAGCCTTGTCACCCAATATCAGATCATCCAACTTAAGACCACCCTAACGCAAATGGAAAGGACTATCCTGACGAATCATTCATTTAAACACTTTATAAACAGTACAGACATTAACAGTAGTACGATCAATTTTATTCACGGGAATCAGTGGTAGAACCCAATCCCAGCTAAACCAGTCACCTCATATTCATCAACCTGCCTTATCACCTGATCTTGTATTCTAGCTTCCCCAGCAGGATTTCTAATTATGATCATGATGAGAAAGCAATGCCAAACTACAGGA
The DNA here is from genome assembly GCF_023055435.1 of Haliotis rufescens. NCBI lineage: Eukaryota > Metazoa > Mollusca > Gastropoda > Lepetellida > Haliotidae > Haliotis > Haliotis rufescens. The sequence continues at coordinate 24,617,610 of NW_025964001.1, read as the reverse complement.
CCATGTGCCCGGTGTTTTCAACGTCTGGGATGTCTTTATTTGAACTACATTCTCGAGTCCAAGACACCCTCCCTTCAAACTCCTTATCCAGTTTGCTTCCACTCAGCACATCTTGAAACAAAGAGCCCAGATGTCCTCTTGCTGGGGGACAGTCACGCTGGCTCGTCGGCGTGACAGACTCTTCACAAATTGCCTCGTATTGGATTTGTGTGACTATACCCTCGCTGATATGGACATTCTTTATTATGAAATGCACATTGACACGTTTTAACCTCTCCTCTGTATTTAATCTTAGACTGACCCCTAAGGGTAATTGCGCCTCCGGATGTAACGGGTCGCCATATGTTGTTTGTTTTGGACTTGGTGGAGAGTTTCAGAAGAGGGTGTCACAGTTGGATTGGGGAAATTAACATGATAATCGGCATTATTCTTTTGTTAAGATTGAAATACAAACAGGACGAAATGCAAACCATTTTGCTGACTAATGGACTATATCCAAAATGTGTTATTTTTCAATCCTTTATGATTCAAGTGCAGGCAGTTCTGTTGACACTGGAAGGAGGACGGCGAGTGTGTGTTTGTATATTCGTCCTGGCAGTGAGTGAGCTAAACTTTAACGTCCCATCGGCAATACCTCATGCATGTGCCAACTGCCTTGGAATAGCGACAGATCCTTCTAGATGTACAGATATTGGGGAAAATGTGCCTTGCATAATGCTCTACTCAAGCAGAACCAAGTGGAATAATACAATAACATGCTTGTCTGGCTCCCCGTTGCTCTTTGTGTTCTTGGTGTGGTCTAGTTCCCTGGGAGCATGGCTTCGATGCGAAGAACAACGGTCAATACAAAAAGTGGAGTCTTCACAGGCAGTGAAAGTTCTTTGTAGTATCGACAAGTCAGCACATCCTTCTTTGTCAGATAATAATAATTCCCTGGTAGTTATTATTATAATAATAATAATAATAATAATAATAATAATAATAATAATAATAATGATCATGATGGTGACGACACTACCTAAGAGTGTAATTCTTTGTTGTATGGTAATAATATTTATACTACTACTACTACTACTACTACTACTACTACTACTACTACTACTACTACTACTACTACCACAACTGCTAGGACAACAACAACTACTTCTGCCACTACAACTACTACTATAACTACGTATACTACGTAATCTATTACTATTGTGCCTGATAAAACATGAAAGCAACGTTAACATAACCCTTTCTATATTCCACTGTACGATTCCGACTTCTAGAATATGTCATGAGCACGTGTTTATGAATCACATACAACAACTATAATATTTGTGAGTACATTCAAGAAATTGTTTTATTATGGGTCAAGAGCACATATGTCCACGCTATGGCAATCTGCAAACCCCTAAGTGTGATTTAAGCCTCACTAGAAGTAAACATAATATGGAGGAAAAACGAAAGCTTCTTTGGTTCCAAGTTCTGGAATGGCGATGGTCTCTGACCAAATAGGTTAAACTGAGTTGTGTGCACCTGCAGTAAATGTCTTTCTCTCTCATCAGTTCCACTTAATGACGATGGCCTTAAAACTCCAGGACGACGTTCTACCGTATTAATGTACGTACTAAGAGTTATCTCCTCTTGGATCTTGACAGAACCTTTCAAGTTTTATCACCGGAACAGGGAAAAAGTTTAATCAATACTTCTTGATCATCTTTGCCTGCAATTTCATCTTAATTTTTTTCTGCATTTATGGTATTTTTGTTATCATGACGCCTGTTAAAAACCCCGACAGTTGATCAGTTTAATGCTATTGATGATGGCTTCTAATTCCCGCCGTGCTTTCCTGATGCTGTTAATTGCAGTAGATTGATGATGTGACAGTGGGGATTTAAACCAGCTTGTCATCAATCACGTAAATGAAACTTCAATGGCAGGTAATGATGTAATATGACAGCGTTTAGACAGATATGAGCGTTTATTTAACAGTATATTAAACAGCTTGTCATCCATGCGCTTTCATCTACAAATTCAGTCTTTATACTTGAATTAACGATCACTGAAAGAGGATTTATTGGAAGATGTTGAGACGTTCTATGGTAGTCAATATTTTTTGTATGAAAATAATGTAATGAGTGAATATGTTTATGCTTTCAACTGGAATATTAAATGCATTTCAAGACTTCTGTGTTTTCTAGTCTAATGCATAAGTGTGAAGATTTATAAGTATTTCAAATCCAATCACCGCTTGGCTGAGGTGACCTAGTGGTCTCAATGTAAGCAATTCGCCTTGAAGAGTTACGACCCTTAGATGTCGCGATCACTTGATCATGGGTTCGAATCTCCTCGAGCTTGGGTGGGGAGGGGCCAACCAAAACAGTTCCTGAGAGTCTCAAGGGCTACCGTCCTGCCCCACACTGAAGCACATGTGGCACATGTGGTGTCTCCTTGGGCAAGTGACCATGCTCGAAATGTGTTCATCCAGCAGTGAATGGGTGCCCGATAGGATGAGAGGGTTGTTAACCTTCTAGCGCCTAACAGGCAGCTTGGGTTGTATACTTCCCAGGGAGTTGAAAAGATTGGTGAGTGCACAGTGATCCAGTGACCGGGGTAATAATAGCATGCCCCTGTGTGCGCAATAAAATGGCCTATTATTATTATTATTATTATTATTATCATTATTTGTGGCGCAACTCACAACAAAGTCATATCTAATAAAAACACATCTTGCTCATGGAACAATTTACGTCAGGTAAACAGAATTACTCCATGTAAGTATTGATGAATTATTGATTCAGTGGATATTGAAAAAGTTCGATTTAAGATTATTTTAACGCAAAACAAACAGAACTTATAAAATCAATGGGACAATTGGGCTGCACGTAAAACGTATGTACTCGCGTCCTTTGGTATAAACTCTGAAAGGCTCCTCGTACAGCCTCGCTACTGAACTCGTGGCAGTGTCAACACGCAATCGCCTCCTCCCACGAACTCGCAACAGGCTCAACACAGCGCTTCTTGCGTGTTCTAGCTAATGGGGAAATCCTATCATATTGATAAAGTTGGGAGGATACAGAGAAAATTAATTAAACTAAGTCCACATGAAGTTTTTGTCTCTGCAAAACAAGCGCCTAGTCACTCAAATTCTATATATATTCTCTTTGATTGATGAACTGCGATCGCGGTTTGATTCGATTTCGCAAGAAATAAAAGTACATGGACCCGCGGACCCAATGATTTTTCTCCATTTCTATCAAGATTATTTTAAAATATCCCGTGTTTTCTTTCCCAGTGCACGGAGAGAAGATGACATAGGGATTCATTTTACAGGTAATATTAAGTTGTGGATAAATATTGGAATGGTCTCCGCAAGCGTGGGTGCGTTCCATGTTAGCACCGATCACTAGAGGTACCAGATGCGGTGTGTTTATAAATAAACATTGCTCAATGTTAGCAAAAACATAAATGTTTATTTTGATATATTACCAGGTTTAGCTTTTTGTTGGTGTTTTGGGGGTAATCGTGAGAGATAAATTGATAGTGGAAAGAGTAGGAAGGAAAGAAACACAGAAAAAAAGTGAGAGGGAGCGAGAGAGAGCTGTGCGAAATGTTTTGTGAAGTGTGTGTTTATATACACAACCTGAACAAGCGATTGGGAATGTATATATGCCTGTTTGCGTGTGTGTTTGCGGGCGCGTGCTTTCCATTTGACACAATCACACTCTGCAACCATGCCTTCCCTTAGCGATCGGAAAAAATGATTATTTCAACTTTAAAGCGAAAAAATACCAGAATGCCCATTGTGTTAAGAGCCTCCGTTAACTCAGAGATGAATTATCATTTCCCGAGTCCCGTGATACAATCCCCAATCACGGCTGTGGAGGAATTCTGTAAAAAACGAGCGACACCTCTTCCCTGCATGGAGCGTAACATGTGTCGCGTTGCCATGTCTTCACGCGAGGCCTGATCAATCAGGCTACAGGCATTAAGGCATTAATTCTGCAGGAAGTTGGTGTTAAAGCCTTGAGGCCGGGAGAGGCCTAGTTTTGTTTCACGATGTGTTTGACGAAGTATTGGGACCACGGGACCTTAAAGTCGGTGTTGCAGCTAGCGGAGTATCTAGCACTGACACGGACGTCGACGGGAGAACCCAAGATACACAAAGACAACGCCTGAACGCGCACAAACCCCCAAAAGGATTGAAAACTGTTTGCACGGAGCAAATGCAGCGTATGTATGAAGTATTAACCAGGAATTGTTTCGCCACATTAACCAATTTGGACAGCTCCAAAAACGATACAATCCAATCCTTGGAGGAAGGCCTGCAATGGTTGGAGAGCGTGTGGATCTCAAAGGAGCGGGCTAATGGTACTCGCAGGGCATTGTGATTGCAGTAAGTAGACAAACCCTAGTAGAGTTGGCTTCTCACTCTGATCAAAGTAAGCTATTGATTTTCAGGGCTTCAGTAGGAATATTCGGTAAAATGGTTTTGTAAGTGATTCCAATCTGATTACTGTCACCGAGGCAGAACGTGGAGATGTATTTCTCATTGATTAAGGAACAGTTTATTGAACGGTTACAGCTTATTCGGCGAGTTGAGCAGCCGATAGGGGCTACCTAGTCTATATGTGTTGATTGAAATCTGGTATATTGATTAGGATACCTTCTACAAACCATCTACTTGTTCATGTTATTGGATATAACAAATGTTTGAATGTACTGTGTTTCTAGCACGATGGAAACGGTACCATACATCTAGGGAGCGTGTTAAGTTACAACCTATCGACGGAACAAAGTCTCTTGATATATCCAGTAATCAGGGAACGTGTTCCGTGTTTTCAATATTACATATCCAGGGAATGAGTTCCGTTATTTCATGTCAAGGGAACTTGTACCGTTATTATATATCAAGGGAACGTGTTCCGTTTGTACATATCAAAGGCAAGTGCTTCGTTATTTTATATCAAGGGAACGTGTTACGTTTTTTTATATATCAAGGAAACATGTTCCATTACTATATATCTAGGGAACGTTTACCGTTATTTATTTTTAGAGAACGTCTTCCGTTATTACAATTATCACTACAGATCGTAACGACTGTTGAGGCAACTTGTTTCGCTGAACATATCTTGTCAATGTATAAAGTTCCCGCAGTCTCGTAACATGCTTTGTTATCTATGCACCATGTTTCGTAACCACATATCGTGCTACATTTCGTCATATCAATTTGCAGCGTTATCAAAGTCTTAGCATATCTCATGTACTTATTATCTAGCCAACACAACGCAGATCTACCTAACGCATTACGTTAGCACGCGCCAAGACAACGCATTACGCTACCACGGGTCTAGACAACGCATAACGCCACCACATGTCTAGACAACGCATTTTGTAACGACGTGTCCACAGACAGCGCATTGCGTTACCACGCGTCAAGATAACGCATAACCTTACCACATGTCTTGACAACGCATAACGTTACCACGGGTCTAGACAACGCATTATGTTACGACGGGTATAGACAACGCATTGCGTTACCACTTGTCTTGACAACGCATAACGCTACCACGGGTCTAGACAACGCATTATGTTACGACGGGTATAGACAACGCATTACGTTACTACTTGTCTTGACAACGCATAACGTTAACACGGCTCTTGACAAAGGATAACGTTTCCACGTGTCAAGACAACGCATAACATTATCCTACAGGTCTTGACAACGCATAACGTTACCACGGGGCAAGACGACGCATGTCGTTAAAGCAGGTCTAGACAACGCTGGGTCTGGATAACGCATTACGTTACCTAGTGTCTAGACAACGCATAACGTTATCACAGATCTGCCCAACGCATTACGTTACCATGTGTCTAGACAACGCATAACGTTATCACGCGTGAAGATAACGCATTACGTTACCGCGTGTCTAGGCAACGCATTACGTTACCACGGGTCTGAACAACGCATTCATTACGTTTACAGGGGTCTGGATGACGTTGCAGTTACCACATATCTTGTCAATGCATAACGTTATCACAGATCGAAAAAATGTATTAAGTACCCACGGGCCTAGACAACATGTCCAGTTACTACAAATCTAGGCGACATGATACGTCTCGACACTTCCAGGCACCATGTTAGGCGAATGAGTCAGCCATCCACTAGTCGCGACAGAGTTAGACCACGTGCACACCACCTGCGATACAAGGTCAGACCTGGGCCCACGTCCACAAAGCAACTTCAGCAACACGACTCCCACACTTTAACGTAGACATACAAGAGTTGCATCGCTGCGGTATCTTTGTGCAGGTGTGCCTTGGAGTACGACAACCATTGGGACCAGGAGGTGTCAGTCAGAGTGTAGTCGACATGTAGAAGTGCAGTACGCTGGTCGCGGGTTCAGTAGAGCCAAACTAACGTCAAACCTATACAGGGCTCATTCTTCACCCGATCAGTCGAGCGTCATTTCATCATGCTTACTGTTTATTAGTACAATGTAGATTACACGTGAATTGCAGATTCGGTGAAGCCCAAGGGCCATTCCACACGGAGTCGTCCGGATAAACTAATTTCCGGATAAATGAATCACGAGTATGTTGTAACGTTCCAATAATGGACGTACCAACAGATTGTCCGAACGGCAGGTTTCCGGTTTCACGGGGTTTCACTGTACATATATACTTAACGAATGATCACCGCGTACATAATACGCTGATAATTTAGGTTTAATTGTACATTTTTCACATTCAAATAGTCAAGAGAAATCAATCCAGATATACATTTATGTATAATTAAGTTCAAGATCAAACGGCCAGGACTGAAATTGGATGTATATTCATGATAACGTCTTATTATATACGGGGGCACGAGAGGCCCTGCCGTCTAAGGCGCCACAATTGCTGTGCCGAGTTGTGTCCCTTGGGCACGCCAGTAACCTATAATTGCGGATTCCAATCGCGATTCGCCCCGGTTTTGTTTCTAGGTTTGTCAGCATCGTACCGCGCTCGTGGTTTTCACCAAAGTGGTATACATCTAAGACCTGCATCACTTTGGGCTTTCCTCCAACATTAAACTGACGCACGGTGATAAAACTGGAATACTGTTAAAAGCAGCGTGCAGCCCAACTCACTCACTCTTATTATATTTAAGGAAATATACTTTTTGGTGTGGTTTTACGCCGATTTTACCATGGCAATATTCCAGCCACATTTCTGCAGTGGACATTCATGTTTCATGATGGCCACTGTAATGTATTGATAATAACCATCTTGATACATCTCTGCGAAAATGTCAATATGGGCACAAAGAGGGCTTTATTTACGTACTTATATAATCAACGAAATTTAAGTTACAGTTTCACCAAAACTTAAAGGATAAGCAAAGGCTTCCAAGGTTTATAACAGCAAACTCAGTGTTTAGTGTACATGAAATGAACATCGTGCGGAGGCTGATAGACGGATATGACAGACCGCTGCAGTGTACTTGTAACGCGATGATGAAGGGAGGAGTGATGGGCTAGCTTATATCTCCTTACCACTGCCAGAAATCAATACCTTCAGATTAGATTGGACACGATTGCCCAGCGATTCTCCGTTTTCTTATAAGTGCACACGGTTTGGAAGCATTTCCAGGGAGATAGGTCCTAGGTACAATACACTTCTGTTGGGGAAAGAACTTTCACCTTCTATTTTTGAGCTATCGGTAAATGTTAATGAAAAATTGACCGTTCGTTTGATGAATGGCTATTGATATTAGATTACATTGGTTGAAAAGCTGTCGTGTTCATATGTATGTATAGTGTGTGTGCTTATTTGTAAGCCATGTTTACGTAATGTACGTTTGCGTAGCTGTATGAAGGGCCCAGTCGCCCTGAAATTTGCCGTACAGCGTTTTTATTTCTGGGTTGCCAGAATCCTATGTCAAGCGTTTGAAATCTTGACTCACCATGTTTGTTTCTAGGTTGGTCAGCAACAGACCCGTGTCTGCAGGTTTCACCCAAGTGGTAAACGTCTGAGACCTGCATCACTTCCACATTGTACAGATGCTCTATGATATAACTGAAATACAGTTCAAAGCGGCCTCCAACCAGACTCACTCTCTCACTCACTCATAGCTGTTTGGTTGATAATGGAGGATGATGAAGTCTAGTGGTTCGAATGTCATAACAGAGACCCGGGTTCGATTCCTTACATGGATTAAACGTTTAACTGTACGGTGTCCAATACCTGATTTTGTTTGCATAAAAGCTAAAAGCGACGTAAAATCTTAGTACCATTTACTCACTCACCCCAAAAGTTAAGTTGATATGCATAAACAGTTGTATCATATGTTCTTAAATGTATAGCTATACAATGTATATTAATTTTTGAAACGTTAGTTATGTAAAAATTTTTTTGTATATATATATATATATATATATATATAATATATATATATATATGCATACATTTTTATGTTGTGGTCCAGAATCGAAGACACAGGATTCACAGACAGACACGTATCTCAAAGCTCACTTTCCCTGTAGCGACATTTATTTTTAAACATTGTTTTAAATATCAGACGCATTTTCTTTCAAAAATCGATGATTTCATTTCTTCAATTCCACTTGGTGATGAGTTGGACCGGCAGTTAGAAAATGAACTCGGCAGTTTGAATACTGATAGTAAACGGGGTTCAATGGTTATGTTATTTATGTATTGAGATATCTTATGTAAATGTTCCTAAGCGTATGTGTTTGCCGTTACCAATCATGAATCAATGAATCGATCTCTTAATGGCGGTGGTGTAGCCTAGTGTCAGTGGGTACATGGCGTGATAATTTCTAAAAGCGGCGTAACACCATATTCACTCACTCATTCACTCACTGTGTATATATAAAAGACACAATGTTTCATCAGGAATATTTCTCCCCAAGAGATTTGTATCTGAACTGTTGTTTAAATGACACTGTCGCGTGTTATTGATAATGCCATTTTGCATGTTCATTTTCGTACTCAATATTTTCAAATTGTTTTAAGACCAAATACTATGTTTAAATCAACCCTGAACATATCCACCAGTATTCAAAATACACCTTAATGATGTGCTATAGTGAACTCCTTACGCGACCTTATTCCATTATTCTATTTTTAGCCGTATCGCTTTGAGTTTTCCCTATTGTTCAAAGTCCGACATCCTCGCACTGCGCACGGTAATAAATGTCATATTTTAAAATTTGAATTCTCCTATCAAACAAAAGTTAAAGATAAAACTATTTTTAGCATGACATTGTGTTTCACCTTTATACACAAACGTGTGTTTTGAATAATAATCATTAAATGTTTCTGATACTCTGAAGGTCAGTGTTCGAGATAGAGTTGTGGCGTATCTGGTGAAAATATACCTAATTTTATTCATGTTATTGTACCTAAATAATTAGCACGTCGAAAAGGTACATCAATATTTCAAGCGAACAAAATAATTTGATGACCTGTTAAGAATTTTCAGAGTATTGTTCAAAAATATACTTCTTATTTTTTATTAAATTAGAGATTCCTTGGAGACTAATGCGAGCCTACTTTGCTGCAATTCTAAATGTCGTATCCCTTTAAAATATAAGACAATGGATCGAAATATATCCAGAAATTGCTCATCTTGAAGAAGAGTTTGCTATTTAAGGTCTGTCGAAATGACAGTATCGTTTCTCGATAATCGACTGAAGCATGATAAGAGAGTCAATTATTAGCCTTCTGAGTGAAAGTGCGTCATTGAGGACTCTCAAGGCACATTAACAATTCAATAATATGATTACGGTAACACACGATGACCCTGTGAATATTGATTCAGAGATTGTCATCAAACTTTGCGAAGGTGTAATTGATAGAATTTCTCTTGAAATTGACAGGTGTGTTTACAACATAAATGCAGAAGAGGTCCTGTTATACATCACGTTGACATGCTGTCATGGTGGACATTGACAGGTACTGTTTTAAAACTGACAAAGTGTCGAGTTTGTAAATATTTACAGAAGGGCTGATGATAATCGCTACATTTCCCCCATTTTTGCTTAAGTGTACACATGTAGAAATCGACCCGCGTCTAGTACATTGGCAGCATATAAAATGTACATGGCATGCTGTCAAATGCGCGGGTAAAGACGCATTTATGATCTTAAATCACTTTTAGTATCAATTATGAAAACCTTCGGCTTCTCTTAGCTTTAGTATTTAGCAGTAAAACGTTCCTGTTCCCGATATATGCACGATAACACTGAGACAACATACGGAAAGGTATCTGTTAAATGTACTGTTAGTTCATCTGAGATACCGTTATCTGGTATGCCACACAAACCAATCTGTGTTCATTAAGTGATGGACATTTGGTGGACATGGATAATACAAGAATTGATGAAGATTGCTATGTGGGGCGGATTCTGAACATTTACAATCTCATACAACCGAATAGACTAACATTTAGTCTCTGAAATCTTATATTACACAATATCCTTCTTGACTCTAAAAATAAAATAAAATTCCCTATGTTTTTATGTATTTGTGGAATAGAGCTAGCTTGAGCTGGCTAGACTTGCTTTTGTATGCATTTCTAGATTATTTATTTTCATAAATTTAAATATATTCCACGGTCATGGTGCAGGACTAACAACCGAAATGTACAACGACATACAGAGAGATACATATGATGGCATACACATCGAAATGTACAATGTCATACACATCGAAATGTACAATGTCATACACATCGAAATGTACAATGTCATACACATCGAAATGAACAATGTCATACACATCGAAATGTACAATGTCATACACATCGAAATGTACAATGTCATACACATCGCAATGTAGTGTCAAACACCTCGAAATGAACATATATATATCGCACAATGCCATAATATATATTAACATGTAAGTGTCATAGAATCAAGATGGTCAATGTCATAAATACCAGTATGTGAAAACGCCTGAGACTTTCACTGATAATGAATACACGAAGTTGGAAATCATATTCGCACTATCGGACTACAAGTTCGACGACAGTAACACTTACACCAACCTGCTTCGAAAGTTTTATAATCTAAATTCAATCTAACAAATAATACGTTAGCCTAAGTCCATGAACAGTGTCTGAATTTCGCACAGGACACTAATAACTAGTCTAGACTATGATGGCAAATAGTGACAGATCCTAACCTCAGGTGTACGGTAACATCGACAGGGTATTAGAAGGTACACGAGTGAGGTATCTTCAGGTATGACAGCACCACGTGGATGTTCACACGTGAAGTAGTTCCGTTGTTTTGTGTTTGGGGATTTATTTGTTCCATATGAGTCTCACCCCTTGGTTTCGTCGGTTTTGGTGAGATATCTGCCGAAGTGGTATCAGCTGATAGTTTAAGGTTAAAATTAATTGTTGTCGTGGATTGATATTTTGTCCTAATTTTTACTATGTGATTACGCTGGGTTTGGTCTGTTGTGTCACACTGGAACACTTGTTTCATGTTTGTTTGTTTGTTTGTTTGTTTGTTGTTTAACGCCGCACTCAGCAATATTCCAGCTATAGGACGGCGGTCTGTAAATAGTCGAGTCTGGACAAGACAACCAAGTGATTGACATCATGAGCATCGATCCACGCAATTGGGATATGATGACATGCATCAACCAAGTCAGCAAGCCTGACCCCCCGATCCCGTAAGTCGCCTCTTACGACAAACATAGTCGCCTTTTGCGGCAAGAACGGGTTGCTGAAGACCTATTCTACCCCGGATCTTTACGGGTCTTGTTTCATGTCCACTATGGGACAATAAGGACATGAACATGCCTGTGCCTACGTATTTCCCTATCCGTCATGTTTTGGTGGTATGGTTATACTATACTGAGACATTTTTTTGTTATTTGAATTCTGGTAAGAAATGTGTATACTTTTAGTTATATTTTTGTTTTGTTTTTTGTACCTGGTATTTTCTAATATCCCGACTCTCCATAGAAGCCAGTGTGTCTCTAGATTTGTCATATACGAATTACCGTGACGTGTCATGTCGTTGTTGGTTTGAAATTGGCTACATTTCCTGACTAGAAGCCTCCACTGGAGCTACCGACACCTGACTCACTGACAGCTATCGACGACTGGCTAGAGATGTATATTGTTTGTGTGTCAGAAACAGACGGACAAGTTGGACTAATTACCAGGGACTTATCACTATCAGTTAGTGTCTGGCCGAAGACGGGTGATTGACAGCAATAGATTACAAGCTGTACTAATGAACTGATATAGACAAGACCCTCGCCATGCAATTTACACATCCTAGACGGACAATGTGTAATAGGATACCAGTGTATTAGAATTAGCACAGCACTTCGGCCACTATGGCCGTCTATGGCTGGCCTCGTTAAGCCACCTGAGGAACGTGAACTGATTTTAGATGATTGCTGTTTGGGAAAGGGCTTTGAGAAGAAGTGAAGACGAAAGGGAAATAGTAGCCTAGCTCCAAGGCTGTACTGAGGGAAAGGTCCATGGATATGTAGTAATTCTATCCTCCCGATAGCAAGTCTAGATATGTTGACAGTAGTAAGGACACCAGTCTCTTAAATTGTTAGTTTGTTGTTTATGACGGCGGTCTGTAAATAATCGAGTCTGGACCAGACAATCCAGTGACTGACATCATGAGCATCGATTCACCCAATTGGTTACCGATGGCATGCATCAACCATGTCAGCGAGCCTGACCACCCGATTCCGTTAGTCGCCTCTTACAACAACCATAGTCCCCTTTTATGGCAAGCATGGGTTGCAGAAGACCTATTCTACCCCGGATCTTCACGGGTCCAGTCTCTTATAGGGAGAACTTATTATTATTTACAAAATCTAGAAATTATGATTTAAACTAATAATATTTGCTTTAGGGACTTGTGCAAGTCAGGGGAAATGGGGGAGGTTTGCATTCAAACGGGGGATGACGGGGGAAGGGGTGCGAATCGGAACAACTCTGTTTATGACATTTTACGAGAAATCTATCGTCTTCGTTTTATATGTGTTCAGCACGATGGCGATACGTTTATATTTCATTACGGTTTGGGCCAAAGACACTGATGATTAACCAGCGGAAGACCTTATATATACGGCTATAAATACCAAACTCTTTAATTTCATTTTGTTTCTTAAAACCGGTGTTCATTAGTGTCGTGTTCTATCTGGAACAGAAATACAAAGAGCAGGGTTAAATATCATCCCTTAGACACTAGGTCGGAATTGAAACTTGACGTTACATGAAATGATCGATACGGTATGACAACGTAACCCTAGCTTGTTTCACATGTACAAAACGGTGCTTGTTTCAATGTCTCCATTTCTTGAACATGAACGGCTTAACACTGGATACGTGATCCTGTAGTGTAAGCCCTGTCTCTGATTGATTGGTGTTGGACAAACAAATGGCAGTGGATGTCAATATCAAAGGTTTTCGATACAGGATACCCGTTATTAATCATGTTATTTAGTACAGATTACAACGTGCCGTGAAATTGACATGCATTTGTATCAAATTAATAACGTAGGCCCATATTAGGCCATCGTCCGTGCGTTTCATGTTATTAAGCCACTAAATGCTTCAAAATGTTGAGGCACCAATTGAGAAATAGTTCGATGATTTATGACTCAGTCTGGGCAGACGGAATAGGCCAGTTATATCTGCAAGTTATTGAATGACGTTAGGTGTTCTTCAGTGTACCTAGGATGCTATATATTAATAACGACTGACAGTTATAATATTTTAATCACCCTGAAATCTAGAATCAAGGACTCATTACATCGCAATTCGATAGCATGGATCCGAAAGTATTAATATTTCGAACAGTACTGTACTTTTCTCATTCTATTTAATTTATAATCGCCAGTTCGAATCCAAGATCCGTACTAAATTTGTCATTACCTTTCTAGGGATGTTCGCACTGTGCCCATGCTAGTGGATTCGTTACGTCAGTGCGGTAAACGTGATGAAGGTCTCTATCGTAGACGTTTACCGCTTTTTGTAAAACTCATGAGCACGGGGATGGTTCTGGCAAACCTTGGATCTTAATAAAGGCGACTCTTCTTTACAATTGAGATTAATCAATAAATGTGTTTTGCACAAATGTGAGAAAGTCTTCATCATTAAACACATCTATGAGGTTGTATACAGACGCGTTGGTTAGTTTGAGTCCTTGTTTATCACCATTTGCCTGTGCTCCGTTTCAGCGTGACTCATTCCATTATAAAGAATTACTACTTCTCAATCTTTCCCATTCATGAAGCGACTGGTAATTTCACCATTATCCGTGTATTACCGTTGTCTTTTATGGCTGTCTTGTGGTCGTATGAATAATGATTTTCATGTTAATGCTCAATCATATCCCATAACACTTCATATTTCACGTAAGGCATCGTTTTTAAATGCACGATGCATTTCTTATCTTTAGATAATTAACGACTCGTCTTATGCTAAACAGACGAAGTAAAAGTTAAGCGAATTTAATAACGAGTGTTGTTCTACAATCGGCTCGGGATACACAAATGAATAATTAAAATCTACAGATCTGTGCCTGTTTTTTTCGACATATGATTTCTAGAATTTTAAATATATTTTTTTTTAAATTCACAAATGACATTACGGAGCAGCAACGATGAGTCAACCACTGCACGTGGCAAGTTCCCCGGATGTATAACGCTTTGTCTCTTTAACTGTTTTAACCGGGAGTAATGAAGGCCCAATCTGATTAATCTCTACCGTGAACGTTATGATCGCAACAGTGTTGATCTCAACTGCCAAATTCTCGTTCTTCGTGAAATTTGAAAGTGTTTTTTTCTTCATTTTTTTTCACAAAGAGGTCGGTCATTGTGATGAAATACGAGGAAACAAGTGAATTGTTTTTCCATCGGATCCGTGAATGGGTAGAAGTGTGACTCAATGCTAATAAAACTGTCCGTAGAATTAATTTTACTCAATTGACCCATATCTGAATCTCAGTCCGTGACCTTCAAACAGAAATGTCGAACTGTCTTTTACATAAATCAGCACGGAAACAAAGGGACTCGCCAAACTTAAGTATGCATATTTCTGGTAGGCTTTGATTTGTAAAATCTTAATCTGTGAAATACCAATATTTCATAGCCTGGCGCAAACCCAACTTGACCTTTGACCCGTCAGCTCAGCCGTGCAACGAACTCCGCCATCAATCTCGGCGTTATAGGTTCCAAATGAAAAATTATAAATAACAGAGTGTTGGAGACAGGGGAGTAAGTAATACGAAGTTTATGTAGTGAGTGTCACGGATCGTTTGTACATACATTCTTCCTGGTTATGATTTTGGTTTTGTTAGCACCAAAGTGGTAAAACGTCAAAGCTAACATACTCACTCACCCATATATGACCTCGTGATATAATCGCTAAAGAATAGGAGTGAGAGAGTTGGGTTTAACGCCGCTTTTAACAGTATTACAGTTATGTCGCGGCGTGTCAGCTTAATGTGGGAGGAAATCCCGAAGTGGTGCAGGTCTCAGACGTGTAGCACTTCGGTGAAACCCACGAGCACAGGTATATAACTGGAATACTGTTAAAAGAGGCGTTAAACCAAACTCACTCACTCACTCATTGTCTCAAAGATTCTTCTTGCCGCTAACCTGACCTGCCACAGAGTAGCACGTCCCTCTCATACACTTCTCGTGAAACATGTGGATGTCTATTTCTTATAACAACTCTTCCCTTCCGAACGGACTGAGTGTTTTCCCCGCTAAGTAACTCAACGCCCGAGTCTTTTGCTGTGATCGATTTCGTTTGATTTGACTGGTCGAGTCGTAGGTCCATTAATCGCTGTATTAGGGTGACCGCTGACCAGCTCCACTGCTAGACAAATCAATTCCGTCTGTGATCAAAGCCTGAACTGCCTCGTCCGTCTTCCGCGGTTTGACCATTGTGTCAACTGCGATGCATTATTCTTGAGGTTTGTCAACTGCAATGCAATGTTTTTTATCCATATTTCTTGAAGATGCATTATTCTTCAGCACATTCTGCTACTGCAATGCGTTTCGCTGTGTCTCATTTCCCATTGCGATGCGCAACTCTGTACGTCTTCTTCCATTGCGGTGTGCTATTCCTTTGCTCTGGGTCCCATTGTAAAGCGTTATTCTTGTATAAAGCCGCTTCTACACGACCGGCGATATTTTGTTTGGTTTGTTCACCCATTTGTGAAGCTTTAAATTTATTCTTGAGTTTTTCCTCATAGTGGTGTATTTGTTTTCGTTAGCCCTGTTCCTACAGCTATGCGTTATTTTTTTCCAATTGTGATACGTTCTGCTTGAATTCTATGTTCTTGGACCGCCTCCGTGGTCTACTGGTAGATAGTCCGCCCGGAGACCGATCCCCGGCCGAAACATACCAATAGACGTCAAAAGATGGTACTTTGTTATTACCCTATCTGGGGCTCGGCCTCAAGGGGCGTAAACAAGGACTGGTCGGCTCGGAGTCAGTATACTGTGTCTGAGTGGGGTATTCGTGTTAAACTGGGGCATGGTATCTCGGTGAGCTAGCACTATTAATCGGCATCAGTCCAGACTAGTACAAGCACACACACACACACACACACACACACGTCGCTATATAAGTGCAATACTCTTGGACGCGACGTTAAACACAATTTCACAAAATTGTCTAACCGTCGTAAGTCCCTCATTACATAATTTATAAAAACCCCATGGTTCGTAACTCTAATTATTTTAGTATTTCAAATGCACATAAGTGGTTTTACAAACTTCTATTTTATATCACATGCTTTTTACTGTGTAACATGTGTCTCATAGGCCTTTATAGGCCGGCTGGCGTTATTCTTTATATATATTTCTGCCTGTATTTTACCAAATTGAAATATTATTGTATACAACGCCGGGTGACACTTAAATAAAACAATCTTCTTCTCTCTTTCTTCTATCATGTACCATTGTCATGGCTTGCACGGCTGGGCTGGCGTTTGTCTCAGAGGGGTCCTTATGTGGGCGACTTTCATCGAACTCAGGTCTGTGCTTACGAAATGGAGCATCGGTTTGTAGCATTGTAATGGGAGTAGCTCTACCGTAAATCGTTACTGTTCTGACTAAACCCGACGCAGATGGGGACTTTTGTATGCACAGCTCATACGGAAACTTTTGTATGCACATTGTATTTACATAAATCCATAAAACATAGACTCCGGCCAAACCTGAGCATCTGACAGTGTTATCTGTCTTAAAATAAAGTCAGATAACTCAACACCGAGTCGGAAATCCCACTGCGGCCATCATACTGTTGCCAATCTACCTGCAATCGACATTGTTTTGACATTTGTGTCTAAATGCCAGAGTTGAATTCGAAAACAGTAATGACACTGTTATGGCTAATACCAAACTCTGTTATTGAGTTAATTAGGTCAATTTAGGTTCAGCTAAAAATCGGTTTGGTCATAACACGGGAACGACTCTTGTGACCTTCCGTCTATGTACATACACTTTAGTGAAATCGACATGTGAAATAAGTGGCAAATAATAGAATATGGACTCTTGAAATGAACACTGACTGTAGGGCTCCACGTGAAATCCGCCTCGGGTTGAATTTGATTTAATAACAGATGGCCCAGTAATTATTGATTAAGCGCACGCGATGTGTAGTGAAATACCTTATCAAGCCCGCGATCGATTTGATAATCGACTCCCTGCCTAATGTTAGAAGCATGTAAGATAAAATGCTGCGGGCAAACCTTCCCCCTTATTTTTTTACTATTTGCAATCGGCATCCAGTTCGCCAAGATTCCTCGTTTTCGAGCGTGTGGGAAAGGCATACATCTTAGAGGACAGAACAAACATTTTTAGAAATATTATCCAGTCATTATGGAATTTATTGATGTTTGAGCGCAAACACACTCAATTCTGAGCAAACAGAACAATAAGGGGGCCTCCATTGGCTTAGATGTGTTCCGCGCGTTTCCTGTGCTAGATTGAAATTGTAAACATTCCTATACAGGTTGTGCACAGTTCTATCTTCAAATTTCCCCGACAGGTGTGTAATATTGTCATTTTTCTGTCATTGACGGTTTGGGTCCCTTGGTCTGGTTGATGCGAGCACTCAATCTGCTGACACCAGAACCCCGACAGAGCTTGTGTTCGAATCAATAGACAGCAGCAGCGTTATGCTGTCGACGTAATAAAGTCCTCCCAAAATGTGCTAACGACGAACAAACTCGGAGCTCTAGATGAAGTTATCCTGGTAATTGCCAAGGTAAATATGACAAATTCGGACAATTGCTGTTCCGATAGCCATAATGACCTACCCTACGCGACATTCGGAGTGGAAACGACTGCTGTTGCCATTGTCCCTGTCTATGGCGTGACGGTGTAAACTTTCATAATAGGACTTTATTGCTCGCAAGAACGTGGTGAGTTGGCTTCGATTCCTACTCGGGATTTTCTTATACGTTTTATTGCTTTCTTTTTGCTTGAGTTTCCTAATGGGCTGCTTAAATCACAAACTGACACACATTTACGACTACAGCTACTTGGTGGTTTTCAACAATGGATTGTTGGTAGACTGCAATTGTAGAAGCTTTGTCTCACTGGTATTGGTTAAAGGTTAACCTAGTCTAACATTGGACACTTTAGGCATGGCGCTTGCTTCACCTGACAAACGTGAAATATGTATATATCTGGGTTTCCTTTTCGTGCTCTTTAACAACATATTACTATGAAATTTAGGCTATTGAGAAACAGACTGCTTGATATAAACGTTCTAGATCATATTTATTGTTTGGTTGTTGTTTAACGCCGCACTCAGCAATGTTCCAGCTATATGACGGTCATACTTAGTGATTTCGTTAATTAGTTTTATTATCAGAGCATCGTTATCATCATCGTTTATTATTATCATTAATATGATGATGATGATGATGATTAGTAGTAGTAGTAGTAGTAGAACAGTAATGTCATTATTTCTTTCACACAGATAACCACCACTACTTTGTGATTTTGTTAATTATTTTTATTATCAGCAGCATCGTTATCATCATCGTTTATTATTATTATCATTAATGTGATGATGATGATGATGATGATGATGATTGATGATGATGATTGATGATGATGATTATTATTAGTAGTAGTAGAAGTAGTACAGCAATGTCATTATTTCTTTCACTACTATATTTGCGATGATGAATATGGTTATAATAATCATCCACATAGTCATTATAAAGCTGCAGTGGCTACGTGGTGACCTTTAGTCCATCACTCTCGACGTATCCACAAAAGAGGACATTCTCTGAGTAGGCATTTCCGTACATCTGTTCCATCAACAACAGCTTCCTCAAGCCTCCATCACTGACACAACGCTTCAGCTCTAACATCCTTCCTTTAATCTCTAACACCACTCTACGGCTAAGTCGAGGGCTGGATTACTGTATGTTTGCCTTGTAGTAACGTGGTCACTTTGCTATTCATCTTGTAGACAAACACAAGGCCCTTGTTAGACTTATCTTGGACGCTTTCTTTGACCGCTGTTCGTTTGATGAAGCCGTGGTGTAAAATTCTTCGGTCTACTTTCATCACAAGTGGGGGCCTTCACACGTCCTCCCCTCGCCGGACATGAACAAGCAATGTATCATGCGACTGTTGTAAGTCAAGAAACTGACAGGGAGTTTGTGTGCGGGAAATACTAAAATATATATATCAGTAAATTGGTCCATCGCGCCTGGGAGACGAGAACTAATAAACAAACATGATTGCCTCATTAGCTGGAAAAAAATATGGCTGTGCCCTGTGTATCTTGGCTGTAAGGTACCTTTGTCCGATAAGTTCTGAAGGGATGCTTTTGTACGTGTGGTAAAGTAATATCCCCACGCGAGCTAAATTCATCAATTAAATTCACCTCTTGATGTGCTGAAGCCGGATATAGAGAATGGTCGGATATGTGTGTTCTTGTTGATGTATACTACTAAAAAAAGGTTAAAGACTACCCGGTTGTTTCATGTCACTATAGCTAATTTGTCATCCCTGCCATGGCAGATTAACTATAGTAAAAGGAAAGAATCGAGGGTCCTTAACCTGTTTTGATTAGTGTATATAACGAATAACGGTTGTCACGAGCAGTCCTTATCCACCAAGAGGGGACAGAAGTGTTTATGGATATAGCGAACAACGGATACAACGAAAGGTGCGTTATGTTGAATTTCGTCACATCCATTTATTGGACTTTTTTAAGGCGCCATAAGGAGTGTTTCGAATACTCTCATACCCTATTGGTTGATGTGTTTTATATCTTAATGAGTGTAAAGTTATTCAAAACCTATTTGAAAACACTCGCTTTTAGAAAACAGGTATCGTTTTAGTTCAGGATTTGACGATATTGTCAGTTTAGCACGCCATTTATACCACATTATTATTGTTGAAGACATAAAAATACATACCCTCGCTGTTTCTGTCTAGAACACTATATAAATCAACGTTATGTCTTAGACGATTAAGATAGGCTGTTTTTTTACACCCTTAAAGATAATATAGTGTTGTTTTTAACCGTCTCCGACACACGCATCCAAGAAGCTATCAGTTAAAGTGTAGCTTTTAGACTGGACGCCTGTCTACAGATACCGTCGGCGAAAAAGCCATGCCAACACGGACACCAGTTCATGTCAATTCTGAAGGCTCTCTAGGCTCTGTACAGATTCGCGCCTTATCGAAGATTTGTTACACGCGTGCCTTTTCAGTAAATCCCATATCTTGACAAACATCCTGATGGTAGTTGGCGGTGGGGCGGGCTGACATCGATGTGGTTGGCGCGGGAGTTCTTGCTTGGTAGTACAAATAACACGACTAGATCAACCCAAATGCGACTGAAATCATGTTTAAGTGTCATTACACATTGTAGTGTTGTTGCCACGGCAACTAGACGGGACATTAAGCTGTAACAGTCACGTCCCTAACTGCCCAGGCGGTGGGGTAGCCCAGTGGTTAAGGCGTTCGCAAGCCACGCCAACGGGCCCGGGTTCGATTCCCAACAAGGGTAACATGTGTGAAACCTATTTTAGGCTATTTCTGGTGTATACGCCTTGGTTGGCTCGAGCGTCCTAAAACCATACTCAATACTATCTACCTTTTCTATCGTCCAGCTTGACATTATCATATCCAAACTGAATTGATCTATGTAAGGAAAGCCAGAACTAATTAAACTTTATCTTGACTTTAAACAGGATAATAAAGACGTTACTTTTTATTCTGATCTATTTGTGGGACAGACTGTCAATATATTTTATCGGAATAGAAAAATCGTACGTATTTATTCCAGTAAATTTGCTCCAACGCATGTGTATTCTTGTCATGGCTCCGGGATTGTGATCCTTCGTCTTGTCGGCAACGTTAACGTGAACGACCAGCATACTTCACTCTATCTGAGACGCCCTGATAAAACAGAAACACTGTTTAAAGCTGCGTTATCGCCCAACTCACTCACTCACCCTTTATGTTATGACACGTGATAGCAATCCTCACACACTTTAATGTTGTAATGCCAATTAATTACATGCTAGCTCAATAGTTAAAGACGACGCCTTTTTTAATTATTCTTGAACATAACACTTCGGGACCAAAGTTGTTGATGTGGTGCAATTTTGATATCAAAACGGCTAAAAATATAAAGATGTTGCTTCCCTGGTTCACAAAGTGATGTTGAGGCCCTGGTCGTCGATCACTCGATTAATAAAGGTCTGTGATATTATTTTCTTTAAATCTGATATCAGTGATATATTAACCTTTGACACACGGACATTCAAACTAACTGTCGGAATACTGAACTTTGGGGTTTCTTCAGAATTTGATAAATTTTCTGTTCAAAATGTTTCTTATATAGAGTGGCAGAGCAGCGTTAAGCATCTCTTCATATAAATATTAATCGTCAAGGCCAGAGAAACTATCTGCCGAAACTATTAGTCAGAAAAGCAAGATAGTGGTGGAAATTAAATGGATCACGCCAATCAGTGATGACACCGGGTGTTCAAGCCAATCAGTGATGATACCAGGTGTTCACGCCAATCAGTGATGATACCAGGTGTTCACGCCAATCAGTGATGATACCAGGTGTCCACGCCAATCGGTGATGATACAAGGTGTTCACGCCAATCGGTGATGATACCAGGTGTTCACGCCAATCAGTGATGAAACCAGGTGTTCACGCCAATCAGTGATGATACCAGGGGTCCACGCCAATCGGTGATGATACCAAGTGTTCACGCCAATCGGTGATGACACCAAGTGTTCACGCCAATCAGTGATGATACCAAGTGTTCACGCCAATCAGTGATGATACCAAGTGTTCACGCCAATCAGTGATGATACCAGGTGTTCACGCCAATCAGTGATGATACCAAGTGTTCACGCCAGCCACGACGCTGCTCATACAGACAGTCAGACGGCATTTCTTAATAGATCAGACCGCCTCCGTGGTCTTGTGGTAGAGCGTCCGCCCGGAGAGCGGAAGGTCCAGGGCTCGATCCCGGGCCGCGTCATACAAAAAGACGTTAAAAGATTGTACTTGTTGTTACCCTGTCTGGCGCTCGGCATTAAGGGGCTAAAACAAGGACTGGTCGGCTCGGAGTCAGTATACTGTGTCTGAGTGGGGTATTCATGTTAAACTGCGGCATGGTATCTCAGTGAGCTAGCACTATAAATCGGCATCAGTCCGGACTAGTACAAGCAGCCACACACACACATACACGTGCATGCACGTCGCTATATAAGTGCAATACTCTTGGACGCGACGTTAAACCCAATTTCACCTCACCTCACCTCTTAATAGATCAATGATTCAATCGCTTTGAAAAAGTGACGCTTATAGTTTAATCGATATGTGTTGATCGTATTTGATATCATGATGAGATTTAAAAGGTAAACATAAACATATTTCTTTTCAAGGTTGGATGATACACAAACAACCTTGATGAGAAAACGTGGAGGCCGGTTGTTGTTGTTCCTGAAGAAACATGTTTATCACGTGTATAAATACAAGTGGCTGAGTTTGTGAATCTGAAACCGGTTTACCAAACCAGTTCTTGTGACGTGATGGGCCCGGTAGAAGTCGCGGTGATGCATCGGATACTGAATTAAACGGACGTGATGTCCTTTGAAGTAATTAAGCCTCCGCTTTAGTCATTCTTCTCAAACAACGTTTTCAATCACGTTACCCCACAACAACGGGAATGTATATCAATGAACACCATCTTTCCGATAGAGAATTTCTTGTCGCCGTTGATACAGTGTGACAGAAATCCCGAGATTCGTGAAAGTCGATATTTGTTCGTGACAGACGCGACCAAATACGCAGACAGGGCGATTTACACGAACCGACTGTCATGTTTCGTTGGAATATTATCCTGTATTTGGAAATTGACAAGGTCTCGCACTGAGTGACAGCCATTCACACAGTTGTAACAATGACGATGACATGTTGAATCGATGTGTCAGCAGTTGGCCTGCTGATGGCGACCGCCGTATTCAGTCGTATCCATGCGAGACGTTGAAATTGCTGTAATTTTCTAATGACAATGTCTGAGAACCCCACTAATGGGATAATAGACGCTCATAAGACACTTATACCATAAATTAGTCAAATTACCCCCGCTAGCGTGAAACACATTAGCTTATACACTAGTATGGCACGTCGGGTCATTTTCACACTATGCTGTATTCTCATGTAAATGGTAACACCACCCTATTTCTCACCATAGGAATAGAGTGCCAAATGTAAATATTTTCTCAAATTCTCTTCTAAGTAATCTCTGTGGAAATTCATTTTCCGTTTGAAAGATCTCTTTTGGAATATGTCCAATATGGACAGCGTTTGAATCATACCCAAAGGATGAATTTTCAGTTGATTACACGTACTTAAGGGTTTATGAAAAATATGCGCTTGATTCTTAACGTATATTATTCAGCAATTTTCGTTAGAACATTCTACTGAGAAAGATATATTCAGTCGTTTAACCAGCATATTTTCCGCGCTTAATTAAACACCGCTCGTTTAGTGTTTTCCTGAACACCTGCTTCGTAAAATACTCAGAAAGCAATTAGCCTTGATGTGTTAGGAGAGAATGTAATACTTCCGCATTAATATTTATCAAAATACACCCATCTTTGTGCGTCAGACAATAGTCGCTAGCGGCACGAAATAGACTACGGTAAATTACATCATTCAAAAAGGAGACGGAAATCACGGGTTGTCGCCGAAGAGCGACGTGCTTTTCAGCCGATGTCAAAATTGATGGTGTATGTTTCAGCCAAAGGGATATTGAATCCGGCGTATATTGAAATTGAACATGAGCCATAGTACTTTCTTTGGCGTGGTATCCGACCTTTTATTCTTTGGAATTGTGACAATAAACTTGGTGGGAAAATGTAATATAGTGAGCTGTAGACAAACGGCTTTTCAGCCGTATGTGTTCATGCTTCGACTGCCAAACTAATTTCCTCTACAGCTTCTTGATCTTTATCATGGCTTAAAAGCTTATCAGTCCATACTTCACTTGTCACGAAACAATTCTCTTATCATGTTCAAAACACCATGGAATTAGTTGTATTTTTAAAAGTGTTTCTTTATAAGAATGTTATCTGCTTTTTCATACATTTTGGTATTAATATTTCAATGTATACTTGGTTGTATATATTTTGAGCTGATAACAGATAGTAATAAGTTCAACCAAGCTAATATTTTGTTTGGCATTTTCTTGTTATCAGATAGTTTAATATTCTCTACTTTTTTGTTTCACGCTGGTCTGATGTTTTACTGGAAATGTCGGCTGCTTTTTGTTCTTGCACTGAAGGCGATTATGAGAATAACGCATTCGTCTCTGAATCTGCCGCCACATTTGATACTTCACTACGATTACAGCAATTGCGTGTCAGTTTTATCTAATGTCTATACACACTCAATTACCTTATCAAACGAGAAGCAGTCATAAATTATTGAACAAAAGGTAGACGACTGGTCAATCATTGCTTACGTAACCTCAATTGTCTTGACTTAATCCACCCACGATAAGAATGTGTCTTCGATTAGATCAACCTCCGTCACGGTTAAAGTAACCGAGCAGTCTGTTTTCCTGCAAAGCCGAGCCTCTACGTCTCTCCAGGATTATTTGGGTTTCCAGAGTACTGTTTTCAAAGTTATCACCAGAATCACACAAAGTCTCAAGATAAAAGGTAAGGGCGGAGCGTTTTAATAATTGATAACCCTAAACCGGTTGAGATAACCGAACGGACTACGTTGGTACCTATCTCGTCTGCTCCCGTAAGCAGACGATAACGCAACGGCGCGCAATTCGCTCTGACAGATGACATCTGACGAGCATGATTGATTTATACTGTCTGCAAGGCTGGCTTAGTGACGTGTATTTCATGTAGCACATCGGGCAGACTTTTCAGGACTTTTAGTCGAAGGTTAACAGGTGTAGAGATAGGTGCGGTGAGGGATTCCTGAGTTATGCGAATGTCATTGCGATGTCATAGCATTGCTTCGGCGTGCGTGAATCGGAATTAATCTGAGAGAAGGTGTTGGCGTTATATATGTGACTTGTCATCTAAATTGTCACTTGGGACTCACTCAGGTGTACGTTGGCCCCGACAAACAGATGTCGTGTGATAAACTACACGCCACACGGAATATATTTTCCCTCCGAGAAATCAGGTAAGAAGTTCACGTCTTCGTTGAATATTTCGACCCAAGTGTCTTTATCAAAATCCACCCTTCAAATCATTGAAACCTAGCAGTTATAGTGTTTAATAATATATTCATTGTTAAACAATGTCCCATGCATATATTAGAAATACATTTTCCATTTTGACCTCATATTAATATGTCCATTCTAAAATATTTATGATTAATATTAGATCACTTTCCTTTTATTTGTATCATTAACTATTTGTAATTTAATTATCTAAACTAAATCGCATTAGGAGCTTTACATGAAATAACTTTTAAAAAAATGAAGTATGATAGCGAGAAAAATAGATATACGACTACCACTTGAAGTAAATGGTCGGCTGAATTTCTTCCATGTCTTATTTCCGTGGCGCTTATCTCTTGGCCGTGGTACTCTTCAGCTAATGCTTGTTCCATGTTTATACATTAGTTAGTGAAAGTTCAGTACTATTTTAACGATTTTCCTAATCAGCTGATCTTAATGCTTCTAACTTTTGAACCGTGCGATCGACGTGAGTCGCTCTTAAGGCTGAGAACACTTAGCCGTCAACAAGAACAACAACAATATTGTAATTAACAGCCCAAACAAATATAATCTACAAATTAATATGACATTAAATGTATTAAAGTGTGTGCTTTCGTTTATTAAAGGTAGTGTATCTACTCACTTTTAATGATAAACGTCTCGATATTAATATCGCACTTATCGTTACTTTAAAACGGTTATTATATACCTTGATATCTGATGTTATAATAACTATATTGGATTGAGATTGAGCATAATTAATAATCTAATAATCGTCTGTCAATAAGTGTTCATAGACCACATATTGGTTTTCTTGGCTCTTCAAGCTACTAACACGAGAAGCCAAAATATTTGCACTACCCAAACCCGATTAGTGCTAATATTATCCAAGCATTTTATCTGCTAAATGAACAGTGGCTTTGTTTAATTATAAGCAATAAATGGGGCCGACTTTATTGCAACCCCAGGCCTTTACGAGTAACAACCAACATATTGCGTTTTATCCTTAAGATCTGAAAGGTGCATTAATATTTGATGGTAAGGACTCGTTTGAAGCGGCTGTGCGTATCGCGTTAGTTGGAAGTTGAGTGGGTACTGCATATCTCATGACCCCTGCCAGACTAAGAATCGATAGGTCAAAAAACACAAACTCAGCTTGTTACACGTAAGTGTAAACTAGGCGTGTATAATTCATACTGGTGTAATTAAA
This sequence comes from Haliotis rufescens, assembly GCF_023055435.1. Lineage (NCBI taxonomy): Eukaryota > Metazoa > Mollusca > Gastropoda > Lepetellida > Haliotidae > Haliotis > Haliotis rufescens. The sequence goes on along the minus strand of NW_025964001.1, from coordinate 24,590,655 downwards.
CCCCATGTCACTGAGGAGAGATATGGATAATCGTAATTAGGGCGGGACGACGTTTTCCCACTTGGATAACTTGTCTTTGTCTGGTAGGAGTTCCACATGCGGTTACATTGCTGCCAGACTGGTGTGACAAACACGTTTATATACAACAACAGGTACGGATAAACGTGAGTACGTCATGTAATTGTGTCTTTTGTCGGTTTGTTAGCACGTAATTTCTATGTGTACATGCTACATAGGTAAGACAAACATCAATTTCCGGCTTACAGTGATAATTTTAGGAACCCAAACTGTTATTTACATGGACTCAATACACCGCATGTTTTAATCATTGGTCCACGCTTAGCTGCACATATCGACAAAACAGTAGAACTGTTGCTATGCTGTTTGGAGTTGAAGGTGATCGGGAAAAAAGTCACAAAAAGATCAAGCGGGAAAACAATATCAGATTAAAACTCTTTAAAACACTGAAATAAAGACTGAAATGGGTATGAAAGACAAGGGATTAAAGACTAATTGGTTTCGAGTAAACGTGATTAACATTTGGGATAATCAGGTCTCCAACAGGTTGGCTTCCATGAAAACAATCGGTGCTAATGAAATTGTTAGTTGTATCATGTACTGTAAGTTTGTGAAACTGGAAATTGACAAATGTTTGTGCTAGTTTTATACTTATTGATTTCTATTGTTATTATTATACTAAACTGAATGAACTAAACAATTTGAAAGTCTTTTGGACGAATTTGGCTTTTTCTTCTTGACTTTTTTCCCCAACTCAAATCTGTAACTTTTTCTCGTGACTTTTTTCCCTGCAATCAGAGTTGAACACACGCACTTGGAATTGATTCATTATTTTGAGAGTTGGAGACTGTCGATGTTTTGCGCCCACTGGGTTCGACTTCGGATAACATCTACACGGTTTGTAAATATCAGGCATCGTTTATTCAAAAGTATCAGTCAGTCCGCGTTACGCTGATGCAAATGTTACCGTGAGTATTAATGGGGATTCGTGATAACTATGGTCAAGTATAAACGGGGGAATATTTGTATCATCGTGATGCTAACTTGGTCAGACAAGACGAGCTATTCATATCAGTTGATGTCTGTTTCTTCCAGTATTTTACTTAAACTGTTCTAAATTAATGACGTGAACATCTATGATAAGAATGTAAATCAGATCTTCATTGTTATTTATGATACTTAACGATTAGTGTGTGTCACGATCTGAATGTTTTCAGTGATTGTTTTAGTTTATACGTCAGTTTCTATGCAAGATTATTTGAAATATTGCCCGCAATCATCACTGTTTTAAGTCTGAAGGTATTCAAAAAGAACGGAAACACTACTGACATAAATAGTTACTTAGGTTTTCTTTCACTATTATTTTCGCGTGTCCTAATACTACAATAAAATATCCTCTTATGGTGTTTATATAGCACATCCACCCACTTCCGTGTGCATGCGTAGTGTTTGTTGCGACGATTGGATCGACCTTTTTTAATCTTCTTTTGGTGGCGCCTTGGGTCTGATAAAATACTGGAAAAATGTAATTTTCCTTCATTTGGGAATGAAAACGTTCTTCTGTTATGTTTGATGAATAAAATAATTCAGAATCCCAGCAGCAAGTCCCTAATTCGGGAATGTAAATTATTTCCAGGTCTTTTAAAGCGTTTGTAGTCTGGACCTGGTTCTTTTATGTCATTAATACCGATAACGTACATGTCAACAGCGAGGATGTACATAACACTTGCCCTTGTTATTAAACGGTTATGTAAACGATTAGGAATCAGCATAGAGAGTCCACCAACACGCAGTATAGTCTGTTAGCTGGCCATACTTGAACAGCCCACACTGCGTCTAGCATCAGGAGAATGATGTCCCATATGATATCTCTACACCAATATTTGTCATAAGATTTGTGCCATGACAATAATAACATGAAGAGGACCCTCCCTTGTAAATAGCTCACGGGCTCTCTAGTTGCCCCGAACGTGGCAAGGGAGGTTTGTAATGTTCCCATCAAGGTAATGTATAGCAAATCCGACTTGAAGAGTTCGCTGAACAAACACAATTCTGTGTCATTTGATTGACAACCGAAGCTGCAATGATTGATGTGAAAGCTACAAGTATTTGCACTGTAACAGTACCACGAACACACACGTAATGGAGCATACAGGATGGTTAATTGAGGGTATTTGCCACCAACGAGCTGGAATGTGATGTAAGGTATTGCAGGTTACTCAACACTCGATGTCCCGAGACGAAGAGGTTGTGTGTTATGTCGGAAGTAGAAACGACACTTGGGAAGGTCAGTCAGTAATCTGACGATAGGCTCACTTGTCTCATGGTCCTGGGACTTGGTAGTCATACTTACCGAATATTCTTCCTGCCCTGGGTGGGATATGCGTCCTGTATATGAGACATATGTCCCAATGTCTTGTAATGTTGTCAAAGGTTTTCGTTCGGAAAATATTTTGAAGTCGCAGGAGAATGTTAATGGCAAGATTTGTTATCAATAAAAATGTCAACGTTCGTTTGCCACATGTTACCATCTGCAATGGCATAACTTGTCATTTGTCTTTTTAAATGTAACACTATTGATCAAACATAAGTTTATAAATTTATAATGATCTGTTTTCATTCAGATTTTTCAAAAGCCTTTTCAGAAACATAAACCAAATTTATGATGGATTGACTTTCACACTGATGTCAATTCATGTACTTGTTCAGGATAATATTACAGTTTATATTGTTTGTGTACTGCGGATTCTTTTGTTCCCTCGACAAGCCTGTCTTTTGATATAATACTCAAATAAAACTGGACTTTTTATGTAAAAATAATTAATCAACGTTTCTTGTCATTTTTTAGTTACGTAACGTCGACATATCACGTTAACTAAATGATATTTTTTTCAAAAAGAAAACTGATCCGAAGTCCTTTCCTTGATTATTACAGGCAGACACTATAGATTTTCTTTCTCATAAATATCCTTATTGATCAAACGGAGAGATTTCACTCATTAAAATCTGCAGTAAGCCTTCATTAGCCACCGCCCATTGGGTTCTATTTGATCAAAAGATTATGAATTTATATGTACGCGACATTTTCCAGAAACGAAATAGAGCACCACAGTTTCTCCTCCCTAGTAATTAACGGACGGAGGAGGGCTGAAACACACGACAAAGATCCTGTAACATTAAACCGTTATGAGTCGTTTACATGTTTTTTTACATTCATTTCGAGTGATTAATTGGACTTTTGTTTTTCTGTTGGCAAATGGGATGTCTCCTAACTAGCGGTGTTTCATCAAACAGAAACAGCCGGAGACCTTCAACAGAGGGGTTTCTTATTTCTAGACATATTTTTCAACCTATTAACATGGTCGGGTATACGTTGTTTTGCCATAATGATGACCCGGGGAGTGTAAGACGAGTGCTTAATGTTTTTGTGTTATTTATCAGTTATTGAAAATATCCTGTTGTTCTTTAGTTTAGCTGAAGTCAGAAATGTGAACTGGCTTTATACGAGTTAAAACTATATTGATTAGTGTTTGGGAATACACAATAATATTCTTCAGGGATATGTGTTTATTTATTAATACTATCATGAAATATTACATTACTTTACTCTGTTGCCAACACCGTGATGACGACATTACGAGCTACAGTTTCAGCCTAGCTTCCTCTAGCTCAGGGTCAGATATATATTATGTTTCAGATAAGGATGAGGAATAACTATGTTTAATAACATTGTGAAGGAAAGAGAGTCACATTACAAACTTTATGGTAGTGAGTGACTCCATCGTGGTCTAGTGGTAGAGCATCCTCCCGGAGAGCGGAAGGTCGGGGGTTCGATACCCGGCCGTCTCATACCCAACGACGTGAAAAGATGGTACTTGTTGTTACCCAGCTTGGCCCTCGGCAAAAAGGGGCTAAAACAAGGACTGGTCGGCTCGGAGTCAGTTTACAGTGTCTGGGTGGGGTATTCATGTTAAACTGCGGCATGATATCTCAGTGGGTTAGCACTATAAAATCGGCATTAACCCGGACTAGTAAAAGCAGCCACACAACAAACACACATACACCCGTGCATGCTCGTCGCAATGTAAGTGCAGTAATCTTGTAATAATAGGCATGACGTCCTAATGTTTAATGTGAAACTTGGTATGAATGGAGATCGGATGGCCAAAATGGTAGAAAAGTTTGAACCGATGCTGACACGGTTAACGGTTGGTTTGTATGTTCCGAGACCAATTATGATATTTGCAGGTTATTGCTTTGTCCTTTTCCTCTTGGATGTAAAACGTTTTTTACTTTACCATTTCTAAATCTTGGCTTTCACTATTTCAGCATGGTACAGGATTTTCGACCAACTTAATGCTTACCTCACGGATCCTACCTTTCTTTGACCTACTAATGGCGGAAGTGTACCTCGACCCTTTGCTCCGGGGATTCTGGGAAGGGTTTCCGTGCCCCCCACCCTGGAACACAGGACTTCTGCACCGAGTCAACTGGACTGGATGTTTGGGGGAGAATGTTGGGGAAAGAGTCAAGCTGTTTATGGTCGACAAATGTCGGATTGAAGTAGAGGACGATGTACCCCCTCTTCTTGACCAGGGAGAACGGCTAGAGACAGAGATCTGTGCCACGCCTTGTAAAGTGATCATTGTGTTGGCCTGTGTGTTGGTCGTCATCGTAGTATTGGGTGGGATTATGTTCTTTCTGCATCGGTGAGTATATACACTCATAGATATCGCATTATAATGTCACATATCTAATATATTGGTAATACCTGCATCATTCCACGATGGCTTGTAAATAATATAGTCCTGGAGAAGCAAACGAGTCAAAGAAATCCAAAGAATGCGTACAATTCTTTGGCAAGTCGAGTTTTTCCCTGGCTCGTTTTGTTATATATTAAAAGTCAATGGAAAATATATTACGTAATATATAATTTCAAGGATAATATGATAATATGTATGGTATTCGCACGAGCGACGATAAACACAATCGAGGCACTACGAACATTCACAGTAGCCATTCTAATTTTAGTTAGAAATCCCCCATGTGATTAATACACTGCACACATATGAGAGACAAACAGAAATATTTCGAAAGCTGGAGTGCTGTTTAAAATTACATTTCCGGTTTTATCTTCAAGGATTCCTCCAAGTATGTGTAGTTTAAAACTGGTAAGAAAATACCCGATTATCTGTAGGCAAGCGTGGATTTGAACTTCTTTTGGAGAATGAAATCATAAAAACTTCTACAATTTACTTCCAGTTGAATAGAGGGTTTCAGTTTCTTTCAGCTTTCAGAAAGGTGTGTCGGTACAGGTGCTAGCACATTTATCAAGCAAGTGATAACTCATCAGTCAAACATTCCTTCATTTATACAACAGCTTCTAAATGCTACTTAAAGATATAGTTACCAACCTACCTTTTTACAAAGTTTTCGAAATAAAGATTACATGATAGTGAACAGGTATTTCAATACTAGACGAGGTGTGAGGTGTGAGTTTTACATACATGAAAATAACATTAGACTAATGAGATACCTGCTCTGATTTATTATGGCATGCAGACGGCAAGATGCTCAACATATGTGACTGCAGCGATGGACCGATTAACAATTATTAACAAGTCAACAGTTATCCCCATTATAATGGATTACTGTTAAGTTAAAATTGTCAAATTTCCTACAAGAAACAACATGGGAAATAACCCTTCTGTCTCGAAAACGTCCGAATTGCTGAAAGTTGAAAAACATACACGACGATCAGTTTTTGGGGCACTTTTGATCAGTTTTCACACTTACTCTCATGTTTCGCACTTACCTACATAGTAAAATGAGACATGTCAACTGCATGACCATCTGACTAATATCGTCTGGTACCTCGTTGCTGTATTCATCTAGACCATTCTTTCACACTTGGGGATGCCATTAAACGAGATTAAGAAATAAGAACCACATGAACCATCACTTCATCACTGAGATAATTTCTCAAAGTATACCTGAGACTATGGTTAGTAAAAGTCAGTTCTGACAAAGGTGAAGTTATTATAAGCTGTTCTTGTCATAATGATCATTAAGATAATCTCCATGATGAGTGTCGCCTTCAGATGTGATCACTGTTTCAATGTGAAGGTCGTGTGTGGAGCGCAGACGACAACTTTCTGCACGTATATAAGGGGCTATTAGCAGTTTGTCCGCATCAGGTATCACAATGGATGACGAAGACATCGGATATTGATAAACCCAAACCTAGGATGATTGCACTATTTATTTGTGATTAATGGGTTTTGACTTGACACGCGGTTCTGTTAAAGTAGCAGACGCATGCAGGTGGCATGTTCTGCAAAGCTAATGGCGTACTGAAATAAATCTCAGTAAGTGTCATCTTGTTACTCGCGTTTTCAGCATTATGTGATTAATTCATCGGTTTTTGCAGCGATCGTAATGACGGGCTTGAATTTATGAAACAAACTCACGAACTGTGTCAGTTTTTACAAAACATCAACAGCACCATAAATGATTCACCTTCCGCAATGATAGAGATGCACACCAACAAACAAACCTACCCCAGTTCTACTAATGTGCAATTCCTATTAACCCACAAAAGGACAAAATGTGTCCTCATCCCTATCTCTTCTTTGGCTATCCCACACAAAACTACCACTACATAACTTTCGTCATCAGTTTCGGTGGCCCTTTAGTACCGTCTTATTCGCTTTGTCATTAATTGTATCTAGCTTAAAGTTGAGCAAACGTTTGCCCTCTTATCACAAATTAAATAAACTATATGGACACTAGTTACCCCAGGCTGAAACACACTCCAAACATGTCACGAAATATTTCACACAATGTACTTAAATTAGCTTTTTCCACCCATGTATGGCCTCGACTTGCTGCATCTGGTTTGATGACTGTCTGGTCAGATTGGTTTAACTCTAACCAGTTGACCACGGTCCAGTATAAAGCTGCTTTGTTCTAAATGAATGGACACTAGTCTCTTGAGATGTTCACACAATCACCTCTAGACGGACATCATCGTTGAGAAAATATTGGTGCAGCAATTTAGTCTGGGTCCTCTCGGGTCCCTTGTTTGATCTGTGAAGAGGGTTATGAAGCAAAAGTACACGTTGTCGACTGTGATAAATTGGATATTGATGTTGTATGATGGAAGAGAGCGGGACATCCAATATGAACACCGTGTCCAATGAGATAATCAAATAATGTATTCCTCAAAAATTCTTCTGTGATGCCACAATTCCCACTTTCACGTATATGGTATTCCCAGACGCAATTCATTACTGATATACAGAATAGAAACTGTTCTAGGTAGTCATGGGAGTAAAGTTTCATACTTTCGTGTTTGCGGTTTCCATTTAGAGCATCCCCAGACTTTGATTTGTAATCAGTAGTTTTATATGTTGCTGTCTACTCTACGCACTATGGTCTCATCAAAACATACACGGTTATTGGTAGTTCCTTCTCAAATGCGATCTATAGAAGGAAGGCAAAGATTAATTTATACGTATTGATATCGTTTTTCTAGAGTTGCCATACAGTAGATCGATGGAAGAGATGCTTATTACATATATCCCAATGCTGGTATTGACAATCTCCACCATAAATCGTCATACACATTACACAGGGGTATTAAGGAATACAAAAATGTTACTTCGAGAATATAAGTGAAAGTAAGGTAACATCCAATGACTTAAGTTTGATTACAATTGCATGTTTTAGCTAAATATGACATTTGTATGGTAAATTGAAGAGGTCAACACCAGAGAATAATCTACGAGACGGATTCCATTGGGTCAAATGGCAAGTTGACCACATTAATATGATCTTCAGAGTCATCATAACCTTAATGCCTTTAGCAAAGAATATTTGTCAATCACAAAACGTGAATCCATAAATGAGCTTAACACACATACACGTGTACACGTGCAACCGCAGTATACAGTAACCCCTCGTATCAGTTGCTTTTGATTTCAATTGAGTTTTGAATCATTACCAAATATACAATATATCCCGATACCCGATGCATTCACTATTATTCTTCCTCTGTACCATGCCATCTACAAAGTATAATATATCATAAGATTCTATCATTACGAAATAGGACAAGCAAACTTTGATTGATAAAGGTATTAAATGATATGCCATTTGTATCAATATATAAAAAATTCAATTAGGTCACGCAACCAATATACGCGAAACCCCAACCTAATTTGTAGCCATCTCACATTGTTTAATTATCTGATTCGGGACAAGTTATATGCTATTTTCCACATGGAATACTCAATAAATCAGACCGTAATCGAATAATAAAGTGAGCAGAGTATGGTTGTCCTCCAATTACTAGTCAGTTGCCTCGGTAAGTGTAACTCTATATAGCCTGGCTCACTCGCCAGTCTCTCGCTCACTCCAGTAATTGTTTTGACAGGGAAATGCTTCAGAAATGTAAAATAAAGAGCTCACAGGGTTTGAGGGCACATAGCTGTCATTTCGCTTGGAATTGCGTTAAATTGTCTGTGACAAAACAGCCTCACAGAAGATCATCTACAGCCATGTTGCATCTCTGTCTGAAGGCACGGGATGGTACGCCAAGCTTTTCTCTATAATGGTTTATTGAACCGCCTGTCTTCCTTGGCAAAACACCTTGACGTCCCTCTACGAGAGCTACAACTGCTGGAGTCATTTACAAAATGTTGTATTGTCGTTCACTTTCGATCTTTGCATAGTTATGCCATGAGTGTCAAGAAATAAGTGTCCATTCAATGTTGGCCTTTGCATCTGTGCTCAATAATCGATGTTTGTGAAGCAAAGCACTGTATGGTCTTCACTATACACGGACTATTTCTGAATCGCGACAGACATTACGCAACCCCAATCATTAAAACAGTTTAACACTGGCCCCATTTCTAGTCTTCAAGCTTCGGGTATATCAAAGTAGGATATTTATGATACAATGAAATTCAAGTTTACCATACGAATAGCGAGTTATGGAATGTCGAATGTCTAAACGTATCCTTGCTTTCAATAGGTCTCGAATAAATAATCTACGAATTACTTGTAAATGTCATTCATGTGGTCTTCGTTACATCCAGAGTAAATATAGCGCGTATAATGTTCATCAATTTGGAATTCTGTAAAACCAGATCAAATAAACCACCAATGTCTTCTTAATGTCATAGATGTTGACTTCAGTGTGACCAGAGAAAACAAACCGCAAGTTACTTTTAGTCGTTAAAAACAAGCAACGTAAACATTTTTACTTTGACATGAATCTGTGGCGAAGATGAATTGCAGTTGTCAGTAACGTGACTTTAAGAGGCAGGTCTACTGACGGCATAAAATGGAACCTAATTTCAAGGTTTATGTGCATTGTGTTACATACTTGCGCTACATTAAACAAATAAAAACAAATTGCGCCAATTTTCTGCATCGTTGCACATCTTTTGGAAACACCAATTGACGAGAAAACCATACAACATAGATGCTATCTGTAACAGGGAATATCTTAAACAGGCATATGCCATTATTTTTCTATTACACATTGCCATATACTTGCGCTAGGTTTCATGTCAGTGACGCCAAACAACCTTACAGCAATATAACAATATTATTATCTCCACATAATCCGCCTCATGGAGCCGAAATAGGGTGTGCTATTTATGTGCTTTTGTCTTCCTTGCACCAAACAGCTGATTCTTGTGTTGAGTTATACTCCCTGGTGCATGCATATTTTATATCTTTGAACAACACGACATCTTTATGACCCAATTTATTCTCTAAACTGACTCGTTTGAGCATGAATATATTCAACATTAAACCGCATTAATGGTGAAGCTCTGCGTGACTATATTATCTCAATTCTCTGTCTTTGTATAAATTATTCAGTTTCGGTTAGTTTTTAAAAAGATTTATTTTTTTTATAGAAAATTATCAACACAAGAAATACCCATACGCTGTCTACAACCTTATACCAGATTTGCAGTTCGTCATTTGATCTATAAGCACGAAGGATCACTTTGGTGTTTATTAAAAATGAATAAATGCCATATTTCACGGTTAGTACTAAAGTGTAGCAGTCTTCACGTAGCCAGGCACACAACACTGTGTAGCCTTGGTACTTATATATACTGAAGGTTTATCAGACAAAGCGATGCAACTTCTTGTTTCCACTCCATTGTGCTCATTTCTTATCTCCATCTTGACCTCATAAGAATGCGACGCCCAACTACGATTGTATCGTTAAAGAAACAGATCCCTCGAAATGGCAAAATTTCAAATTCTACAAACAAGATCCAGCCAGCTGTCAGGCGTTGTATACACGAAACACTTGCACAATTGTCAAATAATCAGCAGGGTTGCGGGTAACGGGGAACAGACAGGGTTTCCTTGCATACTTGAAACACGGATGGGGGTTTATTGTTGTATTGTGGGGGTCTGGAGGTTTGTGGCGAGGAGGGATGGGAAAGGTGGGAAACTGTGTTAGAAGTCTGATAAAATGTCACTGGAGTGTTGGGTAGCCCTGGATAGTTACTTGGCGTGCGTGGGAAATACACAGATTAGACGTATCAGATTTGACTGATAAAGGTGTACTCGTGTTGTCACGTCTTATCAATATTACGAACATAGCGGCCACAAGGCACTGTTCTTGCTATACAGTTAATATTTGTTAACACAAACAAATGTCATCTGAGCGGTCCTGACATTCACCAACATGTTGTGTGGATTAAAGGGCCACTTCTTGGAAATTGATGAAACATAAACACATAGGGAAACCAGTGATAAGATATTAGAAGTATTTTATTACATTAGTATGATGATAAACCTGATATTTCCTATCTCTTGTGTTTAATTTGCTTGGAATTTAATTTGTATTGTTGATGTAACAAACCTAACAGATTACTCATAGTTAATTTGTTACTTTGTCAAACATCCGATGAATATTTAATCAATAGCTGATAGCCGTTTAGTATCGAACACATAATATTTAAACTACTAGTGAATGAGCAGCAGTACTACATCTATATCACGACCGCGAATTGTTGATGATCGAGTCTGGACCAGACACACCGGGTGTCGCGTACACATTCCCACAATCAGTCTGCCATTGTAACGAGTGTTGGTCTTTTCTCATGGTCACAAGTACACATATTTTTTTTATTGTCACCATCGCCGAGCATTGTGTTGCCCCTTCTTGCTCAGCTCCATACGCTGGTGTGATTAGTGTCATGTGTGCGACTGAGACACCGTCTGTGTGTCACTGCATGTAGGGTATACGTAGTCATGAACCGATACTTATACATCATGGCATCGTCAGTGAGCAGACTCACAAAGTTCTGTAACAATGACGTTGTGGGATTTTATCTGGCCGACTCTCAAAAGTCTATACTCACGATATGCATAATGCACTGGGTGCCCATTCTGCTCTTGAATCCTCTTGATGGCAAAAGGGAAGTGTTTCTTTAATGCTACCTATGTTCCACAGTGGCATGTAATCGTCATGCTGCTCTATCCGTCTCCTACATCGGCTCACAGATGGCCATAAAACAGCAGTTAGCACCAGCCCGGGCATGTAGGTGTAAGGCAGGGTTACTGCTTGACGCTAACTGTTTTTCTTACGTCATGCTCGTTATCCAAGCCGGGTAATGTTCCCCAGAGAGATTGTAGCAAGAGCCATGTGGCCAAGACCATAGCAAATATAACTCTCCCAGACATCCACGATACTCAGTTTATTATGCCTTGTGCACTGGCCTGGTCTGTTGTTCTGCTCTGTTTATTTGTTTTTCTGTCTGTGTGGGTAGCGTTGTTCATTGAGCTAGATCGACAGCTCTTGCAATTTCCTGTTGCTTTTCGTAACTGGAGTAAATCTCGAAGACAAAGGGTGTCACGTTGTGTTATTTATAAGGATGGAATTGAAGAACAGATGTGTTTTTCAGAGGCATAGCTTGATTGCTTTTCACGACATTATAAACCGTTTACACGCTAAAATAGAGTGACATTTGTTTTCTTGTCGTTAAATAGAGAAAGTACTTTTATGGTGACGCAGGAAAAGAAGGTCATCAATTATGCCTGGCCTTGCAAGACCATTTATCCGAGAGAACAGCGTAGAAGATAAAGATAGCTGTCTCAGGTGTTTTTTATTCAATCGTCCAAATTTGATTAGTTTCAATTCAAGAATAGTTACTTGTGCGCTAGAGTTTTGATTATCCATGGATGGGCTAGAATAGATATCGTATATCCAATGCTGGTCTTAAGAGAGGATGTAACTGGAACGGATTGTTATACCATGTAAGACCTGGCTGGTCTTGTGTGAGCACATCGCTATGACTTGGCTCGCTGCTCATGCGATCAACCAGTTGTACTTGTTTGCCTAGCCCAGTGAGTGAGTGTGTATTGTTTTACGCCTCTTTTAGCAATATTCCAGCAATATCACGGCGATGAACACTAGAAATGGGCTTCACACATTGTACCCATGTTGGGAATCGAACCAGGGTCTTCGGCGTGGCGAGCGAACGCTTTAACCACTAGGCTACCCGACCGTCTTGCCTGGCCCAGGCTTCATTGCAGACAGTACATCGATATAGCTTGGATGTTGCCGTGGCATAATACAACATGCACCCAATGAGTCTAGCTAGTCGTTGCTGTTAGTGTAGTATTCGACGAGTGTCGACACTTGATTATTGGTAGACTAAGTACAAACGAAGTGCCGGTCCGGGGTACTCTGATAATTTTGATCCGGTTATCTCAAAGGATCACATAGGTATTGCTCTCAGATGAACATTTGGGCGTAATTAATAACATGCGAATAGCGGATGAAATGCGAGAATTATTTCAACATAACACGACGTATGTAATTCAAAATGAACCCACTCAGATGTATTCAGAGCGTTATGATAGTGTACAGTAGTCATGTAAGACGCAAACGAATGTTTATCATCACTTTACCCCATCCCACCCACATATCCCCCGAGATCGATGCTCATGATGTCAATCAGTGGATTATCTGGTTCAGACTCGATTATTAACAGACCGCCGTCATGTAGCTGGTATATCGCAGAGTGCGGCGTAAAACATCAAACAAACAAACACAGCACTCCAAGTAATTGATTAAGGTCAATAATTAAACCAGCTTTGTTTCACTTGTTTCTGATACTGATGAAAAGTATATTTCCGAATTCTACTCCTTAGATGAACATTGTCATTTCAAGATGGGATTGAGGCTATTTATGAAGTTTGATGCCAGATGCTGAATACCATTCCAGTGATATACATGGATATTGTCTGTATCACTTTAGAATCATCATAAAATGGAACTACAATGCACACAACTTTAGATATCCCTTCAAACTCCATCACAACGGCCACATGACTATCAAAGTGTCGAGTTACATAAGCTCCCTATTCGTTATCATTATTGTGACAGTCCCTTCATGTTCACGACGACCCAAGTCAAATATGTATGATCATATCTCAACATCAACAGATAATGACTGATCATATGTCACACTGCCCTGCCCGGTATTTCAGATTGCTATCACCAGTTGTCATCCGACTCCCCACGGAGACTCCGGTTGATTCATTATCCACACTCTGCATACAGTCCATTAACGTTGTGGAAATGTCGCTTACATTTGCTCTGTACTGTACCTCATTGCAAGTTTATGTTGCGTTACGTTATTCGAATCTCCGTGGAGACGTCGCAACGCGAAATACACAAATCGGTATTGATTCTGCTGGCATTTATGGAAATTGACAAGTATCAACATTGATAACGTGATAGTAAGTGGCACAAGGCGGGCAAACAAGTAAAAGTATTCCAAACCAGCATACCAATCTGAATGGATTTTATGGGATTGCAATAATTGCACACAGTATCAAGGGAATTCATATTACCGCTCAGAAAATTCCAAATATTTCTGTCAGGAAATAGTTGTGCCCAGTCATACAGTTTTAGTTGCTCCATCAGGAGTTATATGTATTCTTAATTCTGATTTGAAATAGACAGGTCTTGAAAAACAATACACTATTTAAGGCATCATGGCAACGACATAGTTTATATCCAGGAACACCGTTACTATTATTATCTAACAAGAAATTACATCGATGTGCTCATATTTATGTTTTACACCAGGAAGTAGTTAAGTCATGATGAAAGGTGTTAAGTACATTCTATTAATCAAAGTTCACTTAAATTTACCCGAGAATAGTGCCATTGTGCTTGTTGAAATCAATACACGTGCTAACTCTCCCTGTTCCATTTATAACGAGTGTAAACCCCTATAGACCATGGCAAAACATTACAATTGATCAAGTAGTTGCCACGGGAGGGGAAATGTACGATACACTACTTAATCCTGAGTTTCCCTGTCAGGGGGAAGCCTATTTGGGAGTAGGGAAAACATGGATGGTGCTGGGCAGATGTACCAGAGGACACGGTGCGTCGAGGGGAGGCTTTGATAAATCAGTAACTAAGTCTGTCTACTGCAAGTGATGAATAGCTTGGGTTTTGTTCATCGATAGACTTAAAAGCGTTGGCAGTACGTTAACAAAAATAGTGGCAATGATTTGTAGACCTCTCCCGACACGCTCGTTAGTCTTTGTTCTTACTCCTCACCATAGATGACTTCATCGTGCTACGTAGACTTGCTGACAGTCTTTAAGTTGATATTTTACGCTTTCTCCGATGGATCAGTCAGTTGAAGAGTTAATGTAGTCGTTGTAGAGAAAACTGGGTTCTGGTCATCTCTGACTTACCCGCTACCCAAATCGGTTAGTTTACTTCGGCCCTATTATGTTTCTAGGTTTGTCAGCACCATACCCGTGCTCTAAGAACTCACTTCGGGCTTTCGACCTATGTTTAGCTGACACGCCGTGATAAAACTGGAATACTGTTCAAAGCGGTGTTAAGTCCAACTCACTCACTCACTCGCTGATGCAATGTAACGTATACATTGTAATCGTGATCAAAAAAAAAGAACGAGGAATGACTATGACTATGACAGACTGTGAGTGAGTAGCGTGTAACGTCGGTTTGAACAGTATTTCTGGTGTATAATGACGCGTCCGCTTAGTTTGTGAGGAAAGCAGAATGTACATGTTTTCCACTTTGGTGAAGCGAGCATGGACATTGTGGTGACACGCCAAGGATTATAATCGGGGTCATTATCGAACCATTTATCATAATCACGGCTAAGTGCCACAACTCTGTATTTGTGTTCTCATTAAACTCTATTTGTTTGTTTAGTCGTTCTATATTTGAAACATAATTACATAAAAGCCCCAATCCAAGAAAGGACGTCTCGTATGTATGACATACAGAACAAACAGCTTCTGGGCTTAGCCATCTGTACATTAACCATGTACTGTTATGGTTCAATACAGACAATTTGTGATAACACTGCCAATAAAGTTTGACCATTAATGCAGGTCTTTGAAGTATTTATATTAGTTTCATGTAACCCCATGTGGATATATCAGTTCTTTCATCAACGTTTTCCTCTCGCCCGCTGTATATCGAAGCAAATAATGGACAAGCCAAGCATCTAAGCCTTTCCTGACACATCACAAACGTTCCCGCTATACACACGGTCTGGTAATAGAATAATTACCCTCGGATGCTTTTATGCACGTTATTTGCCATTAACTCATGTATATGTCACTACCCAAATTAAACTCCATTGAAATTTGTCCATCAGAATCATGTATCTTTCACTGGTGCCTGCTATCGACAACGCTATAGCCCATTCAGCTTCTGCTCGGTTAGTGACACGGCGACAACCGCTGTGCAATATACATGGTCTATGCAGTAATGACATCCATGTTAGAACTAAGAGACGTTGCCTCTTGGCGTAATATTTCCGCTCGGGTTCACTGTGAGAAAATAGCTAAGTGTTGCGTTGGACGTTCTTGCAATAAATCTGTCATGCCCCAGCTTGGAGGACATCGTAGCGGAAAAGAGCGGCCTCGCTTTTTGCAATAAATCTCAACGTTTGCAGTTCCTGTATAGCGCTTGTTAGGTTTTTATTCGCCAACCATGCCTCCTAAATTTGGAGTATCCGTGCTCTATATGCGATGAGGTTCTCCACGCAGGATACATTTCCACTGCTTCCTCTTGAAGAAGTTTCGGTTTCACCAGAGGTTTAACGTGAGCTTCAATACAACGACTTTGCCTCTCTTAGAGAAGAATTGTCAACGCAATATAAACCATTAAATGTGCACTCCAGATCACCCTCTTGCATTTGAAGTGAATCGTCCCTTTGTTGTTAAGCCGAGTAAAATGCAAAATACTTCTAAGCTGGTAACAAGAACTCATTAAATTCTTAATGCTTTTGGAAATTCACACCCTGTCCTGGTCATAATTTTGCCTCTTAAGACTAATAAATATAATCCATGTCTTGCCGAAAGGACCATAATAATACATTACATCATTTTGGAAAATCTGCAGGAGAGATATTTTAATTCGATCTCCATTCGTTTTAATCTTTCTTCTCAGCTCTTGTGTGGCCTCTTTCGTATTTTATTAGACACAAGTGAATCCTAAATTTGATGTCACCGCGGCTCTGCATACAAACTGTCGTGTTAATGGAGCATTAGGAATTCCCAAGCCGCCGAAATCTGCTTATGGGCTTGGAAATTCCGCTATATAAAAGTGACACATTCGCTTATGTTAATATTTCCCTGGAAGCTTCCTTGTAATAAGATACATCTATACCACGGAAAACTGTCAAAAGGTCTGTTTCTGCCTACAACACGTGCTTCATCTTAATGGGTGTTGAGTAATGAGTGAGTGAGTTAACATTTAACGCCACATCGGTGTTGACAGCTCACTGAGGAATATCTGTGATGGTAATGCATGTGAATTTATATATCCTCGAACTGTTTATATACAGTCAAGTCCCGTTAATCCGACATAGTTGGTTGCATATGGTTATGTCGGATTAACGAGTATGTCGGATAAACGAAATTAAATAGTATCGACGTTCATGATCACTACACGATAGATAACGATACAAACACGTAATAAATAAATGAAAAATGAAATATTCAGATTGTTATGTTACTGTTAGCGGAATATGTTTTCTATCCATGCAACCCCTAAAGATTAACACAAAACAACTGTTACGGACTGTATGACTGATTTAAAAAGCATAGTCTGGAATGGAAATCGCCAGTTTGAAACTGGTACCGCAAAGCTCAAGAAAGCTGCTTTCTGAGTGGCTAATATAGACTTCCTGTCGGTCATAGTTTGTGAAAGGTTTTTCTGACGTGACCTGTACTGGGATGTCCTCTGCGGTAGCGAGAACTTGTATCTGATTTTAAGGAGATTGAATGTATGTATGTCAGTGACAGAAGAAACGTTAATGGTTCATTAGATGTACGATCATAAATAAAACTTCAATGTCCTATACCCCCTGTGTTTGTAAGATGTTTCCAAAGCCATCTAACCCTCCTTACCCTGTCATCGCGTTACCTTTCTTGCTTAGCTCACTTATGAAAACCTTCGTGATTCCGATGGCGCGAGTACGATTCCTAGTGGGGTACAATACAAACCTATTCTTTGCGGCGCCCTCTGTATCTATATTCTTGGGAATAATGCTATCTGTTCCGTCAACTCTCACTTTGTACCTTACACCATACCCATTTAGTTCAAAACGCTTAGCGGACAAGTAAAGTGAAACAAATGTTTACGGTTTGGATACCAATATAAATTTTCCTAGAAACATTTAGCCAAATTCCGAGAGAGGGAAAATCATAATATGTGTTGAATGTATTTAAATGTCCAAGTGAAAGTGCTGAAATCACACGCTCAGTCATCGTTTTTTTATTAAAAAAAACTATTTTAGGGCGTCGTCTAAAGCGACCAGCGCAGCGATGACAACTGTTTTCATTGGCTGCGTTTGTCCATCTTGTGATTCTCAGCCGTAATACATATATACTGCGTCTGCTATTTCTGTTAATCCTACAAAAATAACGACATTGCATACATTGTTCGATGTGTGAAACGACCTTTGATCTGGACATTGTGAATGATTAAACTAACAATTAACAATCGGAAACTAGCGTTTAATTCCTAACTTCCTGTTTTGGTAATAAAACATCAGCTGCCCTCGGCCCTCGACACCATAAATGCCCGTCAGGGATTAATCTCCTGAGTACACTACTGAAAGCATCTCCAGTGTTGTTACTAAGGTGACATAAGTTGTGGACACAGTAATCAAATGGATGAGTAGACAGACAAAGACATGTATAAAACAATCCAAGGTTGAAACAGGCATACTGGGCGTCGGCCCGATGATCTGAGTCGTTAAAATTGCGCAGCGCGTCACAGCGGGAACCCGTTTTAACCTCCAGGTAGGGGATTTTCGTTTAGGCGACTATCTAACGTTTAGTTGTTTATCGTCCTTAATACGCTATTTTCGATTTTCAAATTGTATTTCGGTCAAGCATTTGTGATTAAATGTTCACTAAAGTATAAACATCTGCTGAGTTGCTGTGATGATTTTACTTTCCCTTCAATATGCCGGTTTCACTCATATTACACCCGTTTCCAAATGAACATATGGCACTGGATAGACTATTGTGACGCTCTTCTGGCTTACCAAGTGGAGATTCAGGGTCAGAATATTTCCCAAGCAACCTGTGCTGGTCGTGAGGGGTGACTGAATGCTTCGAGTGGTCACGTCAGGAGTGCTCATCATACGCCGACGGCGTGGAACGTGTCTCATAATATCAATCACTAGTTTGGCCCAGACTCGATTACTTACAGACAGCCGCCATATAGCTTGAATAGCGCCATGTGTGGCGTTAAGTAACTGACAAACGAATCTGGCTTACACGAAAACAGATGCAGTCACATCTGGTTCAACCCCTAAAATGCATCTTACAGTACACTTCCTGGATGCAAGATGTGCATGATGAATTGTCGTCCGTTTCACTCTAAGGGTTCGTCGTCTTTATGAGCTGAATTTGGTACACCCTCTGTCTAAATTAGCGATAATTCACTGCACGGAATCCTTGGTGTGATAAAAACCGTCGTTAGCGACCTAATGATCACCTGTTCGGCCCTCTAACGAGGAATAACTGTTCCCACCTACACTCCTACCTCGTTAGTAAGAACTCAAGTCCAACGGTAGACTACAGCAGTTGCTGGCATCTTGAAGGGATGTTGCGGTAATGCTGGGGTTAAGCTTTATGAGATACTGTCATGTTCTGACATTCGTTGAAACCCTTTTGAAGTGATGTCGAGTGGTGAAAGAATTAGCCATGCGGTGGCTGCGTGTTCATGTTTTCATTGGTTTTAATTTCAAAATGAGTACATGGGATGGACGTTACACGCGCTTTTCTTAAACGCAAATCAAACAGAAATACAACAGAGTAGGTTCAGTTTGAAGTAACGGTGATTTGAATTCGAATTCCTTCGGAAACATGACGACACGTTTGCCAGAAAGGTCCACTGTCGAAAGGAAATCTTAACAACTACACGCGAAAGAGGAGGAAAATTATAGCGTTTACATCGAAAGTGTTACGTTATGACGTTAGGCATTATTATCACGCCTCAAATTACTTCAAGGTAGCTATAGAACAAGGCTTTAATTATTGAACTGTTTTAAACCAGTGAGACGTTGTTTTGCTGTGTACGTTCGATCAAGACGTTGTAGAGGTTGTTGTAACACTGGTGCCGTGTGCAAAGTGGGAATAACACTGTGACGTGGCGAGCTCACGTATTACTTTAGATCTGCCAGCCTTTGGGAATCACTAAATGGATTCCTTAAACCATATATGTATATAACAAAAGGCCATAGTTCCATGACTATATGAGATTTGTGTCATCCAGAAAAGAATTTATCAGATGTTGCAATGTTATGGGTATGATTCTCAAACATGTTTTGTTTATTTCAGAAAACAAAAAGAGAAACCTCGATCTCCCTCAAGTCCAAGCCACCAGACGGCGCTAAATCCCGGAGATAGCCGATATTACACGAGTTGTCACTACGCCTCGGCACCCGTTGTGCCGCGACAAGTAGAGGTGAGCTAATTGCTCAGAAGCGCATTGTCTGAATGACTCTTTTAGTTGATATAGACGTTATATCTGGCACAAATAAATTTCGTGCCAGCCATTTTCCGTGACGTAATCTGTCGGCGTGTAGGGAATTAACGTTGATGGAGAATGGCCAAAGAGCTGTCGTATGTCGACAAAACGTGAAATTTACATTAAATATTCTGCAGTCATATTGAAAATCTAATTTGCTCTTCAGTAAACAACGATATTAACACTCGTCAAAGTGCATGGTCTTCGTCACTGACTAAGAATGCACATAACCGAGAATAATTGTGCTATTTGTTATCGTTAGCTCTAAAATAACTGTCAATGCACAGAATAAATTGTAAGATGGGCTGGTATTTATTCATGGGACATCTCCGTGAATCAGCACACATATGCTTTATATAAAATAGAATTACAACTGTTAAACCTTGAGGGATGTTCAAAATCTAATACAACTGGCGTGCTACCGGTTAAACGATAAAGGAAGCAAAACAAATCGAAAGAGGAAAAACTCTACAACATTACACTATCACACGAGATACAAACTGGTACACTTTCAGCCCAAGTTGGCATGTTTGTTCTATCGTAACTATGGCGTAGTGAGCCTCTGTCTTACCCGTGGTGGGTGGTGGATGGCGAGTGGCACGCATTTCCCAGTGGCCAAAGGCGTTGTAGAGTTACATCCCTTTATCATGTCAGGATCCGCTGATCGTGGATACGAACCACAGAATCGCCCTGATTATGATCTTTGTTTTATCAGCACCATACCCGTCTTGTGGGTATCCCACAGTCTTAAAACTTGGTGCTCTTGCTTTTATCCCTCACTGATCTGACACGCCGTGAAATAACTGAAATACAGTTTTTAGCGGCGTTGAACCACACACGCAAGACTCCGAGTAGAGATATTTCATCGAATTATAACTATCCCTACATGGCTTTAGTTATTTGTCAAGGTCGTACGCTAAACTCGATTACTGATATGCATTTCACGCCCCTCTTTTAAACAGTACGTTTTAGGAGTTGTCTGTTCCAAAGAGAAAAAGAGATCAATCCTATTAATTACTTGATCCTCGGTGCTAATCAGACAGAAGACATTGTTAACCCCTTATGAACTGAAATATCAAGTGCATTGGCGCTCTTGCATTAGCAACTTGCCATTACGACCCTTACCGGTACGATGTATCAATACTATTTAAGATGATCTTCTCTTGCAATTAATGTGGACATGTAAGTAATAATGACGTTATATTAACAGTTGGCTGTCGTTTCAACCTCTATTGATTTTGTAGGTTGCTGGTATATCAGAATGTAAATATATAAAAAGGTATCTAATATGTATAAATATTTATACCGTTAAAACGGTTCCATAGAGATAGTAATGTTGGTCATGGTGTATATGTTGGCCAAGTTTGATTTATGTTACAAAATTTGTCCCCTGGTCCATTGAGACCTAATTGGCTATTTTTCCAGAAAAGGCTGAGCCCAGATATTCTTTATTGAGCATAAACGATTATTTCCATCGACTTGATAGCTCCGAATGTCAAATGATTAAATTTTCATTGGATTCCTCGCACCCAATGTAAAATCTCACATCATTGTCATTCACATAACATGCCCTATAAACAAATCTTCATTTGCGCTAACCAAAACCATACATGTTCAATACAAATGAGTTTGACGTTTAAATGGTTAATTATGATAAGGGACAAAGCTACCATTGACAGATAACCCACAGCTAAATGATTCATCGTGGGTCTCATTGTCCATCCATCAATTAATTAAGCAAATTCTTGAATGAATCATTTCCTTCACAGCTTTTCTTTGTTACTTGAAGACAGTCATAATCTTTCCCCCAGCCTTGCAATCACATAATAAAATAACCGTACAATGTCTTCAAGAAGGAAATGTAAACAGATTAGATACTTGTCCGCATCTCCCATTAAACGTTCAATGCTAGTTTGATTGATTGAAGCAATGTAAACACACAACTGTCATCTCGTAACGTTTATTGACATTTACAGTCAGCGGGGGATTTGGATTTGTAAATCACGGTTTCATACAGGTTTATTGAGATGAACATTTGAAAGGCTGTTTCATATTGCCTCATAACTATAATATCCTAAGGTTATAAACTCGGACCTAATTACTGCGGGGAAAGATTCGTAAATTTGGTTACTGGAGCATGTTCCAAAATGAGAATCTCAAGGCATAATAGAGTAATGTTTGCATCCCATTTTTGTCATATTGATTGATTAATATCGTCAATTTTCTAAACGAAAATGATGAATAACGAACGTCGCTATGGTTATTTCGGCTTGTTCAATCTCGTGGTTGAGAAACCTGCAAAGTTGGAGAAAGCTTTTACCATTATGAAGTAGGGCATATGAATCACAAATATATGTCAAAGCCATCTTATTGATTGTGTTTTTAAAGGTATCCGTATGTTCTTTTTCAGACAACACTCCGTGGGAGTAGAATGGAGACCCGAGTTTTGAATGGGGACCAGTTTCAACAGCCGTACCCTCCCTTACCTCCAGGGGAACGTCCGTACGGGCAGGTGCGCCCAGAGATGGGCCTTCCCGTCAGCAACACCTTCACAAACTATCGCAAACTGGAAGGAGATTACACACCGTCCACTGCTAGCCAGAGCAACAGTGATAAATCTCCTATATACGAGTACATAGAAGACTCGGACTCTATCCGTGATGACCGTCTGTCCAGACATTCTAGAGACGTTTCCGCTTACTGCGAATGTCAGGAGCACGGCTACAATTCGCAAGGGTACAGCTCCGATGGGATATACAGTGACCGAGGCACACAGACAACCCTGCCGATCCGGCACTTCCATCGACACGATGGACGCCATGATAGTCGTCATGAGAGAGACATTCCATACGGTAGCCCTCAGGAAAGCTTTGATATAGATGATTCCAGTATGTCGAGAAGGGAGGCTCGAGGAGGGCAGCGATCTCGACGGCGTCCAGGATCTGGTACCTCCTCCCACGACAGCAGACACAGCTACAGAGAAGGGTCTCAGAGGAGACAGATTCCTGCCTTGCATCCACACTATTTCTGTCCCCCGGAACTCACTTACAGATAACTTTTGAACGATGGTTTGGCTGATGAGTGCAGGACGGTTAAGGTGACAGGGTACTTGTATGTGTATGTGTGCCCCGATATCATCCCAAACAATTTATTGTACACCATTGTCTTTCTGTGCGCGCACGTGCGAGTGTGTGAGTCATGTCTGCACGTACTACATGCAATACCTTCAGTCAGTGGTGCACGCACGTGCTTTTGTATTGCACTGTTGAATAACAGGTGTATTCCAGAATATCCACAGTATTATACTGACTATCAAGCAACTCTTGCCTGGAACCTTCGGGACATGTTTGTGTTTGGAATGATTACGTTTCATCTTGAACAACTTCATGGATATTCATGTCTCCGATGGTAGAAAGTGAACGTTCCTATCTTGGTTTATTCAACTTTTGTGTTTAACGACCCACACGGTGGTGTTCAGTATTGTCAAGTACTGCAATAATCTCCGGAAAACTGTGCTTTTTTTTCTACTTGCATAACTTCAGATTCCTGCGTAAACAACACGAATTGTACAGGAGTAGGAAGGAATTGGTGATGTTTTAAAATATGTTGCCTCGGTTGATGTTGCTTTTTATAAAGAAGTGCTAGAGAATCTTAAATATTTCTATGTGTTACAAAACACAGTTCTGCTCGGACAATTATGAATGACAAAATCTGGTCAAGAATCGGACCATGATAACAAAGTTTAGATATATTTATTACATATACTAGTAACTGTTTTGCCCAATATGAGAACAACTTGAACTAATATTGTTTCGTAAGATTTGTTCGATACGTTGAAATATTAGTAAATATTGAGTACCAACTGCAGATGATCCAACTCGAAATCTGACCCTGTTAACGTTTTTTACGGAAAACTCGCAAGTCTGTTCTGTTATCGATTAGAAGATCGAGGATGTTGAATAGTTCAAGGAGCGATGAAGTATATTTTGAATGAAGAACTGAAACGTACAAATGGTTATTAGGATTGGGGATTTGGCTTTATCCCTACATTTAAACTATGCATGTGACGCTGCAGCCATATCAAACCGTGCTATTTGGGGGAGGCTATCGTTAAAAAGCTGTCTCTGCTGACCAATACTTGTACATATGTTTACATTTGCCGCTAAGCCCCCCATTCCCAATTCTTATCTCCATTTAGTAGAATCAATCGTGTACAAATTTAATTTTCCTGATTACAAGCTTAAGCATCTATGTATCTTTGTTAGAAATATTGGATATTGACATATACAACGGTGGTATGACTATGTCACTCGTTTTGAAGAATTCAAAATGTACTTCTCGTTCCACTGAAACATTGTTTTGTATGTTTCATACGTTCATGAATCATGTTGTAAGTGCAAGGATATTGGTGCAGATGGGTTTCTTTGTTGTAATGTTTGTGAGCCCAAACTGTGTGGATGTATAAACATGATGTAAATATCACTGTACATAACAACACATTGTCATGACAATCAATGTTTGTTGAGGGGACATAGAGAATAAACATATCTCGGATATATAACAGCAGTTCCCTTCGTTTGTCGAATTCCATGGACGGTTCACATCAGTGTCAAAATTCTCATAAATGTGTTGGTTTTTTTAGAAAAAAAAATCGGAAAGAGACACACCAGGCATGACAGGGATGTCATGGTAACTTCTCAAATGTCATGCCGCCTTTTTGAATATGAGCTGTGATTTCAGCCTCAATTTTTTTCGTTCAAATGATCAAGGCGTGATGTCAAATCTCCAGTGGGTGGCATGATATTACTCTGTCCGGTTGAGGAGAAGGACATCAGCTATAATGACAATCAAGCACTACACGCGTAACGGCTTCGCAGGAAGCTTGAATTATTTGTATTTTGTTTTTCGTCATTTCAGAAACGGAAACTGTAACCAAGGGATCGATTCATTTGAGAGCTAGAATTTGCAATCACACATATTGGATGGGATGATTACGTTTAGTTTGAAAGCTTGATAACGCCAAATCCATTTACCGACAAAAATCTATTTTTTGACGAATTTCATCTGTTATCGTAATAGATATTTGAACACGTTACATCCTCGTTTGAGGCCACTGAAGGAAGATCATTTTAGGCCTGATTGCTATACTTTATGGACAGAGAAGCGTTTCATTTACTTCGCATGACATGCCAAAGGAATGGTCCGTTCCGAGGACCAAAATCAGTCTCAAGGTTCAACAAGGGAAGAGGTCCTTCTCAGACATACAGATCCCCCTGGGGATGCCGGGTGACTACTGGTCTCCAGTAATCTATGCTTGTAATACTCGACTAAATGGATCGGTTGGTCAGGCTCGGTGACATGATTGATTGCGTATCCTTGTACCTCGACGACATGAGACATTGCTCATAATATCAGTTACTGGTTTGTCTGACCCAGACTCGATTATCTACAGGCCGCCCTCATATAGCTGGCATAGCACTTAGTTTGTGGATAAAGAAGAAACAAAGATAAGTAAGAGTGAGTGAGTGAGTCTGGTTTTACGCCGCTTTTAGCAATATTCCAGCAATATCACGGCGTGGACACTAGAAATGGGCTTCACACATTGTACCCATGTCGGGATTCGAACCCGGGTCTTCGGCGTGACGAGCGAACGCTTTAACCACTAGGCTACCCGACCGCCCAAGATAAGTAAGAAGCATCATCTTCATCTTTGAGGTATTTAGATGTATCCTCATCACCAAACTACGGATATTGACGAAAACAGAAGGACTGTATTCATCGGTTTAGATTTCAGCTCTGTATAAACAGAAATATGGTGTTACAAAGAGACCTGGACCAATCTATGAGCACACACTGACAGTTAAGGATCACCGCCGAGCATTTGTTCGTCAGTTTATCATTGGCTGATTACTGATTTAAAGGGACAGAATTTAAATGAAAACTGTTGTAAACCTGTGCCGTTCTGTACTCAGCGTGAAGTCTACATCGGCAATGTAAACGGTATGCAAGTGATACCAGCCAGTGCATGGCTACAATGGTTTGATTTCTTGCTGAGTAGGCATGGCGATATGGTTTCATCATCATCCGTAGATTTTGGAGCCCCGTCGCGCTTCACGAACACGCAGACTTTGTGAGCCATAATGAATAAACCTCTAATTGTCTGGGTTTTTCTGTTGCCAATAGTGAGTCATCAGCGATTCAACGTACACAGCTTTTGATGAGTGAATGTTGGGTGAGTGAGTGAGTGATAGGGAGCGAGCGAACCCGTGCGTGTTGTACATATATTATAGCTTTATCACGACTGTCTGCAAATAGCACCGTGTAACCCAGACAAACCTGAGGTTGTCATTACGAGCAATGATCAACGCAGTCAGACTACGATGACAGACAACTAGCCACACTATTTGACCTGCCGATTCTCATTTTAGTCTCCTTCTACGACTTGCATATGACACTAGCGACCTATCATACCTGGAATCCATATCGACGGGAAATTCAAGAAACAGTAGAGATGTTTCCGAAGAAACACAAGAAAGTGCTCTATTACAGGCAATACGCAAACACAAAATAATGTGTACCTATATATAGAGCGTCAATAACTTCAAAACCCGAATTGATAACATTTTGTACAAATTTGTCTTAACACGGACATGAATAGCATCATAACCGAATCAACTCTGATTGTATTAACGGTTCATTTGACACATAGTCACAGCTGATATCACTGGTATAATAAATCTCTGATCGAATACGTCTTAATTTGTTCTGTCATTTCATTGACCACATTCAGATAAGGCATTACGACTATAATTTTAGATGATAATCAAGGCCCGGGTCACAATGACCCCTTTTAGCATGGTCATGTCGACCCCTAGAGGTATTGTCGTAATGTACACAATAATTCGTCCTAAGCAATACTAATGAGTGGCAGTCATAAATTACATGTGTATAATGAATTCAATTTCTAATGGCGCATCTCCCGTCAGACGAGGGTAGATTAGAAGTCCCCATGGGATCAGGAGCTATTAGAATTGTGATAAATTCACACCAGATTAGGGGCTGCTCATTACACAGAAACGTTGTCACCAACTGAACGTCCTCTTCAAGATAGACGTCGTAAAGAATGCCTCAGCGAACATGTCCACGGTTAAGATGTGTGACCGCATGTTTCCAAACGTCCTTGTCTTCCGTTTCGGCCACTGACAAAGATGACAGAACCTTTAATTACGTAATGAGCTCCTTGCTGTTAAATCTAATATTGATCTTAAAGCGTTAAACTTCAGAGACATGACTAATCTTTGACAGTCGGGGCGTCTCGTTTCATGACAGCCTTCACATCTTGCTATTTTCAGAATACATGGTCTGAGTGAAGGCTCGGAGCGTTTATAATTGTCTCAATTACTCAATAAAGATGACATGAAATCCCGTAAGAAGGGTATCGTCACTAACACCACAGCCAAGTAGCATGAGCGTGGTCGCCATCATTGTTGGGTAGTGAGGTAACATGGGCATGTATTGGCTGTATGAGTTTGCACAAAATAAGGTTTTAATATTAACCAGTCTCGATTATTCGACGAAAGGAATTCCATTCGGAACTTCGTGGTGAAAACCACGGTTTTGTTCCCTAATTGATCACCCTGATATCACCATGCATCAATAATCATAAAATTCTTTAATATTTGCGGAGGCTGGCTTTCCTTCAATTTTCAAATTTATGGTCAAGCCCGAAACGTTCATACGAACAAACACAAACAAATACATTGTGAAATTATCACCAACTAAATCAAAAGCTGACGTAAATTTCTCTCGTAATAAGAATGCATTTTTCATAATGTTATCATGTCCGCGAAAATGTCATTTTGTTCTGTCGAAGGAAATCTCTACATCAATGATTGAGTGAAACTGCTATTTCCCCGTTCAACATAAAAAATACATCTGTTAAATTACCTAACCATTACCTATCATCCTATTCAGAGATTGAATTGCTTTTTGTCAGACGTTTGAAAGGAAATTGTGAATGAAATAATGTTTTATCGCACACATTTCAATTTGTACGCCATGATAGTCCGATTTCATGTTTAACTCTATTAAATGGTATCTTATTAAGCAAACATAACTCCATTGTGCGTCTAGGAAAGGTCACGTTTATCGTTAATTTCATCTCTATAATTGAAGCAAAGTCGAACTGTGTATACGAACTCAGGTTAAACTGTGTTTATTTTACTCGGATGACTCATCAGAACTGGCGGTCTGATCACATAAACTACATACATAGTACTGGGTATCCATAATATGATCCATCGAATTTAGTTTAATACGTTTATAGCACTGGAATCACGCAGTAGTAAACGCGAAGCGGCCATTTTGACGTAGATTAAATGTGTTTGTATAAGCAGACAAAGATGTTTTAGGCGTGAGAGAGGGACATTATAGATCAAAGCATTTCTTAAGTTAGCCTCCTTAATCATTAAGCCAGGCGTATTGTCTACCCGTGTGGTTGATGTCCAGTTTTAATCAAGCCTGCACGAAAGCCTCTCTTCGTTATTTTCCGATGTTACAAACGTCGTTTTTAACTGGCTAATTAGCCTTTGCGCTGAAGCAGTCTGGTTTAAAGATGCTTCATAGTTTGGCTGTTTAATGTTTAACAATGGCCTTCTCGTACCAAAAGTGGAAATCGCACAGAGTTGATTATGATAATGTGTTGCATTAAGGTAATAATGAACATCCTGTCTAGCGTATTGCTCATATGTGATTTAAAACATGTTCTGCATGTATGGTTCAAAGTCATATCGACTGTTAATTAACCATGCCCTTCTTCGAATCTAGACATGAGTACCTTAAGTTGTATTTAAGGGCAGAAGCATGATAAAGCCTCAGTAAAGCTTTCAAAAGGTTTTATGGTAGACATGCGGAGGACATTTCCAAATTTGGCGCATCAGTGACAAAATAATGTCCGATGCAATTCCTTATTTCGGCTTGTACCATATGTTCCCGTGTTTTTTTTCAGGTTAACAATTGACTTGCCTTTGCATGTGTTTGTGACGGGTGTCACCGATGGGGCAGGATACGCTCACCCCTTGCGAACACCTTGTATCATTACTATTTGAGAGTGATTCATAAACACATGCTCATGATATAGTCGGAATCGAACAATCGACTCTGCTTTATGCAGAGATTTCTATTAGACATGGAAAGGTTTTTGTCGCTTTAATGCATGTGTCGTTTATTTCCTAAACACTATACATATTATCCATTTTCGTATTCAAAACGTCATGTGGGTATTTAAGAATGATTGAAATCTGATTCTTTCGCAGGATAGAGTCACACGCTATACATCTTTAAAGTCGATGTTCCGACAAAACTGTAATCGAAAACATGTCCACTGTCAACACTTTCCTTGCCGCGAACTGCAAATAACCTGAAATATTTTGTGTTCTTTGCACATGATAACCAAGTAATACCATAATCTGTAAAGCAGAACAACACGTTACTGTTTGTTTATGAACCACAAAACACATACCAGTATGCATGTATATATATCATACTATTCTTTTCAATTGTATGTCTTTTTCGACCGCCACGCACATTGACACACATACATTATATTGTGTTGCTGTAAATAGTTCATCACGAATCAATACCTCCAAGCATTATCGGTCCTTAAATTAATCTTCTTAATTTATGCAATAGCTTTCATCCACAAATACGCCAAGGTCGCACATATTAAAAACACTGATAGACTTTAAGCAAACATGTTGTCCAAAATGGATACTAAAACTTCAAAACTACAAAACCTATAATGAGGAAATTAGAAACGACGAGAAATGATCAATGGATTCATTTTCCTAAGGAGAAAGGTTCGTGAAACTTGCAGACCGATCTGAGCCATGTTGTTAGGATCATGCTGATTTCATAACATTACGCTGGCTGACACACGACAACCATGACAAAAGAGATGGTTACTGAAAATGAAATTATTCTTTTTTTGATAAATTAGAGGAACGTCTTGTCACGTTTCACTTCTTCGTGCTATCATCAGCATTCAAAAACGAATGATGCACAGCCTTGCAACCTTGCAACAAGAAAAGAGTTTTGTTTGTGTGTTGTTTAACGCCGCACTCAGCAATATTCCACCTCTCTGACGGCGGTCTGTAAACAATCCAGTGACTGACATCATGAGCCTCGATCCACGCAAATGGGATCGATGACATGCATCAGCCAAGTCAGTGAGCCTGACCACCCGCAACTGCACATAATATCATATATGTGCATCCTAATTAATCCGTGGTCTGGGGGATAGAGCGTTGGCCTCCAGAGCGTAAAATCGGGGGTTCGATGCCCTGGGAAAGTCATACGAAAAGACGTCAAAAGATGGTTCTCGTTGTTACCCTGCCTTTCGCTCGTCAATAAGGGGTTAAGACAAGGACTGGTCGGCTCGGGGTCAGAATACTGTCTCTGAGTGGGGTATCTATGTTAAACAGCAGCATGGTATCTCAGTGGGCTAGCACTATAAATTCGGAATCACTCCGGACCAGTACAAGCAGTCACACACACACACACACACACACACACACACACACACACACACACACACACACACACACACACACACACACACACACACACACACACACACACACACACACACACACACACACACGTACATGCACGTCGCTGTTTAAATGTAAAATTCTGGAACGCGACGTTAAACACCATTTCATCTCACCCCACATCCTAATAACCTACATCCTATATACAGTAAACATTAATATGTTACGTACGTTTGTAGGGATAAAACCAGTTCTCTAGTACGTTATATATACGTTTACATACATTAACATTTCAGCAATGAGACATAGTTCTGTGTGTCCTATGTCTGGTGAGCAGCCCTGATTTAATTACCTTTGGGGATAAACTTGGAACAAGCAGCTACAAACCCTTACATGTTTTGCGAAAAGAGCATACATCCAACCTTTTGGCAGGTTTTACACTCGACTTGCTGCTCGTCAGCACGTTTGTGTATTTATTGATTAAACATTAAAAAACCGAAAGTAATAACTGGCGTAAATGACTGCCAAATGACTGAAAGATTATCAAAGGTTGCTTCATTAACAGAAGTAGTGGGTGCTATTATGCCCATCAGAAAGTGTTGGAAGAAGTAAACTCTTTGACGTTAAGTAATTAAAAGTATAAACTTGATTGATAATACTGTCGTCATATGCTCTAAGATATTTCTATTTCTTACATGGTTGTAGATATATAGTATGCTTTCGTTGGATCATATGTGCCTGGTTGAAACTCCACCAGTGATCCTGTGTAGATGAGCTGTAATAATAAACATCCTAGATATATCCCCATAGTTAAACGGACCAGATAACTGTTACACATATGATTCAAAATCGATTATGCGTTTTACAGTTGCATTTATCAAAACTCTCATAATAATGGACGACATATGGTGTGCAATGCTCCTAACCATGGAGAGGTAGTATGCCCAATGGTCATGACATCATTACCCAGGGTTAGAGTACACTTGTCGCCTTATCTCCCTTTGGAGGGAATATACAATAAATTATGTGAGGTGCTAGACGATTGTGCATTTACATTAATATCTCTTCATATCGGGTACCCAATCAGGGATGGATGAACAGAGTCAAGTTTACGACAGAGACACATAACACACATGTTTTACATACGTGTTTCAGTGGGCAGGAACGATGCCGCAGACAGTCTTAGAAGTTACATTAACGAGCGTGGTCACCCATATATCTACTCTCAGCCGCCAGTCCATCATCAGTGTACACGGCAAACATTCTAATATGTGTAGGATGTTTCCACAGACCATTCCGTGGTGGCATGTATTTTCGCAACTTCAATACAAGTATCCTTCAGTGGAATAGTGACATTATGTTCAAATTCAAGATCCTAAACAAAAAGTGGCTTGAACGTTATAAATTCAGCGTGACAGAGTTGCACATGTACTATTCTGTATATTATCACATGCACTGGGAGTGGGAATCTTGCAATGGAACATGGTATATGATACAGCCTCTATTCTCTTCCTTATATTTAATATTACATCCTATTTAACTTGGAAATGGTCAAGTCACCATATACAACCAGCTTAGGAAAACAACCCGTGGAGATCTGTCCGAATTGGTGTGGGACCGGAACTGATAATGTGTCGAAAGATGTCGTCGAGCCATTCTTATATTACTTGATGATTCATTTAAACAGTGGAAGCACAACACCATTTTCCCCATTCAGACCCAGGAGTTATACATGGCAATAACATACCATTGCACACATACTTATAACAGTTAGCATTACAAATATCTACATCTTTATCACATTGAACATTGCAAATATCTTCATCATTATCACATTGAACAGTACATACATCCTTATCATATTGACCATTACATACATCCTTATCATATTGACCATTACATACATCCTTATCACACTGAACGTCACAATGATCTACATCCTTATCACATTGAACGTTACAATTACCTACATCCTTATTACATTGAACAGTACATACATCCTTATCACATTGAACATTACATACATCCTTATCATATTGACCATTACATACATCCTTATCACACTGAACGTCACAATGATCTACATCCTTATCACACTGAACGTCACAATGATCTACATCCTTATCACACTGAACGTCACAATTACCTACATCCTTATTACATTGAACAGTACATACATCCTTATCACATTGAACATTACATACATCCTTATCACATTGAACATTACATACATCCTTATCATATTGAACATTACATACATCCTTATCACATTGAACATTACATACATCCTTATCACATTGAACATTACATACATCCTTATCATATTGAACATTACATACATCCTTATCACATTGAACATTACATACATCCTTATCACATTGAACATTACATACATCCTTATCATATTGACCATTACATACATCCTTATCACACTGAACGTCACAATGATCTACATCCTTATCACATTGAACATTACATACATCCTTATCATATTGACCATTACATACATCCTTATCACACTGAACGTCACAATGATCTACATCCTTATCACACTGAACGTCACAATGATCTACATCCTTATCACACTGAACGTCACAATTACCTACATCCTTATTACATTGAACAGTACATACATCCTTATCACATTGAACAGTACATACATCCTTATCACACTGAACATTACATACATCCTTATCACATTGAACAGTACATACATCCTTATCACATTGAACAGTACATACATCCTTATCACATTGAACAGTACATACATCCTTATTAC
Source organism: Haliotis rufescens (assembly GCF_023055435.1). Classification (NCBI taxonomy): domain Eukaryota; kingdom Metazoa; phylum Mollusca; class Gastropoda; order Lepetellida; family Haliotidae; genus Haliotis; species Haliotis rufescens. The sequence goes on along the minus strand of NW_025964001.1, from coordinate 24,557,213 downwards.
ATTGAACAGTACATACATCCTTATCACATTGAACAGTACATACATCCTTATCACATTGAACAGTACATACATCCTTATCACATTGAACAGTACATACATCCTTATCATATTGAACAGTACATACATCCTTATCGCATTGAACGGTACATACATCCTTATCACATTGAACAGTACATACATCCTTATCACATTGAACAGTACATACATCCTTATCACATTGAACAGTACATACATCCTTATCATATTGAACAGTACATACATCCTTATCATATTGAACATTACATACATCCTTATCACATTGAACGTTACAATGACCTACACCCTTATCACATTGAACATTACAATTACCTACATCCTTATTACATTGAACAGTACATACATCCTTATTACATTGAACAGTACATACATCCTTATCAAATTGAACATTACATACATCCTTATCACACTGAACATTACATACATCCTTATCACATTGAACAGTACATACATCCTTATCACATTGAACAGTACATACATCCTTATCACATTGAACGTTACAATGACCTACATCCTTATCAAATTGAACATTACATACATCCTTATCACATTGAACATTACATACATCCTTATCACATTGAACGTTACAATGACCTACATCCTTATCACATTGAACGGTACATACATCCTTATCACATTGAACATTACATACATCCTTATCACATTGAACGTTACAATGACCTACATCCTTATTACATTGAACAGTACATACATCCTTATCATATTGAACATTACATACATCCTTATCACATTGAACGTTACAATGACCTACATCCTTATCAAATTGAACATTACATACATCCTTATCACATTGAACATTACATACATCCTTATCACATTGAACGTTACAATGACCTACATCCTTATCACATTGAACGGTACATACATCCTTATCACATTGAACATTACATACATCCTTATCACATTGAACATTACATACATCCTTATCACATTGAACGTTACAATGACCTACATCCTTATCACATTGAACGGTACATACATCCTTATCATATTGAACGTTACAATGACCTACATCCTTATCACATTGAACGGTACATACATCCTTATCACATTGAACAGAACATACATCCTTATCATATTGAACATTACATACATCCTTATCACATTGAACATTACATACATCCTAATCACATTGAACATTACATACATCCTTATCACATTGAACGTTACAATGACCTACATCCTTATCACATTGAACGGTACATACATCCTTATCATATTGAACGTTACAATGACCTACATCCTTATCACATTGAACGGTACATACATCCTTATCACATTGAACAGAACATACATCCTTATCATATTGAACATTACATACATCCTTATCACATTGAACATTACATACATCCTTATCATATTGAACGTTACATACATCCTTATCATATTGAACAGTACATACATCCTTATCACACTGAACATTACATACATCCTTATCACATTGAACATTACATACATCCTAATCACATTGAACATTACATACATCCTTATCACATTGAACGTTACAATGACCTACATCCTTATCACATTGAACGGTACATACATCCTTATCATATTGAACGTTACAATGACCTACATCCTTATCACATTGAACGGTACATACATCCTTATCACATTGAACAGAACATACATCCTTATCATATTGAACATTACATACATCCTTATCACATTGAACATTACATACATCCTTATCACATTGAACATTACATACATCCTTATCACATTGAACATTACATACATCCTTATCACATTGAACGTTACAATGACCTACATCCTTATCACATTGAACGTTACATACATCCTTATCACATTGAACGTTACATACATCCTTATCACATTGAACGTTACATACATCCTTATCACATTGAACATTACATACATCCTTATCACATTGAACATTACATACATCCTTATCACATTGAACATTACATACATCCTTATCACATTGAACATTACATACATCCTTATCACATTGAACGTTACATACATCCTTATCACATTGAACATTACATACATCCTTATCACATTGAACATTACATACATCCTTATCACATTGAACATTACATACATCCTTATCATATTGAACATTACATACATCCTTATCACATTGAACGTTACATACATCCTTATCACATTGAACATTACATACATCCTTATCACATTGAACAGTACATACATCCTTATCACATTGAACAGTACATACATCCTTATCATATTGAACATTACATACATCCTTATCACATTGAACGTCACAATTACCTACATCCTTATCACATTGAACATTACATACATCCTTATCACATTGAACATTACATACATCCTTATCACATTGAACATTACATACATCCTTATCACATTGAACGTTACAATGACCTACATCCTTATCACATTGAACGTTACATACATCCTTATCACATTGAACGTTACAATGACCTACATCCTTATCACATTGAACGGTACATACATCCTTATCATATTGAACGTTACAATGACCTACATCCTTATCACATTGAACGGTACATACATCCTTATCACATTGAACGGTACATACATCCTTATCACATTGAACAGAACATACATCCTTATCATATTGAACATTACATACATCCTTATCACATTGAACGTTACAATGACCTACATCCTTATCACATTGAACGGTACATACATCCTTATCATATTGAACGTTACAATGACCTACATCCTTATCACATTGAACGGTACATACATCCTTATCACATTGAACGGTACATACATCCTTATCACATTGAACAGAACATACATCCTTATCATATTGAACATTACATACATCCTTATCACATTGAACATTACATACATCCTTATCACATTGAACATTACATACATCCTTATCACATTGAACGTTACAATGACCTACATTCTTATCACATTGAACATTACATACATCCTTATCATATTGAACATAACATACATCCTTATCACACTGAACATTACATACATCCTTATCACATTGAACGTTACAATGACCTACACCCTTATCACATTGAGCATTTCAAATATCTACAACCGTTTCATATTGAACATTAAAATTATATACATCCTTATCACATTCAGCATTACAATAATCCACATCCTTATCACATGGAACATTACAGTTATCTACAACCGTTTCACATTGAACATTACAATTACCTCCATCTTTATCACATCAAACATTACAATTATCGACATCCTATTTTAAGACATGGTAAGATTCTCTATCCTTATAGCAGCCAACATTACAGTTATCTACATTATGTATGCAGCCAACATTACAGTTATCTACATTCTGTATGCAGCCAATATTACACTTGTCTACATTCTGTATGCAGCCATCATTACAGTTATCTACATTCTGTATGCAGCCATCATTACAGTTATCTACATTCTGTATGCAGCCAACATTACAGTTATCTACATTCTGTATGCAGCCAACATTACAGTCATCTACATCCTGTATGCAGCCAACATTACGCTTTTCTACATCCTGTATGCAGTAAACATAACAGTTGTCTAAATTCTGTATGCAGCAAACATTACATGTATCTACATTCTGTATGCAGCAAACATTCCATTTGTCTACATTCTGCATGCAGCCAACATTACAGTTATCTACATTCTGTATGCAGCCATCATTACAGTTATCTACATTCTGTATGCAGCCATCATTACAGTTATCTACATTCTGTATGCAGCAAACATTACAGTTATCTACATTCTGTATGCAGCCATCATTACAGTTATCTACATTCTGTATGCAGCCAACATTACACTCGTCTACATTCTGTATGCAGTAAAAATTACAGTTGTCTACATTCTGCATGCAGCCAACATTACAGTTATCTACATTCTGTATGCAGCCAACATTACAATTATCTACATTCTGTATGCAGCCAACATTACACTTGTCTACATTCTGTATGCAGTAAATAATACAGTTATCTACATTCTGTATGCAGCCAACATTACAGTTATCTACATTCTGTATGCAGCCATCATTACAGTTATCTACATTCTGTATGCAGCCATCATTACAGTTATCTACATTATGTATGTAGCCAACATTACAATTATCTGCATTCTGTATGCAGCAAACATTGAAATAACCAATATCCTTTTCACCGCACGATCGCTGCAAGCCCTATTGCAAGAAACCATACATTTGTATCAAAATGAAATAATCAGTTATTCTGTTCCTTATGTAAATTCATTCAACTATATTCTAAATATAATGTTCTTACTCGCGTAAGCGTTAAATAACCTGTAAACCTGTTGTTATTATACTCTTGATTCTGTACCTTCGGTGATGAAATTCGACAGAAAAGCTATAGAGTCATACATACTTGGGGAACGAAGGATAAAAAGTAAAGTGTGGCAAGTTTTACAATCAACCTGATGCATTTTTGTGTTTTTGTTGATTTATCAGGAAAAAATAAAGCTGATAACACGTAACTGTTGCTGTTTACGAGGACATTGTACAGTTATTTTGACCTAGTGATGTGACAACAGAATATCAACCTTCCAAACGATTCAAAATTGCTGTAGAAGAAAAAAATCGACATATAAATCGACAACGTACATATGAAAATGCATTTGTTTCATTCACTGATGACAATTTAAAACTTGCGGAACAAATGCATATTTCAACCTTCTTGTTTACTTTTAGAGGGCATTCGGTAATTTATTATCATTTAATCTAAAAGCATGTTTTATTTAATCCAAAGAAGTCACAGAATGCAACGTTTGAATGCATGTTCCTTTAAGCGTAAAAATTAGGAAGGCGTATGCGCCTAGTTAAATATTATTTTACTCAATTGATAGGCAATACATCTTGTAGAGCGAAGAGGTGTGGGCAAAAACGGAGACAGACTATTTTCTAAACATTTTTTTAAGCGAAATGAATCTGTTTGAAGCCGTAATGATTTTAACCGGCCCCATGTTTACCAAGGTTTTTCTCCAGTGGGGTTCACGCTATCAGTATGTGAGGAGTCTCTCTTCGATTGTTGCTTTATCACGTGCAGACAATTTGTCATCGTGGCCTCAAACTTGAACATTTTCGCTTTTCGATTTAAGATCCCATTAGCGTTCCGGCCATAAGTACAAATACCAGCATTTGACAAAATGCATGACTTTTTGCAATTCCGCCGTTTGAGTTATCTGAGAATAATTGTTTGTCTTTTGATAGCTTTCTTGAATGATAATGGCATATAAAATGTTTTATTTTCACAATGCAAATGTGAATTATAACTTTTTTTCTTGTGTTGAAAACTTTTAAGGTTTTAATTATTATAGGGCAGAGATAAGACTATGCTTATCTTTATTGCGGTGACCTTTGGTTTCAAATATGCATAACTAAATGAAATGCTTTTGTAGAATTATAACTTTCAATTATTCATAGCTGATACAAAATATGGAATGCAAACTGTATCTCCCACAATACACAATTAGACTCATTTTAAGTTTTTCCGTTGGGTGAAATCTAAAGAAAGTTCACGAGTGATTTTTATTGCTCAACATTTTTTGTTTAACGTATTCATATGTTTTTTGTTTCAGATGAACAATTGACTTGCCTTTGCATGTGTTTGCGAAGGGTGCCTACGGTGGGGCAGGATATGCTCACCTTTTCGCGAACACCTGGTATCATCACTATTTGAAAGTGATTCATAAACGCATGTTCATCATATAGTCGGAATCGTACAATCGACTCAATCGTTTTTTTGGCAGATATTTCTTATGAATATGGAAAGGGTTTTGTCGCTTTTATTTACATGCAAAACCTTTAAATTCTATTCAACATATAATCCATATCTGACACATTCCGACAATATTGATGTAGTGAGTTTTAAACCCATCTGTCACACATTTACAGAAATTGGTATGGAATTCCACTGACTGGAGAACAGAGTATCGTCATATTTCAGCCCCATAACGTACCACTCGTTTTAGTTTTTCACTGAACAGTTTACACAGTATATTAACTGGCACATTAACAAAGTTGAATAGTAACAGAAAAAGTGCCTTTTTAGCTTTAATAAACGTGTATCTCTACATGTGGTCATGAGAGTATTTGAAAATAATTTTTGACTTTGATAGAACCATTTCGTATTACGTCGCATAGTTCCTCCTCTTCTAACAACCAAAACTTCCGTCTTAACCATATCAGCATGAAGAACATAAAGCAATTACAATAATTAAACAAACCACATACATTCCTACAGAAAGGTCACTGTTTTCTAACAAAGACAGAAGTGCTAAAACAGACACTGAAAACGAAAGTACTGAGCACACATCCTTGGCATACACAACCTGACATAGACAATGTTTTTTATTGCATATGAATTTCCTGTTTTCACAAAACCGTTTAGAAATGGTCAATCGAGGGATTTCATTTCTGTAATTGTTTTTGTTATCTTCATGGAACGCATTAAAATAAAACAATTTATTATGTTTTTATGTGGCCTAAATCCAAAATCATATTTGGGGCATGTTGCAACATTGTTCATGCACGACATACTTATGACCAGCAGAAGGGCGTAGTTGCGTATTCCATATATATCCTCTTATGAATATTAGGTTTAATATTGTGTGTAATCTACCACCCATGTGGAAAATATGACTTAGTTGAGAAGTCCACCGTAAAAGGGGAGGAGTAGCTTCATCCTCGTAGTCACGTTAAGACCTTCACGCACGTCAACCAGAGATGCAACGTGACTACGTGACAACGTTGTCCTAAAGCAAATATCTCTCAGATATAAAATGAGGTAAAATGGGATCATTTCACTTTTATAGCGACGTGCCTGCTCGTGTGTGTGTGTGTTTCTGTTTGTACTAGGACAGACGTATGCCGGTTTTATACTGCTAACCAACTGAAATACCACGCCGCAATTTGACATGGATACCCCACGCAGACACAATAAACTGAAGCCGAGTCGACCAGTGGTTGTTTTATTCCCTTAATACCGAATGTCAGGCACATCATCAAGTACCATCTTTTGGTATGACGCGGCCAGGGGATCGAAATGCCCACTTTCTGTTCTCCGGGCAGACGCTACATCTGCTTGATCACAGCAAGTCATTTTTATATAAAGAATCAGATCATGTAGATTACTGTCTGAATGAACATGAACAAACTTTAACCCTAAAGGAAAGTATAAATTCAATATACTTTTTATACAAAGCAATTTATTTCCTTTTTTTTTAGCATTTGCAGCGCCTTTTTGGCTCACAATCTTCACTTTTGTGCTCTAACGGTGTTTTTTGTTTATATATCTGAGCAATCATTTTTATCTCTAGAACTGGGCGAAAACGATTTTTCGCCTGTGTCATCTTCAAAACACGACATTGAAATGAATGGTTGATGACTTTGAGAAGGTGTTTCTTTCCTTAGAATTGACACAATAAAACTCCATGGAATATATTTTGTAAACCGATAGCATTCTTAAACTCTCAGCCAGTCGGTCATCAGTGTTACCTTCATATTTATAACAAAGGTGGCGAAAGTGTCAAACGATAAATGATAAGATTGAAATGATAAGTGCATGTCGTCTTTAACACTGTAAACATAAATAATCATTGCATTTCAGAGACATGCATATTACCAACGTTGCCAAGATAACAAACAAAAGAAATCCATAATCAACTAGTCATTACACGATGATTTCCCCCATACCATTGTACCATGTACCACCAAATATCGTCCACATCACCAGTTGGCGCTTTTTGCATCCAGTCACGATAAAAATGTCAATTGGAGCTATTTGTTCCATACCAAACCACATGGCAAAAAGGAGGAAAATGAATGACGTCAGTGTGAATTACTTTTATAAGATAAATGGGAACTGTGTGTTTTGTCCTCGTATACAGATGCTATTTTCCTGAAACATCCCCTGCTGCGACACGCTGTCAAGCAAATATATGGTTAAGTTTTCTCAGTGCCAACTTCCTCCATCTTTACGCTGTTGCATTGTGATGGAGTTGTTTTGGAAGATGATTTCTATTCTGATCTAACCTTGAAACTCGAAATTAGAAAATAGTTTAGTTTGTACCAAACTAACAAAACACTGCTTAGACCTCTGAAGATTTGAATAATGAGAAATCAGTTTCCTTTATGAAGAATTTGTGCTCACCGAAACAGGCCTATAAAATGTTTTTTCACGTTTCAAAGGAAATCCGTCTTTGATGTAAATAATGTCAAATAACTTCTGAAGTTTGTTTGATTTAATTTTAATGTCATGTTTTTTGGCATTACAAGCGGCTATTGGTTTTCTGAAGCTCGAATAAACTACATTAAATTATGTGTTTCCATTTTATCTCCACATTCATGATATGATAACTCTTTTTTCTCAAACACAAAATTAATCTTTGTCAGGTCCAATGATTAATTACTGTACATGATAACCATGTTTGTAATTATATTATTATGATATGGATTTGGAGGTGATAGTTTTGGCCAAGAGTAAACCAAAAAAAACCCCACCTAAATGCATTCACAATGATGAATGTCATTACCGTCAAGATGCAAGTAATGAATAGACCTTTGGAAAGTAATTACTTTGTGATGAACGTATTATCATAATATAACAGAACATCTTAACACAGCTTACAATATTTTTGGAAGCACGTGAGAGAAAATAATATGATCTCATATGCATGGGTATTGTGATATATGTTTTAAAATGAGTGAGTTATCAATTACACGTCACATTGGCATTGTATATTTTTATTGAAGACAATTATATGATTTAAGGCGGAGGGATAGTCAAGTGAACGGGTTTTCCGCCGCTCTGAGACCCATGTTCAGATTCTATCGGATAGTGTCCCAGAACATAATATTGTTGTACTGTTGCTAAAAGCGGCGAAATTGACTAGAATAGCCTATGTAAGTAATATGCCACAGACAGATACTTCATTTTGTTGGGGGTATATAGATGCAGAGGAGGGAAAACATTTGGACCTTTCTCTTATATGTATTATTTTCGTGTATATTTTCTCTCATGCGCATTTCTTTGCATTCGTGTCAAAACAGTATTGTTTTCGCAGTAAACTCCCAGTAAACATACAAATGTGTTTTACTCTCGCATTATTTACATCAAAAGGGAGCTGACGCTATAACACAGGGGGCACGGGTGACCCAGTCGTCTAAGGTGCCGCGATTCACTGTGCAGAGTTGCGTCCCTTGGGCACGCCAGAAACCTATGATTGTGGGTTCGAATCCCGGTTCGCCCCGATTATGTTTCTAGGTTTGTCAGCACCATACCCGTGCTCGTGGGTTTCACCGAAGAGGTAAACGTCTGAGCCCTGCATCACTTCGGGCTTTCCTCCCACATTAAGCTGACACGCCGCGATATAACTGGAATACTGTTAAAAGCGGCGTTAAACCCAACTCACTCACTCACTCACTCACTCACTCACTCACTCACTCACTCACTCACTCACTCACTCACTCACTCACTCACTCACTCACTCACTATAACACAGTATCATCTGGCAAGAAACAGTGGTGACAGTGGGTTTGAGGAAAGAATTGTTCTCTTTGACCTTTTCTATAATAGCATAGTTCGTACTGTTTTTTGCTTTTAAATTACATGTCCTGTTTATATTGTTCAGAAAAAAAGGCAAAATACATTTTAAAGATCGCGGTATGAACTCCAGTGCGGCACACAAACCGAAGTTCAAATGCCACTGTGCCCTTGTATGGTGATATTTAAAAGCATATTAAAATGGAATTATCTAAGGTAACAGAATGACACAATGTTTGCCCTTTATACGCAAATATACAATTGAAATCAAGTCAAGAATTGAAAGTATCAACACCGAAGAACTACGTTTATGTCCTTTTCGTTGTAGATCAACGCCCAACAGTACATAGATTGGACCCGTGAAGATCCGGGGTAGAATAGGTCTTCATCAATCCATGCTTGCTGTAAGAGGCGACTATGGTTGTCGTAAGAGGCGACTAACGGGATCGGGTGGTCAGGCTCGCTGACTTGTTTGTGTGGATCGATGCTCATGATATCAATCACTGGACTGTCTGGTCCAGACTCGATTATTTACAGACCGCCGTCATATAGCGGGAATATTGCTCAGTGTGGCTTAAAACAACAAACCAACCAACCAACATCGACTGCCGAGAATAACGGTGTGCAAATCAACCTACCGCGTTATCTGTGACCTCAACCATCACCCAACAAGTGATCTTTTAATACATGAGATATAATAATGGTCTCCAAATGGATTCCTAAGGCAAAGAGTGCAAAATTGGTAATCTCATTGATTCTGGGGCGGTCTGCGTTGCCGTGGGGAATAGCCAGGGCTATATGCTATTTCCACCATTGTTAGGCATTTGCACTGATCAACGCTAATACCACACCGAAATGTTCCACAATTGATTGAGCTATTATCATCGCTCTCTACAATAATTGTAAAAGAGGCCTTCAAAGTGTGTGTTGGCAAAGTCATCAGGTACATGAAGACATGATACTTCCAATTTTGGATAAAAAGAATTGGCTTGATATTAGTGACTGCGGTACAGACTGTGGATCATGTAATATTGATATTGTCTCTCCATGTTACATGCGGTACAAATGAAAGAAACATTGTTCATTATTTGTTTCAATCGGTCTGCGAAGTTTTGTGAATGATGCTTATTAATAATATGTCTATTAGAATATAAATAATAGATAAGATGCATATTGCTTGTGAAGTATCCTTTCAAGAAGAATTCGAAATTCGTGTGTTCTTACATCCTCATGCTTTCATAATATGAGCAATTGGCCCACATTAAGAATATGTAGAAGGTGTCATGTTCAATTATTATTTTTGACATTATATAGATGTGACTCCCATTGTCCCCAGCACGGCATTCTCGATAAACTGTCCACTTTGAAGCTAGCCATCTTTTTAGATTGCAACGATGCATTTAGGATTCGTTTTCACTGTGAACTGACGTTTTGATAACACCGATTGTCTCCCTCAGTATCATATCAACGTCCACATACCAACGTTCATTGCTACCTGTCTAACTGACAATGCCCAACTCACGTCTTACAAAATGTTTCTCCTTTATATTTTATATTTTCAAAAAAGCCAAATTTGGTGGTGTTTCCCAAACAAAGCTAAACCGTCAACTGTGTTTGTTGTTCTGAGATGAATGCCACGTGGTGCATTGACGGCTGCTGTGGAAAACGTTAACACTTGATTTTCGTCCTAACGATGCGTTCAAGTCAATTTTTGCCATTGACAAGGCTAAACAAACACCAGCCTGCGACTTGTTAGATAGAAAAACGACTTTAAAAAAACCTTTAATCTGCATCTGTTGTATCTATTAATGACACTTTCGTTTCTGGAAAGGTCAGTCTAACACAGAGGCAGAGAAAAAGTTGAATAATGAGCTTCGCAGATCGACCCCATTGTTTCTGGGGTTGTCATAAACGACTATGTCAGGAAAACGAACACCCTGGACAACACATTACAGCTGTAATTATCATAATATTCGCTGAATAGAAATATCTCAATGCATCAAACGGCTGTGAGAACTGTTATATTTGTTAAATAGATATTTCGCAACATATGATTACATTTGTGACTGGTATGATATTTGTGGAGGTTTTCACAGCTAGGTTTTACAGTAGTGAAAATGAATCCAAAATGATTCAACACACCACTATTACTAATGGGCATACGTCACGCATGCTCTGAAACAGCAAAATATGAGTCTATATTCAAAGTATACTTCCATCATTATCGCGTTCGATGTTTTTTCACTGACTATACAACTATTTCATGTAACTAATCGATAGATGCTCACGGTATAAAAACAATCAACTAAGAGTGTTTTTGATTCAGTTCTTGTGTAAATGTCCCGAGACTGTGTCCAAAACATTTTCTTTTTTCTTTTTTGGAACATAAAAACAAGTTTGATTGTTTTACGTCAGATGCATCCTCTCGTGTCAACATGGTCGTCCTTTACCCGAGGACATTATAAATATATTGGTTTTTCGAGGATAAAATGTTCGCACTCTTTAACTCGAGTAAAAACTATCGAAATAAACATGAACTCTTTTAAGGCCTACTGTCATTCGGGAATGAATATACTAGGCATCCATTGAAATGCGCACATTTTTGTCATCTCAGATAAAAGTTAAATAGCCCGAGGATAGGTAATTCGATATGTACTGAGCGTCACATGGCCCGAGTTGTGTTTTAACGATTTTGCATCCCACGCCATTGTTTCCTGGATGTTTTCAGCTTGTGCGGGATTAAAAGAAATGGCAATCATTGAAAGAACGATGACGATTTGTAGCAACGTGAGATGGGAATCGTTTCATAACAAGCTCTTCCTGAGTATGGAATAAGTGACGAGTATAACATAATTGCGGTGTTGTAACTGCTCTCATGGCTTCGTATGTGGCAGCAAGATTGTTCTTTTCTGCAGCATCATTTTGCTACACTGCATATCAGCAATAACATTAATCACAGAATGTGTTCACATCAACAACACTTAAATACAGAACGTGTATCATATCGATGTAGCTTTTGCAGAATGTGTGTCCTTCCCCTCATATCCACATAGCTTTATGCAGATTGTGTGGCCGTCAGCTCATATCCATACAGCTTTTTATGCAGTATGTGTGGCAGTCAGTACATATCCATATAGCTTTATGCAGAATGTGTGCCGTCAGCTCATATCCATATAGCTTTATGCAGTATGTGTGGCAGTCAGTACATATCCATATAGCTTTATGCAGAATGTGTGCCGTCAGTACATATCCATATAGCTTTATGCAGAATGTGTGGCAGTTAGTACATATCCATATAGCTTTATGCAGAATGTGTGGCAGTCAGTACATATCCATATAGCTTTATGCAGAATGTGTGCCGTCAGTACATATCCATATAGCTTTATGCAGAATGTGTGGCAGTCAGTGCATATCCATATAGCTTTATGCCGAATGTGTGGCAGTCAGTACATATCCATATAGCTTTATGCAGAATGTGTGGCAGTCAGTACATATCCATATAGCTTTATGCAGAATGTGTGCCGTTAGTACATATCCATATAGCTTTATGAAGAATGTGTGGCAGTCAGTACATATCCATATAGCTTTATGAAGAATGTGTGCCGTCAGTACATATCCATATAGCTTTATGCAGAATGTGTGGCAGTCAGTGCATATCCATATAGCTTTATGCACAATGTGTGGCAGTCAGCTCATATCCATATAGCTTTATGCACAAAGTGTGGCAGTCAGTTCATATCCATATAGCTTTATGCACAATGTGGCAGTCAGCTCATATCCATATAGCTTTTTTAGGCAGTATGTGTGGCAGTCAGTTCATATCCATAAAGTTTATGCAGCATGTGTGTCCGTAAGCTCATATCTACATTAGCCGTACGCTGAATGTGTGACCGTCAGCTCATATCCACGTTAGCCTTACACTGAATCTGTGTCCGTCAGCCCATATCCACGTTAGCCTTACGCTGAATGTGTGACCGTCAGCTCATATTCACGTTAGCCTTATCCTGAATGTGTGACCGTCAGCTCATATCCACGTCAGCCTTACGCTGAATGTGTGACCGTCAGCTCATATGCACGTTATCCTTACACTGAATGTGTGTCCGTCAGCTCATATCCACGTTAGCCTTTCGCTGAATGTGTGACCGTCAGCTCATATCCACGTAAGCCTTACGCTGAATGTGTGACCGTCAGCTCATATCCACGCCAGCCTTTCGCTGAAAGTGTGACCGTCAGCTCATATCGACATTAGCCTTACGCTGAATGTGTGTCCGTCAGCTCATACCCACGTCAGCCTTACGCTTAAAGTGTGACCGTCAGCTCATACCCACGTTAGCCGTAAGCTGAATGTGTGACCGTCAGCTCATATTCACGTTAGACTTACGCTGAATGTGTGACCGTCAGCTCATATGCACGTTATCCTCACACTGAATGTGTGTCCGTGAGCTCATATCCACGTTAGCCTTACACTGAATGTGTGACCGTCAGCTCATATCCACGTAAGCCTTACGCTGAATGTGTGACCGTCAGCTCATATCCACGCCAGCCTTTCGCTGAATGTGTGACCGTCAGCTCATATCCACATTAGCCTTACATTGAATGTGTGTCCGTCAGCTCATATCCACGTCAGCCTTACACTGAATGTGTGTCCGTGAGCTCATATCCACGTTAGCCGTAAGCTGAATGTGTGTTCGTCGGCTCATGTCCACGTTAGCCTTACACTGAATGTGTGACCGTCAGCTCATATCCACGTCAGCACATACGCTGAATGTGTGTCCTTCAGCTCATATCCACGTCAGCCTTACGCTTAATGTGTGACCGTCAGCTAATATCCACGTTAGCCTTTCGCTGAATGTGTGACCGTGAGCTCATATCCACTTTAGCCTTACACTGAATGTGTGGCCGTCAGCTCATATCCACGCGAGCCTTTCGCTTAATGTGTGACCGTCAGTTCATACCCACGTTAGCCGTAAGCTGAATGTGTGTCCGTCGGCTCATATCCACGTTAGCCTTACATTGAATGTGTGACCGTCAGCTCATATCCACGTTAGCCTTACGCTGAGTGTGTGACCGTCCGCTCATATCCACGTTCGCCATACGCTGAATGTGTGACTGTCAGCTCATATCCACGTTAGCTTTACGCTGAATGTGTGACCGTCAGGTCATATCCACGTTAGCCTCACACTGAATGTGTGACCCTGAGCTCATATCCACGTCAGCCCATACGCTGAATGTGTGTCCGTCAGCTCATATCCACGTCAGCCTTAAGCTGAATGTGTGACCGTCAGCTAATATCCACGTTAGCCTTACGCTGAATGTGTGTCCTTGAGCTAATATCAACGTTAGCCTTACACTGAATGTATGTCCGTCAGCTCTTATCCACGTCAGCCTTACGCTGAACGTGTGACCGTCAGCTCATATCCACGTTAGCCTTATCCTGAATGTGTGACCGTCAGCTCATACCCACGTTAGCCTTACGCTGAATGTGTGACCGTCAGCTCATATCCACGTTAGCCTTACGCTGAATGTGTGTCCGTCATCTAATATCCACGTTAGCCTTACACTGAATGTGTGACCGTCAGCTCATATCCACGTCAGCCTTACACTGAATGTGTGACCGTCAGCTCATATGAAAACTTGCATTTGTTAGGTTTATTTAGCTCGAGCTCCCTTATGATGAAGACCGCCTCCGTGGTCTAGTGGTAGAGCGTCCGCCCAGAGAGCGTTAGGTCCGGGGTTAGATCCCACGCCGCGTCATACCAAAAGACCAAAAGACACACAAACACACACACGTACATGCACGTCGCTTTATAAGTGCAATAATCTTGGACGCGACGTTAAACCCCATTTCACCTCACCCTTATGATGATACGTATGTCTATACACTGTTTCAAAGCTATACTCTTTTAAAGAAGCTTGACATAACTCGACATATATTATCAAGGGCTTCGTGTTTATAAAGTTTCAAGGTGTATGTAATCGTGTTGTTGACCCATCTACCGTCAGGCAGCTTAACCAAGATGACAATAGCTGACTTTAATGTGTACCTTTCATGTCATTCCACGTCTATGCCAAAGAAAGGATGAAATACCTGAAATGGAATGACATTTTCAGCAGTGGAAATATACCAATGTAGGAAGCGAAAAGGCAATATAGCGGCGAAAAGCGGCGAAAAGCGGCAAAAAGTGTATGACAAAATCACTGAAAGTCAGTCCTGACCTACCTGTATCACGTGCCACTTACAAAATTGACATAAAAAAGTATGTGTTTGTTGTCTGTCAACCCACAGCAGTGTCTCTACCTCTACGGCATATAAACAAACACGCCACTGCTTTGTATCTTGAATACAGGCGAATGCGACGCAACACAACATAAACTCATCTCCGGCCTTCGGTCCTTGCGAATAGTTATAGACCTTTATTGGTCGAGGGCTTTTTACAAGCTTTATTTTACTTGTAAACTGCCGGTTCATTTTACTCGAGGAAGAATACTTCGAGTGCTTTCAATCATAGTGAGAAAGTGTTTGGTTTAACGCCGCTTTGAACAATAAGTTTCAGTTATATCACGGTGCGCCAGCTTGATGTGGGAGAAGATCCCGAAGTGATACAGGTCTTATATGTTTACCACGTTGGTGAAACCCATGATTACAGGAATGGTTCTGACAAACCTAGAAACAGAGCGAACCCAAGATCAGAGGTTCATGGTATGCCCAAGTGACGCAACTCGGCTAGACGATTCGCGGCTCCTCAGATGACTGGACCACCCGTGTCCCCGCTTATTGTCATAATTGTATCCGATGCATATCAGGGATATGTCGCTGTGATGCCATCCTTACACGATAATGAACATGATGAATCTGTTCAGGTTAATAGTGGTCATGAATATAATACGGTCATAATGAACAATGTGAATCAGCTTATTTGATATTGAACATGATGAATCTGTAGTGACATGATGAATCCTTTGATAAATAAATTGAAATATTTTTTAGACAAAAGCCGGAGCTGGAGAATCATAAATTGGCAAATGGGGGTAAATATGCTTTTTGGAGTTTACTTTTATATTTACTACACTTTCAGCAAAGTTTCAGCAATAGCATGGCGGACATCATGCCCGTTCTCATCAAATGTTAGGAAGTAAGGATAAGAATTTATGGATGAACAACTTCTTTATTACAATTAAGAGCGACGTTTCGGTGTAGGTTCTAACACCGTTATCAAGCAAGTGTTAGAACTTACACCGAAACGTCGCTCTTAATTGTAATAAAGAAGTTGTTCATCCATAAATGCTTATCCTTACTTAGTACTCCAACTTCTAAATGCCTATCAAATAGTTAAATGTTAGGAATCCAACTCTGCCATGAACGGTGAATGAGTGAGTGAGTTTATTAACATGACAGCGAATATGATGAACACGTTACCCATTACATCATCTGTTGTCTTCAGTAGTACAATGTTATAGGTAATTTGTCGAACTTCTGACTATCAACACATTGCCTATTACATGAAAATGGCGATAAGATTGAGAAGAGGATTACCCTTTTCGCCCGACCGGTCTGACTGGTCTTACATATGGGAACGTAGCAGATGTGAAGCGGCTGATAGCGCCCCCTAGTGGCGTAATAACTCTTCCACTAGCCGATAATACCACCTCATAAATCATCGCAGTTGTTTATAGAATGATAAGGGGTTGGGTTTCACGAAATGAATCGAGGGACAAATATCAATGAGGTTTCTATTTCCAGACCTTGTTTCATGCAGTATATTTAAATCAATAGAGGCGAAAGTTACGAGGGGTGATGGAGATTCAGCATCATCTCTGTTCTAAAGGGCAACCAGATGCAGGTGGTCCTGACAAGAATCCCAATAAGAGGTTCAAGGGTCCGAAGGATACCAATTGGAACCATGGGTCAACAATGCATTGACATTAACCTGGTTAGTGATAATTGCAGTCTCATTGTGCCAGCTATTTACGTCAGTGCTGTACCATTGATGACCTCTGCGAAGTTTTGCTGAAATATTGCCAAAATGTAAAACCACACTCCTTCATTTACAATGATGATCGTTAGGCAAGGCATATACATTATGGTTAATTTCATTCATGTCTGCTTTTATCATATTTTTGGCGTGTTGAAACCGAACACAAAACAAGCCTATTCGAGATCTAGAAGAATATATTTTTTGGAAAAACCACAACTAAAATTGGAATGGTGACCGTCTCAGCCAAATTATTTTGAACAGTTGATACAATGGTTCAGTTTCTGGGGATACTGCCGAAATGTGTGTCCATTGTCTTTCTTCCCATCGTCACCGTTTATTGCATTTCAATTCAATACTTCCTTAACCATTGAGACATTAATGCACTGACATTACGCTATTTTTTGTTATCACCTAAATTGCAATCAAATGATTCAGAAACCACAATATACATGTACAGTCATAAAGATGAAGCGTATTAAGTTGGTAAATTAGCCTCCCTGGTTGTCTAGTGTATTTTAATATATATATATATATATATATATATATATATATATATATATATATATATATATACGTCACCACATTTCTCGCGCCGATCACCAGCTTAGCACAGAATTTCGCTCGCTACGTATGGTTAATTTAATATTGGACGCCTATGTTTTTCAATCGTGCTATTTGCAAATGGTACGTATCAGAATAGAATTGAGACACGTATGATACACTGGTGAAATAGTTTAGTCACCTTAATAATCAGTTGAAATCCATCTTGAAATGAAAGTGTGGCTACATTATAAATTTGATTTGATTGATCTTCTCCGTAATGCTTTAGAAAATAGGCACACGCAAATCAATGTTGTTCGTGGTAGTTCCAGTCTGGCAGACTGGCATTTCAAAAGTAGCTTTTCGAAAGGACATCTAACGAATGTAATCATCCTCATAACATGGCAACTATAATCATGTTTCCTTAACTTGATTAGAGAAATAATTCCATATCGAGATGCGAACTCTCGACCTCGAAGGAACGATGCCTTGCCTTGACTGTTGCCAAAAGATACTTACCGTTAGTCGTATAACTACGGACCATTTCAGACCCATCGAGGTTGTCATTGCACATCATAATGAATTTACGAGCAAATTGAAGCCGTTACTCAATATTTACAGTGCAAGAGGAATGCCCAGTGATGGCGACGGCTAACCTCGTAAAGAACCGCAATAGCCCAATTTCCCCTGGGCCGATGCTGATTGGTAAACACCTAAAGCGGAAAGATGCAATTTTCAAATTTGAAACTGAACTTAAACAAGCCCTCAACCCATATTGTCATTGGAATTTTATTTACCCAATCGATATAAATTGCAAATGCTTTGAGAGTGGTAATTTGTTCCTTCATGAACATTTCGGGTTCTCGTTGTGGAAATTGGACTGACCTGTTCCAACCCAAAGCGCGTCCTCCGAAAGGCCTTGCGTCACCGATGAGGGCAACGTCGACACCAACATTATCTGTTGTTGGGATGAGTGATAAAAATGAATATGATTGTGAAAAATTTGAAGCTGCTAGTTTAACACATGTATGAATTAAATGCAAACGATGTGTTACTGCTATCATTCCGTGGGCAACCAACGTAACTGATGAGCCTCTTGTATCGCACTGGTATCATGGCAGTCGAACATATGGTTGTTTGCTTTCAGTATGCACTGGACTTGAAGAGACGAAATAACGTCACCCTATCACGGATGTGTTGACATTTGCTTGATAATGTAGATAAACATGTGTTTTCAGCTTTGAAAACTCTTCCGTGCATCAAATACTCGTTAACATCTGCATAACATACAAAAAACTATCGATTTTGAAAATGTCTAAGATATCATAGGTATCATTTTTTCAACGTGTTCTATGTGAGACAGACGTCATTTTAAGAGCAATGACGTCATATTCTTCTATGACAATCGAACAGCCTGACCACCAAATAAATCGCCTCTTACAGCCAGTGTTGGTTGATCAGTTCTAACCCAGAATGCCCAAAGGGATAATTTCAACTTGTAAAGGTCAATAGTTCAGATGTCTGACGTCAAAAGCGACTAAAATTGTAACGTGGTAGTTAAATCAATTGTTGATCTTGAATAGTACGTGGATGAGGGGTTACTTAGGAAGCTTACCTCTCGGCTATTGCCTGAGTGATTTAATTTGTCACCGCACACAGACGTCATCGGATTGTTGAGCAATCCTTGGCATGTCCCAGGCACAGTCATACATAAGAAACTGAAAACCCAGGTTCGATCTTCTAGGGAGACGTTCCGAAGCTAATCTTTTTTGTCCGTTATTGTCCTATGGCTGCGTAACCTGCTTGTAGTTGATTATGGAGAAGTTCGTGCGTAACCTGCTTGTAGTTAATTATGAAGAAGTTCGTGCGTAACCTGGATGTAGTTGATTACAGAGTAGAAGTTCGTGCGTAACCTGCATGTAGTTTACGGAGTAGAAGTTCGTGCGTAACCTTCATGAGGTTGATTACAGAGTAGAAGTTTGTGCGTAACCTGCATGTAGTTTATTACAGAGTAGAAGTTCGTGCGTAACCTGCATGTAGTTGATTATGGAGTAGAAGTTCGTGCGTAACCTGCATGTAGTTCATTATGGAGAAGTTCGTGCGTAACCTGCATGAAGTTGATTACAGAGTAGACGTTCGTGCGTAACCTTCATGTCGTTTACGGAGTAGAAGTTTGTGCGTAATCTGCATGTAGTTCATTATGGAGTAGAAGTTCGTGCGTAACCTTCATGAGGTTGATTACAGAGTAGAAGATCGTGCGTAACCTGGATGTAATTCATTATGGAGTAGAAGTTCGTGCGTAACCTGCATGTAGTTTACAGAGTAGACGTTCGTGCGTAACCTGCATGTAGTTGATTACAGAGTAGAAGTTTGTGCGTAACCTGCATGTAATTCATTATGGAGTAGAAGTTTGTGCGTAACCTGCATGTAGTTGATTACGGAGTAGACGTTCGTGCGTAACCTGCATGTAGTTGATTACAGAGTAGACGTTCGTGCGTAACCTGCATGTAGTTAATTATGGAGTAGAAGTTCGTGCGTAACCTTCATGAGGTTGATTACAAAGTAGAAGTTTGTGCGTAACCTGATGTAATTGATTACAGAGTAGAAGTTTGTGCGTAACCTGCATGTAGTTCATTATGGAGTAGAAGTTCGTGCGCCTTCAGTGGGAACGGTATTGTCCGGATTAACGAGGTTTCACTGACGAATGACTAATGACTTAAAAAAAACTAGTTTCTACTGCTACAATTTGAATCCGTATTTCACACATTACTTTGTGTAGTTCATATTTGTTCGATGCCAATTTCTTGTTTTTGTGTCAGAATCCTGTCATAAGGAGAAACTTTTCTGTCACGACGTGGCATTCTAACGTGTGTAACAAGACGAGAGAGTGGCTCTGCTCCCACTCTTTCTCTGTCATCCCCAAAGCTATTTGTTTGACCAGCGAGGGACCCGAACCACGAAATACACACGTTGACAGATAGAGACATGGAAATTACACCATAAATCACACTTGTCACTTCATCAAAAATGAAATGAAATCGAGTTCCTCTTCAAAAGATTTCCTCAGCATCATAAATCTCATTATACAAGATTTTTTTTTCACCTACGTGAAATATGTGACAATTCGTTGATCCCGGTCCGAGGCAACAGGAAACTCTATATATGCCTTTCTAAACCAACGTGACAAGCACATTAATTCCAAATAAGCAAAACGTGTTCCCTTATCTTGTCGTTTACTCTCTACAGCATTGATTACTAAAAGGAAATACATTCCCATCGGTAATTATAAGTGGCATGCTGTATTTGAAATCGACATGCCATCGACATTGAACAGCTGTTTAGCATCTCAGTAACTCATATAGTCCGGAACACACCATTAGCAAAATGGTAAATCAATGGTGGTGACAATTGATCCCATGTTTTATGCTATTTACAATCTCGGCATGCAGTTGATTACCATATGCCAGCCACAATAATAAGAAGGATCCCCTTTGAACATTTTATAACCCGGTTTAAAAAAGTGTTCTTGCACATAACGCGGCTTTGTACGTAAGGAATAAAAATGACCGATGGCGGCGTAATCAGTTAATCTGTCTTGGTGGCTAGATTTTCCTTCGGATCATTTTTTCTTTTCTTTTGAAGTTATTTAACAGAATGAGCCAAGCTGAATGAGCAAACTAGGAGGTTAGGAGATAGTCCACCTGCCCCCGATTGCCTTCCTGCATCTAAAATGGCTTGTGTCATCTAGCCGATGAGTGTTTGTATAGATGACCTTATTTTGATGTAGTGATACCAAATGATCTCCATTACATCTGTTATTCTAGTGGGATTCCGTGTTGGAATCGGTCTTCAGCAACCCATGCTTGTCGTAAGAGGCGACTAACGGGATCGGGTGGTCAGGCTCTCTGACCTGGTTAATGCATGCGGTCGTAATCCAATTGCGTCGATCGAGGCTCATGATGTTGATCACCCGATTATTTACAGACCCCCGCAATATAGATGGAATACTGTTGGGTGAGATATAAACAACACATTATCAGAAAGGGTCCTCAGAACATCATTCAAAAGGTGGGGAACGGGTGGGTATAAATTGTAACATGGTTGAATGCATGTCAACGTATCCTGACGTCATGGGTTCATACTGGCAAACGCATATTTGTCTGGTTTGTCGTGTACCTAGAGGCTGCTGCAGTCATATACTATATTATGGTACTGAGTTTCTAACGCTGTTGCGTTGAGCTAGGGCAGTAGTTGATGTGTTTGCTTGTCACTCCGAGAGCAAGTGTTCGAGAATGGTGAAACATATCCCATGAGTGTGATGGGTGGGCACGTATGGGGGTCGGTCGTCATTTCGCTATGCAGAGTTGCGTCCCGTAGGCGTACCAGGAAGCTTTGATCGTGCGTAAGTTTCTAAGCGTGTCAGCACCATACACGTGCTCGTACGTTTCACCAACGTGGTAAACGTACATCACCTGGAGCCTTCCTCCCACATGAAACAGACACGCCGTGATTTAACTGACATACTGCGGCGTTAAACCCCACACCTTCACTAACTCATTACTTCTGAACGAATACAGTCCCTGGATACATGTAGCTCGTGCACAGCGTCCCAATATACACGTGGAAGGAGTAATGTATTTCTTGCAAAACTTTACTTTTTATTAAGGAATAGCATCTTTAAACTGCCCGAAATAACTTGTGTTTTGCACCTCGTGCGTTCAGAGGCTTTACGTATGAGACACATATATGTTGTAAATTGACATACAAAAACAAGCAGAAATTTTCCTGAAGCTGCTGTTTCACATTGCGTACTGATAATGAATACAATTAACGAAAACACTGGATCTCGATACTGTTAGTCTATTGAATAAAAAGGGAACGTTTGACGCAGAAATGTTGCCAATTAATCTAATATTGTCGGATGTCATCCATGTGGAAAGAACATGTATTTTCCCTCTTGTTAAGAGCTTGTTGAATTACCATTTAATTAACTTGACTGTATTAAAACGTTTTTTTTATATAATGGCGTAAGTCCAAACCAGACACGCCTGTGGAGTCTCCTGCCAACTCTCAACACATTTAGACCAAGGAAGTGTATGATACTTGTCAGTCAGACTAAATACACAGCTGACGTTTACCACCTGTTATATGTAAGGTGAAGTAAACTAATTAAATGCACTGTTGCACTCTACGCAAACCCAATGTAACGGATATTTCAGTGAGTGAGAATGGTTTTTCAATACACCAACAATATCACGAGGGGAAGAACGTCAGGGTTACATGCAGTGCACCCACATTCGGATCCATCTCTCGGCAAGACGGGTTACCACACAACCTACATCTACTTGAGTGAGTGAGTTGTGTTTTACGTCACTTTAAGTAATATCTTCACATACTCGGCATGAAACGCGAACGCTTTAATCATAAGAGTACCATACCATCTAGCTTTACTTGAAGACCCGTGAAGATTCCGGGGTAGAATAGGTCTTCAGCAACCCATGCTTGCCGTAAAAGGCGACTATGCTTGTCGTAAAAGGCGACTAACGGGATCGAGTGGTCAGACTCGCTGACTTGGTTGATACATGTCATCGATCCCAATTGCGTGGCTCGATGCTCATGATGTCAATCAATGGATTGTCTGGTCCAGACTCGATTATTTTACAGACCGCCGTCATATAGCTGGAATATTGCTGAGTGCGGCGTTAAACAACAAAATAATAAACAAAACCTTTACTTGAAGGAAGAACAGTCTCTATGTTGCATTTCACCGCACTGCATTTTAGCACCTCTGCTGTATGTAATGACACTTATAACAATAATAATTGAGGCGGCGGGGTAGCCTAGTGGTTAATGCGTTGGCTCGTCACGCCGAAGACCCGAGTTCGATTCCCCACATGGGTACAATGTGTGAAGCCCATTTCCCGGTGTCCCCCGCCGTGATATTGCGTGAATATTACTAAAAGCGGCGTAAGACCATACTCACTCACTCACTCACTCACTAACTCACTCACTCGATCACTCACTCACTCACTCACTCACTCTAACAATAGTTATCACGGCGGGTGACGCCAGAAATGAGCTTTGCATATTATACCAACGTTTAGAATAGAAATCGTGCCTTCAGCGTTACGAACGGAGTGTATTTACCACAAGGCTATCCCATCGTCCGTCTGTCCACTACCCATATCCTATAATGCTCCGTGGTCTGTCAGTGGCGACGTCTACGTCGTCCTTGTCCTTCTACGTTACACTACACGCCGACATATAACTGAAATGTGCGTCATATCGGCGCTAAACCCCATTCACTCACTCATGCCATGAACAGCTGATCATCTATAGGTGGCCGGCCGTTTGTGCTCTTGTCTGACTCCATTCAATCAATAATGCAATGGTTTGCTAAAGGACACTTGTAATCTAAGCTCAACACTCAGCCTTCGTCCACATGTCAACTCATCATTCATACTCACCATTATTTACTCACCACTTATTTCTCAAACACACCACCTTGGTCCGGTTCAGATTTATGAGCGACGTTTTGGGAGAACAAAAGAATTCAGTCATTGTCGACCTGCAAACAACCTCTTCTTGTCTTTCTCAAGGATAAGGTAAATTACACAAACCTGAATTCACACACTCACTTGAGTCTAACGCAGGTTTGAGTAGTATTTCAGTGTTTCATTGTATGACGTAATGTGTAAGGACAGACAATAAATCAGGCCCTACATGTTCATCATATACGTGACACCCACGTGCACGGGTAGCTGCGTGGTCTGACAGACCAAGAATTATAATCGATGCAAATCCGGCATCTGGTTTTGGAGCCTTTAAGGATGATGCATCGCGAGATTTATTCCTTTTAATAAAAGCCACAAAAAACAATGTCCATTGGTCGATTGTTCGATGTCATAACCATGGGTTTATGAATCACTATCAAATATTGACAGAAGAAACTCATAGCGCCACGCGTGCTCTTTTCGCCAACTTTAAAGAAAAAAGTATGTACGTTTATTATGCATATCATGTTAATAATTTAGTGGTGCTCCCGTAATAAAAATACATTGTGCAAACGATCCCTCAGACGATGGCAATCAAGCTCTTTCACTACGAGTTACACCAATCAACCGCCTATAGCGATATAATGATACGCCACATTAAAAAATACAAGATACGTGATTTAGTGTAGGCAGAGTCAAGAATTCCCAACGAAATAAGCTTACTGATTGAGGTTCTCCATGTCATCCAACTACTAAACAGTATGGCTGAACACCTGAGGTGCTCCGTACGGATTCCAGGTTAGAGTTGGTCCCCAGCAACCTATGCTGTCGTAAGAGTCGGCTTAATGGATCAAGTGCTCGGACTCGGTGACCTGGTTGATTGCGTTGTAATGTGGCAATGTATATTGTGGCAGCAAATTGATCGAGGCACTCGTACAATATCTAGCTTGGGTTATGGCCTTAACGCCTAGTGTTTGGAGTTACGTCCCTTAGTTGTCGTTTTTAGTCAAAATTATGTTCCTGGGCTTGACACCTTCATTATACCCCCGGTACATAGCTCCGCTGTGAGGAGGACGTTAAGAGATGTTGATTCTGGGAGGCTGGCTGTACCTATATAAAAGCGAGATGAGGGCCATTCAAGACCTCCTGCTAAGACCTTACTTTCGACCTTCACACTCCTGCTAAGATCTACTTGCCCGGTGAGGGAGGGATTCGTATAAAAAATCATTGACGTTTTTGACGGCTTCTGACGCTGGTTCAAGGATTCAATAACGGAGCACGTATCCCATAGAAGACACTCGTCTGTGGCAAAATCTGGACATTCGTAAATGCACTAATTTGGGTAATAGGGCATATTGATGTTGTTACAGATATGACCCATCGATTTGCCTGTTATGATTGTAAACCTAATCCTGTAAATTTCAATATATCTGTTAGTTATTCTTTTGTGGTTATTTACTAATTTCAAAATAAAGGTCTGTACGTACCGATGTCTTGTTTTCAACTTTGGAATCAACATGTAACAGCGTGTCCTCGTACACCGATGGCGTGTATAGTTGTTAACAATATTTAGCACTGGATTGTCTGGTCCAGATTCGATTATTCATCGACCGCTGTCATATTGCTGGAACATTTCTGAGTGCTGCGTTTAACAACAAAACACAAACACACGCGCACACACACACACACACACACACACACACACACACACACACACACACACACACACACACACACACACACACACACACACACACACACACATTGATTTGCGACACACAAGCCATGCCACTGGAAGTCTTTCAGTCCATAGCAGCTTCGTATATGCTGTTGAATTCCCAAATGGTAAATTAGGTTAATTTGTTTACGATTCCATGAACAGTTTTGATTAAAAGTCAGCCAAACAAAACAAGACATGATTATTCATATCGTCATTAAAGTTGTCTACTGGGAGGTAGTCTTTGTAGATGATCTGGTGCCTGACGTTGTTCTTTGCTGATGAATAGGACTTGTACACTCAAGTAATAAAAATGCCAAGTGTTATGTCCATGGCGCTACACAATATTCACACCGATCAATAGATCAATGTCCACTCAAACTCCTACCCAAGCTGCCTTTCAGGCCTTAGAAGGTTTTGAAACTAATCCTTTCGGAAACCCATTTGCTGCTTGTGAACAGAGGCTGATTACGAACAAATTCACTAAAGTGACATCACACGTTTCGTCGTGCGACAGGACCAAAGCCCAAACCTTCCGAGCGTTGTCATCCATCCATCTAATCTCCGCCGCCGACGTAGCTGAATTTTCACATAGCTTCACATTCACCTGATGTGTGAGCTGTTCGCTACACAAAGAACCAACGTACCACCACTTGCTTATAACGCAGATTCAAGAGTAACGTACCATCATATCATCATCATCATCATCATTTATTGTATTCAGGCCATAGGCCCATATACATACAATAATATTATATATATATATACAATTTTGCACATGTACAAGTATAAACATGCTGACTTATATGCACAGAGATGTGCACGTGTACAATTTTGTGAAAAATAAATCGCATCACAACACAAGAAGAGATTAAAGCATTTGATTAATAAAGGCAAATAACCTCAAGAATAATTAAACATCATTTGTACAAAGACGGTTGCGAAGTCGTAAACCATAATTAATGTATAGGATAATATTCTTTTGTTGCTCGTTAGATATTTCATCAAAACGGAGGAGCTTGATTAGTGTATTGGTATTTTGGGGTAAACCTTGGCAATATTTTGTTCTGAGTGATATAGATAACCATGCACACGTACGAGAAATACACCTGCACTGTCTTTTCTTGCCGTATTTCCATCAATTCTAAAGAAACCCGTTTTTCCATTTGAGTCGATCACCCACAGGTGCAACAGGAGCATTGTTTTGTAGACCTTGATACATTCACAGTGAAGACAGAGGCTCTACGTGATGTTCATAAACCATTGGTGTTTTTGTTCCTGAGCGCCGAGGTCAGGTTGATGTTTAG
The DNA here is from genome assembly GCF_023055435.1 of Haliotis rufescens. Lineage (NCBI taxonomy): Eukaryota > Metazoa > Mollusca > Gastropoda > Lepetellida > Haliotidae > Haliotis > Haliotis rufescens. The sequence goes on along the minus strand of NW_025964001.1, from coordinate 24,529,589 downwards.
ACATGTAAATGGTTTGTTGTTGAGTTTGTAGAATGCCGACCTGAAGATACACTACCTTTACATCCATCGTAATCATGTAGCTGATAAGCGTAACGTACCTTCTGTCTCTCTTAATGGATTCTTAGAAACCACTCCATTATTAGCTGAGATAGATGTCAGTTCTTCTGAAACCAAAGAAGAGACAGATTTGCCTGTGTTTCTAAGTTCCAGTTGATGGTCTGTAGTGACGTTATACTATATTGTATTTCCTAGTAATATCATTATCCTAGTTTGTATATTTATAAAGAAACGTTATATTTATGTAACTATGGGGACTGAAGCATTCTTGATTGAAGGCGGGGGATTTGGGGTATCTACCGGTTTGGAGGAGGTGTTACCCAAGTGGTCTGCTACTTCAGACTTGAAGGAAAACTAACACACACAAAATGTTAAAATTTTTACACGTCAATCTGCTCTCCACCGTGACATATAGGTTGGCACGACTAAATGCGTGCGGGGGAGGGCAGATTAAACGTCACATTACTATGACTGACCTTCCTGACTCACTGTGTGCCAATGTTGCTGTGATGGGAAAGATTTTGGTAAGCTTATGATTTTCGCTTGCAACTACCTTTTCTATTATCATAATAAGTCCTATTGTGTGTATTAATTGGGATAAAGTGAATGAGAATATTAAGATGGTTAACTCAATTTCGTCTGAAAATACGATTATTTATTTTTTCTTGATGTTGTACATTGATTGATTTTATACCAGAAATTGTAAATTAAAAAAACCCGTTTTACCCCCATTAAGTTTTTATGTATATTTGCGTAAAGGATAATTATGCAATATGTTGTCACATTTATGTTGTTGTCACATTATACGAGTCCATCCACAGTGGTTTCATGCATCACTAATCATAGTCATTCAATATTCGGATTAACATGTATAATCTAAATCCATAAACCAAATAGCTCTGTGTATGTATATGTGTAATAACATGAGTAAATAAGTTAGTGTTTTAAGGGCACCAGAAATAGTTTCACATCTTGGAATCGAAGCCGAACCTTCTGCATGATAAGCGATAAAATGATCTTCCCATCATATGCTATAATACTTAAACATATGATTTAGTTATTGCGGCTCTAAACATGTAGTATGTATTAAGTTCCTGTGCAATACCTCTTAGAAAAAGAATCATTATTACCACAGCATCACTCACACTGCGTCATCCCTGTGTACCTTTTACCCTTTGCTGGTCCGTGGGGGTAACTGCCACTTTGAGTGAAACAATGTTGAAATGGTTCCTGTGGCAGAGGAAATATTGAAATGCCATCAAACGGTAGAATTATCAATGTTGATTGGTTTTAACTTTTTGGGAAAAAATATAATATATACATTTCGCCCTCTTTATATTTGAAGCTTTCAATTGCAGTGTGTCAAATCTAGTATTGGTGTACTCCGCCCCGAAATATTTGGAATATTTATATAAGAGGCGTATTGCCTTCATTTTATATTTTCAAGTAGATGTGGATGCTGGATGCTGGATGCTGGATGCAGGATGCAGGATGCTGGATGTTCAGTATTACATAGTGTTTTGTATTATATGTTTATCAGTAATCGGTTTCAAGAAATGATTTTCAAATTAGTCAGATACACACATGTAGACTGGTTTGCTGTATATTTACAAATTGTGCAAAATCAATTATGCCGAACCACGTTCGTGGGAATGTTTACTTTCTAGCCTGATTTGTTTTCTTCTCATAACAAACTAAACCAAGAAGTGATCATGAATCATATGTTTACATTCTATGAAGGAAGGTCTCGGTGCGAATCATCTATATGTATACGCCTTCCCCAAACCAACGATACATTATAACAAACTACTGGATGACACCGCAGCCCCAGCTGTCGAGATAAGCTAACTTTAAAAAACGCCCTGGATATATCAGTATGACAACATCACTCAAATGACTTAATATAGCATGTAAAGCGTCTTTGCGTTTCCCTTGAAGATCTTATATTTTACCCAAAGAAAATCCCAGAGTTAATATTGCAAAATCTAATTGATAAGATCGGGCTTTTGGAATTTGTGGATGATAAACATAGCTCAACGATCAATGGTATCACAGAGCGAAGGAAGAGCTCATTGGAAGCATATCTTTAGCAGGGGATTTCCACGACGGTAGTTTTCTTGAATGCGTTGCTCTGGGATTTTCAGAGATGAAAGATGATACAGAAATCAGCCTGATTATTAACGCTCCAAGTGACAACGATAGCTGTCTATGTTATTATATTAGTTAGTCGTTATTAAGGATGAAGATGTTATGTGTAGCTGTCGGCGATAAGAAGCTTCGTGTGCAATTATCAAAAATACAATATGTGAGTTTTTGTAGCTATAAATTACAAGAACGACGTTGTCGGGATGTTCAAGACAGAACTGTTGTGAGTGGTGAGTGAGCGATTATTGTGTGTTGATTTATTATCGCTCTGTTGTGTATGGTTATTGACAATGATATGTGTGTGTAGATTCATGACTTACAATGTGCTGTGTTTACTTACATACTTATATGTATGTGTTTGGTTATTGATAATCAATATATTGAATGTAGATTAATTACTAAACGGACGTGTGTGCTAATAGATATACATATATTGCATGTAGATTACTGACAATATTGATGTGTTTGGCTATTGATAGCAATAGTGTATACCAATTGACTACAAAGTTGATGTGTGTGGTTATTGATAATATATATATTGTATGTAGATTACTGACAATATCGATGTGTTTGGCTATTGATAGCAATAGTGTATACCAATTCACCACAAAGCGCATGTGTGTGGTTATTGATAATACATATATTGTATGTAGATGCATGACAATATTGATGCGTTTGGCTATTGATAGCAATAGTGTATACCAATTCACCACAAAGCGGATGTGTGTGCTTATTGATAATAACATACTGTGTGTAGATTCATAACAAACCTGTATAATAACCTTGTTTCTATATTCATGACAAAACATGTGTGTGTGTGTGAGAACCTATTGTTAAATATGCAGTTTAATCGCAAAATCACCTGAGCATATACTTTATTCATTATCTTGTTGTGTTATGCCGAACCTAGTAATAGTCCAGCATTGACACGACGGTCTGAAAATAATCGAGTCTGGGCCAAGCAGACCAATGGATGATTCTTATGTTAGTATGATCATCGCCATATGCCGGTACGGTACAAATCAAAGAACCTGATCACACAATCCCCATTTCGTCGCACTTACGATCAAAATGGTGTGTTGGGGAGGCATCCTTACCTGTAATATCCGCGGATCTGCTCAAAGGTAGAGCGATGCAGTGATACTGTGATGCATCGTAATACCCACTCCATTTATTGAATACGGCTTACTGAGCATTCTCCTATTTGTTCGTGAAACCTGACAGGGCTAGGATATAATGTGAATCCTATCTCTCTACAGCTACTGACTTGAAACCAAAATATTGTTTTTTTACACGAAAGAGACGTGAGAATGAAATACGAGCCCCTAAAAATCCAATAACAACGGTAATAATATATCACCAGTTTCGAACATACATGAATACGTCTTTTACGTGTTCGTGCTTTATAAATGAACTGTTATATTATCATTACCTCAACATGCGTGTACATTATTAACATGCCCTGCCCCTATTCCCAAATGGAACGCCACATAACACACACTCAAACAAAAAAAGCAAGCATTGCGAATTAAATTGCTATGCTTCTCGTTAAAGTCTATTAACAGACTGCTGACGTGCCAGTAATTAAATAATTAGCTTCGTAGGTAGATTAATCAGTTGTTAGATCTTAATATGGCTCCGTGCTAATTTGTCCTTTCTTTAATAATTATCAACTGCAGGAAGCCATGATATACTCTACTGCTCTCAAGTACTTGCCTCTTGGTTCTGCGATTTTTTGCGATACCATGTGATACGGTAATAAACTAACCGCCTTGATTCTACAAACATACCGTGTTAATCCCGCAAGCGTATCGCGGTAACTACGCAAGCGTTAAGTGTTTATCTCGCAAACGTACCGCGTTAATTACGCGAGCTTACCGTGCTAATTCTGGAAACAGAGCGGTAAGATGTAAGTAGTTGTGAGTAATAGTTAAATAACGGCTGTATATCCGTGACAACAACGTATATAGTCTTAACACATTGGCCCGTACATACATTATTCTTTAACATGTCCTAGAGCTCATTAGCTGAAGGGGTGAACTGGATTCCCACTGCAAGACATGCTGTCACTGCGACAATCAGTTATTAATGAAGACCATGGGACATTGTCGAATGGGCCAGCGTGGCGTTTCAACTACGATCAATAATGAGGCGGAGGTGATCACGTAAGTGTACTTGTTGCTCCACCGAGTATTGTATACTATTTTATATATCCTTCCACTTGAAAAGCATTGATATATGACACTACTGCTTCTCCAATGGGACCCATGTGGCCCAGTCGGCAAAGGCGTTGCAATTGGCTGTACTCCAGGCGTACCATGATCCTTTGATCGTGGGATTTGGGAGGAGACAAAATATAGTTTGATCTTTGATTCAAAACTCGCAATCACTTTCTTTGAAAGGAAGAACCAACCATCCATTATACAAATGTTTAAAACATTTTTTTCTGAAATAAAACATGTCCAGCCAAAAGTTTGTTCTCTTTGGCAAAACCACAGGTTGAATTGGTTCGTTTCCATTTTTTTTTTGGACCCAAAAAAATTGAAACAATGTTGTCATTTCAAATTCAAATTGCCCCCTCTTCCCCAAGTTTCAATAACGAAAACAAATTATTTTGTTTCTATCATTTGCTTTGTTTCTTCTCAATAGAACACCACCACACTCCATGATACCTCAGACGTATGCTTTGTTTCTCCCACAAACAATACCATCACACACCATGACACAGCAACCATATGCTTTGTTTCTTCTAGATAGAATGGGGGCACGGGTGGCCCAGTCGTCTAAGGCGCCGCGATTCGCTGTGCAGAGTTGCGTCCCTTGGGCACGCCAGAAACCTATGATTGTGGTATCGAATCCCGGTTCGCCCCAATTATGTTTCTAGGTTTGTCAGCACCATACCCGTGCTCGTGGGTTTCACCGAAGTGGTAAACGTCTGAGACCTGCATCACTTCGGGCTTTCCTCCCACATTAAGCTGACACGCCATGATATAACTGGAATACTGTTAAAAGCGGCGTTAAAACCCAACTCACTTACTCACTCACTCTAGATAGAATACTGTCACACATTGCGACACATCAGACGGATGCTTTGTTTCTTTTAAATAGAACACCATCACACACCATGATACATTAGCCATATGCTTTGTTTCTTCCAGATAAAATACCATTCCACGGTATGACACATCAGGCATATGCTTTGTTTCTTCTTAATAGAATACCATCACACACCATGACACATTAGCCATATGCTTTGTTTCTTCTAGATAAAATACCATGTCACGCTATGACACATCAGGCATATGCTTTGTTTCTTCTAAATAGAATACCATCACACACCATGACACATTAGCCATATGCTTTAGTTTCTTCTAAATAGAACACCATCACACACCATGATACATCAGATATATGCATTGTTTCTTTTAGATAAAATACCATGCCACGCTATGACACATCAGGCATATGCTTCGTTTCTTCTAAATAGAATGCCATCACAACACCAAGACACATCAGGCATATGCTCTGTTTCTTCTAAATAGAATACCATCACAACACCATGACACATCAGGCATATGCTTTGTTTCTTCTAAATAGAATACCATCACAACACCATGACACATCAGGCATATGCTTTGTTTCTTCTAAATAGAATACCATCACAACACCATGACACATCAGGCATATGCTTTGTTTCTTCTAAATAGAATACCATCACAACACCATGACACATCAGACATATGCTTTGTTTCTCCTAAATAGAATACCATCACAACACCATGACACATCAGGCATATGCTTTGTTTCTTCTAAATAGAATACCATCACAACACCATGACACATCAGGCATATGCTTTGTTTCTTCTAAATAGAATACCATCACAACACCATGACACATCAGGCATATGCTTTGTTTCTTCTAAATAGAATACCATCACAACACCATGACACATCAGGCATATGCTTTGTTTCTTCTAAATAGAATACCATCACAACACCATGACACATCAGGCATATGCTTTGTTTCTTCTAAATAGAATACCATCACAACACCATGACACATCAGGCACATGATAACCTGTGCTTTGTTTTCACAGGGATTTGTATTGCTGATCCAAAACACGGAATATACCTACATACATGACACGAGCAATGAGTGTGCATGTACATCGACCACAAATCACGGAATTACAGTAAACTACGGTTATAACGAACACGCTTATAACGAACTGACGGATATAACGAACTTACTTTTTTGGTCCCGACTATTTGCTGTAGTTATGCTGCATATATGCTTATAACAAACTACGGTTATAACGAACTAAAATTAGTAGTCCCTTTGAGTTCGTTATAACCGTACTTTACTGTATATAACTGTCTAATAACTAGGCATCACATGGCTAGGCTTCACAATACGTTCGACAGTCGTCACATCTGTAGATTAAATGACCACACACGTGGCCACATATGATGCATTCTATCATGTAAGGTCGGTTCAGCTCCAGCGTCGTCCTTTTAAAACTTATTTATATAAATTTTATAAAACACAAAACCCCACCTTACACAATTAATATGGAAAGTATTTATGATTTCAAAGGAGTTCAATTGTACATGAAAAGAACAAAACGGTTGTGTAATATATGAATATATATAGACATCTTGTACCTGATCCACTTCATATTGAATAAGGTATTTTATGTTTGAACTTCCATCAGTGAATGTTGTCCAATATCACAGAATTATCTTGAATTGAAAAGCCTCACTCTTATCTTTTCCCCACATAACAGACCTAATCCTCAAATACACCAGCAACACCACATGCTTACATGTGTCCTTCGATAAAAACTGACTCCACGAAATACAGAATATCACCAGTTATAAATAACCAAGTCTACCTATTTTATTAGTTTATAAATTGTTTTCCATATTCTATCCGATTATTTCAATAACAACTCGCAGACAGGAAAACATGCGATATTCAATTATATATCCAGTTCGTGAACATGATTCTATGATAGGCCAACGAGCCTGTAAATAATCAAATTGCGTTTATCTGTGAAGAAACATCAGACGTCAAGACAGGATGGGCTCCTCCGAACCTCAGTGTATCTCTTCGCCCAACTATCATCACCCAACTGCCTCCATACCCAAATCCCGACTATCTGCAAATCCATTTCTTTCTCAATTCCTGTAACTCAATTGTGGCAGCAGCGGTGTTAAAATTACCAGCTAGGCTACAATGACTTACGCTCTGATTTGATTATCAGCCTGAGCATTCAATAACGTCCCGAAAATCGTTACTGACGCTACGGGACCCGGGGAATATCGGCGGGACAGCGTTCACATACTAAGTTTTCAAGCACTATTAGAAGTTCATTTATCTCGGTGAAATACGTCCAGCTAAATATGAGTCGACGTCTGCCTATCAGCGTTATCAGGTTAGCGAGAACGAGAGTAATTACTTATTGTATACAGTGATATAATCCGGTAAAAGTGGTATGAATTCCTGTGGTAAATTTCGGTAATCGAATCAGGGGTGTAGCAGGGCTCACTCATACGTGAACGACTGATCACTGCGAGGGGAGGAATTGATTGTTAAGAAATGGGAAGACATTAACTGCGGGTGTTGTGTGTGCCTCCAGCGCGTGTATACACCGCTGGTTAAGATATCAGGAAGCACAAAAAGCTTCTCCCTAATTACTGATATTTCCCAAATCGAAATTTCCTCTTTGATGCAAAGAAAAACGCTAAGCAGTAGAAAGATGGAAATTACAGCGAGAGAATCAGATGGTAGACTGGCGTATTTCTATCTTGATAATTATCATGTCTGTCCGTATTCAGTTTCGAATTTCTTCTGATGTAGTTTACAACAATTATCATTCAGTCTCTTTAGGCTTCTCCTCGTCTTTTTCTGGTTCGTAATACCCATATCAGCTGCTTGGGCAATGTTTGCACATACGCGTGTGTGTAGGTGTGCGTGAGTCCGTGTACAGGCGTGTTTACATTTAGTCTGGAGGCGACAATGTTTGCCCGTAAGAGGCGACTAAAGGGTTCGGGTGGTCGGGTTCGCAGACTTGGTTGATGCATATCATCGTATCCCAATTAAGGGGATCGATGCTCATGATATCAATTACTGGATTGTCTTGTACAGACTCGAGTATTTACAGACCGCCGTCATATAGCTGGAATATTGCTGAGTGCGGAGTTAAACAACAAACAACCATATTGGTCTGTCGCAATCCGAAGTTAAATCTGATAGTATCAACTAAACGGAATTATGTCTCTCAATTCGACTGTTACCAATATATATCTTAAAATGTGTCGTTGTCACAGACACATTGCTTGAGGGCCATGTCGTCTTTGAGTCTTTGTGTGACACAGAGGACAGAGATATTCTCTCCTTTTTCTTTTCATGGACATATCTCGTGTGTGCGTTGGCAATATTCAAGCAATATGACGGCGTGCTGTCAAACCGGTTTTTGATAGCATGATGAACGTCATGAATACACAATGTTACACGGTGTAAAATATGATTAACGTCCAAACTGGTGATACGTATATGCGGCGGTAGGCAACAGAGACTACGGCGAATTGTGTGAGTGACCAGTGCTACCTGAAGACTAGGACATGCTTACCCATTTCGCGAACACCTGGTTTCATCACTGGTTATCAGTGATAAATTCATATACGTTTCAATATATTGCCTCTAACGCCCAATGGAATCTGTTTCGGCTGATATTCAATTATTCTCTGGTGTTGACGTTCTAAATTTAAATGCATTATTCAACATACAGTCGAGCCTGAGAGCACAGTCAGGTTACCTACCTATACATACACGGTTATTCAACATACATCGAGCCTGAGAGCACAGTCAGAATACCTATACATACACGGTTATTCAACATACAGTCGAGCCTGAGAGCACAGTCAGAATACCTATACATCCACGGTTATTCAACATGCAGTGAGCCTAAGAGCACAGTCAGAATACCTCTACAAACACGGTTATTCAACATACAGTCGAGCCTGAGAGCACATTCAGAATACCTATACATACACGGTTATTCAACATACAGTCGAGCCTGAGAGCACAGTCAGAATACCTATACATACACGGTTATTCAACATACAGTCGAGCCTGAGAGCACACTCAGAATACCTATACATACACGGTTATTCAACATACAGTCGAGCCTGAGAGCACATTAGAATACCTATACATCCATGGTTATTCAACATACAGTCGAGACTGAGAGCACATTCCGAATACCTATACATACACGGTTATTCAACATACAGTCGAGCCTGAGAGCACATTCAGAATACTTATACATCCATGGTTATTCAACATACAGTCGAGCCTGAGAGCACAGTCAGAATACCTATACATCCATGGTTCTTCAACATACATTTGAGCCTGAGAGCACAGTCAGAATACCTTTACATACACGGTTATTCAACATACAGTCGAGCCTGAGAGCACAGTCAGAATACCTATACATACACGGTTATTCAACATACAGTCGAGCCTGAGAGCACAGTCAGAATACCTATAAAAACACGGTTATTCAACATTCAGTCGAGCCTGAGAGCACAGTCAGAATACCTATACATACATGGTTATTCAACATACAGTCGAGCCTGAGAGCACAGTCAGAATACCTTTACATACACGGTTATTCAACATACAGTCGAGCCTGAGAGCACAGTCAGAATACCTATACATACACGGTTATTCAACATACAGTCGAGCCTGAGAGCACAGTCAGAATACCTATATAAACACGGTTATTCAACATACAGTCGAGCCTGTGAGCACAGTCAGAATATCTATACATACACGGTTATTTAACATACAGTCGAGCCTGAGAGCACAGTCAGAATACCTATACATACACGGTTATTCAACATACAGTCGAGCCTGTGAGCACACTCAGAATACCTATACATACACAGTTGTTCAACATACAGTCGAGCCTGAAAGCACAGTCAGAATACCTATACATCCATGCTTATTCAACATACATCGAGCCTGAGAGCACAGTCAGAATACCTTTACATACACGGTTATTCAACATACAGTCGAGCCTGAGGACACAGTCAGAATACCTATATAAACACGGTTATTCAACATACAGTCGAGCCTGTGAGCACAGTCAGAATACCTATACATACACGGTTATTCAACATACATCGAACCTATGAGCACAGTCAGAATACCTATACATACACGGTTATTCAACATACAGTCGAGCCTGAGAGCACAGTCAGAATACCTATATATCCACGGTTATTCAACATACAGTCGAGCCTGTGAGCATAGTCAGAATACCTATACATACACAGTTATTCAACATACAGTCGAGCCTGAAAGCACAGTCAGAATACCTATACATACACGGTTATTCAACATACAGTCGAGCCTGGGAGCACAGTCAGAATACCTATACATACACGGTTATCCAACATACATTTGAGCCTGAGAGCACAGTCAGAATGCCTATATAAGCACGGTTATTCAACATACAGTCGAGCCTGAGGACACAGTCAGAATACCTATACATACACGGTTATTCAACATACAGTCGAGCCTGTGAGCACAGTCAGAATACCTATACATACACGGTTATTCAACATACATTTGAGCCTGAGAGCACAGTCAGAATACCTATACATACACAGTTATTCAACATACAGTCGAGCCTGAAAGCACAGTCAGAATACCTATACATCCATGCTTATTCAACATACATCGAGCCTGAGGGCACAGTCAGAATACTTATACATACACGGTTACTCAACATACAGTCGAGCCTGAGAGCACAGTCAGAATACCTATATATCCACGGTTATTCAACATACAGTCGAGCCTGAGAGCACATTCAGAATACCTATATATCCACGGTTATTGAACATACATTTGAGCCTGAGAGCACAGTCAGAATACCTATACATACACGGTTATTCAACATACATCGAGCCTGAGAGCACAGTCAGAATACCTATACATCCATCGTTATTCAACATACATTTGAGCCTGAGAGCACAGTCAGAATACTTATACATACACGGTTATTCAACATACAGTCGAGCCTGAGAGCACACTCAAAATATACCTATATATTCCATGGTTATTCAACATACATTTGAGCCTGAGAGCACAGTCAGAATACTTATACATACACGGTTATTCAACATACAGTCGAGCCTGAGAGCATAGTCAGAATACCTATACATACACGGTTATTCTACATACATTTGAGCCTGAGAGCACAGTCAGAATACCTATATAAGCACGGTTATTCAACATACAGTCGAGCCTGAGGACACAGTCAGAATACCTATACATCCATCGTTATTCAACATACAGTCGAGCCTGTGAGCACAGTCAGAATACCTATACATACACGGTTATTCAACATACATTTGAGCCTGAGAGCACAGTCAGAATACCTATACATACACGGTTATTCAACATACAGTCGAGCCTGTGAGCATAGTCAGAATACCTATACATACACAGTTGTTCAACATACAGTCGAGCCTGAAAGCACAGTCAGAATACCTATACATCCATGCTTATTCAACATACATCGAGCCTGAGAGCACAGTCAGAATACCTATACATACACGGTTACTCAACATACAGTCGAGCCTGAGAGCACATTCAGAATACCTATATATCCACGGTTATTGAACATACATTTGAGCCTGAGAGCACAGTCAGAATACCTATACATACACGGTTATTCAACATACATCGAGCCTGAGAGCACAGTCAGAATACCTATACATCCATCGTTATTCAACATACATTTGAGCCTGAGAGCACAGTCAGAATACTTATACATACACGGTTATTCAACATACAGTCGAGCCTGAGAGCACACTCAAAATATACCTATATATTCCATGGTTATTCAACATACATTTGAGCCTGAGAGCACAGTCAGAATACTTATACATACACGGTTATTCAACATACAGTCGAGCCTGAGAGCACACTCAAAATATACCTATATATTCCATGGTTATTCAACATACAGTCGAGCCTGTGAACACAGTCATAATACTTATATATACACGGTTATTCAACATACATTTGAGCCTGAGGGCACGGTCAGAATACCTATACATACACGGTTATTCAACATACAGTCGAGCCTGAGAGCACACTCAAAATATACCTATATATTCCATGGTTATTCAACATACATTTGAGCCTGTGAACACAGTCATAATACTTATATATACACGGTTATTCAACATACATTTGAGCCTGAGAGCATAGTCAGAATACCTATACATACACGGTTATTCAACATACAGTCGAGCCTGTGAACACAGTCATAATACTTATATATACACGGTTATTCAACATACATTTGAGCCTGAGAGCACAGTCAGAATACCTATACATATACGGTTATTCAACTTACAGTCGAGCCTGAGAACACAGTCAGAATACCTATACATACACGGTTATTCAACATACAGTCGAGCCTGTGAACACAGTCATAATACTTATATATACACGGTTATTCAACATACATTTGAGCCTGAGAGCACAGTCAGAATACCTATACATATACGGTTATTCAACTTACAGTCGAGCCTGAGAACACAGTCAGAATACCTATACATACACGGTTATTCAACATACAGTCGAGCCTGAGGGCACAGTCAGAATACCTATACATACACGGTTATTCAACATACAGTCGAGCCTGAGAACACAGTCAGAAAACCTATACATCCATGGTGATTGAACATACATCGAACCTGTGAGCACACTCAGAATACCTATACATACACGGTTATTCAACATACAGTCGAGCCTGTGAGCACACTCAGAATACCTATACATCCATGGTTATTCAACATACAGTCGAGCCTGAGAGCACAGTCAGAATATCTATACATACACGGTTATTCATATGCATGTGCAAACGAGCATGAACTAACTTTACCAATATCAATTGCGCTTACAACTTCTAAGTTATACTTTATAGTTAGAACATCTAACTACGAAATGCACGCACTGTGATTTATACTGCAAATAGCATTGTACAAGGAACAATGACGACCGCCAACACGCTGCCATATATAGTTTTCTTTTTGTGAGATATGCAGGCTATATATAGTTCATTTGTGTGAGCGATCCAAATGTACTATACAGATATGACTATATCAATTTATCTGCATGGTATCCTATCACAACACATAAATAAACATAAAGACCGCCCTCGTGGTCTGGTAGTAGAACGTCTCCCCGGAAAGCGGATGTTCGATCCCCGGCCACTTCATACCAACGAAAGTAAAAAGAAGTCTTGTTGTTACCCTGCCTGGGGCTCGGCATTAAGGGGCTGACACAAGGACTGGTCGGCTCGGAGTCAGTATACTGTGTCTGAGGGGGGTATTCATGTTAAACGTCGGCTTGGTATCGCAGTGGGATAGCACTATGCACTGTGCAATAATCTTGAACGCGACGTTAAACCCCATTTCAACACACATAAATAAATGTACACAACAAATACATACACATGTTTGAATGTTTAATATAAAAATATATAACCCACGCCACAAGGTTGACAAAACATCGGCAAAAGGCAAACCGTTTAAACTATACCCTTCCAAAACAGTGGGGGATCATGAAATGTTGTGATCGGTCGTCAGAAGCTTTGAAAGATGACTGCCAGAGATAGCAAGGTTCGGAACCAAAGCTTAACGCCTAACACCCCCCGAAACATTGTACGTGGAGCATGCAATTCCTCCGTGCACGGGGTTCATTCTTGATTATGATACTTCAGTGAAAATATCGTCAAGTCAGAACCATTAGTATTGATGATGTCATTATCCAAAGTAACACGTGAGCTAGTCTTGTTTTAATGGAGTATTTGATATCGGCCTGTGAATGCGTCGTCCACAACGTGATTAACGCCTGAGGGCTATTGCATGAGGGCTATTACATGTTTAAAACTGGTAGAACTCAGCGAGAGGTAGCCAATATGTTTAATGTGTTTCAGTCTGTGATTTGCAGACTTTGGAACAGGTTTCTGCTGAAACAAAATGTTCATGATCGGCCCCGCACAGGGAGCCCGAGGTCAACGACCAAGTCCTGGATCGATTAATAAGAAACTAAGCTTCGCGACATTGAGCTAACCAAATCGCTGTTCATTTGCGACAGGCCTCCAGAGTTATTGTTATGTAGAAATCGTCTGCAGACAGCTAGCCTACACGCTCGACGACCACGTGTTGTCCAACCGTTTACAAATCTCCATATTTTGGAGGCGCCCTAACGAACGTCATGCGGACGTCAACGTCGGGCAACATGACAGATGGGAGGCTGGGTCTGTAAAGACATGGGGCGGGATCAAAATGCACTGCCAGTACGCCACGGTGTAATGTCTATGGAATGGTTCCTGGACAGTTCTACCGAGACAACATCCTGGAACCAATGGTTGTGCTGTTTGCGCGCCATGCTGGTGCACGTTGTGTCTTGAGACGATTACGCTCGTGCCCACCGTGCGCGTCTCGTAACTAACAACATCAAAACACCTTCCTTTTCTTATCCATCCATTACCATACCTCTTTATATTTTTGCAATCGTCTAATATTTTATTTCTCGTAAAAGGCGACTAACGGGATCGGGTGGTCAGGCTCGTTGACTTGGTTGATGCATGTCATCGATTCCAATTGCTTGGATCGATGCTCATGATATTAATCACTGGATTGTCTGGTCCAGACTCGATTATTGACAGACCGTCGTCATATAGCTGGATTATTGCTGAGTGTGGCGTTAAGCAACAGACCAACCAGCCAACCAATCTAATATTTTAAAATATCCGCTACTTGTTTAGGAGAGTATATTTTGGATTTCTAGTAAGCACGTCACTGTCTCATTTATATCGCTCACAACCACTCAGCACAATCATCCCAGGAAGCCTTTCACGCCATTTCCAAGCAACTTACATAAAGTCACACATTCATACACAATAGCTTACTTACAATCCAACCCCATTCTAATATCCACAGTCAAATCAAATCAAATTTTAAAGTTATGCAGTGTGATCTTGGCCGGTGGCACCTGTCACAAACACATGCAAAGGCAAGTCTATATTCCGCCTGAAAAAGCACGGGAACATATGGTACAAGCGAAACTAAGGAATTCTATTGGACATCATTTATCACTGATGACTTTAGAAATGTCCTTCACATGTCCACCATAAAACATTTTGAAACCTTAAACATCCTTTGACATTTTCGTGTAATGAGCATGGGGGAATGTTCCTCAAAAGTTGTGAAATGCTGACACCAAAGGCTTGAGCATTCTGGAATATTGCTCGACATAAAAAGGACTATAAAGTAGACTATTGGAAAGTTCAAGCCATCCTTCTTGTCATACAGCCTTGAACATAGCTTTTGCGTTACTCTGGAACTTTATGCACAAATCTAATTATGAAACAAATGAGGCAGTTTCACTGGCCTCTTATATTTCTGGTTCAGGTTGGTAAAACAGTAGAAGGGAATTGGCTATTTAACCATTATTGAACGATATCAGACCATCGATATACCTGAAGTTAAGTTCAGTGGCACTTCCCGTGTTTTGGTTTTGGCTGTACGAGCAGAAATTCCGACACATCAGAAACAGATCCGTAGGTATACAGAGACGATAGGCAACAGGTGACAATTTTGTTTGTGAATTGTGTAACACGGGTGACAATGCTATTCTAGTTGACAATCATGTCGTCTTGTCGTCTATGTAACACATTAGACAAAGACTAATCTCGTTAAGCGAAGCGTGGCGTGTTTACGTTTGTCTAGATCAGGCGACAACATTACACTGGTTGAGAATCATGGCGTCTTCAGTCTGTGTGACACAGGATTCTGATTGAGAATCATGTCTCCAGGCCTCTCTAGTACAGCAGACACGCATACTCTGGCCCAGCGCCATGGCATTTAGAACCATGGGCCCGCGTACAGTGCACATGCAGAATGACTTCAAACCATGCACTAGCTAACCTTTGTGTGTCCCAGGCTCTCTAAAAGTTTCCAGAAATGTGCATAGCGATGCTCCAGCCTCCACATCACACAGGACTCTTCCCAAACTTCATACAAATTCATATTACCCCCAGGAAACTGAATGTGATAACATTTGCCACATGACTTACACAACAATGTTTCACATTTCTAACAAAAGATGAAACCCAGCTTCCTCCATACGAAGTTCAATGAAGCGATCCCAAAGCTTCTGTTCAAGCAGGTACCCCGTCGAGATACTTTTTCACAAAGAAAATACAATATCTCAATGGCTCTGTATCATTTCTGAGCATCAAACGTATCGACAACAGATAAATTAGTTATCTAACCTCACACTTGGTTTGCTTCTTAAGAATATTCATCCTTTGTACATTCTTTCAAAGACAATCGCTTTGTGAGCTCAACACCAATCACTCGGCGTATCGTGCAGAGGGACGGGTCTGTCATGTTTGATCGGCTCTGAAATACACTTCCGTACATGTCACCTAAACTTAGTCAATTTCGCTCTCAACCAATCAATAGGAGATGTAAAATTCTCTTTGAAGCTAGATTAATTCTTCATTTTTTCCCCCATCCCCAACACGAGAAAATTAGTTCTGGGTCACAGATAAGATCCGTTCTTCTATACTTTCGTTTTCACGTGGATTCCTAGTTTCAAGCCCGTATAATCCGGTTGATGTTTGTAAGAGGCTTAGGGTCACCTTTATTTTCATTTATGGAATTACCGTTTATGGCACAACGTGATCGATCTGCCCAATGGGTAACAGTCAGGGTGGTTCTGATGAGTCAGAGAGTACCCATGCACGTTGTCGATGTTAAGCATTGCATCCATACAATTTGATGCGCGACCTTTAATTATTAGTTTATATGTTACAGTTATGTTTATTTATGTTTCACCCCAGTTGGTTCGGGTGTAATCTGTTCTCTTGGAATGGGGAGCTGGCGGTTATAAATACTTAATGTTAGGGGCTGTTAATCAAATCTTCTGCAATTATGGTTTATTTGGTTTGACAGTAAAACAGATGAAGCAAGTCAATACTCTGACACTTGAAAGACGATGGGGCCCCTGGGGTCAGACAGTTTCTTAAGAATCCATTTGCAACTTTATGGCCTTAACATCTAACATGAATATGTCTTCACTTTACGCCCACGACCAGGAAGTGATCGGAAGAAGTTCAACATGGTGGTTAGTGATTTGTACATTTCTTCACTTCTAACATAGTTTGTTTTCCTTGAATTCAATCTATATCACGATTTAAAATTTATGATGAGCATGTTTACAACTGTTCCTGATAAGAATTTAACAGTACATATGATATATACCAGAAGACAAGCAATGGTCTCTTCACGAATGCAATGTTCACTGTCGTTTATGTAAAACACATTAAAGTCCTATAGTTACATATATTTCTTGGGACTCGTGTCAGACGTTGTGTATTTCCCTGTCACAAAGGAAATTCATAAATTCAGACACTCGTATCGTAAATATAGAGTACGACACATGTCCATGTTATAATTGCCATAGATGCATGTTCCCGATGGTTGGTTGGTTGGTTGATTGGTTTGATGTTAAACGCCGCACTCACCTATATTCCAGCTATATGACGGCGATCTGTAAATAATCAAGTCTGGACCAGACAATCCAGTGATTAATATCATGAGCACCGATCCACGCAATTGGGATACGATGACATGCATCAATCAAGTCAGCGAGCCTGACCACCCGATCGCGTTAGACGCCACTTACGACAAGCATAGTCGCCTTTTACGGCAAGCAGGGGTTGCTGTTCATCCCCATGTTGCCTTTTGCACTCAACTGTACTTCTATCTCATTCGGCAGATAATCGTAATTTATTATTCTCTCGCGTTGACGTTTGGAATTTTCTAACACTTACTAAATAGTAACATCATGAGTAAAAGTTTATCACAAGTTCAATAATATATTAATAAAAGATATCTTGATAATATACTTTATCATACATTCATGTCAGAATGATAAGATCGGACTGGTCCACGTGATCTTGGTAAAATACTGTCTCAGCGGGAGAATATATTCCTTATACCTCGCCACGAACAAGAAAGGCTGCACGTGGATTTCTGAGAGGCAGAACAAATCCCTTATACCCCTCTTCGAAGCAAAAAGCCGCACGCTTTATCCGAGTCCATGAATGTCACGTTGCATAGCACAAGTTAACCTCAGCTCAAGCAAACAGCTGTTTTCTATCAATTTTGAATTTGTTTTAAGTTCTTTACAATGTCATACTAAAACATGTCGGTAAGATAAATTCGTTATCCAACTCGGGGTACATGTGGTTTTATGCGTTCCTCGTTTTATAAAACCTAACGCGGGACGCATAAAACCACACGTACCTCTCGTGATATTACTACAACGTATAATGTACTTCAATGAAAACAATAGTCATTACAGACCGCTTAGAGTTCATTGGCAACAACAAGAACTTCATCATTTGATATTTGGTAGAATCCGCATCAACATACACATTGAATAATAGTAACATCATTTATCAAAGCGTATTTCAAACACATTATCTGGCATTTGTTTAAAAACAACATAACAATACTAAATGGAAAGAAAAAAGAATGCTGTTGAACTTCACCGTATTAAACAGAAACAAGTTGTTTGTGTAAATTAAGTATCTCATACTTTCGAAAAATAATTCATTGCACTTCTGTAGACTGGTTTCCGGAAATGCAGTGGAAACCATGGTTGTTACAAAAAGAAAGAATGGCCACACATAAACGATATTGGATTAAGGGGATGTTTAGTCTGGAATAAGAAACGAATGATGGAGCCTGTCAGCTTCCGCCGATTCCTGCATAAGCCAAGATAAAAGAAAAATAAATATGTCTGTGTTATTTGATTCATTGTTTAGCAACAATGCTTCAATAGATATTGATAGCGAGATACGCCGTGTTTATAGAACCTTTCGCAATCTCAAAGAGATATTACTTAACAACACCAGACAACATGTTCTTCCTCGACTGCATTGAGTTTAAACTTGTATAAAGTATCTTGTCAGATATACAATTCTTGTTCAGGAAGTGACAGTCAGTGGGGCCAGATGGAATTAATGAGGAGCACTTAATATGTAGAAGATACATTGTATTTGTATTGGGTTACAGTGCATATGATTATGTATATACATTGTTGTGTCTATAAAACGTAACATTGTTGAGTTGAAACATCGGTATTTTGCTGTTGAAAAAAGAAAATTTAATCAAATTAACAGTCAAATCCCCTGAGGGTTAACCAAACAGATAAATCTCCAGACAAAGGTTTTCTGTGTTCTGAACAAGAGAAACAATGGCAAATTAGCAGTCAGACCCAAACGACCCTTAACACTTTATCACTCCACAAGAAAAGGACAGAAAAAGGTCGAAACTCTGAACGTGTTCTTATGAAATCTCAAAGCGATTCGGAGTACAATTTCGTCTGTTGAATCTCATCTCCTTCTTTCATCACGCATGTTCAGCTCACTACACGAGAAGCACAGGTATCTGCCTCCTCGAAGCCTTCAAGCCAGCTGTTCCAGATCTCGGAGGCTACAAAAACCCGGACCATGCCAGCTCGAGGCCTGTCTTTCTCTTCACTCCGTCATTAAATCAGGCCCCTACAATCCTAAGAGCATCCCCCACGATGAAAATGAGGAACCTTTCAACCATTGCCTTCAAAATCTTGACACACAAGATACGCAGGGTTCTTTTCCGATTTTTTGTTTGAATTGATAAGGAGTTCTACTGAGGTGATGATGGCAGCGAGGCGACTAGTTTCGTTTTGATTATTAGGAATGTGACTTTAGATTTTTGTATTGTCAGATTGATCGGCGTATTGTCGATGGTGATTATCTGGAAAGCTAATTGTCAAGATGAAAATCACATTTTGTGTTTTACGCAAGCGGATTAAATATGCATGTATTTTGTTGTTGTTTTGTGTGGATGTTCTGTATGATGATGGAGGATGCATGCTTCTTATCCATCTGTACCACATTGGATCCCAGGACAGAAAAGATGCCCCTATAATGTATGCTGAGGTAAGCAGACAAGAACGAACACGAGAATTATTGTTATAGGTAGAATGGGCGCGTCGATGTTTTCAGGGCGTGAGTAGTTGATAATGCTGTTAACCTTTGGTTTGTCATGGATATTTTCATTATGCTGTGATAAAGCGGGACTCTCATCATTCATCCACCAAGATATTTATCGTCATTTCATTTGGTGATAACTGACGGAATATATTAGTTTGAATTGTTCGATATATTCCTTTTTGTAATAATCTCTACCTTTCCAGTGAGTGAGTGAGTATGGTTTTACGCCGCTTTTAGCAATATTCCAGCAATATCCCGGCGGGGGACACCAGCAATGGGCTTCACACATTGTACCCATTCGGGATCGAACCCGGGTCTTCAGTGTGACGAGCGAACGCTTTAACCACTAGGCTACCCATCCGCCCCTCTATCTTTCAAACAAAGTGATATTACAAGTATACCTGTATGTATAAATCGATGAATATTGAATCCAAACGTAACAGTATTATTTTCATGATCGCGAAAGAGTCGTTAACACTATTCAACCTGTTGATAACTGTCCACTTAATATACACAATACTATCTACAATCAATATATCAGTTATTCTTGACAAACAATGCATCCATGAGTCAATATTGGGTTCTTACGATGGCCTAAAACTATCTCCTGAGTTGAATATCATCATTGATATATTCCGACCAAAAATTAAAGGGGGACTGTGCTCCGTTCGGTCGCCCTTTTCGACCTGGTGCTACAAAGGTTTTAATGATACCTTTTGTGTTGTATAGGTAATAATTAACTACTTAACTGATATATATTCCATAAGTTTCACTGTTAACAACGTGGTGTTTGAAGAACATGAATCAAACGGTACTGCGAAACAGCCAAAGCATATGACAATATAGCGCATTGACTTATCGCCACGTGGATTGACAATTAAGGAATCGACACGGAAGAAGTAATACCTCAATCTGGATTCATAACATGAGGCAAAGGTGGTCGCTGTAGTTTTTTAACGCCTTTAGGGTCACCCTACTATATTGTTATTTTACAGGGGGGACGGGTGGCGCCGCGATTCGCTGTGCAGAGTTGCGTCCCTTGGGCACGCCAGAAACCTATGATTGTGGGTTCGAATCCCGGTTCGCCCCGATTATGTTTCTAGGTTTGTCAGCACCATACCCGAGCTCGTGGGTTTCACCGAAGTAGTAACCGTCTGAGACCCGCATCACTTTGGGCTTTCCTCCCACATTAAGCTGACACGCCGTGATGTAACTGGAATACTGTTAAAAGCGGCGTTAAACCCAACTCATTCACTCACTCACTCACTCACTCACTCGCTATTATTTTTCATGAATACTATAGTGCGCAGTGTATGACACGAAATGATATGATATATGAACTCATTTAATTCATCTTCCCGCTCTGCTACTTGGACATTCATATGTGTGGAGGAAAAGATGATAAGCGTATCCTGTCCCACCCGTCGCACCCGGCATGAACACATGCAAAGGCAAGTCAGTTGTTAATCCTGAAACAACACGGGACCATATGGTACATGTCAAAATAGGGAAATATATCGTTTGATCAGTGCGTCATATGGAAATGTCCTCCACATGTCTACCATAGAACGTTTTGAAAGCTTTACTCAGGCCTTTAATGCCATGACCCGGATCAAACAACTTTTGAGCAAGAGTCGCATTACACAACATTAATGATATGTGCACTCTCTGGTATCAGTGAACACTGAAATTGGTGATTCATCCACTGGTAATTCCCGATCAATCACTGAGTCTATCTGTCTGTCAATATAGGCTTTGAACCTATTCCCAGTGACAGATTCAGAATCACCACTCTATAACACAGGGCATGTGTTCTTCCCAATAGATTACACATTGATACGGCCAAACAAACCAAGTGACAACGATCGGCGTGTATTGCCTTAAAGGCTTAATTTGAACCCTTAGAGATAGAAGAGGGAACGATTTCTTGTGAACTATAATCCTGAGCATTTCCCTGATCCTTGTCAAGATCTTCAACAAAGGTTGAGTATCAAAGACTTCAATCACAAGAAGGTCAAACACAGTGTCTGAACTTTACTATGGAAAAGCTGACCCCTTTTGGAGATTGGCGTGAAGGGAATGAAACCCCTATAGGGCACAGGCCGAGAACTTCACCTCGGAGTTGAGAAGACTCTGGGAAGACATGAGAAGGGCCAAGTTTGCAATTGATCGTCAATTGAAATAGATGCCCCCTTCTGAGAAACGGGCTCCTACATGAGAGGTACATTTCCTCCGACATCAATCTTAATTAACTGCTCATACACAAAATGAGAACAAATCGCAAGACTGAGGACCAACCATCGATTTCCAGTTGAAAACGTCAACCACTTTTTACGTCTAATACGAGAGGTGTGGGGTGTTGGCCCTCGAAAGATTGCAACGTCTTGCAAGAGGGAAGTTTCATTTCAACACGTGACGTCAGCCATGTTGTACATCCAGCGATTGACGAGAATTTGAAGTTTCAATTTGTCTGCATTCGACTGGAGAGTCACAACCTTTCCGGCTGTTCGCTATATTTAGGAGAAATCCAATACACACCTTGTCATTATGAGGAATAGATGAGTTATTCATTTGTTTTCAAATTAAATGGCATTTCCACGATGCTTGCTTGGCTTCAGATACCGCTGTTTGGTTCTTCCAAGGCTATAAAAGCCCTTGCTTTGAAACAAGAAGCTATTGACATTTAATTTGAATCGTCCACACGTGTGCATTAGGCGATCCGGGTTGGAATAGGTCTTCAGCGACTCTTTCTTGTCGTAAAAAGGCATTAGTTCGGACTACTACAGGCACGAACACACGAACACACACACACACGAACACACCAACACACACACACACACACACACACACACACACACACACACACACACACACACACACACACACACGACGTTAAACCCCATGTCACCTCACCTAATTGCTCACCAAGTTCTCAGTAACCTATACTGGTCGTAATTATAAGAGACGAATAACTGGATCGGGTGGTCTGGCTCGCTGACTTGGTTGATTGTGCGTCCTCCTACCCGACGGCGTGCGTAGATGCTTATAGTATATATCACTGGTGGGTCTGGTCCAGACGCTATTACTTACAGGCCTCCTTGATGTATTACTTAGTTCTGGACCCATGAAGATTCGGGGTAGAATAGGTGTTTAGCATCCCATGCTTGCCGTGAAATGCGACTATGCTTGTGAGAGGCGACTAACGGGATCGGGTGGTCAGGCTTGCTGACTTGGTTGAAACATGTCATCGTATCCTAATTGTGTATATCGATGCTCATGATGTCAATCACTAGATTGTCTTGTCCAGACTCGAATATTTACAGACCGCCGTATTAGAGATGGAATATTGCTGAGTGCGTCGTTAAAAAACAGACAGACAAACAAACAAACAAACAAACAAACAAACAAACAAATAAAAAATATAACATTTCTTAAACAAAAATATAGTTCTGCGTTAAACAACAACGCAAGAATTTCTCGTGTTTGCTTGAAACCTCTCCCCGACAATGTAAGGACTACAACTTCATACTACATACTGCTTCACTGACAAGGCAAATTTATACATTGATGTAGACATCTTTATCAGTGACACGTATTTCTGAATATGACAACACTCACAAACATCACAGTTTCTTGGACAGTCACGGCCAGAATACATCAAGTAAGAGGCGACAAAATAGTAGATAGGGTGGTCAGGCTCTTGTCTCGGCTCATTGCGTGTCATCGTGACCCGACAGCGTGGTCGCTGCTGTTTCTAGTCACGGGTTTTCTTGGACGACGAAACATAACTAAATTATTAAAAAAACATTCACACACTCTTTTCACAGGACTTCAAACTGTTCAGTTCCTGAGTTCATTGTAACAGAAATATGGAACTTTCAGCACGCGAAAACACGTCTTGCTTTACACATATTAATGACGAAATTAGATGCGCCTTTTTAATTATGCTAACTAATAATGTAAAATAACACCCCGTCTCGAATTCGCAGTAATGCCTTCTCAAGAAGGTAAGATGTATTTTCAAAATAATAAATAATTTGAAGAAGTTGTCCCTATGTTCAGATGGCATCTTAGTCATCATAAAACCCACATGCTGTGATGCATCTGCTAATCACTGTGATGCTGAGCCTTATTACACGCATTTACTGGGTACAATTCCCCAGGCATACTTTAAAATTTGAATCCACTCCACAGCCTGTTCCTTTGTCTAGTCTGAGCGTATCCTGTATAATTAGTACCCAATATGCATTTGCTAGACGTCTCTGATGAATGCAGTCATTGCAACATTAAAGTAGATCATCAAATTTAAATTTGCATAATCATAAAAATCATTTAAGGATAGCAATAGCCAATTAGGAACTTTATCTGTCAGCCTTAGACGTTGCATTTTTTGCTTTAATCTTCAGCCAAACTCTCACATGTATCACATAGCAGTGATTGAGACGTATTGGTGTCCTCTAAAAATTATTCCCTTTCATCAGTATACATAAGATCAATAACTATTTTGTAAGCTTCATGCCTTTGCTGTGATATTTTATCAACCACAATTACATCAATGTTTGTGAATTTTAATCTACAAGAGAGTAATAGTTCCGAAGCCATGGACGAAAAGAAGAAAAGTTGTTGCACTTTCCAATCAACTTTAATCTGTTTGAAGATGCGCTGCTGAAGTTGAGAGCCGACGATGGACTAATGAACTGCAAGACAGTGAAGTGTCTGTGGAGGTCTGAGTATCATGTACCGTGGGAGACGTTTTAATTCCCTTCAATTAATGGCAAGTCTCTCGTCAGTTCCTCACAATCATTTTTGCCACTCTCAGTCTCACACCACCCCATCCTAGACGCTGTATAATCAAAACGTTTGTTTCAAACAGACTAGTAAACGATTCATCCTAGCTGCCGTGTCAATTGCGTGACGGATTGCCTCAAAGCTGGCTTAAATTGGTTCCATGCTGTTTTGTTAAACTTAAAGCTGTTAGCTTAAACTTTGTGGAGTTTTTGAAAATATTATTATGCGTGTATCTTCCTGACATTGTGAAATACGCTGGTATTTCTGAAACGTAGGTTAAAAGTCCGTCGATGACATCAGTCTGTAAAATAGTGAGTGAGTGAGTTGGGTTTAACGCCGCTTTTAACAGTATTCCAGTTATATCACGGCGTGTCAGCTTAATGTGGGAGGAAAGCCCGAAGTGATGTAGGTCTCAGTCGTTTACCACTTCGGTGAAACCCACGAGCACGGGTATGGTGCTGACAAACCTAGAAACATAATCGGGGGGAACAGGGATTCAAACCCACAATCATAGGTTTCTGGCGTGTCCAAGGGACGCAATTCTGCACAGCGAATCGCGGCGCCGTAGACGACTGGGCCACCCGTGCCCCCGATCTGTAGAATAGCAAATACAACTATTTTGAGGGCTCGTAAAAGAAACAAGGAAACATATTATTGTGGATTAGAGAATATGGACACGCATAGTCATGTAAATAGATTGGGTACGATATAAGTAACTGTAACTATAAATAAACTACATCATATCACACGTACGGACTCTCAAAACGATCTCATATAAATACAATTCTAAAGCGCCTTTTTCTCTAATTGGATATTATGCCCAATTTATTATTCACAGACAAATATATTTTTTCATCTGCTAACACGCTCCTTTCTTTGTCTTCTAATCCCCGACGTTTGCAAATGCATCTATTTGTAATGAAGAACGATTTTCCAAGATAATTCGCCAACGACAAAATGTATTTCGTTGATATATAATATTTCAAGCGTCCCCTTTTACCTTTTAACATGTGTTTTTTTCTGGACAGCCATCTCACACTACTTGAACGTCTGAGAGAATGTCAAGTATCGCGGAGATATCGATTTACATTTGAAAGATGGGTTGTATGGTATATTACTTCAAGAAAAAGATGCAGTTCACCTACATTTGATCAAAGTGATTTATTTGATGCTTGTATCTTCCAATCTCATATATTACACGTTCTTGATGTACAGCGAATGACAAAAATTAGTCCTGAGGACTATAACGTCACAGTGAAAAACTGTAAGATTTCAGCTTCACTTTAGTGTTGAAGTATGAGGAAGAATGGGTTGTTGGCACGACTTCAAAGAATTCCGTGATATCCAGTGTGATGGAGCACTGTTGGGTACAAGTATATGGGGGGCACGGGTGGCCCAGTCGTCTAAAGCGCCGCGATTCGCTGTGCAGAGTTGCGTACCTTGGGCACGCCAGAAACCTATGATTGTGGGTTCGAATCTCGGTTCGCCCCGGTTATGTTTCTAGGTTTGTCAGCACCATACCCGTGCTCGTGGGTTTCACTGAAGTGGTAAACGTCTGAGACCTGCATCACTTCGGGCTTTCCTCCCACATTAAGATGATACGCTGCGATATAACTGGAATACTGTTAAAAGCGGCGTTAAACATTACTCACTCACTCCGTCACAAGTATATGACATCATATGTGTACTTGTTGTTGACCAGGTTTCACGACCATTCCACTTCAATCTGAAAAGATTAAGTTTTGCACGAGAGTTGAGAAAGAATCATGTATTTTGTGCATTAATGCTCACGCCAAAGATCCGAAACTGCTAAAATATTTCTATTTTCAAGAACTCTATTTGGCGTGGAATTTTTCCAACCTAAAAGAATTCTCTTCGTTTGTATCAAAGAGAATTCCTGTGACAAATTCCTTATTTTTTCTCCAAATCAAGGCGTTATCTAATAAAATGATACCACCTCGCTCGTCACAACAGCATATTAAATAGAATATGCGTTGATACGAATTATGAGTTCGGTATCAAGGGACGTCTTTTTAAGAGCTTGATATACCGATAAGAAACGTTAAACGACTTCCGAGACAAATGTCCTGAACGATTTCATGTACATGGATTGTGATGATCCCAGGTTTCCAAGCGAATTTTACAATGCTGGACATGAGAAGTGAGTTTGGCTTCATCCACTGAGAAAAGTGTTTCAGATGTCTCGCGATGTTCCAGCATAAAGCGAACGTTAAGGCCGAAATGATCCAGTTGTCTGATGCAAGTTTACAAAGTTTGGGAAATCGGCGGGTGCCGGTCTGTAGCTAACAAACCAAGAAGAATAATCAGGATTCGAACTTACGATCATAGATTTCTGGCAAGTTTCATCGACGCAACTCTGCACAGCGACATGAAAACACGAACAAGGAGAGTTACAGGAAGAATGGTGATTTAATATAGGTGTTTTTGTCTTTGAAGTGTTTTGACTGCCTTAATGCAACATCGAGTAATGTCATAAGTGCAACCGTTATTTGAAACTAAATCTCTATATTAAAAAAGTAGTATAATGTATGTGCCTCCAGTAGACCACCGGGACGCAGGAACTTGTTTTTTTGTGTATGCGTTGAACCCACATGCTACAGTTAACAATTTTTATCTTTCAACTTTTAAACACGAAAATAAATTTAGTTTTTGATGACAGTTCGTGTTTTGCCAGTTTTTAAGTTTCTTTTACCTCGTGGTCTTGTCAGTCAAAACATTGTAGCGTGAAGTATACTAATTTATGATGCGAATAACACTCCATGCATTTCTTATCTGTAATCGTTATCTTCCTTTTTATTTTTATACATGTGTTTTTGAATTTGATTGACTCATAACAGATGTGTTTTGCATTAATTCTGAAAAGGTCATGTGACCTTTAGCTGAATTATCTTTTGAATGTTTTGCCATACATCCCATACGAACTTAGGGACAGCAAGAAACACGCAATCTACATTAGTAGGTCCACAGATATATCTCTAAATTTCTAACTTAAAGGTACCTTAACATTGCTTCACATGACTTTGTTACCTGTTGATATTTACATACAATAATGGCATATGTCTGCATGGAAACACAATATCCACAAATCAGTTAATACCGCTGGTCTGGGAGCGTCGATGGATATCTGACCCTGTTCGGCAGCTTGACTCGTGAAACTTTCTAGGACTTCGGTCCTGCCCACACTCAAACACTGGTTACATGTCTTTTCAGGTGAGGTGGTGAGGTGAAATGAGGTTTAGCGTCGCCTTCAAACTTATTGCACTTATATACCGACGCGCGTGCGTGCGTGCGTGCGTGCGTGTGTGTGTGGTTGATTGTACTAGTCGGGACGTATGCCGGGTTTATAGTGCTTGCACAATGAGCTTCAATGCCGCAGGTTAACATGGATGCCTCATTCACACATTATCGGCTTCCGAGCCGGCCAGGGCCCGTTCCACAAAGCCATCTTAGCGCTAAGGTGATCGTAACTCCCATACTTAAACACAGGCTTACGTAGTCGTAGTGCTTAGATCGCTTTGTGGAACGATGTTCAGTCCTTCATTTAACAACCTAATGCCGAGCGGCCAGGGGACCGATAGAGCGACCTCCCACTCTGCAGGCACTCTCTACACATCTCTCCTTAGGTAAGAGCCTTTGTTCGAAATAGGCCTCCGTCCATCCAGCAGTAAATGGGTACCCGATAACGTGACTGCAAGCCTTCTTGCGCCTCATACGGCAGTTTGCTTTACATACTTCAGAAGGAGCAGAGAATGAAAACTGAGTGCTCGCTGATCCACATAGGGATCAGAACAGTGCACCAGCATGAATAAGTGAGAGAGTGATTTGGCTTTAACGCCTCTTTGAAAAGTCCTCCCGTTATATTACGGCGAGTCGGCTTAATGTGGGAGGAAGCCACTTGGTAAATGGAACTTGACACATTATAAATGGACGTAGTTGTCATTCCCTGGGGTTTGATCTACTCAAGATGCAACATGATCTTCCTTCATCTGGGACGGTGTTGTGGCTAGTGATTAAAATGTTCCCTCGTTATGCTGCCGACCTTCTTCGATGCTCAAATAGGTAAATGTGTGACCCCAGTTCTTGGAGTTCCTTGCGGTGATACTACTTGAATAATGCTAAACCCATACAGAACCGCTAACTGAGTAATACATTCGTATATCTTAGAGGACGTGGTACACAGTCAGGTATATGTTATTCCGTTCCGGGCTGCTTAGACAATTGCAGAGTTCTTGGCAATATTAGACAGGATGGACCGGGTGATCATGCTTGGTGGCTTGGTTGACAGCGTGGCGTCGTAACACAACGACGTGGGTCGTTGCACATAATACAGATCACTGGATTGTCTGGTCCAGACTCGATTGTATACATGCCGCTGTCTTAGAAGTATTGCTGGGTGTACGGCGCTCGCCACAAAAGTAGGCAATGAAATTTGTTTGAGTGGCTGGTGCTAATGGTAGGGCAGGACACGCTTACCCTTTTCGCGAAACCTGGCGTCAACACTGAATTTCAGTGATCCATTTATATAATTTTCATCACTATGTTTTGCCTTTTACGCCTGGTGAAACATCGTTCGGCGGAAAACCGAGATTACTCTCCGGTGGTGACGTTATGAATTGTCCTTAACATGATCGGCATTTTCTGCATTCAATAGATTGAAGGGGAATATGTTAAGGTAACTCATGGTGTGACATAACGTTTGCGCACGTTTTGCATGGCCCTCACGTCAGCGGACGTTTCGTCACTATTAACTTCACTTACATTTATCGGAACTATAGATAGTCCAGTTTGGTATCTTTGTCAAATGACTTTTGTATTGGTCGACATTTAGTTTTCCAAAGTCGAATTTATATACTGGAAGATAAGAGCGTTGTGCATTTTACGACAAAACGAGGTGTATAATACAATAACAAATGTTGGAGATTTTCTGTGCATAGAGCGTCTGCCCGGAGAGCGGAATGTCGGTGGTTCGATCCCCGCCCGTGTCATACCAACAGGCGTGGAAATATGGTACTTTTTCCGAACCTGGCGCTCGGCATTAAAGGGATAACACAAGGACTGGTCGTCTCTGAGTGAACTATAGCTGAGTAGGGTGTCGATGTTTAAGGATGTCTCTGTGGGCAAACACTATCAAAGCGGCACACACACACACACACACACACACACACACACACACACACACACACACACACACACACACACACACACACACACACACACACACGCACGCACGCACGCACGCACGCACGCACGCACGCACGCACGCACACACGTACACACACCACACACACACACGCACGTACACACCATTCACACACACGTGCATGCACATCGCTATGTTAGTGGAATAATATTGAACACAATGTGAAACCCCATTTCACCTCTCCCTGACGTTCCACGTCAAGCCCTTTCAGAAAATTATGTTTGTACAAACAGACTCATGCTATTTCCTGTTTCATGTACCTCACTTAGTACGCACTCAAACCCAACGAAGATTTCTTTAAGTAGTCGTTTTTGTTTGTCACTCCTCAACTCACGAATTCAATTTGACTTGTAATCGAGATATCGTCAGAATAGCGTGTGTTGGTGGTCGGATGTCACCAGTTTGTTATCATCGAAAGAGAATTTTTTAGTTTCCAATTTGGAATTTTGCTTTTTACATGTGTAGTTGCGTGCAACAAATACTACATCTACATATTCAAGCATTATCTGATGAAACAATCCCTTTGAGGGTATTTTTTATTCGATGCTATTTCCTATTTCGTAAATATTGGACAGCGTGTTTTTGTGTGTGTTATTTACACGATCTATATATACATATATCTATTTCCTGGATGTTCATGTACAGACGCATCTCAAGTGGTTAGATGTGTGATGTGCAATTCCCATACATTGTACAAGGAATAGATGTGGAAATTACCATGGCGTCCATTCGTGATGTTTAATTATACAGGGAATTGAAAAAGTCGATCTTTCAACATGAATTTGACAGTTCCTTTCAGTCTGATCGTTGTGATAGTGTGCATTCAAAAGGTGGAAGTGGTTCTCCAAACCAGCCTGCTCCGTCTTTATAAAATAATACATTGCCAAGTAGTATATTCTATATGAAAGAAGAAAACTAAAGTAACCAGTGTTACGACTCTTGATCAGAAGTTGTTTGATCAAGGTTACACAATTCAAGGCCTCAGTAAAGCTTTTAAAAAGTTTTATGGTAGACATGTGGAGGACATTTCCAAATTTGACGCATCAGTGACAAAAATGGTGTCCGATGCATTTCCCTATTTCGACTTGTTCCCGTGCCTTTTCAGGTGAACAATTGACTTGCCTTTGCATGTGTTTGCGGCGGGTGCCACCTGTGGGGCAGGATACGCTCACCTTTTCGCGAACACCTGGTATCATGACTATTTGATGGTGATTTATAAACACATGCTCATGATATAGTCGGAATCGTACAATCGAATCGAGATTTCTATTGGATACGGAAAGGGTCTTGTCGCTTTATATTCTGATGCATAACATACTTGACACCATCAGAAAGTCATAGAAACTACTCTACTGAAAACAAACGTTACATACTGGAAACGCGCGGGCCATTTGATACATAGGGTTTGTTGCAGCAGGAAAATCTGAACAATTCAATTATTCTTTGCCAGCGTTGGAGTACAATTTCCGATTGCAAAACATAAGAGATAGAGAATATCAATGGTCTTCTGTGATGGCATACTCGGTTTCATCGCGAGTTTCCACTTAAAAACGTTTTCCTAAACCAGACAATTGTGATTTGAAATTTTACCTGAAATTCTAACGCTGGTGACTTTGTGTCTGTCACACGACACCCATCTAAACCAGTCAGTTAGATTTCAAATGACAAAGCCTGAAGCCCATACATATTCGTGTCTGTGTCACAAAAACCAAACAGATCTCCCCGAAGGAGAGAGATAAGTTCAAAAACCTGCTCTCATGTGTCAATTTAAACTTAAAGTTAACAGGGTTTTGAGAAAGGAGTAAGCATGTTCTGCCATACGGACAGTCCCATCGTGATGGGTGAGGTCTAGAGAGTGTTTCGGGAATCTGAATTTAATTTCCATCATTGGGACGTAGTATATATGTTCAAGTTTATGTGGTCACAAATCCCTAATATATATCTTGACACACTTTGAAAATGATGTCATCTTCAAATTAACATAGTTCCTGGACAATGGTGTCAGGATGGATGGATGGGTGGATGGGTGGATGGTTGAATTGATGGATGTCATATTAAATGATGTCTAGAATACTACCTTGGTCAAGTTTTTAGGTGAAATACTAGTATAACTCTTCCCCCAAGGTTAAATTAAAACAAGTGCACATCATGGAAATTTGTAAAAATAAAAGCGGCAAAGCCCTATCCATATGCATAAGACATCTCGATTGCATAATCCCGACTATATCATGAGGACGTGTATTACAGCTAGTTTGCCCTTTACACCAAATGAATTCTCTTTCGGTGGATAGTCTAGACAGTTCTAGAAAACACACATTTGTGCTTATTGTGTGAAGTCAAATCGAAAGTATTTTGTCACACATACTAAAACAAATAATGTGCATTTCTAAAAGTGGTTTAGGATTTATCGTACATGTGTGCCGGGAATTGTACTTCAGACACTCAGATATATCCAACATGATCTCTCTGTTTTCGCAAACCACATTAAATTATATTTTGTGATATTTACACGTATGCGTCTCTATTCTTATACTTTCAAATATGAAACGGATCACTTACACTACATTTCTGCAAATGTCAAGTATCGTGGAGGAATCAATTTAAGATCATGGGTTTTATGGTATATTACACTTAGAAAAAGATGCATTTCAGTATGTTTTGATCAAAGGCATTTACTTGATGCTAGTAGCTTCCAATTTCATATATTTCATGTTTTTTAAATATTGCGAATGACAAAAACTGGTTCTGTGTAATATTGTGTCATCGTCGCAAACTCCGCAGTGGGGTTTCGGTTTCAGATAGTTCCCGTGTTGATGTATGACGAAGAATGGGTTGTTTGCGTGACTTCAAAGAATTCCGTGATATCCAGCACAGTTGGGTACAAGTGTATGGCAGCTCCGGATGTGACTGTTTTTGAGCTGGTTTCACGATTATCCCGCTGAATCTATTGTATCATGTATTTTGTTCAATATCGGTGGCACCAAAGATCTGAGGTCGCTTACTTAATGCCTTTTCAAGGACTGCTCCACGTACGTCATTAGATATGTCCTACCCTAATGAGTACTATCAGATTGTAATATATATTCCTGTGACAAAAGGGGGCACGAGTGGCCCAGTCGTCTAAGGCGCCGCGATTCGCTGTGCAGAGTTGCGTCCCTTGGGCACGCCAGAAACCTATGATTGTGGGTTCGAATCCAGGTTCGCCCCGATTATGTTTCTAGGTTTGTCAGCACCATACCCGTGCTCGTGGGTTTCACCGAAGTGGTAAACGTCTTAGACCTGCATCACTTCGAGCTTTCCTCCCACATTAAGCTGACACGCCGTGATATAACTGGAATACTGTTAAAAGCGGCGTTAAACCCAACTCACTCACTCACTCCTGTGACAAAATTCATTGATTTTTCGCCGAATCACGGCGTTGTTTAAAGAATGACAAATAATGTCTTTGGTGAACACATTCTACTGCATTGAATATACAAAATAACTATGAATTATATTATGTGTTCATAGACTATCTCCTTTTTTTAACCGCAGTTTACATACAAGAATCGTTAAGTAACATCTGATGCAATACCATTATTTATTTCGTGTACAAGGATAGCATACAACAAGGTGATATGGGACAGCCTGATAGATAAAGCCTTCATCATCGGTTATTATTTGACCTCTTACCTCCCAAAGGCTGAGCATCTTTCACCTATTAAACCCTCTTTCTGAAACTTCCTGCAATGTACACATATACAGATATGTCTGTCATTGTAGCGTGATATAAGATAATTATGATACAGTGAACTCTTCATAATTTGTTGATGTTATCTTTCTTACTGAAATATTTGTATTTGATTGACTCATAGGATAGGTGCGGTGGCGTAGCCTAGTGGTTATCCGGGTTCTATTCCCGACATGGGTACAATGTGTGAAGCCCATTTCTGGTGTCCCCGCCGTGATATTGCTGGATTATTGCTAAAAGCGGCATAAAACCATACTCACTCACTCATAGTATCAGGGTATATCTTACATCAAATTTGCTGAAATTATTATTATTTGAATGTTTTGCATACATGTGTACACCGTGTGCGAACTAAAGGTCAGCGAGAAACACACTAAGTCTTCATACAGTAACATTGTTACATGTAACATATTAATTGCAGGGGCGGTCGGGTAGCCTAGTGGTTAAAGCGTTCGCTCGTCACACCGAAGACCCGGGTTCGATTCCCGACATGGGTACAATGTGTGAATTCCATTTCTGGTGTCCCCCGCCGTGATATTGCTGGAATATTGCTAAAAGTGTCGTAAAACAACACTCGTATATAGCAGCTCGCCACTTGACATTTCTGTGTATCAATAAACTTCGTGTTCAGAATCCTCCAAAACAAAACATCAATCTTGGAATAAGAAGATTTCGTCGTGTCAATTCCAAACTTCAAAAGCAGAAGTCTCCAAATGTCGATATCCCAAAACAATTAGGATTGTTTTCTCTGAAGTGTTTTGACTGGCTAATGAAACATGATGCTTCCCGTGTCTGAACAATGGTGCCATCATTCAATAACGCAACCGTTGGTTACAAACTAAATCTCTTATACTCCTATATTCAGATACATGTCAGCCTTAAGAAGAGCACCAGAATGTAAGAACTAATTTCTTTGTAAGTTTTGAATCCACATACTGCATTGATCTATTTTCATCTTACAGGTATAATACTTCATAAATTGAACGTGAAAAATATGCTGGCCCCTGTACTGCTTGCCAATTCAGGCCTCTGTGTTGCTAAAGAGTGAGTGAGTATGATTTTACGCCGCTTCTTCGGCGTGACGAGCGAACGCTTTAACCAGTGGGCTACCTGACCGCCCCGTGTTGCTAAAGATCATGCACTTGCATTATCTGTTATTTATTTGACCTCTTACGTCCCAGGGGCGGTCGGGTAGCCTAGTGGTTAAAGCGTTCGCTCGTCACACCGAAGACCCGGTTCGATTCCCGACATAGGTACAATGTGTGAAACCCATTTCTGGTGTCCCCCGCCGTGATATTGCTGGAATATTGCTAAAAGTGTCGTAAAACAACACTCGTATATAGCAGCTCGCCACTTGACATTTCTGTGTATCAATAAACTTCGTGTTCAGAATCCTCCAAAACAAAATATCAATCTTGGAATAAGAAGATTTCGTCGTGTCAATTCCAAACTTCAAAAGCAGAAGTCTCCAAATGTCGATATCCCAAAACAATTAGGATTGTTTTCTCTGAAGTGTTTTGACTGGCTAATGAAACATGATGAAACACTATTAATTGCATCAACACAGTGCTGACAGGTGGATATTTTAAAAAATGACGCCTCAGTGACAAAAATGATGTCCGATGACATTCCCTATTTTGATTTGTACCACACGATCATGTGTTTTATCAGGTGAACACTTGACTTGTGTTTGTGACGGGTGCCTCGGGTGAGGCAGGATACGCTCACCTTTTCGCGAACACCTGGTATCATCACTATTTGATAGTGACTCATAAACAAATGCTTATGATATAGTCGGAATATGGACTCTTGAAATTAAGTTTTCTTATGCTTTTTGACGGTTTTGGTCGCTTTTTGTTTATATAATATGAAGTGAGTTTGGATTATAGATATTTAATCAATAGATTTACCCGCTTACCAGCATGTCATTCATTAGCTAAAAGGACACTGACACTGTATCGTGGGTTTCACCAACGTAACACACGTCATGGACCTGTTTCACAACATGCATTGCTGACACGCGTTATCCTGGGTGATAATTGTAATAATGTTCAAAGTGTCGTGACACAACTCACTCAACCTAATGGAATCCTATTGGTTGTTGGCGAGAGTGAAGAGTATGAGTCACTTTTTGAAATATTATTGAAGTACCATCAGGTGGGTCATCATACGTAGACTTAAACCCGGTCGGCGATTATAAAATCGAGAGTGAAGAAGCCTTACAATATACACATCTTTCAAAACCGTATACGGAAGTATGGAATAAGTGATACAGAACCTCCAGGATGTGAGATGGGAATAGGTTAATGCAATATGTAGGTTAATGTCATGTTCATCGGAAGCTATTAAGTAGTTCTTAGTGATATACATATTTACAAGGCGTTTACCGCTTTACTGAAACCCACGAACACGGTACGGTCCTGGCAAGACTAGAAATGTTGTCAGGGAAACTTGGGATTTGAACACACGATCATAGATTTCTGGCACACTTAAAAGACGTACCCTAGCACAGCGAATTGTGTCTAACCTGAAGACTGTGCTCCCTCTGGACATAAGGAGTTGTATTTCTTGTTTGAAACGAACCACTGATCGAATGAGGTATGTCATTGTTCTGCCCAGACACGCGAATTTTTCATTTTTTGATGAGAGAGTAAAGCCAATTCAGAGAATTTTGTTTTGTCATATCTTCAAAACCAGAATTCTTCCTTTGACATCCGTGACTTATAGTATGCACTCAAACTCAAGAGGGATACTCTAAATAATTGTTTTTGTTTGTAGCCCCTCGACTCACGAACTCGATTTACTTGGACTTGATTTGAGATCCGAATTGCGTGTGTTGGCGGTCGGAGTCACCAGTTTGTTATCATCCGTGTTGCGTTTTTATTTCCCATTTCGACTTTTCTATTTTACGTTTGTAGCTGCATGCAACAAGGCACGAAATTTACATATTCAAATTTTATCTGATGGAACATTCCCTTTGAGGCTTTTTTAATTTCCTCTTCTGAAAATATTGAAACGTTCATAAGGACATGATCTATATCTTCATAGAACTGTCTCCTGGATGGACATTTAATCTCATGTGGTTTGATATGTGGTGTAGACAATCTCTGTATATTGTACGTGGAATTGATATTGGAACTGTCACTATGTCGATGGAGAATGCCGAACTATATAGGAAACAGAAAAGGTAAATTCAGCGCCTGCTCGCTTTGTAACGTACACGTGTATTCTGAACCAGGATGATATGTCTTTACAACAAGGTTTTCATTCAATGATAAATTGGGGACGCCAAGCGGAGATTACCAGGGTATCTGTGATCATATGTTCAGTCAAACCTATCTCCTACACCAGCACAGTGTAACGTGCAGATAAATTTCAGAAGCTGGTGACTTTGTAACTGGCACGTAACATCCGTCTGAACTAGGTATAAATGCAGACCCAAAAGGCTCGAATTGAGTCCTTACAATATGATAATATCGAGAAACACCACTCGACACATTTGTAACATTACCTTCGTGATCAAGGAAATAGTTATCACTCACGTTTATACAACAAAATGTCTTA
Organism: Haliotis rufescens; assembly: GCF_023055435.1. Lineage (NCBI taxonomy): Eukaryota > Metazoa > Mollusca > Gastropoda > Lepetellida > Haliotidae > Haliotis > Haliotis rufescens. The sequence continues at coordinate 24,491,938 of NW_025964001.1, read as the reverse complement.
AACTAAATTTACAGTTATATCTTGCGGGCGTCGTACATAAAACTGACCGGGAAGAAATGCACATAGATGTGCACGTGTTACTGTCTTGTAATGGGATTCTGCTTAATGGCCTCTGGCACCCATTTATCAACGCTGTAATTCCTGAGATATTAATTCTGTGAAATAAGGACAATATTTAACTGCCAGATAATACAAACTGAGTTTACAGATACCGAGACAAACCATTTGTCAATGACTTGAATCAAGCTTGCCAATTTTCTTGATCCTTGTCCCAGTTAAAAAAATTATCTTTCACAGAAGGTCGAATAACACACCTGCCAATTCATACTTTGCTCCTGTTAGGGAAGCATCTCAAAAATCAAATGTCAGGGTAAATTAATTTTGTAATTGTCTGACATGTTGCTGTATAGCTGCAGCACCCATAAAACGATAATTTGGACTTGTACATAAACCGCACTCATCTTCAGGCTATATCCTCCTAAGTGTAGATGACGGAGATAGGCCAGTGCTATGTGATGACGAATGTTATATTGACATTTGAAACTATGTGTTGCTCTTTATATCAAATTAGAAACTCGACTGCAGGCTTGGGTTTAGTTTTTTGTTTTATGACAACGTTTTGAGAGACTAAGTGCGAAGTGGTACATGCATGTATGAATAATTCTTTGTGGTTACTCTCATCTCAAACAATATTGATTAAAAGGATCCGACTATTGGTGTGTTTTTTTATCGTTTTTAAACTTTCATAATTTCTCACGTTGTTGACAAGATATAAAAATAGTTCTATTCGGTATCTTTGTCAGAACGCTGTTCTAGAAACTTTCAAAAATTCAGGAATGTTAAGAGATAGTGAAATCTTCGAGATGACATTTTCTCTAAGTCAGGAAGATGCATGGCAAATAATCATGTTGCTCAATCACACAACTTTAAAAAAATCAGTGCTTTAAATTTTAAGCAAACCACACGGAGCCAAATTAACCCAGCTTTGATGCAATCAGCCACGCGATTGACACTGCAGTTGGAATGAATCGTTTACTGGATATTTAAAACAAGCACGTTAATTATACAGTGTTTAAGACTGGACGGTGTGAGTCTGAGTAGGGCTAAATTGAATGTGAGGATCAAACGAGAAAATTGCCATTAACTGAAGTGAATTAAAAAATGTCCAAAGGTACGCGATGCTCAAGTTTCCAGGCAGAGACTACACTGTCTTGCATTGGATTGAAAACTTCTTGAAAACCTTCTTCTGTTTGACCCTGTCTGACACATGATGGCACTGTTTAAGATTACAATCCACATGTAAAAAGAACCCGATATTTAACAGAGGGAACAAGCAAGGTTTCTGCATTTTGTCCAAGGCAGTATTCTAGACGCCAGTAGCTTTCATCCATAACATGAAACATGACAGATAAAAGACCGTAAATGACATAGTATAAGACATGTTGTACCTGCAGTGTCTCAAATCAAAATGTCAAAGCTTGCATATACTTATATTTATATGAGTGTAGGCTAAAAAAAATGGAAGAACAGTAGGAACAAATTGAAATAATAGTACTATTACAATGTGAATATGAAGTTGCACCAGTCTCCCTGATTGTCGAGAACACTACATAAGTGTGCAGCTTGATGTGTCCCAGGGACACTGTTTGATTCTCTTAACTAATTTGAAGATGACCACCTATTTCATATTGTGGGAACGCCTCCTCGGTCTTTTGGGAGAGCGTCCGCCCGGAGAGAGGAAGGTCCGGGGCACGATCCCCGGCCGTGTCATACCAAAACATGTTGAAAGATGGTACTCGATGTTACCCTGCCTTGTTGTTACCCTACCCGGCGCTTGACATTAAGGGGCTAAAACAAGGACTGGTCGGCTCGGAGTCAGTATATTGTGTCTGAGTGGGGTATTCATGTTAAACTTCAGCATAGTGTCTCTAGCACTTTAAATTGGTATCAGTCCGGACTAGTACAAGCGGACACACACACACACACACACACACACACACACACACACACACACACACACACACACACACACACACACACACACACACACACACACACACACGTGTGCAAGCACGTTTGTATATAAGTGTATAAGTGCAATAATCTTGCGACGTTCAACCCCATTTCACCTCACCTCACCTCACCTCACCTCACCTCACCTCACCTCCCGTCATATTTTGGCATAATTAAACCTAAATGGGCAGATTATACTTGGGCCGCCGGTGATAGAAAGGAGTTCAAGGGGACATGTTCAAGCTAACCGGCTGCACATGTATACTCAGTGGGCGAAAGATGGATCTCTCACTTTGAGAATGTTGTTATTCACAGACCATCACAAACGAGGGGTTCTAACGTTTGAGCAGAACATGTTTACCCGATTCACGAACACCTTGAGTCATCACTGTCAGTTGACAATGTAGGATTTTGAAAATGCCAGTGTCATAATTAGTGTCATCACTCAAGTGATGGAGACACGAATATGACTGCGCCTAAGGCATTGGCGTTTCCAATCTGAATAACTAGCTTGTCGGTGTGCATGGCGTGACAGTTACAAAGTCACCTGCTTTTTATATCACCATCACATTATAATATATTGATGTGGGAGATAGTTGAAGCGACGACGGACAGTAAAATTCCTGATAGAACCAAGAGTACTTGATCACAGTTGACCATTAATGTTGTCCACCTTTGATGTAATCTGAAGAGGAATATTGTCGATTACATTAGGAATGGCAAAGAACCACCTGTGATTTAATGAGATTTTGTTGCCCACTTAAATTGATGTATTAAATTTCCAGTTTATCCAGACATCTGGAGGTTTTCAACGAGTCAGTAGATATAAACAAGTTTTATGCGTGTTGATGTCTCGGGCGTGTTACGCAGCAGCAACACTATAATTGCTTTCACTTTGCATCTACATAGGAATATGCTCCTGGTCCTCCAATTTATCATTGAATGAATATGTTTTTCCATTAATTGAAGATGTTTTCCACAGGACACAGAAGATTAGCCCCGAATACATCGATTCACCATATCACAAGTAGCAGACGTTGACAAGGAGTATCCATTCCATGTACTTTTTCCTATAATTCCCTATATGCTTAACCAGCGGCATCCTGGCAATTGCCTTATCTCTATAATTATGCTTAACCAGCGGCATCCTGGCAATTGCCTTATCTCTATATGCTTAACCATCGGCATCCTGGCAGTTGCCTTATCTCTATATGCTTAACCATCGGCATCCTGGCAATTGCCTTATCTCTATATGCTTAACCATCGGCATCCTGGCAATTGCCTTATCTCTATATGCTTAACCATCGGCATCCTGGCAATTGGCTTATCTCTATATACTTAACCATCGGCATCCTGGCAATTGCCTTATCTCTATATGCTTAACCATCGGCATCCTGGCAATTGCCTTATCTCTATATGCTTAACCATCGGCATCCTGGCAGTTGCCTTATCTCTATATGCTTAACCAGCGGCATCCTGGCAATTGGCTTATCTCTATATGCTTAACCATCGGCATCGTGGCAATTGCCTTATCTCTATATGCTTAACCATCGGCATCCTGGCAATTGCCTTATCTCTATATACTTAACCAGCGGCATCCTGGCAGTTGCCTTATCTCTATATGCTTAACCATCGGCATCCTGGCAGTTGCCTTATCTCTATATGCTTAACCATCGGCATCCTGGCAGTTGCCTTATCTCTATATGCTTAACCATCGGCATCCTGGCAATTGCCTTATCTCTATATACTTAACCAGCGGCATCCTGGCAGTTGCCTTATCTCTATATGCTTAACCATCGGCATCCTGGCAATTGCCTTATCTCTATATGCTTAACCATTCGGCATCCTGGCAGTTGCCTTATCTCTATATGCTTAACCATCGGCATCCTGGCAGTTGCCTTATCTCTATATGCTTAACCATCGGCATCCTGGCAATTGCCTTATCTCTATATGCTTAACCATCGGCATCCTGGCAATTGCCTTATCTCTATATGCTTAACCATCGGCATCCTGGCAATTGCCTTATCTCTATATGCTTAACCATCGGCATCCTGGCAATTGCCTTATCTCTATATGCTTAACCATCGGCATCCTTGCAATTGCCTTATCTCTATATGCTTAACCATCGGCATCCTTGCAATTGCCTTATCTCTATATGCTTAGCCATCGGCATCCTGGCAATTGGCTTATAATTATCTCTATATGCTTAACCATCGGCATCCTTGCAATTGCCTTATCTCTATATGCTTAGCCATCGGCATCCTGGCAATTGCCTTATCTCTATATGCTTAACCAGCGGCATCCTGGCAATTGCCTTATCTCTGTATGCCTAACCATCGGCATCCTGGCAATTGGCTTATCTCTATATGCTTAATCATAGGCATCCTGGCAGTTGCCTTATCTCTAATATGCTTAACCATCGGCATCCTTGCAATTGCCTTATCTCTATATGCTTAACAATCGGCATCCTTGCAATTGCCTGATCTCTATATGCTTAACCATCGGCATCCTTGCAATTGCCTTATCTCTATATGCTTAACCATCGGCATCCTGGCAATTGCCTTATCTCTATATGCTTAACCATCGGCATCCTGGCAATTGCCTTATCTCTATATGCTTAACCATCGGCATCCTGGCAGTTGCCTTATCTCTTCGATGTTCAATGTATAGGATTGGTATCCATCACAATTCAAACCACTTAAGAAAAATCTGTTATGCACGTACAGATACATGACATTTGTATATGTGACCAACCATCAGATGATCATGGGAGAAAAATCAATATAATTTGAAATTGCAGTATCTTCAGAACACAAAAATACACTTAACAAAATTCATTTCATATTTATTACAGTCATACATGACATCAACCATCTGGACTAATTTCCCGACTTATAACTGTTTCTGTAATTATTGCAGATTTTAGACATAATGTCTGATAAATTGAAAGTAGACATGTATGCTGAGAGGCTGAAATAATGTTTTGACTACATTACGAACTAACGAGAGGGAAATAAGATACTTTTGTACAGTCCGCACACATGGCGGTCATCACTGAAGTTAGTTGACGTCAAACGTCTTTATGACGTCACAGCACAATGGTATCCCAGCAACTATAAGGCCCCTTTTCACCTGGCGGGTCACATATATGGATCATGTATTTAACCAAAATACAAAAAATATAATCTCCAGCATGGTGACAGCATCGAATAAAAACAAATATCTCAATGCCTAAATGCCTGAAGATTTAGATTTTGGGTCTTGTTGCATGCAACTACATACGTAAAAACAAAATGTCGAAATGGGAAAATAATAACATAACATGGTTGATGATAAACTGGCGACATCTGACCATCGCTGCCCGCATTTCTGTAGAGACCGAACCCAAATGGACTCCAAGTAAAATTGAATTCACGATTCTAATTTGGGTTTCAATGAATACTAAGTAATTGAGGTCCAAGGAAATATCATGATTGTTTAGGTATAAAACAAATGATTCTCTGAAGTGGCGTGACTATTTTTATTAAACATAGACCCTCATCAGATCACTGGTTCGTTTATAATAAGAACAGTAAGCTTCCTTTGTTACATACAAACGGTACCACCAGGTCTTGAGAAGATGTATAAAGCGAAAGTAGCTTACAAAACCAACGGTAGTATTAAGCATGGGTTTCAGTACGTGTTCGAGTAATCTAGTATGGTCTCACGATCTTCATTAAGTGAGTGTTCGTGGCATGCCAGTCATGTAATAGACAAATCAGGTCTCAAGTCAATCTCTGAAAAGTAAATCTCTGAAACTCTGAATATATTCCACACCTGAATCGGTGCTGAAGAGATGAAGTTTGCTCCAGTTGAAATCTAGCTTTGAAATCGCTTACGTATTAAAATTAGAGCTTTGGGGTCCTAAGTTCATCTGGCTAAAATATATTTTCTATACTAAGGTAAAACATTCAATCAATTTTATTTAGTACGTGTGACTTCATGTTTACACTGACAGCCATACAACAACCAGCTGTATCGCAGAGTAAAATAGTTCCTCAAAAAGAGAGGTGACATGAGCGTATGGATGCACAACTTGCTCTTAAGAAACATCAAATCATATCCTCATTAGATGAGAAAATTCTGTAAAAAACTACCTCAGTAAGTCAGTCACAATGACAGCGCGTCGTAATACATTTACATCAAGTACAAGACGTCAAAATGGCCGACACGATAAACGTGACGGGAGAGATTTCCGAAGTTGTTAATGAACCTGTGGCGGTTACATGTGTTAGTCATCATTGATCAACTGGCCGATCATTGAACGGTGAATAAAGATGCGTCAAACAGACACTAAGGTAAATTCATAGATTGCTGGAGACGGTCAGTGTCAGCCTAGACACGAATCGAGTCGATACTACGATAGTTTAGATGCGCATATATTCGTTTGTTCATTAGGATAGGCCGTAGCGAGGATATTCGCGAACAATCATGCAGTCACGCTCTCTGACATTTCTCAACGTATACTGAAACGCTGAGACAAAGGATAAAGGTTCTAAATGATCAGAAAGAACGCTTATGTATGTTTTCGTGCTAGGGAATTCCCAGGGGTTTCCCCAGGAACGTGGAAGTAGTCCGTCAGTGTTTACGTCATTTCAAGAACACGGTCTCGTGAAAAACGTATGAACGTCAAATTGTGTCGTTCATACACTTATGAACGTCAATTTTGCGGTCATGTGACCGACCTCTCGTCCAATGGAAAAGCCGTATATCGTGTAAACTTAAAAAATTATATGCATTTGAAATATTTTATCATTTCCTTGTTAAATTAGTAATTATATTTGTATTTAAAATTCAAAATAAATTTGTCGATTTGCGATGTACAAACTGATAAGTTTGTACTTTGTCACAAACTACAGATTATTTTTTAAATGAGAAAATATTGATAAACAGCTTTGACACAAATCGGACCAGGATGAAATAAGGGCAGAACTCGTCGCTTTATGACAAGTTTACATTAAGCAAGGTGCTCGTCCGGCAGCGGCATATATACAAAGGGAAACGACTCCCAACGAGAGCAGGAACTTAGATCAGCTGCCTCGGAGTTATTTAAAGGGTCCGGAACATTACAGTTGGACCTTCAATTTTCATCCTTTTTAAATGATCGAAATGGTAATATTGCTTTACACTTCTATCAGCATTGACGAGAATGGATATTTAAGATATTGACACGATAGTTTTGGATCATTATCGCGATCAACAACATTTCTGACGTGAAATCTGTGATGCGTTCGTCGTGTATACGAAGTGTTGACTTAATATGCATACTAAGTACATCGCAATGTAAATGTTTGAAGGTACTGCAGAGTACTTGTGTAAAATAGAACCCAGATTACACGCCGTTTTGTCAAGTTGATTCAAGAACGAAAATTATCATTAGCTTCTTTCAGATTGGCCCTAAACTGTAAATTTAGATTGTAGTTTACAACGATCTAAGCCAAACCATCGCGTTGTGCAAAGTGAATGGTGATTGTAGCCGAAGCCCAAAATCGCGATCTTATGTATTTACAATAAATGTAACGCTGGTATCGTTTTGTGCACAAGGGCCCTGGTCGTCATGTCAAGCCACCATTCAGAAGGCAAGCATGAAAAATGAGTTTACTGGACGAAGAGAAGACTATGATATCAATAAACTATTCCGACCAAGCCCAACGACTACACGGAGCAGCACTGCAGCTGAATACAAAGAACCCAATGTTGATGGCAACTCGCATACGTGGTCAAGATGGATGACCTTCCATTCCGGGTGAGGTGACCAGTGGACGTTACAGACCATTACCTAGCATCATCCAATCTAAATGTCTATTACAGAAGTGGCACAGACTGTCTTATTGAATTCCTGCCTCTCTGATCAACATACAAAGTAGACGTTTCTTAGTAAGTACACGAAACATATGATTGGGCTCTATCTATGTATGAAAATATGTTGCGTCTTCAACCTTTGCCAACAAAAATACATTTTACAAGTTGAGTTAGTTCACATTTGATAATAAAGCTTTTATTGACATCTTAGAGCTAATATAAAGCCTAGTTTTCTAGTTCATGTTTAATGTATTTTGTTGGATTATGTAACCAGCTATTTAAAGAGACACTGGTCTGCTGTCCATCTTCAATGTAAATCTAAACAATTGTAATTATATACCAGTATGCGACTAACGCATTGCCTGTAAGATTGACTGGTAATCAATCTAGTAACTTTGAGATTGATATAAACTCTACTACACTACTTCTCATGATGTAAATTCTACGACTTGTGGCTGCCAAAACTCATGATGTTGCTACCAATCTGTTGGTAATATAATGTTGACTTCTGTATTGTTGACAATAACAACCTACGTCAATTATTCAAGTATGGCGCAACCAATTGTGAACTGTCTGCTAGCGACTGGGATCACAACTTTATAATCATTGTGGATACTGTGATAGGGATTGCCAACACTGGGCCTGCAGAGAATACGAATGTCTTTCAGAGTGTGTTACGTTACTGCATTATGTTGACATTGGTAGAATACATTCACTAACTGAAAGAGGAGACAGAATTTGAATAAACCATTTCTGTCCTAGCCAGCTACCATCCAACGTATGGCTGCCATACACTAAGGTAGGTAGTTGTTTCACTGACAATGCCCCAAGTAGTACGACCGTTATATGTAAGCATGACTACATTAATTGTTTGACCGTGACCATAGATATATTTACATCTCTCGCAGGTTCGGGACAATTCAGGACAATACGTATGCGAAATCCCGAACTTCCTCCTTGATAACATGTATGTGAAATGTGGAGATAGGACAATAAGGCAAGCAGCAGGCTTCCCCATGGGCACTGACATTGGCATCCCTTCCTTTCTGATCTGTTTCTTTATGCATATTAAACGGAATTTCTGCTCAGATTGGCAAGATCAAAACAGGAATTTCGCCACGAAAGTAAAACTTACGCTTCAGGCATGTCGATGATCTGATACCTGAATTATAATAGAGTTATTAATATAATTAATTTATATTGTTGTTTCGTTGTTATATCATTGCTATAAGAAATAATAATTGTATAGTTATTAGTATTAGTAATATGTATTTGTTGTTTAACAACACCCACAGCATTTTCTATCTATATAATGATTGAACCTCTGTAACTATTTCCCCGAGCCTAGTTCATGCCCACTAGACATGTCATGGCGTACGTCCAGAAAATGATATGATAAGTCCTCATATATAAGTAGGAAATATAAGCAAAGGAAACATATTCAAAAAGATTTGCAATGCGCTCAGACATAAAACGTTTGAATGTGTATTATTTCGATGCTTGACACGACAAAAGTTAAAAAAACATGAAAAATGATAGGAAACATTGTAAAACTGGATCGATAATATGCAACACACGCAATTCTGGTGATACTGATCTGAATCAATTTCAAGTAAAATTGAATTCTTCAGTTGGGAGACGCAATGCTGAACGAATTATAAAGAAAATCCTTTCGTGAGGTTGGAATCCTCACTAAGGAATGAGATCATAGAAAATATGTCAATTTCAACTGCAAAAAGGGCCTTTCTCAAACGGTTTGACTGACTCCAAGCGTAATTGGAGTGTTGCTTGGTTCAAGTGTAACCTAGTGGCTGTCAAATCATCTACCATCAGTTGTCAGTTGCACTACATCAACATTCCGTTCTATACTGTCCCAATGGTCAATACCCCAGCCATTTGACGATACACTTTAGAACATGGGGACGATCTGCTTTGCCAGGTATATAATCTAGTTAAGAAACACCTGATCAAAGTACAGTAAAGAGACTCTTGCACTATGTCACAAATCGTGTCTTGTGTCATCACATGGCACCAAATTTAAAACGCCAACGCCAGAGAATAATCAGCATCGATTATCTGCCAAAACAAATTCCATTGGACGTAATGTAATTCCATGACATAACATGACATCTAAGTAGAATTGTTACGCGTCGTTAAAGATGTGTAATACTTAACCCTTGTGAATCAAAAGGAGTGTCATCTTCAATGAAAGTAGAATGAAGGTAGATGGTTGAAAATTGACGTACTATTTCCCCGTGCCCGGATGTCTGTCGACTGACACGATGTCCGAATGCCGTTGATGTCTTGTTGTCGATTACGCGGTCCACGGACGTAATGGTCGTCAATGAGCGTGGTCACTCCTAGATCTACCTGTTGTTATGCAAACACGGGAATCGAATGTTCTTGCCACGTATGCGAAGCTCCCCGACATGTGGCTTCCGGAAGTTGATAACTCTAAACAACTCAAGTTTACAGCGCAGCTCTCTATACCGCGTACCACGGTGTCAAGCCCTGGGACGGAGTTTGGGCCTTACAGAACCAAGGGAGGTCACTCTAATTCAAGGTAACTCTCACAACTCAACATTGTACACACGCCTCAATCAATTTGCTGCCACTTACAATCATCCGAAATACATTAGCAATATACCACATGCCACAATGACATATACTAGTATGTTAAGATGAAAGACTTGTAATCAGGTTATAGTGCTTTAGAAGGTATTGCGTCTTGAGAGGACATAGACGATGAAAGACTGAAAGATTTGTCCTATGGCATGCACCGGGTTCAATAATGAAATATGAAATGAAAGGCTTGCAATCCTTGTAGATATACATTGGAATATATGGCCAGATAATGCTTGGTATTTGCTGATTGTTTCCCAGAAGCTTTGACATCAAAGGTGAACTTTAGCTGCTTATAATCCAAAATATTACCAATGGAAAGAGTTCAGGCGGAAACATAACCCTCTTGACCAAATGGTATTTTTCATGACTTATCAGATGAAGATGTCTGGAAAAATGTTGATCAGCGACATAGAAATCCATTCCACTCTCTGACGCTTCAATAATACAGTTTAGGCGAGATGTGTTTGATGAGAGGTAGCGTCTACGGTTGGGGCTCAGCTAACCTGACAATAATGATCGTTGTCAACTTCTCTCATCTGATTCCCTTTGTACAGCTATATATGGCATCTCTATAACACGAGCCGCTACATTGGTGATGCGTGTATACAGTAATCGTTCTACATCTTCTTAATCATGGCGTGCTACGTGTTTAACGCATTCAACGTTCCCTTAAGACATTTACGTGACCCTAGAAAAAACTGAAACGACTTCTTCAATATTTTTGTGATAAAGGAATACATTCCAAACAAAGAATTCAGATTGTAACATGAATGTAGGATAAATATGTTTCTCCTGCGTGGTGAAATCAATAGCAGTTGTTTGACACACATAAAACATACAACGCTCTATCCTCGATGAACGTACACTAACCCCATTCCAAGTAGTATTCAATATGTTATTGGCATCCATATATATTCATGAAACAAACATGGAAATTGACTAGAAAGTCGATTCGAGATAGTTAGATATATTCTGGGAATTGAAATAGTCTATTAACACGGAATAAATAGCTTTGGCGCCACCTCGCCGTGAAATTATTCGCAGATGTATCCGAACAATTACATGGTGCTTTTTTATCAAATTACTACTTAATTCAAGGATTAAACCCGATCTCATTTGAACAGAACTATGTTGCATATTCACTGTTTAAGGAGTAGGATGAAAGTAACGGTGATGTAGCCGATGTATAATGTGCATAACTCTTAAAGTAGACGAGCGCATAAGAAACGTCTAGAAACTTGTCTACACACACAAACGATCAATTCGGCTAACAAACATCATTCTGGTTCTTTATGGAACGGAAATAAACAAGCACGTTCTTGAGTTCATCCCAAGACGGACAATCGATGTTCACACTTTAACAATTTAAATTATTTTGTCATCTGTATGTTAATAGTTGTGGCATAACAAAAACCGTGGTATATTTTTTACTGAAGCGTCATAAATCAAACGTGTCCTTGCTAAACACTGTACTATATCTTTTCAATATATTTAAGTAGTTGAGTTAAGTACAGATATATAGTATATTTGAGGGGCGACAGGGTAGCCTAGTGGTTAAAGCATTCGACCGTCACGCTGAAGCACTGGTTCGATTCCCCACATTTATCCAATTTGTGAAGCCCATTTCTGGTGTCCCCTCCTAATAGTGCTGGAATAGTTAAAGGTGACGTAAAACCATACTAAATCATCCATACATTACTTAGACATTAAAAACTATGCGGAGTCATGGTGTACATTGTCAACGACTTGTCAAATCGTGATTCAATATTCATTAAAAAATCATGATTTTGTAGTTTTCGTTTTGTCAGTGTTCAATTAAGTTGTGAAGTTCTTATTCAAAACCCATTTGCACGTAATAAGAATTGATTTATAAAAACGGAGCTTACAAATGATTGGCTGAAACATTGCTGTCCATTACCGTAAGATAATGACTACATTTCCCTCGCTATATCGGTGTCCTGTAGTCTAGGTGTCGTTTTCTTCAAACTTCTCAAAGTCATTATGCAGTCTGATGTGTGTATTTACTGAAAGAGCGACATGCCAGCCCAGATGTAGAAATTAAAGTTCACCAATGAAGACAATGTAAAGTCGGCTCAAGGTAACCGACATATTGACATTACGAAGGCAAACAGAATTGTCGAGATCCCAAGTTTGTATTGTCAACTTTCAGAAATCTGATCGATCACTTGACATTCTTTGAGAGGTGATAGTGTCATATACGTATTTATTCAGGGATCAAGAAATCTCTCCAGAAATAGACTTTATAGTTTAAAAAAGTGGATAGATCACGTGTGGCTTGAAACAAAGGTGTGTGAGTAGGGAGGTGCGGGGGACCCAAATGGTCAAACATTGAAGCGGAAACTAACCCTGTTTTCGACATGTCGATTGAATACTATAACCACTCGGCTTTCCCAACCTATCTCACAAACACACCTTATGGAGCCGTTCCCCTTCGACAAATTAGAATAAGTGTAGCTACCTGAACCGGCTACACGAAGTTCCCTCTGATAGGAGGGTGGTGGTGTAGCCCAATGGTTAAAGCGTCACGCCGAAGGACCGAGTTCGTTTCTACACATGAGTACAATGTGTGAAGCCCATTTCTGGTGTCCCCTCCCTGATATTGCTCGATTATTGAAAATATCGGCGTAAAACCATACTCACTCACTCCCTCAGAAGACACCTTTAGTTATATCTTTGTTGACAAACGCCTCATTTATCAGTATTCCAGCTATATGACAGAGGCCTGTGAATTATATCGCAATGCACAATGCCACCGAACCCGGACACCATTTTGCGACAAGAACAGGTTCCTTGGGACCAATTAACCCGGAATACCACGGGGTAAATGAACTTTGTTGTTTGAAGGAAGATTGTTGTTTACAAGAGATTAGCTTACTGTACTCACAGACTATGTTAGGATTAAGTCAATATAACCTTTATCATGTAAAAAGTATCCATTTATTATTCTCCTCAGGAATATGACTACAATGTCAGAGGTTTGCTGCAGAAAGGGTTGTCCCTACAATTTCATCACGTTGTCACATACTTTCATATATTTGGCATTTGAGAAATCTGAGGTGATGCTGAAATTGATAAATTTCTAAATTAAGCAAGGCAGCCTGAACTTTCAGATGTGACATTACCACGCATTAAGGTCAATAATACATATTATGTTGCAGTAGGTGCTGAGCAGAATTAAACTGATACTTCTCCTCACAATAGCCCGTGCATGGTGAAAGCTGAAAGCGTGATGCCAAGAAACTGAGACATCTTTTCAGTCGCACATGGTTTCAAATATGCTCTGAAACGTAAATTTGCAAACGGTTTTGTAAACTCCAATCTCTTTCGTAGACAGTATGAAGTTAAACATCGCACAAATTAGTGTTAGTAGTATTGTTTTAGGCACTTAAAAAAATTGTTATAAAGTGTGAAGTATTTGTTATTTATAAACAACCCACCCGTCCCTAACGTCAACACTTCATGGTTTTAATCATTCATTAGACTGCACAGCTACGGTAACGAATGTGAATTACAATTAACAAATCAAGGGTTAAGATAACGAAAGTTTAGGGTGACATAAAACCTATTCCAAAGACTGTTCGATGCATGTGATCTTTTTCTACAACCAGGTATTCTAAAAAGCAACTCCTTTTAGCTTTTATCCCACTGGCCTGAGCCAAATTAACGAAAACTTCAAGCTATCGGTCACGCAATTGACACGATGGTTGGGATCAATCGTTCACTGGTCTGTTTAAAACTAGCGCTTTAATTATACAATGTCTAGGATGGGACGATGTGCTACGGAGATGAACGAAATTGAATGTGGGGATCAGACGAAAGACCTGCCATTATTTGGGAGGAAAATTAAAACTTTTCCCAAGGTTCATGATACATCGGGTATCCAGACAGACACGTCACTGTCTCGCGTTTCACTCGCCCATCTACGGACCTTAACTTCATCATCAGGTCTTGGAACAACTAGATTAAAGGTTGATCGGTGCGTTTAAGTGTTGGATGTTAGCTCCTTCACAACTATATTTGTTCCCGATTGTCTCAAGATAGCAGTGAATATAAGAAGCTAAACATTCCAGGTTACGGTTTGCTGAGCCGTGTAAACCCTGAGACGTACGCTTTGTATTTATAGATTGTTCTCTTATCCTCTATATCATTCACACCTGTGCGGTGAATCAAATGCTTTAAAACTTATTTATATAGAGATTGGACAATAGTGAGTGAGTGAGTGAGTGAGTGAGTGAGTGAGTGAGTGAGTAAGTATGGTTTTACGTCGCTTTTAGCAATATTCTAGCAATATGACGGCGGGGGACACCAGAAATGGGCTTCACAAGATTGGACAAATAATACTAAAGGCCGGACCAAATACGGTTTACTTTATCTGTTTCTGCGTCTTATACTTAATAATAAGTAGGGCGGTCAGGTAGCCTAGTGGTTAAAGCGTTCGCTCGTCGCGCCAAAGACCTGGGTTCGATTCCCGACATGGGTACAATGTGTGAAGCCCATTTCTGGTGTCCCCCGCCGTGACATTGCCGGAATATTGCTAAAAGCAGCGTAAAACCATACTCACTTACTCACCCTTAATAATAATGAGCATGCATATATAATGCGCCAAGTCCACAGCCTAAGGCATTCTCAAAACGTTATATTTTTACCCCGGTGAGTGTGCACACGCTCTTCATTCTCAGCTCCCTGGGGAGTATACAACAGTCAACAGTCACTTTACAATATCATCCTACCGGGTACTCGATTCACGTCTGGGTGAACAAAGAATGTTAAACATTTGGCTGACTACCCTGTAGATATAACTTCCTGTAGCAAATACAAAGTACTCCAGAGTTATTCGGATCGTGAATTGTATGCGTGGCACGACATTGTCCCGTGGGGACTCGAGTTCGGATTGGGCCCAAGCACCCCTTGTGGGACTGGATCGATTGGCCAGGTTCAGTGACTCGGCAGATTGCGTTGATCGTTGCTCATGCATTCAGTCACTGGTTTGCCTCGTCAAGTCTATTTACAGGTCGGTGGAATACCGTTGACTCCGGAGTTTAACTACAAATATAGAAGCATAACTTAAATACTGTCATGTACACACACACATATGAAAAACCGAGATTGCATCTCGTCAAATTGATGTAATAATAAAAATATTTAAATTCACTGGAATAAAGTTCATACTAACATCACATGAAAAGTTCTTCCCTTGTGTTTAAACTATAAAAAAGGAAGTTTCGCAACTACTAATCCAAAAGACAACACACGTCAAACATATCAAGAGAAACTGACTAAATCGTGTTTGTATATATCAAATAATGTCTGCATGGTTGATGATAAAGGTAGATCCAATGAGAAGGACGGTGATACTTTTGTAACACACTTTAGGCTATCTTGAGTCTCGGTAATGGTCTGTTACGACTGTTACGTCAACTGAGCAGTTCACGTGGCATGGGTGGTCAGCTGATTACTGTGAGTAAGTCAAAGATAATGTTCCTCTCATACAGGCCCGCGCATAAACTTGTTGCACAAACAAGCATACTGTATATTGAATCCTCTGATTTACCTGTACTGGAAATATAAGAGACCAGTGAAACCATTTCATTTTAGACCTATGCATAAATATACAGAGAGACTATCTATAAGACTGTATGGCAAGAAGGATGACGTCGACTTTCCATTAGTCAACCTTTCCCTTTACCGTATTCAACGTAATAAGCGCCCAGGGCGCTCTCAAAATAAGAAGTAGGGGGCTCTTATTAGAATATTATTTAGTGAAAAAAAAAAAACAGAGTTAAAAGATAAATTGAAATGAAATTAAATGTTAATGTACGACAGATATATTTTTCCAGAATTTAATTGCCCATAATTAAGTGTGCATATAACACACGAGTGCGTATTATACGCGAATATATAAGTCTTGTGTACATTGATCAATCGGAAGGGGTGCTTATTAGGATTGTTCACTGGCCAATATGTTAGCAAATATCGCCGTGGGCGCTTATTAGAGCGGGGCGCTTATTTCGTCGAATACGGTATGTCGAACAATATTCCAGCTGTTACATCCCATTAGTGAGACACCCATTGTAAAAACAGTGGAGTAGGTGGGATTAATTAAACAAACACAGCCAGTCTACCCACTTAACAATGGTCACTGCCCATGATTAGCGGATTAATTATTAAGAGTAGGCCAGTAATTCTGTTTGAATATTTTCAGGAAATAAATGAGTTAGGAGCTAGTAGGAGCTTACTCAAAAAGTTGAGATGCATGTTTTGAACAAGAACAAAGTAAGATAACCTGGTACTCATTGGCATCTTGAGTCATTTTTTTTGTCTTTAATAAGACAAGTCCATTCTCATGATAGGGGTTAATTACCTGATTAACATGTGCAGCCAGGTATGACATTGTTGTTTTAAGGTGTCTCCCTTACTAATGGGAGGAGACCATTCCAGCAGCTCCAGCCTTTAGTGTCTTCATTTCACAGCTTTTGAGGTACAATCGGACATGCTCTTACTCCCAAGCATTCAGCATTCAAGGCCTCATTAAAGCATTTGAAAGTTTTCTGATAGACATGTGGAGAAGATTTCTAAATGTGACGCATCAGTGACCAAAATAGTATTCGATGCAATTCCCTATTTTGACTTGTACCATCTGTTCTTGTGTTTATATAGGTGAACTTTACTGGACAGGTGCCACCGGTGTGACAGGGTATGCTCATCTTTTTCGCAAACACCTGGCATTTCATAGTGATTCATAAACACATGCTTTTAATATAGTCTGAATCGTATTATTTCCTATGATTATTGAGGGTTACGTCGCTTTTATGCAAACCGATTTAGATATTCCAGCCATTTCACAGCGTTTTACACCAGCAATGGCCCTAACACACTGTGATGTCGATAGTCGAACACAGGCCTTCGACGTGACGAGCAAACTATGTACCACCAGGTTAACTCATCTCCCACGAGTACTACAGCAGGAGACAGATTCACTGGTCAAGAAGGTTTCATTACAATTTTGTTTGTTTGTTGTTTAACGCCGCACTCAGCAATATTCCACCTATATGACGGCGGTCTGTAAAATAATCGAGTGTGGACCAGACACTTCAGTGATTGACATCATGAGCATCAATCCACGCAATTGAGATCGATGACATGCATCAACCAAGTCAGCGAACCTGACCACCCGATCCCGTTAGTCGCCTTTTTACGACAAGCATAGTCGCTTTTTACGGCAAGCATGGGTTGCTGAAGACCTATTCTACCCCGGATCATCACGGGCCGTTTCATCACAACGTCAAAGCACTACGACCTTTCAAACGCCTGATTTGCAATTGCTACAAACGCTAATACTTTACATATTTTAGTTAAATTACTTTGTCAGTTGTTTTAACACCGACCGGAGAAATAGTCAAGCTATATGATGGCGTTCTGTAAATGATCTGGACCAGACAAGCCAATGATAGATGTATAACCAACGAACTACGGATACGTACGAATAATATTATCTATCCTGAGTGAAGGAATGGTGTTAATCCCAGATTGGCGGGGGACTTAACAGCAATTTTTCACGAGGGACAGATAATCCGCTTGTCAAGTTAGCTATTATACATATTACTCGTTGATATTTTAAGAGATAATGAAGGAAAAGGTATTGATGCCAAACCTACAGAGGAACTTCACTAAGGAAGCCTATTGTTCATATGACGTTATGTAATCAATTTGTGACATCATGAACAATGACGTCATGTCGTATTTTCTCATCAATAAAACACTGTGATGCAATATGGCTTCAGTTGACCAGCAGTGAATGCACATGTGTAAATATCTAAAAGTTATAAGGGACGATCACTCTATCCTTATAGATAATATCATGAGAAACGAATCAGGTTCACAGGTGTTTATGTGCAGTGACAACAGATGAAGGATGTCACCTAGACTAACATTTAGTCTCTGAAATCTTATATTACACAATATCCTTCTTGACTCTAAAAATAAAAATGTTTTCCCTATGCTGTGCAATAGAGCTAGCTTGAGCTGGCTAGACTTGCTTTTGTATGCATTTCTAGATATATTAATATTTTTTTCATAAAATAAATATATTCCACGGTCATGGTGCAGGACTAGAAGTCACCGACAGTAACCATTTAGTCGCCTGTTACGTCAAGCATACATGTAAGTGGATGTGGGTCTCTTCTAACACGGGATCCCCACGTATGTTTGTTCCAATACAGACAGCACACAATCTGTCACAGATTACACAAACCCAAATCAAATACATGTAAATTCTTCATGTACTAGTCAGATGAATTTATCTAGAGTTTGAATGACTTTATGACAGTCGCCTGTATTTCACTACTGTTGTTGCATATGATTTGAACTCACACTGCTATGAGATGTGAGTGTTCGCGAAGGATTTAGGATTCTTCTTCAGTGTCACAGTCTTACTCACAATCATGAAAAATAATTGGTGCTTCAGTCAACTTGTCACAAACATAACATAAATGCTTTAATGTTTAACAATACTTCAAAACAGAAACTCAGCTTACAACAGTTTTCAAACATTTGTCATTATATTCTAATTGTAAAGCATTAATTAGTTTTTCCTTCACATGAAATCATATCAACTCTTCATCCACGCTGATTTCACGTTGCTTCTTACGGAAGCGTAGTAGGGCCACGGTGATTTTTTGTGTCTAAGTATCTCCTACGTAGGACTTAGTATCTCCTACGTAGGACTTAGTATCTTCTACGTAGGACTTAGTATCTCCTAAGTCCTACGTAGGAGATACTTAGACAAAAACAAATTCACCGTGGCCCTATTACGCTTACGCAGTTTCCTACACCTTAATGTCACAAGAACTGATATCTGACATTGAGGATCGGTTGGACTTGCTGTATGTAACCATCTTTAATTAAGTAGTGAGATCTCATTACAACAATGACACATATTTTATAGCAGATTCGTTGTGAGCTTCGGCGATGTCATCCTGTTCCTATTCAGAAAAGCATTCAAGAAGGCAAACAAACCCACTTCAGAAAACGAGTATTTTTCTATAAAGAAACCATTTCTTATGTGACATTCTTCAATTACTTGGCATTTTAACTCAGTGATGGAGACTCGAGATAATTTCTTTCGTTTGCGCCTCTCGGCTCACGAATTCAATTTCAGTTGAAATTGATTTTCGATCAGTATCATCAGGAATGCGTATGGCGTCTGTCGTATATTATCAGCATGTTAAAGTATACATTACATGCTTTTTCCACATCAAATATGTGTTAGAACTCCTGTACTTGCATGCAACAAGACAATGAATTTACATATTTAAACATTTTATGCGATGCTGAATTCTTCTAAAGTGGTTGCAATGTCTTAAATACACGAAATATATAGTGCTATTTCCTGGATGTGTGCAAACGGATCCTTTCCTAAAGTGGTATCCTGTGTTACTGACATTCCAGTACATGAAATAGACTTTAAAATTGGCGAAAGCGTCGATTCGCGGTGTTTAAATATATACCGGGAATTGATATAGTCTATCAACACGGAATTGAAAGTTTCGTTCGACGCCGCTTCACAGCTGACTGGTAGTGACATGTATTCAGATCAGTTCTTTGGAGCCATTATCAATTTACCGCTGGATTAAAGGACAGACGCTCAACTATCGTTTAGATATCATTACGTACATGTTCACTTGTGAAGATGAAAGAAATGGGAGTATGAAGCTGATCTATTTTACTGTAGAAATGAAAAACGATCGACAAATTAAGAAAACCCATCCATGATCACAAGAAATACGTCCATAAAAGACAAGTCCCATTTACGACTGACGAAAGAACCCTAGAATCATTAATAGAATAGAAACATAACATCCATTTAATACTTCATACTTGTAATGAGTCCTTCGTGAGAAAGTATTTCCAAATCGCATATTGCACTTCCAGTGTTAGAGTAAAATATCAGAAGAAGAAGTTTAAAGGCCACAAGACCCAGCGTTCGTTTACATAATTAATATACACAGTGTCCACATGCACTAAAGAATTACAGTCATATGTTTTAATTCGTATTTTCATGGTTAGATTTCTTTTCAAATTACGGACGTGTTATAATAGATTCTTTAGTTGTAGATATAATATTGATACATTTATAAAGGACGGTTCTACGTAATAATATTAGGGGGTCAATCTTCCCCTGCTATGTTTTGTAAAATAGACGAATTAACTGGAAATGATAAGTATTACCCATTTTCTACTTCTGAAAGGTTTCGTAGATACAAGAAGGGATGGATCGACAGTTATAAAGAACCGTTTTGTACATTCAGTTAATGAACTAGGCAGCGGAATTTTCATAACACCGTACAGTCGAATGCTACAATAGACAGATACTAGTATTTCTCTAGAAAGGGTAAGGCTTTATAAGACATAAAACATTTGAAATTACCACAGTCTTGAGATATCCATACATATGGAAACCCAGTTTTAAATAATAGTAATCGTATATGAGAGACTCAATGTATCTTGCCATTTTCTTCAGCTCCTGGTGGCTGGCATAAGTGTATCTATTTTCGCTTAACCTAATAAATCTCCAGCAATATCTAATACAACGACGATATTTATAGTTTACACATACGGGAAATCTTCCTAGCTCTCCTAAAATTGTTTTTGTAGATGTTCATTTACCAACAGAAGGATAGGTTTTAGTGATATCGATGTGAATCTTCTCAATGTTTTGTATGTAAATGTATCCCCAGACTTCAGACCCATATAAATAAATAGTGTTAGGTGTCGACTTCCAAATTGAAACAAAAAGTTAACCCAGAAATATCTACTTGTGAAAGTGTGAAACCAACAAACAACAAAGGAATGGTATACAAGTAACACTTGTATTATAATATTAACTAGGTTTACAAATCAATATAAATTACTGCTTAGCAATTACAATTGCAGTACACAATAGAGCGGCAGTACAAAAGTTAATGGCAGTACTATCACAATAGCAGTGGTGACAGAAAAAGTAAGTGAGAATAATATTCACCTTCCAGCAACAGTGGTCGAGCTTTCAAAATAAGCCTAGGATGGATACGCGCAGTTGGTCTTGATGTAATATGAGATGTAATGTGAGATGATACAGGTACCCTCTTGCCTCCTTGTATGTCTACATCCCTTCTCGAGCGTTCTATGCAGTGCTGGATTAGTCTAGCTGTTCAAGAAGATGCCAGAAGACACTTGACTCCAGAAGCATTCAACTATAGTAACTTCCAAACCTCTGCTTACATTAGATAGCAGTACATTCCTGACAACTTATTATTTTCACAACACAATGCCAGGCATTTCTACTGAATCTCAGCAGGAACATTGTGATACAATTACTACAATGTTTAACCTTATAACGATAGGAGCAAGTGTTTAATCAAATATTTAGCAGCAGTAGAAAATGGGCGAGAAAGAAATCATAAACATACTCAAAACTGGAAAAGTCGATTTCCAAAGTATAGCCAAAGTATTACACTCTTTAGTCCAAACAAGCATTGATGAGAATCATAAACCAAATATTTATAGTATAATGTTTGTGTGTTTAGTTTGTGAACCTTTACAAAACAACCATTCCTTAAGTCTATTTACATTGTGCCATCTAAATTGAATTTAAGGACATATTTCTTACCGAAGGATTGTGAAACATCTAATTGTTTGTAGTCCGATTACACTATACTCAACAAGGGTTTCAGCGATTTCATCAAACTTTCGTTAACAAATATGCTTCCTAAACCAAGGCTTTCTATTTTCCATGAAGAAACTCATTGATAACAAATATAAATAGATCTGGACCTAACATTCAACCTTGTCTTACGCCACTTAAAAAGAGTGAGTGAGTGAATATTGCTTAACGACTTAAAAAGAGATCTGTATTCATATGATATTTTCCATTCTCAACCATACTTTGATGTTTTAATACAATTCTTTAAGTAAAATTAACATCTTACTTACCATGAATACCTCTTTTAAGTGGAGCATATAATAACGTTTTTCTACATACATAATCACGACTGAAGAAAGAGCCCCGATAAAGTCTTTCAAAATCGCATAGAATCAAGTATAATCTTAATTCCTTATTGTTCATAAGAATGGTTGGAGATTGTGCCTGTTGTAAACTGACATTGAGTAATGGGGTTAAACGTCATTTAACGTCAATTAAATAATTGAAGTCATATATCGACGTGCATGCACGTGTGTGTGTGTGTGTGTGTGTGTGTGTGTGTGTGTGTATGTGTGTGTATGTGTGTGTGTGCGTGCGTGCCTGCGTGCGTGCGTGCTTGCGTGCGTGCGTGTGTGTGTTTGTGGCTCCTTGTACTAGTCCAGACTAATGCCAGTTTTATAGTGCAAGCCCACCTAGATACCATGCCACAGTTTAACATGGATACACATCACTCAGACACAATATACTGTCTCCGAGCCGACCAGTCCTGTTTTTTTTATCCCTTTAATGCCGAGCGCAAAGAAGGGTAAGGACAAGTGCCATCTTGTATCATCATTTGGTATGACGCGGCCAGGGACATATTTAATACATAAACTTGGTTTCAGCAATCGACATCAGTTGCTGATACAGATTCAGAAACCAGCCCCAGTTTCCTATTTGTTCTGGGCTACAGTTAAAACCCTACAGTTCAATTCAAAATTCAAGTTGAATCCTGAATCCGGAACTACCTGCTGCTATTTGCTGTATGCACGTTATATTGCAATTCCCATGATTCATATTTGTTGCTACATTATTCACGATTCACATTTATGTTCTTGGAACATGTTTTGTTACATGTCATGTTAATTCATTCAACGCGCAAAAAGGCGTTCCCAGGAGCGTAATTGCATGACAATCCCAAGGATATATTTTTTAATTTAATTGTTTGTTGCAACCCCCTCGACTCTAGAGGACTAAGTTCCGCAGTTATCCTTCGATTAACTCCAACTAAATACTCCCCAAGCTTAATCATCGACGATAAAAGTACGCTGTACACTGTCTATCGGTGTAATATTATAACATGAACATGCCAACAAAAGACGTAATCAAGATGCATGCTGGAAACTATTTGCCAAGGGGACACTTTATTCTGAAAACCCTTAGGTTTGAGCCTGTATATTGTTACACTTTTAAAAAGTAACGCAACATTGAGAAATGATAGAAGCCTAGTAGATATAAGCACATTATGATATCTGGCGGTGCTGGGATATCCCAGCTATAGCTATGGCCATATCTTTGTTCGTGTTTTCCATGGACATGTCCATTACTGATTGGATGTTCCACTGAGAAAACACATTCATTCTAGATTTGCTCCCCAGCAGATGCACTGGCGTCTTGGCCGAACTAATACTGTGTAATACTGGAACAAAAGATTACACCACTAGCATTCCTTCACTTATGAACCACCTCCGTGGTCTAGAGGTAAAGCGTCCGCCCGGAGAGCGGAAGGTCCGGGGTTCGATTCCCGGCCGCAAAAGACGTGAAAGGATGGTACATGTTGTTACCCTGTCTGGCGCTCGGCATTAAGGGCTAAAACAAGGACTGGTGAGTACACTGTGTCTGGCTGGGTATTCATGTTAAACTGCGTATGGTATCTCAGTGGGCTAGCACTATAAATCGACATCAGTCCGGACTAGTACAAGCAGCCACACACACACACACACACACACACACACACACACCCGTGCATGCACGTCTCTATATAAGTGTAATAATCTTGGACGCGACGTTAAACCCAATTTCACCTCACCTCACCTTCGCTTATGCAACAAAATGGTTAAAGTTATGGCTCGCCACATCAAACACCCGTGTCGACCCCCCACGGGGGTACACTGTGAAGCACCCTAATTTTGAAAATTTTCTGTAACAAAGTCAGTGACTGAATGCATGGCTTGTATAGATTAGATAAAATCCAATAATTCTTCTACATGGTATATTTCAAGAAAAACATTTTTGTCTCCCATCCCCACATGCACTTAAGATGACACAACTTTTATCAGTGTTTCTCCTTTTGCAATTCATCTTGTAGATAGGTCTTCACATTCAAACTCCCACGTTTCTGAAACTATTATTCTAGCCAACCCATCTGAGGCAGATTAACTATTTTGACGCACTCAGTCACGCAACCGGTCACTCAGTTGATACGACAGTTGGGAGGAATCGTTTACTGGATGTTAAAAACAAGCGCTTTAATTATACAGTGTCTGGGATAGAACTGTGGGAGACTGAAATGGGCTAAATTGAATGTGGAGCTCAGATGAAAAAACTTGCCATTAATTAAAGGGATTCTATGCTTCTCTCAGATACATGATACCCATGTCTCCTGACTGGCTCTGCTACATCTCGCAGTTCAATGACCCCAACGCTTGCGTTGTGTCTTCAAGTATATACATTAATCGTTGATTGGAAAATTGAAAAAAATATTTTTTTACAACCTGTACATCTTCTTCGGTCTGCTCTCCATTGTCTGGAATGGAAATCAAGAGGCTGCCTGTGTGAAGAGTCGTAAAGTCTTTATCCCAATATGTCTTGCAACGATGGGTACTATGATTAAGGAATGTAATTAGTTACTATGGGTAGGTCATCTTCTGTTGGCTGCTAATAGAGTAGAAAACCTTGAACTTATTTACGATAGTGTCAGAGATTCATGTTCTTGACACACCATTACAATGGAGCCTTTATGGCTCTATCGTATTATTAGGATCGGGCTACAAGCCATAGGTTGCCGTAGGTTTATTAGTTATTACCACAGGAAACAAGGAGACTCCCATATGTATGACACTGAAGAACTGAGAAAAAACAAATGTAGCCATTTTTTTCTGTAGCTACAGAAAGAATACCTTCATCTGCTTTGCATACATGTGTAGCTGAAAGGATTATCCTCAATGCGCTTATTTATTGTCTGTGTGGCGGTTGCTACCGGTCGGTTACCCTTTTCGCGAACATCAGTTTTCAGTGATCTATTCGTATAATATTTACCGTTATTTTTACTTTTAGGCCCAACTGAATCTCTTTCGGTGGATAATGGAGACTGTGTATCTCTGGCCTTGATGTTTTATATATTTAAAATTCTGTGCGATGAAAGATTTGCTACTTCATCACCCTTTTCATTTTTTTTTAAACAGCAAGACCAAAGGACAGTAAAACCATGCACTATCTTCCTGCCACTGCATAGGACTTGGTTGTAGGACAAACAACCAAGTCAATCATATCTGGAGGCTGAGAAGATAATGTGTGTGTGTTGTTATTGTTATTTGTGGTGGTGTTTAACACCGCACTCAGCAATGTTCCAGCCATATAACGACGGTCTATAAATAATCAAGTATGGACCAGACAGTCCAGTGATTTATCCATTTTGCAACTTACAAACAACAACAACAACATATTTCATGATGGTCGTGGGAACACCGGACATTGTTTCTACTGGGATAATGCTCTGAACATGTGTCGCTCTCATGCATCGTTTTCGTTTGTTTGTTGCTTAACGCCGCCCTCTGCATGTCCGACGGCGGCATCTCAAACCTGAACCACACACTCCACAGATTGACATCGTGAACAACGATCCATGCCCTTGGCACAAAGTCGCCGAGCTTGACCACTCGATTCATTCATTGCCTTTTGTGACGAGCATACGTTGCTGGAGACCAATGTTAACCTGGAAACCCAACGGAGCTCGTATGCATCGTACGACTTGCCTGGGAGGTATCGAATGCGGGTTCATCATCATTCAAACATTCCCGAACTCTTTAAGACGTAAAGCGTGGTTGTGGATTGTTCACTGTATATCACTGTAAACGTATCACACTCCAAACGTGTCATTAATTAATGATTAAATGTTTCTGGAACTTGCTGTTTATGCACTTGTAAGAATTCGTCTGATCAATTAATATGTATTTATCAACATTTAATCGACTGTGGCCAATACAAAGATATCTCTCCGTTTGCGTCGTCACATTGTTTTGGAATGGTAAACATTTGGCTCGAGACATGTCCCCGTAATCTATTCCGCGTATTCCAGTGTCACCCTGGCCGTGGACATATAAGCATGGCATGAAATGTCTTGCCGTGCACAGCAAAAAAAATGCAGTTTCCGGTATCCGGATACCTGCCGGATACCACCGGACACTTACCCAAAACGCGTCCGGGTATCCGGTGGCAGATACCTTGCCGGATACCAGATCTGTGGTATCCGGCATGGACACCTCACCGGAAAGTATGTCACCTGGAATCCGGGTATCCGGCACCGGATACCTCACCGGATACCTCAATCTGGGTGTCCAGGGATCCGGCACCGGATACCTCATTCTGAGTTTCCAAAAACATGTCACAATTTGGGGGGTGCATTTTGTTCAATTAAGTGTGAAACACCTAAAAATATATTGGAAACTAACCATGAAAATTGAACATTGCTGAAGGTATCCGGCAGGTATCCGGCAGGTATCCGGATGCAATTTTTCGAGATGTCTTTCTCCTAGTAAATAATGTTAGCCTGGGCATAGCAGATAGCTGTAGTAATATTCTGTGCTATTTTAGTTGTAAATATCCCCTTAAAGTTGAGATCTATGGGCATGTACTTTAGGTGAAAACATTTTTCAAGTTCATATATATTTCAATTTAGATGTTCAGCTTATTAAATGAAAAGCATTCAGTCCTGGTATGATGGTATCCTTACATATCATCTTCATATTCCCAGTTTGTTTTAGCCTAGTGGTTGAAGCATTCGATTCACCACATCGGTACATTGCTTGGTGTCACCCATCATAATATTGTTTGAATTTTGCTCATAAAGTGGCATAACACCATACTCACTCTGACAAAAAAATGAAAGTCATTGGCTATGTGCTCACTTGGGCCTTTGTTCCTGGTGAGATTAAAAGTTTATTTTGGAACTGTATCAATACTTGTTACATCTTGACAGACGAGTTTCATTGAAGTTCGAAACAGAATATCATTAACCCAAATGGGTGCATAAGACTAATGGCATCCACAGAAATTACCTAATAAAGTACTGGTACATAAAAATATCAATGTAACTTTTCTACTGACATGGAACTAAAAACTTCGTTCCGTGAGCTGTATTAATTGTAGGAAAACATTCAGGGCATTAGTATATTTGATATATGTTAGCACCTATGTTATGAATGATCAATATCATATTTCTTTAAAGAAGCAAAACAAAAAGATTGTTAAGATAAAAAATCATATTTATTGATTTTATGACATTTCATTGGTTCAGTAACCAGAGGTGTTTGCAAGAACATTCAAAAACAGAAACAGATGCTTCAATGCCATTTTCTAAATAAACAAATTAGTCAAATCTCAGAAGAATTTCAAGGTAGAAGAATATCTAAAGTCAATTATGTTTGTGCAGTAAACCACAAAAGTCATTCAGATTTGTATAGTCAGCGTCAGTGTACACCACATAAACAGTCTCACTGCTGTGGTATTGATTCCTTTAGACTTGATTAATGTCGTAATAAAACAACCTACAGAATCACACTGATGTGGCATTTTTCATTCAGAATCATCACTTTCTGAGGTGAACCTGTTAGTTGTTCTGGGGAGGATTATTCATAATTCGGAGATTCCTTTGTATGACTTGTCTGATCTGGTGTCATTGTGAAATCCAGGTGCCTGAAACAATTTATAACATCTTTAAAAGCTTGTTATTAAAAATATAAGAAACACACATATATTGACAAAGGGTAAAAATTTGGTTTCTCAATGAGTAAGGTAATGACAATTTATCAAGCAACTGTTAACCAAACCATGTTAACCAATGTAAAAAAGCCATAGCAAACAGTAAATTGTACAGAAAATACAAAATTGTAATTGATCTTCTGAAAACAATTCCTGTAGTGCCATAAGGCAGGCTCACCTGAATTTTTCTCAAATGTTTGCATTACATCAAAACATAAGGAAAGATAAACAAGGCAATGCAAATTGCATAAAATAGGTTCTTATACATAAAAACAAAACTAAAGTATTTGACGTAATAAGCGCCTCACTCTAATAAGCGCCCATGGGAATATTTGCTAATATATTGGCTAGTGAACAATCCCAATTAGGACCCTTTCCAATAAATCAATGTATACAAGACTTATTTATTTGCGTATAATACACACTTGTGTGTGATATGCATTATCATATTTTTATCATTTATCCTATCTTTAATTCAGATTAACAATAGCGGCAAAAACTGCCAAATATATTGGTCAAGTGTAATCATAATTTAAGTAGTTCTATTTGGTTTTGGAACTTTTCAAGGGTAATTGTAAATCATTTGATTGTTATAAAGTTACACAGTATTGCATCTATCGTCTGTTTTTAAATACAGTGGAACCTATCTTTGACTTGTGTGACATAATTGAATCATACCCCAAGTTCATTATGCATTGTTATGCATCTGCACAGATTGGTCAAAGTCCTTGTCACACACATAGTTTGCTACAAGGCAGAATCCAATAAGTACAGTTGAGACATCAGGTTGTATCCAGACAAACTGTCTGATAACCTCAAGTATGGTCTTGGTCGCATCAAGGGATGTAGCTAATCCTAAATAAACATTAAACAAGTGACATAATCTCTTCTACAGAACACTTGATCAAAGCCTGCCCCACCTTTGATGTTTATCATCTCGTTATGCTCACAACAGCTCATTAGCAAGATGAGCTCAATGTCAACTCATGGTGGATTAGGGATTAACAGGGCAATTAGTGTCAGGTGGGTATTATCACTTGCAATTGTCTGTTAATTACTTAATTGAGTAGTGACGGCTTAATTAGTTTCCAACCACACTGACTGTTATGCTTCTTATCAAGTCAGTTTACTGGTAACATGTGTCTGTGGACCAAGGAAATGTATCATGCCAGATACTTAAAAAGTTCTACTCATAAGTAATAAAATAATGACAGTTTTGATATGCAATTCTCCCTACAAAGACATTTAACATTTGATATACATAAACTGTCTGTTGAAACTATGATGATGCTAATATACAAGTCGCACTAAACAACCTATTCATATACTGGTACCTAGCCAAACAAACATGATTTTTTTTATGTGTATGCACATGCTTGTACACATATACCTCTACTGGCATATCACACATACAAACAATCATTAGATGGATGTAATCGTTCAAAAATATTTTACATACAAAAACAAGTGAAAAGATTCTGTAATAGCATGGTTAATATTGGGAGATGTTTTAGCATTTCCATTTTCACAGAATCGAAGGCATATCCTTTCATGACTCAGATCAGCTTGTAGTGATTTAAATTCACATAAAACTGATTCATGTCAAATGACCTATCCTGCATGTGTGGGACCTGTTATAAAAATACCATTCATTACTTATTTGTGTGTCCAAATTATGCTATTATTAGAAATAATAGGTATTATTATACAGCATGGATATGATATAAGAAAGCTTTATATGGAATTGTTGAAAATTATGTACAGGAAAACATTGAAATAAATCAATCAATACGTGCATTTATCTCAGAATCTGGTAGATTTAATCAATATGGACTTCTCCTTCATTATCTACTTATAATCAGATGATCACATTATTGCTCAACTGATAGTTTGCAATAGTATAGAATTAGTATTTTATTAATACTTATTTTGTATTTCAGCATCATTTAGATAAGCCATCGGCTTGTTTGCAAATCCAGTTCACTATAAAAAAAATATATATTTAAAACACATGTAGTAGAACATATTGCAATAGTTAAGACCCGAAAAGAAGTTATGTGTAGGATCTTCAAAATGGTATCCACAAGAGCAGGTTGTAGAATCATGTTGGTGTTTGTTCTTTAACTCTGCACTCAGCCATATTCCAGCTATATGACGGCGGTCTGTAAATAATCAAGTCTGGACCAGTCTATCCAGTGATTGACATCATGAACATCGATCCACACAATTGGGATACAATGACATGGATCAACCAAGTCAGGGAGCCTGATCACCCGATCCATTAAGTTATCTCTCACAACTAGCATAGGTTGATCATGTTGATGGGGACTAACTTCAACCTGGAATCCCCACGTGAGTAAGTATGCGGCTGTTAGCTTTGTTTGATGTTTAACGCCACACTCAGCAATATCGCAGCTATGTGGCAGGAATCAAACCTGGGTCTTCAGCACGAAGAGTGAACGCTTCAACCGCTAGGCTACCCCACCACCAAAAATTCCCCCATGATAAAGTTGTCATCATGGTTATTGTTCAACTAGTTCAAGTGAAAATGTTCATACCCTTAAAATGTCTTTTCTTCCACTTCACGATGATCTCTGATGCAAAACTTCCCTGTTATTAAAGCTGTTCTTGATTCTTCACATCTGGAAAAATATGTTGAGGCTATTAATCATTCTCACAGAGTACAGGGAGTATATGAAATAAGACAGTGAGTCACATTAGCATACAAATTATCCAGTTAAAGTAAACATATTTCTACATTATATACATAAGCAAATGCTAACATATGATAGACAGGCTACTTGTCATATAAAAATATAATTATACATTTACTTACATGTTGGCTATAAAAGTTAATGTGTCACATGTGACAGGCTTACGTGTGGTAAATTACTTTAATACGTGATCATTGTAATATTCACATATTCCTTACCTTAATGTGTCACTTCAGCTGCCAGCATGACCTCAGCTGCAATCTCAATATTTGGCCAGTTTTGACGAAATGACCGATCGTGTTCAGTGTATAAGCTAGGCCTCGTCTCTAATAGAACTTGGCGCAAGTTGACGACGCGCATAGAGAGCCGGGAACCAGCTTATGTCGTGTTAACCTGGTTCCCGGCTCCCTATGCGCGTCGTCAACTTGCGCCAAACATTAATTAGATATTAGAGACGGGGCCCAGCTTAACCCGGAACAAGCCATTTTACCCATATTCCCCTACGGTCCAGGGCGCCATTTTAGAACATGGATGTAAACAAACCTCGTGTATCGATATACACTGTGATTCTTGATTACGATAAGCTTACCTCGTGTATCGATACATTGTTCTCATTCACCTCCACCACGGAAATGCCGGCAGAAGTTCCTCTCAGCCATCCACAACGCGGAAGTCAACAGTATTTGGAAAAGCGATTGGCATTGCCAGGTACGTAGCAGGGCTTCGAGGCCTTATGATTTCTGTGCAGAGATCTTATGGAACGGATGGATGTAGATATTTTCCTGCTCTACATACTTTACCGTAAACGCCAAGGGTCCTTTTTTGAGTATTATGGTCAACTGTTTGTTAGCATAAGAGGCGTAATTGATTTGTGGTCAAAACAAGATGATCCAAATTAGATCCGCTTTTTTATAGATAATGAAGAAAAGTACCAAGATCTAGGAACGATTATTAACTCTTAACTTTCGTGGGATGCTAATACAGATTATAATTTACAATAATGGCCACCAAAGACTTTATTTTTTTTACGCCTAGGATATTGTTATAATTACACTGTTATGTCCTTGTTTTGTATAAGCTTCATAACTTAATCATTCAATATTTCATGGAATGACTCTGACCTTGGCGAGGATCTTTTTTTGCAACAAGTGATTCCTTATGTAAAGTGTATGTTGAATGACCCTGGCTTTGTTGTCAAATAATTGTTTGACAGTTGTTAAATATGGGGTTATGTTTTATCTCTGAATGTTTGGGATGAAATATTTTAATAAGGACAGTTCTAAGTTGGAAACTCAACTGGGGCCTTTTCAATTGAATTCAATGTACAGCATGTACAGTTTGGACATTTCTCTAATGTGAATGCTACTTATGTTTGCAGAATGTCTGGATGAATGAATGAGTCAGTCATCTGCACAGCATCAATGGAAAAAGGGGAGCAATGAGGAACAAGAGAAGAGTAGCAGTGAGTGGTAAATATTTGAAATTATTCTGTTTGGTTCATCATGTTCATGTAGCTATTCTGCAAATATTTCTTCAGTTTGCTTGTTCTTTATCACCTGTTGGCATGGATGGCCTAATTATCAAAGGCACTACAACTTGCTGTGCATAGTTGCATCTCTTGGGCTTGACAGAAACCGATGATCGTGGGTTTGAATCGAGGGTAGCATCATACACTTGCTTGTGGGTTTCATAAAAGTGGTAAACATGTAAGACCTGCATCACTTCGGGCTTTCTTCCCACATCAAGCTTACATGCCGTGATATAACTGGAATACTGTTCAAAGAGGCGTTAAACCCAATTCACTCATTTAACACCACATCCAGCAATAGTTCGGCTAAATGACAAGGATTATAAATTAATCAAATCTCAAATCTCAACTAGACAAACCAGAGATTAATGTTATGAGCTCGATCCAGACGCACCGATGATGACTGTTATGGACAACATCCCATGTTATTGGGTACGATTACGAGCTTTCAATGAGCCCACTTGCTACCTCATCTATTACTTTGGCTTGTATGGCAAGCATAGGTTGCTAGGAACATTTTTAAGAGATGTCAGTTAATGATTGTTTCAACTCATCAGCATGGAACAATATATATCTCAAATGTTTGGTATATAACAAAACTCAAAGATGATAAATTAAGTGAATTTGCTGCCTTTTATCTGTAAGTACATGTTGCAACAATTCTTTTCTTTTGCTACAATCTTTATACATAATTTTGCAGAAACTGAAGTCCAGCTTGAGATACCCGGATGACAGGTTGACAGTCTGGAAGGACCCTTCCAGATATCCGAAGTGATTGGCAGACAGCGATGAGGAGAGTCCTGTTATTTCAATGGGAACCTACCGAGAAGTTATATGCCAATTGACACTGGGACACACTCACAAAGGGTGGTCAGGCAAATGTGAGAAGACCAACCAATGCCAAGTCGGAGTGGGATCCTTCAAGGACGTTGAAGAAATTATTGTCTTTGGCCATGTGGTAATCACTTGAAAGGAATGATGTTTGCGACTACTTGTCTATAAATGTGGACCCAAACACCAAATAGAATGTTCACAATTCTACTAACACAATGCAACAGGGATGGAGCCCATCTGGCCTCCCCTCATCCTGGTTCCTGTTTTTCCATGGCAATATAGAAGGAAAAGGATGTTTGAGGGCAAGTAACTCTGAACTGGTGAGCATGGTCTGCTGATGCTTTGAAGCGAACAGTTATCCCGCTCTGTTATGAGTATTGGAGAATAGGAGGAAAGTGCATACTGCATCAGGAACCATTATATGAACACTGTTCAATGTGTGATATATGCATATAAATAAAAGAAATTGATAATTTGTTTGTTGTTTGTTTCTTTAGCCAGCTGTGTAAATGGGGATTTTCCAATATTTTGCCTCAGTTTGATAGCCACAGTTATCGTATAAAACCATGCATTGCTTGGACATCTTTGGAATAACACATTGATCTGCTATGTCAAAGGTCAATGTCACAGCCAGACAAAAAAATTGTTAATGGCCAAACTCTTCCTTAGGGCAGGGATAGAAGTTGGCAACAGGTCATACACTTACTTTTTATCCCCCGGCATATAATACGGGGGATATAGTGATCAGCCTGTCTGTCCGTCTGTCCGTCCGTAATCATTTCCTTTTCCGGGGCAGGATTCCCAAACCATTCAGTGTATTTGACCGAAACTTGGCAACTCTTATCAGGCACATACTGAAGTGGTGCCTTTTGATATTTTGGGATTTTTCTAATTTTTATTTTTTAAATTTTTTATGGAATGAAGTTGGACATAGACTCAATTGGGGATGGGTTTCGTTTCCGGGGCAGAATTCGAAAACCATTCAGTGTATTTGATCGAAACTTGGCAACTCTTATCAGGCACATACTGAAGTGGTGCCTTTTGATATTTTGGGATTTTTCTAATTTTTATTTTTTTAAATTTTTATGGAATGAAGTTGGACATAGACTCAATTGGGGATGGGGTTCGTTTCCGGGGCAGAATTCGAAAACCATTCAGTTTATTTGATCGAAACTTGGCAAAGCTATCATGCACATACTGAAGTGGTGCCTTTCAAATTTTTGGATTTTTCTAAAAAAAATTTAAATATTTTTTTTAATGGAATCAAGTTGGACATAGACTCAATTGGGGATGAGGTTCATTTCTGGGGCAGAATTCGAAAAACATTCAATGTATTTGATCGAAACTTGGCATTCATATGGATGCGACCATGGTGGATCTTTTGTGGGTAAACAATGTATGCTTCTTAAAGAACATTCAACTGTTGACTCATTACATACAGAAATGCACTAGTGGTTACTTTACAGACAGCTGCCGGGGGGATATGTCATCTTTCTGATGACTCTTGTTCTCTAATGTGCCTTTTCCCGCAGAAGTCTAAATAACTCTTATACACATAGTTGTATATCATTGTCATATGTTTGTCAATATTACACTGAATGAAGCACTTTACAATTGTTTTTGAAATAGTCGCAACTGATATTGAAGGTCAAATTAGCTTTCAATGTCTTTCAGTAAAAATGTTCACAGTAACTGAGGAACAGCTCTCTGTAGTGTGATGAAATCTGGTACATGTCACCCTCAGAGTGAGGCATATTGTGTTTCCAACTTTAATGAAGCTGGTAGGCTCATAACAAGTACTTGTACCTTTACAAATAATCATATTATCATCTCACTAGGACCAAAGGCCCAAGTGAGCACACAGTCGATGAGTTTATACTTTCACTCAGACTAATCTGGAAGTCTGAACATGAAATTTAAGGATATCATCATACATGTATTAGAACTGATGTTTGTTCATTAAACAGCTTAACATCTAAAAAGAATTATAGATGAAATTGAAAAAAATTGTCTTCTCCAAAAGTACATGCCCATAGATCTCAACTTTAAGGGGATATTTACAACTAAATGACACAGAATATTACTACAGCTATCTGATATGCCCAGGCTAACATTATTTACCAGAAATAAGACATCTCGAAAAATTGCAGCCGGATACCTGCCGGATACCTTCAGCAATGTTCAATTTTCATGGTTAGTTTCCAATATATATTTAGGTGTTTCACACTTAATTGAACAAAATGCACCCCCAAATTGTGACATGTTTTTGGAAACTCAGAATGAGGTATCCGGTGCCGGATTCTTGGTATCCGGTGCGGATCCTTGGACACCCAGATTGAGGTATCCGGTGAGGTATCCGGTGCCGGATACCCGGATTCCAGGTGGCATACTTTCAGGTGAGGTGTCCATGCCGGATACCACGGATCTGGTATCCGGCAAGGTATCTGCCACCGGATACCCGGACGCGTTTTGGGTAAGTGTCCGGTGGTATCCGGCAGGTATCCGGATACCGGAAACTGCATTTTTTTTGCTGTGGTGGAGACACCGTGAGGAACGCGGGTAAGAATAGATCTCCATCTTCCAATGCTGGTCATGAGAGGCAAATAAACTTCTTCGGATGGTCTGCTCATGTCTTCAGTCACAAATTGGTCTAGTCTACTCAGGAAAACCTACTGTCGTGGTGTAGCTGGAATATTGCTAACTGCAGCATTGCACAACATTCACTCACTCAATCAATGGCCAGTCATCGGTTTAACGTATCCTAGCCCCTTTCAATGGAAACCTGTAGATCTGTCTGGGCAGGACACTTAACGGTAACGTATAGGCATATTTTGCTTAAGAAACGATCCGCAGTGTTGCCTGTGTGGTCCCAGGAGCTTATACATCAAAGGTAAAGTTTACAAACTTCTAATCCAAGATATTAGGGATTGAAAAAGGTCAAGAGGAAACACCAGACCATACGTTGGAATTCTCCAAATCGTATTTTTCATGTATTATCAAAGGACTGTCTGTCTGGAATAAGTTGATGAGCGACGGAGGAATCTAATAAGACAGTCTGTGTCACTTCAGTAATACAGTTTGGATGAGATGAGACTAGGTAATGGTCTGTAACGTCCATAGGTCGGCTCGCGTGGGACATAAGGTCAGCTCAGCGTCACACATATGTAGGTTGGTTATTTCAAGAACGTATGATTTTATACTCACTTGAGGGCAAATATGTAAGGAACAGAGCGTCAGTTTTTGACTAGATGGTGGTTTGGTGAAGCATCCGCAAATGCTCATCAGTTTGTTTACTATTTGTTTCAAATGAGAACTCTTGGGTATTTGAGTAAGGCAGCGCGACACATGTACAGTGAACCTCATTTAAACCACTTTCAAGTTAACTCCAGTAACTTGATATATCGCTTACAACTTTATTGTCCAGGGAGAATCCTTTGCGACTCTAAAGTGTTAGATGTGCACTCTACTTGTCGCGAAATACGGATAATACTGTATGATTTTCATTGTTCAAAGGACTTAACGAGGTTTACTGGAACGGTGATCTCTCTAGTTAGTGAGTGAGTGAATATGGTTTTACGCCGCTTTTAACAATATTTCAGCAATATCACGGCGGGTTCTCTAGTTAGAATAGTGATGACATTTGGTATTGGTGACTTCTTCATGATATCAAGCATTTGAAAGAAGATTTCTCAAACATCCGTCAATCTTAAATCGAGTTTGGTCAGGCTGGTTAGGCTCATAATCAGCTCAGGTCCCTTGCACCCTCTACACGCAGCCCAGACAGCGAATGGGACTCCTCCCAGGAAGCGCTGCCTAGTCAAACCCACCCAGAACTTTTCGGAGAATGTGAAAACTCCCCAACACTGCAGCCTTCTACATTACCCAGATTGTCAGAAGGGCCGTATTCCTGGAAGCATACCTGGGTACTTTCCCAATGTCTGTCAACAGATTGGGAGGTACCAAACCTAAGGCACCGAGAACAATGGGGAGTCGGACAACTTGGTACGTGGGATGCAAGCGTGACATTTACCATGTTTTTCCTGAATCTTGTCAATCACATTAATGTGACAGAAAATTCAATGATATAAATGATTTCATTGGATTAATGAAAATGAACAAGATCAGGTTTGTTGGCCTGGATACGTCTGAGGCTGTAAATGGGCCTATTCCAAATAATTTTGTATTTATCATTTTCCATGACGCCCTCTACATATTCCGGGTCGTACCTCTGTGTCATGGCGACGACGGTGATAAAATGATCGAGCTACACCATCATGTCGTTTAAGATACTGTGTTTAGGCCAAAGCTGGGCATTCACTGACAATGTGTTGGACAGTCTCATTAAATTCATTGCATAATCTACACATTTCATTATTATTATTGTTGTTGTTGTTGTTGTTATTATTAGTATTTTGTATTATTACTATTTATTTGTTTATGTTCACATTTCTTTAATACGTTCATTTGACACCATTTATCAGCCGTAGCAAATCAGATGGCGTATCTGTGAAAATATATATAACTTTGGTCGTCATTTCTGGTTGGTCTTCATTTCTGAGGCTGGTCCTGAAGGTACATTGCAGTGCAAACAGCGTTCTGCAATATTGATACTTTGTCCTAAAACATTAATACATTCTAACACAACATAAGTACCTCGTACTGCAAAAAATGTACCTTCTTCTAAACTGGTAAATGGTATTGCTAAGCCAAGGCATTGTGTACATTCAGTACATTGTACAGTAAAACATAAGTGAATACTAATTCAACATAGGTAGATTGTGTTTGTTTTTTGTTTGTTGTTTAACACCGCACTCAGTCAATATTCCAGCTATATGACGACACTCTGCAAATAATCGAATCTGAATTAGACAATCCGGTGATTGACATCATGAGTATCGATCCACGCAATTTGGATACGATGACATGCATCAATCAAATCAGCGAGCCTGACCACCCGACCCTGTTAGTCCCCTCTTACGACAATCATAGTCGCCCTTTACGGCAAGCATGCTGCAACATAAATATAATATTACGTTGTCAACAGGCGTACATTTGCACTTCGAATTCAGTAAATGTCAATTGTAATGTAACTTGACGTCGATAACACATAATGCCAAAGGCAACGAGACGAAAAATGAACAATTATTTCTGTAGGCTAGAAGTATGTCTCTTAATATTGATATGTGTATACCAGGGTTCTTGTGATAACTGTTTTAACGTTTCTGTTTACAACTCTAATTATACCGAAAATGTATCTTTACTTGATTGGATTGTTTATTTGAGTCAGTTGCAATATATTGCGAGATGTATTTCATACATATTCTAGACGACACAGTTTTAGGGCAGACATGTGGAGGGCTTTTCGAATTTGTCGCATCAGTGTCCATATTCTGACATTCCATATTTTCACTTGTACTATATGATCCCGACATTCCTAAGGTGAACAATTGACTTGCAGTTGCATGTGTTTGTGACGGGTGACGGTTCTCGAATATCTGCTATCATCACTGTTTGGTAGTTAACACATTCTTATAACTTTAAGAAGAGATTTCTTATGCGCCACATGGATGGATGCTATGACTACATGTCCCCATATCGAAAAGACGACAGAGAGAAATTACTCTTGTATTTGTAATATCGAATCTAAGTCCACCTTTCCCATTTACGTAACGGTACTCATTCCATTAAAAATATAGCTTACAACGTTGGTATACTATCGTTGATATACATGACGTCGATTTGCACAGTAGTGTCAAACGTTTAATCGTCTTTCACAACATCTATGTAAATATCCTTTGTATTTCGTATAAAGGATGTTTGGGACAAGGAAGTTGTGATTCGCTAAATGGGATGTGGCAGTATATCCCAAGAATAGGCTAGAGTGATTGAGTGAGTTGGTCGCTTTGAATAGGATCCCAGTTATATCACGGCCTATGAGCTTTATTATGGAGGAAAGCTGAATAAAATGCAGGCCTAGGCGTTGACCACTTTGATGAAACCTAAGAGCACCTAAGATTAGGCTGAGAAACTAAGAATCCTAATAAGGGCGAATCTAGATTCGTCACACTGATCAATGGATTCTGTCACGCCTAAGGGACGCAACTCTGCAGAGTAATCAATTACCGAATACGGACACAATAACCCCCTTGGACATTCCTGGCAAAATAGGTCCAAGTATATGGTAAGATTAAGAAACCACCAAGATGGATCTGACAGTTGCAGTGGTGATCTGGCTGCTCAATGCAATGTTGATCAACAAGCTGATTTGATTAAATAGCGTTTAATGGTTTAACAGCATCAATCACACAGGTTATCACTGTCTGCTGAGAACATATCATCACGAATTGCAAGACGCTGTTGGTGCACGGTGGTGAGGCTCCGTCACGTGCAGTCTCAACAGAAAAAAGCTTTCAATGGGATATTTACGCCTGTCGTGGTTTTGTGTTGCGTGATTTATATTCTGGCAAACATTTGGTGGATAAAACCTTAAAATTTGTAAACACTGGCCATTAGCTTATCTGCATCTGCACTTTGTGCTCATCTAAATAGCATCCTTATGTAAGCAAGGAGAAACAACGGATGGAAGGAGATGAAGACATCCAACATGTCTGTTACATCTGTTGCTAGGATGTGGTTGGGTAGCCTAGCCTAGAGGTCAAAACGTATCCTGCTCACGCCGCAGAACCGGGTTCTATTCCCTTCACGGGAAGGCAGTTAGTTATAAGCAACATATTTAATACCCCATTCTTAAACCTTACGTTTTCATTCGTGACCAACTCGTGTTATTTCGGGACAAGCTGAACAGCGACTCGTGCCCCTCTCATGGTCATTTTTGCGACCGGGTTCCGTCTTCGCGCGAACGGGCGTACCTAAAACAATTGTAAACTCGTTGCGTAATGGTTCACATATATTTCCCCATATATTATATATATTTCAGATGCAGTTTAAAGCATATCTGGACATTCGAAACTATACCGTATGATTGAAAACATTTAAATTTGTCCTGGGTATATCTTAAGATGCAAGACATATGTAAAACAAAAATTATTTCTGAGGAATTCTTTGAAATAACTTGAAATCATACGTGCATTCTGATTGGTTTGTCGTATTTTCGCACATAACATTCATCGACAGGGGGACGAGTGTTCTTGCAGGTTACGGAAAGGGCCGAGTGGGGACGAATGCCCACGCTTTGCGTCCTCAACATTTCCACATTCATGGCACCAAGGCGCACTCAAGCGAAAATTGCTTCGCCAATGGGTTTTCAACATTGAACAGCGATTGTTAGATCAATCTCTGTTTATAAGGTTTGTGTATAAGGTGAGGTGAGCTGAAATTGGGTTTAACGTCGCGTCCAAGATTATTGCACTTATATAGCGACGTGCATGTACGTGTATGTGTTTGTGTGGCAGCTTGTACTAGTCCGGACTGAAGCCGATTTATAGTGCTAACCCACTGAGATACCATGCCGCAGTTTAACATGAATAACCCACTCAGACACAGTATACTGACTCCGGGCCGACCAGTCCTTGTTTTAGCCCCTTAATGCCGAGCGCCAGACAGGGTAACAACAAGTACCATCTTTTAACGTCTTTTGGTATGACGCGGCCGGGGATCGAACCCCGGACCTTCCGCTCTCCGGGCGGACGATCTACCACTAGACCACGGAGGCGGTCAGGTTTGTGTATGACTGTTTTGTCTCACAATATAATTATGTTTAAAACTTTAAATTAAGTTGGAAACGGGATACCTTCTCAAAGGAGGAGAAGACATTTCACGAGATCAAATGCAATTTCACAGTTTTTATTATAGTTTGTATATCAATACTGCATATATAGAATATGTCAAAAGTGAAATGAGTTTCTTTCACTGTTAATTCGAAGATATAAAAATCCGATGTATATGATATTATCATAAATATATTGTCACTCTAAAATTCGAATGTGTTATTTCCATAATAAAATGATGGAAAGAATTATCGATATGTTTTATTATATATATAAAGAATAGAGCCACGTCGCCTTATACAAATACGAGCGTGAGTGAGAATGTATTTCCAGCTAAATTTCACGACAAATTTAATCAGTAATACTTCTGAGTTGATAAGTGAATGTTGTTTAACGCCACACTCTGCCATATTCCAGAAATAGCATGGCAGCCTGATACAATCGTGTCTTGTAATCAATTGTTTGTCATCTATATTTTGAAGACTTCCAGAACATAATCCGCATTTCCATCTCACAAACATTCCATAAACACAAACATTTTAAAACACGTTGTTTACTCTGCAGACAAAGATAGGTATGAGGGTCACAGATAGATGTGCATAATTTAAATACTACAATGAGTACCTCGACTGTTTCTACAGATAACAAAGCCTGTTTTTTCACAGGGACGCTTTTTTCATACAAACAGAATTTTTCACAGATAGATCATTTTTCAAGAATACCCCTGTTATCAACATGCATGTCTAGACATGGGAAACGTGTAGAGTTCAGATTCATCAAGACCGACATGCGTCAGATGAAATAGATCAGCTATCACCAAGGGATGCTCTGTGCTTCATATCACAGCTCATCTTGACAAAGTTTCATGTAAGGTTTTACACAGAAGAAGTGCAGATGAATGCATGATAACCAGAAACAGGCGAAGGAAGAGGAGAGGAAGATAAGAGAAAATTATGTCCTGTTCAGTTTGGCTTTATTTTCTGTATACTATGATTACAATTAGCTTCCTTTGTTTACGTCCATTAAGTACACACTTCAAATAATGTATTACATTACGGCGTCAGACAGCTATTGTTGATGTCACAGACATATCATCTTCTAATTTTCTGTGATGATTATTTGTTCAGCAACTACATATGGCGAATATTGAAGTTTCAAACTCATCCGTTTTTATTACGACTGATCTTCATCTCCAAACGAACATGGCTTCCACATAAACAGGAAAGTATCACGTTCCCACGAAGTTTTGCTACCACGATAATAAATGAATGACCATGGATATCTTTTGGAATAAAGACGACAAAAAACATGTTCATGTTCATAGTCCTTTGTACCACTATCCTAAGCGAGAAACTAAAAGCAAAACTTCAATCCTTGATCAATGAGGCATTTGTCACTAAACGTGATGACCATATAGTTACATTTCGCTCTTCAAAGGTTCAGGGCAGTTTGTCAAAAATGAAAGCAAATGTCATCTGAAGTTTCCCGAGAAAACAATATGTGACATGCTGGACTTCCTTCTTGATAAGACATTAAGACAAGGAGCAGGCATCACCAAGGGCACCAGCTGTGTCGCTTTGTTACTGATCTGTTTCTTTATGCGTATGAAGTGGAGTTTCTGACAAACTCAAAGCAATGGAATTCGGCCTACAAGTTTAACTTAAGCTTCTGGCATATCGATGGTCTGACAACGGTCAGTAACGGACAAATAGCCAAGTCCAAGATTCTGGTTATCCACCTGAACTAGAATCATAAGACACTAGTGAAACCGCCTCCACTGATTCATATTTCGATACATGCATGAACATTCAGAGTGACAAAACACTCGCCATGAGACTGTATGACAAGAGGGATGACTTCAACTTGCCAATAGTCAACTTTCCATTTATGTCGAGCTCCAGCCTTTCGTGTCTGCATTACACAACTTTTGAGGTACAATCGAGCATGCTCTTTCTTCGAAGATTTCAAACAGCGTCATACGATTCTTACTCAAAAGTTGTCTGACCATGGTTACAGCAGCCAAGGCCTCAGTACAAGTTTTAATAAGGTTTCATGGTAGACATGGGGAGGACATTTCCACGTTTGATGCACCACTGACAAAAATTACGCCCGATGCAATTTTCTCTTTTCACATTGTAGTCTTACCTCAGCATTGAGTGCGGACATGAAAACATTGAATGTAATTATGTCTAATTCTCATTCATACGAACACATCTGATTACTTTCATAATGATTAAAAGGTTTTTCTCCATGCCATTTTAATACCTTGTTCTTTGAGAAGACAACCAAGCTTAAAGACAATATCAAGAAAATCGAACATCTTAAAGGAAACCTGTCGTGTGATT
This sequence comes from Haliotis rufescens, assembly GCF_023055435.1. Taxonomy (NCBI): domain Eukaryota; kingdom Metazoa; phylum Mollusca; class Gastropoda; order Lepetellida; family Haliotidae; genus Haliotis; species Haliotis rufescens. The sequence goes on along the minus strand of NW_025964001.1, from coordinate 24,448,592 downwards.
TCTGGTTGATACTTGTGTTTGATGAAATTAGGTTCCGGTAGGAATCACCAAATACAAGTATTATTTTTACAGGTAACAAAATAATCGAACCCCATTATCTCGTTATGTTGCTTAAGGCGGTGCAAGGTAACTCTTATATCGAGCCTTCACTTTCTTTGAACTTTGGATGTAACCTTGGAAGAATTTGATTTCAAAATTAACGGCTCCGTTTGGTCTGTAGGATAAAACATGCAAATGAGAAGAGTGCATAGCCGTCATCATGGACTTCTTCCCAACCCCAAATCCAGCTCCTGGGGCCAACCAATGGCAGTATCTTGTGAAGCTGGCTCTGAAATAACACCATTCATGCACGATATGAAACACATATAAATACACAGTTTTTTACGATTTGTTTAAAATGAGTGTCAGAATGTGTAAGGAATTTCGTTACCATGTATCTGTTGATGAATCCGATCTGCACTCCACATGCAGTGACCTGTACACACACCATGAAGCATGATAGGGAAAGTATAAACAAGATGTGTATCTCAGGATATCAGGTGGTTCCGAAAATCCGGCCAACTGTAGCTGGGCTGAAGAAGTTTCAGGTTGGTAATGAGACAGGTGGTGTATGGAATGCGCCGATGGAGGGGAGGTTGCACAAATTCTGCTCATCCACATCGAAAACAGATGTGAAGTGTTTATATCCATAACGCTGGCAGAAGAAACATGTTAATATTTTGACAAAATGGTAGTTATGGATAGGTAAGTGACTATGTATAAAAGTCAAACACATCTTACGAGTGGGTTTTGAAGGATGCAATGAAAGATGCAGTGAACACCTACATGTATAGTCTGGACCCCGTTAATCCAGAAACCTCGTCTACCGGATGACTGTTGGAAGCGTCTATTTCAGAACCTATTTAATGGATCATCACTTCGTAACCATGATTTCTCAATCACAGGATCAGCATATTTTCTAAATTGGAATGTCTATGGAAGTCATCATGTCAGAAGTCCCAAATTTGCAATTGGAACAATGAAAAGAACTTTCGTTGACATTTCCAAATGGCCAAAAGCAGCCTCTTTGCATACTTCTTCCTTCAGTAATGCGGACGATTGTACAGGGAACTGTGCCGTCCGGATTGACGGGGTGTCAGTGTATAGAGATAGAATTACTTACAGGCAGTTTCAATGGAAATATGTTTAGTCTACCGTTATCACATAAACATACTCATTTAACATCGTATGATAACTTATTTCCGATCCTGTGAGAGAAACGACGGTGCAATATACCCCTTCATACTCGTGTACCCATCACAACACACGGAACGACAAATCAAGATACGTTAATGAATTTGATCTACACGTTCAGTGCCTAATGATAGATTTTGATTACTTGTATACATTGAGGATTTTTTTCTGCCTGTACGGATGTCAGGACGTCATACTGTTAAATGTAATGTCACTTAGTTGTCATGTCACAACTGATACTCTTAATGCTCACACAGAGATGTTTTACCGGAAATACAACTTGTAAATTGTAAATTAGTGGCTCGTACACCTTGCTGGTGACACATGTCATTCCTGGGGGCACGGGTGGCCCAGTTGTCTAAGGCGCCGCGATTCGCTGTCCAGAGTCGCGTCCCTTGGGCACGCCAGAAACCTATGATTGCGGGTTCGAATTCCGGTTCGCCCCGATTTTGTTTCGAGGTTTGCCTGCACCATATCCGTGCTCGTGGGTTTCACCGAAGTGGTGAACGTCTAAGACCAGCATCACTTCGGGCTTTCCTCCCACATTAAGCTGACACGCGGTGATATAACTGGAATACTGTTAAAAGCCGCGTTAAACCCAACGAACTAACCAACGTTTGCAACCTGAAACGCATAACAGACACATTGACAAAGATAGAAATTAACCACGATAATTTCCTTATAAATCATCAAACTTACCAAATATGACATGCACATTTCTCTACCTCAAATTACCAGCTGTAATATATCTTGACGCGAGTTCATACTCAAGTTACAACGAAACACTCAATACCAAAAGTTGTTTCTTATCTCCGCTTCACCCAACAAGCACCCAATGCTTAAAGAAGCCTTGGGAGAATTAACACTCTCGTGCCAGCCAACGTCTTCTTACGCGATTGATGGACTGGCCTCTAGAGCGCAACCGAGAACCTCTAATGATCTTTAGACGCCAATCACCACAGGGTCGTCATAAGAGTAAAGTCATACCATTAATCATCTGCTATTAACGTTCCCATCAGAGTATAATTTCTATATCTAGTAATCTTCGGAATGAGAACTTCGGAGCCTAGGGAACACGTAATAATCTCTTTGAACACATACCTATCATAACGTTAAATCACCTCTCTCTAATCGAAATGCCAGCCACATTAAGGAAAACCAGTGTTTATCAAGCACCACGAAAGGAATCGGTTCAGAGAAAATAAAACATTTGGCTGTCAGGTGTAACTGTCTGAGAACTACATCACTGCTCAGAATGTCTTTGAACAGTCTGAAACAGCAGACCCGCTTCTGTTAACCAGCTAAGATAGATAGCCCCGATCCGCAATGTAAACCCTATTATGCATTTGTTGGAGTGATGTCGATAACCTGCCTTAAGAAGAAGCTTATACAAATAGAAAGGCCTCCCCGATGACTAATCAAAAATTAAAAGGTTAAACGACTTCCAAAGCCCAGAGAGAGTATTGTCTTTGCCTAGCTTATAGGATGACCCCCTTCGCGTCAGGTCCTCGATCAAAGACTATATCAATGTACATGTGACGAGAACCCTCTTGACAATAGCTGGACTCATGCTCATATGTATATCAAAAGAGAAGAGTTATCCGACGATTCTGTGTGTGCTGGTATAATATTGACTTACCATACCCCCGAACAGCGGAGATAAACAGTACGGGGCATTCAGGCTGAGAGGGAAGGATTGATGACGCCCGATGGTCAACGAGGGACGGGAGGAACGCACTGGACATGCTCGCGGGCAAACATGGGTAAATACTTCCATGATCAATGAGAACAGACTTAAAAGAATCCTTTGAATCAGAAGGATGTCGTGTCTGTTTTAAAAAAAGTAAAGACTGTGCAGCAATATCTAAAAGAACAGTGTGAACGTAAAAAATTGCTTGTATAAGATTGTTCTTGCTCCCTTAAAACTTAAAAAACTCACCCCATTCATGTATTTGAGGAATTGGTGAGAAACATTCTCTTCAAAATGGTGTATGCAGACATAAGTTGTGTTATTTTGGAAGAAGACATTCTGGTATTCTTGACTTGGAGATACGAATTCGGGTTATATTTGGTATTTGGTAGATGTCAGTTTCGGTAATCAAGCCTACGCTGCCATGATCAAATGCATCTTGACATTACCGAATGTTCATCCTGAAAAGGGATCTCGTGATCGTGAGGCTAGGAAATCATTTTATCATTTACTCTACGAGACAAGAGACTACAGATAATAACCTGCACATATTATGTTATTGTCATTTGTAATGTCATTGAAATGTCCTGAATGTCATAGGGTGCTCTTGCAAGTGAATAGTATGATCCTAGTTCATCCAAGCAGTCTGAGATTGATCGAGTACGGACCATGCAAACCAGTGGTCGACAGCATGAGCAACGTTGAAAGCAATCGTGACCAATAATCAAACATCTCACCGATCCAGACCACCCGATCCATTTAGTCCCCCCTTACGACAAACCAAATCATATATCGCAACCAACCGTCCCTCGTTAATTGGCTCTTGCAATAACAATGGGCCAAATATTTCATTTCTGGAATCGCAACAGGGGCTGTGTAAACTAAGCACAATTACCTCTCTTCATATTGCTTAAATGTAAAAGCACATTACACATCCGGGTTCCAGGACTAAGAAATCATGGTATCTCGCCCGCAGGAAGTCGACCACAGCACCACACGATATCACAAATTGTGTCACAAATTTCGCCCCGTTCGCAAACACAAGCATGCATAATGGGAAGAGTGTCTACAATAACAGCTGATATATAATACTCAACGAAAACTGAGTGGTTAGGTGACAGCAGATGTACATTGTCTTGTGACCGTCACATGAATGAAAAAGTAATTCCAGTATGGATTCCGACGGTTCTTGGTCGAGATTACAAATAGTCTACAAATAGCCCCCTGGAAGTCCGGCCGCCTCACTCCGGGCAGTAAATGGGAATTTCAGGTAAATAAAGCATTTCTTTGTGTCAGGATAAAATTCCGTTTTAAAGGAAACTGTCATTAAATAGATGTTTGCAATCCATTTTGGTAGAAGTCAAACAAATGGATGAACATTATTTGTGTCGCAGTTTTTGTGCGTATACACTGGCATCATTGTCTAAAGTAAGATGGTATTTTGTTTTTGTTTTAAAAAAAGCTTTGATAGTTTGGAGTGAGTGACGCGTTGAAATTTGGTACTAAACACTTCAGAGATGCTCTTAGAGAAACATCACACGATTGTATACCTTTTTGCGAGATGCCTTGAATTGTAGATGAGTACCCATGTAATGAATAGTTAATTTGTCTCTCACTGTCTCCAAACTTCACTCATGTAATGAAATCATATTTCACGCATTCACGGATTCACAATACATCAAAGGTGTATATATGTATATATTTATATAAAATGTACGCATCCAGCGTCATTTTCCCCAACAGTAGGTGTCACGCCGTGATATTACTGAATTACTGTTCAAGGCAGAAAAAACTCAATTCACTCATCTTTTATAAAAAAAGAAGATATAAATATATACGTGTACATAAGGAATGTATGTTTAATTAAGGAAATTTGACAGTTGGTGGCATATAAGGAATATCAGATTATTGCGTTAACTTTCTGATGCCTAAGGGTTAAATAACATGGTTATTTTAGGCACTAATTACTTAAGTCTGTGTCTGTGGATATGTAAGTGGTGAGGTGAGGTGAAATGGGATGTAACGTCGCGTCCAAGATTATTGGACTTATATAGCGACGTGCATGCACGTGTATGTGTGTGTGTGGCTTCTTCTACTAGTCCGGACTGATGCCGATTTATAGTGCTAGCTCACTGAGATACCATGCCGCAGTTTAACATGAATACCCGACTCAGACACAGTACACTAGCTCCGAGCCGACCAGTCCTTGTTTTAGCCCCTTAATGCCGAGCGCCAGACAGGGTAACAACAAGTACCATATTTTAACGTCTTTTGGGTATGACGCAGCTGGGAATCGAACCCTGGACCTTCCGCTCTTCGGACGGACGCTCTACCAGTAGACCACGGAGGCGGTCCCCTGTAAGTGACTCCTGTTTAACGTCGCTTTGACCAGTGCTCCAGCTGCAATGGACATAACGGCGTTTCAGTTTGTTTGTTTGTTGTTTAACGCCGCACGCGGCAATATTCCAGCTTTATGACGGCGGACTGTAAAATAATTGAGTCTGTACGAGACAATCCAGTGATTAACATCATGAGCATCGATGACATGCATCGACCAAGTCAGCGACCCTCCTACGACAAGCAAAACGGCGTTTCAGATTGATATGGGAGGTAAACGTGGAGTGATGTAGGTCATCTGTATTTGATTTATAGCTCGATGGGCTGTGACGTAATCGAACCAAGTGATCGATACTGTGACCATGTATAAATGTGTCAGACCACAGCTGCAGGCCCTTAAGGGCTCAGATTTGCCCGAATGTGTATTCACTCACCCCTTCCAAACATTTAATCCAAATTCTAAACTTTAAACGATTCTTGACTCTCATTGGGTGTTTTCATGTTTACTGACAATGCAACTACATCCATCAATATCCTCATTCAACCATAATACACGCCGTGCAGTCAGTATTATTATCCAGTGCACATTTTGTAATCTTTGTGAAAAGCTGCTTTTCCATATAATAATCAGCAATAATCGTCCAACATAGTCATTCATTCATGTAATACGCAGTCCATGACCATGTAATACATATTTGAGAATCTGGATTACGATAAATTATGCTTTTCTATATACTATACTGCCGACAAAAATATGGGAACTATTATTTGAATGTAGCTATAGTTGAGGTGTACATTTACAATACCATGGCGTTGCATCTGAAAGCAACATAATGACATTTCACATCAAGCATGAACAGCACGTGATGCACGTGTACAAAGGAACCAGTGTCTTCGCCTTCACGGAAACTCACAATGACCATCGCAACTGAGCTAGGCACACGCTGTTAAAATGTCTACGAGACATAAAGTTAACCAGGTCTTTGACGGTTAGATACGTTGGTTAAAACCACGGGTATGGGTATGGTGCTGACAAATATGTCGTTATAATGATGAATTAATCCGGTTATTACAGGAATTCAGATTCATTCATCTTTCCTGGTGCGGCATAAGTAATTACGTGAATATCCCCTCTAGCGTTCATTTCATCACTATTTACTGTTATGTTTCAGATTACGTAAATATGTTCACAAATAGTAACATATTAACAGTGATTGACTGCGAGCCTCTCTAAGCGTGTAAAATAGCGTTACAGACATCACCAGGGGCGGTAACTCTGTATATCAGTCTGGAATTAACTCCCTGTCTAGGGAGCTTGTGCTATTTCCTTAAATCAACAACACTTTCGCTTCGTCAAACGGATTCAGCAAATATCCAACCACCGCAAGCCACGGTACCAGTATAATCCAAATAGCCATGTTTTCCCAAACCCTCCAACCCTACTGATAATTTTAGTCAGGCGGAAGCGGCTATATGAAGAGACATCATGTGGAAAATAGCTTGTCTGGGAAGGGACGGCACCGATATGACCTGTCCATTCCCTAATCACCTTTTTTATTTACAAACCAAAGATTCAGCCTCAAAGAAGACAGGCGGTCTTCTACTCGAGTCGATATACAAAATTGGGTTTTGTTGGTGTGTTTGTGTAGCAGATTTGGAGTGATTGAGAGAAGCACCATGGCATATTGGTACAGTTTTCGGATGGTCTGAATCTTTGAAATTGACACATCTATTAGTTTCTGTCAAAGATGGATTTCTGTGTTGAGGAAATGAGCTTAAGCTTTGTTCCCTGTGTCAGGGCGTTTGACCCATCGGGGTTTAAGGCTTGTCAAGACGAGGCATTCTCTATCTCTGCATTGAAGCACAATGGTAGGACAATTTTGGAACCGAGAATAACGAATAAAATGTTTTGTTCGATGCTAACGTTTACTCTAATACCTTGTTAATACCGGCAGTATTTAGAAATCTGAATACCCATCGGGGTTTCCGGCTTGACAAGGCGAGGCATTCTCTATCTCTGCATTGAAGCACAATGGTAGGACAATTTTGGAACAGAGAGTAACGAATAAACTGTTTTGTTCGATGCTAACGTTTCCTCTAATACCTTGTTAATATCGGAAGTACCCGGGAATCTGAATGATTCACTTTATTGAATAGTCACAGACATAATTTTGAAACGTTTGAGTATGTGAATTGGTTTGTGCGTTGTAGACATCTGTATTTGATTTATAGCTCGATGGGCTGTGACGTAATCGAACCAAGTGATCGATACTGTGACCATGTATAAATGTGTCAGACCACAGCTGCAGGCCCTTAAGGGCTCAGAGGTGCCCGAATGTGTATTCACTCACCCCTTCCAAACATTTAATCCAAATTCTAAACTTTAAACGATTCTTGACTCTCATTGGGTGTTTTCATGTTTACTGACAATGCAACTACATCCATCAATATCATCATTCAACCATAATACACGCCATGCAGTCAGTATGATAATCCAGTGCACATTTTGTAATCTTTGTTAAAAGCTGCTTTTCCATATAATAATCAGCAATAATCGTCCAACATAGTCATTCATTCATGTAATACGCAGTCTGCATGACCATGTAATACATATTTGAGAATCTGGATTACGATATGCTTTTCTATATACTATACTGCCGACAAAAATATGGGAACTAATTACTTGAATGTTGCTATCGTTGAGGTGTACATTTACAATACCATTGCGTTGCATCAGAAAGCAACATAATGACATTTCACATCAAGCATGAACAGCACGTGATGCACGTGTACAAAGGAACCAGTGTCTTCGCCTTCACGGAAACTCACAATGACCATCGCAACTGAGCTAGGCACGCGCTGTTAAAATGTCTACGAGACATAAAGTTAACCAACAGACAAAATGGCGAAATGTGGGTACGATGGGACGTTGCCCGATTTGGTTTGGTTTTGTTTGTTTGATGACATTTTGCGTCGTTGCTTCATTCGCTGGAATCATCGGCAGAAATTTGAACTGAAAGACGACAATGCCAGACCACATCGTCAGGACCAGGTCGTCACCGGACTGCCCCGCCAAGTCCCAGGACAAGTCCCCAATAGAGCATCTGTGGGCTGTTCTCGGGCGTAGAGTGTACGCCAGAGAACATCACCCGCAAACGTGGCCCAGCTTGGGTAGGGTTGTTTGTTTGTTTGTTGTTTAACGCCACACTCAGCAATATTCCAGCTTTATGATGGCGGTCTTTAAATAATCGAGTCTGGAACATACAATCCAGTGAATGACATCATGAGCATCGATCCATGAGGGGTACGATGACATGCATCAACCAAGTCAGCGAACCTGACCACCCGATCCCGTTAGTCGCCTCTTACGACAAGCAAAGTCACCTTTTACAGCAAGCTTGGGTTGCTGAAGACCTATTCTACCCCGGATCTTAACGGTCCTGTTGGGGAAAGTCTTCAGGTGGAATAGCAGTCAAATCAAAGTGCAACCATACCCAAGTTAATCACGTGTATGTCATTAGGTTTTCGTGCATGTATCACCAAACGTGGTGGACGCACCAGATATTGATCTACACGCCCGAAATATATTTTACAGACATTTATCTTCATCACACCTTCACTATCATTTCATTATTTCTTAGTTTTTGTCGGTAGTATAGATGATTAACATATAACCTATACTTTAACAATTATACATATTGTATTGCGCCAAGATTTTGTCATTCGTTTGTCGACGTATCTTCCAGAGAATAGGACAGATCGATGCCAGGAAGGTCGATGTCGTCCGCATCAAGTCTAGGTGCAGACTGTCCATATAATTGGTGTATTGTAGCGTTATGTGTGAAATTAGGAATCTGTCTCCTTGCAGTGACGGTAACAAGAATTGCCAAATTGAGCCGGATTAACAAACATGAAGCTACAGACAAGTAAACTATTGCTGTGATAACTGAAGTCAATCAAGTGGTCATCACCTACATAATAAACACGGGACACTGCACCAAAAGCTGTATTTTACACGTTCAACTTTGCCTTGACAGTATTTGCGTTTACAAATATACATCGACTTATTTCCTTTCTTCGCCATGAGTGAGTGAGTGATAGACTAGACGGGTCTATTTGTTTTCTAATAAACTAAATATCAAATCTGACAAGACTTGATACAATCAAACAAACACAGTGCAACCCCCCCCCCCCCAAAAAAAAAAGAAGAATACGAGCACAACAATGACGATGAATCAAAATACCTCTGATTTCTTATATAAGAGCAACCTGTTGAATGTCTTTCAGAGTGGGAAAAGTCTGTATGGTAAGTCGTCATTGGAAGAAGGCAAAAACTAAAAAAGAGGAAACAGAATTTGGAAAAATCTGCCCCAGCCAGCTGTTATCGAAAGTCTGGCTGCCCTATATAGATTGTTCCTCTGACAAGGCCTCAAAGAACATAAGCATCATTTCCAAGCATCACTACATTATTTGTTCCATCAAGGAACTTGGTATAAGTGACATATCAAATAATGCCACATATATGTGCAGTGTGCTAATTGAGAAAGAATTCTGCCAAAACAATCAGTACTGTTAAGATATGTTCCTTCCTTTTTTACAGGATTCTAAAGACCCATAAGCATCCGTACAAAGAGAGACATTTTGCCGGGACCAGCAAATGTAGCACCATATCCATGTCTCAAAGATTAACCACAATTCTTAATACAATCGTGAAGGACTAAAATTCACAAAACGTATTTGAGATAAGTGGAATACTGTGTGAATTGGCAAAAACTCAAAGGAATTACTTCATTTTTTGGCAAACTCAGAAGCGAACCAACTATTTTATGACAAAACATTTGATTTTTCAGCTGTGTACATCACTATCCCAAAAGACAAACATGAAGGAAAACTTCATTTCTTGATCCATGGGGCATGTATAACGATGGTCATAGATATAAATACAACTCATCCAAGATTCTGGACAATTATTCAGAAATGAATGCAAAATATCCTTGACGTTTCCTGAGAAAACAGTATTTGAAATGCTGGACTTCCTCATTGATAAGACCCGTGAAGATTCCGGGGTAGAGAAGGTCTTCAGCAACCCATGCTTGCCGTAAAGGGCGACTCTGCTTGTCGTAAAAGGCGGCTAACGGGATCGGGTGGTCAGGCTCGCTGACTTGGTTGATGCATGTCATCGATCCCAATTGCGTGGATCGATGCTCATGATATTAATTACTGGATTGTCTGGTCCAGACTCGATTATTTACAGACCGCCGTCATATAGCTGGAATATTGCTGAGTGCGGCGTTAAACAACAAACCAACCAACCAACCAATCCTCATTGATAACATCTGGAAACAATGTGAAATTTGGGAATAAGACATTTAGGCAAGAAGTTTGGCATCCCCATGTGCCAATAGTGCCCCCTTGCTTGCTGATGTGTGTCCTTATGCTTAAGAGTCAGAATGTCTGCTCTGACGGGCAAAGAGAAAAAAGGGAAAATTTAACCAAAAAGTTTAACTTAAGCATCAGTTATATCGATGATCTGATGTCGTTCAATAATGGTCAAATCACTTCTACTAATTAACACCCCGAACTATAAATAGAAGAGGCCAGTGACGCAGACTCATTTGTTTCATATTAAGATCTATGCATAACGATTCTGGGACAAGAAAATATCAACAAGATTGTATGACAAAAGTAAGGGCTTCAACTTTCCAATCGTCAACATTCCCTTCATGTCGAGCAATAGTCTTTAGAGGTATAATCGAGCATGCTCTTTCTATTAAGATTTGAAGCTTCAGGTATATTTGATCAGAGTTACAGCATTCAAGGCAGTAGTGAAGCTGTCAAAAGTTCTATGGTAACCACTTTTGACGCATCACTGCCAAAAAAAGATGTTCGAAGAAGTCCCCTATTTTGACTTGTACCATACATGTATGTTCCCGTGTTGCTGTGCTTGAGGAGACTTCCCTTTGCATGTGTTGTGACAGGTGGCGTTTGAGGGGCAGGATACGTTCACCTTTTCGCGAAAATCATCTATCATCACTGTTTGATAGTGATTCATTAAAAAACTACTTTAGATTTTTTTCGGAATCGTAGACAATAGAGATCTCTTAGGATTATGGAAAGGGTTCGTTTTCGCTTTTCATGAAGTGTTTCACTTATTCATTTCAGAAACTGCCTCAATTCTAGTGAATGTGAGTAAGTGAGTGAGCGAGTTTAGTTGAATGTCCCATGAACAATATTTCAGTACTATGGAGCGTCTGCTTACTCTGGAAGGAAGGTGATGCAAGACTTAGACGTCTACTTTGATGAAAATCATTAACACGGTATGGTGCTGATTACATTGAAACATAATCAGGGCGAACTTGGAATCGAACATGTGATCAGAGGTTTCTGGAAATTGGTGTTAAATCTGTGGCTATATGGTTCTGGGACTGTAAGACAGACTATCAAGAGAGTGAGTGAACGAGATCTTCTTAAAGTGGTGTAGGGGAGGTAACCCACTATTGTACCTAAAATAATATCAAGAATGTGTCGTCACTTGTTGACAAGTGAAAAAAGCACTGTAACAATGGCACAGCATGAACAGAACCAATATGATCCATACGTCGTTGCTATATGGGATATCGAACCCAAGTCTTCGGCGTGGCATAGGCAACGCTTGTAACCAATGGGGCGTTGTGGTAGCCTAGTGGTTAAAGCGTTTGCTCGTCTGAATATCGACCAATGGATTGTCTGGTCTATTAATGAATTACAGGCCGCCGTCATATATCCGGATTGTTGCTGAGTGCGGCTTACAGAAGAAAGAAATTAAATCGTCCCGGTAATGCGTACACAACGGGACAGTCGACGGGATATTTGTGGAGGATTTTACAAACGCTTCAAACATTTACAAACTGTATTTTTTACGAGGTGGATATTTGAAAATGCAGACGTTAATTGGGTTAAAAATTTTCATTATTCTGTCATTTAGACGAGAACCACATCCTAGCCTGAGGACTCTGCTTGGTCGATATTTTCTACTGAAGACAATGAATTCACAACAGCAGAACGTGACATCGGACGTTTAATAAAATATAATTGAATATTATAAGAATACTTTTGCATATGTAAATGATATATTCATTTATAAATGTATACATCTGTGCACATGTATATGTTACATGTTTGCTTGTTTGTAGGGAGGAAACAATTAAATGGCCTTATTACCAGAACCGCTCGTAAAATCTAAACAATATCTTGCTGTGGGTATATACTATGCAAATAAAAGTAAGGGTATTTGTTCTGAGTCAGTGACTGAGAAAAACTTTTAGTCACATCGGCAATATTTTAGCCATATCGTGACGTTTCAAAAATATACATCAATAACATTATATTTAGAGTGTATAAAATCTTTTCATCGAAGGACAGTACAATAACTAGATTATCACAGATTGTATTTAAAACTAGTTTGAGAGCATGTAAAAGAATAAACTATCAAATTAAGGCATAATATAAAAAAGGGCTATAGATTGCCAGCAACCAAAGTAAGGCCACTATATATTTTGTTCTGAGGTGAAACTACGGAAAAATACACCAATGTCTGACAGTGAAAGTAAGTTATTTATGTGGCTGGAACATATCCTAAGAAATCAGGCTCCCAAACACAACATCGTGACAGTCGTGTAGCACGTGAACTCGGACTGCACGTGCAAAGGGTGGTATGCCAGATTTACCATTGTCACTCAGACTCGGCTGTATCATTTTCGTGGAACCAAACGCTCAAAGACACTTTATCAAACAAAAACCATAACGTCGATGATCGACGCCCAAGGTAGCAGATCCAGCCCAGGACGGATTAGTCAGAACGATGGCATTAAGAGTGAGTGAGTGAGTGAGTGAGTGAGTTGGGTTTAACGCCGCTTTTAACAGTATTACAGTTTTATCACGGCGTGTCAGCTTAATGTGGGAGAAAAGCCCGAAATGATGCAGGTCCTAGACGTTTACCACTTCGGTGAAACCCACGAGCACTGGTATGGTGCAGACAAACCTAGAAACATAATCGGGGCGAACTGGGATTCGAACCCACAATCATAGGTTTCTGGCGTGCCCGGGGGACGCAACTCTGCACAGCGAATCGCGGCGCCTTAGACGACTGGGCCACCTGTGGATGGCATTAAGAACTCAGGACTCAAACTGCCACTCAATTAAAGGGAATGGGTGCAGAATACATGCCTAGATTTGCGTACACGACGCCCATGTGTCATCCCGCAGCTTACTGCGCGTCATTTGAGTCAGAGGTGGCAGTTATATTGGAAATGTCAGCACTGGGATAATAGACGTTGGGCTAATGGCATATTTTCTGATGAATCGATGTTCACTCTCGACTTCCTTGACAGAAGGAATAGAGAATTGAGACGTCTTAATCAACGTTGTATGGACGTTAACGTCGTTCAGCATATTTGTATGAGATGGTACCACCATGTCTGGTCGAACTGCGTACCATATTGTCCACGGCAGAGTCAATACTATCGGGATAACATCATTGCACCTCTCGTGGTGACATTTGCACAACGTGTTTGGCAACGTTTCATCTTTCAAGATGATAATGCAGGTGCACATCGTGCAAGGATTGTGACCCAATTCCTCCAACAGCTTATCACCCATTACATGCCATGGCCAGCACTCAGTCCTGACCCTTTTCCTATTAAACACATCAGGGACGTCGCTGAAATACGTATATGTCAACGTCAAAATCGACCCACCACTCTCAATGAGCTCGGCGTTGCTGTCACTGATGAGTGGAACATCATGATTCAATCTGACATTGGTCGACTCATCAGATGCATGCCTTGAAGGAATCGTGCATGTCTGACCAACATAGGTGGATTTTTCCCGATATAAGTGACGTTTGCTGCAAAATGCAGATTTCGAATTTGATCCCGACCTCTTTAACGACCTGGTGCGCCACCATCTCATTTCACCAACCATTAGAATCCATTAGATCTGATCACCTACGCCCCAGCAGATATGATCATATCATTTCCATTTGCCAATACCATATAGATCAGAAGATATGTCTTGATGATGCCCACTATCCCCTATGTTTTTGGCATAGTATATTACGAGTGAGTGAGTGAGTGAGTTGGGTTCAACGCCGCTTTTAACAGTATTCCAGTTATATCGCGGCGTGTCGGATTAATGTGAGAGGTAAGCCCTAAGTGATGCAGGTATCAGACGTTTACCACTTCGGTGAATTCCACGAGCACGGGTATGGCGCTGACAAACCTAGAAACATAATCGGGGCGAACCGGGATTCGAACCCACAATCATAGGTTTCTGGCGTGCCCAAGGAACGATACCACGACCTGGTTGGATGTTCGGTTCTCCTGAAATCAACTCACGATTTGAATTTCCGAACCCTATTCCGAGTCCCCTTGACATGGTTACAGGACACGAAATCCCATCATGGACTTGAGCTTGGACTTGGGACTCCAGACTCGAGTCCCGGCTCGACTCAGGACTCACGACTTCCGATACGCAACCGTAGAATTAATCGACAACAAAACAACGAAACAGTAGAAATTAATAATCTCAGTCATTTGAATGTAATAAAAAAGTTCGACCCATTGAATAAATAGTTTGAGACGTGAGGTGAGATGAATAAATATATATCCCAAAAATAAGTCACTTGGGTGAGTGAGTGAGTATGGTTTTAAGCCGCTTTTAGCAATATTCCAGCAATATCACGGCGGGGGACATCAGAAATGGGCTTTACACATTGTACCCATGTCGGGAATCGAACCCGGGTCTTCGGCGTGACGAGCGAACGCTTTAATCACTAGGCTACCCGACTGCCCCAAGTCACTTGGACTTGGACAACGTCTGAATATGAAACTAGTCTAATCGACTTAAGATTCAGTCACTTTGACTGAACAAGGGAATACTAAAATTCCCAACCAGCTACACAATCACGGGAAGGTGGGTTATCCACAGATTACTAGAAAAACTGAATATTACAAACACTAGCTACTAACTTTATTTCAATACAGTCAGAGTAAGTCAGAACTTAGATCAACAGTGCCCCGTAACCACTTACTAACGAAACGACTTTCGTACGTGACCACACTGTAGTGAGACAATCGTAGTAAACGATTTAACGAAGCCTGGGGATAAAGACACAAGATAGATCCTGACAGAAGAATACATATACTGCGCGCGGACCTCAGAGAGGTCAATCTCTCCTGGACAGCAGGGGAACGAAATAGTCTGAGACGCTCAGCCAAACTGTGTTTCTAAACACGGGGAAAACATGCATAGCAAACTAACTACTATATCCACACTGTAAGTATCGAAATAAAGCGCTGAACATAAGCTATCCAATGGTATCATTAAAGATTTACAACATGTTATGTACAATTATTGATGAGGCAAACGTGATCATTAATACATGAGAAATATCCGTACATTAGTGTCTAAAAATCATAGTTACAAAAAAGCATTGTCAATACAAGAATAAGGTAGCGAACCTATAAGAAATAACATACATCAAGTAAATACATGGTTTGAGAGTGCCATTACATCACAGGACAATGAAATAATAAGTCCCTGACCCAGAATGTAAGGACACAATGGACTTTGCCGAACGGTGTCGGAAATAAAGCCGGGGAGCCGAGAGGTCACTAGACCGTGACACGAGCAGTATAACACGACCGGGGATCGCACACGGACCTTCAACTGAATAAATGTTACATACAGTTACATAATTGAAACGTTAATGTTACGTTTTCATCAACAACAAATTCCTACACCCAGATATAGGACGTACACATAGTAAATCGCGTGACGTAACAATTGTAAGCCAAATTCATTGTCCGAAGACCAAATAAGTCAGCAGGGCGGAGGGGCATTCGTGACCAACTCGTGTTATTCCGGGACAAGCCGAATAGCGTCTCGTGCCCTTCTCATGGCCATTTTTGCGACCGGGTTCCGTCTTAGCGCAAACGGGCATATCTAAAACAATTGACAACTCGTTGCGCAATGGTTCACATATATTTCCCCATATATTATATATATTTCAGATGCAATTTAAATCACATCTGGACATGCCGAATTATACAGTATGATTGAACACATTTAACTGTGTCTTGGGTATATTTTTAGATGCAAGACATATGTAAAAACAAAAATTATTTCTGAGGGATTCTTTGACGAAGAACTTGAAATCATACGCGCATTCTGATTGGTTTGTCGTATTTTCGCACATAACATTCATCGATAGGGGGACGAGTCTTCTTGCAGGTTACGGAAAGGGGCGAGTGGTGACGAATGGGCGGAGGGGTAGCCTGATGGTAGCCACATGGGAACAATGTGTAACGCCTTTTTGTTTGTTTGTTTGTCAATATTCGAGCTTCATGTACTTGACGGCGGTCTGCAAATAATCAACTTGGGGCCAGGCAAATTTTAGTCATTGCTAGTATGAGCAACTGTCCTCGCCGTCGGGTAAGATGACACTCTAGCAACCAAGTCACCAAACCTGACAACCGGATCCAGTAAGTCGACAAACATAGGTTGCTAACCTATTATACCTATTATAAGGACTCTGTTTCTGGCCCATTGAAAAATTTGCCAAAAGCATCTCAAAACCCTAATCACGCATTAAACTTCAGCTACAACTACAACTTTCACGAATTACTTCTACTGGTAGAAGCTGTTGTTTTGTCTGTTGGGGTCAATATTAAGATACAGAAGTGCGTTTGACTAGGTTCTTTATCATACCTTGTCTTTTCGGGCAAATGTTTTGTGAATGCTTATGTATATCGTG
This sequence comes from Haliotis rufescens, assembly GCF_023055435.1. Taxonomy (NCBI): domain Eukaryota; kingdom Metazoa; phylum Mollusca; class Gastropoda; order Lepetellida; family Haliotidae; genus Haliotis; species Haliotis rufescens. Next base: position 24,431,538 of record NW_025964001.1, on the reverse strand, counting down.
TGAGAGAAGAAACGACAAGGTGAGTTAGTAGCAATTTGACACTCAATATTAGATCAAACCGCTTTAATGATAACCAGGGTTTTAAATAAAATGTACTAACGCCCCTTGTCAAATAATATCAATGCAAAACACAGTTTGGCGCTCGAGATATTCAAAGTATCATTTTACATACAGAAATATCCCTTTTGGCCATCACGTATCTTGTATAAACAGATGGCCTTTGTCTTGTCACCTTACCGCACGAGTGATAATCTTGGTGTTCATCACGCAAAGACGGATCCAGAACGTTGTAGCGCCGATATAGTTCAAGAGGAATTAAATACTTTGTTGTGTTTGAAGAATTCATATTTCCCTCTAGGCGTGTTATTTTTAGATTGTGATCAAGGTTAGGAATTATTTGCTAAAGATTCAGAACAACGGATTTGGCTTCGGCCAAGTGTTTGAAGAAGATGACAAAGTGCTCCTTTGGAGATTGACTTAAATTGCTTCTAAGCAAAAGAGGCTGAATTTTGCCTCATATGCATGATGATGACTATGTTATTATCATTATTATTTCAATAATGTTTTGTTCAATTGTTGAGGGTTCTCTGCTATTTTTAGGTTGGTACCATATAACTGTTTCGAGATATCGGTAGTTCGCAACAAGCGGAATACTGATATCAGGTCAAAGTGAAGATAATGTGCCTTAACCATAAATATACATCTTTAAAACGATACATCAAGTTACCAGCTTTCGAATAAAGATGTTTCAATGCACACGGATAGTGTCGAGACAAACTGTTAATGGTATCTTCAGTCCGTTGAAAACAAATATAGCGATAAAAACCCTTTCCATATCCAATAGAAATCTCTGCATAAAACAGAGTCGATAGTACGATTCCGGCTATATCATGAGCATGTGTTCATGAATCACAATCAAATAGTGATGATCCCAGGTGTTCGCGAAAAGGTACGCGTATCCAGCTCAACCGGTGTCACCCGTTTCAGACACATGCAAAGGCACGTCAATGGTTGCTGAAAAAAACCCATGAGAACATATAGTAAAGGTCAAAATCGGGAATTGCATCGAATATCATTCTTGTCACATATGAGTCAGATTTGAAAATGTCCTCTTCATGTCTGCCATAAAACCTTTTGAAAGACCTTTTTACTGAGGCCTTTAATGTTGTCACCTTGATCAAACAACTTCTGTGCACGAGTTGTATACTCATTGAAATCTTGGTAGAAAGGGCGTGCTAGAGTGCACCTCAAAAGTGGGGAAATGAAGACATACCTCTTGCCAAACAGTCTTGTGTTTTTTTTACAGATACTGAAACTACAGTACCAGTCGAAATAACATATCACATGTTAGCTTTGCTTGTACATTAGGTACATGCTTTGGTGACCAAAAACGGTAATCGAAAAGTTGGCCACATGTGTACTTTTTGGTCCCAAACTCGGGAGTTGTGGGATCAATGCCTCTTTACGAAATGGATAACTAACCACTGTTTAACAACTACTGTATATACATGTATTCGTCAGAAGCAAAAGCCCTGGACATTCCCTTCTTGTCCATTCAGTCAAGCTTCTTAATTAACTTTTAAGCTAATTGTACGTGAACGCAGGTAAGGTGAAAGGCTGTTATGACCAAGTCCATGTGCAGTTCATCAACACTCCCTTCTTGTTTGTCCATTTAAGTTTCTATTTTTGTTCATTACTCATTGACATTTTCAAATATAAAGTGAAATACATGCTTATTCCTACCTGAGTTGCAATTCAAAGTGTACGTTCTTTCATGATTTCGAAACTATTGATACAGATACACATTAGAACAATTCATGAATATATTCTCCAAATACAGGACTTACTGTCATATTATCAAAGAAAGAAACCATTGAAAGCAATTATTCATATTACAATAATTTCTTGCTCAGATCATACACGTATACCTCCAAAATTCAACGTCCTACGAGGACAACAAAATCTGAAACTTTAAGACACTTAAAATTCAACACCCTTACAACAGCTACTTTGCAGCATAAGACATGAATTTTAAGATGTCCTTTTTCCACGTTAAGGTAACGTCACCTGGTGTCTAGCGGTTGAAATGTCGCACGTAGTCTTACGTACCGACTTCATTAGCTTCTCTTAAATGTCTTTGAAATGAATTCGTGAGTGTGTTATTTACTCGACAAAGTCCGTGAGAGTTTTCACATCGCTATGTGTTTACGGCTTTGGAACTACTGCTAGTCGCGGAAGGTCACGATTTGTGTTAAGTATTCCTACGCAGTCCTCGTCCGTCTCCTCTGAAAGCGTCGCATCCCTAACGCTAACTATTGTCTACAAAGAAGTCGAAGCTGACGCATACGGTTCACTACCGCGGGCCTGGTGCTGTTAATTTTGATTTTGTTTGCATTGAGGGAGGCTTGGTTTCGGAGCAATCCTTGAGTAAGCAGCTGCCAAATACCAGTAGAAATTACACAGTCGTTTGACAGAGTTTGTGAAACCAAGTTCTGTATGGTGGGATAGACATGATGAGAAGACGGTTCAGCTTGTGAAGACACTTTTGGAAATTTATTGGAATTTACAGCTCTGTGAAAAAAATCAAAATGAAACGAGTTTGGAGGAATGTAACTGTTATATTACTTGTGATCAGCATACTAAAGGTAAGTGTTCCAGTAAATTGTATTTTTCTTGTAATCAGTCTAACTTGTGAGAATTTATCATGATTATGTTTTTATTTATGTTAATTTGTTTAAAACTGAAAACGTACAAACTAAATATTGTTTTATTAAATATATGATAATGCTAAATAAAATAATAACATCCACATTCTTTAATAATTTGTAAAATAAAATTAGAGGTTAAATAGTATAATAATATTACATTGTGAAGTGGCACAGCGCAAGCTATACTTCTTGCAAAATAACTAAATACCTATATACATATATACATATACATATATGTATACTCGATATTACTCTATAATTTTGTTTTTAGGTATTGAGTATTCGTGTTATTTATTATGAATTGTAAAATATTATTTGAATATAAGCTTCCCAGATTAGGTATGTCATTTGAGGAGAAAGCACGCAGTCTAAACTTATTATTCTCATCCATATAACTATTTCCCTGAACAAATGGCCGAATCATGAACAGTGTTAACTTTGCTGTAAAGTATTACTTGTTTCTGTATAGCTACTGTGTACTGTGATATTTTATGTGAACACATATATAAATACTACGACTATATGAATATTCATGCACAGTTAATGGATATCGGAGTACATTCCTGAGTTATTTCATTACATGACTTCATGTCATATGAGCAAGATATGTTATTTTATTTAGTTGCCATTAATCACGGTATTATTAAATTTACAATCATTCAAAATCATATCCCATGCAAATACATTTAGTACTTGAATGTGTGCGTATATTGTATGTGTATATTTGTGCAATTTTAGTGCAATGCCAAGCTTTTTTAATCCATAGACACTAGAGATTGCAATAGATTAATAAAACTTAATACATATGTATCGAAATCAACTTAGTTGTCTTATTAACCAAGAAATATACAAACGCAGTAAAACATACTCGTGCATTCATTTCTCCACGAGATATTTGAAACGCCAAAACAGAAATGGTCTCAAAATATTTATTGAAATAACCGTTTTTAAATTATATCGTAACTAGTATGTAATTCCTTGCCATGTGCATGTCAGTGCATCAACGTGTGTAACACGCCATGTTAAGTAGCTACACTGCCGCACAAAAGAAAGTATACACTTGAAACGAGGTTGTGACCAAGACATTACAAACGTGACCAAAAACATTTCAAACGTTATAAAACGTTATTTAGACTGAAAGCAGTAGCCGACACACTGCAAACGCAAGGTCCAAAACACAATTACCATTTCCGTATGAAATACATTACCATCGAATAGCATTTCTTGTTTGTTTCATTTTAGCCACCATCAAACATAGGTGTGTACTTTCCTTTGATCGGCAGTTTATGTATAACTGGAAAACAAAAGTGTGGCTGTAAACATTGTCTTCTAACTGATCCTTATACCTGTATGCTCAGCCACTGTTTTGTCTTCTTCACACCTTTAACACCTTAATAAACGTGGCTTCCGAGTTCTCCAGCAGTAGTAACACGCATTGTGTTTATGTTAAAGCAATTTATCATTTCGTTGTCATCGTTCCTGCTTATAGCTTCTATAAAAATAGACTAGGAAATAGATTCCACCAAATCTTTCATAAGGCATCATTTTCTATATTGGTTATGTCGGTGTGTTTTCATATATTTTCTGTATTCTTGACTTTTTTCTATTTTTTCACAGCTGGGTGTTGTACACTCTGACTTTATTCTGGGGCTTGATTTGACGAAGTTTGTGCATCACCAGTCGACAGATCTCCACAAATCCCCGTGTTCTGACGGAAAGGACAGGCCATGTGTGGGGTTGTTATTTCTGTGTGTAGAAGAGTATTCCGAGCATAATATGGACCTGAGCGAACAGTTTTGTTCTCTAACCTCTGATACCTTTACTTTCACAGGTGAGATCATCTTTCATAGTTTAAAGCTGTACACGTTCATGCTATGTTGTAGGAATACAGTTAAAACACCTTGACAGTTTAGTTTATGTGTCTGTGGGAGAGAGTGAGAGAGAGGGGGAGGGGAGAGAGAGAGAGAGAGAGAGGCGGGGGGGGGGGGGGGGGGTGGAGAGGGATGGCGAGAGAGTTGGTTTATAGTATGTATTTCAGTGCCATACACTGAGATGGAATAGATTCATCTCTGAGTAGCAAGAGATATATGGTACCATTTTGCGGTTCCCCACTTTATTTAAAAGATCTCCATCGACTAACACACAATGCTAGTTTACTAACACCCTGTTATCAAATGTACAAGAAATATATGGTACCATTTTGCGGTACCCCACTTTCTTTAAAAGAACTTCCTGGACTAACACACATTGCTAGTTTACTAACACCCTGTTACCAAATGTACAAGAAATATATGGTACCATTTTGCGGTACCCCACTTTCTTTAAAAGATCTCCATGGACTAACACATAATGCTAGTTTACTAACACCCTGTTATCAAATGTTCAAGAGATATATGGTACCATTTTGCGGTACCCCACTATCTTTTAAAGATCTCCATGGACTAACACATAATGCTAGTTTACTAACACCCTGTTATCAAATGTACGAATGTGTGTATGCTTACATAATGAGGATTCTTATGTTCACAGAGCACATTTCGTCATGGCATAGGTCTATGACATGTAAACAACGCTAGACGCAATACATGTCCCGATGCCATGTTAACATGACCATATGCATCAACAGTCCAATGTTTGTTCGATCTCAAAGTTATGCAAACGAATACGTAAACAGCTGAACGTAAGCACATGCAGCTGTGTTTGTGTGCATAAAACCATCACTTATCCCAATGCACATCCCAAGAGGGACACTGCAGTTGGTGTTTGTTGGCTCTTACTTCTTAACGTGTGTTAGTTAACCGCTTACACAATGGACTGATTGCATCTTCCGTCTATCAGGCAATAATGAACTATATTGTGAGGTGAGGGGAGGTGAAATTGGGTTTAACGTCGCGTCCAAGATTATTGCACTTATATAGCGACGTGCATGCACGTGTGTGTGTTTGTGTGGCTGCTTGTACTAGTCCGGACTGATGCCGATTTATAGTGCTAGCTCACTGAGATACCATGCCGCAGTTTAACATGAATACCCCACTCAGACTCAGACTCCGAGCCGACCAGTCCTTGTGTTAGCCGCTTAATGTCGAGCGCCAGACAGGGTAACAATAAGTACCATCTTTTAACGTCTTTTGGTATGACGCGGCCGGGGATCGAACCCCGGACCTTCCGCTCTCCGGGCGGACAACTATATTGTGACCGAGGTACGAACATGAATGATCGTTCGTTAAAGAGGGGCTATGTTCAGGGATCTTTGCTCAGGTTGAATAAACTAAGACATTGTTTCTCATCAACTGATATATTGATATACAACTGAGGTACCACATAGACAAAATAATGTTTCAACTGCGTGACTTCATTTTTCCCAAAAGCGTAATGCCCTTTAACTGTTCACGTATCGAATGATAGCGTCTTGTCTGAGCCAAAGTCTACCATAAAAGCTTTTGAAAGCTTCACTAAGGCCTTGAAAGGCTCTTGAAATCTTCGTAGAAAGAGTATGGATGATTGTACCTCAAAGGTTGTGAATGTATACATCAAAGGATGGAAATGCTGGAATATTGCCCGAACAACTTATCAGTTTTGCGAAGATAAAAATATTAACGCACCTTTAAGGTATTGACGTCTTCATACAGTATAGTGAACATGTTGATTTCAGTAAATACTAGTCATATATTAACTGTGTTTTGTGACTGTATGACAAGAGGGATGACTTCAACTTTCCTATTGTAAACTGCCCCTTTATGTCCAGCAATATTCCTGCAGCTTCTACATTTCACAACTTTTGAGGTACAATCAAGCTTGCTCTTTTTACCAAGATTTCAAAAAACGTCATACGACTCTCGCTCAGAAGTTGTTTGATCAAGGTTACAACATTCCAGGCCTCAGTAAAGCTTTCAAAAAGTTTTATGGGAGGCATTTGGAGGACATTTCCGAATCGCCTCACAATAGCGACAAGAATGATGTCCGATGCAATTCCTTATATTGTCTTGAACCATATGTTCCCGTGTTCTTTGTCAGCTGATCAACTGACTTGTCTTTGCATGTGTTTGTGACAGGCCCGACCGGTGGGGCAGGATACGCTCACCTTTTCGGAAACACCTGGTATCATCACTCATTGATAGAGCTTTCGACCCGGTTTTTTAAAGATTTTTCTTATGAATATGGAAATGGTTTTGTCGTTTTAATTTATTGAAGGAAAGGTTTTTAATGCACATGGACCTTTAAGTTTTCTTGCTCTTCCTGGTTTGTTGCCTAAATCCAATCTGTCTTTTTTGCTCTTTTTCTGATCAACAACTATTTGTTCTGAATTGACCGCATTTGTATTTCAAGAAAAATGTGCCTAAATTAAAAAAATATGTTCGGACATATAACTCTGACACAAGGTGCATGTATTGTTTACCTACCACCTATATATAGCTACCTATTTCAGATAACCATAACCGTTTCCTGGAGGAAATACCGCTACATAATGCAAACGAAACTGCCCATGTAGATCAATATAGACGTTAAACGGTAGACGTGTGAAGCTACCACATGTTATTTTTGACCGCTGGTACGCCCGATCTCTGCCTGTCCAACCCTCTTTCGGACAATACTGGACAAGACGGTCACACCAATACCTCCGTCAGCATACAGTGTCATATAAAGTCTTCCTCTCGCAAAGCTTAAACAATGTCGTGTGCCTTTCGCTAAACCCGGCCAATGTTTGGAATTTGAAATTGTCTTCTTGTGTTTGTTTTTTATGGGAGGCCCTTCGGCGGCAATCATGTCTTTGGGATGATGGGCATAGCATGATGTGGTTAAATATTTGTCAACAATATGTTTATCACCGTAAATAGCTGACATTTGTCGGGCGTAGGCGCGGAAAGAGCGAATTTGGTCGTGTTCATTATGCTAGAATGTATTTGAATTGGTTTACATGTTGTTTGATTGGGATTTTTTAGCCATTGTATTCGTGTATTCTTTGGATAAAACTAAAACACCAGAGACTTTGTATTGCTCTTCGATGGTAACATGTTTGGTGTGTATCCGCCCTGACATTAAGACACACATGTGTTTTATGGTTTACAACAATGATCAAATATTTACCTATGTAACTTTGAATTAAGCCAAGTCATTTATCATAGCTGTATACTGAAACACATGGTTCAAATTGACCATAATCTAACATGTAAAACATAACAGGATGTAGAGTTTGCTTCTTTTCTTCTTCTTTTTTATTTTTTTATTTTTTTTTATTTATTTATTTTATTATTATTATTTTTTATTTTTTTTGGTGGGGCTTGAGTTGGGGGAGAGATGCGTATGTTGGGAGATGGGGAGGAGGTGAACCCTCCCACCTCTCACATCCACACATACTCCTCCCATTTTAAAACGTACGTTATATATGGGCAATTGGTAATTTCAAAGTAATCCCTATCCCACACATTGATGATCAGAATAAAGATAACCTTTATCGATTAATATCCAAATAATATATTATTAGTAATGTTGCTAAAAAAGGAACGATAGTGAAACTTTCACATGTGTGTCTGCCTCTATAACGTATTATTTATCAGTCTGACTTTGTTTTTGTTTGTGTACGACGAGAGACAAACAAATAATGAAAAATAAAAAATGACGACAGTATACATATTTACGCCTTGTATCTAGGTTTAGAATTTATACACATTTATGTGGTTACCTATTAAATGAGAAGTTCTTTATATTATTTTTCCTTGACATCGAAACTGTGTATAAAAGTTTAGATAGTAATAACCTTTTACTGTTACAAGAAATAGATACACTAACTTCATTCAATTATCAAATGTGTGCATTCAGAGCTAATTCAGTGAAACAAACCATGATATGAAATAAAAACAACACACATAATATCCCAGGAAAAATGCATTTTCTTAAAGTAAATCTTTAGAATGAAAAAGATGGTAATGTGTGATAGAGACAAAAGTGGCATTTCAAACTACTCCTTCCCGACATTTGTTGGTTCCAGAATACAAAACATGCCAATGTAAATAAAAGCAAATCCTAAAAACGTCCCCTGAGTTCCTTAAACAATATTGGAAAGTATTTCAACGGCGAAAGTCCGCAAAATGTGAAAAGAATTCAAGTAAAGGGGAATTTTACACATGTAAGACAAAAAAATCTATTAAATGCAAAAACAATCCTTTCACAAAACAAACAGATGAAACTATTTAAATGTTTGATGTACACATCTCACATTGATTTCAATGGTTGCCATGTTGGCTGTAGAGCCTCGATTCGACAAAGACGTTTACAAATAGGCTACAGATTCTGATTTTCCACACCTTTCGAAGGTCAAATGTAGGTCACTCCTTAAGCAATGGTCAATTTTGGGCGATAAAACCGCTCTAAGTGCTGAATGTCAATGCCGTAATGAACACAGTCAATTTTCTCAGACAACATTGCAATTTACAGACGAGTTAAGGATTTGTATGTCACGTTGGCTTCGTTGCTTTTGTGAGCATAAAATATCATGGACAGAAACGTCATTTGTATCCCTACAGTACATATCCTATAGAGGTTTTTGTATTATTTAAATAGTTTACTTGAAAATGTGCAGATGTTCTAACTCGACCGCATGCCTTGCACAATCGAATATGGAAAAGGGTTTTGTCGCTTTTATTTGGAGATATTTTTTCTTGTTGCATATACACTGTATGCTTGGCATGGTGCTTGTTCAAACACCAGTACTAGTCAAGGATACGAGATAAGACAAACAAACTGGCAGATTTATTCAGCAAAAGCTTTCCGGGCCAAATGCATACAAAAACATGATCATGTATGCGCATTTCGGATTTACAATTGGATGTTTCTTTTTTATTTACATGATATAGAAATAGAGGGACGCTTTACATTATATCAATGCTCATAATCTATATGATAGAAATAAAGTTGTTAATTACTGAAATACGAACCGCAATGAACTTTTTCTTGAGTCAGAAAAGGAGTCACATACATATAACATGTGCAATTCATTTTTAAACAGCAAATTAGCCTTTGCAATTAAAGACAAAATGAAAACTATATCAAAAAAACTTCTTAAATCAGTACATAAACAAGATACATATTGACAACAGCATCATTTTTCACCTCAGAACCTTTAAGAGGAAGAAAGGTAATTTCGGGCCTTTACGCATGCTGGCAGCGTTTCTCTGCTGTTGTTACTAATTATGGTTGGGATTGACCAGGTGTGCGTTCACGCGCGTGTCGTGCATGCATAATCAACACGTTAAAATCGTAAAATGCTTTCTGTATGTTCATGGTTGTATGTTGTTTTTGATAATAAAGTATTGCATATTATCCAAACTGCTGTTCAATATAAAATATCAATATAAAATCCATATATTCAGGAAAATATTGTTTAGGATACATTGGACAAATATGAATACCACAATCACATTTTTACAAATGCAAGGATGTGCGTTTCTATTGTTATCTATGACAAGAAGGAAATGGTAAACCGGACTTACAGTGTTCAACTCAATTAATGTATATTGTCAGAATTATATATCCAATATTGTATTTTTTTATATCCATGCAAAATATGTCATCATGAAAATAATGGAAAAAATGTATTCTTTATTTTCAGTTATTTAGTCCTTTTGAATATTTGATAGCTTTCAACCAAATCCTTAAAGAAACATGTTAAAGCACCTGTGTTATTAATAAACACACCACCTGGTGTCAAATGTTCAGTTCGGTGAACTCAAGCTTCTCATGGTGTTCCCTACTGTAGATCTAATGTGATCAGTACAGTTTATTAAAAGATCAGAGTACTTAACAGTAGAGCAGTATACATGTGCCATCTCATTGTATTGCATTAGCATTTCGTCTTTAGTCATTAGATATTTCAAGCATTAACTATATTGGCATATGACACGCCGTGTTGAAATACAATGCGCAAGGTTAGCTTTCTTTTTTAAATAAAGGAAAAGAAAACAAAATATCCTGCATCAGCAGACCTTGGTATTTACTTGGACAATTTAGGAAATTACGTGATATTTGGTGCTGTAAATATTAAACGAACAAGTTTAACCATATAAATAATGACATTCTTATAACCGCTAACTACTTTATCATGCGTTTGCAGCATTAAAATCCCCTACAAAATAGAAACTGGCTGAGGTCCTCATCCATTTAATGAAACTGTCGTGACCAGACAGATATGAATAGTCTTAACTGTCGTCGAGTGCATAAGCCGTACGTGTTTCACGCAATGCCATTCGTTTTGCCTATCATGCTTACATCCGGGTTTCTTTGGTTTTTACAGTTTAAAGCCTTAGAGTGATCATGGAAATGCTGCCAGATCTAAGCTTAATTACTCAGGAGAACATGGGTTTATAATTATAGCCATGACGTGATGTCCACACAGCCAAATTATCCTAGAATGATTCACAACAGCTTCTGTACAGTGGCTGTGAATGACACTTGATGACGTGCTTCTTGTTGCTTGCTAATTATTACATCGTTTGTAAAATGCTGGTCGTTGGTATATATGCAGACTGTGTTTCTATGAATAGAAGTAATGTTGGCAGAAAGGCTTTATATAATGTTGACACCCTAAACCGTATTTTATGAAAGAGTAAACGTATTCGACAGGTATAAAGATCCAATGTTATCATGATATTTTGATATTTTGATATTTTGCTATATTGGGTCATTCTGGGTTTAGTATTAAACGGTTTAAGGCTGTCGACTTTGACTTCTTATCTTTTGTCTTATTTTGGTTTTGTTTCAAAATGAAGAACAGCCTACGTGGTCTAGCGGTAGAGTATATGCCCTGAGAGTGGAAGGTCAAGGGTTCGATCCCTGGCGGCGTCATACCAAAAGATGGTACTTGTTGTTACCCTGTCTGGCGCTCAGCATTAAGGGGCTAAAACAAGAACTGGTCGGCTCGGAGTCAGTAAACTGTGTCTGAGTGGGGTATTCATGTTAAACAGCGGCATGGTATCTCAGTGGATTGGCATGCACGTCGCTATAAAGGTGCAATAATCTTGAACGCGACATTATACCCCATTTCACCTCAACTTAAAATGACGATAATTTTAAGTTACAAGTATCATCCAACATATGGCACGTTGAAAAGTATCAGTCTTTATATGGCTTTTCCATCAAATTAAGCAATGAAAATAGCGTGCTATCTAGACTAATATTTAGTCTAAAAACATGTATTTAAAATAATTGGAATATATTTTTTTCGACAGAACCTTTCCTCCTCTGCTTTTTCTCACATATGGAATCAACGAAACTAGGCATGGTTTAGTTTGATGTTGACTTAACCTAACGTTCACTAAAAACATAATTGAAAAATATAAATCCCACAGTCATGGCGCAGGACAACATGCTATCACGAGGTGTGAGCGCGTTGTAAGTATACATTATATCATGACGTTGTCCTGGGTACTTGCACTACGGATAGAATGGATTATTTGTTGTACCTAGGTATGTGGTAATAGGCTGTCATGAAAGAACAAATTGTTGAGCCAAGTCATTTTTTTTCAATTTAAGAACATCTCATACAAGAATCATATTCAAAGTGCAATGATCCACAGGCACTACATTAGATTCGTTCATTTATTTCGAAATGAAACTTTGTTTTCAAATTATATCAGATGCAAAATCTCATTCAGCGTTTATCTTCATCATCAATAAACTATTCTTGCTTTACTCACATCCATGAAAGGTGCCCGTGTGTATTTACATATAAAAGTTTAACCGACTTGCATTATTTTTCCTTACTTTGAGAAGAGGAACCAGCTGAATGTATTTCAGAGTTGCTAAATAAAAACGGTATGTTGTCATTGGTAGAATGCTTAAACTGAAAAAGAGGAAACAGAATTAGAATGGTCCCGGTCTGTCCTATCAAATTGTAATGCCAACGTCTGGCTGCTCTACATGAAAAGTGTGCAGTTTGTTCCCACTGACAAGTCCTTAAAGAACATTCCCGATAGATGTAATAATCACTACAATAACTGTTTGATCAACGAATTTGGTTTAAGTGACTTGCAAAAGATGTCACACATACATGTACGGCCATGTTTTGCGAGGAAGAAATCTGCCCAACCATGTATCAGTACTATTAACTCTTGATTGATTATAAAATCTGAAGACAAACCTATTTCTTTTTTTACTGGATTCCAAAAAATCCATAAAATTCCATACAAAGAGAGATACAGTTGAACCCCGTTATCTCGAACCGAGCGGGGCCGTGTTATAGCTTCGAGATATCCGGACACTTGAGGCAACGAGGCATGAATATTATATAGGAAGGCAGACGGGATCGAAGAATAGGTTCGAGATATCGGTATATTCGAGATAACGGAGTTCGAACTTAAATTTCAGGTATATCGATGATCTAATTTCGTTCAATTACTGTCAAATTGCCATTTCCCTTCCACTGATTTAACTTCCTGAACTAGAAATTTAGGAGAACAGTGCGACCGCCTATTCAGCGTTATATTTAATATTCAGAGTGACAAATATATCTCCACACGTCTGTATGACAAGAAGGATGACTTCAACTTTCCAATAGTCAAATTTAAATTTATGTCGAGCAATATTCCAACAACAAGCTTTGGGTGTCTACATTTTACAACCTTTGCGGTACAATCGAGCATGCTCTTTCTTCGAAGATTTTATAAACCGTCATACGACTCTTGTAGGATAAGTTGCACGAAAAGGTGTTTGCTGAAGGTTACAAGATTCAAGGCTTCTGTTTTTGGGTGGACATGTGGAGAACATGTCCAAATTTGATGCACCAATGACAAAATATATAGCAGGATACGCTCACCCTTTCGTGAACACCCGGTATCATCATGCTCGTGATATAATTGACTAAGTTCAGCAGAGATTTCATATGAAAACGGAAAGGGTTTTGTTGCTTTAATTTGACCCAGAGCCTACCATTAGTCTAAATATTTTCATGGGGCAGAGCCTTTAGTAAAATGTATCATGTACTCCTCCAACCCTTTCCATTGCAGCAAAACTTCTCCTAATGAACAAACGTTCACACTGAAAGTGTTTTGCCAGTGAGTCATATGCACTTGACTGTAGCTCTGGCTTAACCCCAATAACTTTTGTGTACGGGTACATCCGATCATGTAAACAGAGTTGCCATATTTACACACATGGTCATGATATATCTGGAACATTACCATATAGATAACCCCTTTATCCTCCAGGTATAAAACTACATTGTTTTTGCTGTACGAGGATGGTACAAGATAATTACTCAATAAATACTGTAGTGTCAGATTCCTTTTTTGTGTGGAACACCTGTACTTCAGCTTACATAATACGAACGACGTCATTGTTCAGTGCTTCACAACCTGCATACATTTCCTCCCCCATAAAATCCAAATCAAGAAAAGCTTTAGTCTCTGTAATTATATACTACAATAGAATCAAGGTCTCTGTCACTGGTAAGCCGATAGTGCTGAGTTTAAAAACAAATTTTCATCACAGCACACTTTGCCTACAGAGCTGAATGTCAGTTAAACAATAAACAAAAACATATTGGGAACAGAAGCTATCACCTGTCTCTATCTCCATCCATCCATCTCCACCCATCCATCTATCTCCGACCAACCATCTGCATCCATCCGTCATTTTCATCCTTCTATGTGTCATGCCAGTCTGTCCATCATCAACCCTTCATCTCCACCCGTCCATGCCCATCCCTTCACCCACCTTATCCATCTTCAATTACTCATCTTCATCCATCAATTTCCATTCATCCATCCCTCTATTCCATCTCTTTCCGTCTATCAAATCCATTATTTATCAACTCGCTCCATCTCCATCAATAATCTGCACCGTTCACCCCACCAAACGTTATCAGTCCACTAATACTATCTGTTACGGTGTGACAGCTACCATGGGTTTGTCTTGTCCAGACACAAGTACCTTTTGATCACATTGATAGAGCTGCATTACTGTTGATTACGGAGCTAGACAGCAGCCACACAGTCACCACTCATCGACCTTACCTTCGTGTGTTCATTACACTGAAGGTATACTTACTAAAGGTCGATCACGAAATCGTTCTGAATATGTTTTTCAAGATGTTTGTTTTCTGTATATATCACACTAAGCCTTTTACTATGTAGTTACAAACTCTTACAAATTCAGTTTGTATTAGTGAGTGAGTATTGTTTTTCACCATATTATCAGTTGTGCAGACATTCAGGATGTATCAGTAATTTTCGTCGTACTACACACTTGAAAACAAATAGTTCACGCTGTTTTGCGTATACACGTTGGTAGAACTAGTACCCCTACCTTAACTATAGTTGTTGGAACAAAGCCTTGGGCACTGTTAGAAATTATACGTGATGTTTTAGACGACGACGGAAGGAAATGTACTTATCAAGGGATATATCCTGCTTTCTAAAGACATAGCATCTTTTCGAAACTTATTTATTACGACAGAAGCTCCACGTGGACATTGGACATGAAACCCTACATACCTCATTTCTTACATGTTCATGTTAACGTTAACCCGTTCTTATTAGCATTTTCGTAATGACCAGTGTCATGTAGGTGGCTCCCACGACCTGACATACAGGTGTACAAGGTGTGTCGTGTCACAGGTGTTTCCGTATGACGTGAGTCAATACTGGGTTAGTCACTACTTAAACGGTGGGGATGAGATGTTTTATAGGAGCGTTTGGGGGATTCAAAGTGCCGGTGGCTGTCAACAGTTAATGGGCTATGATTTGTTATGCAATACTAGTATTTAACAAAGACTGATGTATAGATTCTTCAATCTATGATTAGACGAACAAACAGATGAGAGTAAATCATTCATATACATGTGTTATGTATTTCTTAAACAAATTGCAAATGACTTGTCTTTAAATAGAGGTAGTTGAAAGAAGAATCTACAACAACAAAATATCCCAAAACAATATTTCATTGGTCACGAGCTTTGTGTTGTGGATACATTTATAGTTCCATCGGTGTCTTGTCTAACGAATGAAACGTCTTAAGGACATATGTCAACGTGTGTCAAACGGTTATGCTACACTCGTCATACCTTTGTTCCCTAGAAACTACTTAGAGTTAATCTATGGGGCATCTTTGTCAACGATATTCATTAACATGTAAAAGATCTGGTCAGAGCGCACACCCTGCCTGATCCCAACGCTCTGTTCGAGCGGAGTCACCACCGGGTCAGAATGGTCCCATGACGTACCAGGCCTGCTTCTGGCCATGCTGTAGAGCCTTGTTTGTTGGTTTGAGGAGTCACACCGACGAGCCAACACATTTCAGACAGGTTCCGTAATTTCCCTGCATCATATAGGAGGCAGATGCTACATTTTCAAGTCGACTCTCGCCCAGTCTTTAGATTTCGTTTGGTGCACGAAAATTCACACTTGGCTCTCTGACAAGGACAAACATGGAATTTGAGGAATAAGGTTAATGTGTTTCTGTTAATGTCACGTACAGTAGATGATTCAGTTGGTAGGACACAGTTCTTCTATCTTCTACATTCTAAGCATAGCACACCATGTGAAAATGGATTCTCCTTATGCAATCTATGAAATAAGAATTAATGTTACCTTGTAATCTTCATATAAAGATTAGTATAAAATTTCACCGAAAGTACAGATCGTATACTGTGTGGACAACCTCGCAGGTAAATTTCAAAGAAACTATTATCGAGAATATGTCATCAAAGGTCTTTATTGAATGTTTTAACTTTAATGTTTATTTACGCCAGTTTGAAAACATAGATTTTTATAACATAGCTCACACCTTTAAAAAGGCGTTCAGTTAATCAGCTTCATTTAAAGTATGCGTCCTTGACATTGACCGCATGTTGATTTCTGACCTGAACACTCCTAGCTGACCCCACTCACGTACAACAGTGTCTGGGGGACATGGTTTGCGTGTCTTTTAATCCTAATCTCCAAGTTCCTTTCTCTTTGTTAGATAATCCATGGATTAGGACAGAAAATGCACCATGTGACTGCACATTTCCTACATAAACGCTATCAGAAGAAACCCGCAGCCTACCGTCTCCCTTTCAATGAGTTCCATTCAGAAGCGTTGTTAGCTTATAGATAATGAACAGTTTATTACAGACTTGCTGTGTTCATATAATAATCCGCATGCTGGGGTATCCCATGTTCAGTGAACACAAATACAACGATTGTCAGTCAATATTGCACGTCAAAGCTGACACAGAATACTAACGATCTTAACCATTTGAATGAGAAAAATACATCGGTGGTAATAACAACATTTGAGAAAGGACGAAGTAGGATATGAGTCCTTTTCGTGATTTTATCCAAAGAAATTATTGACCCAGAAGATGCTTGAAAAAAATAGTTATGCTTCATTCAGACTGTGGAAAAGTAGATTGTCTGCCACAAAAAATACATTGTTGCATTGTGTTATTTGTTAGAAAAATATTTAGACTCTTCGAAAATATCTGGTTTTGCAAATGTAGCAGACAAAAATATATATAGACTAAAAAAAAGACACCCCCACGCGTACGCCTGGTACCATCACTGATTTTCAGTGATCCATTCACATACTTTTTCACACTTTTGTCTTTTACGCGATATAGAGTCAGTTTCGGCAGATGTCAAATTGTCCTGAATTATGTTGACAATAACATTATGCGTCTCATATACTCTGTTTAGCGTCTCTTGGGGTGCCACAGATGAATAATGGTTTAATTACGGTTTAGGTGTAAGCTGACTTCATTTACACGTACTTGCAATATCTCGATAAGGTTGTGAAGTATGTAGGCAATGATTCAACGCTGTCAGTGTCCCTCTGTCCGACTGTAACACGTATCAAAAGTAAAGTAACAGGTTTGGTACTCTCTCCAACTTTGTACATTCATCCCACCTTGTGTTGTGTAAACATCCTGATTTTTAAATATATAGTACTCTGAGCGCTTTCTAGGCATTCACCTGATGACGGAGCAAGCAGTAGCTCTGAAACGTTTTTTATAAGAAATTGCTATCCATAAAAAAGCGTCAAGTATTCACTCTCTTCTTTGTAAATGGTACTGTCCAAACTACTATTAAATAGATTGACAAACACTGTCCTCATGTTTCCATTACTCGTATTGATAATATTTGACATTTGCTGTTTTTGTAAATGCATCGTTAATAAGTGGCATTAACGTGTTAAATGCTTAACGAGGTCGCCACCGTCCCATACATAGGGCCAGGCATATGTGTTGACAATGTATTGCTGCGATGTAATAACGATGGTTTCTGCGTACCATGTTTGACATAACTACTGACACATTGTCTTTCCTGAATCCCCCATGACACTCATCTACTGCATCTCCCGAGTTCCTCCAGGTGCTGTGTAATCTTAACTTGATCGCTCTTGGGTAAATGCGTGTGCATGTTTTTAACACTTAACGTGGCGCTCCCGGGAGCAGTGCCCCGTACCATACACACTATTTGTTCAGGATTTTTCTGTAGGCTTGCACGCCGGATAAACAGCGCAAGGAGCACCTTTCCCAATCACAAACATTTCCTTTGGATAAAAACATGATTTAAACATTGTGGATCATGACCTCTGTTGAATTATTCATCAAACAAAAAGCAGGCGGATCATTCAAGCCCTTCGTTTTCGTATTTACGAATGTATTTAAAGTTACTAATAGTATGTATTTGCCACGTTTCCGTTATACGAGGGGTATGTTATTCTCAAACATTTAAACTGCCGGGCAAAATAGAGTATACAGCCATGTTTGATGGTGGCTAAAAAGTAAACGAGCAAGAAATGGTTACCAGTATTCGATGGTGATGTATTTGATACTGGTATCATGGTTGTGTTATGGACCTTAAGTTTGCAGTGTTTCGGCGACTGTTTTCAGCCTAGGAACGTCTGGATAACGTTTGTAACGTTTTGGTCAAATCCAATTTTATAGTGTGTGAGTGAGTGAGTTTGGTTTCCGGCGCTTTTAGCAATATTCCAGCAATATCACGGCGGGGGACATTCATTGTACCCATGTCGGGAATCGAACCCGGGTCTTCGGCGTGACGAGCGAACGCTTCAACCACTAGGCTACTCGACCACCCCCTTATTTTAAAGTGTAAATTTTCTTTCGTCTGGCAGTTTAAATTTATTTAAAAAAACACGTTATGGACACGTTCATAACTGTATTCGTGAACATCATGGTCCACAGCACACTTGGTGTTTTGTAAAACTCTACTGTGGAACGGATGGCTGCAATGAGACACCTGTCTGATCATGTAGCATGAACAAACGTTTGGGAAAGCTGCTCATGCTATCAACCACTGTTTTACTGTTCAAACTCGCATATACAGCCATTGATATAGGTAGAATAGTGTTGTCTATAGCGACACATAACATTCATCTACACCCAGGATTACAAATATCAACCAGAATGCAAAGAAAGTCAAGGAGCCTTACCACAAGCCAACATCGCGCGTTACAAATAAACAGTTTAAACATAGACTTCGTGGTTGCCGAATGCTCTGTAGTAACCGACATAGTTATATACGATGAATACACGTCATTTGTTTACTAGAATAACAAATGTATTGTACGAGCCTTTGCGAGCAAAAATGCATTATTTATTATTCATTACATACGGCCATACGGAAATACACGACGGTAACAGTCTATTTTTCAAATAATGGGATTCTTAAAATATGTTTAGACGTTTTCTCTCACTTGGAGTAACTTTACAAACTGCGTATGAATACAACGATGGAGATAGTAAACTGCCCCATAATGATATAGTGCCAAATAATTTGCCGCCATGTTTGTTTACAGAAACACAAGGACATCGGGGCACCCTCATGTGAACATATTTTAATAGACTAAGTTTATTGAGGCAGCAGATATTACATCGATGTATTTGGCTTATCAACGGAGTTTCTGCTACATGACTCCATTTGCATAATTATCGGATCGTGATGCCAAGTTTATCGGACTGGTTAATCGCATCGATAACGCTCTCCATTACATGATCAATCGTTAAAGGAGTTCTTTTAGCTGAAAGTATATCAACCAAGACCGTGGTTTGTCAGTGCACGTATCCCCCTTGCTTCAAGGGCTACCACTTCTAGCGGTGTCGCAATTGTGACAGGTTTACCACCAAACAACTAAAGCACCAGAGTTAATTTACTTTGTCCGCCTCTAAATACACCTAGCCTTCTAACCAATCCTTCTCAATGTGTTTATGGGCTCGGCCCGAGTTTGTGTTTCCGTGCAGGCGGACAGACCTCGGCCAGTCCCCATACAAATCTCTATACCCAAAAAACATGAGGGCAACGCCTTGAAATTGGAAATAACTTGAAACATAGTTTAAAGTAGTACAAATGGCTTCTGTAATACTTTGGTATAATGACCTGATTTGTGGCGTGATTGCATGTTGCATGTATGTTACAAATAATTATATTTGGGGGTATTGATAATCGATACTCGATCACATAAATAACTTGGAATGTTTTACCGATATTTTCTTATTTTTTTTATTTTCTTAGTAATGTTATTCTTCAAATACGTGCCTTGTCCAGATTTGAAGGAGGCCATTGGCAGTCCAGGCAGGTTTGAATCAAGTCATGCAAACATCACTTTGTTTTGTCTGCTAACTTAACAATGTAGAAAACAATTAATAACACAGAGATAATGTCACATTTTCCCACAATGCAGTTTTGTCTTTTCCGGAAATAAACGAAGGATCCTGGAGGAGTGTGCGTTTCTATGTCAAATTATAGATTAACATTATTGAAATATTTTGGATGGTTTGGATCCAAAACATTGGACGCGACAAATTAATAGAAATTCCATTGATTTTGTCATTCTAGACCGATGTATGTTAACATGTGTCTTTGTTACACGACTCCTGCAGCGTCACTTTTTTAGTTCAAATGTGAGCAAATAATAACACGTCATATTAATAACCCTTAGACAAATATTAACGTCTGGTTTGTTAAAGTGACTAGGTGCGTTTCTTTAACTTGTGGTTAAACATTCTTCTCTGTTGTATGATTTCATGAAAACTACAAATTTAGGACTCAGCTGAAAAAAGTTGCCCTTGAAGATGATGATTCTCGTGAAGTAAACAACATACCTGTGTTCGCGCATTTCAACAAAGTAACATTTACAAATTGAGTCCCTTAATTTGGGCTTTGCTCCCATATAAACCGACACGCCGTGGTATAAAAGAAATACTAATGAAGCTGTGTTTAACCAACTCACTGTATTACTCGTCTCACGACAGCTTAGGGACTGGTGACTTGATATTCTGGGGGAGAGGGGAGGGGAGGGGAGGGGGTGTAACTAGAGGGGTGGGGTGTGGTGGTGGGTGGTACCCTGACGGTGTTACTCAGTGTTCATGCATTCAACCACTGATTTGTTCTGATGAAGTCCATGAACACGGGTATGGTGTTGACCAAACAAGGATCACAATCATTACGAATCAGTTTCGAATTGCCATCAGCGGATCCCGACACATCTAAGGGTGTCCGCTTTGTGCGATGAATTCCGTTTACTTACAGACAGCTGTGATACAGTTAAAGTATTTCTGAGGACAGCGTTATCAACATTTTCACACTCATTCATATGTAATAAGAATCATGTTTTGTTTTAATATTATCGTGTTTCTGCGTCCGTCCGCCGTGGTGTTTGCATGTTAGAACAGGTTGGTTGGTTGTTGTTTAACGCCGCACTCAGCAATATTCCAGCTATTTGATGGCGGTCTGTAAATAATCGAGTCCGAAACATACAACCCAGTGATTGATATTATGAGCATCGATCCACGCAATTGGGACACGATGACATGCATCAACCAAGTCAGCGAGCCTGACCACCCGATCCCGTTAGTCGCGTTTTTAGGCAAGCATGGGTTGCTGAAGACCAATTCTAACCCGGATCTTCACGGGTCGGTTAGAACAGGCGCCCGGGAATCCATGATGTGAGAGGTGACTAAATGAATCGGGCGGTCAGGCTCGGTTGCTCATACCCCGACAACGTGGGATGCTCATAATATCAATCACTGGTTCGCCAGAGCCAGACTGGAAAATTACTGCATGCAGCGTGATAACAACATACAAACACAGGCTCACCATTTCGTCAGTAATGGTTGTCATCATGTATAGGTTGTTCTCTCCTCTGACAATATGAAAATCCAGAAATTCCTCATCTTAAACAAAGGTTCAGATTGTTCAGATTATCATATTTCTGTATTTCAGGTGATCAGGATACCCTGAAGGATAAGGTCTCAAGCAGGGAATACAACATCAAAGGACCAGTGAGGGTATGTAACGACATAATGAGTGAGTGAGTATGGTTTTACGCCGCTTTTAGCAATATTCCAGCAATATCACGGCGGGGGACACCAGAAATGGGCTTCACATATTGTACCCATGTCGGGAATCGACCCCGGGTCTTCGGCGTGACGAGCGAACGCTTTAACCACTAGGCTACCCGACCGCCCCTAACGACATAATGAAAAATATACCTATATGTAGGTAGCCCGCCAAGTGAATGTGACTGAGAATAGGTGTGCGCCGCTTTGAGCAATATTCCGACACTGTCACGACCGAGGGACATCAGCAATGTGTTTTACACATTATACACATATGAGGAATCGAACTCGGGCCTCCGGCATGACGGGCCACCGCTTTGACCTTTAGGCCAACCCACAGCCCTAGTCCTTGAAGTAAATATTTATTCTTACAAATACATCTTTGTTTATACACCCTCAAGCAATGTAATAGGTTAGAAGAACCAGGAACAAAGCATACTACTTGGGGACATAGACATGTAATGTCCCTTTTAATCTAAGATGTTATATAAAGTCCCTTTTAATCCAAGATGTTATTCCATCGGAAGCACGTTTCTCAGGGGACAGTGAATACGCCTCATCTGCATGTTCAGATTGGTATTGTACATGTACATATACTGAATTGAACAAGTAATGGGTCATGAATATTTTGGGGGATATATTTTATGGAATTGTGTGCTCAGTCGTTACTACAAAAGAATTCCCCCTAAATATTCATGCTCCCTTAGCTATTTTGTCCAGCATGGTATGATTATGAATGAGTGAATGGGTTGGGGTTTAACCCCGCCTTAAATATGTTTCTGTTATGTCAAGGCACTTAAGATTAACGTTTGGGAACCCCCAGGTGAAGCGTGTCATAGATATTGCTGATGGTGTTGCTGAAACAGGGATCATAATCAGCCTCATAAACTCAGATCTTTTACTATACGATGCCTCACTCTTCATCTGGCTACGCCCCCCTAGAACTATAGAAAGTGGCTTCAGGTGAACCCTGAACGAAATCTGACCACCCAAATAAAGAATGCTTGGGTTCTTGATGTCAATTCGGTTTCATGTCTCTACCGCCTCGATTTAGAGAAACAAAGATCTTAGCAAAGAAAACCGCCACAGAACACAATACTTCCCTGCATAGTACACTCTTGTGGGTACAGATGCTGTTGTGTTCAGAAACGATGTATCAAATATTAACTACAATATGATAATGTTGCATTATTGTTTTTGCATTGGAAACTCCTCTATCTTCGTTTACTAAAACACAGAGATCACATATGCTCGTTTGAATGTTTTACTCGCTCGTACCGAGAATTAAGTTGCCTCGACGCGAGCTCCCATGGAGGTGGCCACAGTCAAACATTTCATTTTTATTCGACTGGGATCATAACCAGGTTTAAATAATGTTCGAGCTATGATAAGTGGATCCTGACTTATGTAAGGGACGTAACTCTGCAAAGTACATTCCAGTGCCTTCGACTACTGTGTGAGGTAGGCGAAACCCAAGAGCTTGACAGTATGAACAGACAGAAGATCATTTTCAGACCAAACCTGGGCTTCGAACCCACAAGCACCTGGTAACTAAGATTTATTAAACCTGCGGGCCAACGTGATCTCATCATGAGCATAAGAAACATAAAATGAGCAAATCCTTGAATACCTTAAGTATCCCTGACTTGAATCATGAACTTACATGTATATCGTGCGCAAGAACACATAGCCATCTGAGCCACCCGTCGCGCCTTTACTATCTCCAAACTCAGTTCCTTGCCATCAGCAGCATTACCCTCGTCACTCACAGTTATCTCATCATAGGGGCTGCTGGTACATTTCTCACCTACAGCCAATATCGGGGACAGCCAATTGAGGACAGCCAATATCCACACTGCTAAGACAACCCCAAACAGAAAGTTTATTCTTGGTTTTACGGAGCAGCGAGACGGAACTTGACCTTTCTCACTAATCTATTTTTCAATTAGTCACAGCCTGTATTATTTCAACAGCTTGAGGCTCGTTTGAGGTGTTTCAGTAGCAAAATCAGGATCCCAGGGTAAGCTAAATATTAGTTTTCCCAAACCGTTCATGCAGATTTTTAATTATTTTTTAATCGTATGTGTTTGGATATGTCACAAAAGAGCTTAAAATTGCGTTAAGATTTTATAATACTACGACAAAGAAATTATTTTAAAATCGTCTTCTGAAATTTGTGACTTAGAAATCTCCGCTATACGTAATGGAAATACGTTGTCTGAAATTCAGAGAACCAAAACATACAGCAAAAACTGAAATAGCGTCGTGAAATTTATCATTCATGTTTTTTAACGAGCCTGATTTCTTTCTATGACGTGTTTATTCTAATGATTAGTAATGAACATATGACAACTTTCAAACAAATATTTTTTAATATCCAGAGATCGATATAGAGAAAAGTTTGTACTCAATTTGAGTCAAATAGTAGAAAAGAAACACTTTTTTTACATTTGGTGTCGTTATGATTAGTGTAATTCTTATTCTTATGAAAACATCTTTCAATCCAATATATATTTATAAATAATAACTTTTGAACCATAACAGATCCGTGTCATACTTCGTCGTTTAGTTCCATTTAAAAATAAACAAATATTTGTTAACATCATTCGTGAAGAATCTTTTCAAGCGCCATTTACTTAAATGATCGACAAATTACATTTCCTAGGAGTCAAAGCCTCGTAAACACTGTTCATCCTACAGAAAAGCTTCTGTAAGACTCTCATTATCTCTAAAACCAGCTCCGGTTATTCTTAAGGTCAATGGACGCAGTTTACGATCCCCCAACCTTCGTCCCCGTCACGGAGACGCAGTGTTTAGTCCTCCCGACCCCAGACCACCAACCTACACGCCTTGACGGGGCAGGTAGAACAAACACGAGCCGGCCACAGCTCGGAACGCTCACCTCGGTAGGTGACATGCCGTGAGATCTTGCTGTGACTTCATGAACAGTAGGTTCGTCGTCTCTCGAGACTTGTGGACGCTTGTCACTGTATTTTCCAACATTATTAAGGGCAGTGGCGTGGCTTTGTGGTTAAGGCGTTTGCTCGTCACGCCGAAGGCCCGGGTTCAATTCTATTAAAATATATACTTATAAGAATATTTATTTACTTTAAGGTTTAGGGCGGTGGGTTAGCCTAGTGGGAGAAGCGGTGACCGTCACGCCGGAGGCCCGAGTTCGATTCTTCACATGTGTATAATGTGTAAATCACATTTATGATGTCCTATGGTCGTGATAGTGTCGAAATAATTATTAAAAGTGACGTGACACCATGCGTACTCAACCACTCACGATCTCACTCCAACATTATTATGCCTTTTATTGCCTTAAATTTCGTACTCACTATACCATTAATAATGAACGGTGGAGTAGTCAGGTGGTTCAAGTGGCCGTCACACCGAAGTCCCAGGTTACATTCTAGGACTAAAGCAGTATTAGCTTGGACTGACATTGCAGTCAAACGTTGTAGCCTTGCTTTGTATAATTTTCGGGGCGGTCGGGTAGCCTAGTGGTTAAAGCGTTCGCTCGTCACGCCGAAGACCCGGGTTCGGTTCCCGACATGGGTACAATGTGTGAAGCCCATTTCTGGTGTCCCCCGCCGTGATATTGCTGGAATATTGCTAAAAGCGGCGTAAAACCATACTCACTCACTTGTATAATTTTCACACAAAACCGTATTCAGAGGAGTGTTTTGGGTTTGGTAGAGTCCTTACGATTACGCGACGCATGTGGGGTACAAAATGACGCGAGCGGGAAAGAAAATGAAAAACATCTTTGTGCTTAGTCGCATACAGTTTCCTTCCAAGTAATGTTGTTGTTTTCTCCTTATCAAGAAGGCGGTGGGGTGACCTTGTGGTTAAAGCTTCGCTCATAAGCCGAAAGCCAGTGTTCGATTCTCTACATCGGTACATTCTGTGAAGCCCATTACACGCGCTCCCATCGTGATGAAGCTGGTGCATTCAATTTGAGAAAAGCAGCTTCAAAACTTACCAGAGGGTTAATAGTACCACATGAGTGACCACAGGGGGACACATGCTATCATGTGTGAACACAAGCGAGCGCAAGTTATCATGTGTGAACACACGCGAACACAAGTTCACATATGTGAACTGACTGATTTAGGGTGTCACCTTCCCCAGATGGCGTAAAACAATGTTCAGAAATCCATGTGAACATGTAAGAAATATTTGGGAGAGACTATATCTGGTTAAAATCTGTTGTGGAAGGAACCATTGATTTAAACAGAGAAAATGTTTTGTTTGGATTTCAAGGCAAACACAACAACCCATTGAATATTGTACTTTTAATAACAAAACAAGTAATATACAGACAATGTAGCAAAGGATTAAGGCCACATTTTGAACACATACAGCCTGAGATAAAAAGTTATTACAATGCTACAAAGGTAATGTCATTCACAAATTGTAACTATGCAAACTTTTTTAGTTTTTGGTCTTCCTTTCACACACTGAATAGTGATACACTGATACATTACGTGGATTTTACAGGAAAGAATGTATTGTATGGAAAGATGTACATTTTTTTTAAAAACCATGTACCACAATTATATTGACATGACATGTATATATAAATGCTGTACCTGCTGAGATGAATAAAAAATTAAAAAAATTAAAATGTTCAGAAATCCCCCTTGGTTACACCGCCCCAAAGAATTTTCATACCACAAATTCTACCCTCAAATTCACATCTCATTTTGATCATGGTTCTTGGTGAGGAATGTGTAACCAAACACTCGTCTCTATTAATACACCTCAAGATGTCTCCATCTCTGTCGTTCTAGACATACGCATGTTTGCAGAGTTGTGGCCACATTTCGCCATTCCACGAGAAGTGGCCAGATTCAGCCAGCCGGCCCGTGGTCAGTATATCGGCCATGTGTTTGTGACGTTTAAACAAATGCACGAGACAATTGTTTGGAACCATTGCTATGTCGACATTGGAATGATAGTTAAAAGCACGGACTGTCAACTCCCACCTTCAATTGTTATAGGGTTTCAATTAAGACGGTGTCGCCAGCGGCTTGTTTTGACGAGCATGGTGTACCTTTCACAACTCAATTACAAATGGAGTTGACATGAGCGGTTTCCAACTGTAGCGTATACCTGAAGAGAGATGGGTCAGTCGTCTGAGGCACTCTAATTCGCAGTACAGAGTTATCTCCCTTAGAGGCGCCCTTAGTCGTGCCATAAACGTATGATCGTGGGGTCGAATGCAAGATTCGCCCTGAACATGTTTCTAGCTTCTTCAGCACCATACCCAGTAGGCCTGGGATGTTTGTTAGCTACAACTACACAACCAGATATTTTTGGTGTTTATTTTTCATTTAAAACAATGAGCCTGAAATTCTTTCAAGAAAAATACCTTGCAACAATGTCATTTTTTGGCAAGTAATTTATTTTTTGAACAGTCTGAAGCATATTTGTTTTTTAAGAATTGTCGGGGACAATTTATTTGTACCTTGCAACAATGTATTTTATGTGGCAAGTATTTATTTTTTTTGAACAGTCTGAAGCATATTTGTTTTTTCAAGAATTGTCGGAGACAATTTGTTTATTTTCGATAAATTCCCAGGCGTGAAGGTCATGGTTCATAGAGGATTGATAACTTACATATCCGTATGCGCGCCAAAGTGAGGATGGTGGGGCAGATTATAGAATATAAACCATGTGCTTAAGTGTCCCCTAATATCAACATCGGATGGTAATCCTAAATGATGTGACGGCGTTGTTCCTTCCTCGCGGACCACTAAGTGTTAGAAATAATTCAGACGTCAGTAGAAACCGATAATTAGATCATTTCATATCCGGGAAGGTGGGGGTGTAATTCATTTCAGAGAGTGCTAGAAATACTGGATGACGTGGACAATGTCCTGAAGCAGAGACCGAAGATGTATTCTGACCCACAGAAATCCAAGCACCGGACACACCCACACACACACCCACACCCACACCCACAGCCCACGCGAATATTGATTGGTTGCATCCTAACCGTAACCACCAAAATCGCTCACTCCTGACTGTTCCTATAAAACATCATACCATATTCACATTAGTCTGTTTCTTACAAAACACGGGTTTACAGAATTTTGATGATCATGTCTTTGTTTCTATCAGCCAATGGAACTCATACTGAGACTAGAGTACAAGACGGGCACCGACCTTCCATGGCCGGTGGCTCAACACAGTGTCCAGCTCCCAGGTCAGAGAGCAGACTGGAACTCCTACAGACCGCAGACAACGTGGGTGGAGAAAGGAAGGAGGGGCGTCGTTAACGATGCCGTCGTTAGAGTCCAAGTAGGTCTTTTAGGCGAAGCTAGCTCCACTGAGAAATTAGAAACCGTTACTTCATATTCTGGGTTGAATTTGTGAAGTCAAAAATAATGTGTTCGGTGGACATCCTAGATGTCCTGAAAATATTGTATGAAACTAGTTCGGTTCGTTCTGTATGTTTTGAAGCCGTAATCCCAAAAGTATCCTGTGTCTAACAAAATATCCCAGACACTCTTCCTCTCCCCAGAATATTAAATGTAGGTCCCTCAGGGATCTCTGTTACTGTAAGAAATGTTTCCTTATAATTGAACAGAAGCCCAACGTATCGTGTTTAGATTTGATCAAATGGAGCCGACCGCCTCCGTGGTCTAGTGGTAGAGCGTCCGCCCGGAGAGCGGAAGGTCCGGGGTTCCATCCCCGGCCGCGTCATACCAAAAGACGTTAAAAGGATGGTACTTGTTGTTACCCTGTCTGGCGCTCGGCATTAAGGGGCTTAAATAAGGACTGGGCGGCTCGGAGTCAGTATACTGTGCCTGAGTGGGGTATTCATGTTAAACTGCGGCATGGTATCTCAGTGGGCTAGCACTATAAATCGGCATCAGTCCGGACTAGTACAAGCAGCCACACACACACACACACACACACACACACACACGTGCATGCACGTCGCTATAATAGTGTAATAATCTTAGACGCGACGTTAACCCCAATTTCACCTCACCTCACCTCAAATGGAACCTGGTCATGATATTTGAAGGACATTCCAGAGTATTGGGTAGAACAGGTAAAGTATGACCTACTGTCAGTCTCTGGGTTACAGTTTGCCAAAAGCCTGTTAATGTTTGCTGGTAACTTAATTTGTTTATGGTGAGGCAAGTCTAGAGAACAAACACGCATGGTGTGAAGCAAGAGCAGCCATTGCGTTGGACAATCAGGTACTTTAAACGCAAGAGTGTGGCACCCTCCCTGGGTTGATAGGAAACGAGTCATCAAGAGTAAGTGTATCCAAAGATTGCCTGACACAAAGTAAATACCTGAGGCGGAACAAAGTCAAAGGTCCTTGACTTGCCACTCGTTACATTTTGCAAAAAGATGGTTGTGGTTGCCAATTGTGGTTATCATAAAACACGTAGCAACATTTGCCTCGTCCAATGTTTAAAGGCACTGGGTGTTGAGTGAATTGTGTTCAGATTGATCTATGTATTTTCTTATAGAAATGATTGCAGGATTGATGAGATATATACCCCAATGATATATTAAACAGGTTGATGTGACTGTTGTGTGATGAGTCCCACCTTCATCCTATTCAAGTCACCAGTTTGTACCCAGACAACACCTGAGAAAGAAGATGTGTATATTAACATTAACATTAACAGGCATCGTATAATGATGTCCATCTATCATCTCATTGACCATCTGAAACATGCCATGCAATGACCTTTATGTATAATGTCAGGTCCAGTGTGCAGAAGCCTTTCATGGACCCGGATGTGACGTGTACTGTGACGAAGAGTCAGGTCAAGGTCGCTTTACCTGCCTGGAGGACGGAAGTAGGAAGTGTGATATTGGATGGACGGGCATTCTTTGTGATACAGGTACACATTGCTGCGTAGTGAGAGTCCTTTGGATTTATGCTGCTTTGAGAAGTATTTCCTGGTTAAAATATAGCTACAGCAACTTATGAAAGAGGAGACTTAATGGATAGGGTGGTCAGCCTCGTATCCCCACGTGGAGCGTTGTTCATAACATCAATCACTAAATTATCTGGTCCAGACTTGATTGGCATATAGCTAACATATTGCCGAATACTTCTTAAAACAACAAATGCATGAAGAAACAAACATCACACATTTTTCAGCTTTGTGGGACAAGATATCGGATTGGTTGCACGATCTATTCTAAGATGATCATTGATTGGTTAGAAAGGTTACTAGTAGAACTAAATAGGACACGGTGCCGTCAGTTTCGAGGGTGATTAATTCACCCCAACTCCAGGGCAACCGATTTCTCTGAATATAGTTTTTAGAACACAAAGGTTTGTTAATAATGGTCGTTCAAAATGAAAACACATTTTTTTTTCAGCCATGCCAATGAACAATACAGGCACTGTGGAGAAGAAGCCATATTTATACTCTGACCACAGCGATATCATCAACGACGTAGGAACACTTTCTAGGCAGAAGCGGCAGCTAGTGGATTCAAGTGAGTACTAAAAACGTCCGCCTGTAAGGAACACATCAAAATATTGGTGTTCAAAAATGTGTTGTGAAAAGAATAACATTGTTCGGTTCCATTCTTTAGAAAGAATTATTATGTCCTGATGCAGGAACCATTTAATGGTAAATAGTCTCTTACAAAATTGGTAAACGGTCTCTAACAAAAATGGCAAATGGTAATAAATCATTGCGTAGGTCTCAGTGAGATGAGTCACCTTGCTTACAGTTCGGTTGATACTGTAACTGTTTACTGTATAAGTATAGAAATTGATCAAATGTTTATCCTTTCTGACAGTAAGTGAATTTCCTTGATTTACACTTGTGTAAATACTGTAACTATTTATTTATAAGCATAGAGCTTGATCCAATTTTTATCCCATCTCAGCAAATGGCTAACAATGACTCTTCTTACAGACCCCTGTAGACAGGCGCCGTGCAAGAACGGAGCAACATGTCAGCAGCTTCGTGCGGAGCAGGGCAACTACACGTGCATCTGTAACCCTGGATATACGGGCACTCTGTGTGAACGAGGTCAGGGTCACAGCCTCATTCTGGCAAATCATGTATTGCTGCATCATATCCCAACTGTTTAGTTGCTATCATATTTTGCCATCATAAGCTGGGAAGTTCAGATTCGTTATTAAACCGAAATCATTTTAGTTGACTTGGGCCTGGGCTAGCACCTGAAGTTGCAGGAGACATTTTAATACCGGAGACAACTACATTTTACCTCCAGAATACAAGGATTCTTAATGTCATGCGAATAGGCTTGTCTAAAACAATAAGCCATTACAACCACGTCGTCGCGTTATTTTAGACCACATGGAGAGACCGGAAACGTAATAACTTTTAGCTTAGCAATGCTTTGGAACACTTGGAAACTTTCCCGTACATAATAATAATAATAATAATGATGATGATGATGATGATGATGATGATGATGATGTTTATGGCATCATGCATTAACCTAAGTTGATTGTACACCATTCAGTGATTGGTGCCTACATCGCTGAAGTTCCATGTTTCAGGTATAGATGAATGCGCCAGCAATCCTTGTCTCAATGGCTTCTGCATCGACGAGATCAACTTCTTCAGGTGCTCCTGCAACACTGGGTTCAGAGGACGGTTATGCGACGAAGGTGATTTATAGTGTTCTATGTGTTCATTTGTATATTGCAAAACTTATATATTGTGCGAGAGAGTGATTTGGCCTTTACCCCATGTGTGTGGTGAATCGAACCAGGGCATTAGGCATGGCGAGCGAACGCTTTAGCCACGTAGCTACCCACCGCCCCCAACTGAAGAGGCGTGAGTTATCTTACCGTGTTAGGCTTCGCAGAGTTGCGTTCCAAGGATCAGTCCTATGACCATACTTGTTGATTTCACCAAAGTCATAGACATCTGTACAACCTGCATCAGTTCTTTCTTGATTGACATTACAGCTTCTCAAATGTCACTTAAAGATCTAATTATGTATGTTTCTCGGTTTGTCAGCACCATACCTATGCCCGTGTGTTTCACCAAAGTGTAAACGTCTGTGAGACCTGCTATAACTTTTGGCTTTCCTTCCACATTAAGCTGACACGCCGTGGTATAACTGGAATTCTGTTCAAAACGGCGTTAAACCAAACATCTAACAAGGATAGTTTTCAAATTACTTTTCCCTTGTTTTTCATCCATGTAGACATTGACGAGTGTGCAACGTCCCCCTGCCAGAACGGCGCTACCTGCAGACAAGAGAGGCCGGGGAAGTACCAGTGTATATGTCCAAGTGGTTTCACCGGACGTCGGTGTGAGGTGGACATTAATGAGTGCGCCGTCTTCAGCCCGTGTTGGAATGAAGGAACCTGCAGACAAGGGCCACCTGGGACCTACATCTGTGACTGCCCCGTGGGATTTACAGGTAAGCTTCGTATTCCAGAAATACAAGAGAGTTAGTAATGTGTTATACGTATGTACTATTCCTCCTCGTTCAAAGAGAAGACGAGGTACGAAGACAAGGTCCAGTTTAGCCCACTGGAAATGTCAAATATTAAACTAAACGACAATTTTGAAACCAATGTATGAATTATCTCAGATATGTTAAAATTGCTGACAAATAGCCTTTTTCGTAACTGCGCTTACAACCTTTGGACTTCTGACATATTCAAGTACATAAGAATGAGGAAAAGGCGGATTGTCCAGCTTCAATGGCAAATCTAACTATTAACAAGCCCTTGACCAAAGATAAAATTTGTAACACATGGTTCTAATGTCAGTATCTACTTATCTACTCAAAGTCTGGATCGCGTTCCTCGAACTCATTATTCATTATTGCCTTACCTATTCCTTGACTACTGTTATACGTCATATAAATGCAAGTGTTGAAGAGGGCATCTGATAACTTCCATAACAATTCCTTAATTGTTTTATTCATTTCACAAATATGCATAATACAACCACAAAACGTAAGAAGCTAACGGGATCGGGTGGTCAGGCTCGCTAACTTGGTTGATGCATGTTGTTGTATCCCAATTGTGTAGATCGATGCTTACGATGTCGGTTACTGGATTGTCTGGTCACGATTATTTACAGTGGCGTTAAACAGCTAACAAATAAATAGCCACATGCAGGGATTGATATATGTTTATTGTTTTCTCAAGGTGTTGACTGTAAAGACGACATCGACGAGTGCGCGTCAGGTCCTTGCTTGAATGGAGGGTCCTGTCGACAAGGCACAGCTGGAACCTACAATTGTGAGTGTCCTCTTGGTCTGGTTGGTGACAACTGTCAGGATGACATCGACGAATGCGGCCTCATCAACCCCTGTAGGAGAGGCACGTGTGTTAACAGTCCAGTATTCGGCCAGTGGCTGTGTCAGTGCCCAAGAGGTTGGGAGGGGCAGAGGTGTGAGGAGAGGATCAACCAGTGTGCCTCAAGCCCCTGTCTCAACAATGGCGACTGTAGAGAAGGCGAACCAGGAGAGTTCATCTGTCAATGCGCTCGTGGGTATGAGGGGAATCGATGCCAGACGAATATTAACGAATGTGACTCCGGACCTTGTCGCAATGGTGGGACATGCGCCGAAGGAGCCGCCGGAGAGTATACGTGTACATGTCCTTTGGGTTTCACGGGTACCAACTGTGAGACGGACATTAATGAATGCGACGCCCGACCCTGCAAAAACGGAGGCACATGCACTGAAGGACGTGTTCCTGGGACGTGGGTGTGTGCCTGCCCAACTAACTTCAACGGATCAACTTGTGAGGGTCAGATTGATTACTGTGCCCAGAGGCCGTGTCAGAACAGGGGAGAGTGCCGCCAGGGGTTGGGTCAGTATTTCTGTACCTGTCCCCGTGGATTCCGAGGTCGGGACTGTGAGGATGACATTCAGGAATGTGCGTCTAGGCCCTGTCAGAATGGTGGAACTTGCAGCGAGCCTGACTTCGGAATGTTCCTGTGTGTCTGTCGAACGGGATTTGAGGGAAATGTCTGTCAGATTGATACTGACGAGTGTCGCAGTCAGCCATGCAGGTATGATATGTTGCCGTACAGTTGATAGGGATTGGTGGAACTAAGTCAGGGGTAGGTGAAGAAGTTTGGTTTAACGACATTTAACGGCATTTCAGTTGTATCACATCGTGTCAGAAGTGTTGCCTAAGGTGTGGTGCTGACAAACCTAGAAACATAAACAGGGCGAATCTTGGATTTGAACCCGTGATCACAAGTGTCTGGAACAGCGAATAACGATGTTGCGGACGAGTTGGCAAAAATAAGTCGGGAAGCATATATTTATTACGAAATGATAACAGAGGTATCTCCACATTGCATTGATCAAAATTTAGGTGAAGATAATTAAAGTTGGCCACGGGGAGTAGTTGGATGGGCGACGGTTTTCAGCAGCTTGACAGCCGGGAAGTTCTAGAGCTTCGGTCCTGCCCCACAGTGAAGCGTTTGTAGCACATGAACTGTCTCCTTAGGCAATTGACTTTTTTTTAAATATACCTCTGTTCACCCAGCAATTAATGGGTACCCGGTAAGATGAGATGGTTATGTGACGTAGCCCCTCACAGGCAGCTTGGGTTAGATACTCCCCAGGGAGCTGAGAATAAAAACTCGAGTGCACACTGATACATTGACCGAGGTTATTATGATTTAGCGCCATAAGATATACTCTTGGAGGATTTTGGCGCAGTATGAATGGAGTGAATTATTATTTTTGGAAGATTAGGATATTGTTGTCATTTCGCACACGTTTTATCAAAAAATTACGAAGCAGATTATGTGTGATGCAAGTGCATCATAACACGGCGCCATAACCAACTGCGTATTTGACCCACACGTCCAGATAATACACGGCGTAGCAAAAATAGAGTTATATTTTGTATTTTATAACACCTGAAAGTGTGCTCTAAAAATATATATAACGTCGCACTAACCATGTCTTGCATTCAACCACAGCCACGTGTAAGTATTGTTTCTTCCTTTAGCACGCTGTGAGTTGTATTTAACGCCGCTGTCAACAGTAATTCGGTTATATCACGGTGTGTCAGCTCGATGTGGGAGGAAATCTCAAAATGATGCAGGCCTCAGACGTTTACCACTTTGGTGAACGGGTATGGGGCTGGCAAATCTAAGAACGAACAGGAATTCCATTTTACGATCATCAAAAATGGCGTGCACAAGGGACGCAACTCTGCACAGCAAATTGCGGCGCCTAAGACGACAGGGCTACCCATGCCACAGGAACTCGTTATTGGTCGGGCATAAAATATATACCCCATATATGTAACTAGAGAATTTATTTAATATCCAAAAACGAGTTCCTGTGACCCATACCCCCATTGAGCAAATACGCAAATTCACACTCAGAGTATATGATCACGTGTCTTCCAGAATATTTCTTTATCTCTTCTTAAATATTCAGAATTACCATCAAAACCAAACAAATGTATTCCTTTCAGAAATGGTGGACTATGTTTCCAAGGGTCCCCCGGGACATATGAATGTCGATGCCGACCGGGCTGGACTGGTTCGACATGTGAGCGCGACATTGACGAGTGCAGCTCCAACCCATGTTTAAACTCGGGCACATGTGTACAACCAAACATTGGATCGTACTCCTGCCAATGTTCCCCCGGCTTCCGAGGTCTGCGCTGTGACATCGAGGTCGACCCCTGTGACTCCAACCCTTGTCGTAATACGGGCACCTGCAACTCTCTTGGGAGAGGAAGCTACAGCTGCTCCTGCCCTGCGGGAACTTCCGGTCTCAACTGTGAAGAGGATTTGAACGAGTGCGATAGTTCCCCTTGTACAAATGGTGGTACCTGTTCCCAGCCAATCATTGGCAGTTTTCAGTGCGCGTGTACAAGTGGATATATGGGAGATCGTTGTGAAATTGGTAAAGTATTTTTTTGCGATTTCAAAATGGCCAACTAGGGTTTATATGTTAGAACCCAAAACTCTTCATGTATACGTTTTGTTATATATGTTCCATATCTTCCATGAACTGACTCACCGATTCACATATGTTTTCTGTATAGCCATCATGTTTTATTCGTTCACCGTGTGCCTATTTTTAGTTTTTTGTTTCACCGTGTACTTATGTTGCTCTTTAATTGTTTCTTTCCAGTTTCCCTGTCAGTCCCACTGCTTTCTTTCTCACTCTTTACCATATCATCGTATAAAATCATGTTTTCATCACCATCACATATTTGATGCTTAAATATATAGATGTACTTTACACAGAGATTTCAAAGTATACCCAACCAATACGCTTTAATACTTACATTTGTCATGTCAAGCATACATTTATAAAAATAATTACCAAATAGAAATAATAGTTGACGTTGTGTACGGTGTGTATACAGTTCTGCCGTTAGAGTGTAATGTAATCAACGACATGTTCTTCTGGCTGCAGATATCGACGAGTGTGAGATTAACCCCTGCCAGAACAATGGTACTTGTACCCAAGGCGACCCAGGAACCTACGACTGCGCATGTGAAGTAGGGTACACTGGAGTCAACTGTACTGAAGGTAGGAAGGGTTGAGTGTGTTTCATTTCAAGCCGCCTTAACAGTATTTCAGTTAAATCACGGCGGGCCAGCTTTATGTTAGAGTGAGTGAGTGAGTGAGTTGGGTTTGACGCCGTTTTTAACAGTATTCCAGTTATATCACGGCGTGTCAGCTTAATGTGGGAGGAAAGCCCGAAGTGATGCAGGTCTCAGACGTTTACCACTTCGGTGAAACCCACGAGCACGGGTATGGTGCTGACAAACCTAGAAACATAATCGGGGCGAACCGGGATTCGAACCCACAATCATAGGTTCTGGCATGCCCAAGGGACACAACTCTGCACAGCGAATCGCGGCGCCTTAGACGACTGGGCCACCCGTGCCCCCCATATGTTAGAGGGAAACCTGAAGTGATGCCTGTCTCTGACCTTCACCGTGAACACAGTTATTGGTTTTCGAGCCTATTATCATAGGTTTCTGGACCCCTTAAGGACGCCACTCTGCTGAATTGCAGCGATTCAGACATCTGGGCCGCCATTCGCCGTGAAATGGTTAAGACTCTTTGCGTAATACTGTATCAGTTCTTGTGAAAAATATGTAAATCAGTTGAGCACTGAATGTTCTGTAAAACCTATAGTCGAACACCCATAACTGGATATATCATATACCACGATGTGAGTTCATGGTCACTGCAATAACGGACACGTTTGTGTCATAGCATTATTAAACTACGGAAGACAGTGATTTTCAATAGGCAGATTTCAAGACTTTGAGATAACAGGATATTAAAGAATATATTTTACCCTAATTGGTGTTGAGGACACAGTCACAAGTCACATCAACCAAGTTCGGATCCAGCATTTTTAAAATGGAGGAGTCCAAAATATCAAAATCCTCTCTCAGTTAATTGTACTCCCTACAAAATACTACATTTGGTTTTCAAAAGAGGGAGGGGGGTCCAGAACCCCTGAACCCCCTTCCGTATCCACCCCCTTCCGTATCCGCCTCACCTGGGTGCTTTCCGGTGCAGAATAGGTACCCAAGCACACAATTCTAGTCGAACGAACAGACTAACATGTGTGAGTCTGGTCTCCGAATGCTAAATCAGTGGAATGTTGCAGATGTGAACGAGTGTCTGACAGATGACTGTCAGAATGGCGCAACCTGCGTACAGGGATCACCAGGAACATACAACTGCACATGCGCAACGGGATACTTTGGTCTGCGCTGTGAACAAGGTATAGTATACCTAGTCTTTGAAAAGGCACTTAGAAATGATACACATAAGGAAGAGAATCTGTGGATGTCAACTTCTTTATTATGAGGTACACAACGTTTCGGAGTATGTACTTACTCCTTCATAGTGAGTGAGTGAGTGAGTGAGTGAGTTGGGTTTAACGCCGTTTTTAACAGTATTCCAGTTATATCACGACGTGTCAGTTTAATGTGAGAGAAAGCCCGAAGTGATGCAGGTCTCAGACTTTTACCACTACGGTAAAACCCACGAGCACGGGTATGGTGCTGACAAATCTAGAAATATAATCGGGGTGAACCATCTGGCGTGCCCAAGGGACGCAACTCTGCAAGCGCGGCGCCTTAGACGACCTGGCCACCCATGCCCCCTACTACTTCATAAGCTGAATGATTCACCTGATGATGGAGAAAGTATATACTCCGAAACGTTGTGTTCCTCATTATTAAGAAGTTGACGTCCATAAACTCTTTGCCTTACAGTATACCTGTAGACTGAAATAATAGAGTATACATTTTTACCAAGTGAACGTACATTGGAGATTCGCATTTGTAAATGTGTATAGCACGGATGATGAGGCAACATTTGGTTTTGTTTTCAGAGGAGATATGTCACAACAGGTGTCAAAACGGCGGCACTTGTCAAGTAAGTATTTTTACTTTGAGGCATTCATTCACGACCATTACAGGATAGCTGTCTAAGGTCCGCAGTGCCTCGTGGTTGTCATAAGATCAATAAGGTGTACAATATTGGTGTGAACGTATTTCTATGCCTAAATTAGATTTCAGAAGAACAGTTACAATATGATGTTAAGTCCGGAATCAACTGAGTAAGGATAAGAATTTTTATGGATGAACAACTTCTTTATTACAATTAAGAGCGACGTTTCGGTGTAGGTTCTTACACCGTTATCAAGCAAGTGATATTCAGAGTATGGTTGACAAGTATATATACAGGTAGGAGGCAATGTTTATACAGTAGAGTAGATATTGTTATACTGGAGTAGAGAAGCCTGTTATGTATACACAAGGGTAGTGATGACAATCATCGGTGAAGTCAGTGACATAAAGAAAGGATGAAGCCAGTAATATTAACAACGAACCTACACCGAAACGTCGCTCTTAATTGTAATAAAGAAGTTGTTCATCCATAAATTCTTATCCTTACTTAGTACTCCAACTTCTAAAGGCCTATCAAAGAAGTTATGGAATCAACTGGACTGCTGAAATAAAACATCAGTTGTGTGTTTTTGGATATGGGAAAGAAAATGCGTTAACATTGATTTGTTTCTCTCTAAATTTACTCAGCGTTTAAAATTTGCATATGAGGAAGATTGGCATTGGTCGTTATCCAATAGTCGGAGAATGGGCTGT
The DNA here is from genome assembly GCF_023055435.1 of Haliotis rufescens. Lineage (NCBI taxonomy): Eukaryota > Metazoa > Mollusca > Gastropoda > Lepetellida > Haliotidae > Haliotis > Haliotis rufescens. Next base: position 24,392,374 of record NW_025964001.1, on the reverse strand, counting down.
CAATTTTAAACTTATCTTTGAATCAGAATTTTATTCGGTCGAAGTTAGATGTTAACCAATTTGCGTCGGTACAGTTGTGTTGTAGTGCTCATTCGTTCTCTTTTTATCGAAACTTCATGACGGATATTCAAATATCAACCCATGTTTGCCCAAACAGGCGACTGTGCCAACTAACGGGATCAGGTGGACAGGCTTGCTGCCTTGGGTGCATGTTATTGTATCCCATTTGCGTCGATCGATGCTTATGATGTCAATCACTGGATTGTCTAGTCCAGACTCGATTATTTAAAACCGTGTCATATAGTTGGAATATTGCTGAGTGCGGCGTTAAACAAACAAACAAACAAATAAATCCTGCGCAATTTCAGTTCTATAACTGTCGTGATATAGCTGGAAAAGTGCTCAATATAGCGTGAAACGATACTCACTCATTGTGCATGTTTATTTTTTACAATTACATTTGTTTCAATTATAATATATATAATTTACAATTAACGTGTTAATTACAACATATATGTGCAACATGTGCAATATATGAATCTTACAATGCAGCTTTAATGTGGTGTAAAGAAGGTGAATAGGCTTTCATTCCATGTATATTGTTGCAGGAACTGTTCAACGGCACCGCCATTGCAAACGACTATGTGTGTGAGTGCGTGACAGGCTTCGCGGGCCGCATGTGTGAGATCAACATCGACGAGTGCAACAGTAACCCTTGCAGGCAGATGGGTGTATGTGTGGACATGGTCAACCAGTACCGCTGTGAATGTATGAAAGGTAAGGTGAAACTGTCAACCAGTACCGCTGTGAATGTATGAAAGGTAAGGTGAAACTGTCAACCAGTACCGCTGTGAATGTATGATAAGTAAGGTGAAACTGTCAACCACTACCGCTGTGAATGTATGAAAGGTAAGGTGAAACTGTCAACCAGTACCGCTGTGAATGTATGAAAGGTAAGGTGAAACTGTCAACCAGTACCGCTGTGAATGTATGAAAGGTAAGGTGAAACTGTCAATCACTACCGCTGTGAATGTATGAAAGGTAAGGTGAAACTGTCAACCAGTACCGCTGTGAATGTATGAAAGGTAAGGCGAAACTGTCAACCAGTACCGCTGTGAATGTATGAAAGGCAAAGTTAAACTGTCAACCAGTACCGCTGTGAATGTATGGAATATAAGGTGAAACTGTCAACCAGTACCGCTGATAATGGATAGAGTCACTATCAACTCACTATAAACAAGGACTGGCGTGAATGTATGGAAGAAGGTAGGATGACATTATCGGGAATTTATATTCGAGATGATTCTCATTTTTCGTTTCATTATGTCCAAGACCGGACTACCCTTTGTTTATCTCAGAGGGATACAAAGGAAATATAAAATACCAACAACCGTAACAAAGTAAATATCGGATAAAGAGCAAACAAATATTTTGTTCAGGAGATGATTGAATGTGACGTCATTGAGACTCTCTTACAGGCACGACTGGAGCCTTGTGCGAGGTGGACATCAACGACTGTGAGCCCAGCCCCTGTCTCCGTGGTGCAGCTTGTGTGGACTGGATAGATGACTACTACTGTATATGCCCTGATGGTATCGCCGGCAAAATATGCAGTACGTCACGCCTACGTTATCATACCTATAACGAACTTACGGATATGACAATTCTATTTTTTGTCAGGGAAACATACTGTATATATGCTGTATATATGCTTAAAACGAACTTCGGTTATAACGAACTAAAATTAGTGGCCCCTTTGAGTTCGTTATAACCGTAGTTTACGGAATATGCGAAGGATAAAGCACGTCAGAGGGTTTTTGTGATATTTAAAACCCGAGGGCCGACAGCCCTGAGATTTTATCCAAAGGATAAGGGTTTTAAATATCATAAAAACCCGAGGGGAAGTGTTTAATCTAACTTATAAACCGACAAAAGAAACTTAAAACAACAATTATCAACATTTTTATGTTTCAACCGTACGTTCCATGAACCTTAAGAAACGGGCGTAAACTATCTGTTGCTGGCGTACTTGAAAAGGACATTCTTAAAAGCATTGTGATTTATAGCGCCACTGTAGCCTTGTGGTACACTCACTGGGCTACAGATACGAAGGTTGCGTGTTGGATCCTCGGGAATATAAAGAAAACATTAGTCATTTGATTTTACATTTCATTACATTGTGTTAAAATACGACATAAATACTAGAGAACATTCATATGTTACAATCTTAACGGAAGTTGTATCAATGAAATCCCTGGGATATTATTAAAAATCCCGGCGATATTATAACATAATATAGCAAATATCTCTGGGATATTACGTAAAATCCCGGGGATAGTATAACATCCCTGTTTATGAGATTTAACCCTACTGGAGAACAATAGGATGACGTCACTGGAGGTTTATAAGAAAAACTAAGATATATGGCGTGTCTCTTATGAGAGACAGTGTGTCTAATTCGTGGCAGATATATACACTCATGTTGTAGTATGACGTTCTAATACATATAAATGATGTAATTTAGGAGATGAACATACTGGGTTTTCAATGTACATTTTACGGCGCTTTCGGCGCTTTCTTTCGTGTTTTCAACATGTTATGAATACTGCACTGAGCGCAATCTGAATTTTGTAGTCTTGTTTGTGTTGACAATGGTTGTGATAGAAAAACTGTTCTGTGGATATTACCTCCCGTGGTGATGAGGCCTCCAAATCAATTCTTTTAATCAGAGGTGGTTATTGTGGTTTAGAACCTCTGCTTGACCAATCAGAATCGAGTATGACAGAATCCTGCTTTATATTTTAGGCTCAGGACGATGACATGAATACCATATCTAGGCCATGTATTTGAGTTTTATTTAGATCTAAGTCTTACCTATATATATATGGAAGAATTTATGCGAACCGTTCCTACACTTATATGTAACTTGGCTATCACATATTTTTACCCAGTCAAAACACTCTAATCGGAGTACACACAATGTCTTTACAACGGTGTTTCATAGCAAAAGAAGGTGAACTCGTGTCTATCATTGCCATCATGGTAGAATTATTTTCGTATCAATGCGCATTTACTGTCTAAAATGTCTATGGAATACGTGTTAAGTTATATATCGTGGTATTTCAGATGAGTCCTCGCCTGGCAGGGTTTACCGACCATGCGAGAAAAATCAGTGTCTGAATGAGGGTGTCTGTTGGCTGAACGCTGACAATACTTTCAGATGTGAATGTCCAAAAGGTAAGATTTCCCATGCTCCATTATAGCAACACTCACTGAGTGGACAGACTAGATAATGTTCCTTGTTAAATAGCAGACCAACCATCATGCTCTCATGTAAATCAGTGAGTTAGGAGATATTACGTTTAGCCGCGTCAGCAATTTCGCTTTTTCATTTAAATTAAATCAGTAATCAAGGAGTGAATTTAGACCCCTTCAATTCATAACATTTTCAATGTCTATGACAGATTAATTATAGCCTGATGAAACAAATCGAGGGTTCTTTAACTTCTTTTGAGTAGTATAGTTGAACCATTGAATCATCTCCCAGTAAACATGTAAGTGATCATGAAACTTTGTTAACCTCAGAACGCATACAATAAGTGGAAAACTGGTCTTTTATAGTCAGCTTACACCCTTGCCTCGGGAAGATCACAATATTTGATATACTGTAAACTAACCAAGATAGTCACATAGGTGCCTGTAATATTAATACAGAAATTAAGTGTGTTACATTTAAATAAACGTTGTATATTAACTAACTCAACCAACTGATGGTGGTTGTGGCAAAGCTTGACCTTGGATGTCCAACAAGATCTCTATAAACGTTTTATATTAACTAACTCAACCAACTGAGGGTGGTTGTGGCAAAGCTTGACCTAGGATGTCCAATAAGATCTCTATAAACGTTGTATATTAACTAACTCAACCAACTGATGGTGGTTGTGGCAAAGCTTGACCTTGGATGTCCAACAAGATCTCTATAAACGTTTTATATTAACTAACTCAACCAACTGAGGGTGGTTGTGGCAAAGCTTGACCTAGGATGTCCAATAAGATCTCTATAAACGTTGTATATTAACTAACTCAACCAACTGATGGTGGTTGTGGCAAAGCTTGACCTTGGGTGTCCAACAAGATCTCTATAAACGTTGTATATTAACTAACTCAACCAACTGATGGTGGTTGTGGCAAAGCTTGACCTAGGATGTCCAATAAGATCTCTATAAACGTTGTATATTAACTAACTCAACCAACTGATGGTGGTTGTGGCAAAGCTTGACCTTGGGTGTCCAACAAGATCTCTATAAACGTTGTATATTAACTAACTCAACCAACTGATGGTGGTTGTGGCAAAGCTTGACCTCGGGTGTCCAACAAGATCTCTATAAACGTTGTATATTAACTAATTCAACCAACTGATGGTGGTTGTGGCAAAGCTTGACCTTGGCTGTCCAACAAGATCTCTATAAACGTTGTATATTAACTAACTCAACCAACTGATGGTGGTTGTGGCAAAGCTTGACCTAGGATGTCCAATAAGATCTCTATAAACGTTGTATATTAACTAACTCAACCAACTGATGGTGGTGGTGGCAAAGCTTGACCTTGGGTGTCCAACAAGATCTCAATAAACGTTGTATATTAACTTACTCAACCAACTGATGGTGGTTGTGGCAAAGCTTGACCTTGGGTGTCCAACAAGATCTCAATAAACGTTGTATATTAACTAACTCAACCAACTGATGGTGGTTGTGGCAAAGCTTGACCTTGGCTGTCCAACAAGATCTCTATAAACGTTGTATATTAACTAACTCAACCAACTGATGGTGGTTGTGGCACACATTAGCCTGGATGCCCAAGGTCACTACACAACGTTGAATAATAACTCTCTCTAAGAGGGTTTATGTGAGTCCATATAACTCCACCTGCTCACTTCTGTCGTTATCTTCCGATGCAGGTTTCACAGGTACGAAATGTGAAACAAACCTGGAGAACTGCATCCCCTCTCCATGCCTGTCTGGAGCCCAGTGCATCGACTGGATTGATGACTTCTACTGTCACTGCCCTGCCTGGACATACGGGAAAGTGTGTGGTAGGTGGTTTACTAGCACACATTCTTCTAGCAACCGAGACCGCCTCCGTGGTCTAGTGGTAGAGCGTCCGCCCGGAGAGCGGAAGGTCCGTGGTTCGATCCCCGACCGCGTCATACCAAAAGACGTTAAAAGATGGTACTTGTTGTTACCCTGTCTGGCGCTCGGCATTAAGGGGCTAAAACAAGGACTGGTCGGCTCGGAGTCAGTACACTGTGTCTGAGTGGGGTATTCATGTTAAACTGCGGCATGGTATCTCAGTGAGCTAGCACTATAAATCGGCATCAGTCCGGACTTGTACAAGCAGCCACACACACACACATACACGTGCATGCACGTCGCTATATAAGTGCAATAATCTTGGACGCGACGTTAAACCCCATTTCACCTCACCTCACATCTAGCAACCGACCGTATCTAGTTTTTTGTCAAGCTTTTTTGCTATTGGTCCCTCGTTAATCAACTATGTTTGGATTGTGTGTTTTATTAATGCTATCAGCAATAGGTTTGACTATCTCAAATTCAATTATTTACATGCCATCATGATATAGCAGAAATAATGCTGACAGTGGTGTAAAACAACATTCACTCACTCACTTCGACGTAGAGAGCCTTGTCGTTATATAGTGTCTACAAGCAACTGACATGAACATGGTAGAGTCGTAAACAAAGACAGACATTTCTCATAAATATACATGTCTCCGATCTACTGTTCACTTGAAACAACCTCCCTCCTTCACAGATAACATCACGACATACGTGGAGCCAGTGACGCCTATTGGAGTCAGAAGAGGTCGGTACGGCATCAACCCTATCACCCTCGCCATCCTCCTCGGTATCATCTTCCTCATCGCCTTCATCGTCGTCATCATCGGCCTCATCTGGCTCTGTGTGAGTCAAAGGAAAGGCCCCAGAGACTTCTGTTTCGCCTTGCCTTCGTCCATGTATAGGCAGCTGTTTGACAATTGGCACGAGAGCACCTTCAGCTCAGAGAGATATTAATCACGGATGCATCATTGCACAGCTGGGTTTGTCCGATGGTTCTGATAGCAGAACGTGTCCAGTAAAGGGTTCCTGAACCAGTACTCTGCTTAATGACAGGTGCATTTGCACAATTTCTTCAGTGCGAATTTCATCATTGTTGTAAATCAAAAAATCATTCTTCAGAGGAAACATAATATCCAGAGATTAAAAGTGGTAAGGAAAATGTGTTTGAAATATCCACCAACCCTGGACACAACACACTCCTAGTGTTCTTGTGAATTCTTATAGTGATCTTTCAGAGGAGTAATGTATTTCGGCTTCTATGTTGGGAACCTTCTTCAATGAATCCATTGTTCCATTCTTCTACATTCCTTGTTCGTTAGCTGAGTGGTACTGCACAAGAATTGTATACCATTGTAGTCAATTGGTATATCTTCTTGGCCACGTTCCTTTTAATCAGAATGACATATTTTACTCCGATTCGATTCCTCTCTCCGTAAAGATCAATAGGAGACCAAGACGCCATGAGCAAAATGAAGGAAACGTGGGCTCTTGGGCAAGTCAGGTTTCAGCTCTAAAACGATTGAGTTCATCACTTTACCTTTACCAAATAAAAAAAGACAATCAGAAATCAGACATAATGCCCCGAGTGCGCCACTCGCTCGTACCGATATTTGAGAAGCCTCCACGCTGACTGGCGGAGAAGAAGGCTCCAATGACGTGACCTCCCGTAGGTTTGTCAACTTCAACTTCACTTTATTCTCTAGAGAACCACGCATGTTGGTATTAGAGTACATTTTACATGTCAATCATTATATACAAGCAGTCAAAATGGCGGCGGAATAAAACAATATATTGTAAACAGTGGTAGATATAATAAGCATGTCTATTATCTAAGTTTTGATATTACAGAGAAGATAACATTTATATATATTTTGTCAGGGATTGACTGATACGGGAAACGAATCAGAGTGAATGATCTGATTTAAATATATCAGGGCTTCTATCAGAGTTTACACCAAGAACTTCAATATAGATCACTAATTCCCTGCATGTTAGCCGGATTTATTTTTAAAGAACATGAACTTTGCCAAGTGCAATTACAATATCCATCTGTCGTTTATGCCTTAGCTTCTCAATACACTTACATGAAATGATGTACATACTGCAGATATTGTATATATCAAATGTATATTTATTTTTTTAAATATTGCCAATGACTGGGTCGATGTCATATAAACATTTAACATCTCTTCTATGTAAATATATCAACATGTACATATCGTTTCCATATTTATCAAGAAGATAGCTTTAATGCAGTCTTACTATGAGTCATATTTCAACACATTGTCTCAATCATTTTCATTTAGAGATTCATGTCCTTTTCAACAGGTTATTGCCATACCTATTAATCTTATTTTCATTTAATGTATGCAGTGTCTTAGAACGTTTAATAGTTTATTCACATCTATGGATTAATCCAAATATTACCATTCTATATATATGTATTATATTGGCTTTAGTAATTAATAATGTAATATAATACATGCATCTAGGCAAATAAATATGTACTATAAAATACTTTCCATGATAATGGGATAATAAAAAATAATTCTTCCTTTCTAAATTGTTCAGATTCAGTTTAAATATTGTGGTAAACAAATGATCCCACAATGATCAGTGGTATATTTTAATTTTATTCTTGGATATTGAATGACACATTTTCAGATATTCTATGTAAAAGTTTGTATCAAAGAGTTAATCGATTTAATGACAATGTGTTGGAAATACTTTAAGCATAATGCATTTTATCATTTTGTACTGGTTTATACACTTGCTTTCAATTTTACTTTCTGCTTGTACAGTCCATTCAGTGTAAATAGTGTTGTACAGGTTGAACGCAGGAATCATGGTTTTCGTGCGACAAAAACAGACTGTTAGGCTATCATCATCGAGGTTTGTGTGTTTGCAAGGTCACACAACCAAGACGGTTGTCCATTTGATGAAAATAAAACAGAGACCAGTCAGCAATGATTGTGCGTACGATTCCGAGATCGCCCGAACTGTTTGTCAGCACCATAACAGTTCTCGTCGGTTTCACCAAAGTGGTAAACGTCTAGACCTGCATTACTTCGGGCTTTCCTCCCACATGAAGCTGACACGCCGTGATAAAACTGGAATACTGTTAAAAGTGGGCTTAAACCAAACTCACCCTTTGGATTTATTCTGACAACGTAATATGCACCCATTAAACAATTTGACATGAAGTACCATATATTATGTAGGCACTGGAAGTGCAGGACATACTGTATAATGAGTGTATTATTCAATTCTGCAGGCTCTGTGAACTCAAAGCTCTGCTTGGTGTATCTCAAACTACGTCCAATAGGCCATGCTTTGGGTAGTAATATAGTGCAGATGTGCAGGTCTTCAACTATACCCTTGTCCTTTAACAACCAATGGCAACTCACTAAAGGAACGCTTGTGCTTTTCTACCATTTGTATTTCATTTTTGTAATAAATGTATCAAACTGACTTTATTTTGTCCTTTTTAATCAAACACAAAATCACGTCTTGATCTCACATTGACACATCAGGCCCTTGAAAAGATCTGGGTCAGAACCGGTCTCAAAAATACATAATGGGGTGTTCAGGCTCGCTGACTTGGTTGATGCATGTCATCGTATCCCAACTGCGTAAATCGATGCTCATGCTGTCAATCACCGGATTATCTGTCCCAGACTCGATTATTTACAGACCGCCGTCATAAAGCTTGGAATATAGCTATTACAGCTGTACCCATGCAGTCTTGTAGGTTGACATGACAACCAACATCAGCCCACCATGCAGTCTTGTAGCACGTGATCAAGTCTGTATCATCCAAACCGATGATTCACAGTGTGACCACTTGAGCTTTAATGACGGTCATCCGACCCATAGCTACATTTGGTAGTGGCAGTTAGAAGCTATCGTAATAACCAAGACACGATTGACCAGCGGGATATTCTTCTACTTCCACAGCAATCAGCTCCGGATAACTTTTTGTGGTAAAAAATGGTATTGTGCACAGTTCAGGCGATCTTAAGGGTAGATAGATGAGCGACAAGTAAACGAGACTTCTGAGAGGAGGGGAGGTGAAATGGGGCTTAACGTCGCGTCCAAGAATATTGCACTCATAGTGAGTGTGTGTGTGTGTGTGTGTGTGTGTGTGTGTGTGTGTGTGGCTGCTTGTACAAGTCCGGACTGATGCCGATTTATAGTGCTATCCCACTGAGATACCATGCCGCAGTTTAGCATGAATACCCCACTCAGACACAGTATACTGACTCCGAGCTGATCAGTCCTTGTTTTAGTCCCTTAAAGTCGAACGCCAGACAGGGTAACAACAAGTACATTCTTTAAACGTCTTTAAGTATGACGTGGCCGGGATCGAACTCCGGGCGGACGGTTGAAATGGGGATTATTAGACTTAAACAGCAACGTGCATGAATGAGTGTGTGTGACTGCTTGTACTTGTTCATCGGTTTTATAGTGTTACCCCACTGAGATGCCATGCCGCAGTGGACGGATACCAGCTCAGACACACCCTGACTCCGAACCGACCTCTCGGTGTGAAAGCCAAGCACGAGGCGTTAACAAGTACGATATTTCAACTTTTTTTGGGTATGACTCGCCCTGGGGATCGAACCACCGACCTTCCGCTCTCCCGGCAGACCCTGTAACCACTAGGCCAAGGGGGCGGTCTGACTTCCGAGTGTCCCTAGTACTTTGGCCCTGTCCAACACTGATTCAAAGATTATAAAACACACAGTAGGTGAGGTGAAATGGGGTTTAACGTCGCGTCCAAAATTATTGCACCCCTATAGCGACGTGCATGTACGTGTGTGTTTGTGTGGCTGCTTGTACTAGTCCGGACTGATGCCGATTTATAGTGCTAGCTCACTGAGAAACCATGCCGGAGTTTAGCATGAATACCGAACTCAGACACAGTATACTGACTCCGAGCCAACCAGTCCTTGTTTTAGTCCATTAATGTCGAACGCCAGACAGGGTAACAACAAGTACCATCTTTTAACGTCTTTTGGTATGACGCGGTCGGGGATCGAACCCCGGACCTTCCGCTCTCTGGGCGGACGCTCTACCACTACACCACGGAGGCGGTCAAAAAAAACCAGTAACTCTTCAAGACAAGTGATGTAGCTAATTACTATTTATTATCATACTGAGCAGCACCAAGGTCCCAGCTTGATCTACTCTTACAAGTTTTGGGTACACAGTCCTGTTTCAGGTTTGGTGTCCTGATGTGCCATAAAATCGATCTGGAGGAATCCCAAACGGATATTAACTACAAAGCATAAAAATAAAGCCATTCTATTTTGATTAAACGGTTTACAATTTTATGCTAACGGGGTTTTAAGGTGAAAGTGTGCTCCCTGCAGCGTTCGAAATAGACATTGGCCCCTAGGCCCGAGGCCGACAGAATTGTTCTCGGGCTGATAGTTTTAAATTTCAGCAGGCCCTTAGGTCCTGCAGTTTATTTAAGTAATTATTTATTAAACATTATTTAAGTAATGTGATAACCATAACCTTCATATTTATAAACAGTAGGATTACACCTATCAAATGACATGTAGTCACAAAGATGTTTTACAAGCTTATAATTTCCTGATAAATGAATTGGTTTCATCTATCACCACTGAGTGTCTGGGAACTCGGTGTGATTGCAGTAAAAGCTTCTGGTTGACTGTGTTTTGCAATTTATATTGCAAGAGTATGTCTCCCGGCTTCAGCAAAAAGGTTTGGCCATACAGTTTTTCCACTGGGCCTACAGTCTGTTAAATGTGCTGGCCCTTAAGGCTCTCAGTTTACTCTGCTAAGTTTCAGACACTGGCTCCCTTGATATCATATTTATTATTTTTTTCCTTAAAAGCAGTTTACAATTCTGTCATATAGTGCTTAACCTCAAAAGCACAAATTTCATTTCAAGCCATTGTCGATTGTTATTGTTTAACGCTGCACACAGCAATATTCCAGCTTTTTACATGATATGGGCGGCATGTAAATAATCAAATCTGGACCAGACAATCAAGTGATTGACATTGTGGACAAGGATCAACTTCAATCATGCGATCAACCAAGTAACTGAGTCTGTCCACGAGATCCATGTTGTCGTCTCTTACGACCAGCATAGGTCACTGGGAACCACTTCTAGCCATGGATATTGTCAAGCCATTGTCAACTGTCGTTGTTGAAAGCTGCACTCAGCAATATTCAAGCTTTTTACATGATATGGGCGGCATGTAAATAATCAAATCTGGACCAGACAATCAAGTGATTGACATTGTGGACAAGGATCAACTTCAATCATGCGATCAACCAAGTAACTGAGTCTGTCCACGAGATCCATGTTGTTGTCTCTTACGACCAGCATAGGTCACTGGGAACCACTTCTAGCCATGGATATTGTCAAGCCATTGTCAACTGTCGTTGTTGAAAGCTGCACTCAGCAATATTCAAGCTTTTTACATGATATGGGCGGCATGTAAATAATCAAATCTGGACCAGAGAATCAAGTGATTGACATTGTGGCAAGGATCAACTTCAATCATGCCATCAACCAAGTAACCGAGTCTAACCACCCGATCCATGTTGTTGTCTCTTACGACCATCATAGGTCACTGGGAACCACTTCTAGCCATGGCCATTGTCAAGTGAACAAACCATTACTGTGAGAAGCATACAAACACACCACAATTCCTTTATCACGTTTAATACAAAGCATTTACATATGTATATATTTACATACAGCACATCACCGTGTACAATTCACTATCTCCATCATATATTCAGCATGATCAGCGATACAGAATAATATAATAACACAGCAATTGATACTTTAAATTCTTACTGGCACAGTGAGTGAGTCTGGTTTTACCCTGCCATAAACAGTATTCAGTTACATCAAGGCAAGTCAGCTTATGAGTAGACAAAAGCCCATAATGATATAGGCCACACACTAATCCACTTGGTGAAACCCATGAGCAGGGGGCTGAGTGAATCTAAGCCATCTTCCAAATTAGGCTGGAATTTCCAGGCTCGATCGTAGCGCCACCAATGGCCTTCTATGTCCCTCCTATTGACCAATCAGATTCCATCTCTCATATCACTTGCATTTGCTTCAAACAAAATGGCGACACCCAGTCAAGATGTTCTGATCGATAATCAAGAAATGTAGTGTAATAAAATGGGTCTTTCCCCACAAATTGCACAAATCACTTTAGCACCTTGATTAAAAACATGAAAAGATTTGCAAATATCTGTGGACACCCAGTTGACGGTACACATGCTTTGAAAATTCTGCAGTCTTCTCATTTCAAACCAGATGTCTAGTTCATTATACGGTTTTGATTGGACTATGCATAGAGTCATTAGTCCAGTCAAAATATAACTCCGGAATTCCAGCCAAGTTCGGCAAGGGTGGAAACTGGAACTTTATAGTCAGCTAACGCCCTCACCTATGGAAGATGATCTAAGCAGGGTGAATCTGAAATTCTATTACACTATTATCAGATTGTTGTTCAACATCGCACTCAGCAACATTCCAGCTGAATGAGGACGACCTGTAAATAATCAAGTCACCGGGACTGACCACCTGATCAACTTACGACAAGCATTGACCAATTATAACCCAGATTCCCTCCACCACTCCCTCCCCTGGTCAGGAACATGGCTGATATGTCTGTGAGGGTGTCATCAGTCAGCAAGTACACTGTCCAGCCAATCCTCCAGGTCCTCCTCCTTGACACCACCTGACAAACATTATACGAGAATAACAACGTTCACATCACAAGCACAATATGCATTCAAGAAACAGTGAGTGAGTGAGTGAGTTTGGATTTAACACCGCTTTCAACAGTATTCCAGTTGTATCACGGCGTGTCAGCTTAATGTGGGAGGAAAGTGCGAAGTAATGCAGGTCTCAAACGTTTACCACTTTGGTGAAGACCACGAGCATGGGTAAGGTGCTGACAAACCTAGAAACATAATTGGGGCGAACCGGGATTCGAACCTACAATCATAGGTTTCTGGCGTGCCCTAGGGATGCAACTATGCACAGCGAATCGTGACTCCTTAGATGACTGGGCCAGCCGTGCCCCTGATTCAAGAAACAGAATACACTCTGCAGTGTAGAATATTCCGTATATATATTCTCATACAAGTTCTTGTAATGCATAAATTATAAATCAGGATTTTTATCAATTTGAAATTGTCTTTAGATTAAATGTTCCTTAGACTTGGCTTCCATCATTTATCACTATTGCTATGCAACCAACCTGATTTGGCTGCAGACGGAATTATTTTGGTACTCGAGTTGGGTTTGGTTTGGGCCTCTGTTGTCACTGGATTAGATGTACCTGAAAATACATGGGGTGAGTGAGTGAGTGAGTATGGTTTTATGCTGCTTTTAGCAATATTCCAGCAAAAGCACATCAGGGGACACCAGAAATGGGCTTCACACATTGTACCCATGTGGGGAATCGAACCCAGGCCTTCGGCATGACAAGCGAACACTTTAACCACCTGTGAAATTACATGAAGAAATTAGTAAGACACAAAGTGGGAAACATGATCTCAAATGCTTCATGTACAGAAACCCTATGAAGATTAGGAGTGGGGTGGAGTGGAGCGAAGTGGACAGAGTGAATGAGTATGAAGCAGAGTGGAGTTGAGCTAGTGAGGGAACGTCCCTGAAGCAGAGGGGAGTAGTGTGGAGTGGAGTGAGTTAGCGAATTAGCTTGAAGCAGGGCCGAGTCCCTGAACCATATTATTTTCCCTTCCACCAAGCCCTTTCTGTAATGCAAAAATCCTAAATGTAGCAAGTCTAGCTTTTCACAGGTCTGAATCTCCAGTGTGCGAAACAATTGGCAGATCTATGATTGGTCTACAATGTAAGAGCCTAAGCTAGACCAATTGTAATGACGATTAAATTGAAGGATGAGTAAGAATGACGTATGGATATGTTTGCTTACACACTTAAACATCGTTCAGACTTGGTTCATCTTGTTGATTTGACAACATTCATTCATTTATCCAGCTTAAAATACAGCAAAAAATATGTTTGAGAAAGGTCTTTAATTCTTGCTCCAAATGTCTCTAGATTGCATCATTCGCAGTTTAAATTTTAAATTTTTAATGGGTGCATGCCCCTGTACTCCCCAAATTGCATGTTTCTCATGTTGGGGAGGGGCGGAGGGGTAGCCAAGTGGTTAAAGCGTTCACACTCCACACCGAAGACCCGTGTTCGATCCCCCATGTGGGTACAATGTGTCTTCACATTTCTGGTGTCCCCTGTCATTATATTGCTGGAATATTGCTAAAAGTGACGTAAAACCATCCTCAATCAACCAATGTTCTTGGGCTTCCATAATACATTTCTTTATAGCCCAATGGGCTGTAAATGAAATTCCTTGGTGTCATACACTGAATCTTCAATCTCACTGGGGCTCCTTTTCAATTCAAATGGAGATATCTGTTTCTGTCAAAATTATACATTTTCAGAGAATAAGCAGTTTTCTAGAGTGGAGTGAGTGAGTGAATAAGCATGAAGCAGACAGGGATGGAGTGGAGTGAGTGAGTGAATAAGGTTAATAACTTGTGGACATTAAAATCATGACAAGGATAATTTACCTTTGTATGTACCATGCATAGAAAGAAATTTTGTATACATGGAGTCATGGAGTCTGAAGAAGAAAATTAATGAAAAACCATTGAGGCAAGCAGAGCTCAAGATAACTTTTGAGCAATTGAGTTTTTACTCTAGGGTTTCGATTATAATTGGGTTAATACATTTTTCATTGGGTAACCAATATTTTTTCACTCTTGTATTCATCACTCTATTGGGTTTTTCCTGAAATAAGTGAACATTTTAAGTTTAAAAAAAAAATGAAATAATGTTTTAAATGTATATAATTGTTCTAAATATATAGGCTTGACTCGGAAAGTAAATTAGCTCATAATTGTGTTACAGAAATAAGCTTCTTTGTACACATGCTGAAACAGTTTCATTGCTGTTTTTATACATTTGAGTTTTTATTTAATGCATGCATTTCTGTATGCAGGTTAAATCAAAGTAATTGGGTTTTGAATATTGAGGGAGGGGGGTATTTTACACAAATACGCTGCTTATCTGTAGCAAGGGCAAGACATGTGCCGATATTAGACCATAGGTCTTATAAGTATTGTGATCAGGCCACAGAATTCAACAATTTATCAAAAATTTAAGAACATTTCAAAATTCAGTGCTGAGTTTCTGGACTACGGTAATCATACTAACATGGTTTGACTTAATAATTCACAATGTTTAATTTCTGTTGCTGCCTCATTTAAAAAACAGTGTTAAAAGCAAAGATCTTCATTCAAAGAAATCATACAAAAAGCCTGATAAAAAAATTAGTTGGTTTACATGACCGACCAACCAACCAAAGTAAGCTGAAATTAGTATGACGAAATAATCACTTTGGACCAAAACCTATTTATCATTTGTTTACCTGACCCTGCCTTACAATTGGTATGTGAGTAGGGGAAATGAAACAACATGAGCTCTTATCACTGATGTGCATAAGAGTGAGTGAGTGAGTGAGTATGATTTTACGCCGCTTTTAGCAATATTCAAGCAATATCATGGCGGGGGACACCAGAAATGGGCTTCACACAATGTACCCATGTCGGGAATCGAACCCGGGTCTTCGGCGTGACAAGCGAACGCTTTAACCACTAGGTTACCCAACCGCCCCGATGTGCATAAGAAATGATGAGTAACAGGAACAAACATTCATATTCTAACAAACAAAAATAATCAAATCATCTTTAGGTATCTTGCCTTGTTAAAACATATTTGCTTTTCATTCATTAATAGCAGTACTAATTTGGAAGTTTTCTGGTTTTTTTATACCACCCACACTGAAAATAGGCCAAATAAAGGTCCTAAACAACTGATTTTATGTTGGTCAAGAATGGGTCGGCCTTTTTATCGCAAAGGGTTGCTAGTGGTTAAAGTATTTGTTTCTCAGGCCCGGGTTCGATTCCCTAAATGGATGAAGCCCATTTCTGGTATCCCCTACTCTGGCATTGCAAAAAGCAGCATAAAACCCAACTCACTTAGTCACTGTTTGTCACAAGTAAATATGTACTTTCGTAATGAATACGAACAATCTCATTTAAATCAGATCTCAGTTCTCGCTACCGCTAAACAAAGTTCTGAAGACAACCAATTAGGGGTCACGTCAGAACAACCTTTCATCCGACCAATCAGAGCGTTGCTTACCAGATCATGAAAGTGATAGTCAGAATGTGATTTCTAATCAACCTCCATAACTTTAAAACGGGGTATTCCGAACGATAGTTACGGGCTTAACGACTAAATCTATACCATGTATACAGTCTAGACCATATATTATATATTAGCCATTCGCAAATGTTCTTTTGTTCAGGTTTCAAATTTTTAAGTGAGAATTTGTCAAAAAATCTTTCGAATCGTAGTCGCCACTTTGAAATTAGTGCCGTAAAGAATGAGAAAGCTGCCTTCTGATTGACTAATGTTGACTTCTTGTCAGTATTTACATTGGTCGGTCAGTGTTCGCGAAAGGTCGGTCTGACGTGACCCGTAATGGGATGTCCTCAGATCTTTGTTTAGCGGCAGCGAGAACATAGATCTGATTTTAATGAGATTGGAATACAAAATGACTAAACCATGTAAACGATAACAGACGCATTCCCATCAAACTATTTGCTTGGGTGAATTATTTGCCAAAAAAAATAGGTCAAAAGACATTGTGGGCAATCCATAAAACAAGTTAGATTGATCTGACCTCATGATAGAGTTATCTGCAAGCAATTTCTCTATGCCATATCTACATTAATAGCTAACAAGCATAAATTCCTACCAGTCTTATCCTGTGATGAAACTGCTGTCCGTGTCTTGTTGCTAGGGGCATCCAGGGACAACAGGAAGTCTAAATCATCATCTAGCTTAGTTTGATCTTCCATTTCCACTTTCACATTTCCTACATTCACTGTTCTCTGTGCACCATCCTTACACAAACCTGGAGCTGGTTTTCTAAAGTCCAGAGAAGTGCTTGTTGAATTAACTAAGTCTGTTAGAGTTATCTCCCCTTTAGCTTTCTGCTTCAGGTTGGGACTACATGTTCCTGTGGTATCTGTTAAGATAGGTGAACTATCAGAGTGTTCCTTATCACTCGGTTTTGGCAGACCTGGTGAGCTGTAATACGAATCAAGTTTTTTCTTTGCTTCTAGATCCTGAAGAATGATCTGGTTTTCCTGAAAAATACATAGGTTTGGAATTATCTTGTTTATTTGTTGTTTAACTAATATCAGCAATATTCCAGCTATATGATGTCATTTTGTAAATAATAGAGTCAGGACCGTTCAGTTCAGTGATTGATATCATGAGCATTGGTCAACGTAATTCAGACACAATGACATGCATCAACCAAGTCAGCGAGCCTGAACACCTGATCCCATTTTTTGCCGCTTACGACAAGCATAGTTGCCTCTTATGACAAGAATGGGTTGCTGAAGACCTATTCGAACACGGAAAATTATATTTTTACCATCAACAGGGTCATCGTCATTTAATATGAAAACACTGAAAGAAATGCGAAAACAGCACCTTACATTTATCATAAATGCGGTCAAATTTTATACTACAGCAAAGAAATTTTCAATTTTCAACAACTCTAAACATCTAGATATTAACATCATCATTCTTCATTTGTCCTTGATTGTCATTAATATGTACAATATTCAAAATAATTTCATCGCAAAAAGACTTCTCTGGGGAACCAGGTATTGTTCTCGACCTGCTCAGGGTAATAGCCAGTCATACGTCTCCAGAAAATGTCAGTTAATATTCCCCATCTGGAACTTCAAATTTCCAAATTTATGTTCAATGCATGAAACAAAACAAATTGCCAGGCTGCCATCAGGACCCACAGACATTAGAAGTGGCACGCCCTGTCTAAACTATTTAGGCCCTCATTAAACATGTTCAAAAATGCACCTTATTGTTACAAATAAAGACACATTAATTTACATTTAATAGACCGCACAACTCACCATTATTTACAGTAACAACGGTCAGATTACCGCTATTGGCGCCTTGAAACAAACTTTAGTGGCTATATTTGATATATATATATGTCATAAATACCATATATTGTCTCTTTGAAAGTCATATTTGTTGTAGTTTGACTATTAAATGTCAACATAAAGTTTTCACTATCACAAGCACGGTTTGGTCAAATTGTTCCATATGAAAAAATATCCGGCAATAGCGATCAGCTGTACCAAAGTGCTATGCTTACGGTTATTGATTTCAAATGTATAGTAAAGCTGCAATGAAAATAACATGATTTTATACATAGTATTACATTTATGCAATAAAAAATACTTCTACGGTAAATATAGGAAAATATGAACGGAAAAAAATCCTTAATTTTGCACAGTATGTTTCTTTCCTATTTTTCTATCAGGGGCTTAAAGTGTGGAATCCTAGATAAATCTCTGTAAAGCTAATACATTTTGCTTCAAATCATGGGGAGGTAGATGTCTTATTAACAGGTAAAGTTATCTTATAAATAGCCATGAGAGTTTAATGTATACCAACATTTTATTGTTTGAAATGTTCAAATTAATTTTGCTCAATTTGACATTCATATTTAGCCCAGACGATCAGTCATAGCTGATTGCGTTCATAATAACCAGAGTTCTGTCCCTCATCCTTTATACATGGTTCAATTAACTCCCTTAGTCTTCAGAGAATAAGTGATGTGTTACACAGCGATGTGAGTTCACAGCGATAGTAACATGTTTAGTCCCTTAGTCTTTATAATGATAACATACAGCAATTGCAGGGATTCGGAAAATTTAAATTCCAAAATCGGACATTTGCATTTAGGCCATGCCCCCTTCAAATAGCATATTATAGTATGACTTTTCACACACATTACAAGTTGTTACATAAGTGTTCCCACGTTAATGCACGCTTCGGTTATAGCGTGTGGTAAAGCATGGCTCCCAAAATTTACTAACATATTAAATAAACTCAAGTTTTCCAATGACACGATGTTTTCACCCAATCTCAGAAAACATTATCAGCTGATCACCGCGATCACGTAACACTGGAAGTACCAGTCAACAAATACGACTGAAGTACGCAATTTAATCCTATTATTACAATATCTGGTAATAAAAGGTGTTAATTGTTTATCTGGACTAATGTTTGCCATATATTTGATTAATTATATTCAAAAGGTCATTCAATAATGTTTACAATAATTTCGGCGAAATCGTATGCGAAGTGATCGGTAGATCGCACAACACACCATTATTTACAGCAACCACTGCAATTGTATCATTGTTGTTGATGTCTATTATTTCTCCCACCCCCAAAATCAAACCCGCCCACCCACAACTGACTTCTGATGTTGGCATGAAAATTCCGTGTTTATTTCACACCACACACAGCAATATTCAAACCTTATGACGACTGACCATAAACAACCGTGTCTAGACCAGACAATCTAGTGATCACTATTGTGAGCCACAATCAATGCCATTGGGTTCAATGACACGCAATCAACCAAATCATTATGTCTGACCACCTGATCCATTCAGCTGCCCCTTCCAAACAGAATAGGTTGCTGGGAACCTATTCTAACCCGAATACCCTTGGAGTAAATCTGTGATCCCCCAATAAAAACAAATAGTGTAATATACCTACTGTAAAAGTGTCCTTGTCAACCCCGAGTCTCCGGTATAGCGGTATGCAGTCAACAGCTTTGGCTAAACTTGGACAATCAAGGGAGATAATTTGACTGTTATCAACAGCAGGGGAGGGTCCATCTTCCCAATCCCTCTCATCCTTAAATCGAAACTGGGCGAAAGCATCCCCTGAAAGACATTTACAACACATATAGACAACTCCCAAGTTACAATGTGAAGGACTTATATCATTATACTAGATTTTAGTTCTTTCAGAGATACATAGCTTGATAGATAGCTGATGTCGAGAAACAAATAGTATGGTTAATATATAAAACATCTAAAATGACCTTAAACTGCAGTGTCCTCCCCCTGAGATGATGCAGTCTCCTCCCCATCAGTTCGGAAGATCTTACTTGTCCCAGTTCCTGACTATTTGTCCCTTATCATGCATCATGGATACTGACCTGCTGAAGTCCCCCCCCCCCGAGATGATGCAGTCTCCTCCCCATCAGTTCGGAAGATCTTACTTGTCCCAGTTACTGACTATTTGTCCCTTATCATGCATCATGGATACTGACCTGCTGAAGTCCCCCCTCCCCCGAGATGATGCAGTCTCCTCCCCATCAGTTCGGAAGATCTTACTTGTCCCAGTTACTGACTATTTGTCCCATATCATGCATCATGGATACTGACCTGCTGAAGACAACAGCCTGCTGAAGTCCTCCCCCCGAGATGCAGCAGACTGCTCCCCCTGGTCTGGCAGATCATACTTGTCCCAGTTACTGACAATCTGTCGCCGGCTGAATGTCCGCCGCTCATACACAGGGCCTCTTGGATCACTTGACTCAGTCTAGAGCAATGACAGATAATGAAGAAATTACTATTTATAGGGGCAAAAGACACATATGGAGCACCTTTAGAATACAGTTCCATAAGTTCACGTGAGGATGATCTCTGTCACAGGTCATGTGTGTCAAAGACCAGCATCCAGTTTTAGTTAGAATTCGTCTGACACAAACTCACGACCTACGAATTGTTAGCCCGACAGCTATCTGACTGAGCTACATCTACACTGTGAAACGAAGTGCAAATTGACCTAGTCATGTCTTCGCCGTTACGGAACTGAACGAAAAGGGTGGAATAGATTACAGATGCTTATAAGGGTTATGGGTAGGCATGGTGTCATGTGACTTTTGACAACGGAGGAGTGATCCCGATGCCATTTGGCACGTCCCATTCCGTAACCGAGTGGTGAGGAATGAGCTGATATGGCGTGAACTGAAAACTGCTCTTGGAGTAAAATGTCGAACTCGTGGGTACGCATGAATGACATGGTATCTAACAATTCGTCGGGTGATTTTTGTGACAGAAAAGCATGGTAGGGAACACTGACAGGATAATGTGGATAATTGTACGGAAGAGGGAGGTATAAGCATGGCTAGTGTCGACACAAGGGCGGGTTCACTTTTGAATCAGTACTGAATAAATGTAGTGGGTGAAAGTGGCTCGTGTGAACGTACCAGGTCAGTTTCCAGTAGCCAAAATATTTTACATTAAACCATTTCATACTTTTTTCTCGACGTCTTTGTGTGAAGATTATTTGGAGTCACTATTGAATCTATAATCTGACAATAGCCACTAAACGGGTACCTAAAACTAATGATCGTGAAGCTAGGGTTGATAGATCATAAAGGGATCCAAGGGCTAAGGACAGAGTTTGGGTAACCTAATAGCCACTAAACGGTTACCTAATGATTGTAAAGGGTTGAGAATTCATAAAGGAATCCAAGGGCTAAGGATAGAGTTTGGGTAATCTAATAGCCACTAAAGGGTTACCTAACCCTAATGATAGTAAAGGGGTGATTGATCGTAAAGGGATCCACAGGCTTAGGATAGAGTTTGGGTAACCTTATAGCCACTAAACGGTTACCTAACCCTAATGATTGTAAAGGGGTGATTGATCGTAAAGGGATCCATGGGCTAAGGATAGATTTCGGGTTAACCTTCCCTCACACCGTCGACATTTGGATGTGTCAGTCCTGAGACCAATCTCAGTCACTTAGGATTTGGATGTTGACAAAACTTGGACTTACAGTTTAACCTAATTGACTAAAAAAATGCTGAAATGCGCCATTGTACAAAATCGCCCAAATCGTCTGGTCCCCTAAATGACTGAGGAACCGTCAAATGAAGCGCTGAGAAACACTGTATTTGTGACATATGATTATCGAATTTATTACACAGTGTCATGTATGTATTTTTTCGGATGTCATCTTACGTCAGAATCAGAGGAATCAGATTTTTTCTCTGAGGCTTGGCCAAAACTTTGTCCGGATCGAAATCCGAACGGGGCAGCAACTTCACGCGCTCTTCCGTCAGCACTCTTGCCTCCCCTTCGACTACTGGCATTTCTTTTTCTGTCATCCGGCTGCGTTTCTGTTGCTTCATTTTTTCCTGACTTTATTCCATGTTTCTTTTTATACTGTGTGTTCTTTTTCTTCTTATGCTCATCAGGTCTCATCGTGGCATGGATACAAATTGTGGTAATAAATTTTAGAGTTATCTACCTTGGCAATTTGCTAAAATCCGGAAAGGTTAGACAGCGTAATTCAGTCGGGATGTGACCAATGATGTCCATAAAATTTATATTATTTTGGAATGAATATATCTTTTACTGACACAATTTCTTTAAAACATTAGGCTTTATTTACGTGCTCTGTGTGAAATGAGACATGATTTCTTTCTAATTAGGATAATAATTATAGTTGTGCTAGCTGAATTTTTCTTGATTATAAATCTTGAGTTACTTGTCAACTTCCAGAGTCCGATGTGTGTGTGTAATAAATGAAGTCTAGTTTTGTCATTTTTGCATTTGGGTTAGGATCAGGTTTATATCACGAACTAGGACAGCAGGTTTTGATATGTTTGACCTTCACACAACTTTCCTTATCACTTGAATCACGCAAATCCATGCACCCTGACTTGAAAAGGGCAAAAATACGCAATGGAGTCAAATGAATTCGAAAAACAAAAGAATAACAAGGAGCAACACTCAAGCAAAAGACGTCATATGAAAAGAAAGAACAATGTGTACTAAAGAACGTCAGTGCAGCGCGTTTTGTGTTGTTGTTACTTTTGTTTTGGTTTTGTTTTTTTTGGTTTTTGGGGTGGAGGGGGGGGGGGGGGGGGGGGGTTGTCATTGATTGTGTGAGAGTGTGTGGTTCATACTCTTAAATTTGGAGTCAGTATGTCTCTTCAAAAGGTGTAGATCACAATGAACACTTCCATATCACCCTCCACCTCCCCCTACCCCCCTACCCCCCTACCCCCCACACTCAAACCAATGCTATCGAACTGTCTTAAAAGGCACACCAAGGTGAAGCCCATCATTATATAACCTACAACTACACCTGTAGACCTTTCAGACAGCTGTGCCTTGAGTATCAATGAACCACTGATAATGACAACAAACTGTGGAAGGAAGGGACGCGTGTGACTGTCTGCTCGGCTGAAATGTGGCACATTCACAGACTAACCCCAAGCGAAAGTTCAACAGAATACGTCATTATAAAATATACGAGGCAAACTCGAGCATTGACGTCAAACATGTCCTGCTTCACACGGTCACAGAACATATGTTGTGAATGGCATACCTCATCTGATAACGAATATGTAAAAGCCAACGAAATAGGATATCAGTGAACATGCCGACAAGATTGTGAGTTTCTGCTGAGGTTTAAAACCACAATATTTATATTTGGAATAAGACAATCATGAATCAGTCTTTACATTTCAATTGACATTAAATAATCTGTCAAGTTATTGTGTCTTTTCGACGCGAGAAAATCCACACTGCGCACTATTATTTTTTCACATTTTACTTCTGGTGAACTATATGTTCCTGAATCTGATTTTGTTAAATTGCCAATGAAATATTAGGTCGTGAGTTTGTGTGGTTTCTACAAATACAATCTATTTATAATCAGATCTTCAACTCCAAGTCGATAGCTTGTCCGTTACGATTTGAGAGTCCTCCAATAGGAAGTCGCGTCATTTGAACTTTCTGATAAGCAAATCAGCGTGATTTTTCTAAATGTTGGGCACGTGTGAGAGACGTGTTCGAAGCGTTCTAGTGAGTGAATGAGTTGGGTTTAACGCCGCTTTCAACAGTATTCCAGTAATACCACAGCGTGTCAGCTTAATGTGGGAGGAACGCCCGAAGTGATGCTGCTTTCAGACGTTTACCACTTTGGTGAAACCCACAAGTACGGGTATGGTGCTGACAAACCCAGAAACACACTCGGGGCGAACCGGGACCCCAAACCAAGACCATTGCATTGGTTTATTGATGCCTAAGGGACGCAACTCTACACCGAAGACGACTGGGCCATCCTTGCCACATCGAAGCGTTTGAAGCGGAATATATGATTTTGAATCTGAAAGTTAATGGGCATATCTTAATGGAAAATAAGAAAGTAATATTAAACGCTGTGTTTCACCATAAAGTAGGCCCGGGTGTATTATGGAAGAAACACATGTGTTTTTGAAAGGGAGTTTGGTCTGTCCAAACCGAAATTTGGAAAGCCGGAATATCAATTGTGACTGAGAATTACGATGTGTTGACAAAAGTAAGAGTTACATAATTAAAGCTAACTCCTTTAGAAAGCTGACATCTGATTGGATATTGGCTTTCATTTTGATTGGAGGTTTAAGTTCGCTCAGGGCTCAGCTAACGTGACCTCCTATAGACTCATGAGTGAGTGAGTTTGATTGTACGCCGTTTTTAGCAATATTCCAGCAATATCACGGCGGGGGACACCGGAAATGGGCTTCACATATTGTACCTATGTCGGGAAACACACATTGTATCATGTCGGGAATCGAACCCGGATCTTCGGCGTGATGAGCCAACGCTTTAACCACTAGGCTACCCGACCGCCCCTATGGACTAATAAGATTGCCCAAAATTGGTACGGTTAAAACGTCCAATACATGTAGTACTACTTTGATCAACACCAATGAGCATAGCAAACTAAGGGAAATTATAGGGGCCAACCTAAGATTCAAACTCACGATCTGCGAATCTTGGCATTCTTTGCGGCTAAGTCTTCACAGTGTTTGGGGGCGCATTAGATAATTAGCCCGTCACTGTCCTCCTCACCCACCGAACCCCACCCAACACCTCCGTACAAAAGTGCAAAATATTTCGAGAATTTATGTATTGTTTAAAAGGATATTATACTACACCTTTTCTATTATATCTTTCTCCTGCTTCCATTAATTTGGACAGGAAGCTTTTGTCACATACAAATAACTGCTCCCCAAAAACTCCCCAGTGCACAATCTCAGAACAACCGATTCAATATGAGTGAGTTTGTTTTAAGGTTCAGAGGATCTGCCAACTGAGAGATAGAGCCGAACACGCCACGTTGTGTCGCCTTCGGAAGACCAATGTGTCACCAGTACTCCCAAAATAGCACGTAAGACAAGATATAGTCGTGCTGTCGTAATGCAGCCACAAGGCAACGTTACAGACAAAGAAAAAACTCCATGATACATTTCCTCAAACAGATTGGTTTATGTGGCAGGACGCTCTGGCACAGTCGCTGTAACCCTGAAGTGCGTGGGAACTGTGCAGACGGCCCTTTTTTGTTACCTAATTGTTTTTAAAGTACAGGTTCGATCCCCGACCGCGTCATACCAAAAGACGTTAAAAGATGGTACTTGTTGTTATCCTGTCTGGCGTTCGGCATAAGGGGCTAAAACATGGACTGGTCGGCTGGGAGTCAGTATACTGTGTCTGAGTGGGGTATTCATGTTAAACTGCGGCATGGTATCTCAGTGAACTAGCACTATAAATCGGCACAGTCCGGACTAGTACAAGCAGCAGCAGCACACACACACACACACACACACACACACACACACACACACACACACACACACTTGTTATGTTCTGTTTATTCACCCCGTTTGTTTCATAGGTGTCACATTCAGAATCCCAATTACCTGGTCATCTTAACAAAACTGGATCTATTCCGCATAAACTCCAACCTACTTCATTCATGGATTCATAAAAAAGTATAAGATAATAAATCAACTTTATGAGGATGACATTCTCTTTCTTATATCTCAGCTGCACGCATACAATTTACATTTCCCTTCATATTGCTACCGGCTATAAAATGCGCATGAATAGAGACATGGCGTTCCCCGTAACTATGAGATAAAAGTCACATCATTTCAGACACAGAAAAGGAGTCGAAACTGTCAAATACGTTGCAGATTATTCCTGTTTTTAATAAAATTAAAAGCCAGCTGACAAAATTTCCGTGAATTGTTTTTAATTGACAAACATACCGTCTATCACCATCTACTATTTGCGTAAGCTTCATGTCACACTTCTGTAAATTGTGTTATATATGTATATGTGGATGGCGTTGATTGTCAAATTGGTCAGGTTCTTTTATGCTTGTTTATTATGCAGTCCACGATGACAAAAGTGCCAGGGACGGACTTGACATTTCCCTTCACATTAACCCCAATAATATCTGGTAGAGAAAGCTGAAATGATCATGTTAAGATACGAATTTCTCAATCTATCATACGACTCTTGAAGATGCGGGGTAGAATTGGCCTTCAGAAACCAAAGCTTGCCGTAAAAGGTGAGTGTGCTTGTCGTAAGAGGCGACTAACGGGATCGGGGGGGGGGGGGGGGGGGGAGGGGGGGGAAGGGGCGGGGGGGGGCTGCCTCCCTGACTTGGTTTATGCATGTCATCGTATCCCAATTGCGTGGATCGATGCTCATGATGTCAATCACTGGATTGTCTGGTCCAGACTTGATTATTTACAGACCACAGTCATATAGCTGGAATATTGCCGAGTGCCTCGTCAACAAACAAACAGACAAACAAACAATATATTAAACCTTTTTGTTCTGAATCACCATGATTTGGGGTTGATTCGGAATTCTATTTTAAATTAATATTTATGATATTAATTATTTGAAATATTTTGGAAATAGTCAGGCAATAGCTGGCAGATAGAAGAAAAGGTTAAGAATACATAAATTATAGGAAACTACAATTACTTGGTATTAAATGGCACCGTATGGAAATTGCACATGAAACTGTACATGATATATTAAGTTTATTTCCAAAGCTTTCAACACCTTGAATATGTATGGGGAATATAAATGTCATTAGCGTGTCTCAGATAACAGAGAGACAAGGGAACAGTCCCCAGAAGTTGTTTCATGTCTTGAATGCTGCCGCCCTACCAGTAGGATGTGATTCGTTGGAAATATTTCTTACCACCTTGCGCTACGTTATACAGTTATAACTCGGATGTATCGAATGCCCGTTTATGTCGAACTCTCGGTCTTGTCCCGGCAAACTCTTACTTTATCATTATTTTAACCCGGATGTGTAGAATGACTGGTTGTTTTTAATTCAATTTATAGTCTCATGCAGTGAGCGAGTGAGTCAGTTTTTAAGCAACATTTCGCAATATTCCAGCAATATCACGGAGGTAAGACACCAAAAATGTGCTCCACATATCGTGCACATGTAGTACGAATTCGGGACTTCGGCGTTAACGATTAAAGTACCCTACAGTCCCCTATAACAGTAGTAATGTGTGTCAGTATATACAGCCATTGAACCTGGGAACGTTTGCAGTTTTAGGAAATTATACAATCTTTGATTTTGTTCCGTGTCGCGTCGTTGATCGTAGTTTGGAATACAAGTCTAGACACAGAGCAGTTAATATCCTCTGATTTGCATACGGCCGTGAGGAGTTTTATTTATTTATTTTATTTAACTGTCTCTTAAATGATTTATTGTAAAGAACGTCATTTCCCCACCATCCATTGTAATTTCTGCTTTACAGCCTTGGGATACAGGGCAATTATGAAATTGCATATCCTGCAGCTCTGGCTGTTTAATGCATATTACTGCTTTCATTTTTGACCTAGTCTGGGTGCAATTAACCATTTAAGAGCAACAATTTTCTTTTTCACCCAACCGTAAGATTAAACTTTTGATGTTGATGAAGAAGATAATGACAATTTAGAGGGTTCCAACCAACTTTTGTACGCCGGATGCCTTACTCTGTTAAATGGTATTCCGGATGACAATGCAGTACGCTGGATGCCATGACCTATCTAATATGCTGATGCCAGTATATCAGTGTTTCAGTGGTATTTTTCGTTTTTTTCTTAAAATGAGCGCTAATCAATACAATACTTAGCTCTGAGCTTATGATTACGCGTGGTCATGCATACTATGCGAAAGTCCCAGTCTGATTTGTGTACACCGATATGACTTAAGAGATGCCAACACAGAGTAAGTGGGATGCCGGATGCCCTAGAGAAGGTGGTGGGTTGAGGGTGTTACGCAGTACAAACTGTACGGCACAACTCAATGCTCTGATCTGACGGACGTTCGTTCACCTGGGTCTTTTATTAAATCCGATACACCTCACACATCGATGCTTCTCGAACTGCGTGTTCATCGAGCTCACGCAGCATGGGACGGGGACCCTGAGGCGAGACTTAACCACTTAGGCAGAAAAATATGCATTGTACAGGATTTGTTTAATAATCTTAAATGGTGATAAAAGATAATAATCTTGGCTTGATTCGGGTCCTCAACAATATTATGATGTCCAAAATGGCATTTTATTATCATTTTTATAGTCAAAGCGATCTTTACCCTTCTGAGTTATATTTTCCTTCGGAATTTTCTAAAAAGATTTAAGTCGGGGGATCCGTAAACCCATCAATGGTCTGAGTGGAAAGAACAATGCGCGCGAGCTGTTCAATACCCGTGGGACGCCGGCATTTGGCCGTGTTCTGATGCAGATGGGCACGTGACAGTACTTTATCAGGATGGGCTAGGTAACTGTATCGTTATACCAATGAAGAACTGTCATACGTCCTCTTTCAATTAGGTATTCCAGAAATGTAAATCACACATTTCTTCTTTAACGAACGATGGTACTGTATTTCTTTGCCAAAATTAAATGATGTCTGTATTATCGTATTCTGTTCTTGCACAGTCAATTGTGTTTTCGTGAGTTCATGAATTCGCGAATTCGTGATTGAGTTTGTGAGTGAGTTAATGAACGTTGGTCAAACCACAATCAGCAGTTTATTCCATGGTTAATGATGGTTACTTATGTACATATTGTTGAAAGATAATATTGACATGTCTCTATGAGGAGGTAATGTCGCTTTAATCAACATTTCTGTTATATCGTGGTGTTTCATGTTTGATGCATCTTCCCGAGGCAAGGGAGTTAACTGACTATTAAAGTGGAAACTGGACATATGAAGTCAGTTAACTCCCTTGCCTCGGAAGATGATGTTGATGTGGAAGTCCATAGTAGTCGTTCAACAACTTGCTCAAGCACTCCCTGGTATTGTTCTGACGAACCAACCGCCTCCGTGGTCAAGTGGTAGAGCGTCCGCCCGGAGAGCGGAAGGTCCGGGGTTCGATCCCCGACCGCGTCATACCAAAATACGTTAAAAGATGGTACTTGTTGTTACCCTGTCTGGCGCTCGGCATTAAGGGGCTAAAACAAGGACTGGTCGGCTCGGAGTCAGTATACTGTGTCTGAGTGGGGTATTCATGTTTAACTGCGGCATGGTATCTCAGTGAGCTAGCACTATAAATCGGCATCAGTCCGGACTAGTACAAGCAGCCACACAAACACACACACGTACATGCACGTGGCTATATAAATGCAATAATCTTGGACGCGACGTCAAACCCCATTTCACCTCTGACGAACCAAGAAATATATTCAAGGTTAATCTGAACCCACGATCATAGGATTCTGGCATACCCTAGGAGCGCAATTCTGCAGTGCGGATAACGATGCCGGAGACGCCTGGTGAAATCCACGAGCATGTCTGTGGAGAAAACAACCAAGG